>NC_139469.1:26297500-27657500 GCF_057233095.1 Heloderma suspectum
GACGGACGGTCAGACCGAGCGCACCAATGCAACTCTGGAGCAATATTTGCGCTGTTATGTCAATTACCAGCAAGATGACTGGTTTTCCTTGCTGCTCCTCGCAGAATTTGCTTATAACAATGCCTGCCATGCTTCCACCCGCCAAACTCCATTTTTTGCCAATTTTGATTACCACCCCAAGGCTTTCCCGTCCACCCTAGCTCCCTCTTTTTAGAGGAATTGTGAGCGGTACACCACCTCTTACGGGACTCCCTCAAGCAAGCCAAGACAGCCTACAAGGCCTCTGCAGACCGGCGGCACCAGCTGGGTCCGTCTCTGCAACCGGGGGACTGGGTTTGGTTGTCCACCCAATACCTCCCCTCTCACTTCGCCCGCAAGGAAGCTCGCGCCTCGCCGCACAGGGCCTTTCCAGATTACGACCCAGATTAACCCTGTTGCTTTTCGCCTGGCTCTCCCCCCCTCCATGAAGATCCATCCTGTTTTTCATCGGTCCTTGCTGTCCCCCCTGGTTTCTGGTGACCCTCCTTGCTCAGTCAGCTCCCCCCCGCCGCCAGTGCTGGTGGAGGGGGAGGAGTTTGAGGTCGTGGAGATTCTGGACTCCCGCTTTTCTCGCGGCCGCTTGCAATATCTGGTGGACTGGAAGGGGTACGGGCCTGATGAGCGATCCTGGGAACCCGCGGAAAATGTACATGCTCCGTTGCTGCTGAGGCGCTTCCACCAGCTGTACCCCCACAAACCCGGGGCCCCAGGGGAGGAGCACGAGGGGGGGCCTCATGAGAGCGGGGATGATGTCAGGGTGGACACTGAGCCCATAGAGTCCCAGAGTAGTTCTGATTCTGAGGAAGAGGAGCCGCTCTTGGGAGAGGAGCGCGCTCCTCTTTCCCAGGGCCAACAGCTGCCAGAGATTCCTCCCACTGGCATTCTTAGCTTAGATAGCAGTCCTGGGAGTGACAGAGCGTGGGAAGCAGACTTGCTGGACGCGGGACACCGACGCATGGAGCGGCGCCAAATGGAGGGCACGGAAAGGAGGCGTAGTGCCCGGGTGGCGTGCAAACAACGGTTGTGCCCAGAGGATCCAAGGGAAAAGGGGAGGGACTCTCCCTAGCCCATAAGTTCAGGGTCTGCCAGTGATTCCCTTTCAAATGGGGACCCACTGTTCCAACTTAGGGCATAGGTACTCTGCTGCTCATATCTAGTTGCTAACAGTAGAGTAGTTAAGTTGTAAAAGAGGAATAAAGCTTTGAAAATAATCCCTTTGTCTGTGTTTGGACTTGGCTACTGGATTAGACTGAGAGAGGCCTCCAAGGAGCCCTTGACATTTGCTGGCAAAGGCTAATCTGACCTGTCTGTTCTTGAGCATTATCAGTGGTTTGCACCTTGTTGTGAAGCCTCTGTATTTACATTCATAAAGCTGTCTCTTGACTGTAGATGTTGACAATGACATGCCTACCTCCTCAAGAGTGTTCTTGACCTGGCTAGATGTTGTGGAAGGGTTCCTCTTCACCATGAGCAGAATTCTGCAGTCATCCACTTTAGTTGTCTTCTGTGGTCTTCCAGGCCTTTTGCTGTTGCTGAGCTTGCCAGTTAAGTCCTACTTTTTCAGGATGTTCCAAACTGTTGTGTTGGCCACTCCCAATGTTTTTTCTATCTCTCTGGTGGGTTTATTTTGTTTCCTCAACCTAATGATGGCCTCCTTCACTCGCATGGACACCTCTTTGGACCTCATGTTGGGAGTTCCAGTGAACAGCTACCAAATGCAAATGTAACACTCAGAACCACCTCCAGGCCTTTTCCCTGCTTGATTGGTCATGGGGTACCAGGAAACAGGCCACACCTGGCCATGCAGCTGCTTGTCAGCCATTCGTTCCATTACTTATGAGCCACCAACGATGTGTGTGTGTGTATGTCACTGGCTGTACTTCCTGAATGAGTAGTGGCCCACTTTTGTCAAACCCCTTGAATTACAGCTGAAAGTCCTGACTTTGCTCCCATCTCGATGGGTTTCCTTTCAACTTCAGTGTGGTAGCGTACAGAGGCCAACTGCCCAAACAGATATCCTTGTTCCAATATTTCTGGCCCTGACTGTAGATGTTTACAAAATGATCGCATTTATATCCCATCAATATAACTCAAAGCAACACACATAAGGTTCCCATGTGAACTCCCATATAGGCAACAACCAGACACAGGACTTATCTTCAGCAAGATTGCTGCTTCATGGGCCTCCAGACCCCAATCCTATCCCAAGGAGTTAGGAACTCGGCAGCAGTTTAGTTGCATTTATGGGTCTGTCTCCCTTAAAGAGCTCACAAAACAAATAGACAACATAAATGGATATGGGAGGTGGGGAATGGGGAGAAAAACAGAATTTTTAAATACTGAACTCAACTATAACAAATTCCCCCCCCCGACACACACACACACACACACACACACACACACACGGGTTCCCCTGAAGACAGAGTTAAGGAACAGCAGATGGGACAACTCTCAGATGTTAGAGGATCAGGTGTGTGATTGTGTCTTTACTTGCCTCCCTTTCCTGGCTTTGATATCTTGAGAGATTGCTAAATCTGTATTTGGAAATCCCAGCTTATTAGCACTCAGGAGTAAGCGCTACCAGGGACAGTGTTTTTGTTTGAATAAGGATAAAACTGTTGTGTAAGTTCTCTATCAGAACCAGTAATAACTGACAGAAATATGTTGGTGGTCTTCTTAACTTGCTTCCCTCTGGAACTGTTTTCTCCCCCTCCTCAGCTGACAAATTGGATGCTGATTACATAGAAAGGTACCTAGGACAGTTGACTCCCATGCAGGAAAGCTGCCTGATCAGACTCCGTCAGTGGCTGCAAGAAACGCACAAAGGCAAGGTAAGCATCCATGGCAATGGCTGTCTATTTGGAGGAAGGAATTAATTAAGTAAAATTACTGGTCCTGTGGTCATAATTACTTGACCATGTAACTACTGTTCTTGCATCAGCGATTTACTCTATCTTTAAGTTAATGTACTTCACCTTTCTCCATTGATGAAATGGGATAAAGTCATCCCCCTGTATTTGCACTGGCTGTTTAAAGTGCAGAGACCACTAGAGAACTCAAAAGAAGCTGATAGCTTGTGCTTAAATTTAGTTGTGTTCTAGCTTGCTATTGGACCCAGGAATTATTTCACATGTAAAAAAGCCCTTAGAACTGTTCCTTTCCCAGCAGAAGTCTTGAGATGTGTTTATGGGGAAGTAACTTTGATAATAAGATGAGCGCAGTAGATCCACTGTTCTCTCTTTTTTTTGTTCAGATTCCCAAAGATGAACATATCCTCCGTTTTTTGAGGGCTCGTGACTTCAACATTGACAAGGCTCGGGAGATGCTTTGTCAGTCACTGACCTGGCGCAAGCAATGTCAGGTGGACTACATCCTGCAAACATGGAGACCACCAACTGTTCTGGAAGAATATTATACTGGTGGTTGGCATTACCAGGACAAAGGTGGGAAACTTGCTGTAAGCCACTGTGCTGTGTCTTTGGGGTCACCTATGATAGTATATGTGAAAGTAGGTGGACCGGTTCACCATCTGTCACACAATAATCTAAGGAAGCCCTAGAGGACTACTTCTCATCTTGCATGTTGTACTTGATTTTTAAAACAGATGTAGGCAAGAAACCAGAAAATGGTTTTGTAACATGGAAATGGTCCGATGCGGTCCGAAGTATTGAGCAATAAGGTTTGGGAAGTGTAGCAGATGTGCATCTCATAATCTTACCTGTTACACTTCAAAAATGTATGTCTGTGGCCATTCTCAGTCCACCTTCCTACATGTATATTCAGAAAACAAGTAGGTAAATGTAGTGAAGCAGCCTGATGTATCCTGTTTTCTAAAATGAAATTGGGATAAGCAGATACTTGGGCAGTCATGTCTTCATTTTAATTGGTGTTTTCAATTAAATAATGGAATTCCCCCACCTTTATACATCTTCTGATATCCAAATGTTTGCTATGTTGGCCATAGATATATGGCAACAGTGCAAGGGAAACTCTGGTTTAGGCTGCAATCTTATATGCACTTGCGTATATGGGAGTAAGTCCCACTGAACTAAGTGGGGCTTACTTCTGTGTAAGATTGTGGAGTTAGCCAAACCTGACCTTTTATACAAGCACTGTGGGCATCCCCTGTACCATATAATGGAGAGCCCTGCTTCATCATATTGAAGGGTTCTGTACTTCATCATATTGCGTTTATATTTATACTCCCTATCCAGTGGGCTCAGGACAGTTCCAGAAGTTGTGCCAAAATGACAGGTTTGTCACAGCTGTCCCTAAAAGTAGTGCAATTGAAAGCAGATAGCCTGAGAAGGCAAAGGATGGGACACCATAATAATAAACACAAAATATTTTATTTATTTATTTATATATATATATATATATATATATATATATATATGAGAGAGAGAGAATACAGATATAAGTGTTTCATGGAAGCCTAATTATTTTACAAGACTTCTTTGCTCCTCTTCTTCATGCCAGATACAGCTCCCTACACTTGCTTACTGTTTTTTTTAATTACACATCTGTGCCCACACAGTCTTTTCTCAGAGCTAAAAAAATATTTATTCACATTCATAGGAAGCTGCCTTATACCAGGTCATTTTATTTGTCCATCTAGCCCAACATTGGCTATTCTGATTGGGAGTGCCTGTCTAAGGTTTCAGGCAAAGGGTTTTTTTCACATCACCTGCTACCTGATCTCTCTCCCCTCCCCTCCCCTCCCCTCTCCCCCCACCCCCTCCCCAGCCACACACACACACACACACACTTTTTTAAACTGGAGATGCCAGGGATTGAACCTGGGACCTTCTGCCTGCAAAACATGTGTTCTGTCAATAAGTTTTATGGTCCCTTCTTCCTCCTCCCTTTATCCTAGGGTCACAAGCAAGAGCAAACGTAAAAGAAAAAAAGTAAGCAGTCTGTTCCCCAAACACAAACTCTTTCAGTGGCTGCTAAGATATTCTATTCCTAAAAAATGAGTGTATGGGAGAATTAGACTCTCACAGATCAGTGGTAGGCAACTTGTGGCCCTCCAGTTATTTTGGCCTACAAATCAGCATAGCTAGTGGTGAGGCATCATGGGAGTTGAAGACCAAAACATCTAGAGGGCCACAAGTTGCTCACCCCTGCAATAGGTGATATATATGGACTGAATTGGGATTGTATGATGAACACAGAGTAGTCAGTTACGCTGACAGTTCCTTAATCTCTTAGGCACTTTACCTATTGCTATACTGACACCCTTTCTCTTCAAATTCATTTCCATGTCTCCTGTAGAACATTCTGTTTCTCAAGGCAAAAACATTTTTCAGCTGTTTTGTTCATTCTTTGTTTTTAAAGACGGAAGGCCTCTCTACATACTTCGTCTTGGGCAGATGGACACCAAAGGTCTTGTGAAGGCTCTAGGAGAGGAGTCACTCCTTCGTCATGTAAGAGATACCTTTGTATTATCTCTGCAGTTTTGATAGGTACAGTTTCTCTAGAGAAGCTACAAGCTAGCTGCATTTCTGGACCATGTCCACCCAAGGCAGCTAATAACAATATAAAAATAAAATACAGTGTGATATAACATCTAGAATAATAAATGGTGTGTGTGTGTCTGTCTGTCAGCATCATAATACCTAGACTATGAAACCTAGACACTTGAAACTTGGCATGCATACTAAGGATTATTGGGAGTTATTTGGTTTTTTAAACGCATTCATTAATTTTACTTAATTTAATTTAAATGTACTTGTGTGTTTGGAGCCTGCAGTACCATCTTCAGTCACTAGGTGGCATACATCCCAAACCGGCACATATATTTGCAGTTGACACATTTTGAAGCTGCGGGGCTGGGATGGGTGGGTAGTCTACTCCGCCAGCTATGGGGCAGCCCTTGCTCAGGGGAACGCAGATCTCTCCTTCAGATGGCTTTAGGAGCGCAACATGACAGGGGCCGTTCCTAGGGCTGCTGGTGAGTGTGGCTTCACTCAGGTGGGGTGTCAACTCTGACAGCTGTGTAACTTTTCTTGAAGGCTTTCCTATATCAAACTAAGGACTATTTCAACCTATTCAAAGCCAGGTCTTTTTATTAGTTATTAATAATACTTAATTGCTACACTGATCTTAAAGCATGGTCAGGCTTCTATGGGTGTGGATGGTCCTTCAAAGAACCTAGCCCCAAACCATTTAGTGCTTTAAAGGTCAAGACCAGTACTATGAAGTGGCCCTGGAAACCAGTACTATGAAGTGGCCCTGGAAACCCAACAGATAATAATGCAACTGGTGCAGAATAGATGTAATATGGTCTGACCATCTGGCCCCGATGAGCACACAAATGGCCACATTTTGCATTAGCTGAAATTTCTGGGGCATCTTTAATGGCAGCCTCATATAGAGCACAGGAGTCTAGCCTGGATGTAACTAATGCATGAATTACTAAGGCTAGGTCTGCTTTCTCTAGGTAGGGCTGTAGCTGGCACACTAGCCTAAGCTGGTAAAAGGCACTCCTGCTCACTGCTGCCACCTGCACTTTCACAGCCAGTGCCAAGTCCAGGGGACCCTCCAGATTGCGATCTTGACCCTTCAAGGGGAGCGTAACCCCATCTAGAACTGTTTGCATCCCTCTGTCCAGATCAGCAAGGTTCTCCACCCTCAGCACCTCCATCTGTTCTGGATTAAGCTTCAGCTTGTTCCCCCTTCATCTATCCCTAAACCACCTCCATCCCCTTGTTAACAATTCCACAGCCTCTCTGCGATGTGTAGGTGGAAAACAGAAGCAGAGCTGCATGTCTTTGGCATATTATTTACACCGCAGTCCAAACCTCCTGCAGTGTGAGAGCTGCAAGAACCTGGTGTGGTCTGGATCACTGTTGTAAGAAGCACGTTTTTCCTTGTTATAGGACAGGAGCACTGCCAAGGCTTCTCTGAGCTCTGATGACAGAGCAGTGAGGTTCCGTTCAGAAAATGATGGTGGCCCTATTGCACTTGTTAACTCCTGCTGCATACAACCACCTTCCTAATAATATTCAGGGCAGGAATTGACTTGGCTTCAGCCTTCCTCCTCAGAGCAAAACTGTAGTACTCCCTGATCTACCTTTACATTCCCCAAGTACCTTGGTTTTTCCCCTCCTCTGAGCATAACCCACTGATGACCTCACCTGTTTTAGCTACCTTCCTGCTGCCCTCATCATGCTCCTATCTCCCCTTTCCCCCAATGAAGTTGGACGTCCAGAGAACCAGAATGACCCCAGAAGTTGCCCCACTTGAAATTTTCTGTGGGTACTGGCTTGCTATACCCATGTCAATTTTGGTGCTTGTTATTATGTAGATCACTGTGTTCTGTATGAGTACTATATATGTGTATGCATCACTATGGATAGTATCATGCAATAACTTAGGACACAAATGCTTGTGACTGATTTTGTTGGCATTCATAATCCAAATAATTAACCTGAGGGTTTCACGGAAGGAATAAAAAGAGAGGCCTAAGCCAAGTTTCATTGCTGTTTTTCTTTCATCTTCTAAGAACATACACAGAGCATTGCTGTTACTGTCCATTTGGTCCAGCTTCCTGTTTCCAACTGTGCCCAGGTAGCTGCTTCTGGGAAGGCCACACCCAGGGCCTAAAGGCAGGAGCTGTCCCCTGTTGGGGAACATTTGGTATTCAGAAGCATACTGTTCCTAGACTTGGAGGTTCCATTTAGCTGTGATGGCTAATAGCTGTTGATAGCCCTGTTCCCCAGAAATTTGTTTAATCTCTTCAATCCTTGGTTATTTTATCCATTTAGCAGCTTTTTACACTCAATAGGGAGACTAAAACAGTTGCAACTGAAATATTTGGCCTTCAGAGCTTGAACGTGCAGGCTTAACACTTGCCTTCCTTTGTT
Source organism: Heloderma suspectum (assembly GCF_057233095.1). Classification (NCBI taxonomy): domain Eukaryota; kingdom Metazoa; phylum Chordata; class Lepidosauria; order Squamata; family Helodermatidae; genus Heloderma; species Heloderma suspectum. Next base: position 26,305,411 of record NC_139469.1, read on the forward strand.
TACAAGCAAACATCACCTTAGAGTCTTTCAATATGTGCAGCATATTTTGTTCCACTTCTTTTATCACCTGATTATATTTTTTGTCCCAGTAGCTGGATCTCTTAAGGTGCAGGTGGCTAGCATTTGGTCCCTAAATTCATGAGGCTGTTGGATTGTACCAGCATTGAAAACATACACACATACCATATTCTAGCTATCCTGGTAGCAGAGAGAGGCTTGAAAAGGACATGATAAATATTGTTAAAGGATTAGAAACCAGGAAACAATTTTTTTTAAAAAAAATTCATACATTCTTTGGTTCTCTCTCCCCTACCCCTAAGCTTGTATTTAAAATGTATATTTTTATACATTTGATGACGTTTTTATACATTTATACATACGTTTTTATACATTATACATACATTAGATGACATTTTTATACATGATAAAAATGTATACATTTTTATACATTTGATTTGATCATCATACTGGATGATGACATCCAGTATGAAAAATATGCAAATATTTAAATTAAATATTTAAGTATTTAAATATTTTAAATACAAAAGATATTTGCATATTTTTCATACTGGATGTCATCAATGTCAAATTATGTAGAACATGTAGTTTATGTAAGTGCTTGGTAATTAAACATGATATGCAAGCTTTACATGTAGTAGAATATGTAGATCAGCTGCAGCACTGATGATCCATTCCTGTTCTTATAGGTACTGTCCATTAATGAGGAAGGACAAAAGAGGTGTGAGGAAAACACCAATCTCTTTGGCCGCCCCATCACGTTAGTATGCTCCTAGTTATGCCTGAGCATGTAAGCCGTTTAACTTTTTAAAAAACATCTTAATGTCTTGTCCTAAGACTAGGAGCATTTTCACAGCTAGTGCTAAAGATGCCTTTTAGTCTGGAACATGTCACTTCTGTATAAAGGATACAGAAAAAGGAAAATAGTTGTTTTGATGAACGATTTTACATTTTGATCCATGTAGTTTCTTGTACACTGTTTACAAATGTGGGGGAATGTTAATGCTGTTCTGAGCAGCAGTTGTGAAGAGACCTTAAGCCTCGTTTGGGGAAATGGTCTCTGCCAGTGCAGTGCCAGTGCCTAATTGAGAAATGGCTTTATAGTTTTCCTCTTTTTCAGATCCTGGACCTGCCTAGTTGACCTTGAAGGGTTGAACATGCGTCACCTCTGGCGCCCTGGAGTAAAAGCTCTCCTTAGGATTATTGAGGTGGTTGAGGACAACTACCCAGAGACTTTGGGAAGACTTCTGATTGTGCGAGCACCCAGAGTTTTCCCTGTTCTGTGGACTCTGGTAAGTTAATGGTGGGGGGTGGGATTCCATCTACTCTTTGCTATGTCTGTACAGGGGGGTAGGGTTGGTGAGTTGGGACCCACCAAGAAGTGAAAGCTGCAAACTTAAAAGGGCTATTTTGACAGATAGGAACATGTAGTTGCTTGACTTATTTTCTTAATCTAGGTTCTTGTCTGGGTAGTTGCAACTTGAGTTTCTTCCATGCAGAATTCTTTTTTTTGATGCAAGAAAGTGCTAAATGATAACTGTAAAACACTTGCTCTATGAGAATTGCTATAGAAATTACAGATAATAACATATCTTGTTTGGATTTAAAAATGCTAGGAATGCACTTATTTATTTATTTATTTTACAGTATTTTTACCCCAGTCTTCAGCCAAAACAGGCTCCCAGAGTGGCTTACAAAGGTTACTAATGAGGCAGTTCCTTGCCCTCAGGCTTACAGTCTAAAAGCCATGACACAAAAGGAAAAGGGATTGGCAGGGAGGAGGAAAAAGAGCAAACCTCAGGCACCAGTCTTAGTTTCAAAGTTCTTATAGGTGTTCTCTCTGGCAGGGAAGGATGAAACAAGCTCCCTGCAGCTGTTCCTTCTCTGATGTATGGGACTGGGTTGGTCTCCTCCTTGCCGTGATGTTCTTCCAGGAAGGCAGAGGTGCAGCCTCCCAGTGGCCCTTGGTTCTCTGGCCAATGGATGATGATTAAGTTTTGGTGCTATCTTTTTTTTCCCTTTCATTCAGTTATACATGGGTTTTTGACTGGTAAAGCTCTAAATGGTTCAGGCTCAATATACATTAGTGACTGCCTCCTCTCCTGTCTTTTTATGATTGCTAAGATCAACTGAGGGTGCTTTTTTTAACAAGAACATTTATACACCAGGTTCAGATATTAAGAGTGTACAAAGAGTTATTCTCCAAGTCCTCCTCACCATTACAGAACATACTCCAGTTGGAGTCTCACCAAAGTCCAGGATGAAGCATCCTTTAGAAGCATAGTGATTGGTTTGGGCTTGCTTTGGGGCTCAAGGTTAAAACAGCTGAGGACTGAGTTTTTACAATTTATTTCAGCCTGATTTCATTTGATTCTGTTTTTGGAGAGATTTGTGTGTTCTCTTTAGGTTATTATGATATGCCCCAGAACCCTAAGCCTTTGGGTTAGGGCATTTTTAAATGAGAACAGCTTTTACTGTCTATTTCAGGTTAGTCCATTTATCAATGAGAACACCAGGCAGAAGTTCCTTATTTACAGTGGCAACAATTATCAGGGTCCTGGAGGGCTTGTAGACTATCTAGACAACGATGTGATTCCAGACTTCCTTGGAGGAGAATGTGTGGTAAGTTTGGAGAATGTCTGTAGTATAAAATCTCTGGGTGGAGCTTTCTTTTATTTATCTTGTAGGAAACATTACATCCTTATTAAATGTTTGGTCATATTAATGTGCAGTGTTCCAATTGCGATATGACTTCCTGTTGGTGTTGAACTCTGTATAAACATCAAGGCACAGCTTCTGCTCTTGGTTTTGGAGAGGAGGCTGACACTTTAATAATGGTACAGAAATATGCTTTGCTAGTCTGTGTTTCTGCTATTATTGGTGCTTGCTTTACAGCAGGGGTGGGCAAGTTGTATCTCTCCAGATGTTTTGGCCTACAGCTCCCATTAACCCTAGCCAGCACAGCCATTGGTGAGGGATGATGAGAGTTGATTGATTGATTGATTGCATTTATACCCCGCCTTTTTTCCTCTTGCAAGGAACCCAAGGCGGCTTACATTATCCTCCTCCTCTCCATTTTATCCTCACAACAACAACCCTGTGAGATGGGCTGAGAGTCTGTGACTGGCCCAAAGTCACCCAGTGAGCTTCCATGGCCGAGTGGGGACTAGAACCTGGATCTCCCAGCTCCTAGTCCAACACTCTTGCCAATACACCACACTGGCTCTCAGTTGTAGGCCAAAACATCTGGAGTTGTAGGCCAAAACATCTGGAGGGCCTACAACTGAGGTTGCCCACCCCTGCTTTACAGTATGGCTCAGGTTGCTTCACAGTGCCCATGTTTGCATGTAACAGAAAGCTGCATGCAAACAATAAGTTCATGTGTATGACCATGGATGAGCTGCATGCTGGTACACACAGCCAGTTCTCTCCCACCTGACTCTTCCTGCCTGTAAAAGCTTAGCATGTTATCTGAATTTGGGCTCCTGTTTTGTGCACTTTACAAGCCAGAATTACAAAGCAGGGATTGTTCTTGGTTTATGAATTCTGGCTTGTTTGAGAGCAACAAGCCAGGAGCCACGGTTTGGATGACACATTAAGCTTTTCTTTCCTGGTTAGTTTAGCCACTCCCATTGACAGGAGGAACCAAGTGCGAGTGAATGGCCTGTGTGGAGGAACATGCAGCTCATTCAACGTAAGCCAGGATTCTCCAGAATTCTGGTTTACCATTGTTGAAGCATGGTCAATGAAAGAGGACTATAATCAGATCCATGAATAAAATCAAAAGATTGCTGTTGGAGGAAGGCTTTCCAGCAGAGACATTAAAGGCTTTTTTTTTTTTCTCCACCTCCTTGATGGAGGATCAGAAATAACATTTATTAAACTGATCCATGGTATCCCTCGGCATCTATTTATTTATTCTAAATGTTCAAGAACTAAAGATGCTTTTCTCCTTTTTCAGGTGACAGTCACGGCCTCTTTAGTTTCCTCAAGTCTTTGTCAAAATAAATACATTTTTCCTTCAGGCAGTTAGCAAACCTTAAAACAGTTTGTATTGACTCATGAATAGTTTATCACAGTACAGATACCTTGAGATGAGATGAGTACCTGGCCTACCCAACAGGACATTCACAAGTACATTCTAACTCACCCAACTGTATACAAACACACATACTTACCTCATGTGTACAGAGTTACCTCCCCATATTCTGCAGCCCTGTATGTCTCTGCCTCTTTGTTCTCACTCTTCCCACTCAGTTCTCCCATCCTCCATATGCCACGTATACCCTCCACCCCTCTGGGGTAATTCTTGACCTTACAAATTAATTTATGCACCTATTTATGCAGTTTGTATACCCTTTGGCCATGTTGTCCGATTTCTTGCCTTTTTCTCTTGAAAGAGACTGCAGATTCTAGGTCCTGAAATGTATCAAATGCTCCAGTGGCTTTTCCTGGCTGTCTGACTGCTAGGCTAGACTGCTTAACTTACCATTTTTTGTTGACTTGCATAAGGTTCTCTTACCTAGTTATTATGGCAAAGGATTTTTTAAATTATTATTATGAGCCAGACAGTCCCCTAATTCTTTAACAACTGGATAGAGGATGGTGTGTGTGTGTGTGTGTGTGTGTGTGTGTGTGAGAGAGAGAGAGAGAGAGAGAGGAACAGATATATATTTTGTTCCTCCCACAGTGTAATGTGCCTGAAGGTGGTCTTGTCCCTAAGTCACTGTATCAAACAGATGAAGAGCCCGAAATCTCAGATCATATCCGTCTCTGGACAGAAACCATATATCATTCTGCAAATATCTTCAAAGGTGCTCCCCATGAGGTAGGATGGAGAGGATCTTCTGATCAATAGAAGGGTTGGCAGGAGGACAGGCCATAGAGTCTGTAAGTCCTGAGTGCAAATGCTGTGTGTTATTCCAGGCCAGGAAACAGTGCCACAGATAGGATTTTGGAGATACAGTAAAGGAAAGAGAACTGCTTGGGGGTAGAAAGCAAATTCCTGACATAATGGCCCTTCATATGCCCCAAATACTCCATTCCTGAAGGAGGGAAGAGTTAAAACTCCTCTCCTATTCATGGCCATTTTGCTGTTGGCTGTGGTTAGTACATAGTAATTGGAAAAATCCAGAATGCACAATTAATACTTATATCATCAAGATCTGTCTGCCTGTGGAGCATAGTAGATGAATTCCCCAAACCCTTGTGCCTACCTCATGCAACTTGAAACTAGCTAGAAATCTATCTGTTCTGATTTATAGAATAAATCAATAGAAAACAGAACAAAAACATATTTGTCTTGAATTCAACCCACTCTTAACCACTACAGTTAGTGGTTTAGGGTCCCTCAATCAGCACAGACTTTCTTAGACTGGATGACAGATAGTAGCTTTAAAAAACACACACACAGTAACTTATTAAGGTTTTTCATTATCTATAACAATAGCAATACTATTAACTGATTTGTTGGATAAGACCAGCATTGTATTGAATGTGAAGGTGGATGGATGCTGGCTTTTGTCTATCATCTAACCTAGATAGTAGTGGAGATCTTGGAAGGGGAATCAGTGATCACCTGGGACTTTGACATCCTGAAAGGAGATGTGGTGTACAGTCTCTTTCATTCTAAGCGAGCTCCTGAGACCAGCCAGAAGGAGCCTACAATGCCAAATGCTTTGACTGCTGGGGATAATGTACAGCTGATCGGCAAGAGCTGGGTCCTGGGAGTAGATTTTAGCCGGGTGGAGTCCCCACTGGTTTGCCGGGAAGGCGAGAGCATCCAGGTCAGTTGTGCTTCCACACCTATTATGCTTGGCCTTTGTGGTTCAATCGTTATGCAAAAGCAAGTCGTTCCCTGTGATGAAGCCATTTCAGGGTACCGGGAAATTCCACCCTGCCATTTTCAACTTGGGCTCGGAGTTCCTGAGCATCAGTTGCTGGCAGGTACATTTGACTAACCAACTGCCCTGGGGAACTCAGTTCTGTGTTTTCTGGTTACTACTATTTTTATAATACTGCCACCATGCGAAGTGATTTGCCAATTTAGTGCATGTCATCTTTGTTGATGCTTTATAGATGAGGAACTGAACCAGAGAGAATAACTTGCCAAAAGCCACTCCATGTGTTAATGTCTGGGCATGGATTTGAATACAGGTTTTTCATGCATAATATGCTGTGCCCACTAGGATATACTGTCCCCTTCCCCAACTCTTGAACTATGGGGAAAACTCTGTTGCACTGAACTGTACAAAGTTCTCTGCATATGTCTTAGAACAGTGGCTTTCAAACTTTCTTCCTTCAGGGAGCCTTTTCTGCATGAAGATGTCTGCCAAGGAAACCCTGTATATCTGCCATGGGACCCTAAGACATAGGGGATTCTGGGACATGCTTAGGACAGACACTCAGTGCATGTACACAGTTGGCCAAGCTTCACCATTGCCCATGTGAACTTGAGAGTGCAGTCTAGAACACCCCCAATATTCTTCTTTGGCAGCATATTGCAGGGAAAGACGTATGAAGTTTATCATTGAGGAGCCCCTGATATGCTTCTGAGGAGTACCAGATATCCCTTGATCAGTTAGAAAACCTATGTTTCAGAACTTCTGATGCCTTGAATAAGACAGAATCATTCCTCCATTAGCTAGAAATGCCCAGTTAGCTGGAAAGTGGTAGTCAACCTGCTGATATCCATAGGAGTCTTACAGGATTCTTATAAACCCCTGACATGTGCATCAATTTTACTTCACTTTGGACCTTTTTGCTTTTTACAGTTTGGCCATTGTTTCAAGATGCCAAGAATAAAGATGGCTTTCTAACAAAACTAAACGAAAAAAGCCCTTTATATTTCCCTGACTGTGTTTCTCCACATCTGTCACTGTTCAGGGTTCCCATGTGACTCGCTGGCCAGGCTTTTATATCCTCCAGTGGAAAATGCACAGCCCAACTCCCTATGCTGGGACCAGCCTGTCTCGGGTTGATGATGTCTTGGCCACACTTCAGGTCTCTAATCACAAGTGCAAGATCATGTATTACTATGAGGTCCTTGCATCCAAGGAGTTCAGGTAGGAGCGATGCTGGGGGAAATCTATTGCATGACTTGCGATGTGGGAGCCATCAAGCAGCACTTGGTGTGGTTGTGGAAAGTCCTAACAACCACCTTGCTTCTTTATTTGTTACACCTCCCTATTCTAAATCCATTGTAATGTAGTATGATGTTTTGCTCAATTTTTGAGATCATAAGCTTGCAATGATCTCCAGCTCATGAGCTCAATGATCTCCAGCTCATGAGTGCCAGTCACATAGATGCATTCCCAATTTAATCCAGAGACAGCACTGTCTTTTTCCTGCCTTGGAAGAATTACTATCTGAGCGCTGTCCTCCAGGGCAAAAGAGTTCTGACTTCTTCAGGCATTAGCTATTGCCTTCAGTCTCTCCTTCCATTGTTGACACATGTCTTCCATCTGCTCTAGCTAAGCATAGCTGAATACATGTAAACATGGAAAATGTTTACACTCTACTCCAGTTACCAATATCCACTTTCCACAGGATATGTCAGAACTGCCCCTTGGAATATTTTCTTTCAAGATGGAAGTTCAGCAGCAAATGCATGAGTCACATGTTTGCCTCTGAGATGTAGATGGGGAGGATTTTCAGGGAAGAAGTGAATGGAGTTCGGTGCTTCACTTTCCCCTGCCTGCTAATTTTCTTCTGCCGCTCCTCAGCAGGGAAAAGCAGCTTAAAGGAGGGGCTGAAGAGGGAAAACAGCAGTGAGGGTTCCTTCTGTCTGCCACTTCTCTCCTGCATATTTCCTCTCCTTTGCTCATTGGATAATAAAATAGGAGTAGGAGTCCCATGTGTTCAACTGAATATCTAGTTCTGGCCTCAGGGTCTAGCAGCACATGGGAGCCCTAGCAAAGTCTGGCCTTAACAGTGTGTGTAGAAATGCTCCCTTCTTCGTATACTCAAAGTGTTATGACTGACTTGTCCAGAGTCTCAATGACCAGACTCTTCGTTTACATGTTACAACAGCCCATGGTTTGTTGCGAATAGCAGGGGTGAGTGAGTGTGCTGGTTCCTAGCCAGCAGGCCAGGCACTTCTGCTGAGTTAAACAGTCCAGGGACAACAAACCAAGGTTTAAACAAGCAGACGTTAGTGAGTGTGCTGGCTCCTGACTGACTGCACCTGCTCAACTAAAGAACCCAGGAATGCTCCATCCCTGAGTTGTTGTCTGTGACATCTAAATCCAGAATTGTAGGTTGCTGGAGAAGTAACAATCCAGACTTGTAGCCCATGGCTACAACTCTTGGGTTATAACTCTTGGGTTACAAGTCTGGGCTGTTCCTCCCCCAATAACCTACAATTCTGGGTTCAAATGTCACTACAACAACCAGGGATGGAGCATTGGCTCAGCGGGAGCAGCCGGTAGGTAACCAACACACTCACTCGCTCCTACTTATTTAAACGCTGGTTAGCCATGCAAACCAGCCATTTTGTTGGAGGGATTTTTCATTGTGCCATGTAACCCTAGATCACTATGTCTAACTGTTCCCTGTGAATAGCTCCCGTTAATAAAAGCCATCTCTTCTGGAGGTAGAAGGATTTTCAAATTTCAGTTGAATTTTCTTAGGACACTTTGAAAGTGGGACAAGTCCTGCAGCAGAAGAGAACAAGGAGATGATAACACTGGAACAAAACAAGTTGATTACATTTGTTAATGCACTTGGGGTATCATTAAGGGCACAGTATAACAAATGCTTCCCTTTCTTTCCACCCCAGGGGCTCCATGACAAGTTTGGAATCTTGCAACAGTGGATTTTCACAGCTCAGTGGTGTTACAACATCTTCCAACCAATCGCAGAGCAGCTCTCTAGTTTCTAGATAACATCATCCAGGAGAGTGTTGAACACCAAGCAGTGAACTGCTGGCCCCAGATGCTTTCCTTGGGTCTTCCCCATGGATTGAGCCAAAGAGCCTTGTGGGTGAATGGCAGCGCCTAGGGATGGCCATCCAGGGCACCACAAGGAACGGCAATTTGGGCACAACATTGTTTCTAGGGAGCTGCTTGAAATCCTTGGTTTTTTCAGGAATAGACTGACAGCTTCCAGATCTTGAAGACTGGCTTTCCTGGATTGTGTATTAACAAATCTGTGCATTAGAATGCATATTGCTTTTGCATGAATTTTACATAATTCCTATGGTTAAAGGGCTCTTTCCAGTCAGCATAGCTCTACATAAATGTAGAGCTATCTGGTGCTGCCTTACCTATTAGGACCTGTAGAGCTGTCTTTACGTGTAGCAAAAACTAGTCTAGTTTCTCGGGGCATCCACAGTGCCATTTGTATTTTAGCAAGGTGCAAAAGGTGCCTCGGTAGCAGGGATTAGATGCAAACCACTAATATGTACATAAATAGATTGGGTCGGGTGGGCGGGGGAACCAGCTTTCCAGGTTACTTCAAGTAGGAAACTTATCTCAGTGGTTAGATACCTGGATATTGCTAGCTAACATGCTTTGGCATCCCTGAGAGGCCCAGAAACCTACACAGGTTTTCCTGCAGTGCACTGAAACAGTTTCTTAAAAGAGTAAGCACTGATTTCCCCCATTTTTTCTCAGGTCTATGAGCAATAAATGAGTAATATCTTGCCCTATCCCTTTCTCAGGGTAGGAAATGAGTTCCATTACAAAGGGCTAAGCAAAGCAATATTTAATTTCTATAGGCACAAAACTCTTCCACAGTGTTGAAGAAGCTATTATTTTTGAAAGCAGGAGTAAACTCAAGTTGGGGTGGGCACTTTAAGTGTGTGTGCAGGTGTGTGCGCGTGTGTGTATGTGAAAAACTCAAAATTCTTAAGACATATTTATTCAAGGTTAAGGCTTAGATTAATAGCTTATTTGTATCATTTTATAGGTATAGCTCAACTATTTATTATGGAATATACCCTCTCTTTTGTGTGCTCAACTCCTGGGGCTGAAGGGGGGGGGGAGTTCTGATCATCTTAAGCTTTATACTGTTTTGCTGATACATGGTTTCATAACTGGATATTTTTGGAGCACAGGGCTACATTATACAGAATTAACCACACAGGTCCCCGTTTAATCTCTTGAATCAAAGGGTTTGATTTTTATAAGCTGTGGCCCACGTTGTAGCTAGGAACTGCTCTGGTTCCTTGAATGATCAAGGACTTTGATTTTGTAAGTTTTAGATATTCGGAAAAGGCAGCAACAGGGACTAATCAAATGCCAATGTGGAATGGACATGGTTTACAGAGAACATGATTTCGTGAAGTTACATACACATGGAAGGAATGATAAAGGCTGAGATACTTCTAAGTAGGTATCAGAAACATGGCTTCTCCTTGGCAAGGTTTATTTTTACTTTTCCTGTAAGTGGAGGATAAGAAGGGAGACAATCAGGCTAGATTCCAAATGCCTCTGCTTGCCTGTGAGTTTGTTCAAAGATGCACTGCATTACTTGGGAGAGAAGGGAAAAACCGACCAGCGCCAGCCGCTTCAGCAAAGTGTGTCACAGTATTCCTGCCCCTCTGCAGAGGGACTGCAGAGAATTAGCTGCCCAGGCTTGTCTCGAAAGTCTAATTCCCAGCAGTCCTTTTGAGGAATTGGCTGTAATGTGCAAGTGCCCCTTTTAGGTTGCTTTATCTTAGGGCAAAGCTAGATGTTGTACACAATTGCATGTAACATTCTCCTATTTTTGGTTTCTTGTTTTTGTTTTTAATGAAGGCAGCATATAAAGGAGAAAGCAGGAGGTGGGCAGGGGGCAATTTTGAACAAAAAAACAGCCAGTGGAGAATTTTAAGCACATGTGTACACATGCGTGCATGCGCAAGCCCACACAATTCATCAACTGTTGAATTGATCTTTCTCATACCCATGGGGAAAACAGCAGCCTGTTTAAACTATTTGAACAATCCTCACTCCTAATGGCCTCATCTAGCATGAAGTGGGACATCCTGAATTTCCTTTTATTGACCAGCAGCATGTTTCTCACTCTCTGAGGCATCTTATGAGGGCGTCACTTTTGTTTGTGAACCAGGCTGCTCTATCTTGGTATTCTATGACTGCCACAGTGGCAGATTTTTCTTTCTGCCTATGGTTTGACCACCTTGCCATAGCCTTCATCTCATTGTACCTGAGCCTTCCCCAACCTGGTGCCCTCCAGATTCGACTTCAACTTGTATTAGCCCCAGCCAGCATGGTCAACAGGCAGGTATGCTGGAAGCAGTCCAAAACATTTGGAGGACACCAGATTGGGAAGGCTGTTGTACATCCTAGCACAAATTGCACTGTTACACCTAGAAACATATAAGTTTGTAGATATCTGTCAATGAGGATATTTGGCATGTTTGCCCAGGGCATAGTTTGAAGTCACATAATGCAGAAGTTTTTCAGAAGTTAAGCAGTTGTAGACCTGGTCAGTATTTGGATGGGAGACTGCACGGGAACATATTCTGCCTTGAGTTCTGTCATGGAAGGCAGGCAGGATATAAATGTTGGTGAAGTGCAGTGCAATGTTATGCATGTTGATTCATACTTAAATCCTACTGAGGCTTGCTCCCTAATAAGTATGTTTAGAATTGCTGACTTAAATCATTAGCGCATGGACAGAACATCCATCATTAATTCTGCAGATGCTGGTGCACAAGTGTGGAGGCTTTGCCTCATTAGTTGAAGTGATCAGTGATGCTTGCGTCCTAGGCATAGTGTCTCCTGCATTGACTATGGCATGGTAGAAACTTGGGCCCAAGATGCGGAGATAGTGGTTCCTTATATGACTGTTAATTTGGCTCAGTACTGTATAGGGACTAACTGAGTAGCAGAATAGTATTTTGGTATTAAAAGGCCTCATCTGCACTCTCTCTGTCTCCCTTTTCCCATTACTTGAACACTGGAAATACTCTCAGTGGGCTGAATAACAGTCCAAAGTTTCATCAGTGAATCTTTCCTAACTATTTCAAGCAGGTCTTGTTCATAAATAGGTCGGTTTTCATTTAGCTGTTTTAACTAATGAGTCTATGCCGAATTGCTGTTGGTTGTCCTTCTTACAGCAACAAGCATGAAATGTGAGATGCTCTTGCTGTGTCCAAGGATTCCTGCACTTACCGCATTCAGGTGAACAGCATTGGGACTCTGTGCTGGGGTGCAGTCGAGAGCAATATTACTTACTATTTAACAGTTAGCTCCAAAGCTGTGATAGGCATTGTACAGAACATAAATATGCACTGTCTCGACACAGAAGGGCTTGTGATAGCTAAAAGGGAAAATGTAGAAGAGAGCTCTGGCTGCTGTGCCAGAAGGGTTAAGACAAAGCAAATATCCAGGTGGGTGGCTGCATGCTGCACTGCAGATGTGGGTTTGTTGGATTCATGTGATCAGCCCAGAAACTGGCTGTGCTTATTGTAAACTGAATGAGACATCAACTACGCTCTGGGGGGGGGGGAGAGGGGGGATAACCAGAATCCACCAAGCTCAGATGTAAATTTGACTGAAAGGTATTGTCCATCAATCCTTTTCCTGTCCTTTCTATGTAATAGGTATTCTTTCGGCCAACCCACGGCGTGCAGCACCGAACAGGTTTATTAGGCCAGTGACTTTTAGGCAGTGGGTCTCCAGTGCCTGCCAGAGGTTTAGCTAGAAGGGGCTAGCACTAGTGCTGTTCAAGGGACTGATCTGTCAGGAGTATATAAATGAGACTTGTTTATATTTCGGAGACAGGGCTTTTTCCCACAGACAGCCATATTATTCCATTAGTCAGCCTTGCTAGATGGTTAGGAATTATTTCTAGCTGGCATTCCTGTGAACTGAAAGTGAGTACAGATTAAACCTTACAAAGAGGCGTTTTTTCCCTCAATACTAGAATTTGGATTCAACTAATGAAATTGATTGGCCGAAGGTTCAGGACAGGCAAAAGGAAGCATTACTTTGCACAACATGCAACTGACTTACGGAATTCACTGTCCCAAGATGTGATAGCCACTACTTAGATGACTTTAAAAGAGAATTAGACAAATTCAGAGAGGATAAGTCTATCAATAGCTATTGATGCTATATGCAGAAAGGTGAGATGCACGTTGAAATAATAATCACTTCCAGGTTCTTAGCTATTTGCCACTGAATACCAGTTGCTGCTGTTCAGGAGAGGAGAGGGTTATTGCCTTCCAGGCCTCAAAGGTCTATAAAGGCATCTGGTTGGCTACTGTGGGAAGCAGGATGCTGGACTAGGTGGACCTTTGGTCTAATTCAAAGGGGCTGCTTATAAAGTGAAGAACAGGGCTCTGGTATATCAAAATGTAACTGCTTTGTTTGTAAACAGAGATTAAGCGGTATACAGGTATTACTAATAAAAATTAAATAAAATATCTGCATTCTGCTGAAGAAATTTTTATGTGTATTGGGCAAATTTGCACAGACTTAATGTAACATACAGATTTCTGACTACACTATCCTTTATTAAGCCTTCAACATTTGTTGGTAAAAGGCTGGAGACTAATGAGAAGAGATATAGATAGAAGGCACGAGGGACTGGTGGACATGGGAAGGGATGCTGTGAATACAAACTTTCTTTTCTGACCACTGGAAATTCTGGCCAAATTGCCTTCCAACCTGAGCCTTTAAAAGGCACCGCACCCACATTTTCAATCTTGATTCTGAAATCATGAGGCATAGGATCTTCGGTTTTTGTAAATGCCAGCTAAGGTTATTAACAATCTAGACTGCATGGTGGGCAACACATGCAACTTTGCATGGAATGCAGCCTTATTTTTCAGATCACTAGCCACTGCTGAATTTGGTAACTAAATGTTTGGCTTCTTCCAGCGTTTGAGACATGAGCATAGTGCCTTGCAAGGAGGGGAAAGTGTGTTGATGGAAAGGCACAGAGCCACAGATACTGTGTTCCAACTGGCTTCCTTTTTGCGCTGTACAGTTCAGAAGAACAGAAGTGGACATTTGGACAAAAAAATTGCATCATTTGACTCCATTTTCCTATCGAGTTAGTATTTGGGTTGGTGTGTGTGAGACCAGGGGTGTTTCTAGATGAAGGGCACCTAGCGCTACTGATCAGAATACGCTTGCGGCTATTCCATCTTTTCCATGGACAGAAAAAGACAGAAGTAGTGGGAAGACATGGAAGGGTTACAAGTGAAAGACATCATACGGACCCCCCCATGAAATCCTGTGAATGAGGCAAGGGGACTGCATGACAAAAGCCTCATCTGGAAGCACCCCAGAGCATCCTAATACCCTGATCAGCAACTAGTTCTGACAGGTGAGCTGTTAAAAAATGGATTGTCAGCAAGTGAATGTCCCGTGGCCATAGCCTCCACTTCTCTACACAAACCCATACATGCACACTTTGCTTCTTTGAGGGGCCAGATGGTAATCCTTGTGGGGGTGGTGGGAGTTATCTTATGGGCTACCAGTTGATGATCCCTATCATTCAATAAGTTGAACTTAAGTGCCATACACATAGCTGCTGTCTTTGATGCTTTTAGAATAGATTCCTCTTTCTCCCCCTCTGTTGTGCTAGTTCTCTGAACCACTACACTGTGACCCTTTCAATGCACAAATATTTAATAACATCTAGATAGCCTTTACCAATAGCCATGCAGAATGGTTTACTATCTTAAGGGCATTTTACTGAGATCTTGCAAGTAGTACCTTAGTCTCCCAGTAGACTTGCAAGAGCTGCTAAAATTATCCCCAAAGGCTGGCTGTCAGTATTGACGGGCTAAACTGGTGCCAGCGTGATGACAAATCACTTTAGCGGCACTTAACTCTTGAGCTGCTTAAATGGACATCCTGAAAGACCAAACAGCCAAGCTAATATGCTGCTGCTGGTGGTGGTCTGTCTTTTAACAGAGACTTATTCCTGTCAGCAAGAGGTTTTCAGATCACTATTTGTATGCATGCTGGTGGTCCGCAAATGTCATGCAAAAGCTATATTTTGGCAGTGTCTCTGTTGGAGGCTGAATGTTACTAATGTGTTTCTGTTTTCCATTTTGCTGTAACTTAAAATGGAAAAAATAAAGTTATCTGGACAGGAGTTGTTTTTAACTAAAAGCATTTGGGAAGGTGGCTAATCTCCACTGTGGTAGTTCCTGGATGTTCTACAATGGCCTGCTGCAAACACAGGACTCTCTGATCTGCTAACTATGGTACGAGGTCAGGAGTATCCCATGGGTTTATGCATTCCCTCCGCATACCCACCTAAATTCCTCCCTCCCTTCCATTTTCAAAATTAACCACATTGCAGCATTATGTACACAGAGATCAAATACTAGCCAGGTCCTTTAAAAAAAATGAGTTCAGCTCCAAGACCTGGAGGTGGTTTTCAAACTCTCCTTAAAGATAACCATGGTTAGTATTCCCTTCAATGCAGACGGACCGCTAAACCATGATGTCAATGCAGAAGCACATAGCTTGCCCTTGATCCCTTAACCATGGTTCAAGGAATCAGAGAACATTACATATATCAATCAGGTATGTCTTGGCTATAGCTGGAGACTTTTACTCTGTTCCTCTTAGCTGTCCAGTTTTAGCTTATTTAGAGCACAATCTTATGCATGTTTAGACAGAAAAAAGGCCTACAACTCCCAGCATGCCTCAGCAAGCCATGCTGGCTGGGGCATGCTGGGAATTCTAGGCCTTTTTTCTGTCTAAACATACATGGGGTTGTGCCTTTAGGGTTTTTTTTATTAATTTTTAACAGGCAATAGTTTATTTCAAGAAAGCATAATGGCCATGCTGTTTGGGGGTAATGGGATTTGGAGTCCAGCCCATCTGGAAGGCACTAGGTTGGGGAAGGCTGCTGATTTTGTAGAACTCTGATGCCCCTCTACCCTACAGTATTCCTCTTGGAGCTCCTTCGCTAAAGTTGCATGTCTAGAGCCACACCTTGACTTTTCAGCCCATCCCCTCCTCACGCACGTGCAAAAACCTGACCTGAAGGTTGATTTCAGACTTATTTCACTTATATACTAGTGAACAGACCTGGCTTTGCACAGGTAAGAATATCCCTTAGTTTGATACAGAGGAGCTTTCAAGAAAACTTACCAGCTGCCAGAGCTGGGTACGTTCGTTCGTTCGTTGCATTCATATCCTGCCTTTTTCCCTCTTGCAAGGAACCCAAGGCAGCTTACATTTTCCTCCTCCTCTCATTTTCTCCTCACAACAACAACACTGTGAGGTAGGCTGGGCTGAGAGTCTGTGACAGGCCCAAAGTCACCCAGTGAGCTTCCATGGCCGAGTGGGGACTAGAACCTGGATTTCCCAGCTCCCAGTCCAACACGCCACCCTGTCTGAGTGCAGGCACTCCTAGGCAAGGCCCCTGCCCTGATACACCCCTACAGCACCCTGAGGGAGGAGACTGTCCACTCCATTCCCGAGAGGGGGCAGCCATGTAACTCTCGCTTGGCCTACTAATCTCTCCTGGCTTCCAACTAGGGATGGGTGAACGAGCGATGTTCACGACTGCTAGGATTCTCTGAACATCTTCTCGCCACTCGTCTCGTGCCTGATTCCCATTTGTGATCGCTGCTCGCTTTGCGCAAATGGGGGACTTGCGCCAATTGAGCGGCAATAGAATGGGACATTTGCACAAATCTCCCCAAATTTCCTCTATAGACAGACTAAAGCAGGGTTGATTCAGTCTACTGAGGCAATTTGTGCAAATTAGGAAATTTGTGAAAATCAAACTGGAAACAAGATGAACATGAGCATGTGTTCAACCATGTGCAAATATTTTTGGTGGATGCACGGAGCTCCGAATGGGGTATGCTCATGTTTTGCGAGCAAAACCGAAATTATCACACATCCTTGCTTCCAACTGTATGGCGAAGCCATGCACTGGTTAGGGAAGACTGCCCCTACTGACTGAAAATGTTACTGCAGGCTTCAACCACACAGACACACGTTAATTAAAATTAATGTGTTTTAAAAACAAAGTAAATCAAAAGTGTACACCCATAGGATTCTTTACATATGCATGCCACATTTCAGGTATTAAGGTTTCTTGGTTTTGGAGCTGACGGATGAACAGACACACATCCTCTTTGGTTATTACAGATTTCATGGGAAAGATGATAGAGCTTAACCATGAAGACGCAAGTGAGCCCCAAATTCATTCTCCTTTAGGCTCTTTATGCATGATTAATGATGCTGTCTCTAAAAACCTGGATGAAATATTTACTTCGTAGAGCTCCGCCTTATACAGTACAGTTTCTTCATGAAAGTAAACTGCATATATAAGAACCAAAGGAATTCCTGGATCTGGTGTGAGAATTAGGTAAAGTAAGTGTGCAATCCTATGCATGTTAAGAAAGAAAAAATCCTACAACTCCCAGCATTCCCCAGCCAGCATGGGGATTTTTTTTCTGGCTAAATCAGTAGAGGCTGGTGGCTTAGATTTTGGTGGGGCTATAAATGCATTCTGAGTTTCAGTCAGAACCAGCCAGACCTCTAAAGGAGCTATCCAAGGTGCTGAAGCCTTGGACAGCCTCTTTAGAGCTTTGGCTGGTTCTGACTGAAACCCAGAATGGATTTACAGCCCCACCGAAATCAGAGCCGCCAGCCTCCACTGGTCTAAACAGGCACAGGATTTATTTCCTAGACTGTCTTCATTTTATGCATGTTTCTGCCAAATGTCAACCGTTTTGTAGCACAGCAATAAAGTACTGCTTTTAATACCATTATAAGGCAGACAACTTCTTTCCTGTCTTCATTGTGTTTGCCCTCACACTCCTGCAAAGTAGGCTACTATTTCCATTTTTCAGATGGAAAACTGAGGCAGGGAAATAATACCAACCAAGGCCACCTAGTGAACCCATTGTAGAGACAGGACTGCAACCCATCATCTGTTGGCTGCAGGCCTATACCCAGTCTGACGGGCCCCACCAGTCTCTCTTTGCAATCGTTATATTCATCTTTCTTTGTTTCCTATGATGCCTTCCTACTTCCCAGGAAGATCGCTGGAATTTTGTTTGTGTCTGTAAATACCCACCAGCCCCTCAAAAATTAAAACATTCTATGCGTGATTCTATGCATTGGTAAATATTTAGTGACTGACGGCAGTTCATCTCATTGGCACTATCAGCTGAGCAATAGCAGGAGGTGAGCCATCTTTATGGCAACCTCTAGAGGAAAGGAAAGCACGCTTGTGATGACACATGCCTTCTGTCTTTCCTGCACAGCTCGGTTTCTGGGAAGAAGCTTTGCCTCTTACACTGGGCTTCCTCCTGATGTGTCCTGTTGTGCTTGCCGTACATCCTTGATGTTGTAGGCCCAGGCTCTTTCTAAACAGTCGCCAGCAACATTGGTAGGTGTCCAGTTAAGGAAAGGGAAGCGTGCAGCCACCACGCAGGCCTCATCTGGGAGTTCGGAAAGCAGCTTTCTCTCCAGGAGAGGTACCTGCCGAGGGAGGCAAGGGTTTATGTGATGAGGAGGGCAGCAGGAGCGGCTGAGAATTCATCTCAGCGTGGATGAAGCTTTGAGGAAACCATCGATACTGTTCTGAATAAGTTCAGACTGAAGCACAAGAGGGCATTTTGTGACAATCTAAAATTCTGGAGGAAGGTTCTGTTTTATTTCTATTCGCATTGGCCCTGGCTTGTCATTTTAACAGATCCCTAGATACACTGAACAGGTGCGACTGCTTTATGTGAAGACTCTGCATTTTAATCACATCACCAAGTATTTTCATCTGAACTGGGACAATGAACCTATTAGGGACATGCTACATGAGTTGTCCTAAGTTTTCTGTATAAAATGACTTAATAGAGCAAGCTACTGAAACTACTTAGTGTAATTGTAATGGTTCGGTCTGACTTCACTTTTATGAATCATTTTTAACAGCTGCTGTTATATGCTGCAATCACAGCTCTTACGCACAATAATTCTCTCATATTGCCTCTGCGCATCAACATGCCCAGAGAGAAAGTAAGACCATGAGAATTCTGGGGTAGAGATGTACGAAAGTCACTTACCTTTTCGACGGGGTGATTTGCGGTGGGGGGGGTGCTCCGCACCTCCCCCCGAAATCCTTATCCGGCCGGCTCTGCTCCACGGAGATTCCGCGGAGCCACTGGCCGGGGCTGCCTGCAGCTGGACATCCGGCCACTGGGCAGCCTTCTGGGGGGGGGGGGGACCGCGTATGCAAATGGCGGTGGCTACAGTGGCTGCCATTTGTGTTCCCTTTTTTTCGCTGTTTTAGCCTACATAAATATTTATATAAGCTATTAACGGCGAAAAAAAAGGGGAACACAAATAGCGTAGCCGCCATTTGCATACGCAGTTTGCTTTTTGTTTGCTTGCCGTGATAGGCTACGTAAATACTTAGGTAGCCTATCACGGCAAGCAAACAAAAAACAAAAAAAACCCACGTACACAAATGGCGGCTACGCTATTTGCGTTCCCCTTTTTTTAGGCTACGTAAGTATTTACGTACTTAGTATTACGCAAGTATTACATACTTAGGCTACGTAAGTATTTACGTAGCCTATCACAGCAGAGGCAGCTACGCAAATGGCGTGGTGGCCGCCATTTGAGTCCGCAGCAACTGGCCGAGAGACCAGCTGCCACCACGGGAGCCGCCGGTGCCGGAACATCCGCCCCAGGTAAGCTTTCATCCCGGGGGGGATTCCATGGGGGGGCGGGGGTTGGGAGGCCGTTCCGTCACGGGTTTCGGGGGGCCGAATGCCAGTGCATTCGGCCTCACTGAAATCCGTGGCAGAATTCTTCGCCATCCCTATTCTGGGGCCTTTTGAAAATAAATCTCTACACGTGCTATGAGGCATAATCCACACATGTGGGAACTTACGGAAGATAGCTGGTAATTTCTTCCCACCATATGGGGAAGATGCTGGATGACGAAAGGGCAAAGTTACAGAGCTATTGAAAAAGCTTTACTCTGCTAATGGCATCTCCACTGCGATGTGGACCTTTTGCTCTACATTCTGTCTGTATAATTCAGTTTGGCAAGGGCGGGCTATAAGAAACCAGCTGTGGGGAAGTCTTTGGCTTTCTTCACACGGAGCTTTTATCCTGCGATTGCTCCTTCACGGAAGTTTGCAGGCTCTTTACATGACACCATGACTCTTCAAGGCGTCTCCTGTACTAAATGCCCTTTGTTCCGTTTTTAAATAGTTTGCAGATAAATGAGCTATCCAATTACCCCGTTGTGTTCTGCTTCAGTTTCCTCCATGAAAAGAGTTAAAGCGGCAAGAAGAGGAGCGAGATCAATGAAAGATGATGGAAGACTCAGATACGGGGAGAAGGAGGGGGAAAAGGAAGCACGTGAAAAAAGGAGTCGTCATGATCCTGCATTTAAAATGGAAGCAGAAAGCCCCATTTTAAATGCAGGATTTTATGCTGGTGTAGAGATGCCTTTTGACATCTGTATACTGCAAAGCAAAGACCAGACCGTTTTGTCTTCAGCTGACCGCGAATGGGTTTGTGACCACATAATAGGCAAAATAAGAAGCAAATCTAATCTTCAACTGACCAGCATCCAGCTATGCTCCTCAGCCTCCTGCCAGCATCAGGCAAGGTGATGGGAATGGTGAATTTCAAACTGCAGCGTCTGCAGAAAAGAGGCCCTCCTTACTTTTGGCTGACTTTGCAGTCAGCGGAAAAGCTGGCAGCCCAGCATCTGACTGTGGCCGAGCATACAGCAGCAGTTGTAAATGGAGCACGCAGATGTGATGCCTCAGCAGGACAGTGCTGGGCGCTTCGAGGGCAATCGCTGTTCTTTAGTAATGAATGAACTAAATTCTTGCCAACTGGTCCCAGAAGGGAAAGCCAACCAAAATTAACATGCATGAAACCACCGATATTAAATCAATAATGTGTTGCAGCGGTCGTTAAATGCCCCTCTGGCTGTCAGTAGAGGGGGATGATCAAAAGATGTTCTGTGCTTGATAGTCATCAGCAAATAGGGTTTTCGCTGCTGTTTCTGTCGAACACTGTTCTGAATGTGTTTGATTGTGTGTGCATGTGGTGGGGGAGAGGTGACATTTAGAGTGCTATTAATGGGTGGGTATGTAGTTTAGGGGGGACTGGAAACAAAGCCCTGTGGAGAGAGACTGAAAGAACTGGGCATGTTCAGCCTTGAGAAGACTGAAGGGAGACAGGATAGCGCTCTTCAAGTATGTGAAAGGTTGTCGCAGAGAGGAAGGCCGGGATCTCTTCTCGATCATCCCAGAGTGCAGGACACAGAATCATGGGCTCAAGTTACAGGAAGCCAGATTCCTGTAACTTGAGCCCGTTATTCCTGTAACTTGACAAACAGCAGCCTGCCAGTCATTCAGGCGGTGGTTTGTCTTAAGCATGCTGCTCGTCCTTTTTAACTGGAGGTGCCAGGTATTGTACCTGGGACCTTCTGCATGCAAAGCGTGTGCTCTACCAGAGAGCCACGGGCCCTCCAGAAACCAACAAATGAAGCAGTGTCCTAGTGAGTCAGAACTTCGGCCCATCTAGCAGCTACCTTCTAGCCCAGCTTGTCTCTTCTGACTGGCAGTGTCTCTGAAGGCTCAGATGGAGGGCTTTCCAACCCTGCAACCCAAGATTCCTGAACTGGAGATGCCAGAGGGATTGAATCTGGAGCCTTCTGCCTGCAAAGCCTCCATTCTACCTGAGTGGCAGCCCTATCTCAGTGTCAGGGTGGAAACTGAGCCCATAGAGCCCCAGAGCAGTTCTGATTCTGAGGAGGAACAGCAATCTGTGGGAGAGGAGCTCGCTCATCTCTCACAAGCACAGCAGCTGGCAGAGATTCCTCCTGCCAGCATTCCTGGGATAGATAGTGACCCTGGCAGTGAGAGAGCACTGGAGGGGGGCTTGCTGGACGCTTGGCGCAGATGCAGGGAGCGACAACAGATGGAGGGCGCAGAAAGGAGGTGTAGCGCTCGTTTTGTGCAAACAACGGTCACGTCCCAAGGACCCAAGGGAAAGAGGGAGGCTCTCTCCCTAGCCCATAAGTTTGGCGTCTTCCCGTGGTTCTCCTTCAAACGGGGACCAACTGCCTTACTGTGAACTTACTTAGGCTACTCTGCTATCTTTCCCCAGTGCTGTTCCTTGCTTTGTCACTAGTGATTAGTAACTGAAAGAGTCATAAAGTAATAAAGGAATAAAGTCTCGGAAAGAATCCTCGTCGTCTGTGTCCTGAGTTGGCGGGGACTGCAAGAGGCAGCTAGGGCGTGCGTTCCTGACACTCACTAGCATGAGAGTTGAGTTCTTGAACTGCAAAAGGGGTCTGTTTCTTGCACTGAGGCTGCATCCCTTCTTCAAAACTGGCCAATCAGAAGACACCAGGCGGAAGGGAGAAATTACCTCCAAGTAGGAAAAGTGTTCTATGGGAGCTGTTGTCTGTTTGCTGCCACGAGTGTGTGGCTGCGATAGTACCGTGCACAGTTCTAGTGTCGCTTTATTGAAGCCGTTAGTCCCTTAGATAACACAGTGACCAGTCCTTGCTCTGACCGTCCTGGTTTTACTTAGCTGATGCAGAAAACTGGCTTGAAAACTTCTACTCACCACGCTGGGCGCCAGGAATACAGTGATGTTGTTGCAGTCTGAGAGATCCACCTAACAGCAATGACAAAAAATGCAACTTATTCAAGGCATGCAACTGGGACCTGCGACAAAACATTGCAGTGTGTAGTGCTCCTATTCAGGATACTCCATTCCTCCTTCCAGTCCATAAAGCACTTGGGGAATTGAGATCACTGTTAGCGTATATCAGTGGTAGAGAACCTCTTTCTTTCAGGGCAAGGGCCAAATTCAGTTTTGGAGAAGCTCTTGGGGGTCGCATTCCCAGTGGTTCCAAGGTTCCATAGAGATCAATAAAACAGCGCCATCTAGTGACTCTTTTAATAGCGTAACAATATGACTTAAATAGCTAGTTCATTATTTCCAGATCATTTTGAGATGGAATAACCAGGAAATACCTCGGGATGTGGCCTGGAGGTTGACGACATCATGAAAAGGACCTGCAAACTTCTGTGAGTGAGCAATCTCAAAAGCAGGATAAAAGCTCCATGTGAAGGAGGCCTAAACCTTAGGAGAGGCATTTCAACAGTTTAGAATAGGGGAAAAAACTGCTCGAAATCTGGGAAACCACCAAACAATTAGTGCTTAGAAGATATGGGCTGGGGCCTTCTGGGAAACCTCAGAGGGCTGGATTGGGAACCCAGGAGGGGAATCGTTCTGTTTTGGGAATCCCAAAACAAGGCTATTCCCCGCTATGTTTCAGAAGGTAGAGTACAGATCCTTAGCTCAGCTGGAGAAAGATGTTCACACTTTCTCAGTGCCGCAAGAGAGTGAGGAAACAACAGAATGGTATACTGAACTGACTCTCTGCAGGCTCTTTGTTCTGTCTGGGGACTTCTGGTGAGACACAAGAGAGAGCCTATGAGGGTTTCATAGCATAATGGATTTGGAAGTGTCTCCGCTGTGTCTCAGTTAAAGGTATGAATGTAAAAGATGTCCAGCATCCTACTTTCAAGAACAGGGGACAGCCGAATACTTTCAGGAAGCCTGCAATCAAACCCTCTCTGGCAATTCAGAGGCACACTGGAGGTTCCATTAAGGTATCACTCCCTCTAATAGCAAACTCAGGTAGGGCGTGCCAATAGGATTGCGGCCAAAACAGGGCCTCTGTGGAACAAGACGGAGGCATCGACATGCTCACAGGAAACCCCAAGGTTTGCAGAAGTACCAAAAAAAAAAATGCATTTATCTGTGTTCTGCATGCTTCCGTGGGCCAATGTCCCTATTTTCCCCACAACACTTGAGATTTTGTACATTTTTATTGGGCCACCAAGATCAAGTTTATTTCAGTTTTGCAGTATCTGACTGGGGAAAGGATCACCTCTGCCAAGCTTAGATGAAGCCCTGCTAGATATTTGCTTCTTCTGTACTGCACAGAGGATATAGGAGAGAAGGTGGCCAGTTAAGCATTTGGGGAAAGGGCCATGGCTCAGTGGTAGAGCACACACTTTGCACGCAGAGGGTCCCAGGTTTGATCCCTGGCATCTCCAGGTAGAGCTGGAAAGAATCCTGCCTGAAACCCTGGGGAGCTGCTGCCAGTTCATGCTGACAATATTGGGTAGATGGACCAAAGGTCTGACTCAGTATAAGACAGCTTCCTATGTTGCTAATAAAGGACAGAGGAAATGCATCACCAGAAAAAGAGGGCACTGATCTGCATAAAATCTGTGCAAATTTATCTGTATAGTTGCAAATTTAGAAATATTTTAAATAGAAATTTCGTACATCTCACCATAGCAGGGAGGACTGCGACCAGATGGCCCGTGTGCCTGCCCAGTCTCCTAACTGTTGGTGGGCAACTCCAAGGCCCCTGCCTGCTCTCCCTCCTGATGGTTCGTTCTCTTTATGCCAGACTTGGGCGGCCCTTCGAATAAAAGATGCTTTCAAACAGAGGATTGTCCTCTGCAGAGCAGGACACCTGGGTGGCCACTCTAATAAGACATGGTATGATTACTGGAAGGAGGGAGCTACTCCTCCTACCTTAGAAGAAACAGGCCTCCTATGTAAATATGTAGTTTCTTGTTTCCATGAGAGAAGTTACCTTCCAGAGATCTTCTCGCCGATAGAAAACCTTTCCATAGCACCCAGCCCGCCAGGCATGGAAGTTGGACAGCTGCAATAGCCATGGATTGAGTTCATAGCCAATAGCTGGTCTGAACCCTTGTTTGTAAGCCTCCAGTACCTAGAAGCACAGTCAGAATTGGTCACATTGTCAATTAGTGCCTGACGTTCCTTAGGTTACGGGGCTTGTGCGACTTGACAACTTGTGGCTACGACCAGTAGGATTTACTGGGAGGGACGTAACACCACATCTGCCGAGGCCTCTGTCTCTAAAGGTGCTTCCAGATAGAAGGCTCCCTGCACTGCCTCTCAAAAGGCACCGTGTAGCTATTCTGTCTTTCCCTCCTTCGCGGATCTTTTTTTCTGGCATGAAAAAGGGCAGAAGCAGCCATGGGAAGGTGCAGGAGGGTTACAGATGGAAGCTGTCATTGTCTGGACCCCTTGTATTATTCTGGGTTTGAGGCAAGGTGATAGCACAATAAAAACCTTGCCTGGAAGCAAGGGTGTTGCTAGGCTGGGCCACCCCAAATCTATCTCCCAGGCCCCTGAATCTATTCACCAGAGCCCCGAGGGACTGTTGGTGCCAATGGAAGGTTTTTTTCTCAGCTTAATTCCCACAAAGGGGGCAAATTTCAAGGGGGAGTGCAACTGGGAAGGGAAGGGTTAACTCTCCCCTCCCCACATGCTGCAACAGTGCCCCCCCCCCCCCCCGTGACCCATCTTCCCCTGGATGGCAATTAAGCTGAGGAAAAAAACAAAACCTTTTCCAATTGGTTTGGGATGATTCGGGTCAGGGTGCAAATAAACTGAAGAACTTATTTTATTTGAGAATATCTGGATGAGGAATGAAGTGCCGCCTTTGCCTCCGGTGAAATTTCAATAAATCCTAATTGTTACTTCTAAATTTGCATATGTAGTTACACATTAGCATATGCAGATTTTATGCAGATCTGTGCCCTATGGGTCTGGGGCCAGAATCTTTTCAGCACCTAGCAGCGCCCCTGCCTGGAAGCACCTGAGGTTTGAGGAAGGGCAGAACTGGTGCATGCTGCACGTGAAGGAGCCCTGGCTAAATTCCTGGTGTCCCCAGTTAAATGGTCACACAGCAGGTGTGGGGAAAGACCCCGTCTCCCTCCCTCTCTCCTGCTCGCTCGCTCGCTCTCAGCCTGAGACCCGGGGAGCCACTGCTACTGAGCGTAAGCAATACACGGCTGCCTTCCGGGCGTTTTGTAGTCCAAAACTTCCAAGTGTTTTGGACTACAACTCCCAGCATTCCTGGCCATTGGCCATGCAGGCAGGGGCGTGATGGGAGCCTAGAACAACCAGCAGTCTGCCTCTTATTAAGGCAGATTCGTACATTCAAGTTATTGCTTCTGATCAGGGGGCTGTGGGAAGTGGCAGTGAAGCATCAGGGTGACAGCATGAAAAATAACTGTGTGTCACCTTTAATTATGTTAACATAGTTATTCATCATTATTAATTATTAATGGTTAATTATTAATAATAATATAGATTAATTCTTAATCAAATTAATTATTGATTGGGGGGCCGTTCTCCCCCACCCTTCAATGAAATCCTCAAGGCTGCTTAGAAAATGTCCAAGCGCCATGAAACCAATTCAAAAGCATACAAATTAAAGCCATTTGTTCACCTGCAGCCCTTGCTGCTCTCCCATCCTTTTGCTCTCGCCCACTGTCAAATGTCTTAGACTGTAAGCTAAGGCTGTCAAGTGCCCTGTCGAGGGAGACCTATCAACAGCCCACTGTCAAATGTCTTAGACTGTAAGCTAAGGCTGTCAAGTGCCCTGTCGAGGGAGACCTATCAACACCGCTGTAGAAATGGTAACCAGTGGAGGCTGGTGGATCCGATGTCAGTGGGGCAGTGAATCCCCATTCAAGACGAGGCTGGACAGCCATCTGTCAGGGATGCTCTGACCTGGATTCCTGCACTGAGCAGGGGATTGGACTCGATGGCCTTGTAGGCCCCTTCCAAGCCTACTGTTCTATGATTCTATGAATCCGCTCCAGGTTCCAGTCACAACTCTGAAGGAGCTATCCAAAGTGCGGAAGCCTCTTTTAGAGTTCTGGCTGAAACCTGGAGCGGATTCACTGCCCCCCGGACATCGGAGCCACCAGCCTCCACTGGCAGTAAGGGAATGGGCACCCAACGTTCCCCTGCACGGATCACTTCAGTCACACAGTAGTGCTAAGCACTTCACAGAGACGGTAAGGTTTATCTCAGCCACAACTGAGGGTTGAGCATCGCAGGGCTGAGCCCGCTTTTGAGACGTGCAAGCTACCCTGAGAGCAACCCGCTCAAGCATTTGGCCACTCTTACAATTCTCCCATCACCTGACCCTAAATCCACCAACTTCCCGGAGCGTCCTTTCAGCAGTGACATCATATTGCTGACTTGCTTGGCGCTCGATGGGACGTATGGCACCTGAGTGAAAGGAAAGAAGCTGGTGAGATTTGCAAAGGCAGGGAGAGCAGTGGGGAGCCCTTCATGGAGTTTGAAGCGGGGCTGCAATGTTTCAACGTGCAATGGCTTAGATCAGCCTTCCGAACAAGGGGCCCCCAGATGTGTTGGACTGCAGCTCTCCTGTCATGCTGGCTGGGAATTAGGGCAGCTGCAGTCCAACACATATGGAGCAGGAAACGTTTATTTTTAAATTTTATTTATTACATTTCTATACCGCCCCATAGCCGAAGCTCTCTGGGTGGCTTACAAAGATTAAAAACCATTAAAAATACATTATACAAAGTATAAAACTATTTACATAAGAACATCTAAACAGACAGCACACACAGAGACAACGTATATCTAAAAGGTGCCAAAAAGTTAACAATGTTGATGCTGGGCAGGCCTCATCAGTGAGATCATTCCAGAATTGAGGGGCCACCACCGAGAAGGCCTTCTCCCTTGCTGCCACTTCCCTCGGAGAAGGCACCTGGAGAAGGACCTTAGATGCTGAATGTAGTGTGGGAGGCTGGCTAATTCATAGATTAGAAACTTTTTAATTGGCTTAAAAAGTGCCCTCTGATTCATTGGGTGGGAGATTTACACAAAATGTATTTTGTACATAAAGTACAAGTGCTTACAGGAACTGCAGGCGGCAAACATCACCTTAAAAGAGGCATCCTCCGTGCTTCCGTGGATGGGAGGTAATGCCTTTCCTAAGATGATGCCTCCAATGAAACATGTCTGCATCATTGATTTATTTAATGAATTTGAATACTGGCATGGCTCTTCTGTAAGGATTGTCAGGGCAGCCACCGGTTAAGTTTCCAAGCTCAACTCAAAGTGCTGGCCTTAACGTTTAAAGGCCTACACGGCTTTATTTATTAATTTGGGGTGCAGTCCCACGCAAACTAGCATATGTTTAGACAGAACAAAAGTCCTATAGTTCCCAGTATGCCCCAGGCAACATGGTTGGCTGGAAGGATACTGGGAGTTGTAGGACTTTTTCTTTTCTAAACATGGATAGGATTGTGCCCTTGGAGTATATACCACTTTAAACAAACAGTTCTCAAAGCAGTTTACATAGTACAATCAAAACAAAACGTGGCCTGCAAACGTATTTCAAACTTTTGAGCCAGTGTAGTGTAGTGGTGAGAGTGACGGACTGGGAGCCGGGAGATCCGGGTTCTAGTCCCCACTTGGCCATGGAAGCTCACTGGGTGACTTTGGGCCAGTCACAGACTCTCAGCCCAACCTACCTCACAGGGTTGTTGTTGTGAGGATACAACGGTGAGGAGGAGGATAATGTAAGCCGCCTTGAGTTCCTTGCGAGAGGGAGAAAGGCGGGGTATAAATGCAATAAATAAATAAATAAATAAATTTTGGACTGCCTTCTTTCACCTCAGTCCTCCTGTCCACTCAGACCACTGTCTGAGTCCTTTCTCTGGGTGCCCCTGCGGTGCGTGACAACTGGGGAGCCTTTTTAGTGCTGGCTTCTCACCTTTGGAATGCCCTCCCCAAGAAGGCTTGCCTGGCACCCTCATCCCTATCATTTAAGCTTCATGCAGAAACATTGCTCTTTTCTCAGGCTTTTAAGAGCCACAAATTTTAGCATCTTTAAACTTAGAGCAATTCTGATTTATTTATTGCCATCTCTTTGCTTTTCATTTGATCTGGATCTACTCCTAGATCTCTGGGTAATTTGCAATAGACAGGCAAGGATTTCTGACTCCAAATCGTTTAATAATGACAATAACAAAATGACTTATCCACCCCCCCCCCCGAAATTGTACTGTTGAAATAAAGAAAGCTTGGGGGTAAACAGGAATGGATTTTTGTGTGGAAGGACTGTGACCTCTACTTAGTTCTAGTACTCAAAACTAATTCCTGGGCTCAGAATTCTTTAATTCAAAGTGAATATCTTTTGCACCAGCCTCTGGTTGGTGGCTCTCCGTGCTCTAGTGGGAAAGAAAGAAGAGAACAGCCCAAATGACCTCTGCCCACCACTGCAATAAAGCATCATGCTAAAGGTCTAGTGTGTCGCAAGCTGATGGGACCAGAACCACCGCCAGGAGCATCTGAGAGCATGCACTGCTGTCCTCTTGTGGTGAGCCACCTGTATTGCCTTTTGGATTTCTTCTAATGCATCAGTTCGGCTGCCTGCAATTTTTATTCCTAAGGGAGTAAATATCATTTAGCAATTAAGACAGCAATCCTATGGTCTCTGGGTGAGCGTCCCAGGGACCACAGGATGGCTTGGAAAACCGCTCCCAATGTTGGAGACAGCGCTCTGACTTCGGAAGGGGGAGTCGGAGGTCTGGCCCCTGACCCCTCGCAGCTGGCATGGAGATCTCAACCCAGACCCCTCACAACTGCACCGGCTGCCTCTCTGGGGTCAGAAAATAAACCCTGAAATGGAGGAAAAGGGGGTATTCCGGTGGGTGGAGAGGGGAGGAGACCAGAGGGGCCAGGATACGATTTACCCGGAGTGTCCTCCAGCCTCCTTCCCTCCCCATCCAAAGTGCCCTTGTTAGATGGGCTAGACAGGTCCGGGGCCTTCCGAGCAGCGAGGGCACAGTCCATAGGGTTGGGCCCTAAATGTTTTCATTTTTACATTACATTGATTATTAGAAAAGGGCAAAGAGGAAATCACTTGTAGAAGAAATCTAAGGAAGGTCCTATCTCCAAGCAAGATATGAGTTACTTTTTCACTGTTTGCTCTCCCACAAAAATCAGTTCCATCTCAGGGCCGGTGTCAGCAGCAGATATTCTTGGACAGCTGTCGGGGTCCCAATGCTGTGGCAGGGACCACCACTGATGTCTGCCCTGGGGCAATCTTTAGTGTGTGTGTGTGTGTGTGTGCGCGCGCGCACGTGTATCTGTATATCTATATCTGGGCTGGTGCTGTGAGTGGCTGGGTCTATTTTAATTTCCCACAATGCTTCAAACTAGTATCACTCTGGGGAATTGTGGGAAACTAAAATGGCGGCTGGACTCCACCACCCCATACTGTTTGGAAGGCTGCCCCTGCTGCCCAGTATGTCTCCCAGGGCCCCACAGCCAAGGAAAGGGGCCTTTTCCCTGGCTCCCTCAAACCTGGTGCTTGCCCTGTTCCCCCTTACCCTGCTCTGTTTAAAAAATGATGATAAGCCAGATACCTGTAAAGAAGACACTTTGCGGCAGCCAAGTGCCAGAGATCCAGCCCACGCGAGATAGATGACTAGGCCAGTGCCTGTTGCAATCTGGAAAGGGCCCCAACGGTTCCCCCTCCCATGCAGCTCTGTTGCCAGTTCTTCTAAGTCGTCAAGATCCATGCCTGCAAAAACCATCAGTTCCTAATGACAACTGGAGCTCCACCGTCTGCATTTCCTGCATTCAGCACACTGCATGAAAGCACCACTCTCTGGATGCGGAGCAGCCATGGGGCCAAATCTGAGACTGCAGTGTTCAACACACTTCCTGCAGAGCAAGCTCCGTCGAACAAAGCGAGACATACTTCGGAGTAAACATGCACAGGACAGCACTCCTGGAATTCAAGAGCTGGTCCTGTTCGAAGGGGCTTCATGTAACCCAGCACAATTTGTTTATTTCATTTATTAGTAGTACTTATTTATCACTTAATATATAGTATTTATTGCTTAATATATACTAAAATATTTAAGCGGTTTACATGCAAAAATGCAACTTGTAACAAAATAGCAAAACTCCTGGCTATCAGTGTGTAATGCTTAAAAACAACAGCAAAAACATGACAGTCGCAGAGCCTAATGTGAGGGCTAAGAAAACAAAACAAGTTGTTTTAAGAAAACATCTCCTGCTGTGAATCTGTGGGTATTTCTAGACAAGGCTGTTATTGTGCGATCGCCCTGCCTCAAACACAGAATTATACAGGGAGTCCAGACAATCACGATGACTTCCATTTATCAGCTTCTTGTGCTTTCCAAGCAATCATCCTTTCCTTTTTCCTTACCAGGAAAAAAACCCGTTACAGGGGAAAAGTCGGGAAAATAGCTGCACGGTGGCTTTTGCCTGGTGGCGCTAGGAGTCTTCCACCTGGACATCACCTGCAAGAAACTCACCGGACCGTCTCTCGGTGGTCGTCCTTTAAAATGTACGGCCGCAATGATCAAGTTGAAATGTTTTCACAGCCCAAGTGGACTTTACCCTGTGTCTGTGCATCTCCACGCGCAACACCGTTTGCATGCCAAGCCCTGCACAGCCCCGCCCCCCAGCTCAGCTTCATGATTTTCTGTGCCAGAGTAAAGAAGTGGGGAGGGAAACTTGACAGGAAAACAGAACCCCCCAAATCTCAGGCATTGCCCCAGAAATGGCAAATAATGGATTGACATTTCATCCCCACTTACGGTTCTGACGTAGCAGTGTGTCTCTCTCTCCGCGTTACTAAGCTTGCCACTTACACGTCGCCAAAAAGGAGGAAATGCATTACCAAAAAAAGTGAGCAGCATTTTGGATAAAGACGTGCGGGTGCTAATTAATATGTAGAGATGCAGATTGAGAAGTAATGACTATTCCAGCCTCTGTTCAAAAGAATGGCTTATTTTAAATAGATACAACACACCTCACCATAGTGGGGAAGGCTGGGATAAGGTGCCTGTGTGCCTGCTCGATCTGCTGTCCATCTGGTCGCCTGTCCAACTGCCCGTCAACAGTACGCCTCTGCCGTTAAAACACACAGTGATGATGTAAACCAGAACCACCCTGTCTTGCACTAGAACTGGCCTCCAGAACATCTTCTCCAAAAGGCTCCAGGAAGAAAGACCGCAACACACTCCCTTACATCCAGACAAGCTCCCCACTCATCCCCTAGCTCTAACTGGGGTTATGTTAACATTTATGAGAGCTGGTATACCCTAGCAGCTAAGAGACACAGGCTAAAATCCTAGGCACGCTTACTTGGGAGTAAGCCCAGTTAAGCTCACTCGGACTCACTTCCAGCGAACTATGCATAAAAGAGGGTGCTGTCCTGCCTATGGGTTTCCCTACTGAACTTAACATTAAAAGAAGCACCCAGCAAGGCACCATCTTCATCTGCTACTGTTTCCTCAGCTCAGCTAGGCTGGGGCCCTCCCCCCACAACACAGAGACCATCTGAGAAGGCTTGAGGCGTCTCCCTATCCACATTCTTCACACCATGCATAATTTTGTACACCTCTCTGTCATGTCTCCCCTCATCCACCTTTTCTCTAAACTGAACGGTCCCAGATGTTGTAACCTCTCCTCATAGGGGCTGCTGCAGCCCCTTGATCATTTTAAGGTGCAATTCTATCTATGTTTAGATGGGGAAAAAAGTCCTACAACTACCAGCACTCCCTAGCCAGCACAGCTGGCTGAGGATTACCGGGAGTTATAGGACTTTATTCTGACTAAACATGCATAAGATTGTGCACGAAGTTGCTCTTTTTTTTAAATTTTCCCAGCTCTACAATATCCTTTTTTAGATGTAGCAACCATAACACCTCTAAATGTAACAGTAAGCACTATTACCTTTTCTACCCATTATTAAGCTTTTATATTTTATATCATTTTATGTTGCACTTTGTGGTTTTAATTTTTGTGAACTGCCCAGACAGCTTCGGCTATTGGGCGGTATAGAAATGAAATAAATAAATTACCCTTAAGGCCCTAAATGGCTTGGTGCCAAGATACCTAAAGGGTCATCTCCCCCTACATGAATCTGCCCATCCTTTAAGCCCAATTGAAGAGGTTCTTCTACATGTCCCAGGGGTATCAAAGAATTGCTTGGGCAGGAATGCAAGAAAGAGAGGAAGCCTTCTCTCTGATTGCACCCCCGTTATGGAATGCTCTGCCTCTGGGAGACATGTTTGGCACCATCCTTAATTGATTTAATTAGCTTCTGCATCACTTTAAATCACCTTCATGGATCACTGCCTTGTTGTGGAGAAGGGGCTTGCGTAACTCAGTGTAGCCATAAGCTATGCCATGCAGGGCCACCCAAGACGGACAGGTCATAGCGGAGAGTTCTGACAAAATGTGGTCCACTGGAGAAGGAAATGGCAACCCACTCCAGTATTCTTGCCAAGAAAACCCCATGGAACGTATCACAAGGCTAAAAGAGATGACGCCGGAAGATGAGACCCTCAGGTCGGAAGGTGTCCAATATACTACTGGGGGAGAGCAGAGGGAATTTCCAAGTAGCGCCAGAAAGAGTGAAGCGGCTGGGCCAAAGCCGATAGGACACTCAGCTGTGGATGTGTCTGGTGGTGAAATGAAAGTCCGATGCTGTAAAGAACAATATTGTTTAGGAAACTAGAATGTAAGATCAATGAATCAAGGTAAGCTGGAGGTGGTCAAACATGAGATGGCAAGATTGAACATCGACATCTTGGGAATCAGCGAACTAAAATGGACAAGCATGGGCTATTTAATTCAGGTGACCATCATATCTACTACTGTGGGCAAGAATCCCTTAGAAGAATTGGAGTAGCACTCATAGTCAACAAAAGGGTGGGAAAAGCAGTACTGGGGTACAATCTCAAAAACGACAGAATGATCTCAGTACGAATCCAAGGCAAACCATTCAACATCACAGTAATTCAAGTCTATGCCCCAACCACTGAGGCCGAAGAAGCTGAGGTTGATCGGTTCTATGAAGACCTACAACACCTTCTAGAACTAACACCAGAAAAAGATGTCCTCTTCATCATAGGGGATTGGAATGCTAAAGGAGGAAGTCAAGACATCACCGGGATAACAGGCAAGCATAGCCTTGGTGTACAAAACGAAGCAGGACAAAGGCTAATAGAGTTTTACCAAGAGAACACGCTGATCATAGCAAACACTCTTTTCCAACAGCACAAGAGGCGACTCTACACATGGACATCACCAGATGGTCAATATCGAAATCAGATTGATTATGTCCTTTGCAGCCAAAGATGGAGAAGCTCTATACAGTCAGTCAAAACAAGACCTGGAGCTGACTGTGGCTCAGATCATGAGCTTCTTATCGCAAAATTTCGGCTTAAATTGAAGAACGTAAGGAAAACCACTAAACCATTCAGGTATAACCTAAATCATATCCCTTATGAATATACAGTGGAGGTGAGGAATAGATTTCAGGGATTAGACCTGATAGACAGAGTGCCTGAGGAACTATGGATGGAGGTCCGTAACATTCTTCAGGAGGCAGCAACTCAATCCATCCCAAAGAAAAAGAAATGCAAGAAAGCCAAGTGGCTGTCTGATGAGGCTTTACAAGTAGCTGAGGAAAGAAGGGAAGCGAAAAGCAAGGGAGAAAGGGGAAGATATACCCAACTGAATTCAGAGTTCCAGAGAATAGCAAGGAGAGACAAGAAGGCCTTCTTAAATGAACAATGCAAAGAAATCGAGGAAAACAACAGAATGGGAAAGACTAGAGATCTCTTCAAGAAAATTGGAGATCTCAAGGGAACGTTTTGTGCAAAGATGGGCATGATAAAGGACAAAGAAGGCAGGGACCTAACAGAAGCAGATGAGATTAAGAGGTGGAAAGAATATAAGAACTATACAGGAAAGATCTGAATGTCCCTGATAGCCATGATAGCGTGGTCACTGAACTTGAGCCGGACATCCTAGAGAGTGAAGTCAAGTGGGCCTTAGGAAGCATTAGTAACAACAAAGCTAGCGGAGATGACAGTATTCCAGCTGAGCTATTTAAAATCCTAAAAGATGATGCTGTTAAAGTGCTACACTCAATATGCCAAAACATTTGGAAAACTCCACAGTGGCCACAAGACTGGAAAAGGTCAGTTTACATTCCAATTCCAAAGAAGGGCAATGCCAAAGAGTGTTCAAACTACTGTACAATTGCACTCATTTCACATGCCAGCAAGGTGATGCTCAAAATCCTACAAGCTAGGCTTCAGCAGCATGCGAACCAAGAACTACCAGAAGTACAAGCTGGGTTTCGAAGAGGCAGAGGAACTAGAGATCAAATCGCCAACGTTCGCTGGATCATGGAGAAAGCAAGAGAATTCCAGAAAAACGTCTATTTCTGCTTCACTGACTACGCTAAAGCCTTTGATTGTGTGGATCACAACAAACTGTGGCAAATTCTTAAAGAGATGGGAGTACCAGACCACCTTACCTGTCTCCTGAGAAACCTGTACGAGGGTCAAGAAGCAACAGTAAGAACCGGACATGGAACAACCGATTGGTTCAAAATTGGAGTACGACAAGGCTGTATATTGTTGCCCTGCTTATTTAACTTATATGCAGAGTACATCATGAGAAACACCAGGCTGGATGAATCAGAGGTCGGAATTAAGATTGCTGGGAGAATTATCAACAACCTCCGATATGCAGACGATACCACCCTAATGGCAGAAAGCGAAGAGGATCTCAAGAGCCTCTTGTTGAGGGTGAAAGAGGAGAGTGCAAAAGCTGGTTTGAAACTCAACATTCAAAAAACTAAGATCATGGCATCTGGCCCCATCACTTCCTGGCATATAGAAGGGGAAGAAATGGAAGCAGTGACAGATTGTATTTTCTTGGGCTCCAAGATCACCACAGACGGTGACTGTAGCCATGAAATTAAAAGACGCTTGCTCCTTGGGAGGAAAGCTATGGCAAACCTAGACAGCATAGTAAGAAGCAGAGACATCACCTTGCCGACAAAGGTTCGTATAATCAAAGCTATGGTTTTTCCAGTAGCAACGTATGGCTGTGAGAGCTGGAGTATATGGAAGGCTGAGCGCCGAAGAATTGGTGCTTTCGAACTGTGGTGCTGGAGAAGACTCTTACGAGTCCCCTGGACTGCAAGGAGGTCAAATCAGTCCATCCTAAAGGAAATCAACCGACTGCTCATTGGAAGGACAGATACTGAAGCTGAAGCTCAAATATTTTGGCCACCTAATGTGAAGAGAAAACTCTCTGGAAAAGACCCTGATGCTGGGAAAGACTGAAGGCAAAAGGAGAAAGGGATGGCAGAGGATGAGATGGCTAGATAGCATCACCGATGCAATGAATATGGACTTGAGCACACTCTGGGAAAGAGCGCAGGACAGGAAGGCCTGGCGTGCTATGGTCCATGGGGTCACGAAGAGTCGGACACGACTGAACAACAATAATCACTTTAAATACGTATTTATTTTGGAAAGCTTTTTAAAGAGATTAAGTTTGGTTGAGCTTTTTTTTTCGGATTCTATTTGCTTCTCCATCTGTTCTAATCGGTCTATATACAGCGGTGCTGTTTTGTGTTCTGTATTGTTCGCTGCTTTGGACAACTCATGGGGTGGGGGGAAGGCAGGGACACAAATTTCACAACATAAATCCTATATACGAATAGAAAATTCATTCTCCAAGTCCCAGTCGTTATGTAGCCAACATGGCACCACCCACTGTGCACAAGAGGGACTTATAAGCAGGCTCAGGGGAACCCCAAAGTTTGCAGAAGTACAAATCTTTAGAAAGGGGAAGGCCAACCTAAGCCAGTGCCAGTGCCAGGTTTTGGAAGTCCCTTGGACAAGACACCCTCCATGGACTCCTCCCTTAGTGAGTCTTCCTTCTCATTGCTTTTGTCACCAGCTGCTCTGCTCTTCATCCTCTTTGTAATTATTGCTCCCCAGTGGTGTAGTGGAGGCAGGGCTTGCAGGGACGCTGCCCCAGCACTTTTACATTAGCAGGGACTCTGATGTCATCTGCCACCCCCCTCAGGATGCCCTGTTCCCTCTGAGTTTAGCTGCGATCCTCACTGTAGCTGTGGGGGGAATGCATTTTCCAAGCAACAAGATATTGTTCCAGGTTGGAATGCAAAGTATTTGGGATGACATGGTCTGGAATGGACCATTAAGACCTATTCGCTTTACCAAAGACCTGCTCCTGGTGGAGAGGAAAACTCCTAGAGCTCGTTTGTTGATGTGGATCTACATGGCTGCCTGACGTTTTTGGACTGTCCTTGGAGACTGTCACAACGAGCTCCTGCATTTCCAGATTTACCACTACACCACTGTGCGCAGGTACGCACGCATGTCTGTGTAGTTCAATCCAGCTGGGTGTGTGGATGTTTCTGTTGGAGGGGGAGGGGGGAGATAAAATGAAGGCGCTTAGGGAAGGCTAATGGGTAATATTGGGGCACCAAGGGAGTATGCAAAGGGGCTGTTTAAATGAGAAGGGATCTATCCACGAGGGCCAAGTTGAGCGGGTGACGCTTCCATAGAGTATCATATTTTGAAAACTTAAAATGTTTGTCTTTGAGTGAGTGCAAAAGATTTTAACACCCCTGCATTTTTTTCTCAGACATCCAAACTGAAATACTCCTGCCTTACTCTCAGCTGCACTGTTTTTGGATCCCAGTTGAAGGCTGTACATCTTACAAGGTTGTACAATCTTAGAAGGGGGCGTGGCTGTGAAGGGGCGTGGCTGTGACTGTCACGAAGAGACCCTGCACTTCTGGATTTGCCACTACATTACTGTTGCTCCCACTTGCTTGCTTGATAGGCAGACAGCCAGCGAGCACATAGGCAGTGGCATCTCCTGCTCCGCCTCCTCACTGCCACCTTTGTCTGGGCCAGAGCAAGAGGCAGGTGAACAAGCAACTTGCAACAGTGGAAGACGAGGAGGAACTGCAGGGGCACTTGTCAGAGGGTCCCTGCTGGGGTGTGGGCCCTCAGCAGGTGCCCAACCATGCCTACCCTTGATGCCAGCCCTGGCCTAGGCAGGGACACCCCAGAACAGCCAAAGGAAGGGTGATGCTCAGTGGGAACAGAATGCTGATGGTCTGGTGGCAGGGAGAGAATAAAACAGAGGCAGATAATGGCCTGGAAGCAGGCATGGAGTTCTACGCAGGAGCATTTCACAGGGCAACGTGGCTGTGCAGGCCCCACTTGTAAATGTTGCATGAATACGTAAATGTTGCATTGATATGAGCGCCTGGAAGCAGGCATGGAGTTCTACGCGGGAGCATTTCACAGGGCAACATGGCTGTGCAGGCCCCACTTGTAAATGTTGCATGAATACGTAAATGTTGCATTGATATGAGCGGCCTGGAAGCAGGCATGGAGTTCTACGCAGGAGCATTTCACAGGGCAACGTGGCTGTGCAGGCCCCACTTGTAAATGTTGCATGAATACGTAAATGTTGCATTGATATGAGCGGCCTGGAAGCAGGCATGGAGTTCTACGCAGGAGCATTTCACAGGGCAACGTGGCTGTGCAGGCCCCACTTGTAAATGTTGCATGAATACGTAAATGTTGCATTGATATGAGCGCCTGGAAGCAGGCATGGAGTTCTACGCGGGAGCATTTCACAGGGCAACATGGCTGTGCAGGCCCCACTTGTAAATGTTGCATGAATACGTAAATGTTGCATTGATATGAGCGCCTGGAAGCAGGCATGGAGTTCTACACAGGAGCACTTCACAGGGCAACGTGGCTGTGCAGGCCCCACTTGTAAATGTTGCATGAATACGTAAATGTTGCATTGATATGAGCGGCCTGGAAGCAGGCCTGGAGTTCTACGCAGGAGCATTTCACACGGCAACGTGGCTGTGCAGGCCTCACTTGTAAATGCTGCACTGCGGTGATGGTTAGGAATTCTTCTTTGCTGCAGAGGCTTGCAACGAAGGGGCGCCCTGCGGCGCGGCAGGCAGCCTCCTCGCTGCAGCTCAGCAGGCCTGGGTCTGGTCCGCGCGTGGAGCGGGGGCCACCGGGGAACCCATGCGGCCACCTGGAGCCCCACGAGGGCAGAACGGTGGGACGTCGACGTACCCAAGAAATAACGTTACGGGGACCAGAGCGCTGCCTGGGCGACCCGGCACGCGGCAGGCTGCGCAAGGAAAGGCGCGGTTCTCGCGGCCTTCCCCTCCGCGACGCCACGCAGGGCGGCGCCTGCCCTCCGCGCCCGCCCAGGGCGCGCTCCCCGGCGGCCCCGGACGACGGACCCTTCGCGGGACGCGCTCCGCAGCCCCCGCGTGGCGAGCCGAGCCGAGCCGAGCCGAGCCGAGCGGCGCTCGCCGTCGCTTTACCTGTCGAAAGGCAGCAGCAGCGGAGCGCCTCTCCAGCCACGGCGGCCCGCGCCTCGCGGCGTCCCCCGGGCACCGCCCCTGAGCGGCGCGCGTTCCGCCGCCGGTGTGTTGGCCGGGCACGAGCGCGACGTTCCACGGAGCGGGCCCGGCAGGGGGCGCGGGCGCGGGCGCGAGCGGAGCCCCAGGAAGTCGAACACGCCCCAGGTCAGGCTGTGAGGTGGCCGGAGACGCAAAGCACGTTCCCTGTGGTTGCTCTTGCCTGTGGCTATTATTATTGTTGCTTTCGTTGCTTTTGTTTATGATCATTAATTATTATTAATAATGATGATCATTAATTATTATTAATAATGATCATTATTAATTATTATTAATAATAACGATCATTAATTATTAATGATTATTAATTATTATTAATAATAACGATCAGTAATTATTAATAATGATGATTATTAATTTCTATTAATAATAACTATCATTATTAATTATTAATAATAACGATCATTATTAATTATTAATAATAACGATCATTAATTATTAATAATAACGATCATTAATTATTAATAATAACGATCATTAATTATTAATAATAACGATCATTAATTATTAATAATAACGATCATTATTAATTAATAATAACGATCATATTAATTAATAATAACGATCATTAATCATTAATAATGATTATTATTAATTATTACTAATTATAATTATTATTATTAATAATAATGATTATTAATTATTAATGATGATGATTAATTATTAATAATATAAATATTAATTATTAATAATTATAATTACTACTAATAATATTAATTATTAATAATATTGATGATATTAATAATAATTGATAATAATAATTAATTATTCATAATGATAATAATAAATTAAATAATAACTAATAATAAAACCGCTTATTGATGATGTGCCTGATCTCGGCAGCTAAGCAGAGTCAGTCTGGTTAGAACTTGGATGGGAATCAGGCTTCCTGCACTGAGCAGGGGGTTGGACTTGATGGTCTTGTAGGCCCCTTCCAACCCTATGATTCTGTGATTCTATGATGATGATAAATATTTTTAGGCTGTCTTTCAGGGCAGAAGCTCTCCCAAGCCAACTTGTGGCATGGCACTTATTTGGAAACAGACCACACTGACTTGCAATATAGGTTTGTGAGTGGGTGAGTGGGGAGGTGGAGAACGGGGCATTTCTCATAGGCAGCAAGAGACATCTTCCCACAGGGTTTGCCCGCCGAAAGTGGAGATCGCAGCCTTTGATCTCTGTATTTTTAGTCTGGTCTGGTGCTGAGAATATTTGGTCTCCAGATATTGTCTTCTTAAGAGCATAAGAAGAGCCATACTGGATCAGACCAAGGGTCCATCTAGTCCAGCATTCTGCTCCCACATTGGCCGCCCAGCCGCCCACGGGAAACCCACAAGCAGGACAGGAGCACAACAGCATCCTCCTGTCTTCTTTTTTTAGGAGGCTGTTTTAGGATGCCAAGTGGGCTCTAACAACAAAGAGTCGTGAGGCACCAAAGGGCGCAATCCTGTGCATGTTTGGACAGAAAAGTCTTTCACCTCTCACCATTCTGGAAGTTGTAGAACTTTTATCTTTCTAAACATGCGTAGGATTGCACCCTGAAAGACTAATAGATCTGTCGGTTCTCTGTTGACCAAAGCTTAGTTATGCCGTCATAAAATTGACTCCAGAAACAGATCTACACCTTGTGTCATGTCAGTACAATCCCATCATGCTTGCGCGTTGATACCTCGTACCACATACAGTGACATCTATTTCAGTCTTTTGGATAATACAGAATAAAAAGCGGAAAAGAACGCTCGAAAAGCAGTATATGGAATGCATTATGTGCTCCGATGGTTATCAGTGCCCTTCAGTACCGATAAAAAGCACTAGTGTAGACCTAGTCTTGTTGGTGCATAAAAAAAATGCCAACATCCATGGCGATTCGTGCCTGTTGGGATGCTCCTAATAAAAGGTATTGGCTGACAGTGGATTTTGGAATAATAAAATCGGTGACTGGGCAATCCTGTTGCACATCTACTCGGAAGTAAGTCCCATGGGGTTCGCTGGGACTTCCCACCAGATTAGTGTGTATAGGCTTGCAGCCTTGCGTTTGATTTTACCCTAGAAAGGCGCTTTATAAAAGACAGGTAAGACGCTGCGAGCACCTAGCAGAGGCTGGTGGCTCCAACGTCCATGGGGCCACGGATCCACTCTGGCTTTCGCTCAGAACCAGCCAGAACTCTAAAGGAGCTATCCAAGTTGCTGAACCTTACCCCCCCAAACAGGCCCAGCACTCTGGATAGCTCCATTGGAGCTCTGGCTGGTTCTGCCTGAAGCCCAGAATGGATGCGCTGCCCCACCGAAATCCGAGCCACCAGCTTCCACTGGCGGCGGCGGCGGCTAAGCCGGCCACGTGCGGAGGCTTCCAATACGAACCACTAGTCCAGTGCCCCATAGAGATAGGAAAGGTAGAGCGGCGCCCTCCGCCACACAGGGTCCGCCCATAGATCTGCGCAAGGCATCCGAATGACAGGGACGGGAGGCGACGCTAGAAGCCGTGCTTGTAAGGGTGACTGCGGCAGCCTTCCCCCGCCGGTGGCCCTCCCGACGTGGGGAACCGCGAGTCCCAGGAATGCTGGGGGTTGTAGTTCAACACGTCGGGCGGGGGGAGGCCGAACGGCGTTCCCGCCGGGCGGCGGCGTTCCGAGCGCGATCGAGAGCTCGCCTCTTCGCTGCCGCGTAGCTCTACGGGCCGGGGAGCGGCCCCTCTAGCCGCCGCGGGGCGCTGCTTCTTCCCCCGCCCTGAGGCGACTCTATGGTTGCGGGCGGCTGGGCGCGCTCCTCGCGGGCGGCGGCGGGAAGGGCGGGCGGCCATGGCCAGAGGTACCTCCGCTGGGCGCCCTGAGGGGGCCGGGGCCCCTCCTCAGGGGCACGAGCAGCGGGGGAGCCTCACGGAGCTCCCCGCACGCCGTGGCCGCCGGCTGCAGGCGCTCGGGCAGGCAGGCGTTCGCCAGGTTCAGCCTCCCGCTCCCGTCGCGGGGAGCCGCAGCGGTTGGATTTCTGCCCGCTGGCGTCGTTGCCCGGCGTCAGTGGCCGTGTCGCTGTATGCAGCAGCCGCGTGGCAGGCAGGCAGGCAGGCAGAAGTCTGCCAGGTGTAGCCTCCCGCTCCTGGAATGAATGGATGAATGAATGAATGGAATGGTTTATTTCATTTCCATGCCGCCCGGCGGCCGAGGCTGTGTCTGGGCGGGTCACGAAAAGCGAAGCCCAAAAGCGCGGGGCGAAACAACATGGAAGCGTCAGAGCCGCAATAACGCTGCCAGAGTGAGACCTAGCAGCGGCGCTTCGCCGGTTGGATCTCTGCCCTGCCCGCGTCATCGCTGAAGTGCGCGGAGCCCTGCTTGAATAGCGGGCCTGTGCGCACCGGCTGCTGGGGGAGCCCTTGAACTCATGCCCTGCTCGTGGCCTCTGTATGAACAGGATGCTGGACTAGGTGGACCCTTGGTCTGATCCAGCAGGGCTCTTCTTAGGTTCCTGTGTGTGTGTGTGTGTGTATGAGAGAGAGAGAGAGAGAGAGAGAATGCCGTATTCAACAGCTGCATGACAGGCAGGAATCCACCCGGAGTAGCCTTCCATTCCCATAACAAAAAGCTTCACTTGCTGGATTTCTGCCAGGTCCACGTTGTTAAAATTCATAGCGCTCTGCTTTAATTTGCTATCATACAATGTAGTTTGCAGCTGCACAATTGGTAGAAGTCCACCAGGAATAGCGTTCTATTCCACCCCTCTTTTCCTGGGGGTGGGGAGCTTCACTTGTCATCCAGCTGTTAAAATGCAGAGGAATTCTACCTTAAAAACAACAACAGCAACAACCAATAATGTATTTAACAGCGGCATAACGGGCAGAAATCCAACAGGTGTCAGTTCCTGAGCAAAAAGTTCTGCTGTTGGATTTTTGCCTTTCATGCTGTTGTGAAAATGCACAGAAGCCCTGTTAGGAATGGCAAAAATGTATTTAACAGCTTCATTACAGGTGGAACTCTACCGGATGTAACTTTCCATCCCAGGGGAAAGTTTCATTTGTTTTAGTTCTGCCTCTTGTGCTTTTAAAATGCACAGGAGACCTGCTAAGGAAAACGTCCAACAGGTTTAGTTCTCTGATTCCTTTTAACAAGAAGGTTGGATCCACTTGTTGGATCATGGTGGAGCTTTGAAATACATTATTGTTTTTCCTAGCAGGGCTCCTATGTTGTTAAATGCACTGGAGCCCTGCTTCAAAAAATGACATATTTCACAGACATAGAAATTTAACAAGTGAAGTTTGTTTTTGGTAGGGATGGGGAGCTGCAGCTGTTGGACTTCTGCCTATTAGGCAGCTGTTAAATGTGCAAGAACCCTGTTAGGAAAAAAATAATAATGGAAATCCTATTGTAGCTTTCTCTCATCTCCGATGCATCACTTGCTGGATTTATGCCTGCCACACAGCTACTAAATCACAGGAATCCTGCCAGGAAATAATATTTTTCTGGTGCTTGACAGGCAGAAATCCAACAAGTGACACTTGCCTGCTATTTTGCACTCTCTGACAGTTAACTTAGGGGTCCCTCCCCTCTTTGGCTATGAAGTAAGAGCAAGTAGTTTAAATAACAGGAATTACATTATCTTTAGCTTAACTGCTCTGTTTTCTCTGCAGTATGGCAGCATCCATATCTGAATGTCTTCAAGCACTTTAAAGTGGAGGAATGGAAAAAGTCCACCAAGGAGGGTGATGTGACAACCTTCATGGTAATGTCAAAAGTTCTTGACCTTTCTTGGGAAGTTAACTGTAGCCTTGAGGTTAGGCACTCTCCTGGTCACCTGTGGTGAGTGAAAAAAGCTTGCAGGTGATCAGATGTGGTTGCACTACTGCTGCATATGAGCTTTCCCTTCCAGGAGTGGATGGAAGGCGACAGAAACAGCCACAGTTGTTTCTGCTCTTTCCTTTGTTTTCCCAGCTGGTAGTCACTGCCTCTGTAGTTCCTCTCGCTTCTGGTATATTATGTTTCCAAATGATGCCCTTGGCATTCTTGAATAGGAAATACAGGAGCATTTTAAGAAGTGCCTTTGTATTTGTGGACAAAATGAAGTAGAAGATCTGGTGTATTATTTGTTTTGTTGCCCGCTATATAAATAACTGACAGAGATATTTATTTCTGATCTCACAACTAAATCCTTAAGTTTTCTGGGCCTTTGTAAAATCCATTTTCTTACAGAAACGGATATCATGTAACATACAGGGCAGCTATTTGCTAAAGCCTCTGAGAATCTTAGAACTAAGATGATGGCGATTACTCTTCTTTGTTTTGGTGATCAATATATGTAATTTGATCCTCTCAATGTGCTTTACTTCTCTGTAAATTCCTACCCCCGGTGTGAATTGTGATGACCTTTGGTTGATGTGATAAAATGTCTGGCTAGCTAGCTGGCTAGCTGGCTCCTGGTAGGAAGAGGCAGAGCCTGGATGAGCTGGTAGCAGTCGGATCCTCACGCTATATTCCCCAACTGGAAAAATGCAGTGATAGCGCC
Organism: Heloderma suspectum; assembly: GCF_057233095.1. Lineage (NCBI taxonomy): Eukaryota > Metazoa > Chordata > Lepidosauria > Squamata > Helodermatidae > Heloderma > Heloderma suspectum. Next base: position 26,350,069 of record NC_139469.1, read on the forward strand.
ATAGCTTCTGAAGCCTTGGTGTGTGTGTATTCTCCCTTTTCCCTGCTCTCTGGGAAAGAGCAGGGAAAAAGCAGCTAGCTGCTTTCTTCAGCAGCTAGCACAGGGGTCCCCAACCTTTTTGGACCTGTGGGCACATTTGGGAATTTGAGAAAGTGCTGTGGCCACAGCACCATTCACCCATGGAGGATGTGGCTAGTCACATAATGGCTGCCGTGGGGGCCTGGCTAGTTAAGAAATGATGGTGCTGGAGGAGAAATAGCAAGGCTAGAGGTGGGGCGGGGGAGTGGAAAGAGTTGCTTCTTGGCCCCGCCCAATCTTCTTCTATCCACACAGACTTTCCCGTTTGCTCTCTCTCCCCTCCCACCCTCTAGCCTCCTATTTTTCTCTGCCACCCCCTTTCCTTGCTATTTCTCTCCCTTCTTAGCCCCCAGCCTTGCCCTTCCTCTCCCACTCACCCCTCTATTTTGCTGTTTCTTTCCCCTCCCAGCCTCTAGCCTCTCTATTTCTCCCCCCCAACCCCTTTCCTCTCTATTTCTCTCCCTTCTTAGCCCCTAGCCTTGCCCTTTTCCTCCCACTCACCCCATTATCTTGCTCTTTCTCTCCCCTCCCAGACTCACTATTTCTCCCCTCTCCTAGAGTCTAACCTTGCTCTTCCTCTCCTCTCTGCCCTTTTGCCTTGCTTTCTCGGAACCTCCCTGCTGAACAGTTGATCAGCAGCACATTCAGGAAGGAGAACCTGGTGCCCTAACAATGTTCAATTTTGTATTAATTTTTTTTAAAGGGGGGCAGGGAGTGAAGAGCTCTTCGGGCGCCATTGGATGTGCCTGTGGGTGTCAAGTTGGGGACCCCTAAGCTAGCAGAAGGGAGAATGTGGATACAGAAAGCATGGTACTAAGCAATGCATTCCTAGCTGGGAAAACACTGTGGGGCATTCTAGCTGACATGTGATCTTTCTCCTCCTAGACAGAGAGTGCGTTTGAGATCACATTTGAGAGAACAGGGAAGACCGGGAGAGAAAAAGAATACTGTTGTAATGCTGATTTTCCCCCAGCTTGGTGATTCCTGGGTTATTGTGTAACACAAGAGTCCCAACTTTTCCTTTATAACCACAGACCTAATGTCACTTGGCTATGTGTTTTTATGATTCCATTCTACGCTCATTCACACACTTTCCCTTTGTTTATCAAAGGGCAACTACTGTGTGTCACATTGAAAAAGATTTCAGAGGGACCCAAAGTTGACTTTAATAATGACCAGTGGAAGTATTTCTAAGCATGTGTAAAAGTCCCATCCAGGCACTGACCAGACCCTGACCTATTTAGCTCCCATAAGGTTGCTGCATTATATGGCTTCACACTAAAGCTCTGCCCTTTTTTCACAAATGTCAGAATCTTAAGCTGCTGGAGGTCTCAAACCAGGGGCCTTCTGGGAGTTGTGCTGGAGCCTTGTTCTCTGTCCCTTTCCAATTCTGCATCAGATCAAAGGCAGCAAAACAAAATGCTTTGCTGATATTTGCTTAAATTGTGTTAACTGCAAGTGTGCCATGTATTGGAGATGGTATTCTTAGTTTCCTCTGTTTCATGCTCCATTTATGAGATTTGTTTCTCATCTTCCGCAGGAAGACAGGGCTTTCTTTATTTTATTTTCTCTGTTCAGGACAAGACTCTGAAAGGAACAGTGTATCGCATCAGTGGTGCAGTTCCTGCCAGTAACTACCTCCAGCTTCCCAAGACCAGTACGCAGTCATTGGGCCTTACCGGTCGTTACCTCTACATCCTCTTCAAGCCGGCACCAACCAAATATTTCGTAGTGCACCTGGATGTTGCCACAGAGGTGGGTGAGAGTTTCTCTCCTGATTACTGACTGCCGGTGGTGTAGCAATATGAGCAAGAGAGTGGTGTGAGGTGCTTTGAGGCTGTGCAGGCCTCTAGTGGTACTTGTTTGCTAGAGCACTGAGTGGAGATTGCCTTTCTGGGGGACCTATTATGATCCTGTCGCCAGCTGCTTCAAAAGTGGTATGATGCTGGATGCAGAATTTGGTTTCCTGAGCATGGCAGCTTTCATTTTTATAAAATGCAAGTGTCTAGTCCAGGGGTGAATCACCTCAGGCCTGTGGGCCAGATCCAGCATTTGGCGTTCCCATAATGGCCACACAGCCTTTCCCTTGACCTCCAGTCAGCATTTGCACGTTCTTTCCCCCATTCTGAAAAGTTGAAATGCCTCTCTCAAGACTTAGTTACTGCCAGTAACACCTTAAAGCTAAAATATGCTGCTGTTTTTGGCCCCACCCGTTTTGCCTTTGGCCTCAGCCACCATTGGAATACACCCCCGAAAGCTTCTCCAAAATGGAATTTGATCCTTTGACTGGAAGATGTTCCCTGCCCCCAGTCCACTTCTTATGGCTGTGAAGATAGGCCTGAAAGTACATGGGCAAGGCATGGTGAAACCACGAGAGAGTCCCTAATCCTGCTGAATATGGTTTCTCTTTGCCAGGAATGTGTCAGGTTCCTTCTCTTCCCCCTTCGCAATCAACACACTTCAGGCTGACTACTTTATTAGTTAACTACCTTCTTTACAAATGCAGATTCTAGGAAACTCTCAGACTGCAGTAAAACAGCTAATCCACACATCTACGAATATCAATAGAGACAGAAATGGAAGTTAGGGAAGTTGCCAGAGTCTGGGCAAGAACTTCTTGGCCAGACTAGCTTCTCAGGGGTGCCCTTCCTTTAGGGTGGCTCCCTCCTACATGAGCTTTCACAAGTGGCCAACCTGGTGGAGCGTCTGGGCCCCACCTCTAACTTTTTCCGCTTTGCTCTGCGACGGACCCTAGCATCCCTCAAGTCGTGCCCCTCGCTCTCCTCATCCTTCTCCAAAACCTGGGTTCTCATGGTGGAGGAAGGGGGGGGGGGCCCTTCAGGCTGAGCCATCTGTCAAAGTCTTAGGAAGAAAGTATTGCTATATCTGAGCTCACTAGGGAGGGAGCCTCCCCTTGTTCTGGCTGTTCCTGTTCTGAATCTGAGCTGCCAGACATCTCCACATGCTCAGGTTCATTCCTGACAGAATGGCAGTGCAGTGCCCTGCATAGATTCTTCCCACCTGGCTCACTTGTAGAGTGTGTGCTTGTATGCAGAAGATGTCATGTACAATTGCTGGCACTTCCAGCTAGGGGTGTACGAAACCCCGCTTACCTGGCTCCGCCGGGTTCCGCAGGTGGGGGGAGGTGCTCTGTCCCTCCCCCCAGAATCCTCGCCGGGGGGAGGCGCTCCGTGCCTCCCCCCAGAATCCTGGCCGGCTGGCTCCACTCCATGGCCAAGCCACAGAGCAGTCGGCCAGCTCCGGCGGCCTGCAGCCAGACATCCGGCCGCTGGGCAGCTCTGCAGGGATGCAAATGGCGGCTGTCGTAGCCGCTATCATTTGCGTCCCTGTAGTGAGCCACGATAGGCTACGTAAATATTTACGTAGCCTATCACGGCAGGGGGAAAACCCCAGTGTACGCAAATGGCGGTAGCCGCTGCCATTTGTGTAGGCTGGATTTTTTCCCCCCTCTATGTAAATATTTACGTAGCCTATCACAGCAGGGGGGAAAAAAACCCAGCGTATGCAAATGGCGGCGGCTACCGCCATTTGTGTATGCTGGGGTTCCCCCCCCCCCGCCATGATAGGCTATGTAATACTTACGTAGTCTATCACGGCCTCCGCAGGGATGCAAATGGTTTCCCTGCGTTAGCCGTGATAGGTCACGTAAGTATTTACATAGCCTGTCACGGCTGAAGAAGGAGGACGCGAATGGCAGCCGCAGGACGGCCGCCATTTGCACAGCAGCGTGGATGGGAGCAGGTAAGTGCTCCGTTTCGCGTGCCTTTCGTGTGGTGGGGGGGCGGGCACTTTGTCCCGCGTGCCTTTCGTGGGGCGGGGTGGGCGGGGGCTTCGTTCCGCGATGTTTTTTGTGGGGCCAAACGCACTGGCATTCGGCCCCACCGAGATCCGTCGCGGAATTCTCTGACATCCCTTCTTCCAGCTAAAAAGGAATTTGGGGTAGGTGGGGAGGGAAAATCCTCTCTCTCCCCCTGAAGCCCTAGAGAGCTGTTGCCAGTCCAGGTAGACAGGACTCAGCTTGATGGCCTGACTCTGTATAACTATGTTAATATGTGTAATGTCTATATGACTAGTAGATTTATTTATTATTATTTCATTTGTATCCCCGTCTTTCTACCAGGAAAAATGGCATTTCCATCAGCTACATTATGCAAAGTAGTAAACGGTGCAAAATAAATTATGCAAAACTAGGAAAACATGCACACTTGCCTCCATTGCATAATCTGTGCGAGTGACGGTGTTCAGTTTTGCACAAACTATTGGTTATTTTGAGATACTTCATTATTAATTCTTAAGCACAGAGTATTTTCCTCCTGCACATTGAGAAAACTGACCCCAGTGAATAGGTTTCATGTCTTTAATTCCAGGACAACCAGGTGGTCCGCATCTCTTTTTCTAACCTCTTTAAAGAGTTCAAGTCGACAGCCACATGGCTGCAGTTCCCGTTTATTTGTGGGGCAGCCAAAGGGTCCGTCTACGAAAGCACAGCCAAAGCTTCCAAACGAGGTAAAATGACTTCTGAGGTTCTTTAAGCAAGCCAGCTAGCCCTGCATGCCTTCTGATTTGGTCCCCAAGACTCTAGTGCAGTGATGGTCACTATTTTTCAAGTGCGAGCAACTTAGGCTCCAGGCACTGCTACCAAGGCTATTTGCGGGCCTGTCTTAGGTTGTGCGGGGCCTCTCTTCTCCCCCGCCCTCCCCAAGGCAAGCAGTGACTTGGCTGGAAGCCTTTTCGGGCCTCTCTTCCTCATCCCCCTCCACATTGTCTAAGCAAGGCCTCATCAGTCCATCACTAAGCAGGTAAATACCAGCAGGCTCACTTGGTCCTTGGACTGGGATGGGTCTTTTTCTCATCACTGAGGGGATACTCTGTTCTACTCAGTGCAGCAAAATGTCCCAGTGCAAGTCCACATTCCACTCTCTCTTGCCTACACATTCAATTTCCCCTTCACCTCCAGTGCCTGTGCAGTGTATCGCTGAAGCTAGCCAGTCACATTGTTCTTTGCCTCTTGGGCTTGTCCCCCACCGCAGCTGATTGGCTGACTGCACCTGCGTCCTCCTCTTCCCCCTGACTCCCTACTCCTGAAGCTTCCTCCCATAGCCCAGATCACAGCAGCCAGCCCACCAGCACTACGCAAACAGTCAGGCAAGATTAGAGTGCCCCTGCTGAGAGCGAGCAGCTACTGCAGGAGAGAGAGGGGGGAGGGGGGCAAAGAGCCACACTTGAGATGATTGGGAGCTACCAGTGGGCTGTGGGCCTTACAGCGACGAATTCTGCTCTAGTGGCTTAAATCAAAGTTCCTGACAAGCCAGGTTGTTGATTGGGCTGTGAGTTGATCTTGTGGGGAGAGGAGAACACGGCTATGGTTGAAGAAGTAGAGCTTGGCAAAACCCCCAAATAATACTTCTTGGGTATTTATAACTTTTGAGTTTTCCCAGCACTTCCAATTCAGCTTGGCAATCCTTCCAGTGTTCCTGTAAAGTAGGATGTGATAGTTATCATCATACCTTAGGGGAGAGAAGTTGAGAAATTTTTGTTTCCCTAAGGCCACCTAGTATTTCTGTGGTTGAGGTGAGATTGGGGACTTCCTGGGTCGCAATTCTTAAGGAAATATCCAAGGCAGGTTAGATTGAACAGTCAGAAATTTATTAAAGCGCATCAGGGCCGTGGGAGAGACAGACGAAACTGTGTCTCACCCAAATAAAAGAAACAGGATGCATTTATTCAGACTGAAAGTTGGAGAACAAAGAAAACACACTACACATGCTCAGAAACCATTTAGCACTCAGCAACCGTCTTATCAGCACAGCAGCCTTCTTATCTTTAGGGATGAGTTACTTTGGTGGATAAGAATTTCTTGCCTATGAGAAAGTTACAATTCTCATGCTCACACACTCACTCACTCACTCACTCTCAATCCCATCAGGCACCTTGCCTGAACCAAACTACTTACAAGGCTTAGTCAGGCCTACCTTCACGATCCCCCCTTTGAGCCTATTAGGCTCACCATCTATACTTGTTACCAATTGTTCAATCAAATCTTTATTTCTCTCTTTCTCTTCTTTTCACATTTTTCTTTGTGTGTGCTTTCTGACACACTCTTAGCTGCCACGCTGCAAATCATTTGAAAACTAGAGAAGGAGGCATGTATGATGGCAATTTTGCATACAATTTGGGGGGCTGGGATTTTTTGTGTTAGTGTGTACAGGAATTCAGGCGAGTGCTTGGTGTGTTTCTTGCCTTCAGATCTGGTGGGCCTGGCCCCCAGCAACGTCCGGTGGACTTGCCTGATGCTCGACCTCTGCTACATTCTCTCCCTATACTTGAACAGAAGCTATAGCCATCTCAAGAGTGTCAAGCTCTGTTCTAACCTGCTGGTGAAAAACCTGTTCACCAGTGACTTGCTCTTTGATCCAGGTGAGAGTTAAGTAGAGCTTGTGCAAAGATCACTCCCTTCCTGGTTGTTTAAAATGAACACTTGGCTGCCACCTGTTCAAGGCAGCTTGATAATTAAACCGCTTGAGAGTGCGTTTGAGGTTTGGGCCCTAATTTGCTTTTTACCTGCTCAGTCCTTCCCATCTCTTCCTTTTTCCATGCATCGTATCGTGATCTTGTGATGTGACCCTAAGGCAAGAAAATGGCCAAGCGCATGTGCCACGGAGTGTCATGAGTCACGGTTGTTTCTGTGATGCAGCAAAATGCTTTGGACGTTGGCTCTGGATACCAACGTGGGAGAGTGTAACTTCACCATACAAAGCCTTTCATGAGTCAGACATGAGTGGAGAAGTGGGGCCAGTGGGGGCTTCTGGCAACGCTAAACGCAATTGTATCCTCATTTCTAGCAGGCTGGAGATTTTACTTGCACTGATGCAGCAGTACATCAAAATATGTATATTAATTCAGACTTACCGAATTTGAATTAATATACATATACATACAGCTGTTGAGGCCTGTAGCGTGGACAGAACATAAGAAGAGCCATGCTATATTTATTTTTTTTATTTGTTACATTTATATCCCACCTTTTTTTCCTCTTGCAAGGAACCCAAGGTGGCTTACATTATGCTTCTCTCCATTTTATCTTCACAACAACCCTGTGAGGTAGGTTGGGCTGAGAGTCTGTGACTGGCCCAAAGTCACCCAGTGAGCTTCCATGGCCCAGTGGGGACTAGAACCCAGATCTCCCGGCTCCCACACTAGCCAGTACACCACACTGGCTCAGACCGAAAGGGCCATCTACTCCATCTACATGAGCGCAATAGTGCCCTCCTGCTTGTGCTCCCCAATGACTGGTATTGAGAACTGTACTGCCTCTGATATTGGATATAATACCTAGCTGTCAAAACCAGCAACCATTTATTGCCTTTTCCTCCATGAATTTGTGTAATCCCCTTTTAAAGCTGTCCAAGTTGGCGTCCGTCACCACATCTTGTGGTAGTGAATTCCATAGTTAAAACTATGTGCTGTAGTTTAACCCCAGCACATGGAACCCCAGAAGGCCAATTAGTGATACGATGCTGACTAGCTTGCATTGGTACAGATGCTGGCACATTAGCAGCAGTTTCTTGGCGCACCATAGGATTGGGCTGCCTTATTGTGCTTTGTTTAAAAACAAACTACAATTCTCACAGGAAGTGGATATACAGAGACTTGTCGTAGTGGCTGGAATTATTTTCTCATGGAAGTGCTTCTGTCTCCTTATTCCCTTTCTGTGCTTCTAGCTGTGACCTTCTCTGAGGCTCATCAGTCCAAACTAACGTTGCATGGTGTTTCTCCCATGCCACGCGAAATGTCATTTCCTGTGCCAAAAGGCGAGACTTGGCATGACCTCTACGATTATGTTAGGTATGTTTTGCTAAATTCTGTTTCTGTATGGAGTTCCAGCAATCTTCCTTTTGTTTCTCTTTCTAAGTGATGTGTCTCTAGTATGGAGATTAAAGAGATGGGGGGGGGGGTGAGTGTGCTGTAAAGGAACATTACTAGGCTTCTTGGATGTATTTAATTAATTTATTTACAGCACATGGATTGATTGATTGATTAATTACATTCCTATCCTGCCTTTTTTCCTTCCTTAAGGAACCCAAGGTGGTGTACGTAATCTTCTTTGTGTTGTGATTTTAGCCTCACAACAACAACCCTATGGGGTTGAGAGTCTGTGGGCTGAGAGTCTGTGACTGGCCCAAAGTCACCCAGTGAGCTTCCACAGCCAAGTGGGGACTAGAACCCTGATCTCCAGACTCCCAGTTCAACACTCTAGCCACTACACCACACTGGCTCCCAAAAAAGGCTCCCAGAGTGGTTTACATGTAATCAATTATACAAGACAGTCCCTACCAGCAGGCTTACAATCTAAAAGACACAACATGAAAAGAAAAGGGATTGGGAGGGAGGAGGAAAACAGCAAAAGTCAGGCATCAATTCTTCATTCCAATGTTCTTATAGGTGTTCTTTCTGGCAGGAAGGGGTGAAGTGGGCTCCCTGCAGCTGCTCTCTCTTTGGCTGATGTCTGGGGCCAGGTTGCAGGGAGTTCACTTCATGACAGAGTGGGATTTGAACATGGGTCTCCCCAGCCACAGTGTTGCGCTGTTTCTGTTCCAAAGAATCCAGAGTCTAAGAAAAATATGAAAAGTTTCAGAAAAAAACATTTTATAATGGGGCAAGTTCATGCAAAATCAGAAATACTTGCATAAACTGGATTGATTCTTACTTTGAGCACTTTGGTGTATGGGTGCAGTGTCTGAACGCTCTGCCTGTACTGCTGATTTAATCAAACATAAACACGCTCACCCTAGCTCAGGTAGCCCTGGGGGACTCTTCCATCCTGCCGAAGTGCTGTGCCTGCTGGATTGGTGCAAAATCAGGTGAAAGCATTGAGGGCCAAAGTAGACATCACATGTAGTTCTGTTATCTTCTTGCTCAGGTTTCCTTCTGACGGATCCAAGATGCCATTTGACTCTATTCAAAAAGGCACTTTGAATCCTGCTGCAGGTAAGTGAATTAATGTGGGTGGCTAGAGGGAATTGGAAGCTCTTCATGTAGAAATCCCCACCCCAGAACAGGATCCGTCCCACACAGAATAAGCCGCATAAGCCAGGCCACGCTATGTCACAGGCAGCAAGTGGATGCGAACAAGGCATATACCAGGCCAGTTCGCACGATTGCTGCAGACCGCTGAGGCTCATTTAAGCCACGTTAGTTTGCTGCACATGCCGGCGGCCATTTTGAATATTCAAGCCATGGCTTATCACGTAGTGCAAACCCAGCAAGGGTGGCTTATGCGAGGGGTGGTCCACCGTTATTTCTCATTGAAGAAACCCTTGATAAACTTTTGTAGAACTTGAGAGTTCCCTAGAACACAATTTGGAAAAAAAAAAACATGAAAAAAAAGAAGTTGGGCAATAGGACATGATCCTGATTGTGACAGCACATGGCTTGCTTTAGACCTGGGATAGACTCATAATAATTTCCAGTTTTTCCTGGAGGTCTTCAGGAGCCTTACAGCGCAATCCTATACATGTCTCCTCAAAAGCTGGTTCAGTTGAGTAATTGAACACAGTAGAATTGCATCGCACATATCTTTCTTGTGTCCCTTCAGTTGTTCATATAGAAGATGATCCAGTGGGCCAGGTGCCAAAGGAAGTCTCTCTGAGCAAGCCTGTTCGAGACAGAGTGTCTCTTGTCCAACAAATTACCAGCCCCAAAGAAGTGAGTAAGCCTTGGTCATTATTTCTTTCACTCTGAGCACTTCATATCCCAAAATTCACTGAGCAACTGTAGAATTTGGATCGCTATGACATCTGTAGGAAGCATTGCTCTATAGCAGTTGCCTCTGGCAAACTGATTTGGCCCTCACTGGAAGTAGGAGAGTTATGCAGGGTATTTTTGCTCTGATCTCTGCTTTTCAATGTGTCTCCTTTTCTCAGATGCCTCGCCAGTCTCCCCTTCTTGCAAAGAACATCCCCAAGATTCACCGGGCAGCCTCTGAGCCTCTGCAGACCTCATGCACTGTGGACCATACCTACAGGAGAGAAGGAGCACAAGCCAGAGGTGATTCCCACCTCCCAAGATCCCCAGTGGATGATGACAGCATTCATGTTTATGCCCACAAAAATGGGGAAGTTACTGTCCATGCGGTCAGTTTTGATTCTGATGAGGTAAGCAACTGCTCCATGCACCGTAACCATGCCATGACTGCTTCATACACATCCCCATGACCAGCTGTCCTAGTTTAATAAATCCATAGCTTGCGTTCAGCTCTGATTGACAAAGGTGGTCAAATGAGAAAGGGTTATCTGCTAGTCCTCAAGAACGTTTCGGCAATACGGCCCTCTTTACCTGCTAGTATCTCTAGGAACAGTATTGGCTGCAAGTTTTTGAGGATTCCCCCTCCCTCAGTGAGTCTGTCTTCTCACTACCATTGTCACCAGCTGCTCTTGGTCCCCTTTCCCATCATGGCTACTGCTTGCTTTCTTGCTTGGTAGGCAGAGAATCAGTGAGCGAGGAAGCAGTGGCATCCACTGCTCCCCTTCTCACCATCACTGTTGTCTGAGCCAGAGCGAGAGGCAGGTGAACAAGCAGCTTGCAGGAAGAGGAGGAGCAAGTCCAGGGGGCCAGGCTCTTGTCAGTGGGCCAGCGTTGAGGTGTGGCCCCTTGGAAGGTGCCCAACCATGCCTACCCTTGATGCCAGCCCTCTCTAGGAAGAAGTGTTCTATGGTAGTTGTCTCTTGGATAATTGGGAGATTACAGCCAGTGAAAGTGTTCAAGAGCTTATGGGGAAATATAGTAGAGAAGCCATGTGGGATTCAGCCACATGCCTACAGTGAACGTCACCTTCCTTGTAAGATTGCACAAAGAATGTGAACAATATAGGAACCAGTCAGTCCTGACTAACCTCGTATGGAAGTACCTACTCATGTTTACCTTAGTTCACACGAATGCAGCCTCTGTTGATGCACGCTTCCTGTCTCCTCTCTTTACAAAAATCAGGACTTTCGTAAGAGTCAGTACGCATCACCAAGGCAGCTGCTCTCGCCCATACACTGGTTCCTCTCAAGGTGAACAGGTCATTTGAATGACTGGCCATGAGTGGAAGCTACCATTTTGCATGCACTAACCATCCCACAACAACACGTGTACCATTATATATTGCACACCCACAAGCGTTAGTTTGTGATGCTGCTTTGGAAATATATAACTAAATAGCAACACGTGAACTTTTGGCCAAAATGTCAGGGGGTTAAGTGGGTCTCTTGTCCAGTGTTTGAGTAGGTGTAATCTCCTCTCTCCCTCACAAAAGAAACATACTAACACCAACACTACTGTATTTTGCTTGCTTGTCGGAAACCCCCCTAATAAAAATGTTGGTAATAAAAAGTTGCTAATAAAAAACGAAAATATCTGTTAATGATAACTAACTTCCGATAGGAGATGGCACCTTAAGAAGAACAGTAAAAAGTCAGCTTTCTTAAATGTGTCCTTACTGGCCATGTATGAACTTAGTACAATTTATCTTTGGTTGTGGTGTTTATATAGTGTCATCAATGCATCTAGCGCTTTTCAAAGTAGATCTTTGCCCCATGGGAGACAACAGTGAAAGCGGAGGGTGCTGGGGGCAAGGTTAAATGGGAAGAATATGTACTTATTTGAGTTACACATGTTTAGTTTAAGGCACAATCCTGTGTATGTTTACTCAAAAGTAAGTGCCACTGAGGCTTACGCCTAGGTAAGGATGGCAGCTTTGGTTACAGTAGAGACTAAGGGGTTGTGCCAAAGGCTTCATGGAAAAGTTGGCAAGTAAGATATTTAGAATATAAATATAATTATAGCTTATAATATTTATTTATTACATATGTTATTTGTGATGTCGTGTTTCATGTATTTAGCAACTTTGAAATAGTTGTGACAAGCACTGTTGGCGCAGCTGCTCAGTTTGACACAGACCAGTAGAACGAGAAGCAGGAGCGTTTTCTACCCAAAATACTGTGTTCCTTCTCCCACAACATTTTAATTTGCTCTTTGTCTCCCCAGAATGTACATACACAAATGCCAGGACCTAAGGTGATCTCTGCCAAGAATTCTGCCCGCTCCACGGTGAGAGAACAGATCTGCCATTCTGTTATTTTAAAGTATAACTCTTTCATGCCCGCTACCTTTTCATCTCTTCTTGTTTCCTGGAAGAGGTGCCTTGAGCTCACAAATATAATCACATCAGGCCCACGGAGCCACTTCTAACTGGCTGTCTGAGTCTCTGCCTGTCTCCTCGCCTCTAGTCACTGCTTCCCAACACCAGTTTCTGCTGCTTGCAGTGGCTGCTGGTGCTGCAGTTCTGGCCACCAGCAGTGGGTACGTGGAGCAGATAGGGATGTCGGAGGAATCTGATTTGGGGGTGGAGCTTGGAAGTTTTCCCCAGCCCCCCAGATGCCAGCTCACAGATCCCTGAGCTTGTCTGACTCCCCTTTTGCTGAGCTGGGAAAGCTCACTGTTCCCTGCTTTTACACACGCTGCCATTTTGTGCAAAATCGCAGGTATAGCTATTTATGGAAATAGCGATTTGCACAAAATCGTGGCTGTAGTTAGTGCGATTTGTGCAAAATCGCAGGCATAAATGGTTATTTACGGCCACGATTTTGCACAATCGTGATTTCCGTAAATAGCCACACCCGTGGTTTTGCCCAGAATGGCGGCTTGTGAAAAGGTGGGAAACTGCAAGCTCTCACCGGGCACCCATGGACCATCTGGTGGCTTGTCCCACGTACCCCCCATGGTCAGGCAAGCGGCAGGAGTCTGGTGAGCGGTGCTCAAACAGGGCATGGGGGAGTTGGACCACCCCTAGCTGCAGATAATGAATACAAGACCAGTGGAGGCTAGTTTCAGTCAGAACCAGTCAGGACTCTAAAGGAGCTATCCAGTACACACCTTGGATAGCTCCTTTAGAGTTCTGACTGGTTCTGACTGAAACCCGGGGCAGATTTACTGCCCCACTGACATCGGAGCCACCAACCTCCACTGCATAGGATGCTGCCTAATGCCCGGTCCTACCATTGGTCTGTCTAGCTCAGTATTGTCTTCTGGCAGCAGTTCTCCAGGGTTTCAGATGGGAATTTTTCCCTGCCCTACCTGGCAGGGAAAGATTCCAGACATGGGGCTTTCTGCATGCAAAGCACGATTTTTCCACTGAACTACAGTATGGCCTTTTGCCAAGGGAAGACCTGTCCCATTCTGCAGTGCAGCTTGGTACCTCAACAACTGTTGTTTAGCAGCATATAAGGATTGCTCGCTGTAGTAAAAAAGATGGAGGCTAGTGTCAATGTAGAGTTGTACGTAGGGCTGGCATAGGTAGAGGATGTTATACCCTTTATGCGTGCTGATTGAATCTGATGATTGGTTTTCAGAGGCTCTTGCCAGATCCAATCCTGAAGCTGAAGAGGATTATTGGGTTTGGAGGCTGCAGTACCAGATGGGTCAGTATATCCATATTTATTTAGTATACATACTCGGTACTTAATCAAGCAAAGGGTGTACTGGTGTGTGTTGTTGTTGTTTTAATGGTGTTGGGTGTAAGCTATCTAAAAGCATCTGTAGTGTTAAGCTCTCTTACTTGAGAGGAGGCTTTTCTGAAATTGATTGGATGAGACCATCTGGTCTGGTGGAATAGATTGGGGAGTCCAGAGCTCAAATATCTCTTTCTTTTTCTCTAACTTGAGTTCCTTTCTAAAATATATTATTCAAAGCAACCTGTGTTTATAATTAAAATCACAGTTTAAAACACATGATAATTATAAGAACTAATAGCATAAGAACTAAATACATGGGTGCCATGGTCTTGGCATGTTACCTTGGGCAAAACCGCCCTGCCTTTGCCTTCCTCAGCCTGGTCACCTCTTGATTTGTCATTTTGAGGGCCTTCAAGGTTGGGTGACCTTGAGACAGTCTCTTTCTTGCTGTCAGCCTAACCTACCTCACAGGTTTGTTGTGAGGATAAAATGGGAGTGTGGAGCCATATATGCCACTTTGAGCTCGCTGGAGGAAGGACAAGATACAAATGCAATTAAATATTTTTTTAAAAGGAGGACCTGGTTCCAGCATAGAATGACATCTATGCTTCTGCCTGCTCTACTGCTGCCTGCTCCCCAAAGGCAAAGCTACCCCAATGTGTCAATTGGAGGAGCTCTTAATACTTCTGGAACACTTGCTAAAAAAAAGGTTGGCCACCGCAGATCATAGCATCACAGAATAGTAGGGTTGGAAGGGACCTATAAGACCATCGAGTCCAACCCCAAGAACTGATGTAAGAACGGTAAGCCATGTGTGCTGGTACACATGTGTACTTTCCCCATTGAGGTCTGTGACTTATCCTTTTGTCTTTCTCACCAAGGCTCTGTGGGCTGCCAATGGCTCTGTCGTGGTCTACCCATGCCATGCTTTGATTATAGCAATAGCGCTAGACTCTGGCAGACAGAGGTTCTTTGCCGGCCACACCGATAAGGTAACATTTGCTCCTTTTATTTTTTAGCTTGTCAATAAAGTATGAAAGAGACTCAAAACCTACAGCATGTAGCATTCCTCACATTAAAGGTAGTGGTGGTAGCACCAGCAGCACCAGCCATTCCTTGGAGGCATCCAAGGCTGTATTCTCTTACCTGTTTAATAAAATCCCCCATTATGGGGAACCTTGTTATCATCAACTCCTTGATAAGCTCTCCCAGACTGGGGCGAAGAAGCATGGCTTGAAAGTGGAACAGCTGGTGGTTTTGAGGAGGAGGGTGGGGGTGTTTCATATGAAAAATACACATTCCCCTGAAAGTAACGCAGTTCCATTTAACAATGTCACAGGGGATCCTTTCTACAACAGCACTGTTTTTTTGCAGGTGGCAGCACTGGCCTTCAATGGCAACTGCACTTTGCTGGCATCAGCGCAGATAGGGCAACTGAGCGTGATGCGTCTCTGGGACTTTCCGACAGGGAAGTGCCTCTGCATGTTTAAAACTGGCATGCATTCAGTCTCTTGCCTGAGGTAAGTGTCGGGCACCTTAGGAGAGGGGTGGCTTGCACGATGGAGAAGGGAGCACTGCTAAAGTGTGAACGTTTTCCTTAAAAATATGTGTTGGAGTTGCCTTATACTAGGTGAGGCTGTTTGTCCGTGAAACTTGTTCTACTCTGAGTGACAGTGGCTTTCCAGGGTCTCAGGCAGAAAGAATTCTTTCCCCCTCATCTGCTACCAGTTCTGTTTAATTGGAGGTGCTGGATATTGAACCTGGGACCTCTGTATGTAAGGCATGTGTTTTGCCACTGAGTTATGGCCCTTCTTTCCCCCACCCTTTTTTTTTTTTGCAGCTTTTCCTACAGTGGGAGTGTCTTGTGTGGCACTGGGAAAGACAGTCATGGAAAAACAGTGAGTAAATCAGTATTTCTTCCTTTGCGGATAAAGTCAAAGGTATCAAGAGGGTTTTTTTTGTTCCTTCACATTTTCTCTATAGATAATTGCTATAGGTTGAGACATTCTGTTAATAACTGCATACTTTTTGCATCTCCTAGGCTGATTTGTAGCTTGCTTGGATTTAGATTTACTCCTTTTAAAATGGGCTTATTGTGTTTGAGATTTCAGTCTATGTCATCTAAGGTGGTACTCTGACTAGCAATGAGATCTGCACATCAGCATCTCTGACAGGTAGCAAGTGGAAGATTTTCCTAACTACTTATTCGCCCACTGTTGTACCTTGTTTAAACACCAGGATCCAAGTGGAATTGCTGGAGCTGCTATTAAAATGATTATCTTACTGGTCAAGACCTTGAAAAATTGTGCAATGCTTATAGGACGACGCTCTGCAAATTCCTGAAGCAGTTGCTTCTTTTGCTTTAGCTATGGGCATATGCTGAGCTGAGACATCAAAGAGCTGACCCTGATGGTAAATGAAATGGAAAGCTAGAGTTCTTTGCCCAAAAAAGTGCCCAAAGTATTTTTGCTTCTGCTGTGGCCTTGAGCTGAAAGGTTGTTAAATCTAAACTGAATCTAGTTTTATAGCCCATCTTGGACCTCTTACCAAAAGCAATCTCCCCACCACCCCACCACCTACACAATAGAATAAAATCCCAACATTGCAATCCTTTGCACATTTATTTAACTTATTTATATATCTCAGAGAATCTATATGCCACCCTTTCGCTGTATTCATAGCACTCAGGATGGCATGCTTAGTTGGAACCAAGCCTCACTATGGATGGGAGGGCTTAATTTCCACGTAAGCATGTGTAAAATTGGGCTGCATAGGTTCTGCACCCTCACCATACCAAATTCTGAACCCCTGCTCTTCATTAAGGAGGCAGTTGCTTTGGAAATATTGCCAAGGATTTCCAAAGTGTGAACTTATAACTGATTAGAAGTCATTTGCCCGTTAGAGACAGGAAGGGTCTGTGTATACTCCAGTCTGGCGATGACATTGTCACAGGAAATGAAAAGATACATTGCCTGTGCCTTATGCAGAATCATACCATTCGTGTGCCAGTCTTACCCGGTATTGTGTCATCTGAACGGCAGCAGTTCTCCAGAAGTCTTTTCTAACTGTGTTGCTTGAGATCTGTTCTGAGCGAGATCCCAACTGGGAAGGCATGTCCTGTACGACTGAGCAGTGCTGTTTTTCCAAAGGGGAACTGTTTGACTTGTGCTGAGACTGTATGTCTCAGATCACCAACTATAGTGGACTCAAGCCACTATTTTCCGAGAGTTAGGCTGGAGTCCTGCTTCTTAAGTCACTGCATCTCTTAAAGCAGGCATTAGGAACCACAGGCCTGCGGGCTGGATAGTCTACTGAGGTTCCCCTTCCAGCCCAACAGCTTCTTCTCCAGGCCCCTCCCTATCTTCCTGGCAGGGAAAACCTTTTTTCTCCAATCAGCTGCTGATCAGAGATGAGAGCTTTTCCTAGATAGGGAGAGGGGGCGGAGCCTGAGGAGGAAGCTGCATGCACTCCTGCTTGCTCCTGAGGCTTGTCCTGTTTACTTGTGAGTAGGCATGCTGCTCATGCGTACATCTTACATATACATACAATGGCTTGGTATTTGGGAAGCTATTTGAAAATGCTGCTGAGTGATTCAGTCCAGCTTATTTATGAGTAGACATGCAGAGACCTATCCTGCTTGCTTCTACTGAACATGTCAAGTTCTGCTATTTGGGAAGCTATTTGAAAGTACTGCTGAGTGTTTCAGGTTTGCTGACACCCAAGTAGACATGGGGATGCTCGTCCTGGTTCCTTCTAAGTAGGCATACCATTGGTAAGAATCGCATTTTGGCTCTACCTACATTACCTTTGGCCACGGCCACTTTGCCTTAGGCCCCTCCCACAGAGGGAATGTGGTCCCTGAGACCTTTGTCAGATTGGAATTTGGCCCTTAGCCTGAAAAAGTTTCCCCACCTGTTTCTTAAAGCCACTGAATCTGACGCCTGTTAGGAAAAAAACATGCATCTTGGGTTTGTGCAGAAATTCCTGGTGCTGGGTTTTGTTTGCAGTGACTTAGGGTTACCCGTTGAGGCTGGGATTTGAGCCTGGATCTTCTACATCCCATCCGCTGCACCACCCCAGCTGTCACCTTCTTCTCTCCTTGCAGGTGGTGGTGGTATGGAACACTCTTCAGGTGAATCATGGGGGAGAGGTGGTGATGCTGGCCAAGGCACACACAGATGTGGACATCCAGACCATAAAGATCGCTTTTTTTGATGACACCAGGTAAAAAACCCAGGTTGAAAGTCCTCTGTGAGCAAAAATATTAGCGAGAACCTGAAGCCTGTCATCATCACTGGTGCAAATGGAGCATACTTTAATCCTTCCGTTGTGTTTGCTTGAACCCTGGTTGTTTGAATGGCTGTGTGATGTATGTTCATTGGCCCCAGTTGCCAGCCTGTATGCAGGAGCCCCATGTAGGTTTTCTCTTATGCAGCCCTTTGTGTACGTGCAGCCATTGTATGTGGGGCAACCATTCATACGACTGATAATCGTGTTGTTAGGTCCACGTTGAATGAAAAGTAGCATCGCAAAGAGTGAGAGCGAGAGAGCGTCACATCTGTGCTTGTATGAATCTGAACTGAGATACTGCAGGATGCAAAGCTTGAACCCGAAGGGGCACTTCTGGGATCAGACTTCTTCCTTCCCTGCCTAAGATCAGTGTATTTTGTTTCTGCTCTTGTAAGGATGCAGATCTTTTGACACTTGGGCCCTTTCTAGCTTCTTACTCCAACTTCTCTTTATAACAGGATAGTGTCATGTGGGAGAGACAATGTGAGGCTGTGGCGGGTCCGGAGTGGAGCGCTGCGCTCTTGCCCAGTAAACCTAGGCGAGTACCGTTCTCTGGAGTTCACAGACCTGGCCTTTGAGGCAGGCCATTCTACCCAGCGTGAGCCAGAAGACCGGACGCTGTGAGAAGCCGTTTTACTTTCTTCAACTCATTAGCGCAAGGATGCAGAACCACTTTCAGCCCGAGGGCCAAATCCCATTTTGGAGAAGCTTTCAGGGGCGTATTCCAGTGGTGGGTGGGGTAAAAAAATAGCAGCATATTTTAGCTGAAAGCTCTTACTTCCAGTCACTGAGCCTTAGGAGTGGCATTTCAGTCTTTTAGAATGGGAGGGGGTGGGAGAAAATTGCACAAAATTTGGGAAGCCACCAACTTTTGTGGTCAGGGGAAAGGGGGTGGGACCAGGGGAAGGGACATGCCCATCTGGGGAATCCCAGAGGGCTGGATCGGGCCCTCAGTGCTGAGGTTCTGCATCCCTGCATTAGAGAAAAGTTGATTTTGCAAGACAGCCATCTGGGTTTCTCTAATGTCTTATGTCGAAGACTGGTAAACAAGGCTATGATTGTTAAATCTAAGGGAGAAAGGATTGAAGGGAAGCTTGAACCTGGGATAACCAAGAAGGGAATAGATTGTAATAAGTTGTGTCCAGTTATTATATTTGTATCTTACTCTTTCTCTAGTGAGCTCACAGAACGCAAAACCATTTGGCAAAGTAGGTTAGCCTGAGATACAGTGATATGCCCAGGGATCTCCATTGTGGTATAGGGACTTGAGTTTACGGTTTCCTAATCCCAAAATCGCCCATCCACCGCATTGGCTGAGCTGAAATCTACAGTGTTCAAACTGTGGACAAAGGATTTGTGACCGATGCCAGAAGACTTGGCCAAATCTTTTTATTAGTGTCAACTTGGAAAAATACCCCTTTCCTCCCACTGTGTCTTTATGCTTGTTTCCTAAGCTTGCTTTGGTGTAATTCTCCTTTCAGAAACTTAATAGGAACTTCCACTTCACACAAGACAGTGTTGCTTTGATTTATATGTATCCCTTCAAGTGTTTCTGTTAGGCACACAATTGAATGCTGTTTTCTGACCAAATAGTCATTCTGTTGTGGACTTTGACTTACTTCAGCATGTGCAAACACAGACAGTAATTGAACATAGTAGTGTGTCTGTAGAATTATGGTTGTCAAGTGATCCAGATTACTTTTAGTTGTTTAATCGATTCACTTATCAATTTAAATTTGTGTATAACTCAAACCTCAATATAAGAATATTTTGGAGGTCTTCAAAGGGTGTAAAACTAGCAATTTAATAAACGAAAACTATCAGTTATGTGCTACTACAATAACATCCAAAAGAGTGTGCTAACCTCTTTTTAAAAATTGCCCTTAAGCTGTGCATGAAAGTAAAAGTTTCAGTCCAAGTCCTTTGAGTAATTTCATCTGCCAACAAGGATGATTTCTCCATAATTGCCATCAAGATGTTTGTTGCGGGCTGCACCCAAATAACCACTGGATGTGTGAGAGAAATGCTTTAAATTCTTGGCAATGCTCTTTACCCCAACTAACGTTCTGAATTCCACTTTTATTTTAAGAATATATAAACCACATCTTCATCCCAACATGGATTTCTGGCTGGTATACATAAACATTTAAGGTCAATACAATATGACAACAAATAAAACCTAAACCATGGATGCAAAACAGACAGCTTTAGATATAACTTACTTTAAAACAAAACCTGTTTGTTCTAGAGAAGTCTGTTGTTTGTCCTTTCTTGTTCACTGTAATTGGATCCCTTAAGTAATGTATGTCTTTCGTTAGTTGAAAATGTTGCAATATTTTCTATATGTTCATTGATTGAAACGTGATTTGAAAACGTGATTTGAAATTCAATAAAAACATATTTTTTTAAAAAGAGAAGCATACAAAGTAGCCTAAAAAATTGCAAGAAAAAGGCAGATGCCTTTCTTCATGGTTCATTAAAATTGAGTTACCAAGCAAGACCAAACATATGTTTCCAAAGTCATTTATTCAGGCCATTTTGGAGCATCCAAGATGGCACTGATTGCCTAGTTGCTAAGGCTCTCCAGACTTTGCAGTAAGTAGCCCGCTTGTCTGCTATGCAGCACTCAGAAAGAATCCAGCAAATTCTGGGGCAGGGGTGGTAGAGAGAGAGAAAGCAAGCTGGGCCTTGCTCATTTTAAACCTAAAATGTCCCAATTTCATAACAAGCTCATACTTCCATGATGGTCCCTTGGCTAACTAGTGTTAGTCAGGAATTGTGTTGTGTGCCAGAGCTGGGTATCTACACTTCTTCCTACTAACAAAGCCCATTAATATTTAAATCAGGCATTCTGGAACGGATAGATAGAATTACTATCTGACATCTATAAAAAATAATAATAATGATAATAAACCACAGCCCTTAACTCTCTGTCTCTCCCATTAATTTGTCTGTCATAGATTTACTCAATTAAGCTTTAGTTGATCAATCTACTGATTTAAAGCTTGCAGCCCTGGGAATTCCATAATTACTTATGGTCATATAATTACATTGCTGTCGAGTGGACTTACGGTTGTGTTTTTTTAGGTTCGTTTGCAGCAGGAGTGGGCATGTTTTGGAAATCGACTACAAGAATGTCTGTGTCAGAAACACTCGACGCCTCCTACTGTCCGAGGTGCAGCACTCTCACCGGCGGGAGAAGCAAACGTTTAACTCAGGTGTGGCTTCTGAGGTGGGGTTGAACAGGGTTTTCTGTAGCTTCCTATAGAACGATTGCTTTTGCTTTCCTCTTGGGAACTTTCCAGGCGATCCGTTTTATAGCATAGGAGATGCACAGCAGTTGCACGGGAATTAACATTCTTCCTTCAAGGTAGAAACAGAAGGTTTCAGTGATACTGCATTTTCCTAGCATGCAAATGTTGTCACATGTGGAAGTTGCCTTCTGATGAAGCCAATTCCAGTGCCCTTAAGAGTGGCAGAGTTGGAGACAGATCTCCCCCACCAGAAATTTCTCCTGTGCAAGCTTTGCTGGAATGAATGGATGCTGCTTCTGGCTGACTGTGAAGACTGTGTCTGAAAGGCCCTTCATCTTTCAGAACTATCCCACAATGGTTGAACTGGTTATCTGGACAAGCTCCAAGTCTTCTTGTGCAGATGACAGCTGGCAGAAGTGCTCTCGCCTGTATAGAGGGCGCGATCAAAGTCTGTTCTCCACCAACAACTCTTGTGCTTCAGAGCATACTGGATCTTTGTTCTTTCAGGTCCTGGGATTGCACTAAATGGTATATGTCTGTCTTCAAGTTTCTGTGCCACGGCCTCTGAAGATGGCTACCTGCGCCTGTGGCCACTGGACTTCTCTGAAGTCTTCTTGGAGGCAGGTGCGTAGAGCTTAAGGATTGCAGTCTTGTGGTTATGTATGTGTGTGATTCAGGCCTCCCAAGAAAAGCTCCATATAGCAAAGGGGAGCTATATGGTAATGTCCCCACCTCCCACTGCAATATAGCATATGAACTCTGCAGTCATGACAGAACTTCAGTTCTTCTTGGATCTCTTTTGTTACCTCCTTAATAGTCTAAACTTAGAGATAGAAAAATGGCTGTTAGATCTGTGCTCATTTATTTTCCCACATCGTAGGAAGAGACCTGCTGTATTAGACCAAAAGTCCACTTGGTCCATCATCCTGTTTTCCACAGTGGCCAAACAGATGATTCTGGGAAGCCCATAAACAAGCCATGAGGGCAGTTGCCCTTCCCGGTTGTGGTTCCCCAGGTACTCAAAGGCATGCTGTCTAGGAACCTTTCTACACAAGGCTTTTATTGTGCACTCCTGAGTGCTCACTCATGATAGTTTGTGGGTCCTTTCCATAACATCGTCATCCTCCAGGGCTTTTCTCGTGCTTCGCAACCATTATCGGCGGTGGGGTGTCCTAAGGAGGAAAGTCTGGTATTATTTAGAAATGGCGGAATGAGACTCTTGTGTAATTGGGCAATGCTATCTAGTGGTTGTATAATGAAACATATAGAAAGGCAGAGAAAGACACCCCCCCCCCCCCGGAAAAAGCATACGTAAAGGAGCTGATCTTAATCCCTCAAAGAATCTGGAAGCAGAAGCCTCAGCGTGGGCTAAAAGCCTCATGTAGAAATGCCCTCAGTATACCCATCACAACTTCTGGCCAATGATAGACTTTCCCTGCGATTAATATGTCTAATCCCCCTTTAAAGCTGTCTAAGATGAGGGATGTCACATTTTGGGCCCATGAATTCCATAGGTTAATTATGTGCTGTGTAAAGGATTACTTCCTTTGTCTCTCTTGACTGTCCCACTGATCAGCTTCATTGGATGATCCCCAGTTCTAGTACTGAGAAGGAGAAGAACTTCTTATAAACTAGGTCATACCATTGTGTTCTGTCTCAGTGTATGTATCTGGTTATGTATTTGCAATTGCTAATATGGTGTGGAATCCCCACTCCATCTCTAAGTATGTAGTAGGCAGTGTGCCTCTATATAGCAGTTGCTGCTGGGGAACATGGGTGGGAAGGTGCTTTTGAACACATGTCCTGCGTGTCGGCTGCCCACAGGCAGCTGGTCGGCCACTGTGTGAACAAAATGCTGGACGAGATGGGCCCTTAGTCTGATCCAGCATGGCTCTTCTTACATTGAAAGAACAGTGAAAAAAAAACCCATTCCCCTTTACACCCATTATTCTGGAAGTATTCTAGAATACGGTGGGGGTGACTAAAGGATCTTAAGGACGGCTTGTGTATATTAAAGAATAAACAGGTAAGTCCTTTATTCACCCAGTGAGCAAGAAATCAAGCTGTGCTTTGCATTCTATGTTCCCACTTAAATGAGTTCTAAGCATGTCATCTGGAGATAGTTCAGTGAGCAGTGTGTCTTTCTCTAGAGCATGACAACCCAGTGAGTTCGGTTCAGATCAGCCCAGATAATCTGAAGGTTCTGTGCACAACCACCACTGGGAATGTGGGCTGCCTAGACATCCAGTCTAGGGACTACTACACCATCATGCGCTCCCACATGGATTCTGTTTTGGCTTTCTCTGTGGAGGGATCCCAGAAGCAGCTAGTGACTGTGTCTCAGGATAACACCATCCGCATCTGGAACCTTGAGTCTATGCAGCAGGTAATGTCAAAAGCATTCATAACGTTGGCAAAGTAGTCAGAACGTTGAATTAAGTTTTTAGAAAGTGTTGATGTCCTGTGAGGCTCTTTGGTGGGTTCTGCAAAACAGCTTATATTTTTTAGGAGTTGGGTGTGTGTGTGTGTGTGTACAATCACGTTGTTTTCAAGACTGGGGATTGGAGGAGCCAGATTAAAAGATGTATTACCTGGGAAAGCAGAAACAGCCCTAACGCAGGCCATTTTATCCAGAAGTCATAGGTAGCTTGTGTGGATTGGAAGCTATTTAAAAAGTGTAAGAGCTTCTTATGCATGTGGTCCTACCCTAGTTTCCCCAAAACTAAAGAACGTTGACTGCTAGTCGTAATGTATGCAAATCTCTGTTGACCTTTCTAAACCGTTGTTTGTGCGTGCGCGCCACTCTGAGCTTTGTGGGAATTTTGCTGTGCACACATGAAATAAGGAAATACATTCCCAAAGCAGAATTTGGTTTACTGGCTGCAGGACGTGGATTTAATGCAACGTTCTAGACTTTGGCCTACAGGTAGCAGCTGCAAGTACATGTACTTGTACACTTTTGTTACTCTTCTATCCCGCTCATCCAACAAGATGCTCAGAGCAGAGTATATAGTCTTTGTTCTGTCCTTGCAACAACCATGTGCAGTAAGTTTGGCTGAGAGAGATGTTGACTAACTTGGATTTCCCCAGCCTGATACTGTGGTTGTTGTTGTTCTGTCGTTCAGTCGTGTCCGACTCTTCGTGACCCCATGGACCATCCATAGCACGCCAGGCCTCCCTGTCCTGCGCTCTCTCCCGGAGCGTGCTCAAGTCCATATTCATTGTATCGGTGATGCTATCTAGCCATCTCATCCTCTGCCGTCCCCTTCTCCTTTTGCCTTCAGTCTTTCCCAGCATCAGGGTCTTTTCCAGAGAGTTTTCTCTTCGCATTAGGTGGCCAAAATATTTGAGCTTCAGCTTCAGTATCTGTCCTTCCAATGAGCACTCAGGGTTGATTTCCTTTAGGATTGACTGAAAGGGCTTATTTGGTGTAGTGGAGCCCAGACTTATGCAATAGCCTCACAGGAGAGGTTCAGTTAGCCCGGGGTGGGCAACTTGCAGCCTAGTCCACATGCAGCCCACCCATGGTTCAAGTGCTACAGAGCTTATTTGCTTCTGCAATGTCTGGCTGAGATTTGAGACTAACTCTTTAGCCGCTTGCTTCTGCCAGTCTGCTGTCTTGTGTCTGATGAGGGATGCACCTCTGTCCCTTACAGCTGTATGAATTCACCGCCTCTGATGAAACGCCGTGTGCCGTGGCTTTTCATCCCTCCCAACACATTTTTGCTTGCGGTTTTGGTTCTGGTGTGGTGAGAACCATCAGTTTGGCTGCCTCAAAACTGCTTGAGGAACACAAGTATGTTTTTATATTATATTCTGAATATTTTTCTTGTAAAAATCCAAAGGGATGGGAGCTGATAGTGCTTTGAAATGAGGTATTCCTTCAAGAAAAAAAGTGTGAAATCAACATAGCTGTAAGCCTGTAGTATAGTAACAGGAAACATTTTTTTATTTATTTAGAATAATTCTCTTTATTAGCAGTGTTTGAGGGTCAGTGCTGATCCTTATGTAGCCAAAATGGCACCATCCACATACAGGAGGAATGTATAGGTATGCTCAGGGTAACCCCAAGGTTTGCAGAAGTGCAAAACATATGTGGAGAAAAAGTCCTTAAGGGGCAACCCCACCCGCTAAACAGCCCAAAGAGGACTTGAGTATTCTTCGTAGCAACAAAACACTCAGGTTCTTCCTACGGGGAGGATTGGAAAACTGGGTGGAGGAGGGCATGTATAGCTGGCACCCTGAACAGAAGAATTCCACGCTGCGATGTTTTGTTGAAGGTCCAACTTACATTTTATGTGCCACTTTTAACAAAAAAAAGTTATCAAATTTGCACAATGCAAGGTGGCTTACAAAGAGGTCAGGTTTTATTGATGGCATGTAAGCCGCCCAGGAGCTTTTCTGGCTTTAAAATGGGATAAAGATGCTTTAAATAAATAAATAAACTTCTTGGCTTCTACATGCAGATATTTCAATTTAAGAACATAAGACCAAAGGCCTATCTAGTCCAGTATTCTGTTACCACAGTAGACAACCAGCTGCCTGTGGGAAGCCCACAAGCAGGACATGAGTGCAGTAGCCCTCTCTTAAAACAAAGGAACACACGGGCTGTTCACACAGCATGCAAACCCACACTCAGTGGTTGAGTGTGGGTTGTTGTTGAACTGCAGGTTGTTGTTGAACCGTGGGTTAACGTGTTGTCTGACTCCAGGACATTTTCCTCAGGGTGGCTTGTTAACCATGCAGTGTGGCTTGTTAAGCACCTTGAACAACCCAACAACAAACCATGGGTTCTCAAGGTGGCTCGTTCGAGAAAAATAAGTCACACTGCATTGTTAACAAGCTACCCTGCGGAAAATGTCCTGGGTTCAGACAACACACTAACTCTCGGTTGAACAAACAACCCCACGGTTCAACAACAACCCACACTCAACCACTGAGCGTGGGTTAGCATGTTGTGCGAACCCAGTCACACTCTCTCCCTAGTTTCTTCTTAAACTAACTAGTGACCTCAGACATCAGTGTTCTTGTAAGTGGAATAAATTATACAAGTTGGGGAGCTTTGTACACAAATCCATTACATATATATGGGGGGGGGGATTTTGTATACTTTAGCATTCTGTATTCTGATTTTGTGAGGAAACTAGAAAAAAGTTTAAACCTCTGGGACCTTAGAGGATGGGGCTAGGTCTCTGAGGGCTGGGAAGTTTCTCTGATGACCTAGGCCTGTTTCTGAGAAATGTATTTATTTACTTGTGGCATTTATATACCGCTGAATATAATAAAACCTCTCAGCAGTTCACAGTATTAAAATACAATATTAAAAACACAACATTAAAACACAGCATTAAAAACACTTCCATCTACAGTAAAAAATCAAGGAGCAGTACAGTGGAGCAGCATAATTAATTTAATTAATTTACTACAGCCCAGGGAAAGCCTGGGTGAACAAGCGTGTTTTCAGGAGGTGTTTGAAAGATGTCATGTTTTTTGCCTCCCACTTGAGGAAGGGTTTTCCAGATGGTGGGTGCCTCTACAGGGAAGGTGCTGAGACAGAAATGAGATAGTAAACCTCTGAGTGGGCTACACCACTTCAGAATGCAGATGCGGGAAATCACATGATGGAATGTGCCTCCATTAGAATAATAAAGCCATATAGGAAATTGATATGCTGGAAGAGGGCTGGGCTTGGAACCCTTCTCCTTAGCTACTTCTTTTGTATGTTTTTAATTATTATAAGCCTTCCTGAGTGATGCAAATGCATTGGAAGGGTGGGGTATAAATTGTCCAAATAAATAAAGGCGAAGGGTTTTGTGGGGTTTTTTTGTTTTTGTTTGAATGGAGGCACATTCCATCATGTGAACTTGCTCCTGCTGTCATAGCCCCAGTTGTGTTTGCCACCTCATCTGCTGTTCGATAGGAACTAGCTCTGAATCAGCTCCACCAGCCATTTTCAGAATCAATGCTTCAACTGGTTGGTCTCAGTCTTAATTTTGACATTCCGATCTTTCGTGGGGTTATTTTACAGGCAGCACCATGGTTCGATCACTGGTTTGACCTTCTCCCCAGACGGTAATTTTATGTACAGTGCCTGCACGCACGGGACCCTGGCTCTTTATAACTGTGCCATCCAGAAAAGTCACACTGTCAGAGTTCTGGGTAAGCCTTCTTTCTGCCTTTGAGATCCTGTGGATGGAACTCTTTGCTTCATTGCTCTAAAGCTGGGGTTGGGAACTTTTTCAGCCCTGGGGCTGAATTGGTTCTGGGCAAGCATGTTGGAGACCACATGCCAGCAGTGGACGGGGCCAGCCCCCAGAGCCCCTACCTCACCGATGGCATGCATCCCCAGTGTGGTTACCCAGACCCCATTCACATAAACACACATTACCCCTCCTGCATTGTAACCAGGTTTTAAAATCTGACACTGGTGGCAATAGAGGCTTTAAAAAAAGCTACTTGCAGCAGGGGTGTCACAGGTTTGGGGATAGGAGGGTTAGGCCTCCCCTCCCCAGCATCAACCCCCTCCAGAATCCCCTGCCCCAGTTGTAATTATGCGAAAAAGCCTCCATTGGTGACTGGACAATTCTTGAAGCCTCATTATAGGGTGGGAGGGAGGAGGGGAAATCTCTTATCTCCAGTCTCTGATGCATTATGATTTTAGAGTTACTTGGCTGTTTGGGGGGTTCTTTTCTCTCCCCCGCCCCCCACTCTCTTTTTTGCTTCTCCCATATTTAACAACTATCTCTCTTGCATTCAGCTAATGTGGTGTCACAAGATGCTGATCACGCTCCTGATGCACTGTCTGTCAGTTGTGACGGACGTCTCCTGGCCTTCGTGGGACCTTCCAAATACATTGTGACTCTTATGGATGCTCGTACTCTTGATGAGGTAAATGCTACTTGCTCACCTCTCATCATCCTGCAAGAAGCTTTGAGGGGTGGCAAAAGGAACTTCCTGGGGTAGTTGCAGAAATGTCTCACCCTCACATCTAAAGCCTTAGAAACAGGAGATGATTCTGGAATGAGTTTCTGCTGCTGAAAGGATGGCATGTCTAGACCACAGTGACAGTCTTGGTTCTCACTAGGATACGAAGGGCACAATCCTATGGAGATGGCTGTAAGCCTCTTGACTAAGAGGCTTATGACCATCCAGCGCAGAGCGGGAGGAGCAGCAGAGGCAATCTTCGTCCGCAGCTCCTCCCTCTTTGCATTTTACCTAGACAGGCTTTTTTGCCCATCTGGCTAAGGCGTCAGGGAGTGGGAGTCTGGAGGATTCCTTGTAAGCTGACCTCGCTGGTCCCCTCCCTTACCTACCCACAGGATCACCCCTTTTACCTTCCCTCCAAGGTCACGTTTGCAACCTCAGAGAGGCAGCCAGTGCAGGCTCTCTCTGCACTGGCAGCGAAGGGGAGGGGGCAGGAAGCTCGGACTCCTGGGTCTGTGGTCAGAGTGCTGCCTCCAACCTCGGATCCAGGAATCTGAACTATTCTATGCCCCCCAGACCCTGTCCAGGGGCCATAGGATAGCTCTGTAAATATATGTTTGGATGGTATCACTTCGGGGCTTACATGACTGAATGCTTTGTACATACTTAAAAAAACCAAAACATTCTCACCACATAGAAAACTAGGTGTTGGGGAGAAGGGTTCTAGCCCCAGCCTTCTCCCTGACATACTAGTTTTCTACGTGCAAAGAACTTACATACATATATACATACATATGGATGAGCATGAAGTGGTACCGCCAGACACACATTTTACCACCCTAGTCTACTTGACAGAATTATTCCCCTCCTTTCCAGGATAGAATTGGAGAACCACAATGATTGCTTACAAACTTAGTGCATCTTACCACTTCATTCTGCTGCAGGTGTAAAGGAGGTCTGGTCTCCCCATCAGACTTGCCCTGTGCATGAATGATAGTGGAGGAGGTTGTAGAATGGACTGCACCGTTTCAGGTTCCAAATGGAAGAAGATATTTGTAAATGCTTCCCTACGTTTAATTTTTTTTTCCTGCAAATGGAAAACTAGCATGGAGCAGACTAGACCATAGAACCTTTCTCTCTGATGAGCTGGTTTTCTGCTTATAGGGAGGGGTTTTTTTTTAACATGGGAGAGCATTGAAAAATGGTGCATTTTATGCCACCTGAAGTGGTACAGTCCACTTTAGCCCTTCGTTCTGCAGTGTGTGTAGATCTGGCTTCTGATTGCCCTCTTCCTAAGCAATCCTTATCCCCTCTCTTTTAATACAGAAACATTTGCATCAAGTAGGTGGGGCTTAATAGCTTCTGTTTTGTCTTTTTCCTGCTTGGCAGCTACTGAGAATAGATGTGAGCATATTGGACCTGGACAGCACTGCCTTGGACGCAGCTGAGAGACTCTGCTTTGCCCCCTTTCCTCTTGGCCACCTTTTGGTAACAACCTCCTCCCAAAAGGTTCTTGTGCTTGATGCCAGGTCTGGACGCCTGATCAGAGTGGTAAGGGACTCCCAATGTCACCTTTCCGTGTCCTGAGCTGGGCCTTTCTCGCGATTTTGAGGTTTTTCTGTGCATTGGCTTTTGCTGTGAAAATCCCAGGGATTACAGGCTTCTAAAATTGCTAAATTATTGCCAGTTACTATTATCATCATCATCAACATCATGTTTACAAGGAAGTTAAATACACTGAAGTACAGTATGATATACATTAAAATATAATTAAAATGCATAATAAGTGGTAAAACATTTATATAAAACATTCATAATAACATTTAAACCATTTAAGAACAGTACAACACCATAATTGCAAATGAACAAACTGGGCAGCACACTCAGGGAAAGCCTGGGTAACGAAATATGTATTTAATTGGTGCCTAAAGCCTGCAACAGTTGCCACCTCCTGAACCCCAGGGGGCAGGTCATTCCAAAAGGTGGGTACCGTGCCTTTGAAGTTTGGGGCATAAAATAATACGGGTACAGTCCCTGAGAGGGGTGGGCTGAAGCTGAAATACAGAGGCTCTCGTAATGGTTATGAGAATGTCATAAGAGCCCTGCTGCTTATAATCCTCAACCTATCAACTCCAGCATCTTCTTTCCATAGTGGCCATACAGATGCTTCTAGGAAGCCCCCCCAGCATGGCATGAAGGCAACAGTCCTCCTGAAGTGCTGCGTGCCCCCCAGTCACTGGCATTTAGTGGCATGCCAGCTCTGAACCTGAAGGTTCAATATAGCGTTGATAGACCTGTTCTCCATAAACTTGTCTAATCCCCCTTTTAAAGCCATCCTAGCCAGCATCCACCATTGCCATCTTGTGGCAGTGAATTCCATAAGTGAATAATTATGCAGTGCGTGAAGAAGTACTTTCTTCTATCTGTCTTGCATCTACAATCCATCTGACCTGTTTATGGCTTTGGTCAGCAACTATATTTCCTGGAGGACCACTTTGAGAAGCAAGCAAGCTGGTGGTGAGCTGCACTTCGACCTCATCCTCAGTGGCCTGTTAGTAAGTCCTGTTCCCCCAGATGTCACTTCCTTCATGCAATTCTGGGACCACCCAGTATACCTCAGGGGCCCACAGTTGGTCAAGGGGGACCTCTACTTGCTGACCCTTCATCAGAAGAAATAAAATATTCAGGTCTTGTGTGAAATGTAGAAGCATTTAAGACCACCATACTAAAACATTATTAGTCCTTATCTAAGTTTTGTAAATATTTATTTTAGAATATATAAAATATTGTCTATAATAAGTGCAATACATATGTTAAATGACAAAACATTTCCAGAGATCTGATGGTAACAGCCAATAAGTCTGCCGTAATTTATTTATTTATTTACCATCAAGCTGATACTCCCATGTTGAATTACTGGTCACAAGGTGTGGTTTATAGATGACGACGTCTATATAAATCTCTTTTAAGGGTTGCTTTCACTAATTCGGTTACTTCACTTTGCTTTCACAGACATCCCTTTCTTTGTATCGGTTTTCACGGTATTAGAAAATGGCACAGTCTTTTTGGTGAAAACATGCAGGTCTCATATTGGTGATGGTTTCTATTGATTGCAGGTCTCACAAGTACACAAACGGTCTTGTTCTTCGTTGGCCTTGAGCCCCGATGCCCGGTATCTCCTGACGGCTGGCGATAGGGTTATCAAAGTGTGGGATTATGGGATGAGATTTGACATCAACTCCCAGGTAGTGTACCAACAGCAAAACCAGGTCTGTCTTCAACTCCCCCTATTCCCCTACCCACCACCACTTTGCCAGTATCAGGGCTGGTTTGTACATTTTACAGAATAATAGCGAACTGAGGTAGTGAGTGCCAGCAGAAATGCTAGCCAAAATGAGGCTGGTGAGAAACCAGGAAGTGATGGAAGTATTAGCATGCTCAGGGAAGGTCTTTTTTTTTTTTTTTTACCCAAGAGGGCAGAACTGGCTAATGAGGGTTGAGCAGACTCAGTGGAAGTGGAATATTGAATGTCAGTTGGAAAAAAGAAATGGAAAACAGGGAGAGGGGGGAGAATGGAATGGCCTGCTGGAGGAGGGCCTGGCTGCTTGGCTGGAAGCCTGAGCACGAGCACTTCTATAAGGGGAGAATAAAACACTGCGGCATTGTGTTGCATGTCCTGCTTGTTTAACAGAATCGGCAAGTGAAGTTTTTCCTGGACTGCCTGCATATTACATGCTTCCCAATTTTCTCACACACACACACACACACACACACAATGTTTATACACTGGCTGCATGTTACATGGGCAAATGCTCCCCAGTGTTTATACATACATATATCTATAATCTTCTACCCAGTACTTGGGACAGGGACCAGGCTTTGCTGTGTGCGGGCTTTCCTGATTAGAAAAGCCCTGTGCACAGCAAAGCAAAACCAGCCTAGTTTCCTTTGCTACTCCAGTGGAGGACTAGGTCGGCTCTGCTCTGTCTTCGCCTGCCCTGTCTCCTTCCCGTAATGGAGGAAGAAGGTGGGGCAGGTGAAGCAGAGTCAGACCACCCTGCACCTCCATCCCCATTGTTATCTCTGACCTCAGGTTGGAAATAACAGTGGGGATGGGAGAAGGCAGGGCAGTGGGACTTGGCCCCGCATCCCCACTGTTATCTCCGATCCAAAATTGGGAAATTGGAAGCTCTGTGGGACAGATTGGGGTGTCCAGCAGGGTGGATCTGGCCTGTGGGTTGGAGGGTCTCCATCCCTGCAATATTACGTTGCAATGACAGAATGCCAAATGACTCTGGACCTCCCTATAGTGTTCTTTACAGGGCCTCTCTTGGAGTCATGAGCAATATAGTTCCAGGGGCTGGAAATCTACCACTGAAGGAGGAAGCCATGCTTTCGCTCTTTTTTCTTCCAGGTGTTCATTGGCCATTCTGAGCCAGTACGGCAGGTGAGGTTAACCCCTGACCAAAAGCAAGTCATCAGTGTTGGAGATGCCATCTTTCTGTGGGATTTCCTAGGTGTGTTTGCAGAGGAATCCTCCAAGGATGAGTAAGAGTCCAATGTTTCCTCAGAAAAGCCATTTGCTTTGGGAATGCTTTTTCATATGTGCCTATAGATTTACGCCACATGTTTTCGTTCCCCATCATTTTAATTCTGGGCTTATTGCCATTCCAGGATCCATTCCTCTGAGTCCTTGAATTCTCCCAGAGTTGGTAAGTTTGCATTGTAGAGTTATGCTGCTTAGTAGGTTACAACTTCCCTTCCATAGCTGTGTTATCAAGCACAGTGACTACTGTCAAGGGAAGGGAAGGAGGATCTCAGCCACCAAGACCGGCCCCAACCTCCTTGCAGGGGAGGACCACTCAGGACCCGATCCCGGGATCCCCTTCCCAAAAACAGGACTGGCCAAACCTGGCCTTTCAGTCCCCCAAAATACCCGGTAGCCACCCTCTTAAGCCAAGAGGCATTGAAATTAACACTGAGGTTATGCAGAGAGATCACACCAGCCAAAGGTTGGATAAAGGTTTATTAAGATCAAAATAAAGGGGTAGAGGGAAAGGGAAGAATGGAAGTAGCAAGTTACAAAAGGGGGTACAAAGCCAAATCACTTAACTATAAACAGAGAGCTTCATGAATGCACACCCAAGCAAAATAAATAAATCTACCTGGCCTGTCCTTACATACCTAAGTATGGATCTCCCCAGATAGCAACCAGCTGTTGGCAGGTCCAAGATCACCAGGATGAAGGGAGACCCGGTGCCTCGACCTCAGCCCTCTTTGAAAGCCCAGCCCTGGCAACCCAGGGCAGATTTTCCTTCAGCCAATCACTGACTCAGTCCCTGGGTGGACCGCCCTTGCCTCCAAGAGGCTGGAGCTCCCCGCCAACCCCAGCTGTCCTCACTCCCCAGTTAGCAGGGACTGCGCCCAGCCTTGAGCAAAGGGGCTGAGGAGCCTCTAGATAACACACAGGCCCAGGTGGTTACATCAGACGTGACAGCGTGATCTGATCTTATGGTGGAAAGCAGGCCGTCATTCTTGACAACCGCCATTGCTCAGCAGCTCACACGAGGGGCACGGATGTTGCAGCTGTGTCCTTTCTCTCCACCTTTGGGCAGCAAGAAGATCTGCGATGCTGGGGGGAAAGGGCATAAGACGTGCACAGCCAGGCAGCTAGCCACCCAGTTGCCAGAGCTGGGGGAGTGATGTGGAATGACAAGGGATGGGAACAGCTACCGTGACCTACTGAGAATTCAGAGTGGGAAGAGGACGCCGACCCAAACAATAGCACGTGCCAGAGGGAATGAGAGCAGCCTCAGTTTAATGATGTGTCTTAAGCCACCTTGGGATCCTTCTGGATTGAAAGAGGAGCCCGAGGGACCTTTGTGGCTGAGTGGGGATTTAAATCTGGATCTCCTAGATTCTAGCCCAGCGCTCAAACCGCTACACCTCACTGGCATTCATTCTCTTTTTCATCTCTTCTTTATTCACAGAAGCCGATCTGGAAAAGTTACACAATTTGACACCTGGGGCCAATGATGTTCCCCGCCAGCTGGTCCCTGTGCCGTCAGTCGTGTCCCCGCCATGCCTGGACCTCAGCTCTATCCAACGAATGGCAGATGAGGGTGAGCAGAGAGAAGTCATCACTGTTGGAATGGCATAACACTTCCTAGGCAGCCCCTTAAAATCCTGCAGATACCCTGATGCCACTTCCTGTTCCAGTTCCCTTCCAGGCTTAATGAAAGTAAAGGTGGCCTGCCACTTCCCATTGCCATCTACAGTACTGAAGGGTGAACATTTCCATTTCGTTTTGCATGAGAATGATTGAGGTAACGCATTGTGTTCCATAAAACAGACGCTGAAAAGTCGCCCATTACTTCTTTTGAACACTCTTCTGTAACCATACTGGATGAAAAAAGAAGCTAATGTCTTCTATGATCAGATAGAGCAGGCATGGGGAACCTCTGGCCCATGGACCAGATATGGCCTGTGGGGGTTCACCATCTGGCCCACGAGCTTCTTTCCCAGGCTCTGCCCCCTCTCCCTTTCTCTGTTTTTCAGCACTCAGAAAGGGAAAACTCTTGCCTCCAATGAACTAACAGGGAGAGGGGGCAGAGCCTGGGGAGTAAGCTGCTGAGTGATTCAGTCCTCCTTACTTCTGAAGCCTGCCCTGCTTACTTTGGAGTAGATATGATGGTCAAGCTTACTAATGAGTAGAAAGACTTAGTATTTGGAGTGCTATTTGAAGGTGCTGCTGAGTGATTAATTCCTACTTGCTTCTGAGTAGGCTTACAGAGGCTTATCCTGAGTAGGCTTAAAATAGGTAAGACCCACATTTTGGCCCTAACTCTCTGCCTTTGGACATGCCTGCAGATGGAATGCAGCTCCTGAGTCCTTTGCCAGATTGGAATTCAGCTCTTGGACTGGAAAAAGTTCCCCACCCCGAAATAGAAGCTGGGAATGTCCATTTCTTTCTGGCGGTGTTATACCTTAATCCTAAATTCACTCTGTATAAGTAGGGCTCATTGAAATCCATGGGATTTACCACATAGAACTGGGATTTTGGCCTAATCTCTGTTCCAGGTGTGACTTTCAGAGGGCTCATAAGTGCATTTGGTTAACTTCCTCCTCTAGGTGGGATTGCCAGTGCTCTGCTATATCTACAGCAAAACCTTGAGAGGGGAAAGTCTTGCATGTGAAGACGGAAAAAATAATTTTCCTCTCTAACGAGTTTTATCTTAGCTCTGGAGTATATAAACAAGACAGCTGCTGTTGCTATTTTATTTCTCCAAAAGCAAAGGTGTAATGATGGCCAATTGCCCACTCCCAATCACTTTCCTCTGTTTTTTGTCTCAAAGATACTTTTTCTGAATCCGAAGAAGAAAAGGAAGCCTACCTGAAAGGCAACTGTGGAGAGGTTGTTAATGGGGATAAAGTTCACTCAGTTCTTTCTTTGAAGGAAGCAGGCCAGGGTGAAGAGCCTGTAGTCGTGAAGCCTGACGTCATGAAGCCTTCTTCAAGATCCTGTAGCCATGCTGGGATTGGTAGGTCGAAAAGTTTGCATTTGTTAGGATAAGAAATATGGTATTGGCATGTCAATGAAAGAAATGGGAGGAAAGCCTTTCTGTGTGTTTGCACGCTCTCTCGCTGCGCGCGTGCGTGTGTGTGTAAATGATTCTGTATAAGAGTGATCCTGTTGATAGGAATTCTGACTGTTGGGCCCAAGGTCTTTCCCAGCCCTACCAGGAGAACTTGGAGATGAAACCTGGGACTTTCTGCATGCAAAGCAGGTGCTCCACCACTGAGCTATGGCCTTCTGTTTGAATCCCCTTCCCTCTGCCTGAGGCCTAAGTGGGAGGCCCTGGGCCAAGAATCCTCTGATCCTTGCTGAGTCCTGCCACGATCTTCCCACAGGCGCACATTCTCCCACTTTTATTCAAGTAAAAGGAAGCTTTTGAGAGACCCTGCCATGGCTTGTCGCGGGATGGACTTCATATCCTCCTTATATCTTCTACCTCCACAGTTCTGTGACAGTGGTGCATGTCAGTTGCAGGAGGGCCACTTTGCCCACAGCCCTAAGTGTAGGTTATGCATGAGGATGGGGAATGAACTTTTATCTATATTGATATATCATCTCCTGATTAAAGCAAACAAACACGAGGCCTCAAGCTTCTGCATCCTCCCACGGCTGATTTACACTCTTTACCTTCAATGCGGGCTTACATGTGTAAACGCCTATGCAAGATGACCTTGTTTGGGCAATCTTTCCATTGTGAAAAGGGGATGGACAGGTCGCAGGAGTTTGGCCTACACATGTGAGCTCTAATTTAAATTTAAAGGTTTTATGTTTTGGGGGAAAGCACATGGGCTCCAGGCTCAGACTCTCATCTCTCCAACCTGCGTGGGAGGGCCTGTGTGTGAACTGTCCCCACTAAAGTCAGGAGGTCAGGCAGATACCAACATTGTGTTGGTTCCACACCTCCTGAAAACAGTTCTGTTCCAGGAAGCATTCCTTAAATGACCAGCCACGGTTTTTATTGGCATTCTGTTTTTAATAATTTCAATATGATGTTTTAATCTTTAATCTTTTCTACTATTGTACTTCTTGTGTTCACCACTCCGGAATCTGTTTGGGTGGTGAGCGGGATACAAATGTTGTAAATAAATAAATAGACCTGGGAATCCCACCTTGAAAGGACCCCAGCAGCGGGAAGCGGGAAGCAGCGGTGGCTATTTCTGTTCTTCCTTGTGTGCTAGAATGCAGAAAGGAAACCAAAGGATCCGAACCCCGAAACAATATCGGCCCAGACTGCTACCGGCACTTTACCCCTCGTTTCAAAACATCTGCACCCCCCAAGGTAAGAACTGGCTGGATGACATACGAAGGCATGGGGCGAGTGAGAAAGTGAGTCATGTCTTCCATTTTGTCGTCTGGCTATATATGGGAAAATTGGTTCCCAAGGTTCCGCCATGCCACATTGAACGTGGGTAGGCAAATGGAAAGAACGTGCTGAACAGGCCAGCTTCGGTTCTAAATGGTGCCCGCTAAGTTCAGCGGGGCAGAATCATGCTAGAGGCTCTGCGCATCGTCACAGCGTGCCCTCCTCACAATATGCCTGCCTTCCCCACATAGCCTGTCATAATGGTGGGCAGGTTTTCATTCGATATATCTGTATCCAAGTCAGTTTCCATAAAACTGGCATTGACCCCAGGGCAGGGATATGCAGATAGAAGACTGTTGCTCTGCAGGCACAGGCTGGTAGAATGCTTAGAGGCTCCCATTGAGTTTTCTGGGATGCTGTAATTGGGGACGCAGTTGAAGTGGAGCCAGACCTGCACCTTGTCCCTGGCCCCCACACACATCCTGCTTTTGTGATGACTGCCGCTTCACTATCTTCAGATTGGGAAAGGTTTGATGGAATAGCTTCCGAGATAAATAAGAGAGCTGTAAATTCATTTAGCAGGTCAGTGCTTTGAGAAGCCCCTCTTGCATATGGATCAGGTTTCCCGTGGTGTCGTGATAAAACGTGTCTAGAATCTCTTCTGAAGCTGTGTGTTTCTCTTCTAGGCGTCCTTCTCTCCTCTAACTGCTAACGAGAGCCTGAAACTAAAAACTGTCATTGGCTACAATGGGAATGGACGGGGAAATATGGTCTGGAATCCAGATACAGGTATATTGTCTGTATTTGTGGAGTAAACTTCCGGATTTTGTAAAGTTTTCACTCCCACACACTCAAGTGGACAATCTGGCTGGCATCTTTATCCTAAATATTTTTATTTTATTTATTATTGCATTTATATCCCGCCTTTTTTCCTCTTGCAAGGCACCCAAGGCGGCTTACATTATCCTCCTCCTCTCCATTTTATCCTCACAACAACAACTCTGTGAAGTAGGTTGGGCTGAGAGTGTGTGACTGGCCTAAAGTCACCCAGTGAGCTTCCATGGCCGAGTGGGGACTAGAACCCGGATCTCCCAGCTCCCAGTCCAACACTCTTGCCACTACACCACACTGGCTACATTATGAATACTACACCACACTGGCTACATTATGAATACATTTCATAAAAGTAAATCCTGTTGAAACTAAACAGTGTGTTCAGGATTGGGGTGTAAGATTGTGATCTAATTGCCCTTGATTGGAATTAAGCTCCTTTGAAATCAGCTTGTCTTAGAATTTGGCTACCTACGCTCATCAACGATGAGGCCTGCCTGGTGCCAACATTGTTATCTTTTCGGCACCAGGTTAAGACCCTTCTCTTCTCCCAGGCATTCAGCAGTATATGATAAGTGTTTAATGATCGATCCTGGAATGTCTTATGGTTATGGTTGTTTGTTTTTGAGATTGTTTGTTTGAAGTAGTTTTAGATAGATGTTTCTTTTGTGTCTGTTCATGTGTTTTTGTGTAAATGGTTTTTAATCTCTGTATATTGTATTCTTAATGTTTTTAATCTTTGTAAACCGCCCAGAGAGTTCCAGCTATTGGGCAGTATAGAAATGTAAGTCATCATCATCAAAGCAGCCAGGCTGTGACTGTTTTGAGTGGTTAGCAGTCTTTGCCTTTCTGTCACCTCACTTGGCTAATTTCCTCTAACAGATGGGAGGGGGAGGAGCAGGGGAAATGAGCCGAGTGAGATAATAAGACAGACATTGAACATTCAGAGGCTGACTGCGTTTCATGTGATAAGTGTTCTGTCCAGACAGGCTCCTACCTGCAGCTACCTCCATTTTGTCATTTGTGTGGTCTGCATATCTTTTAAATGCACAGGTCTAGACGCTAAATATGATCTCCTCTTCTCTCTCCCAGGTTTCTTTGCCTACAGCTGTGGTTGCGTGCTCATTGTTGAAGACCTGCACTCTGGATCCCAGCAGCATTGGCTTGGCCACCCTGAGGAGATTTCAACATTAGCTGTTAGCCATGATGCTCAGGTACAAAGACTCCCTATTTTCTTTAGAAAGGTCTTGGTGGAATGTGCAGGGCAAGCTGTCTGCTGCTTCTAATCACTGTAACAGGTTCCTATGGAGTTGGGGACAGCACCAGCCAAATTATTTATGGATATCTCCATTGCTTTTTGTGCCCAGCTGTGTGGCAGCAGAATGAGAGGAGGCAGTGCTGCATTTGCCAAGCATTTAACTGTGTCTCAGGCTGTTTTAGCTTTTGATCCACCAACTGGCTATTTCCTAAAAGGCCAGCTCCAAGGCATGCCACCATTTTGTTCTTCCTCCCCCCAAGCAAATGTACAGAGAAAGAGAGAAAGTTGCACGCTTGCTTTCCTAGTCATTCCCAGAAGGGGCAGAATCATTTGTTGTTGTCCATGCGGAATTAGATAAATAACATGGATAGGTCCCTGCTCCCAAGGAGCTTACAATCTAAAATAAGCCAGTGGGGAAACAACAAAGTGATGGGGAAAAACAAGAGTAGAGTAGGTAATAATGAAAGTGTGCAAATGCAGTTAAACGTACTTAAAACTTGCCGAACACTAGAAAAGGTACACATTTCTCAATCAGACCCTTTGTTTTTTTGTCAAATAGACCTTCCTTGGATCAGATCTGTACACTGCTTGCAGGCAATGATGTATATATTACAACCCAAGTTGCAAAATTTGCCATGGCTGCCAGAAAACTAAGAGCCAGGCATCATACTGTACCCTCATATTAATCTAGGGGGAAGGACTTTGCAGCTGTTGCCCTGGAGGGGAAGTGGGATTTAAATGTGTTATTTTAATTATCGCTTGTGTTTTAAATTGGCTTTGTATTTTTATCGTATTTTACTACTTCTGTATTTTTGAAATTGTGATGGCCCATTTGAACAATAAAGGTTCAATTCATTCGTTCACTTGGAAAGATGATTAAGCAGATAAGCCAAAGCCTACAATAAAAAGGTGGATTTTAAGGAAGGAATTGAAGGAAGGGTGAGAGATAGTACTATGTACACGTTCGTGGAGGGAGTTCTAGGTAGAAGGGGCAGCAAATCAGAAGGGGCAAAGTCTTTAAGGGAGCAGGAGATGTTTGGCTGCAGATGGTAGAGAGTGGCAGTCAAAGGCAGGGATATAACGAAAAGCAAGAGTCAAAAATAGGATGGGACAGAGAGTTTCCCTTTCCTTTTCTTCTTTTTGGACACATCTCTTTTTTGAGGAGGGATGATTTCAGTTTAAAGTGGATGTTGTGCAGCACCATAAATCCTTTAAAAATACACACTGGGTTTAGCACAATTTTAAGGACATGTATAACTCTTTTTGTAGGTATCCAAAGTCCTTCGTATCTCACTGTAATACTTACATTAACCCATATAGGAGCCCAGTTCTGTTATTCACATACTATGACTATGGCAGGAGGATAGATGCAGAGAGAGAGAGAAGCTTGTCTAAGGCCACCCAGTAAGTTGAAGAATGAGCTGAGATATAAAAATGCACTGACTTCACCCTCTATAGAAACAACCACCACGGTGTCTCAGAACAGTTTAGAGAGGTTGATAACAGAAGCAGTAAAATAAGGGGCTTCTAAGTATCACACACCTCATTAGATACACAGCCACTCACAGGCAATTTCAAGTTGCACGTATATTAATTTACAAGAAGGTGTAGAATAATGGTTAAGAGCATGAACTGTAAGGCAGGAAGTCTGCAGATCAATTTTCAGCCGAGTTTCATTTTCCCTGCTTATTCCCATCATAGGATTTACAATTGTTAAATAGCAACCTCCTAGTTTCTTATTGATTCCCAAGTGGTGACAATGAAGTATCCTTCCAGGTCCTTGCCTCTGCCTCTGGCCAAGGCTGTGGAGACACACGCTGTCAAATTCGCATCTGGAATGTTCAGAATGGGACCTGTCAAAAGGTTCTGTTCCATCATGAGACCCAAGTGCAAGCCATGGCATATTCTCGGGATGACCGCCTCCTTGTTACACTAGGTGAGTATGACCAGTTAGTGATGAGCAGGGTGTCGGGAGTTTTGTGTTTGTTGGAATGGCCATAAGGGAAAACTCCCTCTTGAGGCGGGAATGAAGCAGGCACATTAATCACATTTACAGAAATGCTGGATTTGTGCACTGCAGGTGGCTCAGTTCGCACCAAGCTGCCACAACCACTGTGGCATCCTCATGCAAGGCAAGCAAGGTTGAGCCATCTCAGCTCCAGCTTCCTGTAAAAATAGGATGAAGCCTCTAAATATACAGCAAAACCTGCTGATTCTCAGAGACCCGATTAGAGATAACACGGGAGAGCCAGAATTAGGTTCTTATGCATTGTTTGTTTGCTTATTTGTTTTTTTACTAATCAGCAGCACCAGGTGGTGGTAGTCAGGAACGTGACACTGGGAAGAGGGTGTTTAACTCCTTCCTCCTTTGTCTAACTTGCACTTCCCCTGTGGAGCTAATAACAACTTTGAGGGGGGATTAGTTTCGGGAAAGAATTAAACGCTCTCCTCAGAGCACCATTTCTCCGGTCTTCAAAGCAGCTGTGCGAGGCTGCTAATTAGTAAAACAAAATCCTAATTGCAGATCTCTGGCATCAAACCTAGTTTGGCCCCCAAGAATCATTAGGTGTTGCCCTGTTTTTAGGGGCAAGTGGAGCAGAGACGGTTCTACCTTGCTTGCCTTGCCATTAGGCTGTCACCGCAGGATTAACTGTATACGTCTAGTTTGGGCCTCAGTTTCTGGTATGGTTGACTCATGACAGCTTCAACTCCACCCCTCCGACTGTCTACCCAGAAAAAGCCAGTATTCAGCCCAGTGTATGGGTTTGGATCTGCTCCCAAAGCCTCAGAAAGCAATTGCATTGTGTCAGGGTGCCCCTGTTGCCCACTGACTTCTCCAATAGCCAGAATCAACACTCAGACCAAAGGGCTGCTTTCCAAGGGTTTAATTCCATTTATCCTAATGAGGCATACAGATGCTAATTGCTTGAGACTCAGAGGAACTACAAAGGAACAGCCATCTAGGGATTTCTAAGGGTTAGGACGTCAGTTGATCTCCGTTTGGGAAAAATGCGGCAACTCTCTGAACTTAAGGGGTGGGAGGGGAAGTTCTCCCCCTCTCCCATGATGCTTCTGGGCGCAGCTGTTGACGTCGAGCCAATCGGGCTGAGCGCCGAAGCTCCGCCCCTGCGATCTCTCGCTCGTGCCTGCACCTCGCGTTTAAAAGCTCAGGTTGCCCCTCCCTTTCCACGCCTGGTTCACTGTCGCTCCCAGGGATGTGAGCGGGGGGAGGGGGCTCCCCCTCCAGCTGCGCCTCTGAAGTCTGAGAGAGTTCCTCCCCCACGGATTGTATCTCCCCCTCAGAATCAGAGCTGCTTTGGGACTCTGTGGGCTCAGCTACAACCCTGACGCAATGTCTCATGGCACTGCTCCTGGGAGCCCCGAGTATGACACTGTGTATTGCTGCTGCTGACCTTTTAAAGCCTGATCACTCCTTTGAGCCTGTCTCTCTTTGTAGTCCCCAAGTTGTTTACATTCACTGGGTTGGTCCTATTCCATGTGTCTTCACTATGCGAAGGATGAGCATTGGTTCCAAAGAGCAGGGCCTTTTTCTGCATTTGTTCCAAGGCTAGGGAATGAGTTTTCCGTGAGTTCTGGGAGCTGCGCTTCCCTTGTGAAAGAGGTGTAAAACTTACCTGTTCCATAACACACTTGGCTGCCACTTTCTTTTTAAGTTGTTCCTTTGATGTTTTGCTTAGCTTCTTGATTTTTATTATTCTAGTGTATGTTTTAATATGTAAACCACATTGAGCTTGGGGAAAGGTAGGAGATACATGTGTTTAAATATTTCCTTCACATGTTTAAAATGCTGGAATGCTTACTTTGTGGTCCCCAGGGGATTACGTTGACCGAGTCATTGCCCTGTGGAATGCCCACACTTACGACCTGATGTCCTCCACCCGCTTCTCTGAGCCAGTCCATGAAGTGGCCTTCAGTCCACTTTCCGTGGGACACCTTGCCTGCGTGGGGAAGGGAGCTGTGACTTTCTGGCTAACGGAGCAACAGGGAGCTGACATCAGCCTCAAGGTAGTTCTCCTCTGTCTCCTACTTTGAAGTCTTGTCGTATTTGAGATACAGACAAGTCATAGCATTAAGTGCTTGGGAGTTCTGTCTTGCAGGGGGGACAATGGGGGATCTGACACCACTTTTGGTTACTGCCCAAGTGCCAGTGGGCGTGACTTTTCTTCTGGCTTCAGGTTCACAGAGTCCCTGTCCCTGATGCGATTGGTCCTGTGGAACTTACATCGCTGTGCTACAGTGCAGGCTGCCTTTTATACAGTGGAACCAGTACAGGACAGATCTGCGCATGGGACACGGAGACCAATCGCTGCTTCATGACTTGGGAGGCTGTGGAGGGGGAGATTGGTGAGTTCCCGCTATGTGTTCAAGAGAGGCACCTTGGACCTGCTCTGGTTTGATTTCACCAGATGCCAGAACCGATTGTGGTTGTGTTTAAGATGCGTTTGATATTGCCCTTGCCCTTTTTAGAAAAAGCCTCATGATCCACAGGCCGCAAGGCATGCTGCCAGTGAGTTTTCAGAAGTGGCTTGCCTCTTCGGCTGTGGGAGATGCAGCAGCGAAGTGGCTTGCCGCAGTCCTGTGGCTCATGCCCTCAGTGTCCCACGTGGGAATGCAGAGATCTCTAGAAGAGCAGTGCCTGTGGTTAAACATTTTCCAATGAACTGCTCTGCAACTCTCTGATGTTAAAACGAGGGCATCCATGTATTAATTGGAATAAATCCTTTACTGGTATAGGTGTACTGCAGTGTCACAGTAACAGGCTTGTCAGCGGCAGCAACACCAAGAAAATCCAGCTTTGGTCAGTGGCAGCAGTTCAGGAGCTGAGAGTAAAGGGGTCCAGCGCCAGGTAATGCTTTATCTTAACTCAGGCTTGGTCAGTCCTAGAGAGAACAGTTTATCTAGAGGCTCACGTGTGGGGAAACCACACACAGCATCCACATTTTAAACATCGGTCCCATGATCATAGGGCATGATTGAAGAAAAGGTTAACTTGCTTAGTGGGCCTTCCCTTGATTTTGGAGAGCAAAGGCCTTATGTATTGTCCAGTCAAATGTTTTCGCCACTTTTGTAGGCTGTCACCTACGTTTGTCAAGGCTACAGCAGAAGTCCTTTTTTTGGAAGTGTATTGTGTGTGCAAAGTGGGTTTTCCTGGGCAACCCCCCCCTTTCCTTTGTCTGCCTAATTGCGGTAGCTTAATGGCTCTTTCCTGATCTTTCACTTTTGTTTGCAAATTGACATTAGGAGTCAAGTTAATAATTTGCATAATAAGGTGCTGGTGACACATTCAGTGGACAGTGATGCTGGGTACAGACATCTGTCTTCAGTGGGCCTCATTGTAAGTGTAGCATTTAGGTACAATTTACTTGTTTGGAAGCCACCCTACACTTCCACTGAAAAGGAGAATGTCGTGACAAATACGCCCTTCCCTTTTGGCTGTGTTCCTTTTACCATTCAAAACCCAGTGTCATGTTGCCTGTGGGCAGCACCCACTGTTACTTGAGAGTCTTGGTTTGCTTCCCTCTTGGTGGCTTCCACAACTTAGGCAAACGTATTCATTAGCCTGAGCTCTTGGGGAATTAGTGAGTTCTGGGCATGTATTCCCATGAAGGCGCAAGCAAGGACTGTACGAGCATTATTCCGGCCTTGCTGCCTCTGATATTTCTTGGAATGCTGGTGGAGAAGGACAGTGGCTCAGTGGTAGAGCTTCTGCTTTGCTTGCAGAAGGCCACAGATGCAATCCTGGCATCTCCAGGTAGAGCTGGGAAGGACATTTGTCTGAAACGTTGAAGAGCTGCATGCCAGTGTAGACAATACTGAACTAGATGGGCCAAGGGACTAAGTATATGGCAGCTTCTTATGATGCACAGTTTGGGACAGTTGGCAGGAGAA
The DNA here is from genome assembly GCF_057233095.1 of Heloderma suspectum. Taxonomy (NCBI): domain Eukaryota; kingdom Metazoa; phylum Chordata; class Lepidosauria; order Squamata; family Helodermatidae; genus Heloderma; species Heloderma suspectum. Next base: position 26,395,007 of record NC_139469.1, read on the forward strand.
TGGTGGATAAACCTTTCCTCCAGGAATACACCCACCTTCACAGAAGGAAACCACCTTGGCAAACGGCACAGTTCACATTGGTCATTCCAGCTAGCAGATGGGGCAGAAGGGATAGCTAAGCATGCTGAAGCCTCATGCATGTTTGGAATGAGAGGACAGGAAGCCCTGAAATGAAGCATCAGAACCCCACTTCAGCCTGATAATGTGTTCTTTCCTTCGGTGGCTTCCATAGCCTAGACAAATCCATAGATCTGTTGTGGCATATAGACTTGTTCATAAGCATAACCATAGATACGTTGTAGCATGTAGACTTGTTCATACTGCTAAGGGGAAGATCTTTTTAATATAAGCTCTTTTTTTCCTCCCTAAACTGCTTTTCTGTAGCTCTAGTTCGGTTCTCTTGGAACAGGAAATGACCCTGGACGGAACCATAGTCAGTGCTGCCTTTGACGATTGTATGGACATGGGAATTGTTGGCACTACTGCAGGGACGTTGTGGTACATTAACTGGGTAGACAACACCAGCATCCGGCTGATCAGTGGGCACAAGAATAAGGTACAGGTTTTAAAACAGTTTCCTGGTTGGTTGAGGGTAAGTGCAAAAGGACTGCTTCCTTGGGGTTTGCTGAAGGGTCTCGTCCCAAGCTCCCTCTCTCTTGCTGCAGGTGAACGAGGTGGCCTTCAGCCCTGGAGAGTCTCACTGTGCTACCTGTGGGGAAGATGGTAGCGTGAGGGTATGGTCCTTGGCCAGCATGGAGCTGGTGGTGCAGTTTCAGGTGCTCAATCAGGTAATTGCAGAGATGGCCCATAATCCTACCCAGCTCCTGTTGCTTTCCTGGAATTTGCTAGAGCTAAGAGACCCTTTTGATCACAGAGATGCCTAATCTTGGGTCTTGTATTTGTGGCTCAGTGCATGGGGGAGCCAGCGGGCTGGGCACACATGAACTGAAGGGGATGGTGGGAGGTGGCCTTGTCATAAAGATGGCAGGGATCCCTGGCTCCTTGCCCTGCAGCTCCTGCTGTCCCCCCCCCCCCCCATAATAAAAATTAAGGGGAAAAAGCCTCATACGGCCCTGGACCGATAAGGGGGTGGGGAATCGACATCAGTATTCTTTCTCTTCTCTTTGCTGTTTTTGTTACTTGGCATTCCCAACATATTGCTTATCCCCCACCCCAACCTTAGAGTTGCCTTTGCCTGGCCTGGAGCCCATTCCCCATCTCAGTCAGTGGGGCAGAAAGCCAGCATATCGTGGCAGGGTATAGCGATGGCACCATCCGTGTGTTCAGCGTTTCTCGGACTGAGATGGAGCTGAAAATGCACCCCCACGCTGTGGCTGTGACGGCACTTGGATATTCCGCAGATGGTATGACACTGAGCTTCTTGCCAGCTGTTAGTGATGATCTTGCCTCAAAAAGCAGAGCTCGGTGGCAATTTTCACCCCCTTTTTGCTTGGTTTGCTTCAGACTCCAGTCCTCCCTATTCTTCTCCTTCTCCTCCCCCTCCTCCTCCTCCTCCTCCTCCTCCTTCTCTATACCCCCCCCCCATATAATGATCCTCCAAAAATATTGCATTCATCTATTGACAGGTTTAGGTACAGTTCTGAAGCCGCTAGAGGAGCCTTCATGAGTATTATGGATAGATACGAAATGGAGTAACAACGGCAACCACCATATGTTTTGGACTACAACTCCCAGAATTCTTGACCATTAGCCATGCTGGCTATGGCTGATGGGAGTTGGAAGTCCAGAACATTTGGCAGTCACCAGGTTGGGCAGGCTAGCTTTAGACTGAGAGCTAGAGAGTAGTCCCAGGGTCACCCAGTGAAGTTCATGTGTGGGGATTTGAACCCAGATCTTCTGTTTTTTCTAGTCTGACACTCCAACCACTACACCAGCCTTCCCCAGCCTGGGGCCCTCCAGATGTTTTGGACTAGAATTCCCAAAATTTCTGACCATTAGCCATGCTGGCTGTGCCTGATGGGAGCTGAAGTCACCAGGTTGGGGTAGGCTGCACTAGAACGTGGATTTCATGAGATGTAGCTAGTGGGCTATAATGAGGAGAGAGACGCAACCATTGATGACGAGGACTTATTTTGGCGTGTGGTAAAAGGCCATCTCTTGCCAAATGAGAGTGGAGATATTCTATTTCTGCAGATGCTTTTATAACCCCTTGAAAAAGGCCATAAAATACAAATAAGCCAAAACACGGCATTTTTTTTTAACAAATAAAGTCTTTGTTTCAGCATCCTGAGATATTTCTTTTCTATTTGTGGGTCTGTTTTGGATGCTCTTTTTCAGCTTTCTGGTAAAAGAGCAGCTCTTGCCAAATGAGAGTGCATTCAAATAATATTCACCTACAAAATCGATGTTGCAAAATCACCACAATGGAGCTTAATCACATCCAAAAGCACTGAGTCAGTTGAGTCTATGAGGAGCTCCTTTGAATGTGGGTGGCAGGGGGTCAAGAAGAGGTGTTTGTATTCCTTTTTATCAGATTGTTTCTGTTAATGATAGCGGTACTTTGAACCAAAAAAAAAGGGTCTTCAGTGTCCCCTTCTCTGTCCTTGTCATTCTGTGAGATTTTCTTCCCCAACCTGGTGTTTTCAGGGAAAACTTGAGTAAAGCATTCTTGATGGCTTATTGGAAGATGTGTGTGTTTTCTGTAATAAAGCTGTTCATTGTTCTTCTCTGTCTCTAGGGGAAATCATCTTGTCTGGAGGCAAGGATGGGCTGATGGCTGTCAACAGCCCACGTACAGGGATGACAGTTCGGGTCCTGACGGACCACCGATCATCCCCCATCAACGTCATCCACTGCACAAGGAAACAGGTGAGTCGGTAATTTGTGTGATGTTGAATAGCTTTAGCAAATTGCCAGATAAATGGTGTTCAGGGCTATCTTGATTTTTTAATTGAACTTTTTGTTTTAAACTACTTTGAATATTTTAAAAGAAAAGCAAAGTATAAATATTTTATGGGTGCAATCCTATGCATGTTTAGACAGAAAAAAATCCTACAACTCCCAGCATTCCTGGCTGGGGAATGCTGGGAGTTGTAGGACTTTTTTTCTGTCTAAACATGCAAAAGGTTGTGCCCTAAATAAATACCTTGTGACAAGGCAGTTACAGCAGAGGCACTAAGCCTGACAGTTCTTAGCTTGATCTAGCAGTGGGACAGGAATAAAGGGACAGTTCAGACCCCTTGTTCCCCTCCACTCCATTCCTTTCCACTCCATCCTTCCCTTCCCATCCCTCTTTCTTCCCACATTCCTATCTCCTCTCCCTAGAAATATTCCCTTCCCTCTCCCCAATGCACAATTATGCCCCCTGTAGGCATGGGGAGGGACAGCAGAAGAACTGGCGTGTGAATCCATGGCATATGAAAGACCCTTGTGTGAGAAACTGGAGAGCAGCTGCCAGTACTGGGGTAGACAGACCAATAGTCTGACCTTGCATAAGGCAGCTTCCTTTGTTCTTGATTACTTCTTCCTTCCTTTTCTGCTCCTTTTCATTTGACTCTAGACATCATGCATCCTCCTACTCCAAATCCTGAGTGCTTTTCTCAGCATGCATATTTTCCTTTTTTTGTAAACTTCTTATAATTTGGGGTTCCTTCTGTAGGGAAAAACATGTACTCTAAAGGCAGGCTTATAAGCAGAGTAAATAAGTACACCCTTTTCCCAACCATCATTTGACTGTTTAACTGAACTTCTTTAGCATGTCTTCATATGGAAACAGTGTTGTGATTTCTGTTGCTTCCTTCTTATGTTTTTTAAAGACTTGGGGGTAGCATGACTAGTCCTCAAAATGTCAATGCACCCTTGATTTATACTGAGCCATTGTTACTCCATTTCTTTTTTATCCATAGTATTGTATTATTATGCGCCACTGTGCCAGTGCTTTCATAGAACAAATGCATATAAACAAGAACAGTTGACATTTTGGTAATATGTTCTCTAGCACACTGAACTTGGGGTTGAAGGTGGTGATCTGTGGTTGGCTGCAAGTGGTGATCGACGTGTCAGTGTATGGGTCTCTGACTGGATGAAGGACAAATGTGAGCTCATTGATTGGCTAAGTTTCCCAGCCCCTACAGGTCCTGAGGTGAGAATATCTTGTTGGTCTCCAGAATAAACTATTTTCAGTGTTTGATGTGTTTTGAAGTCTTGGCTGTCAACATTTCCTGTTGCTGGGAGATTCTAAAAGGGAGAAGCAGAGCAGGCTGAGTGTTTTCTTGTGCTTTGCCAAAGGAGGATGTGTAGCTCAGGAGATCTAGGAAACTGGCCACAACAATAGAAATGAGGGATCTGCCACAGAATTCTGAGAGTACAAGTTCTCATTTTGGCTACAGGAGACAAGTTTCTAGTGCCTCATTTTTTTGTGTAGTATTGCTTGCTAATGATGGGCTTAGTTTCCACGAAATGCTTAGAAACTTAGAAGAGTTTGTGGAGGAAAGTTCCAGTTCTTCCAGAGGGCAAGTGTTGCGCTCATCAAACACGGAAATAATTATTCAGATTTAGTAAAAGTTGTGCCAGTTCACCAAATCTCAGAATTTACAGTCTCAGAATTGGAGATTGGTTAGCTCCAAATTACACACACCTGGCTTGTAACTGTGCTTTTGCATGTCCTCTCCAGATACCCAACCCTTTACCTCCTAGCCTGGCAGCATTTTGCCCTTGGGACAAAAGCACTATTGTTTACGTGGGCTTTGGATTGCAGAAGGAGATCCTCTTCTACAGCTTGCAGCAGAAACAGGTATCTAACATCTTAGCTTGCCTGAAATGTTGCATGCTCCACCAACGGGAGTGCTGGAATGGCAGCTGACAAACCAGAGTCTATGTATGTATTGGCTCAGCCATGGTAATCTTGCGTTAGTGGCCTGCACATAACTCCGACCTATGGTATGGGTTGTTGAATTCTGGGTTGTCGTGATGTGTGAACACGGCCATGCTAACAAACCATGGTATGTTAACCACAAACAACCCAGAAAGACAATCCATGGTTTGTTGTTGGGTTATTTAAACGATGGGTTGTCATTATGAGTGAACCTAGACCTGTGGGTTGTTCATGGGTTGTTTTGCCAGGCTACAGAGATGGCAGGCAAGAGTAATAAAAAAAAAACAACCCAGCCACTCTACATGCCAATACTATAGTGCCACAAAGACAGTTGGGATACAGAGAGGGAGTGGGGGGAGGAGGAAAGAAACAAACCCAGGGATTTAAAAAACAAACCACCATTTGTTCGATTGTCTGCCAGACAAACCCTGGGTAGGGCAACAGACCATGGGGTAAATAAACCATGGGTTTACATTATGTGTGAACCAGGCCACAATGTGTGTTTCTGGACCTCAGTTCCCAGTCAAATTGAATAGCCGACCCAGAGGTAAAACAGAAGCTTGACATGCTGGGTCTTTTGCTGGATTGTACCATTTCAGATTGCAGGTGTGAAGGGATGGGCATGGATGTTTGGATGCTCCCTTCACCCCACAGCCCTTCCCTAAGATGCTAGAGGTAGGGATGTAGGGTGGCAGCAAAACATTCAAACTGCTGATCCCCTGTGTACAATCTGAAAAGTGGGACAGCCTAGCAACAGAAACAACTCATAGGGCTTCCTTCCCCTTGCCAGATTTAGTTCACAGAGCTCAACTGAAGAGCAGAAGAATGCTGATAAAAGGGACTTAGTTACTGCAGCCCAACAGGTGTGCTCTGTTTCTTTCAGTCTTTTTATCATGGGACTTAAACAGGTCTAGTTGAAATGAAGAGGGATTGAGGGTAAATAGTGGATTAGTTCATGCAACAGGAAACTCCCCTTATTTTAATGCATAATAGAATACCTGAAAGTCTACCCTGTGTGTGTGTGTGTGTGTGTGGCATTCATTCTCTCAAATCCCTAAGGTTTCCCCTGCAGATGTGATGGCTTCTTGGGTGTCACAGAATTAAGGTGTCTGCAGTAGTGGGCTGCACTCTTCCCGTCTTCTACTGGTATATTTGTTGCTGTCCCTACTGCATGTTAGAGGAGATGCTGACGTCATTGTCCATTTCGGTACATGCTAATCCACACTCATGTGCAGACACTCATATTGTTAATTTGGCCACACAGGAATGGTTCTCTTGACCTAATGCATTAATTGAGAAACTTATCCTCTCGTCTTTCCCCCATGTGTATTAGGATGACATTAGGCAACTCTTCCAACATTGCTGTGTACATGCTTCATATACCACATTGTGAAAACTTACAATCCCTCTTTCTGAAGAATCTAACATTTGGGTTTTTTTCCTTTCTACATGCAGGTCACTGAGAAGATTCCCTTGCCTTACTTTGCCACATCATTGAGCTTGTCTCCTGCTGCCTGCATCATAGCTGTTGGCTTCAGTGGTGGGTATCTAGATGACCTAAATGGGCAGAAAAACCATCTCTCTTGAGCTGGCCAGGTGAAAATGTGTGTTATGCTTCCCTTGTCCAGCAGAGGATGCTAGGCTGGGCATCCTAGCATCCCATCAGGCAGATGGGGCACCTATGCATGGGTATCGACTTGGGAGGGACTTTATTAGTGCTGGGTATTACCCTCACACTTTCAAGCATCTGTTCACAGCCATAAGGGCTAGAAACTTGAAATCATTCTCAGCAAAGTGGGGCAGTTGCCTGGAGAGGGATTTGTCTTTGGCATGTAGCTTGGCTTGCTTGCTTGAGTCATCTGGACAGAGGAATCCTGGGTGCTCTTTGATTGTGTCTCCACCCACTCCAGCTCTTGCTGGTTAAAGGGACCAATGGATGATCTTCTGTCTGGGAAACCTCCCGAATCCCTCTGGCTGCCAATATGGAATTCTGTACTTTTTCTGCACTCCTGCAAAGACTCAGCATAAGATGGCCTGATGATAGAAGTCTACTTTCTAAGCCTGGAACTTTATTTTCCCTGCAGAGCGGGTGCTGAGGCTTATCGACCGCGTGGCGAAGGCTGACCAGGACTACATGGGGCACGACGATGCAGTTTGCCTCTGCAAGTTTACCCCATCTGGCAAACTCCTCTTCACAGCTTCCTATAACGAGATCCTTGTGTGGGAAGTCCAGAGCAGATGAACTGAGAAAGCCATCCCCAGCTACCCTGGCCTGAAGCCTAGCAGAACGATGCAAACACGCTTGCTACCTCACAGCACTGAAAATTTGTCATCACACACCTCTTGCTACGCACCAGCTCCAACTTCCAGTTCCGAGCGCAGCAGCCAAAACTTAGGGTCGTCAGTGGTCTCCAGGGCTAGCGCGGGGCCCCACGTGAGAACAGTCAGACCCCAGCAAGTGCTCCACAACTTTTAGCGCCAAAGTGGAAGTGATCAGTGGCATGACAGTCAGCCAGAGCATGTAGGGATTGGGTGAAAATGTCCCCCCACCCTCCCCCCGGTTTCAAATGTGCCCGTTTTCCATTTAGGCTTCCAGGTTTCTTACCTGCAAGTTGCCACGCTTCCTTGCATCTCTGTGTGTGTGCACAGTGGAAGATTCCTTTGTTTCCCTGTATTTTCCCAGAAACTCTAGTTTGTCTCATCTCTTTTCCAGTTCAATAGGATAGCTAGCTTGATGAGATCTGAAATCTGAGACGGAGAAGCTACTTTGAGCATCCCTCCGCTGTAGGCGTTGCCTAGATTTTATGGGGATGGTTCGCACTCCTTTGACTGTTAATCCCTGATAATTAACAGACACAGAGTAACGAATACAACTCTCCCCGGCCACTCCTGAGATGAGCAGGTAGTATCACTCAGCTACCTTCTCTGAATGCAAAGGTTACAGGATTGGCTGACCAAGCCACCGGAGGAGCCATGGCCCTCTGGCACTCCGCTGTCTCCTTGGGGATCAAAGGCCAAGTGGTTATTACGCTGTTGGCCTTGCCACCAAAATATTCCAACCCCCACGGAGAAGGCCAATGGCAAAGGCTGGTGATTTCAGTGCAATTCTGGAACGCCACTCACGAAACGGCGAAGACAACAAGAGGATACTCTTGTCCCCCTTTTCATTATATATCAGTTGGGTTGAGTTCCTTGATCCTTAGTATTAAAAATGTAAATATGTGTGCACAATTAACTTATATTTTTCTAAGACTTAAAATGGATTCCTTCTTCCTCATTCATCCTCCCCAGTACTAAATTTTGATTTTACAGTTGTGTCTTAGCTATATTTTCTGTTGATGGGATGTGAGTGTGAAGTGGTTCCAGAGATGGGATTCCAGCAAGAAGGGGTTCCCTGGCTTGCTGTATTCTCTCAGCAGTAAGGTATATAAGAAACAACCCTAAACATTACCCAGGCTCAGTAGCTGAGGGCAACAACGGAGTACATTTTGTGAGTACAAATTTGCCTTTTTTTAGAGCGTATTTTTAAGGACGATTATCAGGAAGATTCTAGAGTTTTATTTTCAGATTTTGCAAGCGTATGTTTTGTTTTTATAATGCACTGACAGGGCACCAGTTTCCTTTTGAGGCACAGACGGAGCAAAAGGAAAACTGGTCAGAAATCAGCAATGAAATAACTAATATTCCCACTGCTTAAGCTTGGCCTGTAACAACAGCACACAATTCCGTTGCTACAGTAGAATGGAAGGAGAAAGCTGATTTGCTTGTGTTTAATTTTTGATTCCAAATAAATGAATGTTTTGTGCATTTGAACCCACTGTGAATTTCTCATTTGGGAAGCTTTAGGGAATGCAGTATTAAGCAGGGTGGATGTAAGGTGCTCATTTTTGTCTGTGCTTCTCCCCCTACTGTTATGGGAGGGTCTTTTAAAGTTACGGGGGGAAGAGCAGCCAGAATACTTCTGGGGGACCTTTTCTTTCTGGAAGCAGCAACTCAGTTATTCAGACTGCTTTTCTTTTAAGCCCTGGACAAATGCATGGAATTTTGCAGGAAGGGGAGGAGGAAGAGGTTCAGCTGGTTTGCAGTCCCGATTAAGCAGTCTTTCCCTACTCCAGGCTTTGGTGCCTGAGCCTGTCGCTCAGGGGTGCAGATGCTAGTTCCCCATATAGCTGTGATCCCCTTCCCCAGCCACTAATAATTTGGTGGTTCCCTGGTTTTGTGCAGTTTCCCCTATTCCAAAAGATTGAAGTGCCTCTCCTGAGCTTTAATGTATGCTGGTATTTTGGGCCCACCCCTTTTGTTTTGGCCTCACCTGCAGCTGGAATGTGGCCCCCAAGAGCTTTTCTGAAATGGAATTTGGCCCTCAGATGGAAAGAGGTTCTGCACGGCTCACTGGATGAAGAGTCCTGTGGCCAAATGCGCACTGGGTTGATACTGTCTTGGAATGGCCTTTGTGCACAGTTGGCGAGGCAAGTTCAGAACCTGGGCTAGGGCAGAGAGGGTCATCCAGGGGGTGACAGCAGTCTTTGCTAGAAGATGAAATTGCCCAAAGGGTTTGGACTGAGTCTCTCTCATGGTTGTGCAAAAGCACCGAGCAGCTTAAAGGCAATTAAAAAGCTGCTTAACTCTTACAGCTGGCCCCAATTTAATGCAAAAAAAAATATTTATTTATTGCATTTATACCCCACCTTCTTTCCTCTTGCAAGGAACCCAAGGCGGCGTACATAATCCTCCTCCTCTCCATTTCATCCTCACAACAGCAACCCTGTGAGGTGGGTTGGGCTGAGAGTCTGTGACTGGCCCAAAGTCACCCAGTGAGCTTCCGTGGCCGAGTGGGGACTAGAACCCGGATCTCCCGGCTCCCAGTCCGACACTCTCGCCACTATGGCTCCCGCAATCCCAACAGCGGTTTGGAAAGGTATTTTGTAGACCTGTGGCTATCTTTCAGTCCTGTCAGTAAACGGGTCTCTTAAAGCAAATCTTTCATTCCTTTTCTAGGAGAGCCGGAGCTGGCTGTAATGAAGAGCAGAAGACGCTCTTAGACTAGCTCCTGGCATCAAAGCAGTTCAGGCTGGGCTTTTACAGCCTATGGTGGGGCTCTGATAGGCGAAGCAGAGAACATTAAATACTGTTCTTCCCCCCTCCACCACCAATTTTGGCAGGAAAGTATCACGGTTTTCAACTTCAGCCCACTGAGACACAACAAAGAATCATTACAAGAAGTGCCCGTTTATTATATTAAAAAAGTGTGTTCCCACATGAATCTTGAATGCCAAGTTTCTTCAAGTCTTCCATTAATTTCAGAAGATAACAAAATAGATTATTTAAATATACCCACACTCCTCAAATGTGGCACAGCGGTCCACAGTGGCTTCCAGTGGTCTTTGGCAATCAATGCAAAAAGAGAGACAAAGAGGTTTAGGGATTCTGGCTCAGGCAGACATCGGGTCTACTTTAAAATAAGTTGCTAGATAAATCACCACCACCCGCCCCTTGAAATAAATCTGCATCTTCCAAAATATATTATTGAAAAACTGTTTGTTATGAGATCATAAGTTATAGACCTAAGCCATTGTACTTAAGGCCTTAAAAAGTATTCTAGCTTTTTCTGAAAAGGTAGAAGTAAGATTCATAACAGTGAAGCCCTTTCATTTTTATTATTGTATTCCTTCCTCCAAAGAGCTCAGAACAATGCATATAGTCAGTCAGTCTCTCTCTCTCTCTCTCTCTCTCTCTCTCTCTCTCTCTCTCTCTCACACACACACACACACACACACACACACACACACACCCTGCCCTTCTATCCTCACAACAACCCAGGGAGGTTGGCCAGCAGCAAGAGAGAGAATAATTGGCTCAAGATCATCCAGCAAGCTTCAGAGCTGAGCAAGGATTTGGACTCAAACACCTACACCATCCTGGCCGTGCTTTTTTCAGTCAACTGCTCTTTGCAATGAAGGCTTGCATTTCTACAACCGCTGCTTGGGGATGTCAGGGGTGTTTCTGAGCGCAGGGAGTGGGATAGCAGTTCAGATTCTGAAGGAGAACCATCGGACATGGGGCAGGTGTTTTCCCAGGCTGGTCCAGATATGAGTAGGCCTGCTTCTCAGGTTACCAAAGTCCAGATGGCTGAACTGGAGGGTCCCTCCTCACCCCCCCCCCCCCCAGTGAGAGGCAGCAAACAGGAGGCGCACATGCAGAGCAAAGAGAGAGAAAGCAGGGGCGGAATTTAGACAGTCTACCTGATTGGCCTTGCATGAGAAGCTGCGCTTAGAGTCTCACGAGAAGAGAGGGGCCTCCCTGTGTTAAGTTAGGCTAGCGGGACTGCCTCCCTCTTCAAACAGCAGGCAACTCTCATAAATTCCATTTGGATTGGAGAGTTTCTCTGAGAATTTGCATCTGTATGACCCTATGAAGTAATGAATTAAAAGCTGTAGACTGAAGCCTGTATGTTTGGGCACTGAAGCAAACTGGAGGTTGAGGGAATCATGACAGGGGAAGCTGTAGCTCCTCACAGGTTGTCCAAAGTTCCTTGGCCCTCTCAGGGCAGCCTAAGTCCACTTGACAGCAATGGTAAGTCTCCACTGGGAGAAAAGCCCCTCCTTTATTCTGCAAACATGACCACACAAACAGCTGCTGTGTCTCTCCTCCTAACCAAGTATTGAGAATTCCCATTGTATGTGAAGCCCCTTGAGCTAAACTTGTCATTCAAACATTCAAACACACAGCAGAGAGAGGTGTTCTCTGTGAAGAATCTTCCTTTGCTGTAGAACTAGACTTTTGCCACACATAGATGTGGTGCTTAAGAGTGCAAGCTTTAACTGGCCAGTCAAATGACTCTCTCAGGACATAGGAATTCCCACAGCGAATCAGGTCCAGCTAAAGGCCCCCATAGTCCAGTCTCTCTATAGCAGGTAGCCAGATGGCCCTAGAAGAGCTTCCCGTAACCTGGCACCCTCCAGATGCCAGCATGGCCAATGGGAGGAGTTGTAGTTCAGCACATCTGGAATGCAGCCCTAGACTCTCCCATGCTTGGTCTGATGGCAGTAGCTGTTCCCTTTAGCCCCAGCACCTGGTATGCAAAGATACACTGCCTCTGACCCCAGATGCTCCATTCATCAATCATGGCTAATAACTTTGGAGAGATGTATCCTTCACAAGTTTCTTTTTTAAAGGATTAATGAAGTCTGTGAAGAATAAGCCTCGCAAATTTCTTTTTAGAAGGCATCTGTACTATAGGCCATCACTTCCATAAGCTCATTACACATTGGCCACGTTCGCACATCGCTTTAAGTCTGGATTCCTGGCTTAAGCCACAATGAACGGTGGAATATAAATATTTTAAGCAATTCCCTTTTGAAAGTGACCTTTGCTCGTCTTGTGAGTGGGTAAACAAACCAGGCCATTATTGCTGATGAACCCATGCTTATGATTCAACCTGTCCCAAACAAACAAGCACTGGAAGCCAGATTTAAAGCAGTGTTTACAGTTGGCTTTCGAATACTGGCTTGGTTGGGTGCAATAAAGCACATCCAAAACTGGAGTTATAACACTAAGCTGTTGATGCCTGGTTTACATACACACTCATGTGATGGGGAGGAGGAATATGCACATCGTGGTTTAGGAAGCCAGGAACCCTGGTTTAAAGGAGCAAACATGCCCAAGGACTAATTCACAGGGCTTGCATTGAAGGGTACATCTTTTTAAAAGCCAACTTGGCTCCAGTGTGTTACTGCAAAAGGAAAGGAAGCTGGAAGAGCTAAAGGTGTCCATCCATTCTACCAGGAACATTAGCCTTTTGTTTTATATTACACGGTAATAAACTGTACCCTGCACTTCCTTCAATAACCTCAAAAAGGCACCTATTTTGAAGACGTGGGTAAATATGCAACTTAATCTGATTAAAAGTTAGATAACTGACCAACTGCTAGACACTCATAGCCTGGAAGCCCAGAGGTGTGTTGCTCACAGACTCTTTAAGAGCTAAATTAACCCTGAGAGCGTTTTAGTCCCCAGAAGCCCCCTAGAAAGTTTTCTAACAAGTTGGGGACCACAGGGGAGAAAAGTCTGATTCCTTGAACTAGCCCTAGGGAGAACAGAGGAAGCTGCCTCATATTGAGTCAGACCATGGATTCATTTTGCTCCATACACCGACGATGGCTCTCCACAGTTTCAGGTTTTCCCAGCCTGACCTGGAGATGCCGGGGGTCAAACCTGGGACCTTCCGCATGCAACGCAGGGGCTCCACCGCCAAGCCGCAGCCCTTGAAGTAGTTAAGTGTGGACCAGGGAGAACACAAATCTCTGCTCTAGGGTTTGTTTTTTTCCTGGACTAAGTTTTCAAGTAGACTTCCCAAAACGACAAGCTGGAGGAGGTTACTGGAGCGGGCCCGTATACATGACATAAAACTTGCATTCTACTGAAAATACTTCGCAAGAGGCACCATGCTGAATCAGTCCAGCCTTCCGTAGCTGCATTCAGATGGAAAAACAAACAGCTTGCTGCGAAACACAAACAAAAGCGTTTGCTCTCCTCCGTTCACAAGGCAGGGAGCCTGGAAGGCCGAGGCTCATGCATGCTTGTGCATGTAACAGCAAAACAAGGCTTGTCTGTTGCCTCATCCAGGAGGAGAACACACAGCCCTCTCCTATCATTTGTCCCCAACAGCTGAGTAAACACAACTACTCAAGTACTACTCAAGTTCTACTCAAGTGCCATTTTTAGCCACTGTGGCCAATCCATCAGTGACTAACTTCCTTGAATTTAGTCTAATGGTTGTCAAAAGCTGAGGTGCTAAACCTCAGAAAGTGATGAACCGGTTTAGTTGATCAGCACGTCTGGCTGTAACTTCCACTAGCACGACAGCTACACAGTGACTAAATCTATGCCACGCTCCTGTGTCTTGTGCGGAGGATGTGACAAGATATAACATCGTGTCCACCATGCAGCATCATTTACAGCAGAAGGGACATCTCCAGATGTTTGGGACTTCGACCCCCAGAAGCCCCTGCCAGCGTGGCCAAGGGTCAGGAAAGTGGAAGTCCAAAACATCTGGAGATCGACTCTCTGCCCACCCCTGATTCAGGGTAAGAGTGTAGAACCTGTGGCCCTCCAGATGTTGGGGAACTTCAACTTCCATTAGCCCCACCCAGCATGATCACAGATGATGGGAACTGTAGTCAAACACCATTCAGAGAACCACAGGTTCTCCCCACCCCGATTTAGAGGAAGGCAGAAAAATATATATTAACGCATTTAAGAACATAAGTGTAGCTGTGCTGGATCAGACCAAAGGCCCAACCAGCATTCTGTTCCCAAAGTGACAAACCAGATGCCCATGGAAAGCCCACAAGCAGGGTAGGAGCACCACAGCCTCTTACCCAGCAACTGATATTGGGAGGCATACTGCCTCTGGTAAAGGAGGTAAGACACAGCCCTCAGGACTAGTAGCCAGCAAAAGTCTTCTCCTCCATGAATTCGTCTAACCACCTTTTCAATCCATCCAAGTTTGGGAAAGACCATTTCTGAGAAGCGTCTTGCTGTTCTGGGACTGAAGAACCCCTTCTCTCATGGCACAATACGAGAATTGCTTCTCTCTGGGATTCAGGAGGGCTGCACAAATAATGCCAATACACAAGTCTGACCACCACTGCCGCCGCCTTCATTGGCCCTTTCAGTTGCGGCTTGCCGCCTGGCCGACCCTTTGCAGAGGCAGAGGCAGGTGTCCTTCCCATTCTGTAAAGCACCAGGATTTTTTAAAAACATCATTTTGACTTTTACTGGAAAGGGCTGCTGTTTGGGCTTTCCACTTTGGGAAGCCAAAATGCCCAGGCTGACCCAAGCTCCTTTTCCCAGAGAAGACATACTTGTAAGGACTGCAGCAGATTTCAGAGGGGATATACGCCAATGGCAGGAGCAGCCGAGTTCTACATTCAGGAAAACAGGAGTCCCGGAAGATTCTACTATGGAGCGCCACGCCACAGCGGTGGAGAGCGTCTCCCGCCCACTTTCATCAAAGGAATGCATCCCTTTCTGTCTGACGTGGGCCCCAGGCATCCTCTGTGTTGTCCTCGTTTGCAGACAGATAGCTGTAGGCGGTCTCCCCGTTAATTTCCTCCAGTGGGTAATAGGTGCGTTTGCCACGGCCACGTCGGCACACGGAGTGGCAGAGAAGTCCTATGTTCACCATGACACTGATGAAAAGCAGCACTGACAAGACACATATGGGAATCCAGGCCATCCTATAAAAACAAGAAAGAATCAGAATCGAGAAGATTAACAATTTATAACACTAATTATATTAAAGTATGATTAAGAAATATTAATAATGCTAGTGGTACTAATGGGTTACATCCAGGATCTGCCTTTGCAAGGAAGGACTTCACTTGCAGAAGATCCCTCCACCCGAATTTTGGGATGTCCACCACAGTTCGCCCCATTCAACAGGGCCTCCTTACTCTGGATAGCATTTTTTAGGGATCTGGAGGGGCTGCTGTGGGAATGAGGGGGCAGGGAAGTCTACTTCTGCCAGCACAGTTGATCCAGTTAAAATCTGGATCCAAACCACATGTACCAGGCATTTACATACTCTCCAGTGAGCTGAGAATGGAAGCACTTTGTGGTTTTCATCACTTTGCTACACCAGCTCTATGGAACTTGCGGTGACCAAACCACAACCCCGAACACACATCTTACCCTGTGAAAAAGGGCTCCTTCTGACTGGCTTTCAGCAGACACTGCCCAGCTGATAAAAGAAGCAGAAACGTGATTAGAGGTGAAAGCAGATGCTTAGCAAACAGTAAAGACAGCAGATTTCTAACATGGCAGTAGACTAAACTATTAACGAGGAAGGCTTAATAGTCACAGGAGCACAGGAACCTGCTGCAGACCATGGGTACATCTAACCCGGTATTGTCGACACTGACTGGTAGCTACTCTCCAGGATTTCAGTCAGAAGTCACTCCTGCCCTACCGGAAGATGCCAGGGATTGAACCTGGGACATTCTGCACAAAGACATGAGGTCTTCCACTCAGCTATGACCCTTCTCCAAAACCAGGACTCTGAGACATGTACCTCTGGCTACCTCGCCCATCATGGGTGATTCAGAAGCAACGTTGCAACTGCCCGTCTTCTGATCACAAGGACAGTGATTTGGGCACTGACAGGCGCGCTGGCAGTTTTTCCCATACTGCCCAAGGGGGCATGCTGGGAAAGGGATGGCAAAACGCTGGTTACAAAACGACAACAGGCAGGCCAGGAGTCACAATAACAGAGCTGGAGGCCATGGGCTGGATCCAGTTTTAGTTATACTTAGAGTAGACCCATTGAAAAAAGTAGGACTTGAGTTAGTCATGACTAACTTATCCCATTGGTTTCAATGGGTCTACTCTATGTATGACTAAATCTGGATCCAGCCCTATGCTATCTGCATTATGAAGTGGTAGCAGTTCGAAAGCAAGAAATTGCAAGTAGATAAATAGGTACCGCCTCGGCGGGAAAGGTAACAGTGTTCCGTGCACCTCGGTGTTCAGTCATGCCGGCCACATGACCACGGAAGCGTCTTCGGACAGCGCTGGCTCTTCGGCTTAGAAACAGGGATGAGCACCGCACCCTAGAGTCGGACACGACTGGTTGGGGACACCTTTACCTTTTATAGTCCTAGCAGCGCAGTGGCTAGAGTTCTGGATTTTGCTTTAAATCCCTGTTCAGCCATGAAACATACTGGGTGAGCTACAGCTACCACACAGCGTTGCTGTGAGAATACAAGGGGAGGGAACAAGGGGGAGAAGAAATGTATACCGCCCTAAGATCCTTGTAGGAAGGTTCACGGCCAGGGGAGGGGAGAAAGAGAATAAATATGTCAGCGTCAGTGCAGTATCTTTTGATTCTTTGGCATTTATCAGATCAGCTTGCATCACAGTCTGGGTTTGCACAACATACTAACCGACATTCAGTGGTTGAGTGTGGGTTGTTTTTGAACCAAGGGTTAGTGTGTTGTCTGAACCCAGGACATGTTCTACAGGGTGGCTTGTTAACCATGCAGTGTGGCTGATGTTTCTTGAAGAAGCCACCTTGAGAACCCACAGTGTTCTTGGGTTGTTCAGGGTGGGTAACAAGCCACACTGCATGGTTAACAAGCCACCCTGCGGAAAATGTCCTGGGTTCAGACAACACACGAACCCACGGTTCAACATACAACCCACACTCAACCGTGGAGAGTGGGTAAGCGTGTTATGTGCACAGCCTCCTACTGTCGCTACCGACATTTAACTGGGCAGATATCCTCAGCAAGGAGGCATCATCGGGGCACAACCTTCACCACAGTGAGGCAAACATCTCTCACCTTCTTCACAGAGGGTTCCTTGGAAGCCAGCTGGGCAAACGCAAGATCCGTTCATGGAGTTGCATATCCCACCATTGAGACAGAGGCATTTTTGAGCACAGCCATCCCCGTAGGAACCCCTGGGGCACACTGTGATGGGGAAGAAAAGAAGAAACCTGCACATAGAGCTGGATCAGGTCGGGGTGGTGGTGGTGGAGAGGCTTACTTCCACGGTGCATTACTCAGTGAAGATACGGCAGGTTCACCTACTCTTTCAAGCAGGACTATCAACAGATGAAGCTGCTTTAGATGGAATCAGATCATTGGTCCATTTAGGTCAGGACTGCCTGCTTTGAGTGGCAGCCGCTCCCAACAGCTTCCCACCCCTTCCACCTCATATCCTTTGAACCACAGATACTGCAAATTGAACCTAGGATGGATTAGAACCTGGTGTACAACCTATGACACTTTGAGATTACATTTTAGATTTTTATCTTGCATGCCACCCTGAGAATCTCTGTTGGTCATTTTGTATCCTGCTTTGTATTTTGCTGTGGTTAACTGCCTTGAGCACCACTTCGTGGAAAGGCAGGATACAGATTTAACGAATAAATAGATACCTTTTTTAAAAACAAAAACTAAGTATGCAAAATGTAACAATACAACAGATAAAAGCAACAACCAGTTAATCATTTGCAGCAGCATTTTTACAACAATCCTTTCATTTCATTTATTTATTTTACACTGCCGTCCTATACACACTTACTTGGGAGTAAGCCCCATTGAACTCAATGGCACTTACTTCTGCGTAGGCATGTATAGGATTGCACCACTATGGATTTATACCCTGCCTTTCAACAAAGTTCCCAGGGATAAACTCATTGATTAAAGGTGCAAGCCTATGCATGTTTAGACAGAAAAAAAGGCCTAAAACTTTCAGCTGGGAGATGCAGGACTTTTTTCAGTCTAAACATGCACAGGATTGTACCCTTAATAATGAAAAACAAATAAGATGTGGAATTCCCTCCATCCCTCTAACATGAAGATTGTTCATTGAGAGATCTGGTTACCTTCACTACAGTTAGCGCCCATCCATCCAGCGTCACAGAGACATCCCTCTGGAATAAGGGGAAAAAGAAAAAGGAAGGGAATATAGCGAGGCTGGAAGGTATGTTTCAGCTGGATTATGATGAGAATACCAGGGCAGGCAGGTAGGCTGCTAGCTAGGGAGCGGATACAAGGCAGAACGTGGATGTTCAAGAAGGACGGCACAGGGCAAGGAGAAACAGAGGACTGGGCTTCAAACACACTTGGCACGATGAGCATGGAGTTACCCTCTGGCAAGCAGCATGCACGCACACACCCCTCCATTGGCCTTTCCTTCTTAGGAGCAAGAAATGCAGGCAAGAGGAAGCATTGGGCAGGGATGCACGAGTATTTCGTTTCAGTTTGCAAATCACTCAAATACCTTATTTGCAACCCTGAACATGAACAGGAGCTCATCTTGTCCAAAAATGTTCACCAATTCCCGAACTTGCATTTGCACTTGCAAAATGTGCGCTCCAAAAACGCACAACTTCAAAAACGGACAACTTTTCCCATTCAAACAAAATGAAAAACAGGTAGCAGCCGAGAACAGGAGCAAGCCAAACGGAGCTTTGAAGTGCAGTTCGGAGGATTTTGGCGCGCTCAACCACGCCTGGTTCTCCCATCCTTAGTGCTGGACACTTCCAAAGGTGCTCCGTGTGCCTTGGGAAGTGGCGCTCAGCAGCTCATGCTTCCCCACCCCCAGCTGGCCACGGCCTTTCTTGGGAAAGTCTGGGTGGACAGGAGCATTGGAAGCCACTTCCCAAAGGTGCATGGAGCACTTTCAGACAGCGCACGCTTCCCCCCACCACACTCACACATTAGTGGCCTTTCCATTGGGAAATGCCGGCGGGGGGCGGGGGGGCTCGACAGGTGGGGAGGGGGCTAGTGACTGCTGTTTTGGCTGAGCTAGGAAGGCCAGCCAAAAATTGTAGACCCCTGCAGAGAACCAAAAGGACATACAGGGGTACTACCGAGTACCTGCAAGGCACAGTCAAAGAACTCCAGGCTTCTGAGCAACCTCCAGTTAGCTTCTGTGACAGAGGCTGCTGAAGCGCCAGGACTTGTGAGATCAGAATCACTGTATTGATCCACACTCCCCTTAGCCAATTAAACAAGGCAGGATGGAAGAAAGGGACACCCCTCGTATCTCTAGCGGCTCAAAATAGTTGCCCAGAAGCAAGTTAAGCAGGAAACCTAAGGCTGCTTGTAAAGTGCATTTAATGAAAAAGAGAGGAAGGGGGGGGAGTAAACGAAGGAATGCCCCAAAGTAGTACTCAGAAATAATAGATTATTAATAATTATTATTGAATTATAATAGATTATTATTATATTAGAATACTCTATAGATTATTACTCTATAGATTAATAGGTGTGAGTTGCCTGATGTGTTTCAATTTTAGAAAAAATCCTTTTGCGGGGTTATGTTTAGACTTAATAAAGCAGCTAACTCAGAATTATTTCTCCAGGAATCAGTACTCCTTGTTTTTTAAGCACAAAATCGAAATGTATTAGGAAATTCATGTGCATCAGTAAGCCATCCTTTTGGGATACCTGCCAGAAGTTTCACCTCTCCTCTTGTTTTTCCATACACACTGCACACCAGTCAATTAACCCTCCCGAGCTCACCTCAAACCAGTCACAACCATCATATATATGTGTGCCGTTGCCAGGGCCTTGCTGCAAATAAGGCATTCTTTTCAAATGACTCTGTGCAATCAGGTGGGCTGCTACTAGCAATGTGATTTTATGAGCTCAGTATCTAGCCTCCAGCTTGGGGTGCCGATTTGCTACCAGCACTGTGCTTTTTTGAACCTGGTGCTCTATGCCCAGCTTCAAAGCCAGGGGTGCCTAACTCCTACTACTGATGTGCTTTTAAAAAGTGCTGTCTACACCAGCCACCAGGTTGGGGTGCCAATTTGCTACTACCGCTGTGCTTTTATGAACTTGGTGCTCTATTCCCAGCCTCAAAGCCAGGGGTGCCTATCACCTACACCTGGTCCACACACTCACACAGCCTTCCAACTGCCCAGTGGCCTTACCCTCTGTGCACATCCCATGCAAAGTGCAGTTGGAAGAGCCACAGTCCAAGACATTGCAGGCCGGTCCCCTCCAGAAAGCTCCGTCACATTGGCATTGCCCCAGCACACAGCGTCCGTGCCTGCTGCAGTCTGGAGGCTGACAAAGAGGCTCATGGATGCACACCACAGTCGAAATCCGCCGGGGGCAGCGCCACATGGGGTCGAATGCACTGCGAAGAGTGAACAGAGAAACATCGAGGGGACCAAAGGAATCACCTTATCCGCAAAGCTCTGGGAGGAGATGGCCTGATACAAAGACCAGGAATGCTCTTCTTCGAGGGAAACTTCCATGGGAGAAGAAGGCTGCTGCCCTTGCCAAGCTTTATGCCCCTCTCCCATGGGTGCTACCCCATTTCCCCTGCCTCTGTGTCATCTCTATCCCTAGTATCTACGGTGCTTCCTTCCCTTCAGACTCAGCACTTCTGTCTCTTCAGCTCAGTCTCAAGCTGCATGAGACTAGAACAACAGCCAGGGCTGGCCCAAGACGTTATGCTGCTGTGGCACCCAAGCTCAGCCACGTTATTTGGTCACTCACAAGCAGAAAATCCCGCAAGCACCTCTGCCCTACGCTGGCAGTAAGAATACAATTGTAACCAGTATTCTTGCCAAGAAAACCCCATGGAACGTATCACAAGGCTAAAAGATATGACGCTGGAAGATGAGACCCTCAGGTCGGAAGGTGTCCAATATATTACTGGGGAAGAGCAGAGGGAATTTCCAAGTAGCGCCAGAAAGAGTGAAGCGGCTGGGCCAAAGCCGAAAGGACACTCAGCTGTGGATGTGTCTGGTGGTGAAATGAAAGTCCGATGCTGTAAAGAACAATATTGTTTAGGAACCTGGAATGTCAGATCAATGAATCAAGGTAAGCTGGAGGTGGTCAAACATGAGATGGCAAGATTGAACATCGACATCTTGGGAATCAGGGATCTAAAATGGACAGGCATGGGCGAATTTAATTCAGGTGACCATCATATCTACTACTGTGGGCAAGAATCCCTTAGAAGAAATGGAGTAGCACTCATAGTCAACAAAAGGGTGGGAAAAGCAGTACTGGGGTACAATCTCAAAAACGACAGAATGATTTCAGTATGAATCCAAGGCAAACCATTCAACATCACAGTAATTCAAGTCTATGCCACAACCACTGAGGCCGAAGAAGCTGAGGTTGATCGGTTCTATGAAGACCTACAACACCTTCTAGAACTAACACCCCAAAAAGATGTCCTCCTCATCATAGGGGACTGGAATGCTAAAGCAGGAAGTCAAGAAATCACCGGGATAACAGGCAAGCATGGCCTTGGTGTACAAAATGAAGCAGGACAGAAGCTAATAGAGTTTTGCCGAGAGAACACGCTGATCATAGCAAACACTCTTTTCCAACAGCACAAGAGGCGACTCTACACATGGACATCACCAGATGGTCAATATCGAAATCAGATTGATTATGTCCTTTGCAGCCAAAGATGGAGAAGCTCTATGCAGTCAGTAAAAACAAGACCTGGAGCTGACTGTGGCTCAGATCATGAGCTTCTTATTGCAAAATTTCGGCTTAAATTGAAGAACATAGGGAAAACCACTAAACCATTCAGGTATGACCTAAATCATATTCCTTATGAATATACAGTGGAGGTGAGGAATAGATTTAAGGGATTAGACTTGACAGACAGAGTGCCTGAGGAACTATGGACAGAGGTCCGAAACATTGTTCAGGAGGCAGCAACTCAATCCATCCCAAAGAAAAAGAAATGCAAGAAAGCCAAGTGGCTGTCTGATGAGGCTTTACAAGTAGCTGAGGAAAGAAGGGAAGCGAAAAGCAAGGGAGAAAGGGGAAGATATATCCAACTGAATGCAGAGTTCCAGGGAATAGCAAGGAGAGACAAGAAGGCCTTCTTAAATGAACAATGCAAAGAAATAAAGGAAAACAACAGAATGGGAAAGACTAGATAGAGATCTCTTCAAGAAAATCAGAGATCTCAAGGGAACGTTTTGTGCAAAGATGGGCATGATAAAGGACAAAGAAGGCAGGGACCTAACAGAAGCAGATGAGATTAAGAAGAGGTGGAAAGAATACACAGAAGAACTATACAGGAAAGGTCTTAATGTCCCTGATAGCCATGATAGTGCGGTCACTGAACTTGAGCCGGACATCCTCGAGAGTGAAGTCAAGTGGGCCTTAGGAAGCATTACTAACAACAAAGCTAGTGGAGATGACAGTATTCCAGCTGAGCTATTTCAAATCCTAAAAGATGATGCTGTTAAAGTGCTGCACTCAATATGCCAACAAATCTGGAACACTCAACAGTGGCCACAAGACCGGAAAAGGTCAGTTTACATTCCAATTCCAAAGAAGGGCAACGCCAAAGAGTGTTCAAACTACCGTACAACTGCGCTCATTTCACATGCCAGCAAGGTTATGCTCAAAATCCTACAAGCTAGGCTTCAGCAGTATGCGAAGAAGAACTACTGGAACTACAAGCTGGTTTCGAAGAGGCAGAGGAACTAGAAATCAAATCGCCATCATTTGCTGGATCATGGAGAAAGCAAGAGAATTCCAGAAAAACGTCTATTTCTGCTTCACTGACTACGCTAAAGCCTTTGATTGTGTGGATCGCAACAAACTGTGGCAAATTCTTAAAGAGATGGGGGTACCAGACCACCTTACCTGTCTCCTGAGAAACCTGTACGAGGGTCAAGAAAACAGTAAGAACCAGGCATGGAACTACCGATTGGTTCAAAATTGGGAAAGGAGTATGACAAGGCTGCATACTGTCGCCCTGCTTATTTAACTTATATGCAGAGTACATCATGAGAAACACCAGGTTGGATGAATCACAGGTTGGAATTAAGATTGCCAGGAGAATTATCAACAACCTCAGATACGCAGATGATCCCAGCCTAATGGCAGAAAGCGAAGAGGATCTAAAGAGCCTCTTGTTGAGGGTGAAAGAGGAGAGTGCAAAAGCTGGTTTGAAACTCAACATTAAAAAAACTAAGATCATGGCATCTGGCCCTATCACTTCCTGGCATATAGAAGGGGAAGAAATGGAAGCAGTGACAGATTGTATTTTCTTGGGCTCCAAGATCACCGCAGACGGTGACTGTAGCCATGAAATTAAAAGACGCTTGCTCCTTGGGAGGAAAGCTATGGCAAACCTAGACAGCATAGTAAGAAGCACAGACATCACCTTGCCGACAAAGGTCCGTCTAATCAAAGCTATGGTTTTCCCAGTAGTAATGTATGGCTGTGAGAGCTGGACTCTAAGGAAGGCTGAGCGCCGAAGAATTGATGCTTTCGAATTGCGGTGCTGGAGAAGACTCTTACGCATCCCCTGGACTGCAAGGAGGTCAAATCAGTCAATCCTAAAGGAAATCAACCCTGAGTGCTCATTGGAAGGACAGATACTGAAGCTGAAGCTCAAATATTTTGGCCGCCTAACGCGAAGAGAAAACTCTCTGGAAAAGACCCTGATGCTGGAAAAGACTGAAGGCAAAAGGAGAAGGGAAAGGCAGAGGATGAGATGGCTAGATAGCATCACCGATGCAATGAATATGAACTTGAGCACGCTCCGGGAGAGAGTGCAGGACAGGAAGGCCTGGCGTGCTATGGTCCATGGGGTCACGAAGAGTCGGACACGACTGAACAATGCAATACAGTGCAAATAATAATTTTGCTGCCATTTTGTGAAACCCCAAATGGTAGGGCCAGCCCCGACAAGAGCCCTAATGGAGCAGACCAAGGGCCTATTTGGCAGCACATAGCCCTACAGTTCATAGCCACGGAGAGCTTTATCCTCCATGAAAGTCTCTACTGCAGAGTTGGAAAAAGCTCAGAAAACAGTAACTAAAATAATCAAGGGCTGGAGCATCTCCCGTATGAGGGAAGGTTACGACATCTGGGACTGTTTAGCATACAGAACAGGGGAGTGAGGGGAGACATGATGCAGTGTACACAATTATGCATGGTGTGGAGGAAGTGGACAGGGAGGCATTTCTCTCCCTCTCACTTAATACTAGAACCCGACGGGGTCATCCCATAAAGCTGATTGGTGGGAGGTTCACAGCAAATAAATGGAAGGACTTCTTCACACAGGACATAGTGAAACGATGGAATTCGCATCTACAAGAGGTGGTGATGGCCACCAATTTGGATGGCTGTAAAAGGGGGTTAGACAAATTCTTGAAGGAGAAGGCTATAACTGGCTACTAGTCCTGATGGCTATGCGCTACCTCCAGTACCAGAGGCAGTGAGCCTATGTACACTAGTTGCTGGGGAACATGGGCAGGAGGGTGCTATCGCACGCATGTCCTGCGTGTGTTTCTCGTGGGCAGCTGGTTGGCCACCGTGTGAGCAGAATGCTGGACTAGATGGACCCTTGGCCTGATCCAGCAGGGCTCTTCCTAGGTTCTTAAAACTGTCCACATAGGTGACCATCACATCTCATGGTAGTGCATTCCAGAACTCTGCCAGAAAGTGCTTAAGCAAGTTAATACACAAGGAGCTTTAGGACCCACATTGAATAATGGGCTCCTTTTTTTGTCTTTGCTGTCATCCTCTAAGGAAACCTCAAGAGGTGTGGTGGCCTGAGAACCCCACCCTTAGCAACTTCAATCATGCCTTGCACCTACCCACTTCCTCTTTCGGAACGTAACCCTTTCTGAGAGCTGCCCACAGGGCTAGGAATACCTGAGAGCATCTGCCGCTGAGCTGTAGTAACCTCCCTCTTGCAGATTCAACCCGCCTTCCCCCACAAGACTGAGCAAAGGTGCCAAATGGAGCTGCAGCCTCTCTAGCGTTAGTACATGACATGGTCGTTATTGTGACCCAGCTGCAGTAACCCTTTCGAATGTTGGCAGAAAGTCCAACAGTTCTTGCAGCTAAGCTGTAGTAACCCCTTCTAACGTTGGTGCGAACCCCCAAGAAGGAGCAAAAGCGCCAAACAGCCTGACTACTCCGCAGCCTGAAACTCAGAGCCAGGAACTCATCAACGAGTACAGGGTTGAGCTGCCACAGGGATGGACTTACCAGTGATCTGAGGGATAACTAGCGAGTGTTCCATTTACAACCAAGGTAGCTGATCCTCCACCATCCAGGTTGATGGCATTGACCACGCCATGCTCCTTCAGGAAGTCAGCCATTTCCCAGAGGTTGAGGCTATGCAATGAAAGAGGGGAGACATGTAGGAAGAACAGCCTTGTACTGGGGGTGGGGAGAAGAACTAGGGATTGCAGTAGCACCGATGGGGGATTAGCCTTTTGCGTGTGCGTGTGTGTGAGAGAGAGAGAGAGAGAGAGAGAGTGTGTGTGAGAGAGAGAGAGGGAGGGAGGGAGGGAGGAGGAGAGAGAGAAAGAGTGTCTGAGTGGGAGAGGGGGGGAGAGGGGGGGGAGAGAGAGAGCGGGGGGAGAGAGAGGGGGGGAGAGAGAGAGGGGGGGGAGAGAGAGAGGGGGGGGAGAGAGAGAGGGGGGGAGAGAGAGAGGGGGGGAGAGAGAGAGGGGGGGAGAGAGAGGGGGGGGAGAGAGAGAGGGGGGGAGAGGGGGGGAGAGAGGGGGAGAGAGGGGGGGAGAGGGGGGAGAGAGGGGGGGAGAGGGGGGGAGAGAGGGGGGGAGAGGGGGGAGAGAGGGGGGGAGAGAGGGGGGGAGAGAGGGGGGAGAGAGGGGGGGAGAGAGGGGGGGAGAGAGGGGGGGAGAGTCTGTGTGAGAGAGGGAGAGGGTGAGAGAGAGACAGGGAGAGAGAAAAAAAAGAGAGAGAGGGAGAGAAAGAGTGTCTGTGTGAGAGAGGGAGAGGATGAGGGAGAGAGAGGGAGAGAGAATAAGAGAGAGAATGTGTGTGTGAGGGAGAAGGAGAGAAAGAGAGAGAGAAAAAGAGAAAGAGTGTCTGTGTGTGTGTGAGAGAGAGAGAGAGAGAGAGAGAGAGAGAGAGAGAGAGAGAGAGGGAGGGGGGAGGGGGAGAGAGTCTGTCAGAGAGAGAGAGAGAGGGAGAGAGAAAGGGAGACAGTGAGAGAGTGAGCGAGTGAGAGAGTGGGGGGGGGAGCATGCGAGTGCCAATGTGGATGCATCTGCCACAGCGTTCTAAACTTGGCTCGGTTCTGTTTAAGAAGACGCCTGATCCAGAACATAAACAGCTTTTTCACATGGTAAAGAACCCTAAATCATCGGCTTCCAACTGGCCATTTGTGAGACGCCCAGAGGATCTCCCAATCCACGCATGGCACACGTGCCTGCCTACTTCACGGTAGGCCCTAGGAAGCTGGATTCTTTACTCTGACCTCTCCAGGGCCGACGCGTTTAAAAAAGCAGCACTGGTCCACGGCATGCAGACACAACGAAAAAGACTCTCTCCCCAACCCCTGCCCCACCTCCAGGGAGAGATCCATCCAAGCCACAGATCACCAGGACCCCCGCGAGAGTGCTTGGGCTTAAAAAGCCCTGCAGGCTTACCCCCTTGTGTCCGTCTGCCCATCAATGTGCATCAGCACCAGCTGTCCTTGCCTGTCGTGCCCCACGGCCGTCCTGGCGGACACAGTATTGATGAACCGGTCAAACGACCCTGCCCGGAGAAAAGAGACATGCTGCAAGCAGCTGAGGACTCACCACTGCGCTGCACTTTTTCACTGAGCAAAACTGCTCCCTCAGTCAGAATGGCCTACAGCACCTCCCCCCGCATCCCCCTCCGTGTTGGCTTTAAGCTGGGCTGCCCATTACCTCTCCAATCATCAAGTCCACCAGGCAGACAAAAGGAACCCAAAAACAAACCATGGGTTAACCTGGGGTTGTTTAACCCACAAATGCCGCTATTTGGATGCCGCGGAAACAACCTACGAATGCCGCATTTGCGGGTTGTTCCTGGAAATGGCTCACCTGCAGCGCACATCCCCAAAATCCATGGGTTAATTGCCACCAAGCACCACCGTTCTCTCTGAACAGGGTCTAGAAGTGTGCTCTCGGCCCAACCGAGAGTGCACTTCTCCCTCCCGCCACCGTCTGCCTTTTGGCTACCATTGTGCATTGTATCCGTATCTATTTTGCGCCGAGACCACCCACATTCTGTAACAGGGATTTCTAGATCCTGCAGCCTGCATACCAGATGCCAATTTGCTCGATCCCTCTCTTATTTTGCACAATTTATCCCTCCGGTTCTGGTACTTCGGCACCATCTGTTCTGCTTCTGCTCAGTGTCACATCAAGGAAAGCCTCTGTCAGGCCTGGCGGCCTGTATTGGCAGAACCGCCACGGAGGTGGTGGGCGGTTAAAAGAGTGCCTCACTGACAGCTGGGGACTGGGCCTTTGGGCCTTTACCTGTTTGCTGCGTCTCGTCGCATTCCACTGCCCGGCTCTGGTTCACATACACCTCCCCGTCTCGCAACAGCCAAACCACCCCGCTCACGAGCTGCACGAAGGGGTTCTCTTTAGCCAACACCTCCTCCTCAGAGAGGTAGCTGGAAGAGACGACAGAGGGACCACGTTAAGGGGAGGGCAAAATATTTGGGAATCACAGGCGCAAAGGGCCGCTATCCTTGATGCCAGCCAGGGCGAGTATTGAGCGTCAGAATCAGTACTTTTTGGCTTATTTGCCTACAATTCTATGTTCTGTCTGCATTTTGAAAACAAAGTCAATTTCTGGTTAATTACAAGTGGGTATTTTAGGTTGGGCCTAGGCCCAACGGCAAAAGCCGGAGCACCTAGAGACCCATCTAATTCTGCTTAGCTAGCGACGCCTTGGAGAAGCTGGGGAAGGAGTCTGCAAAGATCCCTAGGGTGCAATCCTGTCTGGGCTCGGAGGCTGACGGGCATCCTATGCAGAGAGGGAGGAGTGCAGAGGTGATCTTCACCCCTGCACGCCTCCCTCTCTGCATTTTTGCTAGATGGGCGATTTTGGCCATCTAACTAGATCCCTAGGGTGCAATCCTGTCTGGGCTCGGAGGCTGATGGGCATCCTATGCAGAGAGGGAGGAGTGCAGAGGTGATCTTCACCCCTGCGCGCCTCCCTCTCTGCATTTTTGCTAGATGGGCGATTTTGGCCATCTAACTAGTGCTCTGCGGAGGGGGAGGGCAGGAGGCTGGGGAGGGCAGGAGGCTGGGGAGGGCAGGAGGCTGGGGAGGGCTCGGATCCACATTTCCCCAGCCCCCTCCCCGCCCACAGAAACACCCCCTTTCAGTCCTCGCTGACATTGTTTTGGGACCTTGGATAGGCAGCTGTCTGCAAGAGGGAGGCGAGCGCGGACTCCTGGTTCCGAGGTCGGAGCGCTGTCTCTGACTTTGGATCTAGGAATCTGAACTATCCTGTGGCCCCCGGACACTGTCCAGGGGCCACAGAATTGCTGTCTTAAATTAATTAATCCACTGGTGGTCATCTCTGCTGGAGTGTTGCACAGACTGAAAGCACAGGAGGGCGGGCTGTGCGCAGCATCTGCTGCCCGCTGCTTTTTGTGCTGGCCCCCGTTTCTGAAGCCAGCATCCTCAGCCCCGAGGCCTGCACACTAACAGAATGCCCCCGAGCATGTACAAAGCGTCATCCCCTGACCACAAAGAATTCTCCGCCGATCTCCAACCAGTTTGAAAGCGAGGTTCGGGCTCCTCCAGGCCTCCTTTTCAGAATTCATTCCTGCTGACAGAACTCAGAACCACCAGGGGCATCACAGCTATGTTACAACGTCTGCGTCAGCACGGTCAGAGCGTTGGGCTAGGACCGTGGAGACCGAGGGTCAAATCTCCACACAGCCATGAAACTCACTGGGTGACCTTGGACATAACCTTCCTCACAGGGTTGTTGTGAGGAGAAAATGGGGGTACCTTACCTGTCTCCTGAGAAACTTGTACGAGGGTCAAGAAGCAACAGTAAGAACCACACATGGAACAACCGATTGGTTCAAAATTGGGAAAGGAGTATGACAAGGCTGCATATTATCACCCTGCTTATTTAACTTATATGAAGAGTACATCATGAGAAACAACAGGTTGGATGAATCACAGGTCGGAATTAAGATTGCTGGGAGAATTATCAACAACCTCCGATACGCAGACAATACCACCCTAGTGGCAGAAAGCGAAGAGGATCTAAAGAGCCTCTTGTTGAGGGTGAAAGTGGAGAGTGCAAAAGCTGGTTTGAAACTCAACATTAAAAAAATGAAGATCATGGCATCTGGCCCCATCACTCCCTGGCATATAGAAGGGGAAGAAATGGAAGCAGTGACAGATTGTATTTTCTTGGGCTCCAAGATCACCGCAGACGGTGACTGTAGCCATGAAATTAAAAGATGCTTGCTCCTTGGGAGGAAAGCTATGGCAAACCTAGACAGCATAGTAAGAAGCACAGACATCACCTTGCCGACAAAGGTTTGCAGAATCAAAGCTATGGTTCTCCCAGCAGCAACGTATGGCTCTGAGAGCTGGACTATAAGGAAGGCTGAGCGCCGAAGAATTGATGCTTTCGAATTGTGGTGCTGGAGAAGACTCTTACGCGTCCCCTGGACTGCAAGGAGGTCAAATCAGTCCATCCTAAAGGAAATCAACCCTGAGTGCTCATTGGAAGGACAGATACTGAAGCTGAAGCTCAAATATTTTGGCCGCCTAATGCGAAGAGAAAACTCTCTGGAAAAGACCCTGATGCTGGGAAAGACGGAAGGCAAAAGGAGAAGGGGACGGCAGAGGATGAGATGGCTAGATAGCATCACCGATGCAATGAATATGGACTTGAGCACGCTCCGGGAGAGAGCGCAGGACAGGAAGGCCTGGCGTGCTATGGTCCATGGGGTCATGAAGAGTCGGATACAACTGAACGACAACAACAACAGAGAATCCATATATATGCCCTGAGCAACTTGCAGGATGCAACAAACATGTGCCATAGAAAAACAACCAGTACGGAGCCCTAACCGGAGGAGAAAAAAATGCTCTCTGGAGTCTAGGTTTGACAAGCTGGCATAACCTACGTCACGGTGCACCACCCTCAGCTCAATGGAGGAAGGGTGGAACAAAGACAAGAACAACCATAGTTCTGCCTTTATTGTCCCTCTCTCAAAATACTAGAACCCGGGATCACCCCGTGAAGTTAACTGGTGGGAGATTCAGGACAGAGAAAAGGAAGGGCTTCTTCACACAGCGCAGAGTTCAACTATGGACTTCACTTCCACAAGATGTAGTGATGGCCACCAACTTGGATGGCTTAAAAGGCGGTGAGACAAATCTTTGGGGGAGAAGGCTATCAATGGCTACTTGTCCTGATGGCTGTATGCTACCTCCAGTACCAGAGGCACTGAGCATATGTACACCTGGGGAATGTGAGCTGGGAACATGAGCAGGAAGGTGCTCTTGCACTCGTGTCCTGCTTGTGGGTTCCCCATGGGCAGCTGGTCAGCCACAGTGTGAACAGGATGCTGGACTAGATGGACCATTGGGCTGATCCAGCAGGGCTCTTCTGATGTTCTGAAGTGCTAACAGTACATTAAAGCGGGGGATGCCCAACGTCTGTACCCCAAAGTGGCCCCTGGGAAGACAAAGGTTGGGTTTGGACCATCACGGGGGTAAAAGAAGCCATTGTGGCTCTCCCACCCTGCCCTGCATAATTAGCCGTGATGCAGCGCAGGTCGCTGTGTCGTGCCATGTGCCGGGTTTGCACAGCGGGGATAGCGTCTAACCCACCCTACAACATGCAGGAGTGGGAACCTGCATTGCAGGTAATTATGCAAATCGTGACCATGCGCATGGCACATCTGGGGGCAGTGAGGGAGAAGCCACGATGGCTTCTTTCATCCCCATGATCGTCCAAACACCCTCAGAGTGCGACTGTGAGGCCAAAAACGCATGTGCCACAGTACTGACCTCTTCATGACGCTTGCGCCATCCAGACGCAACGCCTTTCCAGCCCAAGAGTGCTAAGCATCCACAGAGATATGAACGTTTCCATAAAAAGGTAAAGGTGTCCCCAACCAGTCGTGCTCGACTCTAGGGTGCGGTGCTCATCCCCGTTTCTAAGCCGAAGAGCCAGCGCTGTCCCAAGATGCTTCCGTGGTCATGTGGCCGGCATGACTGAACACCGAGGTGCACGGAACGCTGTTACCTTTCCCGCCGAGGCGGTACCTATTTATCTACTTGCAATTTCTTGCTTTCGAACTGCTAGGTTGGCAGAAGCTGGGACTGAAGACGGGAGCTCACTCCGTCACGCGGCACTCGGGTCTCGAACTGCTGTCCTGCCGACCTTCTGGTCTGCAGTTCAGCGTCTTAACCACTAAGCCGCCCCAAACCAGACAGGCTGCGTTCTAGTGTGGGATCGCTACTCCCACAAGCTTGAAAACGTTTGTGGCGGAGTCACCGCCAGGCAGAAAAACAACAGCTTAGGGGGCTGCGTTCAGACCATGGATCTCCAGTTGCCCACACCTGGTTTAAAGGGAACAATTATGCCCCTGGAAAAGTGGATGAGTTCTTACCCGAAGACCAGAGTGCCATCTTTCCGGATCCCAAACTGAGCGTTCTGCGTCCCGCTGGAGGTCTGCACCAGCTGCTCGTCACTCACAATGTTTCCAAAGCACTTGCCTGTCTCCATGTCAAAATAGCCCCCGTTCTGGGCCACAAGGCACTTGCCACGTCTCGCAGCCCCTTCCACAGTCTCCCTGCTGTGGGAACGGCAGCCTCCCGGCCCGCCAGGTTCTAGAACAGAAAATGTCCTCAGGGGGTCTTTCACAGTAGTGAGGTGGCCGTATACTTGCCGACGATTCTGGCCCTCTGGAGGGAAATAGGAAACGAAGCTCCGTGTGACGGCCGGCAGGGAGACGCTGCTGTTGTCGGCGGGCCAGGATTCGTGGGTCGCATTGCCGCCCAGGAGAGCTTGACAATCTCGGATGTACCGATGACGATGCGGCGGCCCATGGCGCGGGGGAAGATACGGCAGTAACAGATCATCATTTAATGAATTCCTGAAAGTCAGCAAGTTTCAAACGTCAATAATACACTGTTTCATTCAGAGACAAAACACATCTTCTTCCAGCAATCTTCCAAATAAAAATTCCACATCAGAACAAACTTTGATGGAAGACAGGACATTTGGAAAAAAACGTTATAAAATATATATTGTTAGCAAAAAGATTTCAACAGAAATACAAAGAAAAAAAGTAGTTTCAACATAGGGTTTATTCAATTCTTTTTGCAAGAATTAATAACAGGTTTCCACTTTCTTTTGTTTCCCATCTAATCTCTCCTGTTCTAATACAAGTTAATTTAGCCAGCGCTACTACATCCCACTTTTTATTTCACCGATCTTACAAAGAAGGAAGTTTCTGAGATCTCCATTTTTTCACATATAATATCCTGGCAGCAACAAGTTTCAAACATCAGTAATACAGTTTTAGTTTGCATCTAGATGTCAACCTATCCTGACAGTTCAAGGTAAGCAACAGGACCTCACTAAGATAATAAACACATAAAGCATAAATAGGTTTTTAAACTTCCTTCTCTTCAACTACCTCCTCAAAGCTCATCTTTTCCACATTGCCTTTGGTTTATCCACTTAATCCTAATTCCAGACAGTAGCTACATCAAGCATCATTATTATTATTATTATTATTATTATCCCACCTTTTCCCCAATACTGGGACTCAAGGTGGCTTTACAACATTAAAACGTGTACAATTAAAACCTATAAATAGAAATAAAAATACAAGTGTACAAAAGTTAAAAAATATAATTAAATCATCAATATTAAATATTAATATTTAATTAGGATCAGAATCCATAGTTTTGCTCTCAGGCTCACCAGTAAGAAGTGTTACATTGGTGGGTGCAGGAACAGGGCCTTCCCAGAGGCGGCCCCACATTTTTGGAACTCCCTCTCCAGGGAAATACATATAGCTTTGTCATGGCTCTGAGGACTGTTTTATTCCAGTCTGCATTCGGATGGATGTACTCCACTTGAAGAATTTTAGTTGCTGGTGGTTTTAAATGAATGTTAAGGGTTACATTATAAATGTTATTTTCATGTTTTTAAAACTATGTAAACTGCCTTGTCGGGGCAGTATGCCATGAAAGGTGGGTTACAAACCTTTTTAGAGTGCAACCCTATGGTCCCTGGAAGAGCTTTCAGCACCACATTCTCTTCACTCTAAGTCTGCTATTGGGCATTAAGTTACAGGCATAATTAGGAAAGGAACTGTGAATAAAACTGCCAATATCATACTGCCCTTATACACATCTTTGGTGCGGCCACATTTGGAATACTGTGTCCAATTCTGGTCACCGTGCCTAAAAAAAATATATTGTAGAGCTGGAAAAAGGGCAGAAAAGGGCAGCTAGAATGATCTAGTTGGAAAAAGCTATGTGGGAAGAACCTATGTGGGAAGGTTACAACAGCTGGGATTGTATAGCTTGGGAAAAAAGCAAGTAAGGGGAGACATGATAGAAGTGTACAAAATGATGCCTGGTGTGGAGAATGTGGAGAGGGAAATATTTTTCTCCCGCTCTCTTAATACTAGAACCCAGGGTCATCCCATGAAGCTGATGGAGATTCAAGACAGGTAAAAGGAAGGACTTCTACATGCATTGCATCGTTACATTATGGATTTCACCTCCACAAGATGTAGTGATGGCCACCAACTTGGATGGCTTTAAAAGGGGGTTAGACAACTTCATGGAGAAGACTATCAACAGCTACTAGTCCTGATGGCTATATGCTACCTCCAGTATCGGAGGCAGTGTGCCTGTATGCTCTGGTTGCTGGGGAACATGGGTGGGAGGGTGCTGTTGCACTCGTGTCCTGCTTGTGGGTTCCTGGTTGACAGCTGGTTGGTCGCTGTGTGAACAGAATGCTGGACTAGATGGACCTGTGGTCTGATCCAGCAGGGCTCTTCTTATATTCTTACAGTCAAAAAACAGAGATCTCTTTAAAAGACTGTCTTCATTTCTTCAGAAGTCACTCATCGGTTAAACATTCTTCCATTATTGTTCATTTTGCTTATGTCATAAGCACAGCATGTTCCTTCCCATATCTGTCACTTACATCTAGGATGGGAAAGATAACAAAAAACTCAAGTTGGAGACCGCAGCCAACTGCCACTAAGCAACGTGCAAGTTGAGCAGGTGACAGACAAAGCTCGACTGCAAAGTTGATGTGCTTGGGCAAGGAGAAACTCTGTGCTGACTGTGCAGCTTCGCCAAACTGGATCTTAAGGAAACATAAAAGGTAAAGGTAAAGGTGTCCCCAACCAGTCGTGTCCGACTCTAGGGTGCGGTGCTCATCCCTGTTTCTAAGCCGAAGAGCCAGCGCTGTCCGAAGACGCTTCCGTGGTCATGTGGCCGGCGTGACTGAACACCGAGGTGCACGGAACGCTGTTACCTTTCCCGCCGAGGCGGTACCTATTTATCTACTTGCAATTTCTTGCTTTCGAACTGCTAGGTTGGCAGAAGCTGGGACTGAAGACGGGAGCTCACTCCGTCATGCAGCACTCGGGTCTCGAACTGCTGACCTGCCGACCTTCCAGTCTGCAGTTCAGCGTCTTAACCACTAAGCCACCGCGGCCCCAAACATAAGGAAACATACACGTTCTATAAGCACATGAATAGCTGCTTTGAGGCTTTAGGTGAAGAGAGAGGCTTTACAAAATCGACCCTGCTCAAGTGAACATAAAAACATCAGAAAAACCCGGAGGTGCATCAAATCAAAGGCACATCTTGCTCAGCATTCTGTTCCCACAGTGGCCAAATAGATGTCTCTGGGAAGCTGATAAGGAGAACAAAAGTGCAATAGCACCCCCCTGCTCATGTTCCCCAGTGACTGGTAATGAGAGGCAAATGAGGTAATAATAGATATAATATATAAGCCATTACATATACTAGCCACTGAAAGCCTGATCCTCCATGCCTTTAAAGCAGACAGAAATTAAGCAGTCCAAGTTTTCCTATTATGCTGCCTCTATCACATCTGCAGAGTGGTGCCCCAGGAGGCTGTTCCAAGTGGTCCGGAGCCTGGTCGGTCCTGTGGCTCCGGAACCACTGGGGCATTCTAAGGCCTCCTGTGAGGCCTTGGCAAGGCACTTTGCAGATAAAATTGATCAGATTAGGTGTGTTACTCTGCACGCTGTGGATACAGTTAGTGAGCAAGAGGCGGCCTGTGGCAAACCGGTTTTGTGGGATCGGTTCCAGCTTCTTCCTCCTGATGAAGTGGACAAGGTGCTTTCATCTGTAAGGCCGACCACCTGCTTACTTGAACCTTGCCCATCTTGGCTCATTATGGGCTGCAGAGAGAGACTGGGTGAGTGGATCAGGGCGGTGGTGAATGCCTCCCTTGAGGAGGGAATGATGCCATCAGCCCTCAAGGAGGCAGTGATAAGTCCGCTCTTAAAGAAGCCCTCCTTGGATCCTCAAGTTCTGAACAACTTTCGCCCAGTCTCAAATCTGCCATTTTTGGGCAAGGTGATTGAGTGGGTGGTGGCGATGCAGTTGAAGGCACACTCGGAAGAAACTGATTATCTAGACCCATTTCAGTCAGGCTTCAGGCTTGGGCATGGGACAGAAACGGCCTTGGTCGCCTTGGTAGATGATATGAGGAGGGCTCTGGATAGGGGTGAATGCTCCTTCCTTGTTCTCCTCGACCTCTCAGCAGCTTTTGATACCGTTGACCATGGTATCCTCCTGGAGGGGTTGGGCATTGGAGACACCGTACTGCGGTGGTTCCGGTCCTTCCTCTCCGGCAGGTACCAGAGGGTAGCACTGGGAGAGGAGGTTTCGGACCCGTGGCCACTTACTTGTGGGGTGCCACAGGGTTCCATCCTCTCCCCGATGCTATTTAACATCTATGTGAAGCCGCTGGGGGCTATCATCAGGAGGTTTGGGGTGCAGTGTCATCAATATGTGGATGACACGCAGCTCTACCTCTCATTCAAATCTTCACCAAGGTTGGCTATAGAATCCCTGTCCAAATGTCTGGAGACGGTGAGTGGCTGGATGGGGAGGAATAAGCTGAAGCTGAACCCTGACAAGACCGAGGTACTTTTGGTGGGAGACAAGAGGAGGCTGGGGGATGTTGACCTGGTGTTGAATGGGGTATGGTTACCCTTGAAAGACCAGGTCCGCAGCCTGGGGGTCATTTTGGACTCCCAGCTGTCCATGGAGGCTCGGGTGTCAGCTGTGAGCCGGACAGCACTGTATCAACTCCATCTGATACGGCGGCTGCGCCCCTTCCTTCCCGACCATCTGCTCCCATCGGTAGTACATGCCCTGGTCTCCTCTCATTTAGACTACTGTAATGAGCTCTACATGTGGTTACCCTTGAAGACGGTTCGGAAACTGCAGCTGGTACAGAACACGGCGGCTCGCCTGATTAAAGGCAGCTGCCGGCAAGATCACATCACTCCAGTGCTGAAGGAGTTGCACTGGTTACCAGTTGTTTTCCGGGCCAAATTCAAGGTGTTGGTTTTGACCTTTAAAACCCTATATGGTTCCGGCCCAGCCTATCCTAAGGAGCGCCTCCAGCAGCACCAGACAGGCCGCTTAACAAGATCAGCCTCGGATGGCCTTCTCTCTGTCCCATCAGCCAGGACAACTAGACTGGTGGGGACGAGAGAGGGGGCCTTTTCTGTGGTGGCCCCCACTCTGTGGAACTCCCTCCCTACGGAACTCCGCCATGCCCTCTCTTTAATGAGCTTCCGTCGTGCATTAAAAACGTGGTTGTTCAGGCAGGCATTTGGGATGGGTTAGGGTATTTTAGAAAATGTTTTTATTGTAGAATTTTATTGTTTTAAACTGTTTTATTGTATGTTGTACATCGCCCAGAGTGGCTGGGTGACCAGCCAGATGGGCGATTAATAAATTTAATAATAATAATAATAATAATAGTAATTCCTATGCTTATGGAAAAGCTCCACTCAATTAATTTGTGTGTATTGGGCCACAGTTAAAGTCACTGGAACAAGGCCAGCGACCAAGAAAAAAGAAGCAACCCTACTTGCATACAAGGCAGCATACAAACTTATGCATATACACATAAGTTCCAGAACAGAACTACATCGCAAGAAGGAGTGAGCAAAAGGGAAAAGAGGCTTCGCGTGCGCACACACACACACACAGTTCAAAGGAAAGCCAGCTCTGCAAATGCAGTAACGTAAGAATGGAAATCTCCTAGGTGGCAGAATAGACTTCACTGCTTCAGACAACAGGTGTGGTGGGGTACTATTTTTGAATACTCTCCCACATTTAAAGACGTCCCTGCAAGTGCTTCCCCCCCCCAAAAAAAAACTTCTACCTTTCAACAGGAATGTGAAGAAAAAAAAGTAGTTTCAACATCAGATTTATTCCATTCTTTTTACAAGAATCGGTTTCCACTTTTCTTTGGTTTCCCATCGTCTAACCTCTCATGTTAGATGTCAACAAAGGTCCGCATAGTTCAAGCAATGGTCTTCCCCGCAGTAACCTATGGCTGAGAGAGCTGGACCATAAGGAAGGCTGAGCGAAGGAAGATAGATGCTTTTGAACTGTGGTGCTGGAGGAAAATTCTGAGAGTGCCTTGGACTGCAAGAAGATCAAACCAGTCCATGCTCCAGGAAATACAGCCAGACTGCTCTCTTGAGGGAATGATATTAAAGGCAAAACTGAAGTACTTTGGCCACATAATGAGAAGAAAGGGCACCCTGGAGAAGATGCTGATGCCAGGGGAAGTGGAAGGCAAAAGGAAGAGGGGCCGACCAAGGGCAAGGTGGATGGATGATATTCTGGAGGTGACGGACTCGACCTTGGGGGAGCTGGGGGTGGCGCCGGCCGACAGGAAGCTCTGGCGTGGGCTGGTCCATGAAGTCACGAAGAGTCGGAAGCGACTGAGCGAATAAACAACAACAACAACCTCTCATGTCCTGAGTTAATTTAGCCATCGCTGCTGGGTCACGGAATCATAGAATAGTAGGGTTGGAAGGGGCCTACAAGGCCCTACTTTTTATCACACTGATCTTACACAGAAGAAAGTTTCTGAGACCGGCAGTTTTTCTAACAGCAAAAAGTATATCCCAGACGAAGATTCGAGCCCACTTATCTCCTTACCTTGCTAGTTTTCTACCTGCAGGGGGCCTGAAGAATGCAGGGGGGGGGGCACTGAAGAACAGGGCTGCTGAAGAATTCTATCTCCTCGGGACTCCACTACTTCGCTTTGCTCCGTGTGCAGATACAGCTAAAGGCCCTCCGGAGGGGGCTGAGGAGGCGCTTACGGGTGGACAGCCCCCCGCGCCTTGCCTCGGAACACTTACCCGCCCACGGCGCCGCTCTGAACCCCCAGGAAGCAGCACAGCAGCAGCGAGGAGGAAGCAGCCAGGGCAGCCGCCGGTCTCTGCCTCTTATCCAGGACACGCACCAGGCGCTCCATGGAGGCCGCCATATTGAGCCGACTACGCCGTCACATGACGACAAGTCGTCACGTGACGGTGACTCGGAAGAGCAGGTTTGCAAAGGGGGAATGGAGAAGCACAGGTGGGCTCGCTGCGCCCTCTGGTGGCCGGCTGGCGGAATCGCGGGACTTGCTAGCCAAAGAGTTATTGGTTGATGGGTTGGTTGGTTGTTTTATTATAGTTTTATTTATTGGTTGCATTTCTATGCCGAAGCTCTCTGGGCGGTTCACAACAATTAAAAGCATAAAATGCATTATAAAACTGTCAAGTATAATGACTGTAAAGTAAGATTATTCTTACCTTTTTTATTATAGTTTTATTTATTTGTTACATTTCTATGCCGCCTAATCGCCGAAGCTCTCTGGGCGGTTCACAACAATTAAAAGCATAAAATACATTATAAAACTGTCAAGTATAATGACTGTAAAGTAAGATTATTCTTATCATTTTTTAATTATAGTTTTATTTATTGGTTGCATTTCTATGCCGCCCAATCGCCGAAGCTCTCTGGGCGGTTCACAACAATTAAAAGCATAAAATACATTATAAAACCGTCAAGTATAATGACTGTAAAGTAAGATTATTCTTATCATTTTTTTTATTATAGTTTTATTTATTGGTTACATTTCTATGCTGCCCAATCGCCGAAGCTCTCTGGGCGGTTCACAACAATTAAAAGCATAAAATACATTATAAAACTGTCAAGTATAATGACTGTAAAGTAAGATTATTCTTATCATTTTTTAATTATAGTTTTATTTATTGGTTGCATTTCTATGCCGCCCAATCGCCGAAGCTCTCTGGGCGGTTCACAACAATTAAAAGCATAAAATACATTATAAAACTGTCAAGTATAATGACTGTAAAGTAAGATTATTCTTATCATTTTTTTTATTATAGTTTTATTTATTGGTTACATTTCTATGCTGCCCAATCGCCGAAGCTCTCTGGGCGGTTCACAACAATTAAAAGCATAAAATACATTATAAAACTGTCAAGTATAATGACTGTAAAGTAAGATTATTACCAGTTTTTAAATTTTATTTTATTTATTATAGATTTATTTATTTATTTATTTATGAACTGTGGGTTAGCATGTTGTCTGAATCCAGTGCATTTTTGCAGGGTGGCTTATTTTTCTTGAACAAGCCACCCGGAGAATCCATGGTTTGTTGTTGGGTTGTGAACTATGGGTTGTTCATGGTTAACAAACCATGGTTTGTTAGCGCAGCTGGCTTCAGACAACATGATAAAAGTTCAGTGTGAAGGAGCCCAAGATGTATCTGCAATCATCCCGCAGAAATGTAGCATTTCTAAGACCCTGGGGAAGTTGCTGAACCCTAACGAATAACAGCTAGAGCTGAGCCAAAATTTCTCAGAAAGCATTTTTCTCAGAAATGTCCTGAATTTCCCCAAATTCGATTCCCCAGTTTTTGGTGGGTTTCGCCTTCCCTCTCCCCCACCCTGCAATGCCATCGAATGATGTTAGGTATGGGGTATTGTGGAGAATGCAAAATGAGGGCCAGGCTGCTAACACAGGTGTTGCAGAGGCAATGGAACAACAACAACCTTTAGGAAAAAAGAAAGAAGCTGTGCTACAACCCTTGGCAAGCCCTTCCCGTGAGAAATTGTTGGAGGATTTCTCCTACTTCTGGAGAAATTCAGTGAAATTGTCCCCCCAATTTCTCTGCCCACGAATAGGGTGGAGAATTTCAAGAGGTCATTTGTGCACAGCTCAGTCAGCTTTACAAAATCCAAAGCTGAAATGGGGCTTTAATCAAAGCATTCAGTTATGAACAGTTTCTTTACCAAACTTGCATTTTGAACCCAGAACTGCACAAGTCAAATGTTGCCAGTGTCTGTGTCATTTTTGCCATCTAACTTACATAGGAATTATATTGCCAATTTGAGCATTTAGAAGCATTTAAACCTGATCATTGTGGTATTGGACTTTAGTATGCCCAATTATCTTTCTCGTACGCAACGCTTTAGAAGGTCCGTCAGCTGCTATCTGTCGCTGTCCGGTTGATTTGCAGGAGATCAGCAAGGGGTTCTGACTCCCAATTGTTTAAGAATAGTAAGAACAAAAAGATGACTCACTGCCCTACCCTAAAGTAGGTAGAAAAGAGGAGAACTGGGAGTGTGGGAATCAGGAATGAATTTTTGTGCAAAAGGACGATAAACTCAGTTCTGACAGAAACACAACTTCCTGGGCTGAGCATGTGCTCAGAGGGCTCTGTCACACAGAGCTTTTATCCTGCAATTGAGATTGCGCCTTCACGGAAGTTTGTGGGCTCTTTACATGACGCAGCACTCATCCAGGGCGTCTCCTGCACTAAATGCCCTTTGTTCCGTTTTTAAATAGATTGCAGATAATGACCTATCAAATTACGCCATTGCGTTCTGCTTCAGTTTCCTCCGTGAAAAGAGTAAAAGAGGCAAGAAGAGGAGCGAGATCAATGAAAGATACTGGAAGACTCAGATACGGGGAGAAGGAGGGGGAAGGGGAGGGGGAAAAGGAAGCGTGTGAAAAAGGGCGTCGTCATGATCCTGCATTTAAAATAGAAGCAGAAAGCCCTGTTTTAAATGCAGGATTTTAGGCTGGTGTAGAGATGCCCAGAGACAACTTGTTAATTCTATGTATTTCTCCCTCCCTGCCTCTCCCCCTCCCCCTGCCCCATGGCCCGCTGTTCCTATTTTGCACTTGGCTCTGGTTGTTGGACCTTGAGGTTCTGGTAAAAATCTAAGGGCGCAGTCCTATGCATGTTTAGACAGAAAATAGCCCTACAACTCCCAGCATGCCCCAGCTGGGAGTTGTAGGACATTTTTTTCCTGTCTAAACATGCATAGGACTGTGCCCTAAGTAGATCCTGCAATCTTAAAGTCCTCCCACCCCTGGTTTAGAGTTTTCCCAGACATGGTTTGGAATGGAGATGTTAGCAAAAGTAGGCCATGGAGTAGATCTTATTAGTTGTTGCTTTTTCAATCATGAAATATTATTTTATTTCGAAATGAAGTTAACAAAATAAAGGCAAAAAAAGAACACACATAATAATAAATCAAAATCACTAAAGAAACGAAGGAATTCACTCATTATAAATCTTAGTCTATAACTGATGTGCTTATGGAACATCTACAGTAAAACAGCCTAAGTAGAAGCCCAATACCTAATGAAAGTAAAAATATACGTTATACAACATATAAAAGGAGCGTGTGTGAGTGTATGTCATTTGGCGTGCATTAATCAGAAAAAATACAGGCTGGAATTTGATCAAAAGTTTGAAGAGCTTCAACATCAGAAATAACCTGAAATGCTGCTGCCATAATATCATTCTTTGGGTTAGGATCCTTTGCTTCCTACACTTGCTGAGTAAGCTTATACATACAGTCTCCCACATTTTATCAATCCATTCATTTCTTGTGGTCAGCGGTGATCTAGATATCATGTCCCAACAGGGCTTTTTCATTTGCCGAGGCCTCTGTG
This sequence comes from Heloderma suspectum, assembly GCF_057233095.1. Taxonomy (NCBI): domain Eukaryota; kingdom Metazoa; phylum Chordata; class Lepidosauria; order Squamata; family Helodermatidae; genus Heloderma; species Heloderma suspectum. Next base: position 26,437,165 of record NC_139469.1, read on the forward strand.
TGATTTTGCTTTTTGTGCAGAGTACCGCACCTTTCATGAAAAGCTGTCAGGAAAAGGAGACAGGTGACTCTGGCTCATCCCTTTCAATCGCACGGCGGGGCCGAATCCAGCAAGGGCAGTGATTTGGAATGCAGCTGTGTCAAACATACCCAGGGCAAGTCTGTTGACTCTGCCAGCAGACAAATCCGGAGGGGGAGATTTTAAAGTAGCCATTATGGTCCATGTCAAGTGGTTATTTGCAGGCACAGTGCATAGTTAAACTATGGAATTCTTCCCGTAGCATGTAGTTAAACTGTAGAATTACCTATCATCAGGTGGAGTGGTAGCCAGGAATTTGTATGGCTTTGAAAGGGGATTGGACAAATTCATGGAGGTTAAGGCTATCAAGAGTACTAGTCATGATGGCTATATATTATTTCCAGTATCTGAGGCAGTGTGCCTATGTAACCAGTGGCTGGGGAACATAAGCAAGAGGGTGTTATTGCACTCATGTCCCGCTTGTGGGTTTCCCGTGGGTAACTGGTCAGCCACTATGTGAACAGAATGCTGGTCTAGATGGACCCTTGATCTGATCCAGAAGGGCTCTTCTTATGTTCATATATGACTGGCCATTCATCATTTTTGTGTAATTACTGTAACAGGGCATGGAATGTACTATTTAAGCTAACCCAGACAGCTTGGTGAGCCAAAGGAGGTATTTTTTTTAAATTGTATTTATTATTGCATTTATATCCCACCTTTTTTCCTCTTCCAAGGAATCCAAGGCTGGCTGGGGAATGCTGGGAGTTGTAGGATTTTTTTCTGTCTAAACATGCATAGGATTGTGCCATTAAAGTGTTTTTATTCAGCTCCTCAGCCCAGAGCAGATTATATATAATCATATTACTAGACAGTCCCTGCCTGCAAGCTTATAAGATGTGATACCCAAGGAAAAAAGGAGCGAGGAGGGATTATGGGAAAAAATAAGTGTTTCAGCAGGGCTGGTAGGAAGGCCAGCTCTCCCACTCATCTCCTTCAGTATAGTCTTCTGGAACTGCTGGTCGTGGTGACAGTTGAGGAAGGAGGAGCATTATTATTATTATTATATCATTATGCTGGGGCTTGATTATTAGATATTGTTTCTTGTTCTTGATGTCTAGGAAACCTACAAAATCAAACCCCCATCAAAGAATTGATACTGCCAGGCTTCTCAAACCATCCTGAGTTACAACCCTTTTTCTTCTTGCTGTTCTCCATCATTTACACATTGACCTTGATGGGTAATCTGGTCATTTTTCTGGTCATCATGGCCAACAGCCATCTCCATACCCCCATGTAGGGATGTACGAAAGTCACTTACCTTTCCGCGGATTATGTTGATGGTGGGGGGGAGGCGTTCCGTCCCTCCCCCCGGAATCCTCGACGGGGGGGAGGCGATCCGTTCCTCCCCCCCCCCCGGAATCCTTGACGGCCGGCTGTGCTCCGCAGCAGCTCTGCGGAGCAGCCGGGCAGGCCCAGCCCAGCCCAGCGCCGCCCACAGCCGGATTTCCGGCTGCGGAGGGCTCTGGGGGAAAAAACAACAACAAAAAACCGCGTATGCAAATGGCGGCGGCTACAGCCGCCGCCATTTGTGTTCCTTATTTTTAACCGTCTTAATCTACGTAAATATTTACGTAGACTATGATGGCGAAAATAAAGGGGAACGCAAATAGCGTAGCGGGCACTATTTGCGTCCCTTTTTGATTCACTGTTTTAGCCTACGTAAATATTTACGTAGACTAAGATGGCCAAAAATAGGGAACGCCCGCCGCCGTTTGCGTACACGGTTGTTTTTTCTTTTTTTTAACCCAGCCATGATAGGCTATGTAAATCTTTACGTAGCCTATCACGTCGGTTTTTGTTTTTTAACCCAGCCATGATAGGCTACGTAAATCTTTACGTAGCCTATCATGTCGGGGTTTTGGGGGGAGTGTTACAAGACAAATGGCGGCGGCGGCCAGTCGGAAGACCAGCCGCCGCAGCCGCCGCCGCCCGGAAGATCCGCCCCAGGTAAGTCTCGTCCCAGGGGGGATCCGCAAGGGGGCAGGGGGTGGCAGGCCGTTCCGCCACAGATTTTGGGGGGCCGAATGCACTGGCATTCGGCCTCACCGAGATCCATGGCGGAATTCTCTGACATCCCTACCCCCATGTACTTCCTTCTCGGCAACTTGTCCTTCATAGACCTTTGCTATATGACAGCCACCGTTCCTCAAATGCTGGCAAACTGCCTCTAGGATTCCAAGGCCATCTCCTATGTTGGGTACATGGTCCAAATCTTTTCCCTCATTTCTTGCATTGGGTCAGAGTGCATCCCCCTAGCAGTGATGGCTTACGACAGGTACGTCGCCATATGCCACCCGCTACTGTACACGGTCATTATGAACAGGAAGGTCTGCGTCCAGATGGTGGCTGGGTCATGGATGAGCGGTCTCCTGATCTCCCTCATGCACACGCTGTTGACATCCATCTTGTTCTTCTGTGGGCCCAAGGAGATCCGCCATTTCATGTGCGACATTCCTCCACTCTTGGAGCTGTCCTGCACAGATACAGCCCTTAATAACATTGTGCTCCACACAGCCAGCGTGTTAATTGGCATCATCCCCTGCTTCTTCATCATTGCCTCCTATATCTTCATAGCGTTCACCATCCTCCGAATCCATTCGGCTGAGGGCAGGCACAACGTCTTCTCCACTTGCACATCCCACCTCACGGTGGTCATTACGTTCTTTGGAACAGCTTTGTTTAATTACAACCGGCCCAATGTGGGCTATTCATTGGATGTGGACTCAACTCTGGTCTCAACTCTGTACTGCATTGTCACCCCCATGTTAAACCTAATCATACACAGCCTACGGAAAGAAGAAGTGAAGGCAGCACTGCAAAAACTAGCCAGTAGAAAATGGGACATATTCTAAAATGAGGTGTATGGAAGGTAGATCTGGATCTACTGACAGATCTCATAAGAACATTGGAAGCTGCCTTATAATGAGTCAGCTCACTGGTCCATCTATCCCAATATTGACTGGGTTCACACAATACACTAACCCACACTCAATGGTTCAGGGTGGATTATTGTTGAACTGTGGGCTGTTGCTGTACCGTGGGTTATCATATTGTCTGAACCTAGCACGTTTTCCCAGGATGGCTTGTTAGCCATGTGGTGTGGCTTATTTTTCTCACACAAGCTACCTTGAGAACTCATGGTCTGTTGCTGGGTTGTTCAGGGTGGTTAACAAGCCACCCTGCAGAAAAGGCGCTGCATTCAGACAACACAATAACCCATGGTTCAACATGAGGAAAAGCCTGATAACCCCTTGTCCCCTGTCCAGAAGAACCACCTAAAAAGCAAGGAATTTGTTCCGATTTATATGTGTGGGTTCATCACATTCCCATAAGCTTTTTTATATAAAAATATACATTATACTCCCCTTCATGGATCACTGCCTTGTTATGGCAAAGGGGCTTTCATAACTCAGTGAAGCCATAAGCTGTGCCGTGCAGGGCCACCCAAGATGGACAGGTCATGGTGGAGAGTTCTGACAAAATGTGGTCCACTGGAGAAGGAAATGGCAACCCACTCCAGTATTCCTGCCAAGAAAACCCCATGGAACGTATCACAAGGCTAAAAGAGATGACGCCGGAAGATGAGACCCTCAGGTCGGAAGGTGTCCAATATACTACTGGGGGAGAGCAGAGGGAATTTCCAAGTAGCGCCAGAAAGAGTGAAGCGGCTGGGCCAAAGCCGATAGGACACTCAGCTGTGGATGTGTCTGGTGGTGAAAAGAAAGTCCAGTGCTGTAAAGAACAAGATTGTTTAGGAACCTGGAATGTAAGGTCAATGAATCAAGGTAAGCTGGAGGTGGTCAAACATGAAATGGCAAGACTGAACATCAACATCTTGGGAATCAGCAAACTAAAATGGACAAGCATGGGTGATGTCAGGGTGGACACTGAGCCCATAGAATCCCAGAGTAGTTCTGATTCTGAGAAAGAGCAGCCGCTCCTGGGAGAGGAGCGCGCTCATCCTTCCCAGGGCCAACAGCTGGCAGAGATTCCTCCCACTGGCATTCCTAGCATAGATAGCAGTCCTAGGAGTGAGAGAGCATGGGAAGAAGACTTGCTGGACGCACGAGGCCAACGCAGGGAGCGGCGCCAAATGGAGGGCGCGGAAAGGAGGCGTAGTGCCCAGTTGGCGCGCAAACAATGGTTGCGTCCAGAGGATCCAAGGGAAAAGGGGAGGGACGCTTCCTAGCCCATAAGTTCAGGCTCTGCCAGTGATTCTCCTTCAAACGGGGACCAACTGTTCCAACTTAGGGCATAGGTACTCTGCTGCTCATATCTAGTTGCTAACAGTAGAGTTGTTAAGTTATAAAAGAGGAATAAAGCTTTGAAAATAATCCCTTTGTCTGTGTCTGGACTTGGCTACTGGATTAGACTGAGAGAGGCCACCAAGGAGCCCTTGACAGGTGAATTTAATTCAGGTGACCATCATATCTACTACTGTGGGCAAGAATCCCTTAGAAGAAATGGAGTAGCACTCATAGTCAACAAAAGGGTGGGAAAAGCAGTACTGGGGTACAATCTCAAAAACGACAGAATGATCTCAGTAGGAATCCAAGGCAAACCATTCAACATCACAGTAATTCAAGTCTATGCCCCAACCACTGAGGCCGAAGAAGCTGAGGTTGATCGGTTCTATGAAGACCTACAACACCTTCTAGAACTAACACCAAAAAAAGATGTCCTCTTCATCATAGGGGGATTGGAATGCTAAAGTAGGAAGTCAAGAAATCACCGGGATAACAGGCAAGCATGGCCTTGGTGTACAAAATGAAGCAGGACAAAGGCTAATAGAGTTTTGCCAAGAGAACACACTGATCATAGCAAACACGCTTTTCCAACAGCACAAGAGGCGACTCTACATATGGACATCACTAGATGGTCAATATTGAAATCAGATTGATTATGTCCTTTGCAGCCAAAGATGGAGAAGCTCCATACAGTCAGTAAAAACTAGACCTGGAGCTGACTGTGGCTCAGATCATGAGCTTCTTGTTGCAAAATTTCGGCTTAAATTGAAGAACGCAGGGAAAACCACTAAACCATTCAGGTATGACCTAAATCATATCCCTTATGAATATGCAGTGGAGGTGACAAATAGATTTAAGGGATTAGACCTGATAGACAGAGTACCTGAGGAACTATGGACGGAGGTCCGTAACATTGTTCAGGAGGCAGCAACTCAATCCATCCCAAAGAAAAAGAAATGCAAGAAAGCAAAGTGGCTGTCTGATGAGGCTTTACAATTAGCTGAGGAAAGAAGGGAAGCGAAAAGCAAGGGAGAAAGGGGAAGATATATCGAACTGAATGCAGAGTTCCAGAGAATAGCAAGGAGAGACAAGAAGGCCTTCTTAAATGAACAATGCAAAGAAATCGAGAAAAACAATAGAATGGGAAAGACTAGAGATCTCTTCAAGAAAATCGGAGATTTCAAGGGAACGTTTTGTGCAAAGACGGGCATGATAAAGGACGAAGAAGGCAGGGACCTAACAGAAGCAGATGAGATTAAGAAGAGGTGGAAAGAATACACAGAAGAACTATACAGGAAAGATCTGAATGTCCCTGATAGCCATGATAGTGCCGTCACTGAACTTGAGCCGGACATCCTAGAGAGTGAAATCAGGTGGGCCTTAGGAAGCATTACTAACAAAGCTAGCGGATATGACAGTATTCCAGCTGAGCTATTTAAAATCCTAAAAGATGATGCTGTTAAACTGCTGCACTCAATATGCCAACAAATTTGGAACGCTCAACAGTGGCCGCAAGACTGGAAAAGGTCAGTTTACATTCCAATTCCAAAGAAGGGCAATGCCAAAGAGTGCTCAAACTACCGCACAATTGCGCTCATTTCACATGCCAGCAAGGTTATGCTCAAAATCCTACAAGCTAGGCTTCAGCAGCATGTGAACCGAGAACTACCAGAAGTACAAGCTGGGTTTCGAAGAGGCAGAGGAACTAGAGATCAAATCACCAACCTTCGCTGGATCATGGAGAAAGCAAGAGAATTCCAGAAAACGTCTATTTCTGCTTCATTGACTATGCTAAAGCCTTTGATTGTGTGGATCACAACAAACTGAGGCAAATTCTTAAAGAGATGGGAGTACCAGACCACCTTACCTGTCTCCTGAGAAACCTGTACGAGGGTCAAGAAGCAACAGTAAGAACCGGACATGGAAAAACCGATAGGTTCAAAATTGGGAAAGGAGTACGACAAGGCTGCATATTGTCGCCCTGCTTATTTAACTTATATGCAGAGTATATCATGAGAAATGCCGGGTTGGATGAATCACAGGTCGGAATTAAGATTGCCAGGAGAATTATCAACAACCTCAGATACGCAGATGATCCCAGCCTAATGGCAGAAAGCGAAGAGGATCTAAAGAGCCTCTTGTTGAGGGTGAAAGAGGAGAGTGCAAAAGCTGTTTTGAAACTCAACATTCAAAAAACTAAGATCATGGCATCTGGCCCCATCACTTCCTGGCATATAGAAGGGGAAGAAATGGAAGCAGTGACAGATTTTAATTTCTTGGGCTCCAAGATCACCGCAGACGGTGACTGTAGCCATGAAATTAAAAGACGCTTGCTTCTTGGGAGGAAAGCTATGGCAAACCTAGACAGCATAGTGAGAAGCAGAGGCATCACCTTGCCGACAAAGGTCCGTATAATCAAAGCTGTGGTTTTCCCAGTAGCAACGTATGGCTGTGAGAGCTGGATTATATGGAAGGCTAAGCGCCGAAGACCCCTTCATGGATCACTGCCTTGTTGTGGCGAAGGGGCTTGCGTACCTCAGTGAAGCCATAAGCTATGCCGTGCAGGGCCACCCAAGACGGACAGGTCATGGCAGAGAGTTCTGACAAAATGTGGTCCACTGGAGAAGGAAATGGCAACCCACTCCAGTATTCTTGCCAAGAAAACCCCATGGAACGTATCACAAGGCTAAAAGATATGACGCCAGAAGATGAGCCCCTCAGGTCGGAAGGTGTCCAATATGCTACTGGGGAAGAGCAGAGGGTATTTCCAAGTAGCGCCTTGGAGAACAATATTGTTTAGGAACATGGAATGTCAGATCAATGAATCAAGGTAAGATGGAGGTGGTCAAACATGAGATGGCAAGATTGAACATCGACATCTTGGGAATCAGCGAACTAAAATGGACAGGCATGGGCGAATTTAATTCAGGTGACCATCATATCTACTATTGTGGGCAAGAATCCCTTAGAAGAAATGGAGTAGCACTCATAGTCAACAAAAGGGTGGGAAAAGCAGTACTGGGGTACAATCTCAAAAATGATAGAATGATCTCAGTACGAATCCAAGGCAAACCATTCAACATCACAGTAATTCAAGTCTATGCCCCAACCACTGATGCCGAAGAAGCTGAGGTTGATCAGTTCTATGAAGACCTACAACACCTTCTAGAACTAACACCAAAAAAAGATGTCCTCTTCATCATAGGGGATTGGAATGCTAAAGTAGGAAGTCAAGAAATCACCGGGATAACAGGCAGGCATGGCCTTGGTGTACAAAACGAAGCAGGACAAAAGCTAATAGAGTTTTGCCAAGAGAACATGCTGATCATAGCAAAAGGAGTACGACAAGGCTGCATATTGTCACCCTGCTTATTTAACTTATATGTAGAGTACATCATGAGAAATGCCGGGTTGGATGAATCACAGGTCGGAATTAAGATTGCTGGGAGAATTATCAACAACCTCTGATATGCAGACGATACCACCCTAATGGCAGAAAGCGAAGAGGATCTCAAGAGCCTCTTGTTGAGGGTGAAAGAGGAGAGTGCAAAAGCTGGTTTGAAACTCAACATTAAAAAAACTAAGATCATGGCATCTGGCCCTATCACTTCCTGGCATATAGAAGGGGAAGAAATGGAAGCAGTGACAGATTTTAATTTCTTGGGCTCCAAGATCACCGCAGATGGTGACTGTAGCCATGAAATTAAAAGACGCTTGCTCCTTGGGAGGAAAGCTATGGCAAACCTAGACAGCATAGTAAGAAGCAGAGACATCACCTTGCCGACAAAGGACCGTCTAATCAAAGCTATGGTTTTCCCAGTAGTAATGTATGGCTGTGAGAGCTGGACTCTAAGGAAGGCTGAGCGCTGAAGAATTGGTGCTTTCGAACTGTGGTGCTGGAGAAGACTCTTACGAGTCCCCTGGACTGCAAGGAGGTCAAATCAGTCCATCCTAAAGGAAATCAACCCTGACTGCTCATTGGAAGGAATATTGGAAGCTGAAGCTCCAATATTTTGGCCACCTAATGTGAAGAGAAAACTACCTGGAAAAGACCCTGATGCTGGGAAAGACTGAAGGCAAAAGGAGAAGGGGACGGCAGAGGATGAGATGGCTAGATGGCATCATTGATGCAATGAATATGAACTTGAGCACGCTCCGGGAGAGAGCGCAGGACAGGAAGGCCTGGCATGCTATGGTCCATGGGGTCACGAAGAGTCGGACACAACTGAACGACTGAACAACAACAACAAAGCGCCGAAGAATTGATGCTTTCGAACTATGGTGCTGGAGAAGACTCTTACGAGTCCCCTGGACTGCAAGGAGGTCAAATCAGTCAATCCTAAAGGAAATCAACCCTGAGTGCTCATTGGAAGGACAGATACTGAAGCTGAAGCTCAAATATTTTGGCCACCTAATGCGAAGAGAAAAGTCACTGGAAAAGACCCTGATGCTGGGAAAGATTGAAGGCAAAAGGAGAAGGGGACAGCAGCGGATGAGATGGCTAGATAGCATCACCGATGAAATGAATATGAATTTGAGCACACTCCGGGAAAGAGCGGGGGACAGGAAGGCCTGGCGTGCTATGGTCCATGGGGTCATGAAGAGTCGGACACGACTTAACGACTGAACAACAACAAATACATTATACTGAAGAACAGTTATGTTATATTTCTTAGCATCCAAATCAATTAAAAGCCAGCATTATAGCTGGAAAACAAAATATTACAGTTACAATGACTCTCATGTCACCTCAAATTCTGTGAGTCTCAGCCAGTATTCAAAAATTCCCAACTTAGTTAATCATTATAAATTATTGATGGGTTAAGACAGCCTGACATTTAGACAATAAGACAGAACTTGTTATCTAGAAAAAGGCAGAAAAATGGGGGAATGAGGAAGACAAAGCCCTTAACATAAGAACATAAGAAAAACCATACAGGATCAGACCAAAGGTCCATCTAGTCCAGCATTCCGTTCACACAGTGGCCAACCAGTTGTTGACCAGGAACCCACAAGCAGGGCATGAGTGCAACAGCACCCTCCCACGCATATTCCCCAGCAACTGGTGTACATAGGCTCACTGCCTCTGGTACTGTTGGTAGCACATAGCCATCAGGACTAGTAGCCACTGATAGCCTTTTCCTCCAGGAATTTTAAAGCTATCCAAATTGGTGGCCATCACAACATCCTGTGGTAGCAAATTCCATAGTTTATGCACTGTGTGAAGAAGTCGTTCTTTTTATCTGTCCTGAATCTCCCACCATCAGCTTCATAGGATGACCCCACTGGGTTTTAGTATTATGAGAACAGGAGAAAATTGTCTCCCTATACACATTCTCCACCCCAGGTATAATTTTGTAGACCTCTATCATGTCTCCCCTTGCCCTCCTGTTTTCCATGCTAAACAATCCCTTGAGCAGTGCATGGTATGGAACTAAACAAAATAAAACCCGAGACTTGCTTGAACCCTCCAAGACATATACAAACAGAGTATGGTGGTGAAAGGACACCATGTTCTTTCTGTAGAGAATTCCTACTTAAAACCTCAGATTAGGAGAGGATTTGACACTGGTAGGATTTGGCTTTCCTACCATGGCTGGAAAGGTGTAGAGTGCAAGAGGAGGTTGTGTGCATATTTGGGGTGTAGGTTCCTAACATTATGGTGCTACTGTGTGGAGAAACCCTTACCCTATGGTTTCCCAGTAGGTTTGCAAGACTTCCTGTGTGATGCCTTAAGTAGTCAATTTGATGTGTGCACTTATAAGACTCGATTAGATTGGTCCGAGGTGGAAATCAATCTCTCTCTCTCTCCTTCTGGAGGTCCCATGGCTGCTAAATAGAGAGGGTGGGAGCTGCTCCCCTTATCCATGCCAATGGAGGGAAGCTAGTATACACTTGACATGAGCAATTCCACACAGGGCTTATATCGTGCGATCAAAATTGCTTGCTCACAGAAGTTTGCTTGCCCTTTACACAACGTCGTCAACCTCCAGGGCCCCTCCTGCAGTTTATTACTTTTATCCTGCTTTTTAAAAGATCAGAGATAATGGGATAAGGGTCGTTAATCCAGTCTATCAGCTGTGTGTAATGACGGTGTTGTGCTATAATCAAAGCACCATCTAGAGGCTGTAAAATGAAACATACAGAAATATATAGAACTTGCTGAGAAAGGAAGTCCTAGATTCAAAGCGCATGTCTGCCTGTGTAAAGGAGCCAGTCTTAATCCCACAAAGAATCTGGAAGCAGAGAGCCCCAGTAAGGATGCAGGATTTCAGCCTCGTCTGGTGAACCTCCATATCTCACCTTGCATGGCTGGCCCTGTGCTGACTCACCTTTGTTGGGCAAAATGGGGACTCTTGGAATCAAGGTGCTAGGGAGAGACTTCAAAAAGGCAGTGAGGCTCATCTCCTTGGTGAAGAGGTGCTAATTCTGCACTCCATGATGGCAGCTTTGCTAGAGCTCTGGTTGACAGGGATGCTGGGAAACAAACTGCAGCTCCACAATTATACTGAAGATGACCCAAGATGTACCTAGAAGAAGGGTGCCTGATTTTTGAACAGGCCATTCATCCCATAATAATCAAGCAAGAAAGTTATGGTCAAAGGCATAAGAGCAAATAAACATGAGCTAATTGCAAGAAGAATCAATGTTTATTTGTCCAAAATTATGATCTGAATAATCAAGTGGGTTATTATTAATTAATATTATCAATAGTCAAGTTTAATATTTTTAAAGAAAATAAGCAGTAAGCAGCACAGTGAACCAACAAGCATTACACAAGACACCCTACCCAAATATTTGCTTCTTCCTGATTATGAAAGCTGAGAAGGTTACTACAGCTCAGAGGGTTCCTATAGTTCCAATCTCAACTGGAGGGCTTTCAAAAGTGCTCAGGAGAAGTGCTTGGGAAAGGGTTACTACAGCTCAGAGCTACAGTTACTCCCCATAATACATTAGATGTTTACAATACAAAGAGCCGGGGCATTGGTATGTGACCTTGACATATCCCTCTCAAACCTTTCCCTTACTTCCTCCATCATTCTCTGAGGGACAAACAGCATATGATTGGGATTGCCATGGTCAGATCCCCCTACAACTATTTTTTATGCTTAAAAGCAGCTGCACCCTGGGGAATGGCTGGGATTGGCTTGTTTCCCATACCCCACAGCCCAGCCTTAGAGCCTTTCTACAGGAGGCTTTTATTGTACACTTGTGATTCCTCACTCATGGTAATTTGTGGGTTCCTTCAAACGACACTGTCATCCTCCAGATTCTTTCCCGTGCTTCGCAACCATTACTGCAGGTTTTTTCCTAATAAGGAAAGTCTGGTATTCTTCTCAATGGCGTTATAGAAGCCTTGTGTATTTACGCAATTCCGCTACCTATTGGTTGAATAGTGGAACATATAGAAAGGCAGAGAAAGAAAGACCCCGGACAAAAACACGTCTAAAGGAGCCAATCTTAATCCTGGCAAAATCCGGAAGCAGAAGCCTTGGTAAAGGTGTGGGCACAAGGCACAACATGGTGCAAATGTTTCTTCAACAGAGAGTTTTGCAAGCAAGACCATTTCTTTTGATAGACATTTGGTATCCAGATAAACGGTTTGGTTCCTGTGAATTTCTGTACAAGAACTGCAGTACTGGGTTGCCAGGATGTGTGTGCAAGAACAGTAATCTTCTGCTTTTCAGACCTAGGACCTGCCTTTAGCCCAAGCACTGAGGATGCACAACTTCATATATTTGTATGGTGGCTGTGGTGCTGTTACAACCCATCTTAGGTCGGGATGCAGTCCAGTAGAGGGCCCAATGTGCAAGAGAGAGAGAGAGATTCGGATCTTTAAAAAAGCTGTTTCAATCCAAAGCAGAGACTAGTATCAGTTAGTCGAAGATCCAGCAATTCTAGAGCATTCATCTGTGATCCTTTAGGACAATTGTCAGAGATGGACAAGGCATCAGAAGCCATAGTAGAGGAATGCCCCAATTGCTCCTACAGCCACGGCAGTGTTATGAGAAGAACATCCGTCTGCAAAAAAACCCAACCATTTTGGTATCAAAGGGGTGATAAGATTATAGAGTGCCAGCAATTCACATAGTGCTTCAGAGAGGACAGTTTCCTGCCCCGTGGAGATTACAGTGTAAAATCCATCACTGGGAAGCAATGAAGGAAAGATAGGGAGATGGAAGGACAGCCAAAAAAGTAAGTACAGGTGTTTATTCCAATCACACCCGCTTAAATTTAATTACAGTAGGTGCAGCCTGGTGCCCCCTAGATGTTTGGGACTGAAACCTCCATCCATCCCAGCCTGTGTGGCCAAAGGTAAGGAATGCTGGGAGTTGTAGTCCAAAACATCTGGAGGGCCTCAGGTTGGAGAAGAGGCTATGGGAAGTAGACTCCACGAAAGGGGTGGATTTTGAAGAGGGATTCGAAGGAAGCCTGGGAGGTGTGATGGTGCGGGTCTTTCGGGAGGTGGTTCCAAGCAGCAGGACAGCCAACAAGGAAATAAAGGGTGGAGCCATTTGAGGAGCAGGAGTTTGTGCTGGATCCGGGAGGAGATGGGGAGCCGGTGGAAGGATTTAAGGAGGGGTGTCTTTCCATCAGAGAGAAAGATTTTGGCAGAACATGTCTGGACAGAGGTGACAGGGACTCAGGTGCGACGGCAGAAGACCAGGGAAGAGAAGGATGTGGCAGCGTTTTACACAAACAAGTATTTATAGGTCATTTTCTCCAGGGCCACAAACAGTAATCATGAAGGAATTTCTAGTAGCAGCCAGCATGGCTGGCTGGGGAATGCTGGGACTTGTAGGACTTTTCTCTGTCTGCACATGCATAGGATTGCACCCTTAATTACAGAAACACAGGGCTTCATCACACAAGGCTAAAAATCCTGCATTTTACCAAGGCTTCTGCTTCTGGAATCTTTGTGGGATTAGATTGGGTCCTTTCCACATCGCTTTTAAAAAAACATTAAACTTCTCGATAAGGTCTGTGTGTTTCACTACAAAGCCACTAGGTGGTACTGTTGTTTAATTTGCAATAAAGCAACTTTAAACAGTATACTCTCATTTACATCGACTCCATGGTGGAAGGAGAGAAAATACCGGACTTCTGTTGTCATGGAAAACAATGCAATAGAGCTCACAAAGAGCAGGAGGTGCCCTGGAGGAGGACTGCATCATGGACAGGACCTGCAAACTTCTGTGAGTAAGCAATCTCCATAGCAGGATAAAAGCCCCATATGAAGGAGCCCACAGAGTTGGAAATTGGAACAAATGCCAAATGGCTGTTTTATAGGCGTTTCAATTTTCGAAGTGGATATCACAAACTGATGTATCGTATCAAGGTTCTTGGAAAAGATACACACAAACTGCCCTGTAATCTGGGGATTTCACTCCCAGTTCTCTCTCCGGCCCCACTTCCCCAGTTGTGGTTTTATTTCTAAGTACAGGGATAAATATCCACATCTGGGAAAACTTATCAGTCTGATCAGTGGTGATGCAAATGGGACTAGACTACTCACGATACCAGTGGAAGACGTATCAATTCAGGCTGCAATCCTATGTGCACTGAAGTGGATGTAAGCCCAATTGAACACAGTGGGACTTATTTCTGAGTAAATATTAATAGGTTTGCACTGTTAGGCTGCACGCCTACATCCAGTGACTTGGGAGTAAGCCCCACTGAGCCCAACACGATTTACTTCTGAGCAGACTTCTAAAGGATTGTGCAATCAGGCTTTCAGGATTGGTGGCTATCATCTGCAATTTGTCATTCATTTTGTCGTCCATCGGGATGCCAGTTTCTTATGAGATATCACAGACATGGCCAAAAATATGGACAACTGCTGTCCATAACAGGGTTTATTAAGAACAAAATTCTCAAAATATTGACAATACATAAAACAGTTATGAGCATTCACTAAGCAGCCCATATAAGTGGATCCACTTTTCAAGCTTCAGATCAGTGTCTTAGGAAAGCTTGACTGTCTTAGAAACAGTGGTCTTACACATACAGAAGCACACCAACTACTAATAGTTTTACCTTCAAGAATTCTCTCTCCTCTCTTAACTCTTGATCTTCTGATAATCTCTTCCCATATCTTGCTGGCAGAGGTTTCATTTCCTTGAAAGACAGAGTAGGTGCTTTATCATGAGAGTTCTCCTTCAGTCACCAGCTTACAAAATGCACATTGCAATCCTAAACATGCTTACTCAGAAGGAAATCCCAGTGAGTTCAATGGGGCTTTCTTCTGGATCAAGTGAGTCTGGGATTGCAGTCTTATTCCCCTCCATGAGCACCTAGGATTGCACTGGTAGAATTATCATTGTTCCCCATTCCCTTAAAATACTCTTACCTCTAAGCCAACCACGGTGTCAATATGACAGGTTTAACATTGCAAAGCTTAACAATGGTGAAAGCAGTAAACTCCACCTCTGAAGCATGGCTTGCTTTATTTATTTATTTATTTATTTGCTCTGCCTTTAAACCCAGTCAAACACAGCAGGGCTGGTTTACCACCTTTTGAGGTAACATCTAGGGATAGGGGAGAGAGGCTGTGAGACCATTAAATTCAGAATCTAAGGGCTTTTGTACAAAGGGCATTTGTCGTGCGCTCGTCATTCCCTTCTCACAGTTGTTTACAGGTTCTTGAGATGATGTCGTGACCTTCCAGTTTTGCTTCTGTATCTAATGAGCACTTTTGGTGAGTTGTTTTTTTTTTTTTTTTTACGGAGCAGGGAAAATGCAGTATTATTTATGAAAACAAAAAAACTCCCGCTTTTTTTCACTTGTGTATTTGTACTATTCTGCTATACCACAGTGCCATCTAGAGGTTATGTAGCATAAATGCAGGAAAGAAAACACTTGGTGTAATGCTCTGACCTCAATTCTGCAACAAAACCAAAAGGAGATACAGCAGATTAACAGTCTCATGTAGAAAAGTTCTAAAATTGCCTAACTGTATTACGGGGATTCCCCCTTCAAGGCAGCCCTCTCAGGGTCTGGACCTAATAATACTAGATAAGGGATCCCTGAAGTCTATCAGTGCTTCCAGATTGGTGGCGGGGGGGGGGGGGAGCTCCTAGTATTACCAACCAAAAGGCTTTGCACAGTTATTCTGTCTTCCCCTCCTTAACTGGTGTGTGTGTGTGTGTGTGTGTGTGTGTGTGTGTTAAGAAAAAAAGATTGAGGAAGCTTTGGAAAAACATAGGGTAACAATTGGAAGATGTCATCATCTTCACCCCTTGTAAAATTCTGCGCTTGAGGCAGGGCAATTACATAATAAAAGCCTCATCTGGAAACACTTTATAACTCATCCAACACGGCTGCTACTGAAACCTGCAGAAAAGGCTCAGAAGTATGAGCAACCAAACTGATCTGGGATTGAAGCATCTTCCATATGAGCAAACCCTAAAGCATTTGGGGGCTATTTAGCTTAAACCAAAGACAACTGAAGGGGGATATGACAGATTTGTATATTCATCACGGTGGGGATGAGGAAAAAATGGACAGACAGACTTTTTTCTCCCTCTCTTCCTAATACTAACATTTGGATCATTCGATAAAACCGACTGGCAGGAGATTCAGCATGTGGAAAAGGAAGAATGGTGTCACACAAAACAGAATTACTCAGAATCCCACCAGAAGATGTGATGCTGGCCTGTAGAGTTAGATGGTTTTAAAAGGGAGTAAATTCATGGAGGATATATATATCAACAGCTCTTAGCTATGGCAGCTAAATGCAAGCGAACCTCCATGTTCGGAGGCAGTGACAGGCTAGTGGCAAAAGTTCAGGGAAAGCTATTGTCCTCCTGCCCTGTTTGTGGGCTTCCAAGAAGCCTCTGCTTGGCCACAGGGAGAAACAAGGTGCTGGACTAGATTCTCATGGTCTGATCCAAGACAGTTCTTATGTTCTTTCTGTTCTTCATTTAAAGAACACTTGGGTAGGCTGACACTGCTTGTGCTAAAACATCATAAAGACATTAAAAAAAAAAACACTGTGTAACTTAAGAGTTTGCAGTTCCACCATTTGTCTGAGGCTAACCAGATGATGAGAGGGCGCTGTTGGTGTTCCTTGCAGAACTCCCTCCCCAGTGGGCCAGCTTGCCAGAACCTTTAACAAGCAATTGGGCTCTCTCTATTTTTTTTAATTGTACTTGTATTTTTTTAATGGATACATGGATATTCTCTATACAAGTAAAATAACATACTTACACTGATAAACTTAGGATTGATAATGAAACAATATCAACAGCTGCAGACAACAAACCATTAGGGGAAAGGCGAGGCCAGAAAGCTAGAAATCGAGGTGCATCAAAACTAGATAACTAGACCAAAGACATATCAGAAGCAAATATAAAATGAGTCATCCTACCAACATCCCCCCCCCACACACACACACACACACACTTTTTTTGGTATTATGATCTTTCCTAGATTTCCTAATAATTTATATGGTTGCATATGATATCTCACCTTATTATTCCAAAATAAATACTGATCCCTTTTTGATAAAAATATTATTTCCCTGCCTTTCCTTCCCTAACCTTGACAACATGTGTCCAGTTTAGTTTTTTTTCCTGCGCAAGACTTGGGAGTGCTGATACATCTCTCTTGGTTCTCAGTACCCCCTTTCCGGATACATAGCTATCAAGCTCAATATCTATTGATAGCTATCAAGCTATCAATATCATAAGTTTGCTATTAATATATGAATGAAAGAGAGAAAGACTAACAACAAAGTATTCAAAAATATATTTAAGCTAATCGTTTCGGCTTCTGCCCTCATCAGTAGCTGTGCTGTTAAGTGGATATCAGGAGTGGCAGTTTGGAATGCCTGGAGATGAAAGTTCCTTAGGAGAAGAAAGGCATTTTTAAAAATATATTTTACATTAGGACTGCATCCATAGTGGATCCAGAGCCTTCTTGTTGCTTTGCTGTTATGCTGCTTTGCACCAGCCTCTCTCTCTCTCTCTCAATGGCTGCCTTTACATTAAAGAAAAAATCCGCAGTCCTCCTGCTTTGCACCAGCCTTTCTGAGTTTATAGCAGGCTCCCAGATGGTGACCATATGATTGCTGAGAGGGGAAGTTTTTAATTTTCAAGGTTCCATAGAACTCAATGAAATAGCACCATCTAGTGGCTGTTTTAATAGCGCAACAGTCCAATGTGTTTTAATACTTCATTATTTCCAGATCTTTTAAACATGGAAATACCTCTGGATGTTCCCTGGAGGTTGACAACGTCATGAAAAGGAACGGCAAACTTCTGGGAGTGAGCAATCTCAATAGCAGGATAAAACCTCCATGTGAAGAATCTCTCTCTCTCATACATAACTTAATAAGATGTCCAATATAAACTATCACTGAATGAATCAACAGTGTTGTCCACTCACCGTACATCCAGAAACATCCTTCCGGTTTTTGCCAGCTGAGAATGAGGTGCAGCCACTGAGGCTTGTAGAAATCAGAGAATCCAGACAGGCCGCAAAACAAAACTGAGCAGGAGGAGAATGCGAAGATATACATGACGTAGCTAGCAAACATTGGTGGAAATGATCAAAAGAAAATGGCTGCTTGCAGGCTTCAGAAGTGTATTGCCCTGGCCATGGGCTTTGAACTCTTAGGTTAGAGGTGCCAAGATAGTGATAAATCAGACCCAGGTTTACTTACAAGGAGTACTTTATTGAGTAACTTACAGCACACAGGTGTACCCAATGGTTGGATCAGACAGCTTCTCTGAACCCAGAGCCATGAGGTACAATGGGTTTTATACCATACCTGTGAGCAATGAGGCAACATGACAGCAGCAAGCGGGCCCTAGCGTTCATTCCCAGCATAGACTAACAGCACTTGGTTCTCAGCATAGCCACCTGTAGCTTTAAGGTAAACAAACATCACTTCCCAGGCACATCTGGATTAGATACTCTACTTATTAGTATGGAATGTGCTAGGCCGCGCTATCGGCCCTTTGACTCATCTTCACATGCTCAGAGGCTTACTAGCAAGGGAATTGCACTAATAATGAACTTAAGCAAGGTATTATGGATCTCTAGGCCCCTCTAACATGACAGGTGACTTGGTCAACCTGGGGCCAATACAAGAAGGGAACTGAATTATTGCATGCTTGAGAACAAATCACTTACTGTTTTCTGTGAAGAGGTCTCCATAGACATGTAGCAGCCCTTGCTTTTTGAAGTTGAGATTGCTTTGCATCATCAAATCACAGAACACAGTCTTATAATATTGGGCATCAAGGAACAGAGGATCTGAGCATCCTTTCTAGATATCAAAGTAAGTAGTGGTGGGGGAGAAAAACAAAACAATTGTCCTTTATTTGGGACAGTTTTATTTTGAAGGGGCAAACATTTGGCAACCCCTGCCTTATATACCTTACTTACAGCATGTCCTCAGGTGAAAGTTCATAATCTGGTAGGCAATTGTAAAAAAGGTAAAGAGACCACATTTGCAAAAGTTTTCTCCCTCCTCTCTTGTAACTGCTTCCTTCGTGGGGGGAGAGGAAACAAGGTGGCAGGGGCTAGATTAACCATTATATTAATTAAGGTTTAGCATTAAGAAAGTCTAAAGTCATATACTGGGGAGGAGGGAGGAAGAGTAATTCTAACCATTTTAATTTATTTAGGGTGTAGTCCCAAGCTGCCAGGACTTCTTTGGGTCTAAACATGTATAGAATTTCGCCTTATTTATTTATTTATTGTCTATAACGCCCAATAGTCCAAGAACAGCCAAACCATATACCAACATCTAAAGCTGGAATAAATGACTCACATGTGACAGAGTTGAACCTATTTCCTTCTTTTGCATTCTTCCAGCTGTTTCAGTTTACACACCCTCCAACTTTTTACAGGTGAAAACAGGGACATGGCTGTAACACCCCTGTTATTATATGAAGGATCAATTTGTGAGCTTCAAAGCCCCCCCGCCCCCCCACACTTCTGTTTTTACAGTTGCTGAAGACTCTTATTTATTATGTATTATTTATTATTAATAAATATTATTAATAATAAATATTAATTATTATTAATATTTAATTATATTAATAACTGGTCTCAATGTGATTGTTTGAGGCGAGGTGACATGGTCTTCAACTTTATATTCCTTTTTCTTAGAGATTTTACTGGGTCACCCGTCCTCAGCCACCAGGGCCCTGCAATGTGCTCATGGAGCTTCTGACCATGTAGGCTTCCCCATTCTCTTCAGTGAGTGGTTGGCCCAAAGTCATCCAGTGAGCTTCATGGCCAAGTGGGGACAAGAACCTGGCTTTCCCCAGTCCCAGTCCAACACTCTAACCACTACACCACACTCGCTCTCACTCAGTCTGTTGCATGCTGCAGTCTTTTATCCACAATATCCTTTTACCTACTGATTTAGAAGCCAAGAGTGTTTGTTTGGTTCATCTACTACCAAAACACACGCTTGCCCTTTCGGTATGGTAACAGTTCAACATATATCTCAGCAGCTCCGATGTACACCTGCCCAGACCCTAAGATCATCTTCGGGGGTCCTTCTCCGAGAGCCCCAGCCAAGGGAAGTGAGCTGGGTAGCTGCTAAGAAGAGGGGCTTTTCTCATGTGGCACCCCAGTTGTGGAATGAGCTCTCCAGAGAAGCTCACCTGATGCCTACATTGTGCTCTTTTTGGCACCAGGTGATGATCTTTTTTTAATTTTCTCAGGCTTTTTAGTTTTTCAGTTTCTGATTTAAATCTGGTACTGAATTTTAACTCTGTGCCTTGTGGCTAGGTTCTACAATATTTGGTTATTATTATTCGTTTATACTGTGGTTTTAAACTTAATTTTTTTCTATTGTATTTTATCAATTTGTATTTTATGTTTTTAATTGTTGTGAACTGTCCAGAGAGCTTTGGCTGCTGGGTGGTATAGAAATGTAATAAATAAAATAAATAAAATAATAAAAATAATAAAAAATAAACAAAAAGGTTGAACGAGGCATTTCTAAATGGCCAAAGTACAGGCAGGAACCAGTAAAAAGGCACTGTCTCTGGTAAACTAGGACAAATGGAAGGTATGGATTTGAGCTGTTACCTTTTAGTTAGGGGGTGGGAACCTGGTTCTTACATCCCTTTCCAGCACTGAAAAGGGTAGAAGGATTCACAGCAGCATCAAGGCATCGAAGAACAGCAGGGGACAGCAGGACCAGGGTCAACAACTAGGAGCTGGCTGAATTGGAAATGTTACAGTTTCTGGTTTCTAAAAACTCCTCCCAGATCCTCTCTGGTCCTTTTGGCACAGCAGAAACTGCCAAGAGTGTTAAAAGAAGAAGTTTCCTGTGTACGTGAGGACTAGAAACTTCTTTTTTACATTACATTTCATTTCATTTCTTATATTTCAATACCGCCCCACAGCTGAAGCTCGCTAGGCTGTTCACAAAAATTAAAAACCATTAAAATACATTATATAAAATATAAAAACCATTCACATAATGACATCAAACAAATAATACACAACAACAACAACAACAACATATATCTAAAACAATTTGAAACAATCAGCCAGAGACAATCAAGAGACTCATTATACACTGCCAAATGCCTGAGAGAAGAGGGCAGTTTTATCCTGGCACCGAAAAGATAGCAATGTTGGCGCCACATGGGCCTTGTCAGAGAGATTATTCCAAATGGGGAGCCACCACCAAAAAGGTCTTTCATTAAAAAATTAATCTAAGATTCTTTGGATTCTGGTTCCAGATTAAAAGCCATACTCTGAGCAGAATCCTATGCTCCTTCCTATCCACCCCCATTCATATTCCTACCCTGCTAGCAAAATACATTTCAAAGTCTTACCATCTCTGCAAACAGGAAGTAGAAAAGTTGATGGGACAGTCCATAACCTGAGCAATGAGTTTTCATCATTAGGCTTCTGCAGTTATCCGACACAAGACAAGACTGACCACCACCCTTCCTGTGTAAAAGCATGAGGTCAGAAAAATGCAAGGGCAGGGGATACCTGCTCTGAGGTACATAGCCTGCAAAAACGTTAATGATGCACTGGCATTTGTGATATAAAACCATTATAGGTTTGTAGTATATCTATGCCCAGAAGTCTTATTAATCATTGCATACATACATGTCTTTTTTATTGCATGTTAGTGTATGGGCATTGTATTACAGAGAGTCAATTGGACTACATCTCTGCACCTACATAGCACAGTTTCACATACCCTTCAACTTGTTATGGTTAAAAAGAGGAATTAGCTTGTGCGGGTGTTAGATAAAAAGTCCTTGCTTTCGGTTTAGAAGAAAAGGATGCCAGGCAGGCAGCAGTGGATCCAACACTATTTTATTGAACGTTTTGCAAAACGGGTGCAGAGCAGTCTGGACCCCGAGACACGTGTGCAAAAGCCCTTTATATCATATCGCTTCTATTGTTCTTACCAGTAACCAATGAAACAGTTAGTACATCGGCTCACTAAGTCAATATCCAATAAATAGTCACTATCAGCTTACCAAGCTGTTAGTCATGAGCGCGTCAGTATGATTCCCTTTTTGCTCCGCCTATATTTTCCCTCCACTCGGGCTCTTACGTAACTTGAGACGCCAACGGTTATGGAGTCTCCTTTTTTTTCTAACACGGGGGAACCATCTTCCTCTAGGGTTTCCCATCTCTACCACTGAATGTGGAAGGACCAGCCTTTATTTGGTTTGTACCCCACCTTTCTACCAAGAAAAATGGCACTGAAGGAAGCTTAGGTTTTCCAGTGCTATTCCCTTTCCAAATACTTTAACCCTTGAGTCTATAGAACTCCTTGCCACAAAGCAAGTATAAAAACCCTTAATCACAAAACCACAGTTTGTCAATAAGATTGTGATCATAGAATCATAGAACAGTAGGGTTGGAAGGAGCCTACAAGGCCATCGAGTCCAACCCCTGCTCAATGCAGGAATGCTCAATGGTCTTTTGTCAGGCTTCCAAATGTCAGGAGAACAGGGGTGTGGGGACCATGAAGGGTCAGGAAAGGGGATTAACTATGTCATACCCATGGTATGGATGAAACATAGCGAGACGCACACACAGAAAAAGCACCTGGAAGCACTGTAGGTATGAGGGAGATGTAAGCAAAATTCCTACCATGTTCCTAGCAGCTGTGAGATGCAAACATCACTTGTTTCCAAATCCAGACATGAGCCATTTGTTTGGGAGAAAGCAACAGAAGTGTTGATCTGGCTCCACTGATGAGGAACCTGCCAGAATCCTGAGCTTATAGCTGGGGAAAATGCTGTAAACAAATATGGGAAAGAGACAGAGGTTAACCATTTCAGATTAATTTGCAGGGACTTAGGACTTATACATGGTATGTTATTAGTTTTAAAATGTTATTAGCCACCGTTCTCTGCTCACATACTCAGGGTGAAACAAGGTGAAAACCCAGGAAGAACCTTGCTGAACTAGATGTGTGGTCCATTCAGTCCAACATCCTGTTCCACGCAGTAGCCAGCCATGAAGGTGATGCCCTTCTCTCTTGTTCATCCTCCAGCATCTGGCATTTAAAGGTAGGCTGTTCCACAGACCTATGAGGACTAAGAATGGAGACCTGCAACAAAATGTTTAGCCTTTGGGGGCATGTTTAGCCTTGAGAAAAGAAGACTGAGTGGAGACATGAGGCATTCAAGATGAAGCTGGACAGCCACTTGTCAGGGATGCTTTGACTTGGATTCCTGCATTGGGCAGGGGGTTGGACTCGATGGTCTTCTATGCCCCTTCCAACTCAACTATTCTATGATTCTATGGTTCCAGTACATCCTCACCTGCTAACAGCAGACTTCATTTTCAAGGTTCCAGCCAGCCATGCCCCACTCTAGGGTACTCCATTCCATCCACCTCCCTCAGTTTTTGCATTTTTCTTTTCTGTCCCCTGTCTGCAAGATGTTCCATCAGGCTGCAGCTGTCAAGATTGAGTGTCAACTCCCTCCAGTGATCAGGAAGAGGATTCAGAATCTGATGAACCAGGCATTGAGGAGGAACCTAAGCTTAAGGATGGGCGAGCGCCCCCTGCCCGGGTTCTCTGGGTGCCTGCCCAGCCCCTGTGCCTGCATGCACCTGGACCCATGCTTGAGCTCCCTGCTGCTCACTGAGCCACCCGCAATCACCTGGGCAGCCTCACTGAGCTCCGCGATTGCCACTATTTGAAAAATAAAATGGCGATTGCAAAAATGCGCATATTTGCATACACTCAAAATGGAGCCGTGAATAGCCCATACAGGCAAGATGACAGGCGTTTGCTTATCTTGCAAATATGGGCCACTCACAGCCCCATTTTGCATATGTGCGAATATGCACATTTGCAAAAATACGCATATTCGCGCATATGCAAAATGGGGACATGATTATCCCATATACACAAGATTACAGGCAAGCAAACATCTTGCCTATATGGTCTTTTCATGGCCCCATTTTGTGTATATGCAAATATGTGCTTTTCGTGATCGCCATTTTTTTCCCCTGAAAAATGGCGATCACGGAGCTTGACGCTGCCACCGGGGTGAGTGCAGGCGTCTCAGTGGGCAGGGGCAGAGGGCAAGCAGGGGCTTGGTGAGTGTGGCTCAGGGGTGAGGGCGCGGGTTCTGCTGGATTCCCAGATGGAATTGGGCGCCTGCACCAACCCTCAAGAAGTTCAAAGAGACAGGAAGGAATCTTCCCAAGGTCAGGCTATTCAGTTCATTCAAAGCCAACCCCTAACTTCTCCTTCTGTGAGAACCCAGCAATTCACAGAGGGGGAGGAGGTGAGCCTGACCAATGCATGGATCAGATGCAGAGTAAAAATGGGGGAGCAGTGTAAAGAAGTAAGATGGCCTACCAGGTTAGCCCATCAAAAGAAGTCTCCTGGGAAAGATTCTCCCTGAGCATGGGACTGAAAAAAAGTTTGGTTCTGTAGACTAGTGTTAGAATCGCAACAACTCTCTCTTCTATAAGGGTGCATCCCTAAAATGGGTCTTTAGCTAAGCTGTTTAGTTGTGTGTCAGCTTAATGAAAGAGCTCAGACTCGAGTTGTCAGAAAGTGACCAGGTCTCTAACCTGAATTGCTGATGGCCAGATTGCTTCACATAATAAAGCCCTATTTACTTAAAGAATCGACTTCTTGGTTTGACTACTTGCATGGCAAGAGGGCTCAGAACCTAACAGCTGCAGAGGGAGATGGGAACCACATCTGCTGAAACAACAGCTGCATTTGGCTCCTCCTGTGACTGAACTGTTTCCATTTCAGCTGGTCATTTGAAGAACTACTACTTTAAGTATTGATAAAAAGGTAAAGGTGTCCCCAAAAAGTCGTATCCGACTCTAGGGTGTGGTGCTCACCCCCGTTTCTAAGCCGAAGAGCCAGCGTTGTCCGAAGACGCTTCCGTGGTCATGTGGCTGGCATGACTGAACACCGAGGTGCACGGAACGCTGTTACCTGTCCTGCCAAAGCGGTATCTATTTATCTACTTGCAATTTCTTGCTTTCGAACTGCTAGGTTGGCAGGAGACCCGAGTTGAATTGGGGTTCCCCCCCCGTCCCTCCTCGTTCCCTTTTCCTTTTGTGCCTTTTAGATCATACAACTGCAGGCAAGGGCTGGCTTGTTTTATTGAATGGGAGCCTTTTCAGCCAAAGAGCAGGACAAAAGTCTGATGTAAAGATCAAGAACAATAAGAAGGGAAAGCAGGGACTTTGAAGTTGCCAGCACCTATGGAGCAGAGGAAGCAGGCACAGAGATCGCATGGTCACAGTCGTCCCCGCTATACTATGGTAATATGTACTGTATTTCCATTTAAATTACAGTAATTTGTTCTAAATTCACATCTGAGAATTTAAGCAAGCCAGCGAACCAAATTTTAGAAACAAAACAAAACATTTACTGATTTAAATCCTTACAAAACCCAAATACAGATAAACTGATTTAGGGAGCAACCCTATGGCCCCTAGACAGCGTCTGTCTGTGGGGCCATAGGATAGCTTGGATTCCCCGATCCGAGGTTGGAGACAGCGCTCCAACCTCGGAGGGGGGAATTGGTGATGTGACCACCCTCCCTCTCGCAGTTGGGGTGGAAAGAACTGCATCAGCTGGCCTCTGACATTGGGAACTTGACCTTGGAGAGGGGAAAAGGGGGCATTTCACTGGGTCAGGTAGGGAGGAGACTGGAGAGGCTATCCTGAGCTTCTACCAGCCTCCTTCCCTTCCCATCCGACGAAACGGTTTCACTAGATGGGAGAAAAGCCCAGCTAGCAAAAAATGCAGGGCAGGAGGATGGGGAGGTGAGATCACTTCTGCCACTCCTCCTGCCCTGCATCAGAGGATCATAAGCCTCTGAGTTTGGGGGCTTATGATCATCGAGAGTGCAACCCATAGGATTGTGCCCTTGGGGATGGTAGTTTTTTGAGGGTGAGTAGAGAACTCTAACAGGTCATTTTCAGCATCCTCCCTGAACTACAATGTCCAGAATTCCTTGGGGAAAGCCTTGTAGGTATGGCACAAAAGATCTTCCCTAACCATTAGAACAAGGCGGCACGGTGGGCCTTTCTGGGGGTTGCAGAACTGCATTGCCACCATCGAGAAGGCCCTGCTCTCACTGCCACAAGGCATAATTTTGTGGAAATGATTTGACCGAGACCCAAGACTCCCAAGATCTAGGGTGAGGGAGATAGGAGAGGGGTCCCCAAACTTTTTGGACCCCTGGGCACATTTGGGTATTTGAGAAACTGCTGCAGGCACCATCACAAAATGCTTTTGCACAAATGCAAAATCAGCGGATTTCCACTTTGGCATCTATATGTCACATCTATGGATTTTATGCTGTGTCTTATTCAGCAAAAACTTTATATGTTCCCAGCATCTGGTATACAGGACTAGGCTACAATTGACTGGCAGAGCACCTGCAGAATGGCCCAGATTCAATTCTTATCTTCTCCAAGTAGACCTCACAACAATTCTTGCTTGGAGCCCTTGGAGCTAGATATTGTCTGACTCAGTATAAGGAAGCTTCCTATGTTCCGATGAGGTAAATCACTGGACGTGCCTGATCTCGTCAGATCTCAGAAGCAGGGTCAGCCCTGGTTAGTACTTGGATGGGAGACCGCCTGGGAATCAGGCTTCCTGCACTGAGCAGGGGGTTGGACTCGATGGTCTTGTAGGCCCCTTCCAACCCTATGATTCTATAACTCAGAACATGAAGAGAATAGATATTTTCAGACCTTTGTCCCCTGGAAGACAAATGGCTTCCTTCACATCTTCTTCCCGAACCACATCTCTACCACTGAAATGACATTTTACTTGTACCTCTGTATGAATCTGGGTCCTTCTGCTCAAGAGTGTGCTTTGCTTTCTCGCTCAAAGTCGACACCTTCTCCTCCATGCGTGCCACTCGCTCTCGCTCTGGCTCTAATCCAGGCTCCCAGTGCCATTTCTCCAACATTCCATTCAAATAACCTGGATATTTGCAGAGGGAAAGGACATGTTTAGCATAAAGGGAAGAATAGAGAGACCGGGGGGGGGGGGTAACACGATGCATGATACATCAACCACGTACAAAAGCTATGAAGTTTGGGGGGAAGTAAGAACAAGCTTAGTAGGAAATGGCGGTAGTGATATGCGACGGTGGATCTGGCAGGCTAGACTGCCTCTGAACATGGAGCGTTACATAGCTGAATATCTAATCCAGGGGTGGACAACTTTTGGCCCTCCCAATGTTTTGGCCTTCAGTCAGCCCTTGCCAATCAGCCCTTGCCACTTGCCAGTGGTGAGGGATAACAGAAGTTGAAGGTCAAAAGAACTGGAGGGCCAGTGGTTGCCCATCCCTTACTTAGCACATATCTGAGAGTTGGTGCAACATCATAGAATATAAGAGGGAGGATTCCTCTTATAAGAGCATCACAGGGATGTAGGATTTTTCAGATTCCCCTACCCAGATTCCCCTACTCAATGCAATAGACACTCCCATGACATTGGGAGGTAGACTTTGAGATCCCATCCCTCCCACTGCCTCCTCCCTGCCCCCCCAACCACTGCCAAAGCAACCTTGAATGACCTCATAGAGGTCAAAAGGGGGGCATTCCAGTGGGTGAGGATGGAAGAGGATGCTGGATAATAGGAACAACTCCGCATGCTTTCCAGACACCAGCGGGCGATAGAGAGCACGGTGCATGGCCAACAGTGGTGTGTCTAGCGCAGCCCCTTGTTTTCCTGCAGTTTCCTCTTCCTTTTTCCTCCTTCTCCCTCTTGCCTTTGTATCAAGCACATGGACCATGTGTGTTTCTGCTGATGTGTGTAAAAGCATCAAGCTGAGTTGAACTCCTTTTTAAATTGACTCTAGCTTGCATTTACGGCCACAAACGGTAAATGCCGTGTTGTCACATTTTCTCTCTCTGTAAAGCAGCTCTGCTGTAGGTCACACCTGACATTCCAGCAGAGGAGAGAGTGGGGTGTGCTCTTATCCTATGGCCTTTCCAATCCCACCCCTGAAAGACGTGAGTCCTCTAGACAGGCTCAGAGGCAGGGCACAGGATACCTGGAAGCCTCTGATATTCATTCATTTTCATTCATGTATTATAATTCTATACTGCCCCATAGCTGAAGCTTTCTAGGTGGTTCACAATTAAAAAAAAAAAATACATTATTTTATATACAGTATTATAAAATCATTC
The DNA here is from genome assembly GCF_057233095.1 of Heloderma suspectum. Taxonomy (NCBI): domain Eukaryota; kingdom Metazoa; phylum Chordata; class Lepidosauria; order Squamata; family Helodermatidae; genus Heloderma; species Heloderma suspectum. The sequence continues at coordinate 26,465,139 of NC_139469.1, forward strand.
ATGTAATGACAAAGAACAAACAGAACACACAACAACAACATATATCTAAAAGAATGTAAAACAATCAGCCAGAGGCAATCAAAGAGACTCATTATATGCTTCCAAACGTCTGAGAGAAGAGGGCACTGAAAAGACGACAATGATGGGACCAGGCGAGCCTCGTCCGGGAGATTATTCCATAAATGTGGGGGGCACCAACGAGAAGGCCCCCAATTTATTGGAGGCTTCCGTTCAGTGGGTGGCAAGCAAGTAGGATTGCACCCTTAAGCTATAAATCGGAAAGTCCTGGTTTGAATCTCACCGTGAACTTTCTGTGTGGCCTTAGGTAAGCCAACATCTCTCCACCCCACCCCACACCCATCTGCAACAGGGATATAATATTACTGTCAATACAGGGTTATATTAAGATAACATGCCTGAAGTGCTTTCAGCACTCAAAATTGCATTGTTATTCTGACATTACAGATTGGTTCAGATGGTCCTGAGAATTCTGGTGGAGATCCTGCATTCACAGAACTATAGTTCTCAAGGTAGCACTCTTCAAGTACTTGAAAGGCTGTCACAGAGAGGAAGGCCAGGTTCTCTTCTCAATCATCCCAGTGTGCAGGACACAGAATAATGGGCTCAATTTACAGGAAGCCCAGATTCCGGCTGAACGTCAAGAAAAACTTCCTGACTGTCAGAGCAAGATGACCATGGAACCCGTTACCTAGGGAGGTGGTGGGCTCTCCCACACTGGAGGCATTCCAGATGAACCTGGACAGCCATCTGTCAGGGAAGTTTTGACTTGGGGCATCTCTACACCAGCCCCAAATCCTGCATTTAAAACAGGGCTTTCTACTTCCGTTTTAAATGCAGAATCACAACTCCCCTTTTCACGTATTTCCTTTCCCCCCACCCCTTCCCCCTCCTTCTCCCCGTATCTGAGTCTTCCATCATCTTTCATTGATCTCACTCCTCTTCTTGCCGCTTGTCCTCTTTTCACGGAAGGAACTCAAGCGGAACACAGCGGGGTAATTTGATAGCTCATTATCTGAAATCTATTTAAAAACGGATCAAAGGGCATTTAGTGCAGGAGACGCTTTGAATGATCACGGCGTCATGTAAAGAGCTCGCATGAAGCTCCATGAAGGAGCCATCAAATAGCAGGATAAAAGCTCAGTGTAAAGGAGCCCTTGGATTCCTACACTGAGCAGGGGGTTGGACTCGATGGTCTTGCAGGCCCCTTCCAACTCTACTATTGTATGATTGTATGATTGTAGGTTCCCTGAGGAGGAGGGAATGAGTGTTTGACCAATTTAAACCTATAGTAGAAACACAACATCCCACTGTCTAACTAGAATTGTGAAAAGCTAATCTTCTGGGTTGCCATTTGTACTATCAAGGTTCAGCATGAGCGTCAAAACATCTGACTTTTATAAAATATAGCAGGATTTGTTTTTTGTACCAATCAGGGACATACACTGCAGTATTTGTCAAAGCCTTTGCTCAGACTATGGAAAAGAGACTAAATATAGTCTGTTATGGTTAAGAATTATAAAGAAAACCTCAAAGCAGGGTTGGATTCCACCAACCTCTTGGTTTGTAAGGTAAAGGAAAAATATACATATATGTTAAATATATTACTCTCTGTAAGTAATTAAATTTAAATCCAATGTGTTTTAATTGTTTTTCTCTCTTACTATGGGTTTGTTTAATTTTGTTTGGGAAAATTAATAAAACCCTTCAAGCAAAATAAGGATCTGTATGAGAACTGGGCATTTCCTGTATGGTTTGAGTGCGTCTTGTCCTTCTCTCGCCTCCATGTCAATGTTTGCTGTAGACCTGCATGTAGGAATCTGGGGTCTTCACCAAACAGTTGTAAAGCAGCAGTGGGGTGCTGCAGTTTGAGGCAGTGAAGCAGTAAGTGGGAGGTGGGTGCTTTCTCCCCTGCTGTGCCTTCTCCCAGCCTCTGTTTCTGCAATGCGCCAAACGTGTTCAGAATTCTGGAGTGGGGGAGCAGCTGCTGGGAGGGAATTATAAGGAGAAAACGGGCAGTTGCATAAAAGGTCATCACTCCATGTCTCTTGCTTCACATGATGGCTGAGTCATTTGAGGCCAGCTCTGTTCAAGTCTGTGCGTCCTCCGACTCGGGTCTCTGCAAAACGTGCCAGGCCCAGCATGTCTGATTCACAGCGGATACTGACTTGGACTGGGTTTCCAGGCCTGGGTCTCCACCCAATTTGGCTCTCCTCCCCCTTTCTTTTTCTTTTATGTTTCCAGTAAGGCAGAAGCGGGCAATCAGAGAGTAGAGCAGGCCTCACGCAAAATACATTTGAAAAGCTCCCACAGCCTTTCCCAAGCTGGTGTCCTCCAGAGGAGGAGGACTACATCTCACATCATCCCCAGCAAGCATGAACACCAGGTTGGGGAAGGCTGAGCTTTAACACAGCATTTACACACACACAAAATCCCAGTAAAGTGATAGCAGTCATGGCAGATGAGCAGCATCAGCAGTTTTAAAATTGAGGGGGGAAGGAACTTGCATAACAGCCTCAAGGACGAATTAGCCTGCAATCCTAAAACACACTTATGTGTGTTTTAGGGAGTAAGCCCTATTGAACACAGTGGGTAAATGTGGACCTCTTGAGTAAATGTGGACCAAAATGCGCGGAACATCTCACAAGAGTAGCTGGTATTGCGTACCTTGTAGCACACGATATCCTAGCACAGCATCTATATTGATCTTATCATACTGATTTTCGAAGAAGAAAGTTGCTTTCTCCAGTGCAGCGAGGATGGCATCCCTCCCGTCCTCCTTGTCACAATTGGACACATCCAGATGAAGGAGACAAATCAACAGCTGGAACAGAAGGAACAGCATCCTTGCTTCGCTTGAGGACTGTGCAGCTGAGAGGGCTCCGTTGTGTAGCAGCTTCCCCAGCTGAGTGTCTAGGAATGTTTTCTGCTCCGCTGTTTCAAAGCAGGATGTTATCTATGCAAATACTTTCGAGGGCACAGCCAACACCCCTCAGGATATGTTTGCATTGTGCCTGGATGTCCATGGGCTGTTCTTCCGATGAATCCTTTCCGCACGTGCTTTAATATCTCCTCCTGGAACTGGGGGCTATTGGGTTTAGTTTCCAGTTCCTTTAGAAGAAATAAACACTAAGAATTGCCCTGTCAAACCACACGTACAGGGATCAGCTCTGTGTTGTATCTATATATTTTTCTGGGGAAGTGTAAAATGGGAAGGGATTGCTTGAAATGGATCATGGAGTAATGGCTGTGCAAGAAATGTGGGCCAGTGAGAAATGGGGCATATCGGTGGGGATTGCTACATAGGTGGAAGTGTGAACAGTTTGGATTTTTACTGCCAATTAAGAAGGCAAAGTGAGCTCTGATGTTTATAGAAACAGCTGTGTGTTGTGTTTCATTGTGTAAAAAGAAGTAAATAGGGGTTAAGACATGTCAGCCAAGAATCTAAAAATTAGATGTGTATTATGCCTGATGCAGGTATATCACTGACCCAGCTCCTAACCATCATTCGGAGACCATGAGCATTTCTACACGAGTGATTTATTGCACACTTGTGATTGGCCGCTCACAGAGGATTGCAGGTCCTTTACATGATGTCGTCAACCTCCAGGACATCTCCCACGCTTTCCTCCCTTTACCCTGCTTTCAAAAAGATCGGAGATAAAGTGACAAGGGACGCTAATCTGTTCTATTGGCTGTGTGTAATGATGGCAAAACACTATTGTCACAGTGCCATGTAGTGGCTGTAAAATGAAATGTATAGAAAAAATATAGAACTTGCCGAGGAAGGACTTCCCTTGATTCAAACCATGTGTCCGCCCGTGTAAAGGAGCCGGGCGTAATCCTGCAAAGAATCTGGAAGCAGAAAGCCCTGGTAAGGATGTGGGATTTCAGCCTCATGTGAAGAACCTCTGTGAGTCATCTCACCTTGATCCTCTCCTTTTGCACATAAATCCATGACGTTCCACTTCATTTCTGGCACTAACCATGGTTAGCATTATGCCTGTGCATTTACTCTAACCATGGTTAGCCCCAAACCACACTTTGCGACACCCCCCTCCTCTCCATTGCTAATTCAAGTAGGTGAAGGCACAACGGAATTCCTGCACCCCAATAAACCATCCTACATGTCACTCAATTTGCCCTCTACTGGAGTACTGGCTTCCACCTGTCTCTCATGTCCACCTGCCTCAAAGTTGGTTGAAGAATTCCGTGACTCTACAGTTGCTTGAACTTGTTCTCACTGCTTCAAGGTGGTGTGTATGTTTACCTGGTACCCTCCAGATGTTTGGGGTAACAACCCCCGTCATCCCTGGCCATTGGCCATACTGGCTGGGGCTCCAACCTGATACCCTCCAGATGTTTTGGATTATAGCCCCCATCATCCCTGACCATTGGCCATACTGGCTGGGGCTGATGGGAACTGTAGTTCTAAATTTCTGGAGAGTCACAGGTTGGAGAAGGTACACAAATGCCACTTTTCAGATTTGTCTAGCAATGAGGGTTGTCATGGACCCAACCATTCCTGACCAGAGATATTATCAGCCCTCCCAATGTAGAAATACACGAGGAAAAGCCCCCCAGAGCCTGGGTCAAATAACCTCATGTTCCCTGTCAAGCCAAAGTACCTCCCAAAAAGTATGTGTTCTGACTTAATTTATATGCATGAGTTCATAGCATTCCCATAAGCTCTTTTATATATATTGACATTATAACTCTTAGCGTCCAATCCAATTACAAGCCAGTAGCATAGCTGGGAAACAAACAAAGTCTTACGGTTACACTGATGCTTGCTCAGTGAAAATTAGTTGTTGTTCTCCTCAGATTCCATAGACCTCAGCCAATATTTTTTAAATCCCATCTTCTTAACTCTTGCAGGCCCAACCAAAACTAACAGCCCAAAATTCAAGCACTCCCCCTTATTCTGTCTTCTTCCCCTAGTCCTTTTTTAAATCCTCTTTTCATGGCTTCAGTTCCTTTTTGCAATTTGGGGAACTCCTCCAAGTCATTATCAGAGAGTTTTCTGAAGGCGGTGAGAAACTCAGGGTGTTTTCGTCTTCCACAAGTCATAATAACTGAACTGTCTCCACACACACACAAGGCCGAAGTACATCCCAGAATATCAGGGTCAGTTTTATGAGCAGGCCTGAGACCGGGCAAGGAACAAAGAAAATGCTGCGGTGCGCGATTAAAAGTCAGGCCAAAAATCAACAACATGCACCGCAGTGTGTTTTAGGTTATGTGTACACCAAATCTCTGCTTTCTAGCTTATGGAGAATGTGCCTTAAACAAGGAGATTGCTAATTAATAGCTCAAGATAGCCACCTTTGCAGGACTGAGTCCGGTTCTGGGCACCATATTTTATGAAGAACAACCGACAAACTGGAGCACTTCCAGAGAACAGCGCACCGCAATGGTGAGGGGTCTGGAAACCAAGTCATATGAGGAGTGATTGAAAGAGCTGGGTATGTGTAGGCTGGAGAAAAGAAGATGAAGGGGAGACATGAAAGTTTTCTTCAAATATCTGAAAGGTCGTCGTGCGGAAGATGAAGCAGACTTGCGGCAATAGCATGGAAGCAGGTTCTGGCTAATCATTAAGAGAAATTTCATGAACGGACTGCCTCAGGAGATGGTGGGTTCTACTGTGCTGGGGGTATTTAGACAGAGGCTCAATGGCCATCTCTCAAGAATGCTGCATATTTTATTTCTTTGCTAGATTTAAATCCTGCCTTTCCTCCAAAGAGCCCAAGGAGGACATTATCTTCCTCTTATCCATGTTATCCTCACAACAGCCCTGTAAGGTAGGTTAGGCTGAAAGTCAATGATCTCCCTCCTATGTGTAGAAGGGGAAAAAAGGCAAGAGATCAAGAGACAGTGGTTCAAGCTTCAGTGCTTTAGTTCAGGCTTTAAGGGCTGCTAGGCCTTGTTGCTGGAAAAGCAGTTTGCAATGAAAAGGAGCAAAGGTGGAAGAAATTTGCTCTGTGTTAATAATATTTTTAGAAGAAGGCAGTACAAATAGCGGTTAGCAACGTGTGAGTCTGTGACAGGCAGCCATGAAGGACAGCCTTGTGGTGATTTGCCATTTTCTATAATTGTTGCTTGACCCTTCTGTAGCTGCTGACTCCGCATTATCACTTGTTTGGGAATCAGTTAATCAGCTGATCAATAAGTCAACAAGAGAGCAATCCTGTGGGGATTGACAGCCGCCTCCGAACTCAGGGGCAACTGTCTATCCACTGCAGAGTGGGAGGAGCGGTGAGAAGCACATCTCCTCCGCACTCCAGCCGCCCTACTTTCGCGGCTAGACAGCTGATATCGGCTGTCTAGCCACGGGACCTCGGAGTGTGGGGTGGGGAGGCCGGACAACGCATAGGAAGTGTCGTACCGGCACTTCTGACCTCCCCGCCCCCCCAGGCACGCCCTTTCCCCCACTCCACGCTGCTCTTCCAAGTGTGGAGCGCGGGGCTGATCCGTGCTGCCTACGAGGTGGTGTGGGAGGGGGTGGAGGTCTGTTGTCTGGGAACCGACCAATCCTATGGCCATCTAGCCACTGACTAGCGGCCATAGGATTGCGCCCCAAGGCTATGACTCATATGATAATTGTAAAGCTATATAATGTGTTGCTTGGGAATGGAAGGGAAGGAGCTTTGTACCACAACCTGACCATTGTAGAAGGATGGGTTTCCTCCCCAACAGCTGTTGAGTTGTGATTTCCTTCGGCCAATAAAAGTCTCTGAAGGAACTGCACTCCGAAGCACATGAGTGGATTAATTTTTCTTCAGCATATGTTTCTATAGTTGGCAGATGTTTCTTCAACGGGAACTACAGGTTCTAGCCAACTGTGTTGTCCACTAGCACATCGCTGCTGGAATGGATTCGCCCTCCCACACAAATCTGCTCTGGAGGTGAGCTATTGTGAGCATTTCTACACCAGGCTAAAATCCCACAACTTTACCAGGGCTTTCTGCTTCCGTTTTAAATGCCGGATCATACTGGGATCCCTTTACATGTGCTTCCCCCCCCCCACATTATCGCTGTGCTCTAAAGTTTTCATTATACAGCCACTAGATGGCGCTGTGGTCTAGCTCCTCTTATCACACAACTTCCTCTTTTCAGGAGGAAACTCAACACACTATAATTTGATAGCTCATTATCTCCGATCTTTTTTTTAAAACGAGAGACGCCCTGGAAGTTGACAACGTCATGTAAAGGACCCACAAACTTCCATGAGCAGCCAATCTCAAATCTCAGGATAAAAGCTCTACTTTCTGCTCACCCTGGCTTAGAGGTGGTGGTGGTGGGATTTACGTCACTGGAACAGTGCAAGAAATAATTACGCCCTCCTTCAATGGCACTGTCTGTGGCCCCAATCCAAGTGCCTTCCCATGTTCTTTTAAAAAGAAATTAAAGAGACTGGCAAAATTAAGGAGACTGAACATAGATCTCCATTGTCTACTCCAGGGATGGGGAACCTCTTTCAACTGGAAAGGCCAAGTTCCATTTCAGAGAAGAGTTTGGGGGCTGCATTCCAGTGGTGGGCTGGGCCAAAGGCAAACAGAGGCCAGGCTGAACAACCATCATATTTTATCATGAAGCAGTTACTGCCACTTACTTAGCCTTGAAAGAGGCATCTCAATCTTTCAGAGTGGGAAAAGAACCAGTGCTAACGTAGGACAACTACCAAATGAGCAGCAGTCAGAGGAAAGGGGTGTGACCAGGAAAAGGGGGCATGACCCTCAAGATAATCCCAGAGGGCCAGTTTGGGACCCCAGGAGGGCCAGATTTGGCCAGTGGTCTGGAGGTTCCCCACCCCAGGTCTACTCTAATATGGCCCTTACAAAGTTGTGGGTATGAGTACCTGGCCAAGGAGCTTATACAAGATTTTAGTGTGTACATTTCACCAGCACCTTGGATAGCTCCTTTAGGGTTCTGACTGGTTCTGACTGAAACCTGGTGGGGATTCTTCACCCCACCAACATTGGAGCCACCAGCCTCTGCTGCATTTCACCCTGACAGCCTGGTCATATGTACGATCAATTGGAAATAAACCCCACTGTTTCTGTTCAATGAAGCTTTCTTTCCGGTTAAGTATGCACATGATTGCAGCCTGTCGCTCTTTACATCCATAAGGAATTAAGCAAGACTCAGAGGTTGCCGTAGAAGGCCTAATCTCTGGATACAGAAGGCTATTATTTTTGCAAGTTTTATTCTTTCTAAATTAAACAGACTTGATGCATCCTGCAAGTGGCAGCATATTGCTTGGGTGAGCAGACCGAATTGCCTTTAGGGCCCTTCCAGGTATACTAATTTGAAGATCTTCTGCTCTGCTAATCTTCCAGCCAACATAATTTTTAAAAATTTTGGTGTAGGATGAACAGAAACTTATCATTCCTCACCTCTAAAAATAACAGTTGCAGGTACAAGCACTGTGCAACATTAGTAGTAATCACAGGTTAAAGAGATATAATTAGTTTATTCTACTCCTCCTTACCCTGGTATTCTAGAAGCCCACAGGCACCATAAAACTAAGGGGACGTTCATAAATGACATAATGGACAATTCCACAACATGCACATTGTGTGTTTACACACCATTTTATTTATTTATTTCATTTATGTCTTGTGTGAAGGTTTGAGGCCTACCGAGGCAAGGAAAAGCAAAAGGTCAGGTCTAGAGGCCTGGGTTCTTTTGTTGGGAGGGGGTAACCCTGAGAGGAGCAGTTTCATTTCCCTGGTTAAGTTTCATTTCCCCTGTTAAGTTTCATTCCTTCAGGTTTGAAACAGTACTTTTGTTTTTGAGGATGGTGGGTATATAAAGAGAGTGAGACAGCCCGTAAGAGCAGAGTCAGAGAGACCAGAGCAGGAAGAGAGAGAAGGAAGAAGCAGCTTGAAGTGCAGCTAGGGTAGAAATACTTTTGTTTTTGCAACTTTTGTTTTCTCTTAATGCCTTTTGTCACTCACTCAGCTCTATTGTGTAAATACCTTTAGTTGTGATTTACTTGCTTTAATTTACCAGTAAACTGTTGTGGTTAAACTTGGTGTCTAGAGTGTCAATCACCCCACGCCTACAGCCCAAACCCCACGTTATTGGGAAGTGGAAGTTTAACAGGTACGACTCTTAAGGAGGCAAGGGATCCTTAAGGAGGTGCTCAGGGGGTCCAGCTCATAAGGGGAGCCCTGACATCCTGCCTTTCTTCTATGGAACTCTAGGCTTTTGAACTTGTGAATACAATTCTCATGGCAAAGTAGCAGGTTAAAAGACAACAGATGTAATGTGCTTATAAGGGTATTTTTCATTGGATGCATGAAATGGGCGGTGACATTTTTTAGGGAATATCTGTCTATCTATCATCTATGTATCTAGTCCTTTTCGGCCATTTGCTTGAACACATGAGGGCTAAATGTGAGTATCCTTACATGAAGATCTGAAGACGGTTTCAGCATGTAGGTCTGGAAAGGGTTTCTAAGGGTGCAATCTGATGCATGTTTAGACAGAAAAAGTCCTACAACTCCCAGCATTCCCCAGCCAGCATTTGGGGGTGTGGTAGAGGCAGAAAACTTAAGAACCTAAGAAGAGGCATGCTGGATGAGGCCAAGGGTCCATCTAGTCCAACATTCTGTTCACATGGTGGCCAACCAGATGCCTGTGAGAAGCCCACAAGCAGGACATGAGTGCAACAGTGCTTTCCTAGTCATGTTCTCCAGCAACTGGTATGGAGAGGGATACTGCCTCTGATATGGGAGGTAACACAGAGCCATCATGATTAGCAGAGAGAATTCTCTGGAGTAAGAAGTTAGAGGACAAATTTGGGACCACTGAATGCATGTTCCCACTCCTACTAGCTGAACTGCGCCCTTTCCCACAGGCCATCTAACACCAATGTTCCTGTGGGGAAAGAACATCAAATGCCGGCCGGTAGTTTTTGTTTTTAAGCCTGTGGTTCTTGCTGCATCCACAGTATATTTATAAATGTCATGAGCTTAAATTCAGGACTGGCAGCTAATTCCAATTCTGAGCCTTCTAGTGTGATATAGCAAGGCATGAGAAAGGGAGGGGGGAAGGTATCCCACACACCCTGACGGTGGCCATGTGTCAGTCTGATAAGGACTCTCTAGCCCAAGTCGAGTTGAAAGGGAAAGCAGGTCTGTGAAGTTGTCCATCGACATGGACAGCAGACTGAGCAGGCACACAGGTCACCTGGTCACAGCCTTCCTCACTATGGTGAGATGTCTTGAATCTCTAAAATAATTATATCTACATGTACATCTATACATAAAAATCCATATCCGTTTTTTTTTAATGCAAACCCACGTCCACTCGTATCCCCTTTTCTGGCTATGTGCTAGTCCTGAATTCATTACAAGGGCTCCTGTTCCAGGCTGGCTGGATTCCTGGACAGGAGTACTCTTCTAAAAAGACAGGTAGGCACCCTGGTGCCCTCCATATGTTTTGGACTACAACTCCCATAATTCCCAAACATGGGCCATGCTGGCATGGGAGCTGTAGTCTAAAACATCTGGAGGGTACCAGCTTGCCAACCTGTCTTTGGTGGTGCGTGTGTATGTACAGTATGTGATATGCTGAAACATGTCCTGCTTTAATAATAGTGATAGTAATGGGAATAGTAGTAGGACTAGCAGTAGTAATAGTAGTAACAATAATAATAAAAAAATACCTCCACTTGGTTCAGGTCAATAATAATAATAATAATAATAATACTTAACTAAAACTGCACTTCTGCCTTTGGATCATGTTGATGATAATAATAATAGATAACTTTAATAATAATAATAATAATAATAATAAACTATTAACAATAGCTAACTAAAACTGCACTTCTGCCTTTGGATCATGTCAATAATAATAATAATAATAATGATGATGATGATAATTTCATGCTGCCGCTGTTTTACTGTTGTTTTTTTTATTGTATTTCCCAATTTTGCTGGTTGGGTAACTGTTCTTGCATATGTTATTTTAGACTGAAGGGATCGCTCTCTCCCTCCCCCCCCACCCCTAAACCAGCCTTCTCCAACCTGGTACCTTCCCATCATCCCCAGCCAGCATGGCCAATGCATCTGAAGGATGATGGGAGCTGCAGTCCAACGCATCTGGAGGGCACCAGATAGAGAAGGCTACCCTAAATCTCCCCTTCATGGATCACTGCCTTGTTGTGGCGAAGGGGCTTGTGTAACTCAGTGAAGCCATAAGCTATGCCGTGCAGGGCCACCCAAGACGGACAAGTGCAGGGCCACCCAAGACGGACAAGTCATGGTGGAGAGTTCTGACAAAATGTGGTCCACTGGAGAAGGAAATGGCAACCCACTCCAGTATTCTTGCCAAGAAAACCCCATGGAACATATCACAAAGATAAAAGAGATGACGCCGGAAGATGAGCCCCTCAGGTCGGAAGGTGTCCAATATACTACTGGGAAAGAGCAGAGAGAATTTCCAAGTAGCGCCAGAAAGAGTGAAGCCGCTGGGCCAAAGCCGAAAGGACACTCAGCTGTGGATGTGTCTGGTGGTGAAAAGAAAGTCTGATGCTGTAAAGAACAATATTGTTTAGCAACCTGGAATGTCAGATCAATGAATCAAGGTAAGCTGGACGTGGTCAAACATGAGATGGCAGATTGAACATCGACATCTTGGGAATCAGCGAACTAAAATGGACAAGCATGGGCTATTTAATTCAGGTGACCATCATGTCTACTACTGTGGGCAAGAATCCCTTAGAAGAATTGGAGTAGCACTCATAGTCAATAAAAGGGTGGGAAAAGCAGTACTGGGATACAATCTCAAAAACGATAGAATGATCTCAGTACGAATCCAAGGCAAACCATTCAACATTACAGTAATTCAAGTCTATGCCCCAACCACTGATGCCGAAGAAGCTGAGGTTGATCGGTTCTATGAAGACCTACAACACCTTCTAGAACTAACACCAAAAAAAGATGTCCTCTTCATCATAGGGGATTGCAATGCTAAGGTAGGAAGTCAAGAAATAACCAGGATAACAGGCAAGCATGGCCTTGGTGTAAAAAATGAAGCAGGACAAAGGCTAAAAGAGTTTTGCCAAGAGAACACGCTGATCATAGCAAACACTCTTTTCCAACAGCACACATCACCAGATGGTCAATATCGAAATCAGATTGATTATGTCCTTTGCAGCCAAAGATGGAGAAGCTCCATACAGTCAGTCAAAACAAGACCTGGAGCTGACTGTGGCTCAGATCATGACCTTCTTATTGCAAAATTTCGGTTTAAATTGAAGAACGTAGGGGAAACCACTAAACCATTCAGGTATGACCTCAATCATATCCCTTATGAATATGCAGTGGAGGTGATGGATAGATTTCAGGGATTAGACCTGATAGACAGAGTGCCTGAGGAACTATGGACGGAGGTCCGTAACATTGTTCAGGAGGCAGCAACGAAATCCATCCCAAAGAAAAAGAAATGCAAGAAAGCCAAGTGGCTGTCTGATGAGGCTTTACAAATAGCTGAGGAAAGAAGAGAAGCGAAAAGCAAGGGAGAAAGGGGAAGATATATCCAACTGAATGCAGAGTTCCAGAGCATAGCAAGGAGAGACAAGAAGGCCTTCTTAAATGAACAATGCAAAGAAATCGAGGAAAACAACAGAATGGGAAAGATTAGAGATCTCTTCAAGAAAATCGGAGATATCAAGGGAATGTTTTGTGCAAAGATAGGCATGGTAAAGGACAAAGAAGGCAGGGACCTAACAGAAGCAGATGAGATTAAGAAGAGGTGGAAAGAATACACAGAACTATACAGGAAAGATCTCAATGTCCCTGATAGCCATGATACTGCAGTCACTGAACTTGAGCTGAACATTCTCGAGAGTGAAGTCAAGTGGGCCTTAGGAAGCATTACTAACAACAAAGCTAGCGGAGATGACAGTATTCCAGCTGAGCTATTTAAAATCCTAAAAGATGATGCTGTTAAACTGCTGCACTCAATATGCCAACAAATTTGGAATACTCAACAGTGGCCACAAGACTGGAAAAGGTCAGTTTACATTCCAGTTCCAAAGAAGTGTTCAAACTACCGTACAATTGCGCTCATTTCACATGCCAGCAAGGTTATGCTCAAAATCCTACAAGCTAGGCTTCAGCAGTATGTGAACTGAGAACTACCAGAAGTACAAGCTGGGTTTCGAAGAGGCAGAGGAACTAGAGATCAAATCGCCAACATTCGCTGGATGATGGAGAAAGCAGGAGAATTCCAGAAAAACGCCTATTTCTGCTTCACTGACTACGCTAAAGCCTTTGATTGTGTGGATCACAACAAACTCTGGTAAATTCTTAAAGAGGTGGGAGTACCAGACCACCTTACCTGTCTCCCGAGAAACCTGTACGAGGGTCAAGAAGCAACAGTAAGAACCGGACATGGAACAACCAATGGTTCAAAATTGGGAAAGGAGTACGACAAGGCTGCATATTGTCGCCCTGCTTATTTAACTTATATGCAGAGTACATCATGAGAAACGCCAGGTTGGATGAATCACAGGTCGGAATTAAGATTGCCGGGAGAATTATCAACAACCTCCGATATGCAGACGATACCACCCTAATGGCAGAAAGCGAAGAGGATCTCAAGAGCCTCTTGTTGAGGGTGAAAGAGGAGAGTGCAAAAGCTGGTTTGAAACTCAACATTAAAAAAACTAAGATCATGGCATCTGGCCCCATCACTTCCTGGCATATAGAAGGGGAAGAAATGGAAGCAGTGACAGATTTTACTTTCTTGGGCTCCAAGATCACCGCAGACGGTGACTGTAGCCATGAAATTAAAAGACGCTTGCTCCTTGGGAGGAAAGCTATGGCAAACCTAGACAGCATAGTCAGAAGCAGAGACATCACCTTGCCGACAAAGGTCCATCTAATCAAAGCTATGGTTTTCCCAGTAGTAATGTATGGCTGTGAGAGCTGGACTATAAGGAAGGCTGAGCGCCGAAGAATTGATGCTTTCGAACTGTGGTGCTGGAGAAGACTCTTACGAGTCCCCTGGACTGCAAGGAGGTCAAATCAGTCCATCCTAAAGGAAATCAACCCTGAGTGCTCATTGGAAGGACAGATCCTGAAGCTGAAGCTGAAATATTTTGGCCACCTAATGCGAAGAGAAAAGTCACTGGAAAAGACCCTGATGCTGGGAAAGACGGAAGGCAAAAGGAGAAGGGACGGCAGAGGATGAGATGGCTGGTAGCATCACCGACGCAATGGATATGGACTTGAGCACGGTCCGGGAGAGAGCGCAGGACAGGGACAGGGAGGCCTGGCGTGCTCTGGTCCAGGGGGTCACGAAGAGTCGGACACGACTGAACCACCACCACAAATTTTTAAAGAATCCACTCCTTTGTTTTCTGACTCTGCAGATTTGGGCAAGTAATTTCTGAGCACTCTACTGCGCACACAGAATATAATGGTACGTTAATGAAAACATAACCTGCGCCAAAGCATAAATAATGCCTGTCTTGATTATCGGAACGGCTGAAGAACGACAACCCTAAACCTGGGGTGGGCAGAGCGTAGGTACCTCGCCAGACGGTGCCGACTTCAACTCCCAGAAGCCCCCGCCAGCACGGCCGGTGGTCAGGCATGCTGGGAGTCGAAGTCCCAAACACCCGGCGAGCTGCTCCCTGCCCTGCCCGGCCCTGCTCTAGCCCATTACAGGGCGGCCGCCCCCCTCCTCGACCGTCCTTCCCGAGCCAGGCATATCGCTTCAGTTCGTTTCAAAGCGGCGGGGGGGGGGGGGAGATTCCGCCCTTCGCGCCTCGCTCCCGCCCCAAGATGGCGGCGGAGTCGACAACGGCCCATCGCCCTCACGGGGCGACCCGAGGAGCCGCGCGTCCCGGGCCCGGCCTGCAGAGGGCGCGCGCGGGCGGGCGGGGGACGCCGCTCTAGCCCGCCGCTCTAGCCCGCCGCTCGCTTCCCCCGCTCGAGATGGCGGCCGCGGCTTGGCTGGCGCTCTGCGGGGCGGCGGCGCTGCTGGGGCCCCTGTTGCTCCTGTTGCTGTGGCAACGGGCGCGGCCCGCCGGGGCCGAGGGCCGGGCGGCGGTGCTGGTGCTGGGCGACCTGGGCCGCAGCCCCCGCATGCAGTACCACGCCCTGTCGCTGGCCCGCCGCGGCCGCCGCGTCGCCTTCGTCGGCTACCCGGGTGAGTCCCGCCGCCTCCCGGCTCCGGCCCTTCCCGCTGCTGGGCGGCAGGGCAGGAGAGGTGCCGGGGCGCAGGGGCCTGGCAGCCACGCCTCTCCCTGCCCCGCCAAGGCTCGCTCCCGAGGCGGCGCTGGGCGGGAGCCCTGCGCTCTGCGGCGGCGGAAGGCGCTCTGCATGCGCTCAGAGGCGCCCCGATTCGTTATGCGTTTATTACACTTCTGTCCTGCCTTTCCCCCTCTTGCGAGGAGCCCGAGGTGACTTACATAGCCCTCCTCCTCTCCTTTTTATCCTCACAACAACCCTGCGAGGTAGGCCATTGGCTGGCCCAGAGTCTCCCAGTGAGCTTCCTGGCTGGGTGGGGACTTGAACCCAGGTCTCCTGACCCCCAGTCCAGCGCTCTAACCACGACACCACGCTGGCTCTCGATGTGGTTTTTTCAGTCTTGATCAGGCAAGGGAAAGCGATGGTCAGTTCTAGATTCCTTTTTCTTAGAGGTTTTGCTGGGTCACCCCAGTCCGCAGCCACTGTTGCCCCGCAGTGTGCTTGTGGCGCTCCTGACCGTGTAGGGTTCTCCGTTCTCGTCACCGAGTGGCTGGCACAAAGTCACCCAGTGAGCTTCATGGCCGGGTGGAGACTTGAACCCTGGTCTCCTGAGCCCCAGTGCAGCACTAACCACGACACCACGCTGGCTCTCGATGTGGTTTTTTCAGTCTTGATCAGGCAAGGGAAAGCGATGGTCAGTTCTAGATTCCTTTTTCTTAGAGGTTTTGCTGGGTCACCCCAGTCCGCAGCCACTGATGCCCCGCAGTGTGCTTGTGGCGCTCCTGACCATGTAGGGTTCTCCATTCTCGTCACCAAGTGGCTGGCACAAAGTCACCCAGTGAGCTTCATGGCCGAGTGGGGACTAGAACCCAGGTTTCCCCAGCCCCAGTCCCAACACTCTAACTGCTACACCACAACTGGGGCTTGCCCTGTAGTGGTTTATTTCCTAGCATGCCTGCAGGGCCTCAAAGTTCTGTTCTAGAGAGGAGGGTTCTCTTCCCCGGGGAGGTGCTGAGCCTTCTTGGGTCCAGTTTAAGTTTTCTGCTTGCCCTCCCGAGGACAGACAGACTGGCTCTTTCTTTGCCACCCTGGACTAAAACAAAGTGATGCTTGAATAGCTGCTGAGATATGTTAGAAGACCCTTCCGAATGGCCTTCAAAATACTTTGGGTTTCTGAATGGTAGACCATAGGCCACCTGGTGCCCTCCATGTGGACTACAAGCCCCATAATCCCCAGTAACTAACCATGCTGGCATGGACTGACGGGAGCTGTTGTCTAAAACACCTGGTATGGGGTGAGATGAGCTGTCCTCAACCTGGTGCCCTCCAGATGTTTTGGACAACACCTCCCAGCATTTCATGCTGTCTGGGGCTGATGGTCTAAAACATCTGGAGGAAACCAGGTTGGAGAAGGCTGGTTCTCTTGATAATGTAATTTCCCTTGTTCATGAGAAGGAAGAGGTCCGCTTTTAGATATAAAATGAAGTAATTTATGCTGCTACTAATACATTTACAGACCTTTGTAGCCTTCTAGACTCTCTGCTGCAGCAGGGCTTACATCCCCCCCCCCCGCATCGCTTTCATTGTGGCCCCAATATTCACTGTCCATTGTCTGACCTTCCTCTTTACAACTGTCTCAGATTTGACTACTGCTATCTTTGTCAAATGCCATAAAATCCTTGTTCTTCTGCCCACAGTGTCCAGCCGTCCTGCCTATCGCATGTTGATTGCCGATTCATTCCATGTATGGACATTCATTGCCCCCACCCACATTTTGGTGGGCTCAGGCTTCTAGAAAGCTAGAACGGTTTATTTCAAAACTGAGGAGGAGGCTGGATTTTACAGTATTATGAAATAACAGGAGCAATCCAACTGTAGTATTTAATGCTTTTTGATGTATCAAGTTTGTCAGAGCCCCACCTGTTTGGGATCTGTGAAGTGTAAATTAAATTAAAATAAAATAGGTTGTTGGCTCTCTCAGGTCCAATATGCCATCAAAATAAGTAGGACATCTAGTTCACACATTGCGGGTGCAAACCTATTGAGATATATGTCAGCCTCTGAACTCTGAGGCTGATACCTATCCAATGCAGGTCGGGTGGAACACAGAGGGGAGCCTCTCCTCCATGCTTCCCCCGCCCTGCATTCTTGGCTAGATGTGTGATTTCGCTTTGGAGAGGGGCAGGAACAGGCCTGGAGACCACATAGGAAGCAACATAATGTGGCTTCCATGGCCTGTTCCCCTCCCTGCTCCTGGGAACGCCCCCCTTTCATCCTCTTCGGGCTTTGTTTTACAAACACAGAGAGGCAGCCACTGCAGTTCTCCCTGTGCAGGCTATGAAGATGAGGAGGCGGGGAGCACAGTTGCTGAGCGCTGTCTACAAGCTCAGAGCTAGTAAACAGAAAAATCCTGTGGCTCTCTAGACAGAATCTACTGGCCATAGGATTGCTCTCTGAACTTGTCTTTGCATATCTCTCGTATCTTGGTTTCGCATTTGTGCTTACGTGGGTCCTGGATAGACGTTCTTAGAATTGTTTGCTTCTCTTCCAGGCACAACACCACACAGTGAGATTATCAGTAATGGAAACATAGAGATTGTTCACATTGCTGAGCTTAACATCTGGCAAGGTATGGTGAATGTTGCAATGTTACTTTACCATTTTCAAAATAAGACTATTTTGATAGAAAAGGCTAGGGGTGGGACAATATGTGTACTGTATATGTGTACAGTATGTGTACTGTACAACTACAGTGAGGGGCATGGGGACAATTATATGGGAGAATTGGGGGGATGTTTAACCCTTCCTGAGTTCACCAATCTTTTCCCTCCCCTCCACACCCTGTGCATTTCCCCTTTTCTGGGCTCTGAGGCCAGAACAAGCTCAGCAAGGGACAGACAGACTCAGGAGAAAGGACTATTGGTAAATGCAAGAAAGGTTAAGCATACCCAGTCCCCCTCCGACCAGTTCTTCCTTACAAAGATTTGGGAAGCTCCCATGCAGCAGAAAAACACGCTGTGCCAGACTGTGCATTCCATAGCACCATATTTCAGGAGATATGCTTGTCAGCTGCCAATAAGTTAGAAAATGTTGATTCCTTCCTTGCTTCTCCCAGTGTCCCCTCCCCCGTGGAAATCTTTCTGGTTTTTACGCAAGTTGCTTCAAAACTTGACAACAGTTTTTCCTTTTCCAGTTGGGCCCAAGGTTTTCCAGTATATTGCAAAAGTGATTATGCAGAGCATCCAGCTGTTGTACACAATGCTGACGATAGCTAAGCCAGGCTATGTTCTTCTCCAGGTATATATGCAAGATAGATATACATCAAAAAACAGAACTTCCTTGCTTCCTAAGTCTGTTTAAAACATAGCACTGTATTTGCTTCCAAAGCAGCAATCATGGAAGTTGGGAACTGTTTCTTTAAAGCAGAGGTGGGGAACTTCTTTCAGCCCAAGGGCTGAATTCAGTGGTGGGCAGAGCTGAAGACAAAAGGGGGTGGGGTCAAAATCCCCCCCCCTCACATATTGTATCTTAAGGGTGCAATCCTATGCATGTTTTGACAGAAAAAAGTTCTTCAATTCCCAGAATGCCTCATGCTGCAAGGATTGCACCCTAAAGCTATTACTGCCAATAAGTCTTAGGAGAGGTGTTTCAAACTTTTAGAATGGGGAAGAACTACTCAAAAGCTGGGAAACAACCATCCTGTTAGTGATTTGGGGATGGGGTAGGGACAGGGGAAGGGGGCATGGCCCTCTGGAGAGCACTGGAGGGTTGGATTTGGATCTGAGGTTCCCCATCCCTGATTTAAAGTATGTCTAAGGCATTGAGTCAAAGGCGTTGGGGGAAAGGTGGTTTGTGAGCAAGGACTTAAAGTGGGGGCGGGGGGCGGGGAGAAAGCAAGAGATCTTCTCTATTGGTATTACTCTGATATATGCTCTCTTCTCCCCTGCATTTAATGACCAGAATCCTCCAGGTCTGCCCAGCATAGCTGTTACCTGGGCATTTTGTCTTTTGCGAAACAGCAAGCTAATAATTGATTGGCACAACTACGGGTATACTATAATGAGCCTGACACACGGAAAGAGACACCCCATCGTTCGGATTGCTAAATGGTTTGTACAAGGGCTTTTTATACTTATGGTGCATGCTTGGCTAGTGTGTTAGTAGACCACGGGGATTCTATTATTTAAAAAAAAAAACACGGCTGAAGTTGCTTCTGTCCCAATCACATCACTCCCCCACAGTGGTTTTGAAAACCCTAAGAAGGTGGCTTTGGACCAAAGCTCTAAGAACAATGTTCTATAAAGTCCTGTTTGATATATGTCCTTTATGCCCCTTTGTGACTGTTTCAGAAGGGCTAGAATATAATGAAGGATGCACTCTGCCTGCTTAATGCTGCAGGCTTATGAAACTATCCATTAATAATTGTCCTCATGTCATGTATTTCTGAATATGAATATTTAGCTAAATTTCTGAAAGCTGCTCCTGTATTTATACATAGCGTGCATGGCTTGTAAATAAAATTGCTGGGCACTTGGATTTCTTTAACTTCTGTTATAATTAACATGGGCTCTGATCCAGTTACAGTTAGTTGTGCCTAAGTCTCCAACCCTATTTACACTGAACTGGATCCAGACTAAGTTAATGATGGTGAAAAATTGGTCATGACATAAGCTCCGTTGCTTTCCATGGGAACTAAGTGCAGCTAACTTAATCTGGATCCAGTCCACTCAGTGTGTCTTGCTTCCGAGTAGATATACATCAGCCTTTCCCAACCTGGTGCTCTCCAGATGTCTTGGACTACAACTCCCATCATAGGCTACAGTGGCTGTGGGTGATGGGAGGTGTAGTCCAGAATATCTGGCAGGTACTAGGCTGGGGAAGACTGGCATAATATAATGGCATGAATCCCATTAAAAGACAGATTTGGGCCATGGTAAGGGGCGGGTGCCCTTCCAGGTTTGAATTTATTCTCAATTCTGTTGTTATTATTTTTTTTATTTCAAATATTTTCTCAGTATTTTTTTAAAAAACAAACAAGTGGGTTAGCCAGCAACTCATACTTCTGTCTTTTATGAGTATGTCAAGCCATTACATTCCTAGGTTATAAGAAATACTGTGTTGTTGTTGTTGTTGTTGTTGTCGTCATTATTATCATAATTCTCCTCCTCCGCCTCCTCTGTTTATTTATCCAAAGTATATATTGGCCACTTTTTAGGTCCAAGACTTCACAAAGTGACATAAAAACAAGAATGATACAAGCTGTGGCAAGAATATGAACATATATTGCCTTTCTGTGCTTCTAATGGGATTGAGAAATGAAGGAAAGCACAGACCCTAATGTTTGTAGTCATGTGATTTTTATTTTTGCTTTTTTAAAAATAAAAAATAGCATTGCAGCTGCAGGGGAAACATATATTTCTGTGCAAATATATGAAAAAAATTAGTCAATTCAGTATTCAGTAACTGATGGGAGCTCCATTTCTTTCAGGTATGAAGAATTCTTTGGCCGTCTATCTCACTATAACATTTGTGTGACTAATGCAATGCAAGAGAATCTTCAGGTGAATTGTAACATCAGGTAAACTAGTGGCTCAAAATTCGCTATGACCAGATGGGCAGAATATGTTGTGATGGAATTTACTAGGCCATTTGCCTCATGGTTAAGTCGATTGTATAGAAATATCCAGTGGAATCACAGATCCGGTTTGCACGAAATGGTAATTGTACATTAATTAACCAACAAATTGCTGAAATCTAGCAGGAGTGAGGACTCTGCCTCCGATGCGCTCGTCGCTTCTGCTTTCAATTAACCTACGATAGCCCGTATTGTAGATTGTGAGCATGACATCCGTACCTGGATACTTTGCATTTTTAGGGGTTAAACAACCCAGAGTTAACCCAACAACAAATCGTAGGTTAACTCTGGGTTGTTTAACCCCTAAACAACTCAGAGTGTCTCGGTTCAGATGTCACACTAACAGCCTACGAACGGGGTGGTCATAGGTTGTTAACTGAAAGTGGAATCAACGAGTGTGCCAGAGGCAGCGTATTTGTTCCTGCTTATGCCCAACAACCCATGAGTTGTTACGTGTGTACCAGCTCATGCCTTCCTCTAGCACCTAATAGTCATATTTTGGGTGTTAGGTTTGTCAAGGGGGTTATTCACATTAAGCCTAGAGGACATCAGCCTAATACAGGTGATCTTGTACCACAAAGTTGCAGTGTACGGACTGGTCCTGTGTGCATTGGCCTATTGAAATACGATGTCCAGTTTGTGAATATTGAGTGGGGGTGAGCCCTGGGGCATAACTTTGCTCTTTTACCACATGTGCCTTCTCACCTCTGTAACATAACATCTGCCCTGAGCTTTCCTGTCTTAGTGAAAATATTTTTCAAGGGCACTTTTTACAGGTGAAATCATTCTTCCTTAGCACCTTTTTACTTTCAGTTGTTTTATCTTGATTGTCAGTTTGAACCCATTGCATTACAGAGCAATAACCCTCTACGATAAGCCAGCTTCTTTCTTTAAGGAAACACCTTTGAGCAATCAGCATCAGATGTTCGTGAAACTCGCCAAAGACTACGCTCCATTTAAAGCCCAGCTTGTGTAAGTTAAAACAAGTTGCTTGTTTGGAACTGGGGCATTTGTGATGTATTCAGCACATGGATTGAGGACCTGAGAAGCCAGTGCAGAACTTTTCCATCCTTGCATCTTTTAAGATGCGTGTAGGGAGGCAAGGGGAAAAGGTAGCAGAATATGTGAAACTTTAGATGTATGAATCACAGATGCATGCTTGCTTCTTTATCTTTCAATGCTTGGCCTAGTTGACATCCCTTACTGTGATCCCCATTCCTCCTTCACACAAATGAAGTAACTTATATGAGCAAGAACATTTCACAGACATCTGATTGCGCAAATGTCTCACAATCCCACCTCCCCCTTTTTAGGAGGAAGAATCACATGAGTGGAGCCTCTATATAAACAGGTATTGGTCTGGTGCTCATCTGTGTAGTGCAGGGGTGCACAACCTTCTCAGCCCCACCAGTCCTATTGAGCATCTGCCGAGGTTGCAGGTGCCACCCACACACTGACACCACTCACTCATATCCAACTCCTGACCAGGAGTGTTTCAGAGGCCCAGCACCTGCTTTGGTTCTGTGGCAGGAACCATAGAGCCCATTCCTAGAGCTGTTTTCCTTTTTTCCCTGGAGGGCTGCCAGACAGGGCTTGGGGGGCTGCCTGACACCTTTGGGCCACACGTTTTGCACCCCTAGTGTGAAAGGAAGCAGCAGCAGGTTTCTTCTCTGCCTTGCAGAAGCTTAGTAATCTGTGCAGACTAAGGCTTGAACTCTCATGCCCTACTTGGTATTTTAGCCTAATTCAACCTGGTCAGTAAGCCCACCCAAGTTACTAGCCTGCAGAATTTTTTACTAGCCAGTTAAGCTAGCAACCCACATTTTTGTGCTCACCATAGAGAAGCCCCCTCTTCTAGGGCTGGCATGGAAATGCAGGCAACTTGTCTTTTAGCAGGCTCATAAAAGAAATGGCCTTCTACCAAGCATACTGATGGAGGAGAGTCAGAGCAGTCTGTCACTCCTCTGCCAGTCCGCTGCATTTCCGGGACGGTCCTGGAGGAAGAGACTCTTTGTTCCACAGCTAGCACAGAAACCTAGGATGCTGGTAGAGGAGGGATGGAACAATCTGTCCCTTCTCCACCAGAATGCTCACTTGCACACAATGGGCTGCTGTTAACCTAAAGGGCATGCTGTGTGAATTCCGTGAATTCACCTGACTGGAATTCCTGTCTGCCCATGGCTCCCAGGAGACTTGTGTTAAGTACAAAACTGGCCTCTCTTGGGAAGTGTCTCTACCTCAGAATGTGGTGACCATATTCTGAAGTAGAGACATTTACCAAGAGTTTGTTTGGTATTTGAGTTGATATTTAGGGATGTGAGAGTTAAACTGTGGTGTGTTGATTAGTGGTGGTTCATTCAGACGTGCGAGTCATTGCTTTATGCTATGCTCAGCAAGCAATAAATATGCACAGTTGTATTTATTTATTTCTATACTGCCCAATAGCAGAAGCTCTCTGGGCAGTTCACAAAAATTAAAACCAAAGAGCACACAATGAGACAATACAAAATATATAAAACATTAAAACCACAGTAAACAATAAAACCAGAATAAAACCTAGCAGGGATTTAAAATACAGATTTAAAACAGCAAAGCTAAAAGTTTAAAGAGCTAAAATGCCTGGGAAAATAAAAAGGTCTTCACCTGACGCTGGAAAGAATACAAAGTAGGCGCCAGGCGAACCTCACTAGGGAGCTCATTCCACAGCCGGGGTGCCACAGCAGAAGTGAACTTACCCTTTGTATCATTGTAATGGTCAAAAGTCTTAACTCGGAGTGGACAACACACGGGCCGCATGCGCCCCCAGTGCAGTCTCTGCTGCCCCCCCAGTGTAAATAGAATTCTTTAAGGGGGGAAAAAAGGCATCCGTAGCACTACAGAGTGCCAAAAAGGTCAAATTTATGCAAGCTACATTTGACCTTCTGAGCGCTCTGCACGCCGTAGTGTGGATACCATTTTTTCCTTAAAAAAAAAAAAAAGTTTTCAGGTTTCCTGCCGGACCGCGGCCTGTGGGGAGGGGAGGTGTCCGGGGGGAGGGGGGACAAAAATGGCCCCCGACCTCCCAAAGTTGCCCACCTCTGGTTTAACTGGTGGATCAGCTTTAATATTTTACTGCTTATATAGCAATGTGCTGTGGGTATTTGTCTTTTACAACTGAAGAATTGAGGTTGGAAAGATGTGGACAATCGTTGTTTTTTTCCCCTAAATATGGAACTCACTGTGTTCTTTATACCTACCATTATCTCATTTTGAGAGCCATGCCTTTTGGTCCAGCATGTGAATGAACGCTTTTTATTTTTGCTGTCACAGACCAAAATAAAAACGTGTAGCCAGCATGTGTATGTGCATGCATGTCTTCTATGCTTGTTCCTTGAAGGCTAGTCTTCAGAATACCGTTTCTTCTCAGAGCAGAGTCCATCCTCCCAGATAATGTTGAACAATCTGCCTTTACGCAACTTGACATCAGAAATGGAAGTGTGATGCAGTGCACAGGCCGGCCGGCCCTTCTCATCAGCAGTACAAGCTGGACAGGTGTGGACTCTAAAACCGTATTTATCTTTCTACACAGTATCTTCGAGACGACCATACATTAAGCAGTGATCCTCGAGCTAACTCTCAACCATACAATGTGTAATGAAAGAAGTGACAAGGCCTGGAGCAGAGTATGCTCCAGAATGGCTGGGAATCCTTTCTTAACTTAGTTGGAAGAATTTATTTTATTTAATTATTATATTTCTATACTGCCCAATAGCCAAAGCTGTCTGGGCAGTTCAAATACAGTTGACCAGTGGTTGGTTAATTGTGGTCACGCAGCAACAGTGGGAGATGGTTTTCTGTGGTGTTTGCTTATGTTGGGAGGAAAACTTTCACATCCCCACTTCCTTGGATTTCTTACTAGATGCGAATGTGTTGTAAAATTCTTCTTGTCATGTGGGCAGGCAGTATGAACATGCAGGTCCCCATGTGGGATGTACTGGTGACTTGTTCTGTGCTAGAATTTCACTATTACATCCCTTGTAGGACCACTGACAAACCCTTAAACAGCCTTTTTTCCCAGTTGGTAATGTTACCAAAAGTAAAGGTGAGAATTAAAGAGACCAGTTTTGAAATTGACAGAAGTAAGTAAGTGACCTCAAGTGCAGGGCGGTCTCATTAAAATTGGGTACAATTTTTGCTTTATGCCAGGGTTATATTTTCCCTGCCTACTCAAGTAGAAGACTTTTAACACTAGGTAGGATGAGATGGGAGATGTTTGGGTACAGTTAGTTATTTAGTATTACAGTTTTACTGCTGTGGTTAAAGGACTACTTGGATCTTCTTCCTTGGGCATGAAAATGACTTGGGCCATGTCTAATGTATAAAGTGCTATTGAAGTAAAAGTGTGTAGACTGTCAAAAAGCCTAAGGGAATCCAGCAAGGGCACACGGTGTCTTGCTAGCAGCCTGATTCTGTGCAGAGTTAAATTTCACAGTTTATTTCAGTGTACTTAGGCATGGCTAATGCTAACACAGAGTACACTGCATTTGAATTAATTTGACAAATATAGGGGGGAAATTACTTGACTGCCAGCTTCTATTAGCTTCAGTAGCTGTGAGCCCCTTTGGTGGTACAAGGAAGAAGCTCTGTGTCGATTGCAATGCTTGATCTATGTTATTACAAATGTGGCACTCAAAAGCACCTATAATAATCAGACCTTTTAGATGAAACTGGACAAGCTGTGAGGCTTGTAACTCTGGATGTTTTTGTTTGTTTTCTAGAAGATGAAGATTTTTCCATCCTGTTAAAAGCTTTAGAAGGTAGGTCACAAAGGACGTTTTCTGGATTTCTTACCCAACAAACCATTAGGTCAGCCCATGAACTAGTGAGGAGCAAATCTTGATTTCTCCTACATTGTTACCATTAGAAGGGGTTAGAAGAGCTGGCAACATAAGAACATCGGAAGAGCCATGCTGGATCACACAAAGGGTCCATCTACTCCAGTATTCTGTTCACATGGTGGCCAACCAGCTGCCTGCGGGAAACCCACAAGCAGGACATGAGTGCAGCAGCACCCTCTTGCCCATGTTCCCCAGCAACTGGTGTACATAGGCTCACTGCCTCTGGTACTGGAGGGAGCACATAGCCATCAGGACTAGCAGCCATTGATAGCCTTCTCCTCCAGGAATTTGTCTAACCCCCTTTTAAAGCCATCCAAATGGGTGGCCCTCACTACAACCTGTGGTAGTGAATTCTGTAGTTTTAACTATGCGCTGTGCGAAGTAGTTCTAGCACTTTCTTTTATCTGTACTTTTATCTGTCCTGAATCTCCCACCAGTCAGCTTCATAGGATGACCATGGGTTCTAATATTTTCATAGAATCATAGAATAGTAGGGTTAGAAGGGGCCTACAAGGCCTTCGAGTCCAACCCCCTGCTCAGTGCAGGAATCCAAGTCAGGGAGGATCCAAGTTCAGAGAGGGAGAAAAATGTCTCCCTATCCACATTCTCCACACCATGCATAATTTTGTATGCCTCTGTCATGTCTCCCCTTACCTTCCTTTTTTCCAAGCTAAACAAGCCCAGCTGTTGTAACCTTCTCTCATAGGGGAGATGCTCCATCCCCTTAATCATTTTAGTTGCCCTTTTCTGCACTTTTTCCAGCTCTACAATATCTTTTTTTAGGTGTGGAACCAGAACTGTACACAGTATTCCAAGTATGGTCGCACCATAGATTTGTATAGGGGCAATTTGATATTGGCAGTTTTATTCTCAATTCCTTTTCTAATTATGCTGCACATAGAGTTTGCCTTTTTTACAGCAGCCGTGCACTGGGTTGACATCTTCATTGAGACTCTTTCCTGGTTGGTCACCGCTAGCTCTGATCCAATCAAGCTGTACTTGAAGTTGGGATTTTTTGCCCCAACGTGCATCACTTTACACTTGCTTACTTTGAACCGCATTTGCCCTTTGGATGCCCATTCTCCCAGTTTGGAGAGATCCTTTGGGAGCTCTTCACCATCCCTTTTTGTTTTAACCATCCTAAATAATTTGGTGCCATCTGCAAGCTTGGCCACTTTACTGTCTAGCCTACTAGCAAGAAAACAGGAATACCAGTCTGGTCTCTTTTTTAAATGCTGGAGCTCATGTATTCTTAGGTGGCTGAAGTTGGGAACCCTGCATTGAATAGAGATGTTGCAAGCACTTGAGAAGAGGTGCTTCCACAGACAAACACCCCTCTTTGAATACCTGTAAGCAGAATTGTGACCAGGGCTGCATTTGGCCTGATCCTGTGAACCTTTGCCCCCGCTTTCCAAAGGCGAAGAACTTCCTTTTAGGCAGGCAAAGGGAAAAGCATGAGTGGCGGTAGTTGCAGGCTGTTAATCTTTTCTTGCAGAGGACTGGGACTACTAGTCCCAGCATCCCTGGTGGAACAGTGATGCAGTGCAAGGTGTTCCCACTGAGGAAAAGGTTCCCTAGTAGGGAATGGACTTGTTCCATTTGCCAAGCCAGCAATGCAGTTCTGGTTGTGTTGCCAAAGTACATTCTATGCCTATCTGTGGGGTTGGACTGTTTGGTACAAAGCGTTCCGTAGCTTGCCTTATTCCTATTCTAAGCTGTCCTGAGAACTTGGTAATAGGGCAGCATAATAAATACCTAAAATATTAATTACAAAGGGGGTGACCAGGATGTCCACTCTCTCCCCGCCCCGTGCCCCCTGGCCCAGTCATTTGTTGTGCAGGTTCACTTTAGGATCTGACTGAAATTAATCTAGGATGCAATTTCTTCCCACCTCGGGCTTTCTGTGAGAAACTCCTGTAGTTTTAAAATCTTGAACTTGCTTAAAATGCAAAGCTGTCTTTTGTGGCCCGCCATTTTTCTTAAATGATGGCTGTGGGGAAAATTGTAACTCTCACTCTTCTTGTTTGTTCCCCAGAATATGAACACTATTTCAGTGAAGGAGCAAAACTTCCTCCTCTAGTGTGTGTGATCACAGGTAGCAACTTTTAATTCTTCATTTCCTGTTCCTCTTGTGTCTTCAAAGCCGTTTTTCTCTTGCATTGAAGAAGCACGGAAGTCTCTATTTGCTCCAGAGCAGTGTGTGTACACTGGAGCCCTGCGGGGAGTGTGTTTTTCTTTCAGCACCCTGGTTTTACTGAGGTGCTGGGCTGCTTTGAGCTGTTCATGCTAGGCCACTTGCAAATTGTCAAGGGCCCTCTTTGAGTACTTACGACTCTGAGCATACAAATGCCCTTTTGGTTAATGATGGCCGATTGCATGCATTTTTTGTCTCCTGAAGGCAAGGGGCCTCTGAAGGAGCATTACAGCAAACTGATTGCTGCACTGCATTTCAAGCATATCCAGATCTGTACTCCCTGGCTGGAAGCGGAGGACTACCCCCTTCTGCTAGGTAAGGAATTCCTTAGAAGTGTTCACTGCTTCAGTGTGCTGAAACCATCTGAATACTGTCAGGGGGAGGCTCGTGTGCTCCTGGGGGTAGAGGATACTGCTGTAAGGTTTGGCCTATCCAGGATTCTGATGGCAGGAGCTGCCTTTGCTTAAACATCTCTCTAAGTGTGCCTGTTTAAAGTAGAACAGGAGCTTAGTCTCCGGCTTGCCTCTGCTTCCCTCTGCCTCCCAACCAGGAAGGAGAGGACAGGCTGGGCAGAGGGAAAATAAGATATTGCACCAGTCTTGACAGGCTGTTGTGTGTTGGCTCGAGCTCATCTATGGCCAAGCCTTGACAATGTTTGAACAATGGTTTAAATATTATAAGTGGGTGCTGTTGTTAGAGCTCGTTTACTGTTTCTGTCATTTGTTTAACCATGCTGGCTTTATTCAGTACAAACTCCTCCTGGGTAGGTATCATTGTGAAATCACGGTGCCTCCTGGTTTGAACCACAGGCACCTTGGAATGATACGCAATGAATTTATGTGGGGTTTTTTTCATGGGCAGCTAAGCAGGCTGCCCATTACTTCAGCAGCTAGTAATGCTTCGAAGAAGCATCTCCACAAAATAAGCCCCAGGCTTAATTTCTCTTACAGGCTCAGCGGATTTAGGTGTTTGTCTCCACAAATCCTCCAGCGGCTTGGATCTACCTATGAAGGTGGTGGACATGTTTGGCTGCTGCTTGCCTGTGTGTGCGGTGCATTTCCAGTGGTAAGAGTGCACGTACATGCGTGTTCCAGCTTGCCAAAACAACTTGCACGTGCATGGCTTAGATAATTTTAGAAGAGGATTAGACCAATTCATGGAGGGTAGATCTGTTCACAGCTCTTATTCTGGATAGCTTAATGAAACCTCTGTGTTCAGAGGCAGTGTGCTAGTTGCTTGGGGCCAACAGTAGGTGAGGGTTATTGCCCTGCTTGTGGGCTACCCGGAGACATTTGGTTGGCCATTGTGGGAAACAGGATCCTGGACTAAATAGGCCTTTGGTCTGATCTGACAAGAGTTTGTCCTTATATTCTTAATGAAGCTGCCTTGAGATTTGATCTAAAAGCAGTATCTAGGTATTCTGAGTGGGGAAAGCCACAAGAAAATAAACTTTTTATCGGCTCCCCCCTCCAAAAAAAAACACCAATTGGGGGGGGGGGAGTGATGTCCATGGTGGCTATGGAGTGTCAGTAGGGTCAAAATTAGCTGAGGCAATGAGTTAATAATGGACTTCCATTTACCACTGGATGTAATAATGATGGCTTTAAAAAGAGGAGCACAGAAACATATTCAGGGTAGGTCTAATCAACTTATCATATTAACCAGGAATGGAACCTTCTGTGGCTAGAGGTCCCTCTTAGTGTTCTTCTGCCTGTGTCAGCAAAGCATTCTAGGAGGAAAAGGCTGACAGACACAGTCTGATACACCATTAGGCTGGTTACTTGGGTGAACTGATTGCCCCAACCCACTAATGTGAGGTTCTCTCCATGCTGTGTTGTGTCTTCGCAGTTTACATGAACTTGTGAAGCATGAAGTAAATGGCTTGATATTCAGGGACTCCAGTGAACTGGCAGAGCAGCTGAAGGTAATGAAGTTTTGAGAACACTTCTTAAATTGATTCTTTGAGTTACATGATGGTGCTTTTATGGGTCAGACACATTTATTGCTTGGAAACATCAAAGAAAATGTGAAGCTGGAATGTATTTCCCAAACTTGCAGTACTGTGCAGAGTTTGTCAGTAAGATCTGTTGAGCCCAGTGGGACTGACTTCTGAATAAATGTGTATAGGGCTAGGCAGTCAGTACAGTCAAAGCACTAGAAGGAAACCTTTGTAGGAGGGAAGGAAAGTGGCACAGAGGGGAGAATGCTGGGCTACATGATCAGGCCCTCATGATTCATCTGTTGCTGGACTGTACCACTTTAGGTTGCAGAACAGAAGTCTCATGTTTGAATACTGCCTCACATTTAAAAAACGAAACATGCATGTACAAAATTAACGTGTTGAGAAGTTTGAAGCTAACCTTCCTGACACACTAGTTTTCTGGTTGCAGGGAGTCCTTAAATAATGGGGAACATTCAGGCATTCAGTCTGAATAGTGTAAATCTGTGCTTTTTAAATAAATAAAAGTTCACACAGGCTTAACATAGCCCGATGTTGTCTAAGAAAATAAATAAAACACAACCATGTTTTAAATTTTAAATTCAAATGTTTTAAATTTAAAAGTTTTAAATTTTAAACGTTTGCACCGCTGCTTCGTTTTATTTTGGGTTTTATTGCTTTGGTTTTGGTTTTATACTGTTGTTTTAAACTTCTGTATTATGTTTTATCATGTTGTGTTTCATGGTTTTAATAATTGTGAACAGCCCAGGGAGCTTCTGCTATTGGGTGGTATAGAAAGACAATAAGTAAATAAACCAATTTAGTTTGGATGCACTGAGTACAGAATCCCAAAACCTTCAAGCTTAATTATTTTTTCTTAGTACATCCTATATTTCCGTGCACCTCGTTCCGTGCACCAGCGTTCCGTGCACCTCGGTGTTCAGTCATGCTGGCCACATGACCACGGGAGCGTCTTCAGACAGCACTGGCTCTTCGGCTTAGAAACGGGGATGAGCACCGCACCCTAGAGTCGGACACGACTGGTTGGGGACACCTTTACTTTTTTGGGCCGTGGTGGCTTAGTGGTTAAGACACTGAACTGCAGACTGGAAGGTCGGCAGGTCAGCAGTTCGAGACCCGAGTGCTGCGTGACGGAGTGAGCTCCCGTCTTCTGTCTCAGCTTCTGCCAACCTAGCAGTTCGAAAGCAAGAAATTGCAAGTAGATAAATAGGTACCGCCTCGGCGGGAAAGGTAACAGCATTCCGTGCACCTCGGTGTTCAGTCATGCTGGCCACATGACCACGGGAGCGTCTTCGGACAGCGCTGGCTCTTCGGCTTAGAAACGGGGATGAGCACTGCACCCTAGAGTCGGACACGACTGGTTGGGGACACCTGTACTTTTTTACCTTTACATCCTATAATCTATAATATTATAATCCTATAATGATCCATTATAGGGCTGGCATGTATGAGTGACATACGTCAAAGTGGCACAATGCTGCGCAACATGTTTTAGCCTTTGCATGATCTCTAACCACCTTGGTATGGTTGGTAAACTTGTCTGTTGATAAATGGTCCCAGAGCCTCCAAAACCAAGCCTTGATAGATAAGTCCACTAAACTTTTCCACTGGGTTGTCATTATTGCTCTTGCTGTCGCTAAAAGGTGTAAAATATGCAGTGCAGACTTACAGGTGTAGAGCATTGGGGAAAAATGCCCGGCATGGTAAGTCTTTGGGAGCCTTGGAAATGTTTTGTTTTGGTGATATTTTTAATTTCCGAGAAGATCCCAAAATGTCTCTGCCAAAGGGCACGGCCACCACATGTGGACAAATGTAAGTAAACTCTTAACAATACTTACTGTGCGATTTTTTTAAAAAAAGCTGTTGCACCCAGGTAATCCAAATTCTGTGGAATTCTATGACTTGTGTACATTATGTCCACTGTACCTTTAGATGATTGCTGGTACAGGAAGTACAATCTTTTGAAATACAACATTTCCATTCTCTCACATGTTGTATTAATCTATTTCTCTCATTCTTTCTAAACTTTCAGATGCTTTTCTGGGAATTTCCTAGTGTTGAAGGCAAGCTCAATTTATTCCGAAGAAATCTTCGCACAGCCAAGCAGCTGCGGTGGGATGAAAGTTGGGAACAGACAGTATTTCCTCTGTTTAGCAACGGTTCAGCTGATGAACGTGGAAGTTAATTTATGACTTGTGCATTCCCAAATTTTGTAACACTCTGAGAGTGTCATGAATTAAAATTTCTTTACAAAAGAAAATAATGGTTTTATATGGTAAATAAAAAAAAAAAACTATTTGAAGCTTGGTCACAGTTATAGGCAACCTTTCCCAATTTAACAGTTGTGCTCTGGCCAGAACCAACCTGTTGAAAAAGGTAATGTACCTACTTACTTACTTACTTACTTACTTACTTACTTATTTATTTATTTATTTATTTATTTATTTATTTCATTTCTATACCGCCCACCAGCCAAAGCTCTCTGGGCGGTTTCTTCCTTCTTTGATTTTGAAATGCTTTAAGTTTTGCTAGGGTGGGTAACCTGTGGACCCCCTAAGTATTGTTGGACTTCCCTTAGCTGCAGCCAGTATGGCTGATGGTCAGGCATGATGGGATTTATAATCCAATAACATTTGCTGAGTTTCACTGGTGTCACAAAGGGGCACAGAAGAGGCTTTACAATGTATACTGGGGAAGGCTTTCCTCCCCCAGTACAACGGTTGTAGGGGTGAACTGACATTTGAACTTTAAATAGTGACATGTAAGCCAGCCTTCCCCAGCCTTGTGCCCTCTGCATATTTTGAACTTCCGTCCCCATCTGCCCCAGCCAGCATGGCCAATGTGGTCTGGAGTTGCAGTCCAAGACATCTGGAGGCCACCAGGTTGGGGAAGCCTGTTATAAACATAATTATCAAGCTTTATTATTTTTTGATTTGTACCCTGCCTTTCTGCAGAGAAAAATGGCACACGAGATACCTTGCGGTCCCAAATAAAACTTGATTAAAACAGTCATAAAACAAATGCATTCAAACACAGTTAAAAACACAACAACAGAATAAAGACAGCACCCAACCCATCAAATGCTTTCTTGAATAAAAACGTCTTTGCCTGCCAGTAGAAGGACAGCAGAGAGGGAGTGAACCCAGTCTCCCTCCTCGGGGAGTTCCACAGCCTGGGAGCGACCACTGAAAAGGCCCTCTTTCGCTTCACCGCCAGGCACGCCTTTGATGGCAACGTTCTTGAAAGAAGGGCCCCTCCCAAAGATCTTAAGACCCGATGTTGAAGGGAGATACTGCCTTACATTTTAAAAAATGTCTTGCCTTCTCCCAGCCTGCCCACTAGTATTTGAGCACCAAACAGAGAATCGTGTCCTGAACATGCACACTGACTTTTAGATACATTAATCTGCAAGGCATGTTTTCTGCAGTATCCGCATCTACGAGCAGAACCGACTGTTAGTGCAACGGGGAGCGAGCAATTATAAAATCAACCCCAAGCATGTGGAAACGCATGTTTCCGGAATGGGGCAGATCAGCGGAGCTTGCAGGAGAAAGCTCCACTGACCTGTCCTGATCCAGAAATGAGCCTATGTTTACGAGGTTAATTTTTTTGAACTACTGGCTCCCCGTTGCACGCTCGGCGAGTCCTGCTTGTGTAACAGGTTAAGAAGGAGAGTGATGGCAGTATTGGACACTGCCCATTGTGTTACAGTATATTTTGCATTTTCCTGCTCCCTTGGATAAAAAGGTGCACAAGTCATGCTTGTATTCAGAAAACTGTCTTGTGTATGTACAAGGTTCATTTCAGCATCTGCATTCAAGGTAGATTTTTTTTATTACAAAATCACAAACAAAAGACTTAACCCAAAGACTTCACTCCGCCAACAAAATGGTAAACTTAAAGATGTGGGGCAAAGGGTGGAAAAAGGCTTTGCCTCCATGAGACTCTCCAAAGAGAATTACTCCCTCATTTTGCTTCGCCCGAAGATCCTCATCAAGGCTCCTTTTACCTCTTTATTGCGCAGGCTATATATAATTGGGTTTATCATGGGGTTGATCATGGTATAGAAGTCAGATCACCTTGTCCTGCTCTGGCGTGTGCTGCACCTTTGACCGCATGTACATGAGCATGGCAGTAGTGTAGAAAATGGTGACCACTGTCAGGTGTGCTGAGCAGGTGGAAAAGCTTTCTGCCTACCGTCGGCAGAGGCGATAAGCAAGATGGCGACGAGGATGTGTATGTAAGAGAGCAGGATTAAAATAAAAGGGATTATCTCGGTAGCTGTGCCCCCCATAAACATTGTGCTCTCACTTACAGAAGTGTCGGTGCATACCAGCTGAAGCATGGCTGGTACTTCACAGAAGTAGTGATTGATGACATTCGAGCCACAGAGGAAGCCTCGACACAAACAGTGGAACCACCGATCCAAGAAAGGTGCTGAGCCATGACCCCAGGGCCATGCTGACACACACCTGGTTGTTCATGAGAGTGGAGTAGCGCAGTCACATATGGCGACATGTCGGTCCGGTAGCCATCACAGCTAGAAAGATGCATTCTGCCGCCCCTAAGAACTGTGTAATATACATCTGAGCCTCGCACAGTGTAGGGGGGATGGACTTCCTCCTTGCTAAAAAGTGCCGCAGATGTTCAAGAGGGCAAGGTTGCAGAGGAAGAAGTACATGGGTGTTTGAAGGTGGGGATCCAAGCTGGTCAGAACAATTACAGCAATTTCGCCAACCAGAGTTACAGTGTAGATCACTAGGAACAGCACAAAGTGGAAGACTTCCATTGCTGGGGAAAGAGAACCCCAGGAGAATGAATTCTGTGATGATAGTTGAGATCCCCTTCACCATTCTTAATTGATGAGGTTGACCCCTAGGAAAGATAACAGAATATTTTTTATAAGAGTGTGCACGGAATTGCCTCTGTCCTATATCAAACACGGTCCATCCATTTCCTACTGTTTGTTCCAACTGGCACCACTCTCCAAGATTTCCGCCAGCCCTGATTCTTGAGATCCTTTTAACTGGAATCACGGAGTGGGAGAGGGTCTTATATGCCATCTAGTCTAAGCCCTTGCTCAGTGCAGGAGAGGCAAAGTTAGCGCATCCCACAGGTGGCTGTCTAGACGAGAGAGCCCCCCCCCCCCGCTTTCCAGGTAATCTCCATTGTCAAACTGCTCTTACCTTTAAGCCATTTCTCCCAGATGTTCAACTGAAATCTTTCCTCCTGTAACTCCAGTGGGGATGGCCAGAAGCAGGACAAGAGCACTATAGCCTCCCGCTCATGTTCCTGAGCAACGGGTGTACATAGGCATATTGCCTCTGATATTGGAGGAGGAAGAAAGCCATCATACCTAGTAGCCATTGGTAGACTAATTCTCCATGAATTTGCTTAATCCCCTTTGCAAGCCATCCATTGCTACATCTTGTAGCAAATTCCATCATTATGCGCTGTGTGAAGAAGTCCTTTTATCTGTCCTGAATCACCCACCATTTAGCATCATTGGATGATTCAGAGTTCTTCTATTATGAGAGAGGGAGAAACACCTCTCTCTATCCACTTTCTCCCAACCATGCACCCATTTTATACCCCTCTGCTACACCCCAGCTTAATTGCTTTGTTCCTAAAGAAGATGCCCCAAATATTGTAACCTTTCCTCATATGGGAGCGGTTTCAGTCCCCTTGTAATGTTGACTGCCCTATTCTGCACATTATCTAGCTGTCTAATGTTCTGGAGCTCCAGCGACCAGAACTGTACACAGTATTCCAAGTCCCAGTGCTGTAGTTTTGATTAGCAGGGACGATGATGTACCCCCCTTCCCCAAAGACTTCTGTGTTCCTACTGAGCTTAGCTGCAATCCTCACTATAAGAATGTAAGAAGAGCCCTGCTGGATCAGACCAAGGGTCCATCTAGTCCAGCATTCTCTTCACCCAGTGGCCAACCAGCTGCCTGACGGGAAACCTACGAGCAGGGCATGAGTGCTTAAGAAATGTGTAATATTCCTGCCCCATAAAATCGGCATCTCTAAAGCCATGTACCACCATATCACAGTCGGGGTTTCATGGTGGTTCGTGGGGATACAACATGATTCCTCCTACTTGGATGTTTGGCGAAGGGCATGGTAAGGACCCATTTCGCCATGGGGGTGCTTGCATGAGGGCGAATCAGTGGGCAGAGTCAATGTTGCTTACTCAGCCCTTGCTCAATTAAAAAAGACAGCTCCTGTTAAATGTTAGGTGTTGCCAATTACAGAAATAAGACCTGATGTCCTCCAGTTGTGAGGGTCAGCTTGTATTTTGGAATGCCAGTTACTGTGGCTAAGCAACGGGAGGAGACCATCACCTTTATACTCTGCTTCTGAGTAGGGATGGTGGAGAATTCTGCCACAGACTCCGGGGGGGGGGATTCTTAGAATCCTGCCCCCCTGGAGTCTGTGGCAGAATGGACAACCCCACCACCCTGCGAAGTCCGACCTGGCTGGCTCCTACCTGGCACTACTGGGACTGGGTCCGGACGGGTCCATCTGCGGCCGGTCTTTGGACACGAATGGCGTCCTGCCTAGCGGACGCCATTGCGTCCCTTCCCCTTACCGTGATAGGCTACGCAAATCTTTATGTAGCCTATCACGGTAAGGGGAAGGGATGCAAATGGCATCCACTAGGCCGGTTGCCGTCTGTGTCTGAAGACCGGCCATGGCCAGAAGTCCGGCCATGGCTGGGGAGGATTCCGGGGGGGAGGACTGGATCACCTCCCACAGTAGACTCCAGGTAAGGGGGTTTCATACACCCCTACTTCTGAGATCTCACTAGAGGAATCCGGCCAGCCATTGCTTAAAACGAACAGCTTAGCTAGGCTCAATGGAGGCACGTGGCTCTGATGTCGGTGGGATGGAGAATCCACTCTGGGTTTCAGACAGAACCAGTCAGAACTCTAAAGGAGCCATTCAAAGAGCACCTTGGATAGCTTCTTTACAATTCTGACTGGTTCTGTCTGAAACCCAGAGTGGATTCATTGCTCCATTGACATCAGAGCCATCAGGTTCTACTGGCTAGATGAGATGGAGGTGTAAGAACATCAGACGAGCCCTGCTGGATCAGACCAAGGGCCCGTCTAGTCCAGCATTCTGTTCACACAGTGGCCAGCCAGCTATCGACCAGGAACCCACGAGCACAACAGCACCCTCCCACCCATGTTCCCCAGCAACTGGTGCACATAGGCACACTGCCTCTGACACTGGAGGTAGCACATAGCCACCAGGACTAGTAGCCATTGATATCCTCCAGGAATTTGTCTAACTGCCTTTCAAAGCCATCCAAAGTGGTTGCCATCACCATGTCTTGTGGTAGCAAATTCCATAGTTTAAGAAGGCCTTCCTTTTATCTGTCCTAAATCTTCCACCAATCAGCTTCATAGGGTGACCCTGGGCTCTAGTATTATGACAGGGAGAAAAAGAGCTGGTGGAAAACTGATATTCCCAGCAACATAGTGTTGTGAGCTTGTTGTTGTTGTTCAGTCGTGTCCGACTCTTCGTGACCCCATGGACCATAGCACGCCAGGCCTTCCTGTCCTGCGCTCTCTCCCGGAGCGTGCTCAAGTTCATGTTCATTGCATCGGTGATGCTATCTAGCCATCTCATCCTCTGCCGTCCCCTTCTCCTTTTGCCTTCAGTCTTTCCCAGCATCAGGGTTTTTTCCAGAGTTTTCTCTTTGCATTAGGTGGCCAAAATATTTGAGCTTCAGTATCTGTCCTTCCAATGTTGTGAGCTATCCCTGTTGAAATGCAAAGTATTTGGGGATGGCTTGACTTGGATGGGCAATTAAGACCCACTAACTTTACAAAAGGCTGGCTCTGGATGGAGAGAAAAAACCTGATAGAACTTGATTTCTGACCTTAAGATCAACTATTTTTTCCTGTTGCTAGGATAAATTCCTGCAAAATCTTAGCTGGTGATTGTCTGCTGTTTGGGAACAAGTTGTGTCCCTCCCTTTCTCATACAATTTCAGGTATCTCCGGGCAAAATCCTACAAGCTAACCACCACGCTGCCCTTTGCCAGCTTTCTATTCTATGATTTCCAGCTTTTCCAAATAAATGAGGTGTTGTGCTAGGTACTGCTGCTTTGTACATATTTTTCATCTAAAATTGACACACACATGGATAGATCTATACAGCTGCCTGCATTTTGGGCTCTCCTTGGCAACATAGCTTTGGGGAATGTCATGATGAGTATCTGCACTTCAAAACTTACAACTATATGACTTGTGTTGCACCAAGGTTTTATACAAAAGCATTACGGTCTTGTGCTGGAACTAGCTTTTCTATTGGCAACCGGACAGACGTCAGGGAATAGAAATCATATTCTCAGTGTTTTTGCTTTTCTCTCTCCTCCAACCACTGGTTTACCTGAAATAATGGTTTCTTTAAATCGTCATCACAGCCTCAACAAAGAGCCTGAATGCAGGAGTAGCTTCCTTTGCAGGTTTGCAGAAATCCAGGAGTAAGACTTGGAGTCATGGGAATGGTTGGCTGTATATGATCTTGGCTTGCAGCATCCTTGGAATCTCAAGGTGTTATGAAAGAAATGAAGTGACACTGGATTCACACTATTTCAAAGCAAAAGTAAAATCTAATTCCACTTGCAGGATGAGTTTATTTGCACTCCCTGGGGGTGCGGGGAAAGACTCTGGGGAAACGGACTTAGATTTCCTAAAAGGTCTTTGAAATGTGTTAACCATTATGGGATTTCGGGATCATAACTCAAATGCGTAGTTATCTTGGAGTGGCGCACAGACATCTGCATGCTCATCTAGGTGCATCTAACTTTGTCCCTCAAAGCCTGTGAAAGCGTCATTTGTCGTCTCCACTTAAAATTTAGTTTAAACACCTTTGGTGCAGAGTTGTTTTCATTGTGGCCTTCAGCATCATTGAGTGACAGGGTTTAGTGTGAGGAGGGGTGTAAAAGGGGACATCTGGCCACCCTACATGTGTCCTAGTTTACAGAGGTCTGTCTTCCGTTTGAAGGTGCCCTCCATTGAAGGGCTGTCCAGTCCAGGTCTGGTTTAAAGGGAAAGAACTGTTATTTATTTATTTAAAACATTTCTTGGCCGCTTTTCAGGGCAGAAGCCCTCCCAAGGCAGCTTACAACAATAAAATACACAAAAACAGTTAAAATATTAAAAGTGATAAAAACAATAAAAGCCAACAATAAAAACAGCAATTAAAGCCAACAATAAAAACAACAATGATGTTAACAGCAGCAGTTACCTAAGAACTCTTAGAAGGCCACCTAGGTTTACCACAAAGCCTTGTTTTAGTCCAGAGCACTCCCAAAGTTAGCATCACTGATGCAATGAATATGGACTTGAGCACGCTCCGGGAGACTGCGCAGGACAGGAAGGCCTGCCGTGCTATGGTCCATGGGGTCACGAAGAGTCGGACACGACTGAACGACTGAACAACCACAACTCCCAAAGTAGGTTGTCTCCAGGAAAATGACGGCTAAATCAGCTACGAAGAATGAACTGCTCTGTGCCCCATCAGAATAAGCCTTAGGCCAACATACATCCAGAAAATTCATGGCTGCCCCAGGGCTTAGTCAAACACATTGTACGAGTTTATTATTATGTGAGTGGAATTTGGGTTTGG
Source organism: Heloderma suspectum (assembly GCF_057233095.1). Classification (NCBI taxonomy): domain Eukaryota; kingdom Metazoa; phylum Chordata; class Lepidosauria; order Squamata; family Helodermatidae; genus Heloderma; species Heloderma suspectum. The sequence continues at coordinate 26,504,683 of NC_139469.1, forward strand.
AAGCCAAATTGGGAGACATTCCAGAAACAAACTTTTCGACCATTTCTCCAGAGACAGAATCTCCCTTTGTGGAAAATGTGTCATCCCATAAGGCTGATGGGTCCCTTAGCACCCCTTACCCCTGCTCTTAAGGAGCCACACCAGGCACTGACGGCAAACGGGTTGTGCTGTTTTCTTTATCGAGTTTTGGCAAAAAGTTTTATTCTGCTCAGAGCAGTGAGTTCTCAGATCGTTCCGGTTATAGCACAAGCACAACACAGGCGCACGTATTTACACCGGGTAGGGGTTAAAGAAGGGAAAGAATTGCCGTAACAATGGAACATACCAAACTATTGGTATGTTCCTGTAACATACCAATAGTTTGACACCAAATTATTCAGAGTGGTTTAAACAAAAAGGGATTGCGAGGAGCTCCAAAAGGATCTCTCCAAACTTGGAGAGTGGGCAGCCAAAGGGCAAGTGTAAAGTGATGCATGTTGGGGCAAAATATCCCAACTTCAAGTATAGCCTGATGGGATCTGAGCTAGCAGTGACCAACCAGGAAAGAGATCTTGGGGTTGTGGTGGTCAGCTCGATGAAGATGTCAACCCAGTGTGTGGCCGCTGTAGAAAAGGCAAACTCCATGTTAGGCATAATTAGAAAAGGAATTGAGAATAAAACTGCCAGTATCATACTGCTGTTATATAAATCTATGGTGTGACCACACTTGGAATATGGTGTTCAGTTCAGGTCACCACACCTAAAAAAGACATTGTAGAACTAGAAAAAGTGCAGAAAAGGGCAACTAAAATGATCAAGGGACTGGAACAACTCCCCTTCGAGAAAAGGTTACAACAACTATGAGTGTTTAGTTTAGAAGGGTAAGGGGAGACATGTTAGAGGTGTAGAAAATTATGCACGGTGTGGAGAGTGTGGATAGGGAGACATTTTTCTCCCTCTCTCAAAATACTAGAACTCAATGGGGTCATCCTATGAAGCTGATTGGTGGAACATTCAGGACAGATAAAAGGAAGGACAATGACTGGCAAACAATGACTGGCAAATGCCTATGTAGCCCAATAAATCCATTTGTCTTTACAAAACTCTTCATGTTTTTTTGCAGTAACAGCCTAACATGGTTACTCCACTGGTGATCTTTGGGCGTCTCTAGGGATGTTGGAGAATTCCGCCACGGACTCTGTGGCGGAATGGGGCAATTCCCCCCGCCACCCCACAGAACCCCCTGGGACAGAGCCTACTTGGTGGCGATGGCTCCAGGTTGTCTTCCGGCCGCTGCTGGGCTGCGGCCGCAAAAGGGGGCCGCAAAAGGGGGCCGCCATTTGCGTCCCTGCCAAGCCATGATAGGCTACGGATCTACGTAGCCTATCACGGCAAAAGGTGGAGCCTGGACAGCATGTACAACTTCACATCGGTGGCGGCAAGATCGGCAGCAGGGGTGATCAGGGGGGCCTGCGCATAAGAACTTGGTGGGATGTATGCGTGTGCAGGCCATGGACTGTACACTGGGATGTACAGATTTTGTTAAATCCATTCTGTCTGTGTTTTGGGGATTGTTGGGCGTCTTTCATTCCATCATCTGCTCATTGACTGAATCGCATTTTTTTAGGGATGTATGTGAATTTGGTTCCTTTTTGCAAATGTGCATTAGCGCAAATTCCCCCCTCCCCACAAGCAAAAAACTGGTCCGTAAGTCGGCAGAAGCCACACGATTTGGAAAAAACCAATCCACTGTGGTTAATCTGCAGGTTGGATTCACAGAAATCCAAACTCATTTGAATCCACTGTGGATTTCTCCGACAGCCCTAGCTGTGCATGTGTGATCTAAATGGATGTGAGCAAATTGTGGAGGTTAGAATGGAATTGAATCACAGTGTCATGTAGTGGTTAGTGTTGATCTTCGACTGGGGAAGCCCAAGTTCAAATCCTGACTCAGCCACGAAGGTGACTGGGGCAAGCCACTTACTCTTGGGCTCACCTACCTTACAGGGTTGTTGTGAGGATGAAAAGGATTGGCAGTGGGGGGGGGGGACTATGTATGCTACCCCGTTCTGCTTGGTGGGATAAAAGTGTAATAAACATACTTATTCAACAGCATGAATGAGTGACTTATCTTGCCAAGCCTGTTCTGGTTTCTGTTCTGGAAATCGCCCATTTCATCTCATAAAAAAACTGGAGCACATAACCTAAGTGCATATAAAATTGTCCGATGTGGATCTTCCAGGTAAGAACAGGGGGCTTTTATTTCAGTCCTGCAAATCTCAGATTTTGTCTTTAAAAAGCACACTGCTTGATTTCTTGCTTCAACCAACGAAGATCATACAACAACTGCAGTGGAAAATATAATCTAGACAGAAAGTTTGAAAAAAACAAATTGATTCAATCCTGCCCATTCACATGAAATATGTAAAAGAGCTTTCCCCAACCTAGTGCCCTCCAGATGTTAGAGTTAGACTACAACTCCCAGCATTCCTGACCACTGGCCATGCTAGCTGGGGCTGATGGGAGCTGGAATCCAAAACATTTGGAGGGCACAAGGTTGGGCAAGGCTGATGTAAGGCAAATGCCATGTATATCCTGTGAATTGTTATTATGAGAAGAATTCAGCATCTTGAAGCTGTTGGCATTTTTTTAAAAAATCAAGTTTCTAGCCCCCTGAGATTATAGAGTTAGGCCCCCACATCAATTAGAGTTAGGTCCAAAGAGTTAGAGTTAGGCCCAAAAAACACGTTTCTAGCCCCTGAGATTATAGTTAGGCCCAAACATCTCTGAGCAGTAAAAATATGCCAAGCATGTCATTAAAGAATGTAGCACAATACAACATGAGTCCTTATGAATGAATCCTGCACAATTCACTTGGTATAGATTATGATAGATTAGACAGCACACATTACAGCACAACAAACAACAGTACTTCTAAGGCACAGATGTTAGAGCCGCTTGTTTGCCTCCAGAGTTGTCACCACTGACAGAGTGCAAGTTGCAGTGATAGTGGCTGCCTGACTGGTTGAAATGGTTCCAGGTAGGAAATTTTGCAGGGGGCAACTTAAACAAACAGTCTTAAAATGGTTATATTTGCCTGGTGGTCATAAGGGAAAAGGTTCTTCTGAGGGCTGGGAAGAACTTGCCATCTGATTCCAACTTTATCTGGAATGAGAAACAGGAAAAGAGTGGTCACACTTGAGATGTTTCCGCAATATTTCTTATCCCAGTGTCTTGGTGGATTTTAAAGATTCAAATTACCCATTCTCATTTCCTAAATGGAACTGATGCGTTAGGAATCCCCTGTTGTTCCAATGGCAGACTGTGCCTTCAACAAGGTGCCTTGACAGGGTGTTTGGCCCAAAGTATCATTTTGAGCCAATAGACCCCCAAAGTGGAGTTATTTCCAGGAATGCTACTGATAAAATTAGCTATGAATACAGCCTTTGCAACTCAAAATACTATACATCAAGGCACACATGGACTCCCCAGGGCCTAGTCAAACACAACTGTATGAGTTTATTATCCGAGTGGAATTTGGGCTCGTAATCCAAATTGGGGGAAGTTCCATCAATAAACTTTGTACAATTTCTTCTGAGAACAATTTCCCTTATGGATAATGTGTTTCCTCTTAAGGCTGATTGGTCCTTTAGCATCTGTTACTTCTACCCTTAAGGAGCCACTCTTGGGCACTGAATGGAGTCAGTTATTTTCTTTTCATTATTCAAACAATAAATGTACCCAACTCAGTTCAGCAAAATAAATCCAGTGCGCGCACGTGCTTACTTATTATGCATAAAGTCGGAATCTCCTGTTGTTTCTAATACCTAAATTGCGTATGGAGTGCTTTGCATGCAGAGTTTGCCAGAGCCTTCAGTTCACATACATCTTTCCTTTCTTCTCTATGCTACCAATGCATGTTGGTAACATACTGCAAAAAGCCAATTTAGATATGATCGTATGTGCTTTCTATCTCTCTTTTGTTTGGTGTTTTACGAATGTGCCAGAGTGCACGAGCCCATCAGAAAAGCAGTGCACAAGAAAGAAACTTGAAAACAAACCAATAACTTTGTTTTCTTGCACTATTTTATCACTGCATGCAGCTGTCATGCTCATCAATAAAACAATGCACCAAAAGAAACTTGATACACTGGCCTTGTAAATAAGGCCACAGAAGTTACTGGCCTGCAAATAATTTTAATTAGATTGCTGGAGGCTGGCAGAGGATAGATGGAGAGCTGCATTTCCATGTTGAGCACAGGGGACAGAGGGGACAGAGTGCTCTATCCCACTCCCATCAGCCTAGTCACTAATCTGCATGGAATTCCATGCATTTGCCTCCATGCAAATTCAGGTCACCTCTGGTGAACAGGCTAGTAAATACAAGGCTGGTACAATTGAATTGTCCCTCTGCAGAAGCCTTTTCTGCTATTCAAATTATTAATACCCTATTTAAATCTCTTGCATTCATCTATCGAGTGGGGAATGAATACACAGCACGCTCTCTTCTCTCTGACACACCATGGCCTATTTGATAACTCCCATCCTATTCCCGCTCCCCTTCAGACTCTTCTCGTGTGGCTAAGTTTAAACCTCACTCTACACAAACAGCAGAGCATGTGATAAAGCAGTTCTTGGACAGTCCAGGTGGGGGAGCTGCATGTTTTCCCCCATGAGGACAAGGAACATGTAGAAGGCTAGATTAGAACTCCACTTCCTAGTTTTCTACGTGCAGGGAGTTTATTTTTTCACATGAATGACAACATGATCCCCCACCTACAGCATCCAGTAGTACAGTCCACGAACATGCGCTGCTGTTTGTGTAAAGTGTGTGTGGGGGGTCTCAGCTGAGCCTCGCAAAAGGTGTCTCTCCTCATCTGCTGCTGGCGTAGAGTCACCTGCATGCCATTCTTTTTCCCTTCCCTCCTCCAATTTCTCTAGAGTTGACCCACTATCATCCCAGCAACTACCACTATCCACAAAGCACCATTCATGTTCACTCCTTTATTGCATTTCCCCCTCAAAACAACACTGTGAAAGATAGCTGATTATTATGGGGGTTGGACTCAATGGTCTCGTAGGCCCCTTCCAACCTTACTATTCTGTGACTATTCTGTGACTATTCTGTGATTGTTCCAATTTACAGTTGTGGGGGCTGAGAGCGGTTTGGACAAGGTCAGTTCAGAGGCACCCTAACCCTCAGCCTTGTGTCTGCATGAGCCGCCTCTTCTCTCCTCCTTTCTTCCTGCACAGCAGTTTAAGCCTTCCTGGATTAACTGTAGTTTCCCAGTATATCTGGATCAGAAATCTATGGTTACCAGGATCAGAACAAACCAGGACCTGAAACCATGATGTGAAGATGGTTTCAGATCCTGGTTTGTTCTGATCCTGGTAAAACACAGTTTCCCAGTTGGGATGTGCCAGGGTTCTCCTTATGACCTGGACTCCCTGAGCAACTCCTTAAGGATCTCTTGCCTCCTTCAGAGTCCCACCTTCCTATTTTAAACTTCCCTTCCCCAATAATGTGGGGTTTAGGCTATAGGCATGGGTGATTGACACTCTAGACACAGGGTTTTTACCACAACAATTAAAGCAAGCCAATCACAACTAGAAGTATTTAAACAAAACACCTGAGTGATACAAAAGGCATTTAAGAGAAAACAAAAGTTGCAAAACGCAAGTTCTTTTACCTTAGCTGTACTTCGACTTCTTTTCGCTGCTTCTTCCTGCTCCCGCTTCAGTCTCTGGTCTCCCTGACTCTGCTCTTGCTGTCTTTATATACCCTCCTCCCTCAAAACTGAAAGTACTGTTTCAAACCTGAAGAATGAAACTTAACTGGGGAAATGAAACTGAAACTTAATCAGGGAAATGAAATGACTCCTCCCAGAGATAACCCTCCCAACAAAAACTCCAGGCCTCTTAAGCCTGACCTTTTTTCCTTTTGCCTCTGTAGGCCTCAGACCTTCACAGGATGTAATGGGAAACTGTGGTTTAATTAACCCAGGAAGTCTTCAATCACGGTGCATGGAGGAGGAAAGAAGCAGAGCATGCAGGCAGAATATTCATGTTTCACCCCAAAGAAGCCAATGAGTCCATGAGTGGGGGCTTTCGCATTCTTAGCAGAATGGTTAATCTGGGCCCAGCAGTGTACATTCTCTCTGTAGCTTCCACCACAGGAGGATGAAACCCCAGCGCACAAACTGGCCAAGGGACCTACCAAGTTCCATTTGGAAGCAGCAGTAAGTATCTGGATTTCGAATGGTGAAGGCAATGTAGACTTCTGGGGACGTCTTCCCATCATTGTTGCAACTGGACAGTTTTTTCAGTATACCAATAAGGGACTGTGTGAGCTCTGGATCATAGACCACATCTGATTTGGAATGGGTGCATTCGAGGAAACAAGAAAATGAAAAAACAAAAAACAGAAAAGGAATGAAAAATGAAAACTGGAGGAGAAACCCACGGCACTGAGCCACCCACCGCTGAGTGGTTTCAACTGCAGAAGAAGGGAGGGCGTCTACTCAGGCTGTGGGGCTGTTCACACAACATGCTAACCCACACTCAGTGGTTGAATGTGGGTTGTTTTGAACCATGTGTTGTTTGATGAACTGTGGGTTATCGTGCTGTCTGAACTCAGCTAGGGTGGCTTGTTAACCATGCAGGGCAGCTTATTTTTTTCAAACAAGCTACCTTGAGAACCCATGGTTTGTTGTTGGGTTGTTCAGGGTAGTTAACAAGCCACACAGCATGGTTAACAAGCCACCCTGGCTGCGTTCAGACAACATGCTAACCCACAGTTCAACAAACAACGCACAGTTCAAAACAACCTCCAGTCAACCACTAAGTGTGTGTTAGCGTGTTACTATGAACGCTCATTCCAGTTCAATAAATCCTTAATCACTCCCACTAATAGCAAACTCAACTGGTAAGTGCCGGCAGGGTTGGATATAACAGCAGGGATTTCTCTAAAGCAAGGGTGGGTAACTTGTGGCCCTCCAGATGTTTTGGCTGACAACTCCCATCAGCCCTAGCTGGCATAACCAATGGTGAGGGATTATGGGAGCTGTAGGCCAAAACATCTGGACGGCCACCTATTGCCCACCCATGCTCTAGGGGGCAGGGCTTGGAGGCCAAGCCCCACTGCCTGGAAGAATCCAAGAGGCTCTGCAGGCTGGTTGCGGAACCTCCAAGGGCTTGATGAGGCCCACCGATTGGAAGTTCCCCATCACTGCTATAAACGATGGTGGATGAAAAATAAATAAACAAACAGAAGCTTGGTCTTTCTCTGGCTATTAGAAACCAACTGTAGAATGCGGCTGTGACATAACCCTCCCTCAGGTCCGCCTGCCTCCGCTTTGGGACAGGTGTTCTCACTGTCCTACAAGCTTTAGCCCCTAAATTCACCAGGTAAAACAGACACCCAATATGCTTAATTGGTTCCCTTTACCCAACAAGGACAAGTACCCAAAAATATGAACGCTATTGGTAGCACAGAAAGATGAACAAGGCGTGGGATTTTATAATTTAAAAACAAACAAATTAAAGTGTATTTAAGACAAGAGATGTTATATCTTACAATTAATCACTCAGTCCTCGGCCTTACCCTGCCTCCTCTACCCGTTCTAACTCCTATTCCCACAACCCCACTATCTAGATGTAGCTTCATCAAACCCTAAGGCCCCGTCGAACCCCCTGACTTCTCCTGCCTTTTATAAACTCCGTCTCCACACACACACACACACACACACACACACACACCTCTCCCAGCTTTCACTCACTCATCACCAAACAGTACACCCTAACTTACCTGGGTTCGATGTAACACAGCAAACACATATAAACATGACTACAAACTCCACATGACAAGCACTGTGATTTTTTCATGGTGGTCTTCTTTAGAGTACAGGAAGACTCACTAGAGATGTGGGCATGAAGGATTCCCCCATGCTACAGAGAATGTAGCAGCGTGTATGAGCACGCTGAAACCTTCCGACGGAGTAATCAAGCCAAAAGGCATTTAATTTTTGTTACAGGATCATCGGACCATGCACTGTACCTGCGGCAATGACGACATCAGCCTGCAGTTCTGCAAGCTGTTCTTTTGTAACCAGTGGCCAATCCAGGTCTGCTATGGTGATGCTGGGGCCCTGTGATCCAGCACGCTCCGCCTTCTGGGTTTTGCACACTGTGGTGCTGTGTTGGCAAAATTTAGACTCTGGAAAGAAGCCATTCAAATGGATGTTCTCCGACAGCTGTTGAAGGACGCTCTGGTGGTGATCGCTGAACGTATATGCCCTGGGATGGCAAACTTTGCAAATGGCGATTCCTGTCAGTCCAATCCCACTTCCTAATTCCAAAATTCTTCTAAAAAAAAAAAGAGAGGTAAAAACAGCAATAATTTAAAATGAGCAAAATGAGCAAAAATGTAGGAAGTTTGTTTCCATATGTATGTATGTACGTATGTATTTCATTTCTGTACTGCCCAATAGCCAAAGCTCTCTGGGCAGGTCACAAAAATTAAAACAGAGCGCAGCATAAAACATTATAAAATATAAAAGTATTAAAACCACAATATAACAATACAACCAGAATAAAACCTAGCAGCAATGCAGAGATTTCAAATACAGATTTAAAACACCAAAGCTAAAAGACTAGGAAGCTAAAATGCTAAAATATTGGAAGAATAAAAAGGTCTTCACCTGGTGCTGGAAGGAGTACAATATAGGGGCCAGGCAAACCTCTCTAGGGAGCTCATTCCATATATGCCCTTCATTCTTTTTTTCTGGCTCAAATTTGTTTGTTCGGGCCCTGGATCCAATCTACGAGCTAGCTTGCGTATGAACACATCAGATTTTCTAATACTGAGCCTATCTAGTCTCTCTTCACAAGCACTGGCTCTCCATGTCTTGGGCAGGGAACTCAGGGCAGTGGGCTAGGAAAGATCTGTTGAACGGGTGATGCCGGGGACTGAACCTGGGATTTGTTGCAGGCTGTGAAGGAACAGAACTGTCTTCCATTTTTGTATTTAGTTTTGTTTTTTTGGATACTATGGGGCTAAATCGTGTGTGTGTGTGTGTGCACGCGCGCGCTGGTCAGTTTCAACCAAAAGGTCAAATGCTTAGTTAGGTTATAGGAGACAGCCTGCCTGCAGAGGAGGAGGAAGAAGAAGAAGAAACGGTTTGCAGGAGACTCAACTAGAGGTCAGGGGAAGAAGTCAGGAAAAGAAATTTAGGTCAAACGGAACAAGAAACTACCCTCCTGATTGGTTGGAGTTCAGGAGGGAAAATAACTACTTTTAACATTAAAAGCTTAAGGCTGAAACAGAGAGAGACAGAGAAGCTCGGAGTCCTAGGGGAAAGAGAGCTGCTGGAACTGGTTGAGAGACTACTGGACCTATGACACTAAGACATGCCTCGGATAAGAGACTTGGATAAAATAGGGACCCGGTTGAGTTAGGTTAGCTGAGTGCATTTACCTTTAGTTGTTTTATTACTCTATTGCTCGTATGGTTTTGTGTGTGTATCCATTCAGATTTTAAACTTCTACCTATTTAAGTTTTTCTTCAGTAAAATTCTAAAGTTTGTTGTTTGAAACTTTCTGATCTCTTTTCTCTTTGGGTTACCCACCCGACATCTAATGTCCCTCCTGCCCGCCCCGCCACACTACCCAAAGTAGATAGTAGACCAAACACAACAAGAAATGGTCACCTGTTGCTGAAGACTGCAGAATTCTCTAGTGCCCACTCGGCCAGGTAAAGACCAGCATCCCACGTAACGAGGCCTGTGGTCCCTTGCGAAACGATGGCGATGCTCTCACAGAGTGTAACAGCGTCTCCCGAGGGCTACAAGAAATGTATTAGAACAAGCGTCGCATCATGTTTTTAAGACAATAGCAGTCGTTCCACTTGATACTGTGCTCGGTTGAAGCACGTTTAGTCAAAAGGAATCCAAAAGCCACAGAAATGGTAATACCTTTATTAGGACTTACTAAAATGTCTCAGAATAGCATGCAAGATTTAGAATTCTCCAGAATGACCCACATATTGATTTCTTTATTATTATTATTATTATTAATTGTTATTATAATATTATTATTATACATAGCTGTATCTAGCGGTCGAGAGCTGGTACCTACTTCCCACGGCTAGCAACTTCCTGGACACTTGCAAATATTGCCTTCTCCCATTTCTAATATTAGTCAGCTGATGTGGACATTTTGGTAACATCCTCCCCCACCCCCACTGAACAACTGAAACAACTGGGAACAGCAAGGACACGCAACATGATTTATCTGTACAACCTTCACCACACTGGAATCCTTTTCCCCAAAGGACTGCTCAGATCATAACAGTTTCAGGAATGGATGTGTGGCTTTTAAAAAATAACTCGGGGCACAATCCTATGCATGTTTAGACAGAAAAAACTCCTACAATTCCCAGCATGCCCCAGCTAGCATGGCTAGTCAAGAGAGATGCTGGGAGTTGTAGGACTTTTTCCCATCTAAACATGCATAGGATTGCACCCTTAATGGATGGAGTTCAAAGGGGTGATTCCAGAAACTGGCTCAGGGTTTTTGAAAACTTGGGCTTAGAAATCCAGCTTGGTCCTCTTTACACCAGATGTAGAGACACAAGTGGAATTTGCAGAACTTTGGAGAGTGCTTTTTGCTTCCAGGGAGGGAGGAGAGATGGTTAGCCATAACATAAGCAAGTATTGATATGTGGCCCCCAACAGATGACCTAGACCCTGCCTCTGAATCAAGTAAGACTGATGTACAGGACACAGGCACAACAGGTGGGTGTGTTGTCCACATTAGATTTTTTTTTTTTTTACCAATAAATAGTTTTTAAAACAGTGTGTCGTTTCCTCAATATTTAAGACGTCCCCAAGCGCTTCGTACAGCTGATCCAGAGGTTCGGCCGCTGTAGCTTCATGCTGCATGAAAGGGAGAAAGCTGGAATGAACGTGTGATCTTTGAACATCACACAGGCAGCAAACAGAGCTATATAATCACCTGTGGAATAACAGCTGCCCGTGTTTAGGAAACCAAGGCAGAGCCCTCTAAAGCACTAGAGAATTGTATGCAGTGCCTTTGAAACCAGGTGCTGTCAGAAGTTAGTGTTACTAGTAGATTGTTGGATGATACACAATAGATCAGCAAGTGTTTCTAACTTCTCATATTTTTTAACAGAAAACAACTAGAAGGCAGCAACAGCACAGAAGATTATGCAGAAATATACAGAAAAATACACAGAAACGAATGGAATAATATTTATAATGGAATATGAAGAATGGGACTCTGCGAAAGCTCGCTAGAACAGAATAGTCATTTCTGTCCACCTAAAAGTGAGCAGAACTGGGCCAGGCTGACCTTACTTGGGGAGGCATTCCAGATTGGGGGTGGCACAGATGAAGAGGCCTTGTCTTGGACCTCTACCGACCATAATTTCAGACAGAGGAGGGACCTGAAGCAGGGCCACAAAAGGAGAGGAAGTTTTTGGTAGGCACTTATGGATGATTCCCAGATTTGCTGTTCCCAGGCTGTTTAGGGGTTTAAAGGTCAAAACCAGCATCTTGAATTGAGCCCAGAAACAAACAGGAAAACTGTGAAGCTGGTATAAAATCAGTACAATTTAGTCTGATTGACTGGTTTCAATCAGGTAACCGTGTTTTGAAGCTTCTGGACTGTCTTCAAGGGGAGTCCCACAAAGACCACATTACAACTGTCTAATCTGGAGGTGACTACGGCATGAATGACTGAACTCTCTGATGTCGGCTGGAGTAACCCCAGTATCACCTTTTTAATGAGCTCGGATAAGAAGCATCTTCGGTACTTGACTGAAGGTGGGAACCTCAAGGACAGCGGGTGAAGAACCGTCTGAAACAATCAAAACAAGAACAGATGTCATCAACTAGAAGCCAACTGAACCGAGTCAGGTATTTTTTTAAAAAAACAAAACCCTAAACCAAATTAAGTTACAGGTGAAAGTAACATGTGCCATTTTTATAACTGCATGTTAAAAACATGCTGCAAAAGCAGCAATTTAATTTTCGGCATTTAAGGATGAAACAAGCAGTCAGGCCTGAATGCAAGTCAACGGAACCTACTAAAATGAGATGAGGTTTTTAAACCACTTGTCCACACAAATAAAGGGGGACGCTCCTATCAAGACTGTATCACATCAGAATGCAAGCGTGGGACCGAATGATCAAATGTTCCCCCCACATTATGAATTCATAGAATCATAGAATAGTAGGGGTGGAAGGGGCCTACAAGACCATCGAGTCCAACCCCCTGCTCAATGCAGGAATCCAAGTCAGAGCATCCCCAACAGATGGCTGTCCAGCTTCATCTTGAATGCCTCCAGTGTAGGACAGCCCACCACCTCCTTAGGTCATGGGTTCCACTGCTGTATTGCTCTGACTGTCAGGAATTTCTGACTTGTATTGCTCTGACTGTCAGGAATCTGGCTTCCTGTAACTTGAGCCCATTATTCCATGTCCTGCACTCTGGGATGATCGAGATGAGATCCTGGCCTTCCTCTGTGACAACCTTTCAAGTACTTGAAGAGCGCTATCCTATCTCCCCTCAGTCTTCTCCTCTCAAGGCTAACCAGGCCCAGTTCTTTTAGTCTCTCTTCATAGGGCTTTGTTTCCAGTCCCCTGATCATCCTTGCTGCTCTCCTCTCAACCCTCTCCAGCTTGTCTGCACCCTACTTAAAGTGCAGTGCCCAGAACTGGAATTCCCGGCCTACTGAAAGCTAGCATTTCAGGGAAAAGGCAAGGAGAGAACCCTTTATCTCCAACATTCAGATTTTCTTTTTTTTGACATGTAAGAGAACTTCAACATGTAGTTCTTCCCCTGCATTCTGGTGGTACAGTCCATGTAGGGTTATGCCACATGCCTTTTCTGAACATGTAGACCAGCAATAAGACTAGTGTTTATGCTATAAAGCAATGCAAAAAGCAGAGAAAGATCTGTTCCTAGGAAAACTGGAAGGGGATCTGTGACAGGTCACCGATCCCCCCCTTAGCAGCCCCACTGCCTCTGCTTCTCCACAATATCTAGGTTGTAGATGGAGAATAAAATAGCACTGAGTTATTAAGAGATATTTACCTCCTGCAAAATAGTTAGTAGTGCCGAGGAATCCTTTGAATTCTTCAGTATCTTTTCAAGATCCTAGAAAACAAGACACATAAATAATTGGGTGGAGGAGGGGGGAACACCAATGCAATCCTAGGGTGTGGGTTCAATAGGGATGTCAAAGAAATCAGCAATGGATTCAAAGGAGTTCAGATTTCTAAGAATATGACCTACGAATCCTGCAGAGGACCAGCTTTTTCCAAGTCATGAGAATTCCGTGGCTTTGCAGACCAGTTTTGCACTTCTGGGGGGGATTTGCGCTAATTCGCATTCCCTAATGCAGATTAACGCATTTGTGCAAGTGTGCATTAGTGCTGATGCGAGTTAGCACAAGCAGAATGGAATTTTGGTTAAAAAAAATCCGATCCCGTTAATGAATGGATGGCGGAATGAAAGACACTTGATAATTTGCAAAACACAGATGGAAAGGATTTAACAAAATCTGTATATCCCTAGAGTTCAACCCTTCGCCACCACATGAAAAATAAATACACCCCAACACAAAAGCAATGTGACTTTTGCTCAGCCCCATTATAGTCACTGGCTTTCTTCTCCCGCTTGGGGAAAAGGGGTGGGGTCAGAGCCATCCACCATATCAATCTTTATGACAATCCCAGAAGTTAAGCCAGTCCTGTTATCTCCATCCATATTGGAGATGTCAGCGGCAACAAAAAGAAGAAAACTATGAAGCTGCTTCCCCCATAACTTCTTCCCTGGCTGGCATAAGTTTCAGACAGCCTCTCCTAACCGGCGCCCTCCAGATGTGTTGGACCAGGGCCATGATGACCATGGAATGCTGGGATTTGTAATCCAACACATCTGAAAGGTGCCTGGTTGGGGGAGGCTGGTTTAGGAAGGGGTGGTTCCTATGCCAAAGACACTTCCCCTGTCCCTGCCACCCAGCTGCTCTGCCTGGGTATTTTCACACCCGTAGGTTTCTCAAGTGCTAACCACTAATGCTGGAAGAGAGGTATTTGTAACACAAATTAGCATTCTGGCTAACGTTGGTTTTACATTCACACTACAATGCCCCATGGAAGAGTCCCGACCTGACTTTCTCATGGATGCTCCATACAAAGTGTGACAGATTGTCCTTGTCTAGGGTTATGATGACATGGGATTTTTGTATTACGTTTGATCATGGAACAGCACAGCAGAGACAATCTCCCATGCCATATTCCAGGAGCAAAGTGTCACCAAGGAATGATAAGTTTACAACAAATCTGGTATTAACACACAGAGTTTTTAAACAGAAGACTTGGAGATCAGGCATCTCTTTTCATCTTTTACTTTAAAATCTTAAGCAGTTTCTACATTTCATGATATAAAAGCATAGACCAAATACAAAATACATTGTTATAAACAACTGTAAAGCATTCTAAGAGTAGATCCAGGAGCATTGCCTTTAACATAGTAAAATATCTTGCCCAATAAAATTTCTCAGCTGAAGCAAAATGAAGCAGAGACATCAAGGAGACAAGATTTTGGTCTCTCATGAGGTCAGATGTTTGGTTCTGTGAGAACCGATGTTTGGTTCTGTGAGCATAGGTGGAATGTCCTGGTGGTTTGGTACTTTGGTTCTTATGTTTACATGATTCCTTATTAGCACTGCTAATATAATACTTCTCCAGAAATTTAGAGCTGGACTTCTTAACATTGCAATATTACTCTTTTAAGATTCCCAGCTGTGATTTGGGGGTAATAAATGTTCTTCATTATCTTGTCAGCTTTTTTGAGTCACACTTCCTTTCAGAACAGGATAACATCTATTTCTCTCCCACAAGTTCCACGTTCACATGTTCATCACCATCTGAAGTTCTGAACATGTACAATTGTCTAGTAAGCAGTTATCCTTTCCCCCAACTTTCTTATCTAAAGCAACGGTTGGTCTTTCCCCACGTTCAGCTGGGAAATTTTGTCTTCCCCATAGCAGGCTCCGCCTAGGTCAGTGAAAGGTACAGTCAAAAGTCACAGCATGTCAGCACAACTGCTTCTGTTGGAATGCCGCCATTAGAATCAAACTGATTCAAACGTCGCGTGACAATACATTTTCATACATCGGCTGTTTCTCTATGAAAATGGTCATTTAGGAGAGTTTAGCAATTTATGAGAAAAATGTAGGCGGCCAATAAATTTGTTTTGGAGAAATATTTGCAAGGTAGCCTATTACACAGGTTGGTGGACACAACAGTGTGACAACACCAGCTTAGCATTTGCTGAATTTTCCGAGTTTTCCGTTCAGTCCGGCTGAGGCACATCTACTTTGAGTTCATGGCCAGGTTAATCAGTCTAATTAAGTCTAATTATGGCTTAAGGATAGCTTTTCCATTTTAAGCCTCTACTCTAGAAGAGGATTAGGCAGAATGTGTTATCCCCAGGAGAGCTGCCAGGAAAGGTCAGGCCTGAGTTACCTTAGGGTCATGCTGGGATTTTAACGTAAGCTGGGGTGGAAACAGTATTGCGCAAAATGTAACAGGAGCCGTCTTGGAGGGAGGCACGGAGGGAGACAAGAGTCCCGAGTGCATCAGGGACACAAAATGATCCTGTTCTTACTGGACTCTGGGCCAAAACAGATGTGACATGGCGATCCATCGCTGGATCTCCCAACTTTCTCAGGCTTTAAAGCAGGGGTGCCGATCCATCACCACCTTTCCCCTGACTGCTTGTAGGTTCCCCGGCTTTTGCCGTTTTCGCCCCCATTCTAAAAGGTCGAAATGCATTTTATTTTTTATTTATTTATTTCATTTCTATGCTGCCCAACAGCCGACGCCCTCTGGGGTTTCGAGGAAATGCCTCTCCTAAGGCTTCATTACTGGCAGGAAATGCTTTAAGCCGAAACAGGCTGGTACTTTTCGGTCCCACCTCCTTTGCCTTCACCGTGGCCTGGAGAGCTTCTCCGAAATGGAATTTGGGGCCTCAGGCCGAAAGAGGTTCCAGGCTGAAAGAGGCTCAACACCACTGCTTTAAAGCAACTGGAAGGGAGGTGGTCCCATCTAGGTCACAGCACTTGGGGTGAGGGAAGGGGGTGTTTAAACCAGGAGTGTGTGGGAAGATAACCACTCTACCATGCCACCACACCACGGACACTCGTGCGCTTCTTCTTCCCAAGCTGTCTCGCCTCTCTCCCACGCGTCCTCTCTATACGACAGCCTTCCCCAACCAGGTGCCCTGTGGATGAATTGGACCACAAAACCCATCGTTGTAGTCCAATACATCCGGAGGGCACCAGATGTTGGGCACTGTCGTCTAATACATGTGGAAAGCACCAGGTTGGAGAAGGCTGATAAAGGATACTGGGTGGAGCCACAGGGGAACGGCATCCAAACCTTGAACTGGGCTCGGAAACATACAGCCAGCCAACGCAAGCAGGCCAGAACGGGTCGTCTATGCTCATTGCTCAGACCTTCTGGTCCCACTTAATGAAACACTGGTTGGGAGGAAGATGGTGAAACGGGGAAGCTTGCTGGGAAGAGAGAGCAAACACTGCAGGCGTAACGCAGGCGCTTTACTGAATTAGTTTTATTTTAATTAAAATAAAAGAGCCAGTGTGGTGTAGTGGTTGGAGTGTTGGGCTGCGACTTGGAGGTCCGGGTTCTAGTCCCCACTCGGCCATGAAGCTCACTGGGTGACTTTGGGCCAGTCACTGACTCTCAGCCTAACCTGCCTCACAAGGCTGTTGTTGTGTGGATAAAATGGAGAGGAGGAGGATAACGTAAACCGCCTTGGGTTCTTTGCAAGAGGGAAAAAAGGCGGGATATAAATGTATTTAAAAAAATTTAGTTATCGCCTGTTTTAAAAACACACGCACCATTTTTCAAAGCGGAATGCAAAGCAAAACAAAACCTAAGGGGTTGGATCCAGGTTTCGTCATACTTGGAGCAGACCCATTGAAAGCAATGGGACAACTAATGTATGTCCCATTGATTTAAATGCGTCTACTCTAAGTATGCTGAAATCTGGCTCTACCTGCCCCGCCCCCCCAGCCAAAGAGTAAAACATACATTTCAAATAAATCAGATAAAAACAAAACACAAAAGCAGCCCCTCTACAATCTGGATTAGATCTCCCATCACCCCCACCCAATGACCACGATGGTGCAGGCTGACGGGGCCTGTAGCCCAACACATCTGGATCGGCACCTGGTTGGGTTGGGGGAGGCTGGTATAAAAGGGGTCATCTCCAAATACCCCCCACAGACTCAATGACCACGATGGTGCAGGATGATGGAGCTTGTAGTCCAACAAATATAGACTGGAACCTGGTTGGGTTGGGGGAGGCTGCTATAAAAGGAGCAATCTCCAAATCCCTCCCCCACAGACTCAATGACCACGATGGTGCAAGATGATGGGGCTTGTAGTCCAACACATCTGGACTGGAACCTGGTTGGGTTGGGGGAGGCTGCTATAAAAGCAGCAATCTCCAAATCCCTCCCCCACAGACTCAATGACCACGATGGTGCAAGATGATGGAGCTTGTAGTCCAACACATATAGACTGGAACCTGGTTGGGTTGGGGGAGGCTGCTATAAAAGGAGCAATCTCCAAATCCCTCCCCCACAGACTCAATGACCACGATGGTGCAGGATGATGGAGCTTGTAGTCCAACACATCTGGACTGGAACCTGGTTGGGTTGGGGGAGGCTGCTATAAAAGGAGCAATCTCCAAATCCCTCCCGCCCAGCGTGGTGCAAGTCGATGGGGCCTGTAGTCCAACACATACGGGCTGGCGCCTGACTGGGTTGGGGGAGGCTGATATAAAAGGGGCGATCTCCAAATCCCCCCCCCGCCACCAACTCAATGACCACGATGGCGCCTGCTGACGGGGCCGGTAGCCCAACACATCTGGATCGGCACCTGGTAGGGTTGGGGGAGGCCGATATTAAAGGGGCGATCTCCAAATTCTCCCCCCGCCCCCACTTTGTTTCAAGCAACGAGGGCGGGGGGGGCGTTCAGCCGCGTTCCCCCGCCCCTTCTCGCAGCGCAAGAGCCCCCCGCGCGTTCACTCCGAAGCAAGCGCGGCCCCTCTCCAGAAAGGCAACGTCGTGCCCCGCCCGCCCCAGCAGCGCCCCCCCGCGCCTCAATCGGAAGCAGCCCCGCTCCCCCCCGCACGCCCCCCACCCCCGGACGGGCGCAGGAGCCCCCCCTCCCCGCGAGGAGCCGCCGGGCGGCGCGTCCCCGGCGCCGCGCTCACCGGCCAGGGGAGCTCGCCCAGCCGCTGCCCGGCCCGGAAGGCGCGCTGGAAGCGGCGCGCCAGCTCCCCCTCCGCGGCCGCCCCTGCCGCCCCTGCCCCTGCCTCCGCCTCCGCCTCGGCCGCGGCGCGCCGCTGCGCCTCCATGGGCGGCTCCTCCTCCAGGCCGCGCCTGCCCGGCCCCGCGGGGCGGGACGCCGACTCCCATCCGCCCCAGCCAGCCTGGGCCAGGGGCGGCGGAGCCGCAGTCCCGCGCGCCGTCCGCAGGGCGCCGGGCTGGGCGCCGCGAAGCCAGCTCCGCTTCCCTTTCGGAGCCAAGCGCGCCCTGCCCTGCCCTGCTCTGCCCCGCGGGCGGGCGGCCGGCGCAGAACCGGGGCCAGGGTGCTTGGGCGCACGGGCGGAGCGCCCCGCGGCTTGGTCGCTTAGCGGAAACGAGAGCAGCCCCGCAGCGAATCCGCCCGCGGGAGAGCCAGCGTGGCGCAGCGGTTGGAATGCCGGACGGGCGAGGCCCGGGCTCTGCCCCCTGGGGCAACCGCTGCAGGCGGAACGCAGGCGCTGTGCTGAATTGGTTTTATCTTGATGAAAAGGGCCAGCGTGGTGTAGTGGTTGGAGGGCTGGGCCGCGGCCCGGAGGCCCGGGTGCCTCAAGCCCACTGGGTGACTCTGGGCCAGTCACTGGCTCTCGGCCTAACCTGCCTCGCAGGGTTGTTGTGAGGATAAAACGGAGAGGAGGAGGAGGGCCATGTCAGCTGCCTTGGGCACCTTGGAGGAAAGGCTGGATATAAATGTAATGCTAAAATAAACACCCAGCATCCTAGAGAAGAGGGGTGGGTCCTGATTTAGGCACGGTCTTCAAGCCCCTGAAAATGCTGGCTGGGGGATGCTGGGAGTTGTAGCCCAGTGCATTTGGAGGGCACCAGGTGGGGAGAGGCTGCACTACACAGAGGGTGGGTGGAGGTGAGGGTGGGGGGAATGATCTTGCTGAATGGTCCAGGGCAGAGGGAAGGGGGGTTCTGGGCAGAGGCAGTTATTCGAAGTGAGCAGAGCCCTTCCATCAATGGCAGGTGTATCTAGGGGGAAAGAAAACAGAAACAAACCAGAGGCATTGATATAGATCCGTTAGAAAGAAATGCTCTATGCTGTCCCCTCTCCTCCTTCCATTCAGAGAAGGCCCAAGACAGACAGTTGGCCTGAGGCAGAAAATCCAAGTGA
This sequence comes from Heloderma suspectum, assembly GCF_057233095.1. NCBI lineage: Eukaryota > Metazoa > Chordata > Lepidosauria > Squamata > Helodermatidae > Heloderma > Heloderma suspectum. Next base: position 26,524,203 of record NC_139469.1, read on the forward strand.
TGTCCCAGACCATGGGAGCAGAATGACAGAGTCAAAGGATACCTTGTAGGTTATGTAGTACATCCTCCTGTTTGATGCAGGGAATCAAGAGCTAGAGCATTCCCAACAGATGGCTGTCCAGACTGCGCTTGAAGACCTCCCAAGACCCCTTTAGGTAATTGGCTCCACCGTCCGACTATATTTTCTCCTAATGTTCAACTGCAATCTACCCTCCGGTAACATAATCCTGTTAGTTCTAGTCCTACCTGAAGTGCTTCAGCTGAGTAATTTTAGACCTTGGACTTAGGGCACAATCCTATGCATGTTTAGACAGGAAAGAAGTCCTACAGCACCCAGCATGCCCTAGCCAACATGGTTGGCTGGGGCATGCTGGGAGTTGTAGGACTTTTTTTTCCTGTCTAAACATGCATAGGATTGCACTCTTAATGATTTTGTGGGGAGCCCCTTCAGATGACCAGGTGTATTACTTCAGTTGTGAAGCTCACAACGAACACGTCTCTTCCCCTCACAACCACCATTCCATGCTTTAGCCAACCCAATTTTTAAATTACTTTGAGCATGTGCCGTTTTGCTTTGGAAACTCACGGAAATCCTAGCACCCTCATGATGACAGGTAGAAAATGGAGTTTGCTTCGGATGCCCTCATCACTTGCTGCTTTCTGGGGTACCCTGGGCTGTGGCTTCCCTAGACTTTGGCCCCAAAGTCCAGCCCGCAGTGCCCCACTGCCTGCCTGCCCTCAGGACCAGCAGAGAAGTGGTCCTTGACCTCTTTTATGTGACAACCCTCCAGCGATTTGAAGATTCCTATCTTGGTGTCCCGTCCCCTCCCTTCTTCTCCAGGCTAAACATATCCAGTTCATTCAACCTTTCTGCACAGCACTTTGTTTTCCATACCCCTGTCCAGAGCTGGCCCTATCATTAGGCAAAGTGAAGCAGTTGCTTCAGGCAGCAGATGCTGGGAGACGGCAGCAAGGTGTTGGAGGAGAGAAATGTGGGCCGTGCAGCCAGCTCTGCGCCCCCTAAGTTAGCCTGCCACCTTCAGGTGTGGTGGAAGACGTCCCATCATCAGCATTGAAGAGAGATTTGTCTGCCACTCCAGTACCTTTTGGACCTGGGACGGGCGGGGGCACCATCTTGTTTTCTGTCTCAGGCAGCAAAATGTCTTGGGCCAGCCCTGCCCTTTGTTACCCTCCCCTGAGCCCTTTCCAATTGCTTTACATCCTTCTATAATTGGAAACAGGATGCCAAATGAGGCCTGATAGGTATGGAAAAAGTGAAACTTAAGTGGTTGAATAATAATATGGATTAATTAACAATAACAAGAGAACAATTTGTGATCTTTTCAATGACACTTCAAAACCCGTCTCTCAAGCTAGGTTGCCTCACTTTTCCTTACAGTATTGCTAGCTTTGCCCCCATTCCTCTGCCAGGGTGCCCAGGGGTTGGGTCGCCCTGCATCTAGAGCCCAGTTGAATGCAGCAGCCCGGGTGCAGATGTCGTGACAAGCCAATGGTGGGCACATGCAGAGTGCATTTCTCGCCCGATGGAGCAGCTGCAGCCACTCCCCAGTCTGGGATCAGGTGGAAGGAATTCTTGTCCAAATACAGCGGCTTGGGGCCCATATTTTATAGGGGTGGGGAAACAGGTTCAGATGTTGTTGGACCACAACTCCCCTCCTCCTGGACCATTGGCCCTGCTAGCTGGGGCTAATGGGAACTGGAGTTGAACAGCATCTAGAGGGTCACAGTTTCCCCTGTGCTGTTAAGAAATAAACCAATTGCTGGTAGCTAGTGAGGAGAAAATGACCCCCTGCAAGGAGCGGGGGTCTGAAATCCGGCACGCTGAATCTGACACATCAAATCGCACATCAGATCTGACACCTCAGGCTTCAAGAGAGGTGCGGGCATTGTGTACTTGTACTTATGTGCCACCTCCGTGGCACAGAAAGCAAAACTGACGGATTCATCCATCCCCACAGCCTGCCGTTTCACCCGCTGCGACTGTCGAGGTGTATTTTGAACCATTACCCTCCTGTGGGGCTCTAAGGCTTTAACGAGAAACACCGCTGAGTTTGGCTCAAAAGTTGGCACAGAGCAGGACTCTCGCTTTGTCAAGGAATCTAGAATGCAGCAGGGGGCACAGAGCCTCCAGCAGTGTGTACCGGTGGGAGGATGCAGTTGTGACCTGCATGATAAAGAAAAAAGTATGATAAAAAGAAAGACACTGCAATCCTACAAAAACGTTCCTGGGGGTAAGGCCCCCTGAACACAGTGGGAGTTACTGCTGGGCACGTGTATTATGTTGTAAGGATGTGAACGAGTGTGTTGCTATTTTTATATCTGTGAAATGTTTGAGGATGTGCGTGTTTTCTTGAGATGGACACATTCCTGCCAGATGTATCTGCTCCAAAGAGTTTGTGTATAGGAAACACACACACACACACACAGATGTGGCAAAAAGAAATCTACTTTGTTGTAGTCCCATGTCCCATATACAGTAAATCAGTGAAGCCTGGTTTATACATGCAGCAGGAAAAAAACTCCATGCAAAAAAATAAAAAATAAAACCTCCTCCTCATTATTGCAAGGAGAAAGGTTCTAGGCCAGTCCTTTCAGTGCTATGCTAGCTGGTCTCGTTTGTACATTATACTAAACCATGGTTTAGTGTGATGTGCATAAGCTGGAATAAACCTGAACAAGCTCCCGACTTGTATAACCTCCCCTCCCCTCCAACAAGAGGAGGAGGCCTTCAGTGACATTTAGTTGAGTTTCCACAGAATCCTGGCTCAGAATCCTGGTTTAGCGCACCATAGAATCCTGGCTTAGGGCGCAATCCTATTCAGATAGGCGTCCGTCTCCGAACTCGGAGGGGACCGCCTATCCAATGCAGGGCAGGAGAAGCACGGAGGGGATCCTTCCCTCTGTCCTGCATTTGCGGCTAGACAGCCGATTGCGGCTGTCTAGCTGTGGGAACAGGGAGCGGGGAAGGAGGCTGCTGTGCAACACATTGGATGTGTTGTACAGGCATTTCCACCCTCCCCGCCCCGCAATGCCCCCTGGAACACCCCTTTTTGGCCACTCCGTGCTCCTCTTGCGAGCATGGAGGACAGGGCTGTTCCTTGCTGCCTCCGAGGCAGTGTGGGCAGAGGTCGGTTCTCCGGGAACGACCTCAGAGTGCAGGCTCCGAGGTTGGTTCCCGGAAAACAAGATATCCTATGGCTGTCTAGCCGCCGTCTAGTGGCCATAGGATTGCTTGAACTATAGAATCCTGGCTCAGAATCCTCCTTTAATGAACCAGAGGTTAGGGTTTATAACAAATTCAGATTACTTTAACAAGCCAGCTTCATAATCCACAGTTTGAAGTTGGCTTGTTTTGAAACCGACCAGTAGGGGTGTACGGATTACTCACCCCGTTCCGGTAGGGCTGTCTGCTGGGGGAGGGAGGCGATCCATCCCTCCCCCCCGGAATCCTCCCTAGCCAGCTCCGCTTCATGGCGAGCCCACAGAGCCACCGGCTGGGCCCACCTGCAGCCAGACCTCTGTCCGCTGCCGGGCTGCGGCCACCATTTGCAACCACGGCAAAGAGCAGGGACGCAAATGGCGCCCGCTACGCCATTTGCATCCCTGCTCTTTTCATGATAGGCTACATAAATATATCCGTAGCCTATCACGGCTAATGCAGGGACACAAATGGTGTAGCGGCCGCCATTTGCATTCCTGCATTAGCCATGATAGGCTACGTATAGATTTACGTAGCCTATCACGGCAAAAGGCAGGGACGCAAATGGCGTAGCGGACGCTATTTGCGTCCCTGCTCTTTGCCGTGATAGGCTATGTAAATACTTATGTAGCCTATCACGGCTAAAGTAGGGAGGCAAATGGCCACAGACTGGGGCAGCGGACAGACCGGATAGCCGCCAAAAGGTATGGTCCATCCTGGGGAAATTTTGTGGGGTGGCGGGGGGGGAATGCTCTGTTCCGCCACGGACTCTGGTGGGGCCAGATTCTAAAGAATCCAGCCTTATTGGAGTCCGTGGTGGAATTCTCCTAACATCCCTACTGACCAGCTTGTTATAAGCCACCATCTCTAGTTTGTACATGACCACAAGCCAAGATTCAGTGAAAAGGAAACAATGCTACTGAAGTTCTCCTCCTGTCTGCATGGGTGTAGGAGAGGGAAGAGGAGAGCATCTAAGCATGAGGCTTGCTGGGGTTCATTCCAGCTTCTGGACATGTTTAGCATGACATGCAAACAAGGCTCTTTTCTACTTGCAGAGAATAATGTATGTGATTTCCCACCTGTGTTCCAGTGCTCAAATTACCGGGGGGGGGGATGGCCCTCCATCACCTTTACCCTTTTGTGATGACCTATTTTTAGAAGGCTACAGGTGAGCCATTATTTGACTAAAACTGGAGGGAGTACAGGGGATGAGGCTTCTGAATTTCACAGAAGATTCCCTACCTCTCCCCCCATAATTCCAGCACTGCTGTGGTCTGAAGTGGTACATTCCATTCAACCACTGCAGAGGACTCTACCATCTCATTCACATCTCAGTCTGTTGTCTGCATAATGTAAGCCTTCGATGGCTTCATTCCAGTGCCAGAGTGTCTTCTTTCATCAGGAAAATGACTCATCATAAGTTGGTTGATGGACTTCTCATTACTTCAGGAGTCCTTTTGCCCACAGTGGATGGAAGCATTAAAAAAAAACACACAGATATGATTTAGAGAGAATAATGGATTCAAAGAGAGTTTAACATTAACTATTACATTCTGTGTGTATGCAAAGGTGTGAGGATATTCACTATTGCAGATGGTGCGGTTTGCAAGGATGTCTTACCATTTTATTTTAAGGGCACAATTCTGGGTAGCCAGGGAATGCTGGGAGTTGTAGGCCTTTTCTGTGTCTAAACATGCATAGGATTGTGCCCTTGGGTGTTGTTTTTACAGCTTCAGAGTCTCCTTCACTTACTCAGGCCAAGCAGTCATATCAACCCACAATCCATGTTTATACATACTTATTATTGGTGGATAAATATGATATGCAGGGTTTTAAGCAGGAATGGGATAGGGAACTGGATTGTCCCGTTTTGCCTAAACGATGGATCTCCACTTTAGCCTCTATATCTGAAGCATCTGTGGATCTTAGGTTGCATCTTATTCAGGGAAAACTCTTGTTTCGTGTCCGCTGGACGCCGCAGCATCTCTTTAATAAGGGTCTGCTTAGTCGGCTAATTGCTGGAGGTGTAACACAGCTAATGCTTCTTTTAACCATATGTTTTGGCAATGCCCAGTAGTTCCCTCTTTTGGGGAGGAGGTTATTATATGGATAAACTTTGTATTGGAACTCTCTTTAATATTTACCGATGTACATGTCCTCTTAAATTATCTGCCTGCTTCCTGGAAGTTAAGGAATGGTCAGCGCAAATGGATTCTAAAAGACTGATATTACAACACTGGAAGGATAAACACTCAGCTCCTAGAATGCAGTGGATTGAGGACCTTACAGTGCTTTCAATATTTGAATGGGTGGCATGTAGATGCCACCTTCAAATGGATACTTATTTGAATATTTGGTCCTCTTTGGTTGAAGCCTATGTATAATTGCTAGAAAGTTGTATGGATTTCATATGTATTCATTGCTGTGGATATATATACAAATCCATGTACATATATTAAAAAGCCAGAAAAAAAATTAAAAATTGAAAGTTTTTTTGTGGGTGCCCATGCATCACATGGGGGACACCTTCAGGGACACCATTGGAGGTGCCCACGGGTGCTTTGGCACCTGTGGGTGCCACGTTAGGGACCTTTGTTCTAGACTCTCCCCTCTGTCCAACTGCACCATTATTTCAGGATCCCCTTCAGCCTTATCCATCTGCAGGCAGCCCTGGTGACCATGTTAGCAAGATGGCCACCACATGTTTGAAATGTGTATCAAAACGTGGTATTGATGGGTGGTGGCTGAGTGAGCAACAGCCTCAAATCCTAGTCTCAGCTGGCTGTGCTTCACCTTTCTTCCTCTTGGCCCCACCTGCTTCCCGTAGGTTTTCCACTTTCCTGCCAAGCCTTTTCACAGAATCATAGAATAGTAGGGTTGGAAGGGGCCTATAAGACCATCGAGTCCAACACCCTGCTCAGTACAGGAATCTAAGCCAAAGCATCCCTGACAGATGGCTGTCCAGCCTCGTCTTGAATGCCTTCAGTGTGGGAGAGCCCGCCACCTCCCTAGGTAATTGGTTCCATTGTCGTATTGCTCTAACAGTCAGGAAGTTTTTTCCTGTTGTTCAGCCAGAATCTGGCTTTTGCGGTAGGCTGAGCAGGGATTGCCATAGCTGTTGTAGAATTTCCAAGAAGGGCCAGCTTGACAGATTTGGGCTCAGAATTTTGGGACATGCAGATATGGCGGACAAAGGGAGAAGATTAATCTACTGTAGTCTTCCCTAACCTGGTGCCCTCCAGATGGTTTGGACTACAATTCCTCTCAGCCACTGCCAGCATGACCAGTGGTCATGGATAATGGAGGTTGTAGTCTTCAATATCGAAGGCACTAGATTGGAGAAGGATAGTCTACTGGTTGGTAGCATCACCAAACATTGGTCGGTAACATCACTAAATGAATGGTTTTATATTCTATATAATGTATTTTAATGGTTTTTAATTTTTGCAAACCACCTAGAGAGCTTTGGCTATGGGGCAGTATAGAAATATAATAAAGGTGCAACCCTATGTGTGTTTAGACAGAAGAAAGTCCTACAACTCCCAGCATTCCCCAGCCAGAATGTTGGGAGTTGTAGGACTTTCTTCTGTCTAAACATGCATAGGATTGTGTCCTAAATGAATGAATGAATCACCACTGCACCCTTGATCTGGCTTGAGAGTCCATTCCTCCTAGGGAGGCCGTGCACGCATCACCGAAAAAGCGGAAATGCAAGAAAAGAAAACCACTTTGTGATTGATTGCTGGTTTTCCTTATGGTTGAGGAGGTCAGCAAGAAAAGAAAAGAAGGTGAGCATCCAAAGCAGATCACAAAGAAGAGAAACAGGTTCTCAGATTGCAAAAATAAATGTATTCTAGGAAGCCTAGGGACTAGACAAAGTTGTTTCAGTGGCCAGATCTGGATTGTGTGTGAGTGTGGCAGGGAGAGAATCAATTAGACCATTCCCCCTTTACAGACCGTTTTATTCCTGATCAAAGGTATCTCTTGGATTGCCACAGCATGTGCACTTGTTTGTTTCCAAAAGTTCTTACTAATAATTAATGGACTGTTGCATTGGACTAGAAGTATCAAAACTGACAAAGAATTGTTTTTTGTTTTTTTTTTAAAGATTTTACGTCATTCACCCTGGTAAAGCTGTTTATGAAAAGTCCATTGCTTTCCTATTTCACAGTCGACAAAACCAGCAAAAAACACCCCCAACGACAAACCGCCACATATGTGCAAACTTTGAAAATCTGTTTTGAATGAGTGCGTTCCATCACAGTTTGTGTACATCACTGCGGCTTCTAACAGATTGTCAGAGTCATTTCTCCCTGCTTTTTATCCAGAGATAGATGGTATGCTGAATAAAACATCTGCTACCCTATTGTTAATTAGGAACTGGAAATGTTTTTTTAGGCAACGGAGGGGTGGGGGAAAGAACCCTCAATTGCGTATTGTTGTATGGCAGCCGTGCCCAACTTGGTTCCCTTCAGATGTGTTGGACTACAACTCACATCACTCACAGCCAGCACAACCACTGGCCATACTGGCTGGGGATGATGGTGGTTGTAATACAACACATACCTGAGAGTGTGTCAGACTGGCAACTTCCTGTACTCCTGGTCAAGAACAGAGGGAGTATCCCAGATAAAGGCACGTGCTTTTCTCCCAAGACAAAAAGGTGCTGTAGTAGGGCCAGGGTTCTCAGGGTAGGGCTGGCCCTCCCATTAGGCAGAGTGAGGCAACTGCCTCAGGTGACAGGTGTTGGGCAGGGTCAACAGCAGCTGCCCAGCTCTTCCTCCTGAGCCCTCTGGCCATTCTGCTCTGTTGGAGGACAGATCCATATGTGTCACATGGCCTGAACTGGGGCTTCCTAAACCAGACTACTGCCTCAGATATAGTGGAGGACTCTCTCTCTCATGGCCAGGGCTGAAATAGGGGTCATCTGCCAGTCCAGTCAGCTTCTGTCAGGCCCCCATCTTGTCCTTTGCCTCAGGGAGAAAAATGTCTTGGACCTGCCCTGTCTCAGAGTCAAAGCACTGGGTCTTTCTAATTAGCAGGGGTGATGACCAGTGGCGTCGCGGAGGCAGGGTTTGCAGGGACGCTGCCCCGGCACTTTTTTCATGAGCAGGGACTCTGATGTCATCTGCCACCCCCCTCAGGATGCCCTGTTCCCTCTGAGCTTAGCTGCGATCCTCGCTGTAGCTGTGGGGGGAATGCATTTTCCAAGCAACAATATATTGTTCCAGGTTGGAATGCAAAGTATTCGGGATGACTTGGTCTGGAATGGGCCATTAAGGCCGATTCGCTTTACCAAAGACCTGCTCCTGGTGGAGAGGAAAACTTCTATAGCTGGTTTGTTGATATGGATCCACACGGCTGCCTGAAATTTTTGGACTGCCCTTGGAGACAGTCACAATGAGCTCCTGCATTTCCAAATTTACCACTACACCAGTGTGTGTGTGTGTGGTTCAACTGAGCTGGGTGTGTGGATGTTTCTGTTGGAGGGGGAGGGGGAGATATAATGAAGGAGCTTAGGGGAGGCTAATGGGTAATGTTGGGGTGCTAAGGGAGTGTGCAAGGGGGCTGTTTAAATGAGAAGGGACCTGTCAGTGAGGGTTGAGTTGAGAGGGTGAAGCTTCCATAGAGCATCATATTCTGAAAACCTAAAATGTTTGTGTTTGGGTGAAAAAGATTTTAACACCCCTGCCTTTTTTCTCAGGCATCCAGTTGAAATACCCCCACCTTACTCTCAGCTGCACTGTTTTTGAATCCCGGTTGAAGGCTGTATACCTTACGAGGTTACGAGGCATGGCTGTGAGGGGGCCTGGCCGTGACTGTCACCAAAGGACCCTGCACTTCTAGATTTGTCACTACGCTACTGGTGATGACATCGTCTGCCATCCTCCTCAGGCTTCCGTGTTCCCTCTGAACTTAGCTGCAATCCTTTCCATGTTCCATGTTCAGTCGTTCAGTCGTGTCCGACTCTTCGTGACCCCATGGACCATAGCACGCCAGGCCTTCCTGTCCTGCACTCTCTCCCGGAGCATGCTCAAGTCCATATTCATTGCATCAGTGATGCTATCTAGCCATCTCATCCTCTGCTGTCCCCTTCTCCTTTTGCCCTCAGTCTTTCCCAGCATCAGGGTCTTTTCCAGAGAGTTTTTTCTTCGCATTAGGTGGCCAAAATATTTGAGCTTCAGCTTCAGTATCTGTCCTTCTTAGTTTTTTTAATGTTGCGTTTCAAACCAGCTTTTGCACTCTCCACTTTCACCCTCAACAAGAGTCTCTTTAGATCCTCTTCACTTTCTGCCATTAGGGTGGTATCATCTGTGTATCTGAGGTTGTTGATAATTCTCCTGGCAATCTTAATTCCGACCTGTGATTCATCCAACCCGGCGTTTCTCATGATGTACTCTGCATATAAGTTAAATAAGCAGGGCGACAATATGCAGCCTTGTCGTACCCCTTTCCCAATTTTGAACCAATCGATTGTTCCATGTGTGGTTCTTACTGTTGCTTCTTGACCCTCATACAGGTTTCTCAGGAGACAGGTAAGGTAGTCTGGTACCCCCACCTCTTTCAGAATTTGGCACAGTTTGTTGTGATCCACACAATCAAAGGCTTTAGCGTAGTCAATGAAGAAGAAATAGACATTTTTCTGGAATTCTCTCGCTTTCTCCATGATCCAGCAAAAGTTGGCGATTTGATCTCTAGTTCCTCTGCCTCTTCGAAACCCAGCTTGTACTTCCGGTAGTTCTCGGTTCTCATACTGCTGAAGCCTAGCTTGTAGGATTTTGAGCATCACCTTGCTGGCATGTGAAATGAGCGCAACTGTACAGTAGTTTGAACACTCTTTGGCGTTGCCCTTCTTTGGAATTGGAATGTAAACTGACCTTTTCCAGTCTTGTGGCCACTGTTGAGTGTTCCAAATGTGTTGGCATATTGAGTGCAGCACTTTAACAGCATCGCCTTTTAGGATTTTAAATAGCTCAGCTGGAATACTGTCATCTCCACTAGCTCTGTTGTTAGTAATGCTTCCTAAGGCCCACTTGACTTCACTCTCGAGGATGTCCGGCTCAAGTTCAGTGACCGCACTATCATGGCTATCAGGGACATTCAGATCTTTCCTGTATAGTTCTTCTGTGTATTCTTTCCACCTCTTCTTAATCTCATCTGCTCCTGTGAGGTCCCTGCCTTCTTTGTCCTTTATCATGCCTGTCTTTGCACAAAATGTCCCCTTGAGATCTCCGATTTTCTTGAAGAGATCTCTAGTCTTTCCCATTCTGTTGTTTTCTTCGATTTCTTTGCATTGTTCATTTAAAAAGGCCTTGTCTCTCCCTGCTATTCTCTGGAACTCTGCATTCAGTTGGATATATCTTCCCCTTTCGCCCTTGCTTTTCGCTTCCCTTCTTTCCTCTGCTACTTGTAAAGCCTCCTCAGACAGCCACTTGGCTTTCTTGCATTTCTTTTTCTTTGGGATGGATTGAGTTGCTGCCTCCTGAACAATGTTACGGACCTCTGTCCATAGTTCCTCAGGCACTCTGTCTATCAGGTCTAATCCCTGAAATCTATTCCTCACCTCCACTGTATATTCATCAGGGATATGATTGAGGTCATACCTGAATGGTTTAGTGGTTTTCCCTACGTTCTTCAATTTCAGCCGAAATTTTGCAACAAGAAGCTCATGATCTGAGCCACAGTCAGCTCCAGGTCTTGTTTTGACTGACTGTATGGAGCTTCTCCATCTTTGGCTGCAAAGGACATAATCAATCTGATTTCGATATTGACCATCTGGTGATGTCCATGTGTAGAGTCGCCTCTTGTGCTGTTGGAAAAGAGTGTTTGCTATGATCAGCGTGTTCTTTTGGCAAAACTCTATTAGCCTTAGTCCTGCTTCATTTTGTACACCAAGGCCATGCTTGCCTGTTATCCCGGTGAAGTCTTGACTTCCTACTTTAGCATTCCAATCCCCTATGATGAAGAGGACATCTTTTTTTGGTGTTAGTTCTACAAGGTGTTGTAGGTCTTCATAGAACCGATCAACCTCAGCTTCTTCGGCATCAGTGGTTGGGGCATAGACTTGAATTACTGTGATTTGAATGGTTTGCCTTGGATTCATTCTGAGATCATTCTATCGTTTTTAAGATTGTACCCCAGTACTGCTTTTCCCACCCTTTTATTGACTATGAGTGCTACTCCAATTCTTCTAAGGGATTCTTGCCCACAGTAGTAGACATGATGGTCACCTGAATTAAATAGCCCATGCTTGTCCATTTTAGTTCGCTGATTCCCAAGATGTCGATGTTCAATCTTGCCATCTCATGTTTGACCACCTCCAGCTTACCTTGATTCATTGATCTGACATTCCAGGTTGCTAAACAATATTGTTCTTTACAGCATCGGATTTTCTTTTCACCACCAGACACATCCACAGCTGAGTGTCCTTTCGGCTTTGTCCCAGCCGCTTCACTCTTTCTGGCACTACTTGGAAATTCCCTCTGCTCTCCCCCAGTAGTATATTGGACACCTTCCGACCTGAGGGTCTCATCTTCCGGCATCGTATCTTTTAGCCTTGTGATACGTTCCATGGGGTTTTCTTGGCAAGAATCCTGGAGTGGGTTGCCATTTCCTTCTCCAGTGGACCACATTTTGTCAGAACTCTCCGCCATGACCTGTCTGTCTTGGGTGGCCCTGCACGGCATAGCTTATGGCTTCACTGAGTTATGCAAGCCCCTTCGCCACAACAAGGCAGTGATCCATGAAGGGGAATCCTTTCCATAGCTGGGGGGAAACTGGATTTCCCCAGCAGCAATATACCGCTAGGGGCCATCCCTGATGAAATGCAAACTATATTGGGGTGGCTGGGTCTCGAATGAGCAATTGACCCATTCGCTTTACAAAAGGCGTGCTCCTGGTGGAGATGGAATCTGCTAGAACCGGTTTGTTGATATGGATCGACCCAGCTGCCGGTGCTTCTGGAATCTCCTTGGGGGCATAGCCGTGAGGATCCTCATGATGATTGTCTGCATGTCAAAATGTACCTCTGCAGCACTCTTCTTCCTACTGCCTGTCAACACTGGCTGCTCGGTCTCCCCAGCATGAAGCACGGTGCTGGGCAAATTCAGCCTTTGCAAATTCCTATTTGAGAGCCAGCGTGGCGTAGTGGTGAGAGTGCTGGACTGGGAGCCGGGAGATCTGGGTTCTAGTCCCCACTCGGCCCTGGAAGCTCACTGGGTGACTTTGGGCCTGTCACAGACTCTCAGCCCAGCCCACCTCACAGGGTTGTTTTTGTGAGGGTAAAATGAAGAGGAGGAGGAGGACAATGTAAGCCGCCTTGGGTTCCTTGCAAGAGGAAAAAAGGCAGGATATGAATGCAATAAATAAATAAATGAATAATAAATGACTTGAGCTGCAGCTCTTCGAGCAAAGTGTGGCACAGAACTTAGCTAATCCACCAGGCAGAAGCATTGTAGCCATTTATGGACATATCAGGTCAGGTCCCCTATTCTGAAGAAGAGATGTGCAAATGTCCCCCCGACCCGTCAGATTCTTTGAGTGACCTGCAGTGGTGCAGGTAGGTCATTTGAGACCCTGGGCCAGTGGAGGCCGGTGGCTCCGATGTCAGTGGGTCGGTGAATCCGCTCCGGGTTTCAGTCAGAATCAGTCAGAACTCTAAAGGAGCTTGCAAAGCACCTTGAATAGCTCCTTTGGAGTTCTGACTGGTTCTGACTGAAACCCAGAGTGGATTCACTGCCCCACTGACACCAGCTTCCAGTACCCTGGATGTAATGGTCTTGTGGGCCACATTTAGATAGCCACATGTATGAAGCCCACAACTCACATTTCTCTTCCCCCACACACATATAGATGCCACCACCATACCATGGTTTACAACTGTTTCTGCATTCCTGATATTCTACGGGGGGGGGGGGAGGCCTTTTCAAAAAGCCCTGTTTGCCAACCCTGATTAAAAAAAGAAGTCATACTCTGAGCATATGCAGTTTTGCATTTTAAACTCACTTAAATCATAGCACCATCGTAGAATCATAGAAATAATAGAATAGTAGGGTTGGAAGGGAACTACAAGGCCATCGAGTCCAACCCCCTGCTCCTTGGTCAATGCAGGAAGAGTCCATTCCTCCTAGGGAGGCCGTGCATGCCTCCCCGAAAAAGCGGAAATGCAAGAAAAGAGGACAAAAGAGAATGCAGATTTGTATTAAAAAGTTGCATATGCTAATTCATCAGTACAGATGCCAATTTAGGGATAATTCCTATTAATTTCAACAGGCCCATAATACATCTCCCCATAGCAGGGAAGATTGCTACCAGGTGATCTGTGTGCTTGCAGCTGCTAACTGTTGATGGGCAACTTCAAGGCCCCTGGGCTCTCCTTTCTTTGCGTCATTTATTTTTAAACTGGATTTGGACCTGGCAGTCCTTCAGACAGGACTGCCCTTAGACAGCCCTGGAAACATGTTAGCAATACCACAAAAGGTGTATGAAAAACACACTTTGTGATTGATTGCTGCTTTTCCTTATGGCTGAGGAGGTGAGCAAGAAAACTTATATTCATGACTATAGCAGTACAATGATTCTTTGACAAGCTTCCGCCAAGCTTTAAAAACTGGCTGTTCAGATGGGCATTTGGGATGGGTTAGGGTTTTTTTAGAGCAGTGTTGGGTTTTTGTTGTTCAGTTGATTATGTAAATTTGTTATTAGTATTGTACGCCGCCTAGAGTGGCCAGGTAGCCGGTCAGATGGGCAGCTATTAAATCAGATTGACAGACAGACAGACAGACAAAATGGAGTTTGCTTCTGCTGCCCTGATGGTAAACACACTTAGAGAGCAATCCCATGGCGAGGGAGTCGGGGACCTTGGGAAAGTTTGGGAAATCCCTCCGAGGTCAGAGACGATGCTCTGACCTCGGAAGCGGGAGTCAGAGATCTGACACCAGACCCCTCACCCTCACAGGTGGCTCGGGGATTTGCACATTTTCACAAGTGTGAATGTGAATTTGCACCAATGCAAATTTGCTCAACTTCAGGAGATTGGGAAAAATCAGATTCTGCCAATAAGCAGACTGTGGAATTAAAGGCACCTGCGAAATGCGGACGGAATGGATTTTACAAACGCTGTACGTCTCTGCCTTGAAGTATGAGTGTACCATATTTCAGGGCTCTAGGTCATTGGGAAAATCTCACTACTCTGATAATCCTATAAGTCTTTCCAACCCAAGTGTGTGTGTGTGCGTGCGCACGTGTATGTGAATGCATGCACATATGTGCATAATGGGACAAATATTAAGAAAAGGGGGAATGTTAAGAAAAACAAGGAAAATGGTTCACATCATGTTCATTAGGAATGGTGTGCATTTTGCAGTGCATCAAATTAGGGCATGGTTTCACTGTTCCACAGTTTGCAGTGTGGATGTCTCTTTATGGGCTCCATCATTTAGAAGGGAAAATGAAGATATTTTATAGTGTCACAAGAAAAAATAAAATAAAAGATGGCTCTCACCATTGCTGGCTGATTGAATCCATGAGAACATTTTATACGGATGCATGTCGTTTACTAATACATTTTCATAGAGTTTAATAATGCTTGCATTGATATTTCATTCCAGAATAACCAATGTGTGAGTGAAACATGACTAAATTATGACTGATTCATTGATGTTTTGGAGTGTGAATGTGATTTGTGAAGATGCGGATATTTTTACAGGACTGAATAAAATGGGATTTGCAATGAACGGCTTGCTACCTGTCATTTGCTGACCTTCCTCTTGGGGATAAGAGCATTGTTGTCCTTTGCTCTAGCATAAATAGTAGCCTAAAGTGGAAAAGTAGCACATGATCTGAGGGATGGCTAGGCTAGAACTCCTCACACTGACATGCTAGCTTTCTAGAAGCAGGGAGTTCTGTTTTTTTTAATGTAAGGAAGCATTCATACCTGCAATTTCCCATCTGCATTTTGAAGAGGTGGAATCCCAGGAGGGGGCCGTTTTGGGGTGCAAACACACCTGCTCTCATCGGCTCCAGCCTCTTAGTAGTTTGCATATGAAAGGAAGCAGGAAGAGGCTGCTGACTGTCAGGGTCTTGTCTGACCATAACTCTGAGGGGATCTCATCCGAGAAAGAGGAGTAGGACCCTGCTGAGATCTCTGGCACAACTGGTATTTTGATGAACCCTCTGTCACAGTAGAGCAGCACGGGTTACCCAGCCCCAAGCCACCTGATGATCCCAGACACTGCATCTAGACCATGCCTGGACTACCACACAGTGCATTTGCACCCCATCACCCTAAGCCCACCCCAGGAACTGAGGCATTGTCGTGTCTGGAGAGAAGCTCAGAGTTGGTTGAGGAGCACTCATCTGGCTGTGAGAAGACTTCACTATCAGGGTTCTACTTGGGAGGAGGGAGATGCCAGGGAAGAACCTGAGGCACATTAGGACCCAGCAGATCACCAGGAAGTAGGAAGAGTTGACTGAGAGGATATAACCCTTCCATTCTCTCCTGGACCTTTGCTGGGATAACAGCTCTCCTGTAGGGCCCAACTCACTCTGCCCCAGGGTATGGCCAACTGGCCGTGAACACTGACATGCTCTTCAATAGCACCTACTGAGAACTCTTTGGTGTGCTCTTTGCTTTGAGGGCCAATTTTGGACCTGCTTGTTCCTCTGTTTCTTTCCCTGCTTTGCAATGAAAACCTGCCCCCGAGTTCTTTCTGGTTTGTTTGCCTGTCCCCTGCCAGCCCCTTATTGTCCTGCTGTAGCCTGAGCGTGTTTGTTTGGCACCTGGATTCAGCCCATGCCTCATCTTAATCTTTGTAAATCACCCAGAGCGCTTCAGCTATGGGGAGGTATAGAAATGTAAATAATAATAATAATAATAATAATAATTAATAATATACATGTGAACAGGCATTTAATGGTGTATGATGGGGCTTCTATGTCTGCTGTTTTTGAACAGGTCTATTAGGGAATATATTGTTTGCTTAAATTGCTTTTAGTTGCTTACATGGTTTTAATTTTTCTGTGTTAAAATTTTAGACTGTTTTTATTATGTAGTATTTTGTAATGCTGGTGTATTTTTACGAATTGCTGTAAACTGCCCAGAGAGCTTTGGGCTATGGGGTGGTATAGAAATGAAATTGATGATGATGATAATGATGATGATGATGATAACAACAACAACAACGCATGCAACCATCCCAGCTTACATACGAATGCATGAAAACTGCCAGATTCTGAGACGGATTGTCTGCCCGCTGAGCCAGGTAGCAGCTCTCGAGCATCTCAGACAGAGGTCTTTCATAGCCCTGCCGCTAGCCAAGACCCTTTTAACTGGAGGGGCCGTGGTCCAAACCTGGGACCCCATGATGCACAAAATGCTTCTGCTCTTCCACTGAGATGTGCCCACATGGAACACATAAAGATGACTTAGCCTGAGCCAAAAAAACGGTCCATCAACCCAGTCCTCCAGAGTCTTCTGCAGAGGTCTTTCTCAGTCTTGCTACTCAGCATCCTTTCAACTGGAGATGCTACAGAAGATTGAACATGACCCCTTCTGGATGCAAATCATGTGTCCTACCTTTGAACTATGGCCCTTCTGCAAGCATCCACTGCAATCGGACTGCCAGGCATTGGTCCTATCAACGTGGAGGGGGTATGTGCCTACCAGCCCTCTCCATAGCATACCCACTTTCTGCTCTAGGAAGCAAAGAAGGAAACATAGCTTACCTCTTCTTTCGCTGAATGATCCCATATGTCACAGCTACAATGGGTATCAGAACAAGTAGGACACCAATAGTACTAACAACAATGATGGGGATGAGGAGATTCTTTGTGGGACTGAGCATGTCTCGAGTAAATGCCAGAGAACCATTGTTGGGTTCTGGTTGGATGCCCAGCAGCTCACACATCAGTGGGTAAATATGGATGCTGTCGAAGGGCTCCGCTAAATATCCCTTCTTGAAAGCTGGACCAAAAGCTCTAAAGATGGTCTTCATATCCATGCCTTCATTGTCAAATCCATGGTCACCTTTGTTAAAATAGATGATAAACCTCTGAAAAAGATCATAGAACAAAAGAAATAAATCCTCCACAGCTTATTGCATATTGAAATGCTTTTAGAGTTTTGGAGGAGATTGCCTTTTTAATGATTCCATCTGTGCACATAATTAAGCAACATGTAATTAAGAGTGCAATCCTATGCATGTTTAGACAGAAAAGAATCCCATAACTCCCAGCATGCCCTAGTCAGCCATGCTGGCTGCAGAATGCTGGGAGTTGTGGGACTTTTTCTGTTTATGCATAGGATTGCACCCATATGTATGGAATTCATTATGGGATTCATCATAAGGTGTGACGATGGCTACTAACATTGGGGCTGGACTAAATTTTTAGGGATAATTTATCACCGGTTTCACCCACCCCAAAGTTGGTTGTTTTGTTACAGCTACATTTTGGGGTTGAAGTGAATGGCTGCCATTTTGCAAGCAGTGCTTTTTGAATTTGGGGAAATTTAAAGTGGCTATCTTCAAATGAAAGAAGCCCATGAAAAATGGGTGCCGCCTTTGCCACTCAGTGGGGGCTGCCGTTACAGTGGACAGCACTTGGTCTGGACTTCAGTTCCCATCAGACCCAGTCAGCACAGTCAATGATCAGGAATTCTGAGTGTTGTGGTCCAAAATAGTTGTGGTCCTCAGATTCAGGAAAACTGCTATAGATGGATGCTAATTTTTGTGTTAATGTGTTTGACTACATATAGGCTTGGATCTAGATTTAGTCATGCTTAGAGTTGTTGTTGTTGTTGTTCAGTCGTTCAGTCGTGTCCGACTCTTCGTGACCCCATGGACCATAGCACGCCAGGCCTTCCTGTCCTGCACTCTCTCCCGGAGCGTGCTCAAGTCCATATTCATTGCATCGGTGATGCTATCTAGCCATCTCATCCTCTGCTGTCCCCTTCTCCTTTTGCCTTCCGTCTTTCCCAGCATCAGGGTCTTTTCCAGAGAGTTTTCTCTTCGCATTAGGTGGCCAAAATATTTGAGCTTCAGCTTCAGTATCTGTCCTTCCAATGAGCACTCAGGGTTGATTTCCTTTAGGATTGACTGATTGGACCTCCTTGCAGTCCAGGGGACTCGTAAGAGTCTTCTCCAGCACCACAGTTCGAGAGCACCAATTCTTCGGCGCTCAGCCTTCCTTATAGTCCAGCTCTCACAGCCATACATTACTACTGGGAAAACCATAGCTTTGATTAGATGGACCTTTGTCGGCAAGGTGATGTCTCTGCTTCTTACTATGCTGTCTAGGTTTGCCATAGCTTTCCTCCCAAGGAGCAAGTGTCTTTTAATTTCATGGCTACAGTCACCGTCTGCAGTGATCTTGGAGCCCAAGAAAGTAAAATCTGTCACTGCTTCCATTTCTTCCCCTTCTATATGCCAGGAAGTGATAGGGCCAGATGCCATGATCTTCATTTTCTTAATGTTGAGTTTCAAACCAGCTTTTGCACTCTCCTCTTTCACCCTCAACAAGAGGCTCTTGAGATCCTCTTCACTTTCTGCCATTAGGGTGGTATCGTCTGCATATCGGAGGTTGTTGATAATTCTCCCAGCAATCTTAATTCCGACCTGTGATTCATCCAACCCGGCATTTCTCATGATGTACTCTGCGTATAAGTTAAATAAGCAGGGTGACAATATGCAGCCTTGTCGTACTCCTTTCCCAATTTTGAACCACTCAGTTGTTCCATGTGTGGTTCTTACTGTTGCTTCTTGACCCTCGTACAGGTTTCTCAGGAGACAGGTAAGGTGGTCTGGTATTCCCATCTCTTTAAGAATTTGCCACAGTTTGTTGTGATCCACACAATCAAAGGCTTTAGCGTAGTCAATGAAGCAGAAATAGACGTTTTTCTGGAATTCTCTTGCTTTCTCCATGATCCAGCGAACGTTGGCAATTTGATCTCTAGTTCCTCTGCCTCTTCGAAACCTAGCTTGTACTTCCGGTAGTTCTCGGTTCACATACTGCTGAAGCCTAGCTTGTAGGATTTTGAGCATCACCTTGCTGGCATGTGAAATGAGCGCAATTGTGCGGTAGTTTGAACACTCTTTGGCATTGCCCTTCTTTGGAATTGGAATGTAAACTGACCTTTTCCAGTCTTGCGGCCATTGTTGAGTGTTCCAAATTTGTTGGCATATTGAATGCAGCAGTTTAACAGCATCATCTTTTAGGATTTTAAATAGCTCAGCTGGAATACTGTCATCTCCGCTAGCTTTGTTGTTACTAATGCTTCCTAAGGCCCACTTGACTTCACTCTCGAGGATGTCCGGCTCAAGTTCAGTGACCGCACTATCATGGCTATCAGGGACATTCAGATCTTTCCTGTATAGTTCTTCTGTGTATTCTTTCCACCTCTTCTTAATCTCATCTGCTTCTGTGAGGTCCCTGCCTTCTTTGTCCTTTATCATGCCCGTCTTTGCACAAAACGTTCCCTTGAGATCTCCGATTTTCTTGAAGAGATCTCTAGTCTTTCCCATTCTGTTGTTTTCTTCGATTTCTTTGCATTGTTCATTTAAAAAGGCCTTGTCTCTCCCTGCTATTCTCTGGAACTCTGCATTCAGTTGGATATATCTTCCCCTTTCTCCCTTGCTTTTCGCTTCCCTTCTTTCCTCCACTACTTGTAAAGCCTCCTCAGACAGCCACTTGGCTTTCTTGCATTTTTCTTTGGGATGGATTGAGTTGCTGCCTCCTGAACAATGTTATGGACCTCTGTCCATAGTTCCTCAGGCACTCTGTCTATCAGGTCTAATCCCTGAAATCTATTCCTCACCTCCACTGTATATTCATAAGGGATATGATTGAGGTCATACCTGAATGGTTTAGTGGTTTTCCCTACGTTCTTCAATTTCAGCCGAAATTTTGCAACAAGAAGCTCATGATCTGAGCCACAGTCAGCTCCAGGTCTTGTTTTGACTGACTGTATGGAGCTTCTCCATCTTTGGCTGCAAAGGACATAATCAATGTCATCTCTTGTGCTGTTGGAAAAGCGTGTTTGCTATGATCAGCGTGTTCTCTTGGCAAAACTCTATTAGCTTCTGTCCTGCTTCATTTTGTACACCAAGGCCATGCCTGCCTGTAATCCCGGTGATTTCTTGACTTCCTACTTTAGCATTCCAATCCCCTATGATGAAGAGGACATCTTTTTCTGGTGTTAGTTCTAGAAGGTGTTGTAGGTCTTCATAGAATCGATCAACCTCAGCTTCTTTGGCCTCAGTGGTTGGGGCATAGACTTGAATTACTGTGATGTTGAATGGTTTGCCTTGGATTCGTACTGAGATCATTCTATCATTTTTGAGATTGTACCCCAGTACTGCTTTTCCCACCCTTTTATTGACTATGAGTGCTACTCCAATTCTTCTAAGGGATTCTTGCCCACAGTGGTAGACATGATGGTCACCTGAATTAAATTCGCCCATGCTTGTCCATTTTAGTTCGCTGGTTCCCAAGATGTCGATGTTCAATCTTGCCATCTCATGTTTGACCACCTCCAGCTTACCTTGATTCATTGATCTGACATTCCAGGTTGCTAAACAATATTGTTCTTTACAGCATCAGACTTTCTTTTCACCACCAGGCACATCCACAGCTGAGTGTCCTTTTGGCTTTGGCCCAGTGGCTTCACTCTTTCTGGCGCTACTTGGAAATTCCTTCTGCTCTCCCCCAGTAGTATATTGGACACCTTCCGACCTGAGGAGCTCATCTTCCGGCATCATCTCTTTTGGCCTTGTGATACGTTCCATGGGGTTTTCTTGGCAAGAATCCTGGAGTGGGTTGCCATTTCCTTCTCCAGTGGACCACATTTTGTCAGAACTCTCCACCATGACTTGTCCGTCTTGGGTGGCCCTGCACTTGTCCGTCTTGGGTGGCCCTGCACGGCATAGCTTATGGCTTCACTGAGTTACACAAGCCCCTTCGCCACAACAAGGCAGTGATCCATGAAGGGGAGATTTAGGGTAGCCTTCTCCATCTGGTGCCCTCCAGATGCGTTGGACTGCAGCTCCCATCATCCTCCAGATGCATTGGCCATGCTGGCTGGGGATGGTGGGAAGGTGCCAGGTTGGAGAAGGCTGGTTTAGGGGCGGGGGGGAGAGAGAAAGCGATCCCTTCAGTCTAAAATAACATATGCAAAGGCAGTGATCCATAAAGGGGATGCTTAGAGTAGGCCCATTGAAATCAATTGGCCTTACGATAGTCATGATTAACTTGCCCCATTGATTTCCAGTGAGTCTGCTCTAAATCTGACTAAGTCTGGATCCAATCTATAACATGTAATTTTATTCTTTTGCCACTGTTGTCCACCACATTCTCTTTATAGTGTATGTTACTCCACAGAAAGGATTCACTTGTGGTTTTGGGGTGGGGTGGAGCTGTTTCAGAACAAGAGAATATTTGAGCTGCAAACATGCCTAGGCCAAGTCACTGCAAAAATGGCTCTCTCTAGGAGGAAATCTATTTGCTGGGGAAAGACAAACAGATTTGGTGTAGAAATGATTCGTACAGAGGTTTGTCCTCATAACCCCTCTCCGTTGACAGTGCTGATGGCAAGATGCAGAAACCCTTCAGATTTGATGTTCTAGCCACTATATGTCACTGTTGCTCCACCAGAAAGTTGCAAGCTAGGCATGAAGATCACACACACGCACAGTTTCCATTTCTAGCTTTTCACTTCCAAACGTAGATATACACTTTAACAATGTAATGTGTAAAGAGGTCCTTTGAGCTGCACTATTCATGAGTCTGAAAACTGAACTTGAGGGGCGATCTGTATAGTGAGTAGGAAAGGCTATGAGGCTGTCCTCTTCAGATGACTCATGGGGTGGTGGTGGTGGTCATCCTATGACTTAATGCTCCGATTCTCCCACATCAAGAATGGCTCTAGCCTTTTTCTGGACAGGGAGTATTTTTTTTAGGTGGAGGCATATCACTCTCTCCCCTCTCCTCATTTTGAAGAGGTGCTGTCCAAGCAGCAGGGCTGGCATCAAGGGTAGGCATGGTTGGGCACCTGCCAAGGGCCCACAACCCAGGTAGGGGCCTACTGAGAAAAGGCCTCCTGGAGTTGCTTCTGCTCTTCACCATGGCAACCTGCTTGTTCACCTGCCTCTCGCTCTGGCCCAGACAAAGGTGGCAGTGAGGGGGCGGAGCAGGAGATGCCACTGCCTATGTGCTCACTGGCTCTCTGCCTGTCAAGCAAGCAAGTGGGAGCAATGACGAGGAAGAGGAAGAGGATGAGGAGCAAGGGCAGCTGGTGGGAAGGTGAGAAGGTAGACTCACTGAGGGAAGGAGCTAATTGAGAGTGGTGGTGGTTCCGATGCCAGAAGGGGTGGAGGTGGTGGTTCTGAGGCCAATCTCAGGACTTGGGCAGGTTCGTGTGGATACAGGCAGTCCTTTTAATAAGATGGTCCCAAGCTTCAGATAAGGTGGTCCCAAGGCTTTTCAAGGCTCACCTTCGATTGAGTCTCTAATCTGGATGTAACCAGAGTGTACATAACCGAACACATAGATTAGCTTTCAGGCTCTATTCACATGACAATTTTGATGTGGCACCTCGAACACTTACACATTGTTTTCCATAGAAAGCATGTGCCAAGAGCTGCAGTTCACTGTTTTGCCGATGGCGTTGATTGGTTCTCTGCCATATGGCATGCCTGTACGATTGCTGGCCATGTGGGGACCTTCATAAGAAAAGGTCATCGTGTGAAAGTGAGAGCTACAAAGCCACGTTCTGTGGTCACCACCTTTCCCCTCTGATCACTTTCAGCCCTACTTCAGGCATTCTGGAGGGGGATGGAAGGAAGCTGGAGGGGCTTTGGATAGCTCGCATCCTGGCCTCTCTGGTCTCCTCCCCTCCCTGCCCACCGAAATGACTCCTTTCCCCCTCTCTGAGGTCACTTTTCCGATCTCGGAGGCCAGCCGGTGTGGTTCTTTCCATGCCAACTGCGAGGAGCAGCAGGGGGTTGGATCTCCGAATCCCCTTTCCGAGGTCGGAGCTATTTCTCTGACCTCGGAGGGGGGATTCCCCAGTATCCTATGGCCCCTCAGACAATGTCTAGAGGCCACAGGATTGCTCCCTACACTTTGAAAAACCCTTTGCCTGCTCATCCCGGTCTAAGCAAACTCATATCTGCTTTAAACATAAAACAGTTTGCATTGACTTCTCACACTGGTAGCTGACACGCACTAGTAATTAGTATTACACTGTACTCCATCACTGACCTGCAATTATATTAGGGATGGCGGAGAATCCTGCCACGGACCCCAGTGAGGCTGGATTCTTAAGAATCCACACCCCGGAGTCTGTGGCGGAACGGAGCAATCCTCCCCGCCACCCCACGAAGCCTGCACGGACCGGATCCTACCTGCCTCTGGTGGGTCCGGATCCAGCTGCTGCTGTCCTCCATCCGGTGTGTGGCCGCGAATGGCATCATGCATAACAGACGCAATTTGCGTCCTTGCGGGTAGCCGTGATAGGCTACGTAAATATTTACGTAGCCTATCACAGATACCCGCAGGGACGCAAATGGCATCAGCTACGCCATTTGCGTCCCCGCTTTAGCTGTAATAGGCTACATATTCCATAGGATTCCGGGGGGGGGGGGAAGAAGGGATCGCCTCCCCCCCGGCGGACCCCTGGCGGACCCAGGTAAGTGGCATTTCATACACCCCTAAATTATATTTACAAGATGGTGGAGAGCCACCCATCTATTGGAGATGCCCAAGCTCTGCATTTCCTGCATTGAGCACCAGAGTGGACTAGATGACCTACAAGCCCCCCTCAAACCTTATGATTCTATGTGACAATCAGTGGAGGCTGGTGGCTCTGATGTCAATGGGGTGGTGAATCTGCTCCAGGTTTCACTCAGAACTCTAAAGGAGCTATCTAAGGGGCAAAGCTATCCAGGAGTTCTGACTGGTTCTGACTGAAACCCGGAGCAGATTTACTGCCTCACTGACATTGGAGCTACCAGCCTCCACTGCAATATTTGAGAGTTTGCTGTTTTTAGGGCAGGTGTAGACAACCTAGCGTCCCCCAGATGTTGTGGACTACAATGTCCATAATCCCCAACTACTGGCCATGCTGACAAGGCTGATGGGCATTGTAGTCCAAAACATCCAGAGGACACCAAATTGTCCCTGTTTTTAGGGCATCTGATTCCTGATAATTCATAAAAAACAAACAACCCTACAGCCATTCTAAAGCACTAAAATGTCAAATGTTGAGGTCAGAGATGTTGCAGTGCTAGTCTTAATAGTGAAAATCTAGGGCTGCAGCCAGGGGAGTATGTCCTGTGTCCCAAAATATTTAAATCCCCTGCTCAGGAGGAATGAAGGGTAAGTAAATGCGCTAACTTTGCAGAACTCATTCTGCTTCCAAAGATCCAAGTATTCAAGAATCCTGGCATGGAGGGAAAACCATACCTTCGGTTTTGTACCGAACTTACCCCATTGACGCTGTAACCAGAATCTCCATAAAGCAGGAGTGGCAAAACACGGTCATGTTTAGCATAATGGAAATGTTCAGGAAACTCTTGCTTTTTGTACACCTTTAGATGAGGGTGGGCATTTTTCAAGGCCTGGTAGATTTCTTCTTCTTTTCCCGGTTTGGGGAGTATCATGCCAAAGCCACCATAGTCTACAATGTCAAACTTCACCAAATCCCTGAATTTAATATACTTGGCCAATACGATCTCTTCAACGGCCGGTGTCTTTTTGACCGTGGTCATGCCATGATCGGATGTAATGATGACGTTGAGGGTATCTTTCAAGCCATGTTTTTCAATCGCTTCTACCAGGTAGCCAAAGGTTCGGTCAACTTGTTGGATCATTTTTCTCCTGGGTTCAGTCTCCGGGCCGTACCTGTGCCCTGTATTGTCAGGCTCACCATAATAGAGGGTGACGAAATCAAAGTCTTCTTTGGTGAACCAATCCATGACAATGTCAATGTTCTCTCTCCATTCTGTCTCATTGCTGTCGGGGTGAGTGAAGGACTCAACCAAGCTTCTGTGGACTACCTGGCCACTGTAATTGGCTCCTCCTCCTGGATAGTGGAAGGAGGCTGTTTTTTTCCCCTGGTGGAAAAAGTGAGATTAAAAAAGGAGAGGTAATGGCAGTGGTGCAGTGGTAAATTTCGAACAGCACGAGCTCATCATGACAGTAGCCATGAGAATCTCTAGTCACGCCCCCAGAATACATACATACACACACACACACACACACACATATATACATACATACATACATATATATATATATATATATATATATATATGTCAGGAGCGCCCTAGCAGCCTCTTTCAGTACACTACAATAGCAAACTCAAGACACAGACGAAAGAATTCTTTTCAAGGCTTTAATCCTTTTGCAATTTAATGACTCTTTCAGATGCTAATCACCAGCGACTAAGCAATGAACAGCAGAGTGGCCTATGCTCTGAGTAGGCAGTTGATCCCCATTTGAAGGAGAGTCACTTGAAGACCCTGAACTAATGGGCTAGGGAGAGATCCTCCCTCTTTCCCTTGGGTCCACGGGAGGCGGCCGTTGCTTGCGCGCCAAACGGGCGCTACGCCTCCTTTCCATGCCCTCCATCGCTCATTGCTCCCTGCGTCTGCGTCGAGCATCTAGCAAGCCCCCCTCCCGCACTCTCTCACTGCTAGGATCACTATCTATCTTAGGAATGCTGTCAGGAGGAGTCTGTGCCAGCTGCTGTGCCTGTGAGGGATGAGCTGGCTCCTCTCCTGCAGATTGTTGATCCTCCTCAGAATCAGAACTGCTCTGGGGTTCTATAGGCTCAGTTTCCACCCTGATATCATTCATATATCCTGAATGATATTCATATATATCATTCATATATCCGGGCCAGGTTACCTGAAGGATCGCCTCCTCCCATATGTGCCTGCCCGGACCTTAAGGTCATCATCAGCGGCCCTTCTCCGTGAGCCCCTGCCAAAGGAAGTGAGGCGGGTGGCTACTAGGAGGAGGGCTTTTTCTGTTGTGGCACCCCGGCTCTGGAATTAGCTCCCTAGTGAGGTTCGCCTGGCGCCTACATTGTACTCCTTTCGGCGCCAGGTGAAGACCTTTTTATTTTCCCAGGCATTTTAGCTTTCTAAATTTTTATCTTTGCTGTTTTAAATCTGTATTTTAAACTCCTGTACTGCTGCTAGGTTTTATTGTGGTTGTATTGTTATATTGTGGTTTTAATGTTCTATATATTTTAAATTGTTTTATTGTGTGTTGTTTGGTTTTAGTTTTTGTGAACCGCCCAGAGAGCTTCGGCTATTGGGCGGTATAGAAATGAAATAAATTATATATATATATATATATATATATATATATATATATATATATATATATACACACACACACATACATACATACATACATACATACACCATGGTGGCTTAGTGGTTAAGATGCTGAACTGCAGACTGGAAGGTCTGCAGGACTGCAGTTTGAGCCCTGAGTGCCGCGTGATGGAGTGACCTCCCGTCTTCAGTCCCAGCTCCTGCCAACGCAGCAGTTCAAAAGCAAGAAATTGCAAGTAGATACATAGGTGCCGCCTCGGCGGGAACGGTAACAGCGTTCCGTGCACCTCGGTGTTCAGTCATGCCGGCCACGTGACCACGGAAGCGTCTTCGGACAGCGCTGGCTCTTCGGCTTAGAAACGGGGATGAGCACCGCACCCTAGAGTCGGACACGACTGGCTGGGGACACCTTTACCTTCATATATATATATATATATATATATATATATATATATTCCACATATATCCTGTGGAATTCCCTGCCTTTGATGGTCAGGCAGGCACCAATGCTGTGTTCCTTCTGCCGCCTCCTGAAGACATTGTTATTTTGAGAGGCCTTCTTTGCATGACCAGCTGTGATTTATTAAATTCGACCTGATTGGGATTTGTCTTTAAAGAAAATGTTGTAACTGTTTTAACCTGGTGTTGTTATTTTTTAAATCTTTGTCGTTCATCGCTCCAAAATCTTCTGATGTGGAGTGGTACGGGGGGAGGGAGAGAGAGTGATGCTAATTCGAATGACACACGGAACAGGAATTTTAAGAAGCTCATGCAGCTAAAGGTTAACCGGGTGTAAGTGGTGTTGTGTATTTCCTGCAACACACACACAGACACGGACCTTGTTCGCACAGTAAGAATATTCTGTTAACTGGTGGTGTAGCAGAGCGGGAATGAAGGGGAGTACAGCCCTGGAGCTTTTTTCA
Source organism: Heloderma suspectum (assembly GCF_057233095.1). NCBI lineage: Eukaryota > Metazoa > Chordata > Lepidosauria > Squamata > Helodermatidae > Heloderma > Heloderma suspectum. The sequence continues at coordinate 26,551,687 of NC_139469.1, forward strand.
GTGCAAGAACTGCTGCATCAGCTGTAACTGACCAACGCTACTTTCTCTGATGATGAGGTGATAACAAGGCTTTCAAGTTGTACTGTTTGTGGCAGATTAGCATGGAGGAAGTCAGAGAATGAGGAAAATAAGCAGAGGATGGATTGGTGGGGGCTGGTGACTCTGATGTTAGTGGGACATCCCAAAATGCTTTGGATAGCTCCTTTAGAGTTCTGACTGGTTCTGACAGAAACCCAGAGCGGATTCACCACCCCACTGACATCAGAGCCACCAGCCTTCACTGGGCTGCCTACATCTTTCCCTTTTCGTTGAGGTTCCTACTTCATTCTAGCAGTTTAAATGCTGATACTGCTTTCTGGAAAGCTTTGCTAAAGGCTGAATTTCAGCTGGCTCAAGATCTTTTGTTAAAGCTCCCTGTGTTTTACAAGTTGAACCTATGCAGTCAAAGAAGGCACCATTGAGTTCAATGGAGTTGACTCCCTTGGTAACTAGGCAGATACAACTGCACTTTGACCCCATAAACTTAATTGTGAGGATTTATTAGTGATTGATTGGTTTGTTCTGGACGTCTGGGTTTAATGATGGAGTTTTTTTTAACCAGAGAGTTAGCTCCTTTAAGGATAAGTAATAGAAAACAGGATATAAATCAGGGGTGTTGAACCTCTTTTAGCCTGTTGAACCTCTTTTAGCCTGTACCTGGTGGGGATGGTGCAGGCGCCTGTCTTGGTCCAGGATTCTGGCAGACCGCCCAAACCCATGGCTCCCGAGCCACTCTCACTGAGCCCCTGCCCCCACTGGAGACAAAAATCTGGCAGGAAAATTCCTCCCGTTCCTAATTCCAAGAAAACAATTTAATAACACTCTATGAAAATATAATTATGTAGAAACAAGAGGGTATTTACTGTTCTTGCCTCCCCATTTTATTAACATAATCAACTTTACTAGCAACCATAAAATTGCAATATTACCAGTTTTACTGGGAACATTATTTCCTGTTATTATGGTTCCTTCCTTTTATTGCGACTATCATAGTGATCCTTATTATTGCTGAAAAGTTTTGCACTGTGACAGCTGGTAGGTTTGTTGGGCTGACCCCCCCCCGCCCCGCGCCTCAAATCATATCTTTTGCGTACTCAAATTAAAGTGCTTTGTAACTTCAGCTGCTCCTGCGTTTCACTTTGAAGACTGTTTTCAATTTGACATGAGCTAGATTTAACCTTTAGCTGCATGAGCATTTAAAAATTCCCATTCCGTGTGTCATTCGAATTAGCATCACTCTTCTCCCTCCCCCACCCTGATGTAAGGGCAAAGAAACCGTAGCTACATTCAACATTGCTAAGAGAAGTTGCAGATGTAGTAGAACTAAAGAAGGAAGGAAGGAAGGAAGGAAGGAAGGAAAAGAAAGGAAGAAAGAAAGAAAGACTCAAGTGATATTGTTTGGCTGGGGTTTCATAAGACTGCTGCATCTCTTGACATTCTGTTCAGTCTTGGACTAAGTATCATAACGTACCTTTAGAGAAATACTTCAAAGTCTTTAAGGGCGCAATCCTATTCAGATAGGCGGCCACCTCTGAAGTTGGAGGCGACCACCTATCCAAAGCAGGGCAGGAGAAGCATGGAGGGGATTGTTCCGTCTGCACTTCTCCTGCCCTGCATTTTCGGCTAGACAGCAGGGTTGCGATTGCGACTAGACTAGGTTGCGACTAGACAGCCAATTGCGGCTGTCTAGCTGCAGGAGGGCAGAGCAGGGGAGGAGGCTACTGTGCGACACATTGGATGTGTCGTACAGGCATTTCTGCCTTCCCTGCCCCAGGATGCCCAGACATGCCCATTTTCGGCCACTCCATGCTCCTCTTGCGAGCGCAGAGGATAGGGCTGTTCTGAGGTTGGTTCCCGGAAAACCAGATATCCTATGGCCGTGTAGCCGCTGTCTAGCAGCCATAGGATTGCTCCCTCCATGATAGATCGATGCATCACAAAATAAACAAATAAACTACATTTATTACATTTAATCCTTGGATTGCCAAAGTAACATTTGTTGGCATCAAATTCCACTGCTCTGCACTGAATTAGACACATGCTGCCAGCTGCAAAGCAAGAGGTACAAGAGCTGTCAACCAACGAAGGAATGTTTTGTTGATTTATCATCTGCTTCCTAACTGATTAAGCAATTAATTTATCAACTAATGGCAAATATATCTGTATAATAAGAGAGTGTGACTGGGAATTTCTGGCAGCCAAACCCCAGGGGCCTGTTGGACTGATCTTTTCTGTGCTTGGGCACCACCACAGCAGAAAGTGAAAGAGCTACTCACTACAGCTACTGAGTCAGGTGACCTAGGGGCTAATGGGGTTTCACTTAGTCCTATAAAGCCTTTGTCTCTGGCCTGGTTCCTCAGCATGAACAAGGTGTCTTTTAGGTAATGGCAAAGCTATCATCAGATTATCCTTACCCATTTCTCTGCCTCTCCGTTTCCCTTTTTGTTGACCTTCCCTAAGCCTTGTCAGAGATCGCAGGCCCTAATAACGACCAATTACCTTTTCTTTTTATTCCTATATGACTCGGTTTTGGTAAAGGAAGGTGAGGTATGACGGAACTCCTTTTTTCTAATTTCACACAGCCAACAAGGGATTACCCACTGGCATAGAACTGAGAGGCAAGTGAACATACTGACCTGGTTTGCACGTAATGACAACTCATGGGTTGAACAACCCATGGGTTGTCATGAACAAGTGGGTGAGAATGGGTGCACTACCTCCCCCACGCCCACCACGTCTGCTTTCGAATAGTAACCTATGATTGGCTCGTTCGTAGGTTGTTACCGTGATGTCTGAGCCCAGGTGCTTTGGGTTGTTTGTAGGTTGGTTCACGATTAGTGCAAGTGCGAATTTGCACAAATCCTGCACAATTTTTTTTTTTAAATGGTCTGCAAGTTTGTGGAATCAGCGCAATGCAGAAAAAGCTGGTCCTCTGTGGAATCCACAGGTCAGATTAATAGAAATCTGAACTCATTTGCATCTGTTGTGGGTTTCTTTGATATCCGTGGTACCTCTCTAAGCAATGTTACACATGGACTGCGGGAGAAATTTGAAGGCCCTATACTTCTTGTCTTCCTTCCCCCCAGCACATAAAAATATAAGCTGAACCTGACTGGATCAGACCAAAGGTCCATTTCTTGTCCAATGTTGTGGACCAGCCCTATGCTTCATGGAAGCTTACAAGCATGTCACAAAGAAGACAGGCACGCTCTGTGGTTTGTCCCCAGAATCTGGAACTGAGAGGTAGACAGTCTTTCCACATGGAGGTTCCATGTAGCTAAAATAAATTGCAGCTCAGGACTGCAGTACCTGACAGACCGTCTCTCCCAACCTGAATGGACCCAGACACCACGATCAACATATGAGGCCTTCTTCTGAGTGCCACCTCCAAGGGAGCCTCCGAAGGTGGTAACAAGGAAGAGGGCCTTCTCAGTGGTGGCCCCCTGACTTGCTCCTCACTGAAGCCTGCCTGGCACCGACACTGTCTTTTTGGCACCAGGTTAAGACTGCTCTCTACTCCCAGGCATTTAATAGCCCCTGATTTAATGGCATTTAATGGGGCATTTCTGTCTGCTGTCTTGAACAGGTCTATTATTACAAAAATGCTTACTGCAACTGTTCTTAGCTGTTTAAATTGTTTTAAATTTTGTAATTTTTGTAAAAAAAATTTAGGGCACAATCCTATGCATACGTATTTAGACAGAGAAAAGGCCTACAACTCCCAGCATGCCCCAGCCAGCAACGCTGGCTGGAGCATGCTGGGGGTTGTAGGCCTTTTCTCTGTCTAAATATGTATAGGATTGTGCCCTTAGACTGTTTTTTTATCATGAAGCTATATTTTGTAATGTTGTTGTTGCATTTTTTTTATGAATTGCTGTAAACAGCCCAGAGAGCTGAGCTTCGGCTATGGAGTGGTATAGGAATGAAATAATAATAATAGATTATCTATATTTTTGGATCACACGACCCTAATCCAAAGGTCTCTGGGTGTTCTGATGTGCATACATATGACTTCTACTCAGCACAGATTTCATGTGATGCGCAGGGAGGCCATGTCAGATTTCAGTGCGGGGGGGGGGAGGGAAGATTCTCAGCAAAATTTAGAATAGGGATGGGCCACATGTGGCCCCCCCGTCCCCCAGTGTGGCCCCAGCTACCACCAGAAGGCTAGATTGTACTACAGTGAATTTGTTACGAGGGATTTGTATTACTGTGATAAATACTACAGAAATATTAAAGACCTAAAGCAAAATATTTTGGTTCACTTATTCTTCAGCAGCTCTGAAATGAATCTATCTATCTATCTATCTATCTATCTAATCTATCCATCTATTCATATTCTTTCTTTCTTTCTTTCTTTCTTTCTTTCTTTCTTTCTTTCATCAGTCTGCCCATACACACACCTTAGTCCGCATCTAGTACCTGGTTTTGAGCTGTAATCCAAAGTGGTAGAATTCCATTGTCCCACCACTCAGTCTTGTTCTGTGTTTCTTTGAAGCCATACTTTCTCAGAGTCTCTGTGTTGAACATCATATTATGGATGACCCCATGATCTTCAATCCAGCGGCCTAGAAAATTACAAACAAAAAATGATGAAAAGGTCCAAGGGGAAGGAGGCATTCTAGGATTTCTGTGACCATGGACACGCTGCTTGGCTCTTGGGCCTCTCTGCTCCCTTGCCAATACCCCAGTTTGGGTGTGACTTGAAGTGATGCAGCATGAAGAAAAGTATACTCTTTGGATGGTATATTGCAAAAAGCAGTGTACTTTAAGAGCATTTCTTCTGGCTACTTTTTTGTTCCATATAATAACTGCTAGAGCTGTGTAGGGATGTACAGATATTGTAAATTCCATTCTATCTGTGTTTTGTGCATTGTCAGGTGCCTTTTGTTCCATCGTCCACTCATTGGCAGAATCGGATTTTCCCCAATTTTCTGAATTTGCACAAATTTGCCCTTGTGAAAATCAGCAAATCCTCCCCAAAATGTGCATTTTCATATTTTAGCCTATGGGGTAAATGCACATTTTCAGCCAGTGTATTTTATTTTACATATTTTTTGGTGACTGAAGTCGCATAAAACTCCGGAAAGTTAAAAACAAAGAAAAAAGAAAATGGTCAGCAAGTCTGCAGAATCTGTGCAACTCGGGAAAAGCCGGTCCACTGCAGAATCCATGGGGTGGATTCATAGAAATCCGAACTCATTTGATTCTGTTGCTGATGTCTCCAACATCTCTACAGTTCTGTAATCAAGAGAAACCAAATAATAGCCTTAAAAAAAGGCAGCAGCAAAGGCATTTGTGGCTTTGACGTGCATGCTTACTACATTTGCCCATTTATTGTTTGAAATAATGCTGCATAGAAGCCATGTGCTTTCTAGAAATGTAGATGCTTGTGACGAGTAATTGTTTGTGGTCTGTGGTCACATTGAGAGGGTGCATTCAATTGCCTCCCCCAATTTGAGCTCCTGGTGACTACTGGGGCCAGTCTACCAGCCTCTTTCGGCTGCCTTCAAACTCAGGGGATGTGGCCATGTAAGTCAACTAATCTAAATAAGGACTGGAAACCATTTCCACTTTTGTTCTGTATATAGCAGGGATGGGCAATTTCGTTGGATCCTAAACCCTGGAAAAAACCTGTGAGCTGCACTTTACAGGGCACCTCCTCTACGCACTCCACGGGGAGCCAGAAAAAACTGTTACTGTGCACTAAAACAGTCAACCTTAGCTAGAGAACAAGTGGCATTTGATCCTCTAAGCAGTCTGTAGTGCTAAAACTACACTACGGGGACTGCAGGGTCGCATGTGACTTGCAGGCCACGTGTTGCTCATGTCCCCACAGGCCGTGCTATGAAGCACCACTGTTTCTTTTCTTTCTTTCTTTCTTTCTTTCTTTCTTTCTTTCTTTCTTTCTTTCAGAAGTCCTACTATAGTCAATGGGTCTTACTCCCAGGAAAGTGTGGAGAGGTCTTCAGAAATCAATTCTCTGTGATGGAGATTATCTCGAGGTTACTGCTTACTTTAAAGAATGTGAACTACTCAAGCCAGGCAATTCTGTAGGTAGATGAAATGAGAGATGTGGTGTAGGAGATCGGCAATTTAGGAAAGAATAGGAGAAAAGTCCCTTTAAATATGTTCAAAAAGTCCCTTTAAATATGTTCAAAAAGTCCCTTTAAATATGTTCAAATAGGGGATGTTCCTTTAAATATGTTAAAAAAGGAGACAAGTCCCTTTAAATATGTTCAAGACATGGCATTCACGTACTTGGGGTTGGTTTCCCCCCCCCCCTTCAGTAGCTCTCTGCACTGAATTGCAAAGTAGAATTATATTATTTCAGCCAAACCTCAAGCACCAGCTTCCTTTCGAAAGCTGATAGTTAAAATGGATTCCTGCTCCTTTAAGCACCAGAGTTTCTAGCACCTCCACAAAAGAGCTGGATCATGCCTCTAATTTGGAGTTGTGAAATAATTTCCCCTCAGGCAGCTGGGCTACTGATCTTTGATTTCCCCCCTTTCTTCAATACTATGCTGCTTGGCTCACTTTCTTGAGTGATCTGAACCCATCTGTTGCCATCTTGGATACAGAGCAACTTTTGATGTTGGGCCAATATGTGTGAGCCAAAAAGACAGGAAGACTCCACCATTTCACCCCTCCACACTTTATTGGCACACGCTGTACAGCATCCTAGAATTAATTTGTAGCAAAGATAATCCTTTTTTCCAATCACATTCAGATACTAATGAAATCATTATCTGAGTAATGTATTTACTTTATGGGAAGTTGCTCTTAATGAGGAATATTAATTAAAAATTGTTGGATGGTTTGTAAGCATATAAGCGTATCTGCCTGTCTCTTTTAATTAATTCCCAGTAAATAGTGAGTGCATATAAACACGTAATTGCATTACAGATTTTTAGAACTTGTTGAACATAGTCAGCCTTAAAAAAATATATATCTCTGTGTTTCTGAGCATGAAATCCCAAGGAAAACCCAGCAAATGGTCTTCCATATTGTACAAATGCAGGGGTGTCACACCTGTGGCCCATGGGCCAAATTTAGCCCTCTGAGCTTTCTCAAAGGGCCACATCCTATTGCCTTGGCCCCACCCCCTTTCCTCTGACTGCCAATCATTTCTGGTTTCCTAGCTTTTGTGCATTTTCCCCTCCATTCTAGAAGGTTGAAATACCTCCGCTGAGACTTAGTGGCAGTAAGAGTTTCAAGCTAAAATATGTGGGTATTGTTGGTGTTCTGACCCTGTTCCTTTTGCCTACAGCCCCATTCGTACTGTGTACAGTTCTGGTCACCACACCTAAAAAAAAAAAGACTCATAGAGCTGGAAAAAGGGCAGAAAAGGGCAACTAAAATGATCAAGGGGCTGGAGCATCTCCCCTATGAGGGAAGGTTGCAGCAGCTGGGGTTATTTTGCTTGGAAAAAAGGAGGGTAAGGGGAGACATGACAGAGGCGTACAAAATTATGCATGGTGTGGAGAATGTGGATAGGGAGACATTTTTCTCCCTCTCTCAAAATACTAGAACTCGGGGTCATCCTAGGGATGTATGGATTCCCCACCATCCATTCCAATGGGGAATCCGCGGGGGGGGGAGGTGATCCGTTCCCCCCCCTGGAATCCTCACAGAGAGGCTCTGCTTTGCAAGGATTCCGCAGAGCCGAAGGCGGCCCTGCCATCCGTATGCCCAGGATTCCCCCGTTTTTTTTGGCTCCCCGAACTTATGTAAATAATACCTTATGTACCACCGAAAAATCCTTTTCGTGTGCCTGCCGCCGGTCTCTGTAAGAGTAAGGCCTTTCGTGGGGATTCCCTATGTAACGTCCGGTCACCTGACCTCACCGGACCTGACTTGACCTCACCGGACCTCACCTCACCTGACCTCACCTCGCTTGACCTCACCGAACTTCACCTCACCTCACCGGACCTGACCTGACCTCACTTCCATAGACAATAAACAGAAAAGATGGATGATTTCCGTGGACTTCGCGACTCAGCCCCAGTGAAAGAAAACCTTGGGAAAATGCCTCGTAAAAAGGGTAAAGCTGTTCGCGTTCTTCTTCCTCCATTTCCGATTTATGGATTTATTTTCGTGATTATTTTCTTAAAATCTGCTGTTCGGCAGACAAAATAAAAAAGGGTCCGCGTGAGCTCCGATCCGGGTCGACCGGGCCGCCACGTTCCGAGGAGGATTCCGCTGACTAGATTTGTCAGAATTCGATCCCATTTAAAATTCGGGCGGAATTCTCTGACATCCTATGCAGCTGATTGGTGGGAGATTCAGGACAGATCAAAGGATGGACTTCTGCACACAGTGCAGAGCTAAATTATAGAATTCACTACCGCAGGATGTAGTGATGGCCATCTGGTGGCCACGCCCCTTTCTCCCAGCCACCAATCATTTGGTGCATTCCCAGATTTGGTGCATTGCCCATTCTAAAAGTTTGAAATGCTTCTCCTATGGCTTAGTGGCAGTACGAGCTTTAATATGCTGGCATGGGGGGGTTGGCTCCACCCCTTTTGCATTTGGCCCTGCCCACCAGTGCAATGCACCCCCTGAGAGCTTCTCCAAAATGGGATTTGGCCCTAGGGCTGAAAGAGACCCCCCTATCCTGGAAATACAGGATACCATCAAACAAAGGTTTGTCCCCTGACAGCTCTTCAAATAGAGGACTACCTTTGGTAGAGTAGGACACATGACCACCCTAGGCATGCTTCAGAGTCCTGGGCTTTCAGATGAGTGAAAGAGACCAGTAAGATATGGGCAACATTGTCAAGGCTTCGAAGAGCAGAAAAAGATGAAACCTGAATGAGATGAGTTGGAAGGAAGTGGGCAAGTCTGCGACCTGCCTTGGCAGATGCAATGGAAGAGAGACGTGATAGTTCAGAGCCACTGTGGGCAGAGGGCATTGCCCACAATTAAAAGCTGAGCCATAGAATCTTTTGTAAAAAGACCCAGTTTAGAGTATTCTGCTGAATTAAAAATGATGATGTACCAGAGCATGAGTCAGAACATCTGGCAGGGAAGAGAGAAAACAACAGTGTTGGTCTTAAGAACAAAGTTCTACATGACAGATATTGAAGCTGACCCTATAGTCATGTCCTGAAAGGGAAGTCATGCAAAAATGCGTGACTTTGGTCAACGGAACAGCATGAGCAATGGAGCTCGATGCTTGCAAGCTTTGATTCTTGTCTTAAATCCTTTGATCTGCACTCAGGGCCGGCTCAGTCACTGAGGCAAGTGAGGCAACTGGTTAGGGGGCCTACGTTCCAGAGGTACCTCCACTTTTGGAGGAGGAGCACAGGAATAGCTTAGTAGGTGATAAGTTACATGATGTCCCCGGTGTTCTAAGGCAGGCATGGGCAGACTTCAGGCTTGCAGGATCTAATTTATTCATTTAGGGTGCAGTCCTATGCATGTTTAGTCTGAAAAAAGTCCCAAACTAGCTGGGGAATGCTGGGAGTTGTAGGTCTTTTTTTCAGTCTAAACATGCATAAGATTGCACCCTAAATTAATTTGTACTCCACCTTTCTACAAGGAAATGGCACTCTAACGACAATATGAGACAACATTTAAAATAAACAACACATATAATTAAAACAATAATAAATCAAATACATTAAAAACACCATTAAAAATAAACCCACCACAACAATAAGAAAATAAAAACAGCACCCAACCCATCAGACTAGCTTACAATACATGTCAAAAACCTGCCTGAATAAAAATGTCTTTGCCTGTCGGTGGAAGGACAGCAGAGAAGGAACCAGCTTGGCTTCCCTTGGCATGGAGTTCCAGAGCCTGGAAGCAGCCATTGAGAAGGCCCTGAAAGGATCTACTTTGATTTTTATTAGCATCTGAAGGTCCATCAACTGGATCCAGGTGCAAAAAGGTGATGGTGAAAGAGATGAAGAAGAATGCAAAATGGTTATGACCTGCATATACAAACACAAATCTATATCTGAGTTACTACAGACCAGGGACCCTAAGAGTCTAACTGAGAGAAATAAAAAGAGAACAGTGGGAGGAAGTGACAAATAGTGATGTTGGAGAAATCTGCAATGGAACAAAATGAGTTTGGATTTTCATGAATCCGACCAGTGGGATTCAGCAGTAGAGTGGCTTTTCCCCTGTTGGGCAGATTCTGCGACTTTCGGACTGTTTTTCTAAGCTTTGGGAATTTTGTGCAAATTTTGTCAGACAAAAAGACACAGACTTTTTTTTTCAAAACTGGTGAAAGTGTGCATTCCCCCCATAGGCTAAAGCGTGAAAATGTGCATTTGGGGGGCATTTGTGCATTTTTGCAGGAGCGAATTTGCGCAAATTCAGAAATGAAAAAAAAATCCAATAAGTTGCCACCCTAGCCCCGCCCCCCAGCTTGAGATCATGGGGTTTTCTTTGGTGTGGTGCCACCGAATTTCAGCAGCAAAATCAGTGGCATGGTGGTAGCAATTTCATTGGTGGCGGGGAGAACTTAAGCCCCTATGGATCCTGGGGTGTGTTTGGAAATTGGCCCCTGGACTCATCAAAATTTCCTTGCCTTAAGCTTAAGGTATTACTCTTCCTTTGTGCATCCACTATTATCCTTCCACCTGCTCCTCCTTTGTCTCATCCAGTGGTGCTTCTTCTCCTATCTCATTCTTCCACTCGCTGTGGGCATAGTCTGTTATGTTTCATAATCTGCACTCTCCTTCTAGGTTTTTCTAATGATGTCAGAGAATTCTGCCACGGATCTCGGTGAGGCCGAATGCCAGTGCATTCGCCCCCCCGAAACCCGTGGCGGAACGAAGCCCCCGCCGCCCAACCCATGAAAGGTGCGCAAAACGGAGCACTTACCTGCTGCCATCCGCGCTGACTTGCGAATGGCGGCCACGTCTGCGGCCGCCATTCGCTTCCTCATCATAGCCATGATAAGCTATGTAAATAATTACGTAGCCTATCACGGCTAACGCAGGGACGCCATTTCCTTTTTCTTTTTCACCGTAATAGCCAACATAAATATTTACGTAGGCTAAAACAGTGAAAAAAAGGGAACGCAAATGGCGGCCGCTGTAGCCGCCGCCATTTGCGTCCGTTGTTGTTTTTTTTGCTTGCCGTGATAGGCTACGTACATATTTACGATGCCTATCACGGCAAAATACAGGGACACAAATGGCGGCGGCTACAGCAGCCGCCATTTGCATCCCTGCAGGCTGCCCAACAGCCAGATATCCGGCTGTGGGCAGCCCCGGCCAGCGGCTCTGAGGAATCTCTGCGGAGCGGAGCTGGCTGGACAGAATTTTGGGGGGAGGGACGGAGCGCCTCCCCCCCCATGAATGTCACCCTTCGAAAATGTAAGTGACTTCCGTACATCCCTAGGTTTTTCACCATAAACCTTTTCTTCAATCCATCTAACACAAACCCTTTATGCTTCAGACTCTGAAATCTACTACTGTGCACCGGACCTTAAGTCAGGAGATTTTGCCAAGAGATTCTGGCTCATTATCCTGGTTAATTGATGCCTCCCTCTAGTTTCTCAGTGCCCCATCTTGGCTCCATTCCTGTTGGCACTCACCACCTGAATTCACTAGTGGAGTGAATAATAATACAGAATAGACTAGTACGGTCCCAGTGTGGATGAGATCACACTTTGTAACATGCTTAGCGTAACAGTTAATCCAGCCCCTTAGTCAAAAGTTACTAACATTCAAAGCCCTAAACGGCTTGGTGTATTGTGCTTGCTTAAGTTCATTATTGGTGCAATTCCCATGCTAGTAAGCCTCCGAGCATGTGCAGATGAGTCAAAAGGCCGATAACAGCCTTCTCAGCACATTCCTTACTAACGAGTAGAAAGCCTTGTCAGGCTGTGCCTGAGAAGTGAAGCTCTGTGTTTATGCTGAGCTGCAGGTGGCTGTGCTGAGAACCTGGTGTGGTTAGTCCATGCTGAGAATGAACGCGAGGGGCACTTGCTAGCGTTGTGCTGCCTCATGGCTAACATGTATAAAACCCATTTGACCCAATGGCTCATGGTTCAGAGAAGCTGTCTGATCCAACCACTGGGTATGCCTGTGTGCTGTAAGTTACCCAATACAGTCTCCTTGTAAATAAACTTTTGAATCTGATTTATCACTATCTTGGCACCTCTAACCTAAGAGTTCAACGCCCACTGCAGGGACAACACACTTGGGGCCAGGCTACCCAAAGGACTGTCTCCTCTGACATGCACCTGCCTGGACCCTAAGAGCAGCTTCAAAGGTCCTTCTCGGGGAGCCGCTGCCAAAGGAAGTGAGGTGGGTGGCTTAGTAAGAAGAGGGCCTTTTCTGCTGTGGCACCCTTGGTGTGGAATGTGTTTCCCAGAGAGGTTCGCCTGGTGCCTATATTGTGCTCGTTTCAGAGCCAGGTGAAGACCTTTTTATTTTTCCAGGCATTTTTTTAGTTTGTTTTACTTTTGGTTTTGTATTTTAAAGTTTTGCACGGCTTCTAGCTTTTAGCTTCTGTTTGGTTATTATTTTTACTTTTATATTGTAGTTTTAAAAAAAATTATTCTGTATTTTATTGTCTTCTATTTTATGGCTTTAATTGGTGTCAGCTGCCCAAAGAGCTTCAGCAATTGGGTGATATAAAAAAGTAATACATAAATAAATACTCTTTATTACTAAGTAGGAATAGCCTGAAGATACAATAGAGAATAAACTGGTATGGATGGCACACTCTCCATTATTTCACATATGAAATCAGTCAGGCTTGTGTCTAACACCCCTGTCATGAAAAACAAGGACCAGTGTGCCTGAGGACACCCTTACCCCCAATTACCACACATTGCCAAAGGCTCTGCTTTAGCTGTCATGTGCTATATCCATCTACTTTTCAATAGCCAAGTCGTCCATGGATTGAAAAGCCAAGATAGTGTTAAAGACATACTAGAAAAACATAGAAGACACAACAATAATCAGCCTACAAAGATGTTATCAACACCTCGAAATACACCTCAGCAGTTGTGGTGTTGTGTGAAACAGCAGGCTGGGTGGTGCCTAGTATTTTAGTGTTCACATGCATGGATTTAGGTGTGCATGCACTGGGGAGAAGATACATCACAGACGAATAGCCCTGCTGGATCAGAACACGGGCCTATCTAGTCAACCATCCTGTTTCCCACAGTTAGGGTGTCAAGGGTAGGTATGGTCAGGCACCTGCCAAGGGCCCTCACCCCAGCAGGGTCCATTGACAAGAGCCCCCTGGAGTTGCTCCTCCTCTTCACCATGGCAACCAGATTGTTCACCTGCCTCTCACTCTGGCCCAGACTACCAGGGACTCCTTCTCACTACCAGAGAACTCTGGTAGTGAGGAGGAGCAGCAATATTATTTATTACATTTATTTATTACATTTATATCCTGCCTTTTTTCCTCCTTAAGGTACCCAAGGTTGTGTGCATAATCCTCCTTCTCCTCCTCACTACTTTATCCTCACAACAACAACCCTGTGAGTTGGGTTGGGCTGAGAGTCAGTGACTGGCCCAAAGTCACCCAGTGAGCTTCCACGGCCGAGTGGGGACTAGAACCTGGATCTCCCAGCTCCCAGTCCAACACTCTCGCCACTACACCACACTGGCTCTCGCCTCCTTGCTGTTGCCTCCTTGCTCCCTGACTCTCTGCCTGTCAAGCAAGGAACTGGTAGTGATGATGAGCAAGAGCAGCTGGGGACAAGGGTGGTGATAAGGTAGACTCAGTGAAGGTGAGGGAGAAGATGCCCATGGAGGGTGTCTTTCCCAAGGGCCTTCAAAAAACTGGTGCTCTGCTCACAGTGGCCAACCAGAAGACTTGCACCTTCCCTCAGAAATGTAACCCAGAGAGACCCCGGAGAAAGAGCTGAACCCTGAAAAAAGATAATTCCAGTAAGTCATGCTAAACCAGGGGTGGGGAACCTTTGGCCCATGGGTCAATGCAGACCTCTCCAAACCCAGATATCTAGACCCTGCTGAAGCCCTACTATCTCTCCCCGGGCCATGCCCTATTTTCTCGGGCCCCATTTTCTCAGGCTCTTTTACAGACTCTGCCCTAATTATTGATATCCTTTACTCCATCCTGTGGTGTCCACCAACTACAAAGTTGATAGAGGGAACCTTGCGCAACTTGGGAAAGGAGACATTTCTTTTTTCTCCGAACCAAGGCAAGAGTCACATCCATAATTCTGTCCACTTTTGGCTCTGGCTGCACCCATTACTGGAATGTGGAACCAGACAAGTCTCGACTGAAGTAATGCTGACTTTGACAGGAAAAAGGGTTTCCCCATCCCTGAATGAAACATTTTAAGAAGGCACAACCTCCCAAACAAGAACTAAATAAACTAGGGGCATAATAGGAATAGGGATTTACCAGGAATGGAAACCAGAAAATAGGGACTGTCCCCTGGTAAACAGGGACAGCCAAAAGATTATGGGATGGGTGTATGGCTTACCCGTGATGGTTGTGAAATGGGAAGGCGAAGTCATGGTCACAAAGGGAGGAGTTATGTATTTTGCTTTCACTCCTTCCTTGACTAAGTTGTCCATGTTTGGTGTTTCTACATCCTGGTCATAATCCCACCGGAATCCATCAAAGGAGATCAAGAGGAGTTTGTGGCCATTTCCTTTTCTCTCATTCTGGATAACTGGATTGCACGCAACTGCAGCCAGGAGGATGAAATGGAGAGCGAGTGTGTTTTGCATCTTCATGTTGAGCTGCCAGGCAGTTGAAAGAGAATGTTTTTACTCCTAGCCCTCTGCTTTTCTACTCTCCGGTGTATTTTAATCTAGAAGAGCAAAGCTCAACAGAGATAAGATTATTCCTAGCTGCGTCGCCATCTTCTTGATATCGCCAGTTTTTATGGAATGAAACAGGCCAAATGTTAATAACATTATAAATATATATATCTATATATATCTATATATATCTATCTTTTGAGATCTCTTAGTTCAGGGGAATGAGAGCATAAAAAGCAAGGTAAGGCAAATAAATTATTCGTTGATGGATGAACACAAGGGATGAAGTATTTAAGTGATAAACCGGTTAGATGAAAAAAGACCTTTTGATGAACTGGAAAGGTGGCTTTGATTAATTAGGCAGACCATTAAAACTGTATTTTTTTAAAATACAAGGACATATAAAAACTGCAGATGTCAAGGACCACCTTAGACAAAAACACCAAAGAGTCTTGTGGCTCATTAAGACTAACAAATTTATTATGGTGTAATAAGTTTTTGTGGACCGCAGTCCACTTCATCAGATGCATGGAAAGTTGTCCTGAGTTTCAGGTAGGATGGAGGAGAATTTGGGGAGGGGGGTTCACATTTTAATGTGAACCTATCAAATTCACATTTCCCAATCCAATAAACGAATTGAAGTGCAGTTATCTGTTGGTATTTGCATTTCTCTGAAAGCTGTGATGCAGTTCTCCAGTCAAGAAATGCAGACAAAAATGCATATACTGGGTGTGTGTGTGTGCACAAGAATGCATATATTAGTGAAAAGAACACACCAAAATGAATTGTTTGCACAAAATGCATATATTCGGCAAAATTGTGTATATTAGGAGAAATGCACACAAAAACGCTTCTGAATTTTCATGCAGACTTAATCCACCCTGCAAACTGATGTGGAAATGGGATGGAAGTTTGGAAAAATGAGGAACTGATGGATTAATCCAGTGCTAGTTACAGGTATATATGCACATAGTCGTGTGTCTCTGGGATTGTAAAGGGAGAGGGATACTTTTTCTAAAATGATGCTAGCTGCTATAACACAGATATGCATCTTCTAAAAACAAAGAAAGTGGGCTTTTTGCTTTAGAGCAATTTTTTTTTTATCCAAATGTCACTTCGTGTAAATGTTATTGATGAAGTCCTATACTCACTTACCTGGGAGGAAGTGCCATTGAAGTCAGTGGGGATTGCTTCTGAGTAAACATGTTTAGGATTGCACTGTAAGTCATTAAGGACACAATCCTATTCATGTTTAGACAGAAAAAATTCCTACCATTTCCAGCATTCCCCAGCCAGCCACTTAATTGCATAACAGCCCTAATAAGCAAGAAATAAGAGACAGGGTTTTCTTCGGAAGGATAGCTGGATTAGATAAGTAGTCCAAACTTGCTATGGAGGAGGACTTCTGCCTGATGAGGATTACTGCAATTCATTGATCCTATAGGGTGATTCATACTGTGTTTCTTGCTGATGTGGGGAATGGAACTGGAGAATGTGGGGCTGAACTCTTATCATTCCCTTTAATTCCGATGCTCTGGCTATGACTGTCGTTGCTTATGTAGCCAAGACAGCATCACTAGGCATGGCGGAGAAATCTGCCATGGACTCCAATGAGGCTGGATTCTTTAGAATCCGGCCCCCTGGAGTCCGTGGCAGAACGGACTACTCCCCCACCCCAAAATCCTCCCCGGACGGACCCTACCTGCTGCCGGCCAGTCAGAGTCCATCCGCTGCTGCCGTCCATCCGCTGGCCCAGACTGCAGCCGCAAATGGCATCCAGCGTAGGGGACGCCATTTGCATTCCTGCTCTTTTCGGTGATAGGCTACGTAAATATTTACTGCTACACCATTTGCGTTTCTGCTCTTTGCCATGATAGGCTACGTAAATATTTACATAGCCTATCACTGAAAAGAGTAGGGATGCAGATGGCGTCCCCTACGCCAGATGCCATTTTCGGCCTCAGCATGGCAGCGGATGGAAGTCTGGCTGTGGACGGGCCCAGCCGGTGGCTCTGAGGACACGTCGTGGAGTGGAGCTGGCCGGGCAGGATTCCAGGGGGAGGGACGGATTGCCTCCCCCCACCCTGTGGACGCTTGGACAGGAATGGTAAGTGGGATTCGTACACCCCTAAGCATCACCCACGAGCAAGAGGGAGGCATCAGTTTGGGGGAACCCCAATATCTGCAGACGTACAAAAAATATTTAGAGGCAAAAAAAAAAACCCCTAATGGGGGACCCCACAGACCTTACTCTGTGGCCATGGCAGTGGAGGATGGTGGTTCTGATGTCAGTGGGGCAGTGAAGCCCCTCTGAGTTCCAGTCAGAACCAGTCAGAACCCTAAAGGAACTATCCAAAGTGCTGAACCCTATCCCCAAAATAGATTCAGCCACTTGGAGAGCTCCTTTAGAGTTCTGACAGGTTCTGACTGAAACCCAGAGCGGAATCACTGCCCCACTGGAATAGGAGCCACCAGCCTCCACTGGGCCAAGGAATGCTGACGGACTGTTAGGGGGAAAAGAGTGCCGTTGCTGCACCAAGCGATTTCCAGAGATAACAGAAAATATGGGAGCAAAGGCCCTGTGGGTGCGGGCAGACAGAAAGGGAAGTTCCTGGCCAAGTGAGAATGACTGGGTCCGCCTTTTGAAAGATGGAGAAGAGAAGCACAGGGCAAGGTTCCTTGGTCCTCTCCATTCGCAGTCACACACTCCAAGGCAGCAGGCGTCAGGCTCACTACTTTATTAGTTAGCTACCAGGTTCTTTACACATGCAAATCCTCGGAGGCTCTCAGGCTACAAAGGAAAACAGCTACCCCACACAATTGTGGATATCAGTAGAGGAGCCAACTGGGAATCAGAGACATTACCGGCAGTTTGAACAAGAACGTACCAGCCAGAATAACTGGGCGGGGGATGCCCCTCCCTTGCAGTTGTGCCCCCCTATGTAGGATATCTGAGCTCAGCCTCTAACTTTGCCCGCTTAGCTCTGCACCGGACTCTAGCATCCTTCAAGTCACATCTCACACTCTCCTCCTCCTCTGAGACCTGAGTTCTCACAGGGGAGAAAAGGGGGGGCTCCAGGCCAAGCCACCTGTGTGCCTAGGTCTTGAGAAGAAGGCCTTGCCATATCTGAGCTTACCAGGGAGGGAGCCTCCCCCTGTTCTGGGTGTTCCCATTCTGAGTCTGAGATGCTAGCTATCTCCACACGCTCAGACTCATTCCTGACACACAGACATCCTGGGCAAGGCAGATGTGGCACAACACGTTATGGTACTTTCTGGGTTAAAGGGAGAACAGGAAAGAGAGGTGCCATCTTCATACTACCAAAACAGGAGATTAATTTTGGGTGGAACACTCCATAGAGAGTCAATAAAAGTCAAGCTGCTTAGCATTAGCTAGAGGTAAGAGGGCATGCAACACCCATAAGCCAAGTTTCACCATTAGGTGGTAACAAAATGTTGCAGTACAGAGTGCTCCTGTCCAGTGTTCCAACCAATCAGCCACACACCCCTGTAGGACCTCCATCCCCTCTCCCACTCAGTTTTCTGGTTCTGTCCTCCAACAGTCAACCAGCATTCTGTCCCCACTGTCCATGCTCAGTCCTGTGTTCTGTATTTGGTTTTTGTTTTTTCGCCCTTAGATTTTTTTTCTAATTATTTTTTTTGTGCTTCTGCAAACCTGCAAGCTGCCTGATACTTCTCTGTTATGCATGGATTGGGCCATTTTAGCTGCAAAGGGTTCCACACTCAGAGAATGGGTTTGCTATTAGTATAAAGGATTCCTCCAATTTTAGGGACCCTCTCTCGAGTGGCTAAATTGAGTGCTCTCCAAATTGTTATGCAAATCAATGACACATATGCAAACATATGTGTAATTGATTTGCATCAATTGCACATATGCAGAGATGATTCCATTGGAGTGCAAAATTCTAATCGCTACCAAATATATGTATATATGGTAGGGATTAGAATCCCTACCCCTAAAGAATATATATTGCTGTATTTTCTACCTTCACTCCAGGGAGCCCTAGGTGGTTTACGCAATCTTTCTCCTCCCCATTTTATCCTCATAGCAACCCAGTGAGGCAGGTTAGGCTGAGAGTCAGTGACTGGCCGAAAGTCACCCAGTGACTTTCATGGCTGAATGGGGACTAGAAGCTGGTGGGGACTAGAACCCGAGTGGAGTCCCTAGTGGGGACTAGAACCCACATGGAGTCCCTGGTGGGGACTAGAACCTGGTGGGGATTAGAACCTGAGTGGAGTCCCTGGTGGGGACTGGAAGCTGGTGGGGACTAGAACCTGAGTGGAGTCCCTGGTGGGGACTAGAAGCTGGTGGGGACTAGAACCTGAGTGGAGTCCCTGGTGAGGACTAGAACCTGGTAGGGACTAGAACCCGAGTGGAGTCCCTGGTGGGGACTAGAACCTGGTAGGGACTAGAACCCGAGTGGAGTCCCTGGTGGGGACTAGAACCTGGTAGGGACTAGAACCCGAGTGGAGTCCCTGGTGGGGACTAGAAGCTGGTGAGGACTAGAAGCTGGTGGGGACTAGAACCCAAGTGGGGATTAGAACATGGATCTCCCAAGTCCCAGTCCATAACTCTAATCACTACACTTCATTGTATTACATGAAACACGTTGGATTTACAGTGAACATTATGCCCTGCCCCCCAGGCCTAAAGCTGGGGTGAGGATCCTGTGGCTGGTCAGATGTTGTTGGACCTCATCAAGCCCAGAGAGAATAGCCAATGGTCAGGGGCAATAGGAATTATAGTCCCACTTCTGGAGGGCCAGGAATTCTCCATCCCTGCTTTTGATGATACTCACCACTAGAGCAGTGGTCTCTTGGAGAGAGATTCTGAAACTCTTAACTGCTGAGCTTTCACCTTTGATTCCTAATGCACTAACTAGCCAACATACTCCGCAGTTGACTGGCGACACCAATTGCATGCCAAGTAAGTCTTTCAGGAGAGCAGGGAAGAATCCACTGCATTTGGAAGATGGGAAGGTCAGTAATTAAGACTATGGCTTGTTCTAGGAAAGGAGAGTGAAGAAAATTAAACTGCCAACAATGAATAATGAGAAATCTTTGATGGAATTAGTGATGCTGAACAGGGGCTTAATGCTTCCTGATTTCCTCTCGAGCCGAACGTTTGAAGAAAGAAGAGAAAGAAAGAGAGAGAGAGAGAGAGAGAGTTGGCGAAGAATGAGCATGCAGAGAATCCAACCAGGGATGCAAAACTGTGGGTCAAGCAGGAGCCATTTGGGAAGAAGACAACATGGGCCAGACAGATGGATCAGAGCTATTCTGTCTCTTAGGGCTGCAAGTTCTCATCTGTAGGCCAATAAACTGTGCATTTTTTTTTTTTTTTTGGTATTGGTGTGTTTCTGTAATAGCGTATGCTCCAACTCACCCTGTTTACCAGGGACATCAGAACCATTGCTCTATCTAGCATTGGCCTGTTTTGGACTACAGGTCCCAGCATTCCTGACCATTGGCCATGCTGGTTGGAGCTGATGGGAGGTGAAGTCAAAAACATAGGGTGGGCACCAGTTTGGAGGAGACTGTTATGCATGCAGTGGAGGCTGGTGGCTCTGATGTCATGGGGCAGCAAATCCACTCTGGGTTTCAGACAGAACCAGACAGAACTCTAAAGGAGCTATCTAAGGTGCTGACACCATTTGGGGGATAGGGTTCAGCACTTTGGATAGTTCTGTCTGGTTCTGACTGAAACCCAGAGTGGATTCACTGCCCCATGACATCAGAGCCACCAGCCTCCATTGTATGAATTGTACAGCATCTTGTAATTTTTCTAAAGTTCTGAAAGGTGGGTTAAAAATCTATCTCTCTACCTCCCTACCTCTTTATCATCTATCATCACCCTAACACTAACCTTGACCATTTGGAGAGGCACTAAATATGCGAAAATGGTCATTATTGCGTGGTTCGGACTGACCTTATGAAATGTAAGGACTAGATCACATGGCATGAGGCTGGTCAAGGAGCCACCATGGCTTGTCAACCATCCTGCACGTGCCAGTTATGTGCCAGCCCAATTTACATAATTACCCTCACTTGGCGTTGCTTATTGCGTCTTTCGAACCTGGTGCATGTGGCTTGTTGAGGTGGTTAACAAACCACCCAGAACCCATGGCCTGTTGTGAGATGGTCTATGCACCACCCCAGCAGGCCACCCTCACTGGGTTCAGATGACATAAGACGTTGTGGCGGGGGTCTTGAATTGGCAACCTGACATCTGCCAAGGTGGGCTGCATTTCTGGTGTGAACCAGGTCACCATCTTCTTTCTAGGCAAGGCCACTGTAATGAAATCTGACCCTTTTGGGGCTCACTGCATTTCCCCAAGCCCCTGGCTCGGTTTGCGTTGGCGAGCTGAGCTGTGGTCAGCTTCCTGAAATTCAGGAACTTTTGCGTCTTTCTTTAATTGTAAAATCATAATTTACACAACCTGAAGCCACAATTTGCGTGAGTTGCCTGATTTTCTGCCGTTGATGGGCATCATCAGCGCAAATTGTGGCTGTAAATATGCTTAACTTGCAAAAATGGTGGCCGTAATTTGTGCATATTGTGGGTGCAATTTGCTCAAGTTAAGCTTTTTCCCGGAAAATTTGGGCAAGTTATGGCCGACAATTTACATAACTTGCACAAATCGCAGCTGCAAGTTTTGAAAATGACAATTTTATGATTACACCCCCCCCCCCATTAAAATCCGCAAGCTGGCTGGAGTTGACATAGATCGAGTCAGGCCATCTTGCATGTTAGCAAGGTGGAGACCAGCGGGATGCGCTGCTGAAAGCTTAGCAAACTTGACCCCCTGGAGGGATTCCTCTGACATCCCTATTTCTTTCTCTTTCAAGGTTGTCTTCAAGGAGCCTGCTAATTTCCTTAGTGGAGGAAAACAAATACAACCTTAACTTTAGCTTTGATGGTGCTTGGGTCTACCAGAGGCAAAAAGTGTCACTTTTCAGGGATTATCGACCTGTTTCAAAATAGCCTTCCTCATGGTTAATCATTAATGAAAGGGTCACACTTTTGTCCCCTCCGGAAAGACATAGTACGCAGAGAGGGACATCTCCCTCCACCGTCACTATCCATGACAATCATCCTGACATCAACAGAGACAGGTCCGTGTGCCCCGATTGTGTTTTGCATAGATCAAGACATTTAACCTGTCGATCCTCATTATGTCACCCCTGTTCCTGAGGAGGAGGAGGAGTTACCTCTATATTCAGTGTGTGCCCAGCTGAATTCAGAGGAAGTGGGAAGGTGAACCTGGGACAGGAAGAACTTTCAGGCTGGAACTGAGTCAGAGTCCAACTCTGCTTTGGATTTTTGAGCTTGCAAGTCTACTTCTGAGAATAAAGGAGAGCGGGACAAGTGTAGAAGAAAAACAGAAATGGAGCAGTACTAGAAACAGGGAGAAATTTGTTCAGTTTGCATATTGATGGGAACGTATCTAATTTTACACTTTCAAACCAAGGCGTGAATGAAACTCAGTTATCCTTGGAAATTCACACTTCTCTGAATTTTGCAATGGAGTTCTCCAATGAACAAAAAAAGTGTACAAAAATGTGTTTATTAGGGGTTAATATACTGCATTAAGAGTATAAGAACATAAGAACAGTGCTGGATCAGACCAAGGTCCATCTAGTCCAGCATTCTGTTCACAGCTGCCCACAGGAATTATATTAGGAAAATCTCTCTCTCTGTCTCTCTCTCTGTCTCTCTGTCTCTCTGTCTGTCTCTCTGTCTCTCTCTGTCTCTCTCTCTCTGTCTGTCTGTCTCTCTCATATTAGCCACACATCAGCCAGAGAGGGAGCAGTTGCAGAGAGCTCACTTCACCCCTCCCTGCAAGAAGGAACCCATAGGTCCAACTATATGATAAAACATAATGACAAGGGGGAGACCAACCTAGCCCCATACGTTGGCCAGAGAATGAACTACTGCAGGGGGCTTGTTTCTCCATTCCCTGCCAGAAACAAAACCTATAAGAACTTGGAAATGAAGAACTGGAGCCTGTGTTTTGTTTTGTTTCCTCCTCCCTCCCAATCCCTTTTCCTTTTGTGTCATGTCCTTTAGAGTGTAAACCTGAGGGCAGGGACTGTCTTAATATTAATCTTTGTAAGCCACTCTGGGAGCCTTCTTTTGGCTGAAGAACAGGGTAAGGTTGCTGTAAATGAATAAAAGGGTAAACAAAAAGGTGCATATTAAGATACCTATGCACAAAAATGTGTACACATTTTCATGTAAACTAACACAAAAATATTCTCAAAGTTTGGGACTAACCGGGTTTAAGCCTGGAAAAATGAGAAACTGAGAGAAAGCGAAATTGACAGGTCCATCCATCATAGAATTACAGAATCATTGAATTGTAGGGCTGGAAGGGGCCTATAAAACCATCGAGTCCAACCCCCTGCTCGATGCAGGAATCCAAGTCAAAGCATCCCTGACAGATGGCTGTCCAGCTTCATCCTGAATGCCTCCAGTGTGGCCCATTACCTCCCTAGGTAATCGATTTTGTTGTCATATTGCTGTTGTCAGGGTGGACACTGAGCCCACAGAATCCCAGAGTAGTGCTGATTCTGAGGAAGAACAGCCACTTCTGGGAGAGGGGCACGCTCATCCTTCCCAGGGCCAACAGCTGGCAGAGATTCCTCCCACCGGCATTCCTGGCATAGATAGCAGTCCCGGGAGTGAGAGAGTGTGGGAAGAAGACTTGCTGGATGCACAACGCTGATGCAGGGAGCGGCGCCAAATGGAGGGCGTGGAAAGGAGGCGTAGTGCCCAGTTGGCGGGCAAACAACGGTTGCGCCCAGAGCATCCAAGGGAAAAGGGGAGGGACTCTCCCTAGCCCATAAGTTCAGGGTCTGCCAGTGATTCTCCTTCAAACGGGGACCAACTGTTCCAACTTAGGGCATAGGTACTCTGCTGCTCATATCTAGTTGCTAACAGTAGAGTTGTTAAGTTGTAAAAGAGGAATAAAGCTTTGAAAAGAATCCCTTTGTCTGTGTCTGGACTTGGCTACTGGATTAGACTGAAAGAGGCTGCCAAGGAGCCCTTGACAGCTGTAACAGTCAGAACGTTTTTCCTGATGTTCAGCCGGAATCTGGCTTCCTGCAACTTGAGCCCATTGTTCCGTGTCCTGCACTCTGGGATGATGGAGAAGAGATCCTGGCCTCCCTCTCTGGGACAGCCTTTCGAGTACCTGAAGAGCACTGTCCTATCTCCCTTCAGTCTTCTCTTCTTGAGGTTGAACATGCCCAGTTCTTTCAGTCTCTCCTTACAGGGCTTTGTTTCCAGTCCCCTGATCATCTTCGTTGCCCTCCTCTGAACCCTCTCCAGTTTGTCTGTATCCTTCTTAAAGTGCAGTGCCCAGAAGCATCCTTAAGCAGTGCTTGGTCACACCAAAGGCTGATCAAGTCCATCATCCCGTTTCACTCAGGGGCCAACCAGATGCCTCTGGGAAGCCCACAAGGAGGGCATAAAGGCAACAGTCCTCCCCTGCTTCCAGCAACTGGTATTAAGTGTTGTACTCAACATGGAGGCACCATAGTACAGCCATTTGGCAACATGACCAATAGTCAATGATAGACTTGTCCTCCCTGAATTTGTCTGACCCTTTATTAGAGCCATCTAAGCCAGGGGTGGGCAGACATCAGACTTGCAGGATCTACTATCTCCGTAGACCCACCCTTCTGTCTATATTTCACATATTGTCAGCCACCTTTTGTTCTGCTGTCTGCTCAATGATGGAACTGGAGTTTTTTAAACCAAAATTTCATTCTGCTTGCACTAATTCACATTAGTGTTAATGCCCATTTGTGCTAATGCACACCAGTGCAAGTTTGTATTTGTTAATGTGAATTAATGCTAATGCATTGTTAGAGGTTCCCCTATGGGTGCGTTCACGTTCTGTGGGTGGCAACTGAAGAAAAGGACTTCTCTGTTATGACACCCCATTTTGGAAGGCTCTTCCCAAGGTGACTTGTTTTAGTGACCTCTGGACTCCTGACGAGCCCTCTGCTTTTGGACTGCCCTTTTTCTGGACTGGAGGAAGGGAAGCTGAGGAGAAAGAGTTGAAAGGACACCAAAGGGAGAAGAGAGAGAAAAATCTTACATGATGTGTTTTTGACCTCAAACTTCAAGAAATGGGCTGTTTGGTGACTGCTCCCAGGTTATGGAACTCCTTCCACCAGCAGACAAAGACTTCTCTGATTAAGCAGGTCTTTGGCATTATCTGTAACCTTTGAACATGCTAGCCCTGTTCATAAGCCTGCCAGGGGGAGAGATCAAGAAATATGAAAGAGGAGTTGAAAAATTCACTGGAGTACGAAGATAAACTTTATTGATTGTTTTGTTGGCTGGGACTCAGAGAGCCAAGCAGCAGCTGGCTACCCTGATAGGCCCTGTCAGCATTCAATGCAGCTGTGCCAGCATTAGCCCCCACTTCACCTGAGAGCAACTTTACCTCATGATATCTGAAAGTGAGAAGGCAATTCTTGAGCCTAAAATTGTGAGACAAACCTCCTTTTTCCCCCTTCGATGATTACAGCATGTCCCCGAGCCTGCTATCCTGCCTGTAGACCCTGCTTTCTGCTTGGAGCCCTCTTTAATTTGCCTCGCTGAACAAAATTGACTAACAGCAGGATTTGGGACAGATGAAAGGAGGTACAGCTACACAGAAGGCCTGAAAATTTACTGCAGTAAGGTATATTGATATTCTGCTGAGGACTGTGGAGTCACTATACAGGGACTATATGTTAAACCTATTTTAATATATGTTAATAACATATTTTATTCATATTTTACTTATTTGATTCAAATTATATGTTAGCGTTTTAGAGTTTTAGAGTTGATAAGCTCAAAATATCATTTTTAAGTTCTCCAACATTCACAGAAACAATCTCAAATTAGAAAGCTCATTTTAATTATTGTAATTAGTTCAATTTATTTTAGCCTGTTGCACCTATCTTAAATTATCTTCTAATGTTTTATTCTATTGATTTTAGTTGTTTTAGATGTTTTAATTTTTAAGTTTGGAAGTTATTGTTGTTGCTGCTGAGTTTGCCCAAGTGGGTTATGGTGCCAAATGTTATAAGATACTAATAGGGTAGTGTATAGTTTTAAATAGCTTAGAAATGGTATATACAAGGAGGAATTATAAAGAGCTGGGCCTTTCGCTTGCATTCTTGCAGGCAAGCATACAGGCAGGCATGGTCTGGGAGAACAAAATGAAGCAGGACAAAGGCTGATAGAATTTTGCCAAGACAACTCACTGTGCATAACAAACACTCTCTTCCAACAACCTAAGAGACGACTTTATACATGGACTTCACCAGATGGTCGACACCGAAATCAGATTGACTACATCCTTTGTAGCCAAAGGTGGCGGACATCTATGCAGTCGGTAAAAACAAGACCTGGAGCTGATTGTAGTTCAGATCACGAACTTCTTATTGCACAATTTAGAATCAGACTAAAGAGAATAGGGAAGACACACAGATCAGTTAGATATGAGCTCACTAATATTCCTAATGAATATGCAGTGGAGGTGAAGAATAGATTTAAGGGACTAGATTTAGTAGATAGGGTCCCGGAAGAACTATGGACAGAAGTTCGCAACATTGTTCAGGAGGCGGCAACAAAAAACGTCCCAAAGAAAAAGAAAACCAAGAAGGCAAGATGGCTGTCTGCTGAGACACTGGAAGCAGCCCAAGAAAGAAGGAAAGCAAAAGGCAACAGTGATAGGGGGAGATATGCCCAATTAAATGCAAAATTCCAGAGGTTAGCCAGAAGAGAGAAGGCATTATTTTTAAACAAGCAATGCATGGAAGTGGAAGAAGATAATAGAATAGGAAGGACAAGAGACCTCTTCCAGAACATTAGAATCATCAGAGGTAAATTCCAGGCAAAAATGGGTATGATCAAAAACAAAGATGGCAAGGACCTAACAGAAGCAGAAGAGAGCAAGAAAAGGTGGCAAGAATATACGGAAGATCTGTATAGGAAGGATAATAATATCGGGGATAGATTTGATGGTGTGGTCAGTGAGCTAGAGCCAGACATCCTGAAGAGTGAGGTTGAATGGGCCTTAAGAAGCATTGCTAATAACAAGGCAGCAGGAGATGATGGTATCCCAGCTGAACTGTTTAAAAACTTGCAAGATGATGCTGTCAAGGTGATGCACGCCATATGCCAGCAAATTTGGAAAACACAAGAATGGCCAACAGATTGGAAAAAATCAATTTATATCCCCATACCAAAAAAGGGAAGCACCAAAGAATGTTCAAACTATCGAACAGTGGCACTTATTTCACATGCCAGTAAGGTAATGCTCAAGATCTTGCAAGGTAGACTCCAGCAATTCATGGAACGAGAATTGCCAGATGTACAAGCTGGGTTTAGGAAAGGCAGAGGAACTAGAGACCAAATTGCCAATATCCGCTGGATAGTGGAGAAAGCCAGGGAGTTTCAGAAAAACATCTCTTTCTGTTTTATTGACTATTCTAAAGCCTTTGACTGTGTGGATCATAACAAATTGTGGCAAATTCTTGGTGGGATGGGGATACCAAGTCATCTTGTCTGCCTCCTGAAGAATCTGTATAACGACCAAGTAGCAATGGTAAGAACAGACCATGGAACAATGGACTGGTTTAAGATTGGGAAAGGAGTACGGCAGGGTTGTATACTCTCACCCTACCTATTCAACCTGTATGCAGAACACATCATGCGACGTGCTGGGCTTGATGAAGCCAAGGCTGCAGTTAAAATCGCTGGAAGAAACATTAACAATCTCAGATATGCAGATGATACCACTTTGATGGCTGAAAGCGAGGAGGAGCTGAGGAACCTCATGACGAAGGTGAAAGAAGAAAGTGCAAAAGCTGGGTTGCAGTTCAACCTCAAAAAAACCAAGATTATGGCAACCAGCTTGATTGATCACTGGCAAATAGAGGGAGAAAACGTGGAGGCAGTGACAGACTTTGTCTTTCTATGCACAAAGATCACTGCAGACGCTGACTGCAGCCAGGAAATCAGAAGACGTTTACTTCTTGGGAGGACACCAATGACAAATCTTGATAAAATAGTTAAGAGCAGAGACACCACACTGACAACAAAGGTCCGCATAGTTAAAGCAATGGTATTCCCCGTAGTAACCTATGGCTGCGAGAGCTGGACCATAAGGAAGGCTGAGCGAAGGAAGATTGATGCTTTTGAACTGTGGTGCTGGAGGAAAATTCTGAAAGTGCCTTGGACTGCAAGAAGATCAAACCAGTCCATACTCCAGGAAATAAAGCCAGACTGCTCACTTGAGAGAATGATATTAAAGGCAAAACTGAAGTACTTTGGCCACATCATGAGAAGACAGGATACCCTGGAGAAGATGCTGATGCTAGGGAAAGGGGAAGGCAAAAGAAAGAGGGGCCGACCAAGGGCAAGGTGGATGGATGATATTCTGGAGGTGATGGATTCGACCTTGGGGGAGCTGGGGGTGGCGACGGCAGACAGAAAGCTCTGGTGTGGGCTGGTCCATGAAGTCACGAAGAGCTGGAAGCGACTGACCGAATAAACAACAACAACAACTTGCAGGCCCCAGTTAAACACTGAGTAAAAGCACAGACTAAAATTACACATTTTTTCTCTAAGCTGGAGCCTTCAACAGCTCAACAGGCAAATATGCCACAGAGCTCAGAATCCCATCACCAAACTCTGATTGGTTCGATACCTCCCCCTGAACTTAGGACTACAGAACAGGAGAATTGTTTAGAAAAATATGACCTGGACTCAGATGTGCCGCAGGAGGAAGGGGCTACTTTTGCTACTGCCTATGAGGAATATTTTAGCCCCCAGCCCCAGGCACTTTTAAAACCTTCCCTGGACTCAGTTTGCCTTGATATCATGGGGACACAAAATATGCTGTTTGCAAATATGTTGCAGTTCCTCCTATGAGATATTTCAGATATTAAACAATCAAATATAGAATCTAAGCAAATTCTGAGAGATCTAATGGGTCTGGGTTTAGATCCTTCTCTTAAGTTACTCTGGGCTATGGGTTCTGCCCCACAGAAGTGTGATATTGGTAGGAAAAGTTGTGTTCAAGCCAGCACACAAACTTATCCCCTAGAAGCTCCAACATGGAGCCAAGCAAGGGCTGATATAACGAGGGAGCCCACAGTACTGGGAGCTAAAGAAACAATTCCTAGCCCTTCTAGCAACACCAAGAGAAAACTTGGGAGAAGACCCAAGAGAGAAGCCCTGACTCAGAAAAATTCCCGCAGGGGCAGTAAACCTAACAAGGGAAAAAAGATGCTAGCATCCTGCTAAAGTACTTCTAATAGTCATTTTAATTTTAAGGGATTGTTTAGACTCATGGACAACAAAGTTCAGGAAAAAATGATAGCCCTAACAAGGTAAATATGGCTCAGATCTCTTGGAGGAAGAAAAACTCTTTGTTGCATCTTCCTGCTCTACCCCCGGTAGGGATGTACGAAAGTCACTTACCTGTTCGCGGATTATGTTGATGGTGTGTGTGGGGGGGAGGCGTTCTGTCCCTCCCCCCGGAATCCTCGCTGGGGGGGAGGCACTCCGTACCTCCCCCCCCGGAATCCTCCGCGGCCGGCTGTGCTCCGCGGCAGCTCCGCGGAGCAGCCGGCCAGGCCCGGCCAGGCCAGAGCCATCCGCAGCCAGATTTCCGGCCACAGAGGGCTCTGGGTAAAAAAAACAAACACCCACGTACGCAAATGGCGGCGGCTATGGCCGCCGCCATTTGCGTTCCTTATTTTTGCCCTCTTAATCTACGTCAATATTTACATAGACTATGACAGCGAAAATCAAGGGGAACGCAAATAGCGTAGCGAGCACTATTTGCGTCCCTTTTTGATTCCCTGTTTTAGCCTACATAAATATTTGCGTAGGCTAAAACGGGGAATCAAAAAGGGATGCAAATAGCGCCCGCTACACTATTTGTGTTCCCCTTGATTTTCGCTGTCATAATCTACGTAAATATTTACGTAGATTAAGAGGGCAAAAATAAGGAACGCAAATGGCGGCGGCTGTAGCCGCCGCCATTTGTGTAGGCGGTTTTGTTTTTTTTTAACCCACCCAGCCATGATAGGCTACGTAAAGATTTACGTAGCCTATCACATTGTGTGTGTGTGTGTTTTTTTAACCTAGTCATGATAGGCTACGTAAAGATTTACGTAGTCTATCACGTCTTTCTTTTTCTTTCTTTCTTTTTTTTTTTTTTTTGCAAGAGTGGAAATGGCAGTGGCGGCAGCCGGTTGGAAGACCAGCTGCCGCTGCCACCGCCGGAGCTGCCGCAGCCCAGAAGATCTGCTCCGGGTGAGTCTCATCCCGGGGGGGATCCGCGGGGTGGCGGAGGGGGTGGCAGGCCGTTCCGCCACGGAGTTCGGGGGGCTGACTGCACTGGCATTCGGCCTCACCGTGATCCGTGGCGAAATTCTCTGTCATCCCTAACCCCCAGTAGTCAAGGACCCTGACCCACAGGCAGCAATTACCGACCTTTTGTCACTCAACCCAGCTGATGTAAAATTACTACCTAATGATTCTCCCCCACCTGGAGGCCTAGGTATAGATGGAATTATCTGCACGACTAAATTGCCTTTGGCAGCAAACCCATCTATAACACTTCTAAAATACCAGCTGGTCTTCTGTAATTTTCCAAGGCCAAGCAGTGAATTGTCTTAAACTGAAAAGTATTATTTTTTACAAATCCTTAGTGACATAGGGCTACATTTTCTGTCAATTTTTGACATAGAGGATGTTGAAGATCTGTCCTTTGACTACCCTAATTTTGGGATAAAAACAACCTTCGCTAAAACCTCCACTGTGCACTCTATCCTCACATATAGGGGAGCTTTTGCCAATGTTGGGATACAGGTGAAAATACATTTTTTAAACACCTGGACCCAACCTTTGATTGAAGGATTGTCTGTGAAATGTCAGGATACTGACACCTATAGACAAGAGACCCTCCTGACTCTGACCCCCTTTGTCAAAGAACAGCCAACTCAGATAAACTTTGACTCTAACAATTTAATAAATCTAGATCATGATGATAATGAGATTAGAGTCAAAGAGTTAGATTTTACCAGGCATACAAATAAGAACCCTCTCTGTATGGCCCACTGGACTGAGAGCCAATATGATATAGACTCTGGTGAAGAATTCTCTCCAATTGAACAACCATTTACTTCTGTGATACCTGAAGAAGAAGCTTTAATTAATACATTCTATGACCTGCCATAATGTACAGTAATGGAACAACAGTCAATTACTACCAGGCTCCATGCATTGTTGAAAAGATTAGCTGAAGGCCACCCTGCTTTGGACCCTTCGCAAAAGCCTCTTCAGGTTCCAGCTCTACAATCAGATGATATCAGCCACACAGGATTACTGAAACCATCTAATTTAAACTCCTTGGAGAAAAAGGCTGCAGATGAGCAAATCGCAATACAGCCGCAGCACTGCCTAACACCATCCTCCTTGCCACTTTCTGCTATTAAGCCTCTCAAGTTCACCTCTTTAGGAAAATCAAATTTAACTGAGCTGGGATTCTTTCAAACCAAACTTCAAAAAATTACAGCAGAAATAAATTTACCACCCCGCCTTCCTGCACAGCCTCTGAAAAAAAGGGCCACTGTCCTGCCCCACCTTCAAACACCTTCAAACCATGCAGCACAGAACTGTATAGCTGACGGACACTTCATAGGGCTAGAATTCGCATGTGAACAGCGGTCAACTCCACCCTCTCAGACCCCAGCAATAGACAGGCCATGTGGAGATAGGGATAGTGGAATTATATCTGAAGCAACAGGACTCCACAAACAAGCCGCTGTCAGCATTAAGAGAGCTGGTCCATGCTGACTATCTTCCTCTCCACAGGTTGGCACTGCTATTTCTATTACATTACTCTCTTGGAATGTTGCAGGATGGGCCTCCAAGCTGGTAGATGAGAATTTTAAAAAAATTTGCACTCAGTTTGAAGTTATTTTTATTCAAGAAACCTGGGCTACCACTATGACTGTTCCCACTTTTCCAGGATACCTTGTGTATACCCAACCAGCTAGCAAATCAGATGGTAGAGGCCATGTCCGGGGCGGTCTAGTGACTATGGCTTCAGTGGATAATAACCCAAATATTTTACAGCTTGATGTAAGTGATAGTAGTAACATCTTAATTCTTCTGGCTGATTGGCCTTCAGGTCTGACCTTTTTTTTTTTTTTTTTTTTTAGTAAATGTATATTCTCCCCTGCAGAATTCAAAGTATGAAGATACCTCCATATGGAATGAACTTGGTCGGGCCCTCTCTACCCTATATGAAATACAGGCTGACCCCAAAATCTTGATAGCAGGTGATATGAATGCTAGAATAGGACAAAACAACTGTAAAATCAGTGAGAAAATGGGACTTACTCCAGACGATCTAGCTTCTCTCCCTACTAGAAATTCTAAGGATTTGGGGCTTAATAAAGCTGGTCAATTCCTCTTTGCTCTTGTTGTTAAGTTTCACTTATATATATGTAATGGGACATATATAGACCCAGATTTGAACTTATATACATATATTGGCCCAAGGGGCAGGAGTGTGATAGATTTTATGATCCTCTCACAATCGGCTCTATTCTTTTTCAACAATTTTAAAGTCCTGACTAGACAAGAGAGTGATCACATGCCAATTCAGATGTGTATTTCGTTACCAACTGGAAAAGTTCCCCTCATTTTCGCTTCTGCAAATAATTTAATAACCCAGGGAGAAAAAAGACTGTGTTGGAATGGGAAGCTGCAAGAAGAAATAAATTTATTTTTAGCAACCCCCAAGATGTTATCTTTGAGAGAGGAATTTTTTACCTCCCTGGACCCCCTGGGAACTTATGGGAAAACAGTGAAGAACTTAGACCATTTGTGGTCACTACTAAAGCTCCTTTTCCAAGCCTGCACACTAGTCAAGGCTGGTTTGATAAACAGTGCACTGCCCAGAAACGTAGGCTGGCAGGAGCAATCAGGAGATTGAGGCAAGAAGACTCCTTAGAAAATTTTACTGTCTACATCAGCTTGTGCAAAGAGTATAAAAATCTCCTGTGCCAGAAAAAGAATGAGTATGTATGACAATCCTGGATGGAGCTAGGGCTGGCAATTCTAGAAAGGGATTCAACTAGATTCTGGATGTTAGTGACAAAAGGGACAAGGAGACATCATGGCTCTATTGATAATCAAATTACTTCCTCACAGTGGCAAGCTCACTTTTCAGCCTTGTTTAGATAATCTTTTGTTGGGACCCCATCTGATCCCCTTCATGGCAGGGATTTTTTGTCTTTCTCTTCCCTCCCTGATTGGGAACCAGTAACCTGGGATGAAGTGCATGATTTGATAGCCTCCCTGCCTCCTAAAAAGGTCCCTGGAGAGGATATGCTTCCTGGTGAATTGTTTAGATCTAATTCTACTTGGTGGTGCCCAATTCTTGCTAAAATGTTTACTTATATAAACCAGCATGGAAAAATCCCCCAGGGCTGGAAAGTGAGCTTTGTTGTTCCTATTCACAAGAGAGGCTCTAAAGCAGATCCAAATAATTTTAGACCAATCAGTCTGCTTAATGTTGTTTCAAAATTATATACTAAATATCTTTTACACAAATTAGAGTCATGGGCAGCTGAAAACTTGATTTTAGCTGAAGAACAGGCCGGGTTTGCAAAGGGGAAATCTACAATAGACCAGTGTTTTGTTCTCCATCACCTAATACAGAAATATTCTCAGCATGATAGAAAAGAGTTATTTGTTACTTTTGTGGATTTTGGTTCAGCCTTTGACCTTGTAGATAGAGATCATTTGTGGCAAAAGCTATCTGCCACAAACATTGACATAAGGCTGTTTCTTTTAATCCAAATGCTCCACTCCGACACTACTCTTAGAGTTAGGCTTGGGGCGAATGGATTGTTATCAGAAAGCATCCCAACTGATAAAGGAGTGCATCAGGGATGTTTATTGGCCCCTTTTCTTTTTAATTTTTATATTAACCTCATTGTACAAGAACGGAGAGGTTTGGAATGCTTCCCAGCTTCCCAGTTTAACATTCAGGATGTTAAACTCTCAGTCCTCCTATATGCGGATGATATCGCAATGATTTCCACTACATTAATTCGTATGCGAAGGCTCTTGAGAAAGTTGAGTACATTTTGCACAAGAGAGCATTTGTCTATTAACTATGCTAAGGCTAAAATTGTAGTATTTGGGAAGAAAAGGAAAACACATTTGTGGAAGTTGGAGTCCATTGAACAAATGAACAACTTTAGATATTTGGGCCTAAATTTCAACGCCCGATTTTCGTGGAGACAACATCTAGATGTAATTAAGTTGAAATCATCCCAGTCTACTCAATCTCTCCTTCAGTTCTCTTGATCACAAGGGGGAAGTTTGGTTGCCCCTGCAGTTGAGATATTTCAGAAGAAGGTAGTTTCACAACTGAAGTATGGGGCTGAGGTATGGGGGTACATGAATGCCACTATTTTTGAGGTGGTTCAGAACTCTTTTATGAGATCTCTCTTAACTGTCCCCCGGAGTACACCTGGGGCCCTTCTAAGGGCAGAAGTAGGATTGATTTCAGTTAAAACATCTATTTATGCTGCTCTGATGCAATGAATATGAACTTGAGCATGCTCCGGGAGAGAGCGCAGGACAGGAAGGCCTGGCGTGCTATGGTCCATGGGGTCACGAAGAGTCGGACACGACTGAACGACTGAACAACAACAACAACAACATGCTGCTCTCGCTTTGCATTGGCTCAAGTTAACCCATATGAGCGATTCCCACCTTCCAAAAAAATGCTTTCAAGAGCAACTTCAGACCCCATCCCAAAAGTCTTGGGTAAACCTGACCAAACCTATCTTGCAAGCTTATGGAATTGATACTGAGTCCTTTTCTTCTTTCCTTTCTGATAGAGTAAAGCAGAGGCTTAAAGAAAAAAATTATCTTTATTCTAAGTGGATGGATTTGGTTACAATCTCACAAATGCCTTATTCTTGCTGGTACCTATTATTTAAGACGTCATTTGGTCTGGAGAGTTACTTTACAACTCTGACTGTGCCTCACTTACGGAAATCATTTACAGCATTGCGTCTACAAGGCATGCCTTCTGCCTTCTTGGAGGGAAGATTTGACAATACCCCAGTCCATCAGAGACTCTGTATCTGTGGGTCTGGGGAGGCTGAGGATGTCTCTCATTACTTACTAAGATGCCCTCTCTATGGCCATCCTAGGCATACATTTCTTGCCATTATTTCCCAGAGCCTCCTAAATAGAACACCTTTAGAACAGATATGTGTCCTTCTTTCTGGCACTGATGCTTTCACCACTGCCCAGGTAGCAAAATTTGCCTTGGCAGCAAGGAAAATATGTGCCAAAGCCCAAACACCCTACTAGGGATGATTCTGTTGGATGTATGAATTTATGTATATACAAATATGTGACTGTACTGTTCTCTCTCTCTCTCTCTCTCTTTAATGTACATTGTGGTGGCCTATGGCTTTAAGCAATAAAATATCATATCGTATGCTAATGCACACTTGCACACTTGTGCTAATGGGCATTAGTGTAAGTGCGAATCAGCGCAAAACCCTCCCCCGCCCCCAAAGTGAAAAACCAGTCTGTATGTCTGCGGAATCTGTGTGACTTGGAGAAAGCTCGTCCAGAGCTCATAGACATCTAAACTTATCTGAATCCATTGTGGATTTCTCTGACATCCCTACCTATGGCCCCTGACCATTTTTCAGCCCCCGCCACCACTGTTCACTGAAAGTTTAGCAGCACCCACCCTCTGGAACACCCTCCCTGTGCAGTTTGGGAGGCAGAAAATATGGCATCTTTCAAACGCCTCCTAAAAATGCACCTTTTCACCCAGGCTTTCCCTGGGCTGCAACTGCTGCTGGGTTTTACTTCGTTTTACGTAGCACTTTTAAATGTTTAGAAGTTTTATATTATGTTTTGTTAAGTTGCATTTTATGGGAGAGCCTCAGCTATTCGGCAGTATAAAGATGTAATAAATGAATACATACTTCCATGTTTTACTAGGATCCTGAAATCCACCAGCCAGAGCCTGCCTGATCGCCAAAGACACACACTTAAAATGAAAGAATTCAGAGCCCAGGCATTTGTTTTGAGTACCAGAACTGAGCAGAGCTCACAGGCCTTTCATGCCAAAATCGATGGCTGGATACCCCAACTGTTCATCATTTCAGCATCTTAATTCAGGGCACAATCCTATGCATGTTTAGATAGAAAAAAAGTTGTACAACTTCCAGCATGGCTGTCTGGGGAATGCTGGGAGTTGTAGGACATTTTTCTGTCTAAACATGCAAGGGATTGTACTCAGGATTTGGTGAATCTATTGATTTTGGTTTCTCCCTGGTTCTCATTTTCCCAATAATAAATTTGGTTCACCCTGAACCTTGAGAATTTCTCCAAACTTAAAGTTTGGTTTGTCACAAATTTTGAGAATTCTTTAAAAGTTTGCATGAAAATTGTAGGCATTTTTATGCGCAATTTTTGCAAGCAATATTCTTAATATAATGTTTTTTTTAAAACATTATTTTCACAAATACATGCATTTGTGTGTGCACTTTCCCCCAATAGACACATTTTTTGACTGGAGAACTCCGTTGCAAAATTAGGAGAAGTGCACATTTTGAACGATAACTGAGTTTTGGTTTGCGTATCATTTCAAAAGTGCAAAACTAGGTAAGTTTGCATTAAAATATGTACCAAATGAATTTCTCCCCCATCTCTAAGAATGACCAAGATAACATCTCTGATGGGCTTTGAACACTGTGAAATGCAATGAAGTTCTAAACATATTATTCTCATACAGGTACAATGGCTGTATAAAATCTTAAAACAAAAATGATACAAGCGTCTCTTGTGAAAAAAAGTCCTGGTGTGCCAACATGGCACCTCCAAAAATCCTGGAAACAGCAATTGCCATTCTGGCCTGGGCTCGGACTGTGTCTGGAGCAAGATAAACTGGGCAGGTTCCCAATCCATGGAGGTTTCCAACCACATTAATCTGAATGTGAGTAGAAACTCTTTGCAGACCTTCATGCTCAACATGGGAATGTCTCTAGAAGAGACCACATGCCCAGGCATATGATAGGGGAGGCTTGCATGCATGACCCCCATGTCCCTCTACAGTTGGATCGAGATTGAGCCATACTTAGAGTAAACCCATTGAAATCAATGGGACTTCAGCTGGTCATGAGTAAATTAAGTCCCATTGATTTCAGTGGGTCTGCTCTAAGTATGACTCAATCTGGGTCCAACACCTACACAACGTTTTGCCTTACACATGCAGGCAAATGCCTGCATTGGGCTCTAATAGTCTTCCCCAACTTTGCCCCCCCCAGATGTGTTTGAACTACAACTTCCGTCATCCCCGTCTGTGGGTGAGCATCAGGCTGTGCTAGAGTGACTGGATCAAGGTCACCTAATGACCTTCATGGTAGAGGGAACCCAACTCTCCTCCAACTAACCCTAAGCCCAGAGAGCTTTAACTATTGGGTGGTATAGAAATGAAATAAAATAAATAACATTCCCCACCAGGGATGGGGACATATGGCCTCCCATCAGCTCTACCAGAATAGCCCATGGTGAGGGATGATGGGAATTGCAGTCTCACAACTTCTGGAGGCCACATGTTCCCCATCTCTGCATTACACCATCACACGTGTCGCTTCCTCGCCAAAGTGGGTGGGGAATGGACTGAAAGGGTCCACAATCTACCAACATGGCCCAGGCTCTTCTTAACATTGTCCTGATCTCTCCTTCTTTCCCAGCTGGCTCCAAGAAAATAACACCGACTCTTAAGTCTGCCACATGTTTTGAACACCTGCTTAAGACAAGGATGGGGAACAGGTGATCCTCCAGATGTTGTCGGACTGCAACTCCCCTTATCCTTCACTATTGGCTATGGCTGATGGGAGCTGCATCAACATCCCATCCAACAACATCTGGAGGGGTACATGTTCGCCATGCCTGGATTAAGATGATCCAAGCCAACAGGAATGCATCCAGGGGCAGATAACATGGTGCCTTTGATCTTAGCTCATCTTGAATCCCTTTCTTTCCATGAACTGAAATGGCTTTGTGAAGAATTTTGTTTTTGAAGATGCTTCTCTATTTGCCACACACACACAGTGTGTGTGTGTGTGTGTGTGTAAAGAGAGAGAATAGCTCCCTGTCCCCTCTTTAAAGCCTCCTGATGTTCCAGAATGTGAAGAAGGACCATTAAAAAACAACACCACCCAACCCCAAACCACCATCACCCTCTTCTCCAAATGTATCCCTTTAACATCTTTGACTCTAATCCATTATCCAAGGCCATCGTGCACACTACATCATCGGAGCGATCTCCTTTGATGGCTACAGAGCTCATTTATAAATTATTCATACCTCTTTTTACATCACTTACTGTGGCACCAGCTGGGGACAAACAAATATTACAGACATGGCACCGATAAAAAAAGGGGGGGGGGAAGAAAAGGAAAAGAAAAGAAAAGAGAAGAGCATGTATAATCAGTCTTTAAAAATTCTTTCTACCCTGCCAAGGTTTGTGCATTGCAATTGAATACTAACTGCCACTGCCACCAGGCCCCTCCTGTTTTTAAGGGCTCCCTTGCTACCCATGGTGTTCTTGCTTTTTGAGGCTCTTTTGCCAAATTGCCACCCATTTCCAGATGCCATGAATATGATGGATTCATTTTGAAAATGACCCAGCTCCTCCACCCCCACCCATCACAGTTCCCTCCTCCTTTCCCTGGATTAGTCTGAGGGCCGATCTCAGTTAGGAATGTATGATAAATTTGTTTGAGTTCATTTTTTGATCAGGATTTGCCCACTTTGCACTTTCTGGACTGAATAGGAACTTGGAGACAATCTGTGGCTGAAGTCCGTACATTTCTGAGCTTTCAGTGTGATTTGCAGCCCCCCCCCCCCCGCCCAGTGTTTGACTGCAATTGTACATTTGAAAAACATGCATAAAAAATGAGTACTTTTGAAACATGCACACAAATATGCTCCAGTCAATGGGAGAAGAATGTGTGCATCCCAAAGATGCGCACAATGGATGGGCACATTTGAAAAAAAAAAATGCATGGAGTTTCATGAGGAAAAACAACAGCAGCAAAGCTCACAATCTGATACAGACTCGAGTCAGAACGAGCTTCAGGATGGAATTTGGAGAACTTTGGCGAGCTCAAGTTTTGCTGATTTGCACATCCCAAATCTGAGCCTTTGTCATGGTCTGAGGTGTCCTGTCGCCACCAGAGTTGTCCTCCGAGGAGAGGCCAGAACTGTCAGAGCCAGGTGGCCTCTCAGGAGACCCTGGCACTGGCCAGGACAGTCCTGGACCCTCAGGGGTGATGCCTTTGCATCTGCCTCCTAGAGAGGGGGAGAGTTTGGCCTCTGAGGCAGAGAAAGATGCTAAGCCACCATTTGGCTCCAGAGAACGCCGGAACCTTAAGTTCCATGGTGGGAGAGTTGCTAGGCAAAGGAGTGCTTGCTTACTGAAGAGGACTACTCATGAGTTGGGCCCTCTTTGTGAGGAGGACATCTGACAAGCCTCTAACAGGAAGCAGCTGAGCACTGAGTGGGGTTCCAGTAGCTTTAGCTATATCAGCTCTCACCGGTAACTGGAGAGCTGTTAGAAACAACACCTTTGCTAGTTCTAGTGTCTGCTAGGTTGTTTGCCTTGCCTGCTCTGTGCTACTGACCCTGGACTGTTTCTTGACCCTGCTTCTGAACTCAGTAATGTACCTGACTGATTTTGTGTGTTTGACCTCTTGCCTGTTGCCTTGACCACTCCTGCTGTTGCCTCTTTCCTGATCCTTGTTGTCTGCCTGTGTTCTGACTTCTGTCTGGATTTTGACTATTGTATTGCATTGCTCCCTGTACTTGCTTGCAAAGAGCTGACACTCAGTCTAGGGCCCTCCAGATGTGCTTCAATGTAACTCCCACCATTCCTAGCTAGCATGGGAGTTTCAGTCTGACACATCTGGAAGGCACCAGGTTGAAGAAGGCTGCCATATCCAGTTTAGTATCCTTTCTCCCAGGGGCCAGCCTGGTTCCTCTGGGAAGCCCACTTGCAGAACATAGAGGCAGTAGCTCTTTGTATTGTTGTTTCCCAGCGACTGTTATTCAGAGACATGATGCCTCTGATCCTGGAGGTAGCAGATTAATTGTATTTATATTTATTTAAGGGACCAGGGTATCTGAGAGAGTGTCTTCTTCTTTACCAACCTGCCCAGTCACTGAGGTCATCAGAGGGCATGTCTCTGGTGGTTCCACATGGACCCATGGCCTGGCTGGAGTCCACCAGGAAAAGAGCCTTCACTGTGGTGGCCCCCTTCCTGTGGAACTCCCTGCCTTTGGAGGTCAAGCAGGCACCAACATTGCAGTTTTCAGCGTCTCCTGAAGACACTGTTATTTCAAGAAGCCTTCCTTGAGTGACCAGTTGTGGTATCTTAAGTTCAGCATCTGCTGCTTTTAGAACATTTTACTTGTTTTAATAGGGCACTTTATTCTTTTATCTTTCTTGTTCACCGCTCCAAAATCTTTGATGCGGAGCGGTATGTGAATATTGTAAATAAACAAATAAAATAAATACATGTTTATAAAGACACTTCTATACCACCATTCAGCCCTTACAAGCCCCCCCCTCTCCATTTTATAAAGCACAAAACTGCAAAACTGAACAATCACAGAATGGAAACAGAACTAAAACCAAACAGGGTTAAAATGTTCCTTTTCAAAAGACAACACACCATTAAAGGCCAGGTAGAATAAAAATGTTTTCATTGCTCATGTGAGAGTACTCAGGGATGGGGCTAGTCTAACTTCCCTTGGGAGGGAATTCCAGAACTGGGGTGCTGCCACGGAGGAGGCCCTGTCCCACTCTCCTACCAACTGAGCCTATTTTAGTGGTGGGACATACAACAGAGCCTTGGAAGATTATCATAGCCTATGGGTAGGTTTATGTGAGAGAAAGAACTACCCATATCCTCCACTAATTTGTCTAATCCTTAATTTGTCTAATTCTGGGGTATGCAACCTAGTGGCCTCAAGATGTTTCGGATTACACTCCCATCAGCTTCAGCCAACATGGCCAATAATAAGGGATTGTGGTAGTTCAAAATATTTGGAGGGCGCCAGTTGGCATATCCCTGGCCTGATTCTAATCGGGGGGTGGGAACTAAATCAGTTGGAAACATTGGAAGATGCCTCTGAGATACGTCAAAAGGCACATATGCGAAAAGAGGTTGTATTAAAAGAAGGTGGTAACACGGAGGCCTTTCATTGAGGTACCTGTCCATATTCCCACCTCATGAGAGGCACTGTGGTAAAGTGGTTAGACTTAGGCCGGGATTAAATGCTATATTCCACTTGTGATGCTTGGAGTTCCCATTTTGCAATGTCTTTGCTCACTCAGTGGCTGAAGGTGGCAATACTGCAGCCCCCTTGAAGAAGATAACCTCCTCCTGCTTATTGGTAATATTATGGTTCCAAATTGTGAATAATTTCTGATGACTCCATTCCCAAACTTGCTTGTAGCTGCCTTTGGAGAAGAAACCGTGTGGCAGAGAAGGTAGCGTGTCAAGAGAAAAAGCACCGTGCCAGTAACTTTGGCCTTTAAAAAGGGAGAGATTTTTGAGGGGGATAAAGGAAGCAGGATGCTTCGGGGTGCTTTTTCTCCATTTATGGAGAGCTCTCTGGAAAATGGTTCTCCAGTGGCTGCTACTTGGGATGATCCGGGGAGAAGGCTCTCCACAAGCCATTTCCATAAATGTCATCACAGAACCATTGTATTGGAAGGTACCTCAAAAATCGTCGAGACCAATCCCCTGCCAATGCAGGCAGTTCGCTGTTACAGCACTCTCTGATAGGGTTAGGGGTGGGTGAGAATTGTATTCAGATTAAATTTTTGAATGAGAATTCATGAAAATTCACACACTTCTTCATAAATGAGATGGAAAGAATGCTTGCAGGTGCTCACAATGGGTGCTTGAGGTCAGATGGCTACCCTAAGTGTGGGAAGGGCTGCTATGGGAACATTATCATTATCATTATCTCTATACCCTCATAGCTGAAGCTCTCTGGCCCATCTGCATGGAAGGACTCACAATTCTGGTGTTGTAGCAGGGGCTTTTTATAAACATGTGCACCCCCCCCACTCTTGTATGTGTGTGCATCTCCCCTCCCTGCCCCCAGCCTCAATACAGACCACAGAGCTTCAGCTATTGGGCGGTATAGAAATAAATAAAAAAAATAAAAAGCTTACTCTCCTTTCTACTGCAAGTTCATGGTTTTCTGGCTGATGGCAGCATTTTATGTGTGGACGTTGGAGATGTGAAGTTGTGAGTGACTCAGCTAATTTGTGCTGAAGGCATGTTGCTGATCTCGAGCCCCTGCTTTGATAACGAGTCAGACTTCGATCTTCTTGGTATCGCTGAGATAAAGGGTATATATGCTTAGCCTTCAACCCAAATCCAGGAATTTCTATCATTCCAATCACATTTTCACTTGCTCATACAGTTTTTTGTTGCTTGTTTGTTTAAAGAGGGATCTTTTGCTATTGCTTAGATTTAGAAATAATTACAGATATCGATACAACTGAGCAGAACAAATCTGTTGATCACACCACAATAACAGAAAGATTAGATAAGTTACATTGCAGAGTTAATATTTACATTAGAGTTCATATATATATATATATATATATATATATATGCCAGAATGGCAGGTGTTCTTGTAGTTCTAGTTCTGGAATCAATTAATCTTTCTTTCTTTCTTTCTTTCTTTCTTTCTTTCTTTCTTTCTTTCTTTCTCTCTCTCTCTCTCTCTCTCTTCTTTCTTTCTTTCTTTCTTTCTATTAAATCTTTCCTTTTTAAAAAGAGGAATTGTTTTAACATGGTGTTCTATTCTTTTATCCTATTTTGTTTCTCGTATTATTCACCACTCCGCAATCTGTCTAGATATGGAGCGGTATACAAATGTTGTAAATATTTATTTATTTGTTTATTTATTTAACTGCCTTGTGCCAGGTCATATAAGATTACTAGCCCCAATCCACTGGTTCCCTGGGGACAACGAAGCACATTCATTGTGGATTTTTAGAGGCCTTCTGGTTTCCTCTTGCTTGAGTGTTCTTGAAAACACAGACTTAGCTTGCAAAACAAGAGGAGTAGAACCATGCTCTTAGAAAAAGATTATTGGTGAAAGCTTAGGTTCCATTTAAGAGATGGGGTGGGAGTTGGGGTTGAGTGCCGGTGCCTGCAGCCTATGTAGAGCATACCATTTTCTCACTTTGCATATAGGTTGAGGGAGTGTGCCAATTGAGTTCCTAATACTAGAAGAGAATCTCAATGTTTGGAGAGCAGACTGGGTTCCATTACTCCAGCATTCTGGTACAAGCCCTCTTGAACAATGGATGGGAACTGAGCAAAAGCATTTCTGTGTTCCCCTTAGTAGAGAAAATGAGTGGGGCTGGTCATGTATGAGCACAGATACGATTGTCAACTGACCAGAAATAAACCTACCGTGTCCTTTATGCCTTTTTTCTTTGGGGCCAGCCAGTTGCCAGAAAAGCAAGGAACAAGGTTCATTTCCCCTATCTCAACCTGTTTTTGTTTTGGTAAAGTTCCATGCTTTAGGGCAGGAGTGGGCAACGCATGCCCCTGGGCCACACGTGGGTGTATGGATTTTGTTAAATCTATTCCATCTATGTTTCGCGTATTGTCAGTCATCTTTTGTTCTGTTGTCCACTCATTGATGGAATCAGAATTTTTTTTAACCAGAATTTCATTCTACTTGCGCTAATTCACATTAGCATTAATGCACATTTGTGTTAATGCGCATTAGTGCAAGTGTGCATTAGTTAAGGTGAATTAGTGCTAATGCGCACTTGTGCACTTGTGCTAATGGGCGTTAGTGCAAATGTGAATCAGCGCAAATCCCCCCCCCCCCAGTGAAAAACCAGTCTGTAAGTCTGCGGAATTTCTGTGACTTGGAGAAAGCTAGTCCAGAGTTCATAAAAATCTAAACTCATTTGAATCCATTGCAGATTTCTCCAACATCCCTACACGTGGCCCCTGACCGTTATTCTACCACTGCCACAACCGTTCACCTAAAGTTTAGTGGTGCCCACCCTTTTGAAAACTCTTCTGTGTGCAGTTTGGGAGGCAGAAAATGTGGCATGTTTCAAACGCTTCCTAAAAACTCACCTTTTCACCCAGGCTTTACCTGGGCTATAACTGCTGTTGGATTTTACTTTGGTTTTACATACTACTTCTTAATTTTAAAGTTTTGTATTATGTTTTATGTCATATTTTATGGTTTTATTTGCTGTGAACTGCCCAGGGAGCCTCAGCTCAGTCTCAGCAGTGCAGAAATGTAACGAACAAAGATCTTATACAGGGCTCCAGCCCACCACCTCCTACTGGGAAGGACCATTGCTCAATGGTAACTTTGTATATAGAGGGACGCAGTGGCTTAGTGGTTAAGACGCTGAACTGCAGACCGGAAGGTCGGCAGGACAGCAGTTCGAGACCCGAGTGCTGTGTGACGGAGTGAGCTCCCATCTTCAGTCCCAGCTTCTGCCAACCTTGCAATTCGAAAGCAAGAAATTGCAAGTAGTTAAATAGGTGCCACTTTGGCGGGAAAGGTAACGGCGTATCTTGCACCTCGGTGTTCAGTCCTGCTGGCCACATGACCACGGAAGCATCTTCGGACAGCGCTGGCTCTTCGGCTTAGAGATGGAGATGAGCACCACACCCTAGAGTCGGACACGACTGGCTGGGGACACCTTTACCTTTTTACCTTTTTTAGCTTTGTATATGGGGAGCAACAGCACACCCCAGGTATTTACACACTCAACAGTTCTTTGGTATAACTTACAGGAACACGGATCAACAACTTTGCCTTGCAAGGGAACATCAACTTAAACGGTCCATGGTCCAGGTAACTGGCACAGTCAGAGAGGCCCAGAATTGTCCTGGCCTCTCGTGAGGTTGTACAGGTTCAACTGCTTCTACTAGCTTTTGTCCCCAAAGTGAAATCATTCCCTTTAGTTCCTCTCACATGGCTTGCTAGCATTGAGGCCTTCTGGGCTTGCCTCTTAAGGAGGCAATACACAAGAGGCAGTGTGCATGCTTTGCATT
Source organism: Heloderma suspectum (assembly GCF_057233095.1). Lineage (NCBI taxonomy): Eukaryota > Metazoa > Chordata > Lepidosauria > Squamata > Helodermatidae > Heloderma > Heloderma suspectum. Next base: position 26,596,680 of record NC_139469.1, read on the forward strand.
CCGCAGGTCCTAGGTTCAATCCTCAACATCTTCAGATAGGGCTTGGGAAGTCCCCTCTCTGAAAACCTGGAGTGCTGCCACCAGCCAATACAGGCAATGCTGAGTGAGATTGAGGGTGGGCAGAAGGTAGATCTCTAGATGTTCTGGACTTCAACTCCCAGAAGCTCTGGCCAATGGTCAGGAATGCTGGGGGTTGAAGTCCCAAACATCTGGAGATCTGTTTTCTGCCCACTCCTGAGCTAGATGACCGGTGATCTGATTGTATAAAGCAGCTTCCTCTGGTCCTAGTTGCTGGGTGTGATATTGGAGCACGAAAGCTGGTAATGTACCAGTCTGATATGGACAAGTGATGGGGCTATACTGGTCTCCTCCATTCTTGCCCCTTTCCTGATAGTCACTCTTATATAACCAGTGCCACAGCCTTAAATATAAATTTACTGCTGGATTGAAACTTCTAATCATTAATATGTGAATAATGTAATTCTGAGTACACTTTAGCTGATTTTGGACTATAAAGTCCCTCTCCAGTTAAGATTTCTGGCAGGCTTGCTCAAATGGCCCCTTTCTTTTAATGCTAATGATGTAAAAAGTGAAATTTATTGAATCTGAGCTAGCACTAATGTTCAATAAATCACGCCTTCGGAGATTTTAGGTGAAGTTGGCGATAAATACTAGCTTTAAATTACCATTTATGTGAGGCTGGCAAATTGGAGGACTCTTTTTCTTTCCCAAAGTTACATGCTCAGGATGTGACCTGATCACCCACAGATTGCATTCTTTCCAATTCCTCCTCAACTGCTCATAAGAACCAATCTCTCCAGAGAGTGTTGGACATGTGTTGTTAACAGCTGGGGAAATGGAGCAAGTGACTGAAATAAAGAGAATCCTGTTCAAGAGAATTGCTTAAGTTCTGGCCGTAGCGGGCTCATATACACAGATGAAAAATACCCGGAGCTGGGGAATTGTTATAATATCCTTCCCCACCCCTTTATCAGTGAACTCTGACAGAGCTATCCAAGGTGCTTGGACCTATTTTGGGGATAGGGTTCTGCAGCACTGTGGATAGCTCCTTGAGAGTTCTGGCTGGTTTTGACTGAAACCCAGAATGGATTCACAGCCTCACCAAAATTGGAGCCACCAGTTTCCACTGCATAGCGGCTATCATCGGACATTGGGGGGGAATTGATCCGCACTGATCTTTGCTCTTGGCCGACCTGAGATGAGTGTTGGCTTGGCGGTGAGGCAGGGTGAATTCCTCGCCTTAGTTGGCAGAGTGGGAGAATCCTAGAATCGTAGGGTTGGGAGGGGACTGCAAGACCATCGAGACCAACCCCCTGCTCAGTGCAGGAAGCCTGATTCCCAGGCGGTGTCCCATCCAAGTACGAACCAGGGCTGACCCTGCTTAGCTTCCCAGATCAGAAATGATCAGGCATATCCAGCCCTTTGGAGCAGTGAATTCTTTGCTCCCCTGCTTCCCACCGAGACAGCCCTCCACTGCCACCTTGTTCCAGCAGGGTGGCACTACACCAGGTGTTTTGGAGAGCCCTACCGGCTGATGCTCCTCTGTGGCATTTGCTGCAGCAGGAAGGTGAGGGCAGCAGGGCTCTCCGGATCTCTCCAGATCCCACCAGCTCTGATCCCCCGCTGCGGCAAATGCCACAGTGGTGTCATGGCCCAAGGACTGGTGTCCCCCACAGCCTAAAGTTTCCAGTGGCAGTGACTCTGGGGAGACAATCAGAACCAGTTCCTGGTCCTTCTGAAGTGGGGCCCACTGCTTCGGACCCCATGTTTTGTCCACACAACCCCTGGGCAGTGCCACAACCCTCTTACTCTGAGGAGTGGACTTTGGACTCCTCTAGTGAACAAAGAGACCCTGATGAGCACTCCCCAACTGGCTCCCCCTTCTCCATCCTTCGTTCCCCAGGAGATGTCAACACCTGCAAGAAAAGGCGGGTAGCCCTTTAACAGCCAGATGGAGCATCTGAAGAGGTGGAGCTTCCAGGGAGACTCTCCTGGCCTGTCTATAAAATCCTGCCACTTGCCCTCAGACTCTGCTGGAGTAGCTTGTTAGTTCTTTAGGTCTGTGGTTGCTGACCAAGGTCCTGGAAACTAACCTCAGTTCCAGATATGACCAGCTATCTTGACCACACAGAGCCTCCTTGCCTGAGCTGTTGCCCAGGACAGATGATAGATTTCCTGATGGAGTGTGATAAGTGGGAGAGTGACCGATAAGGGTCTCTGGAGTGGTCACCTGTCCTCTGCCTTGCTCTGAGGATCCTCTCAGAGTGAGCCAGAGGATGGGTGTACTCTCTGAAAAGCCATGAGTTTGGAAAACATGGCTGGCATAGCACTTCGGAGAGCTGGCTGGGCCCAAATTCCTGGCTCTGAGGGCATCCTTCCTCCGAGCCAGGCATTGTGGAAATGGGGTCTCCCAGGAGATTGGCTGTGGGACAGGCTACAGTCCTTTCTTCTTTGATGGCCTTACTTCATCCAAGACTTAAAAGCATTTCTAGAAGGGGTGGGATACATCTGGATGTTGGGGGCTCACATTGCCTCCCAGCCCCCATTAAATTTGCTGCTGTTGTGGCAAAATTGCAGTTCTTTTCCTGTTGTGGCAAATTCAATTGTGGCAGCCGCAACAGTTGAAGGTCACAAAAAAGGCTTGGGGGTGGTGGGGGATGCTGTGTGCAGCCAAGAGGCTGCATATTGCTTACCGCTGGTTTATATTCTGGCCAAACCAAGAGGAACCAAGGAACTGAATGGGTGGATGGAATTCTACTGGAACCTGGGAGGACGATACAATATGCTCTCAGCTGTTTTTCTACAGTCATAGAATCCTAGAATAGCAGGGTTGGAAGGGGCCTACAAGACCATCGAGTCCAACCCCCTGCTCAGTGCAGGAATCCAAGTCAGAGCATCCCTGACAGATGGCTGTCCAGCCTCATCTTGAACACCTCCAGTGTGGGAGAGCCCACTACCTCCCTAGGTAATTGGTTTCACTGTCGTATTGCTCTAACAGTCAGGAAGTTCTTCCTGATGTTCAGCCGGAACCTGGCTTCCTGTAACTTGAGCCCGTTATTCTGTGCTCTGCACTTTGGGATGATTGAGAAGAGATCCTGGCCTTCCTCTCTGCGACAACCTTTCCAGTACTTGAAGAGCGCTATCCTGTCTCCCCTCAGTCTTCTCTTCTCAAGGCTAACCATGCCCAGTTCTTTCAGTCTCTCTTCATAGGGCTTTGTTTCCGGTCCCCTGATCAAGCACCTTGTCCAAAGGGTCAAGCGGACTGCAGATCAAAAGGCTAGTCTTGGACCCCTGCTGCAGAAAGTGAGCCATGGAGATGAGAAATGTGTCAAGCATGGTGGTGACTCCTTGGCATAATGGTAAATTAACCCCATTAATGTGTAATTTATGCTGTGAAGTTCCTACGCTGAGAAGACTTTTCACTGAAAACAAAGCACCTATTAGGGGAGTTTCCCCTTGGAAGCATTAGCTCTTTTCTAATGCGTCTTTGAAAGGGGGGGGGGGTTGCTGTGTGAAAGAAGAAAATCAATCTGTCTTTCCCCTAGCAGTTATTGCCTCCGCCCTGGAGTTGACAAGCGCAAGGATCATTATTACACAATGTTTTATTCAATGCTCTTTAATGATATTGCTTACATTGAATTTGCTAGAAAAAGGCGTTCATCTCTAGGCTAAGGCCTTCGTGGAGTTTGCTTAGTGCTTGCTGGTTGTTTGGACAGAATTGTGGCACAATGATGGCACAGTGATGGCACAATGATGGCACAATGATGCACAGTTGGCAAAACACCCCCTCCACCCCTAGACAATGTGAAATAATTAATTCAGCATAATTTTTTTTTAAAAAAATCTCTTGTATCAGAAGTAACCATTCTGCCAGGGAAAGGGGAATTTACAGCAGGCCCTCTGTTTCAGCACAAAAAGTCAATAGTGCTCTTCCTTCAAACACTTCTGTTAAAAGGGTAAAAAGGAGGAACCTGGGAACTACAGACAAGTCAGTCTGACATCAATCCCTGGGAAAATTCTGGAGCAGATGATAAGGCAATCCATCTGGAAGCACCTTGAAAACAATGCAGTGGTTACTCGAGCCCAACATGGATATGTCAAGAAAAAATCCTGCCAGACAAATCTTGTATCTCATTTTTTGGTCAGGTCACCTCCCTTGTGGACCGTGGGAATGCTGTAGACATAATATACCTCGACTTCAGCAAAGCTTTCGACAAAGTGCCCCATGATATCCTGATGAGAAAACTAGCTCAAAGTGGGCTAGATGAAACAACGATCCAGTGGATCCACAGTTGGCTACAGAATCGGACTCAAAGAGTGCTTATCAATGGGACCTTCTCAAGCTGGGGAGAGGTAATGAGTGGGGTACCACAGGGCTCAGTCCTGGGCCCAGTGCTCTTCAACATTTTTATTAATGACTTGGAGGAGGAGGTGCAGGGAATGCTGATCAAATCTGCAGATGACACAAAATTGGGCAGGATAGCTAATACTTTGGAAGACAGAAACAAAATTCAAAGTGATCTGGATAGACTGGAGCACTCGGCAGAAAGCAACAGAATGACATTTAATAGGGATAAATGCCAAGTTCTGCACCTAGGAAAAAAGAAACTAAATGCACAGTTACAAGATGGGGGATACGTGGCTCAACAACACTACAAGCGAGAAGGATCTTGGAATTGTTGTCGATCACAAGCTGAATATGAGCCAACAATGTGATGTGGCTGCAAAAAAGGCAAATGCTCTTTTGGGCTGCATTAATAGAAGCATAGCTTCCAAATCCCAGGAAGTACTCGTTCCCCCCCACTCAGCACTGGTTAGGTTTAAGCTGGAGTACTGTGTCCAGTTCTGGGCACCACACTTTAAGAAGGATGCAGACAAATTGGAGTGGGTTCAGAGGAGGGCAACAAAGATGATCAGGGGACTGGAAAAAAAGCCCTATGAAGAGAGACTGAAAGAACTGGGCCTGGTTAGCCTTGAGAAGAGAAGACTGAGGGGAGATAGGATAGCGCTCTTCAAGTACTTGAGAGGTTGTCACAGAGAGGAAGGCTAGGACCTCTTCTTGATCATCCCAGAGTGCCGGACACGGAAGAATGGGCTCAAGTTGCAGGAAGCCAGATTCTGGCTGAACATCGGGAGAAACGTCCTGACTGGCAGAGCAATACGACAATGGAACCAATGACCTAGGGAGGCGGTGGGCTCTCCCACACTGGAGGCATTCAAGATGAGGCTGGACAGCCATTTGTCGGGGATGCTCTGACTTGGATTCCTGCATTGAGCAGGGGGTTGGACTCGATGGCCTTGTAGGCCCCTTCCAACCCTACTATTCTATGATTCTATCCATGACTTATACCCTATGACCTATTATAAATGGACTTCTCAGATTTCAGATGCTACAGTCTGCATGGCTGTAGCAACATGCCTGATAGAGGGCTTGGATCCCACTGCTAACACCAGAAAGCTATCCCTTTGTTTCTATCAAAGGAGGTGCCTAGGATGTCTCCTGCTCACACTGGGCCTGTAAAGCCTGTAAAGCCTGTAAAGAATGCATGCCTGACCTGGAGAACTTCTTGTTGAACCCTACCCCACAATTGCAGATGGGGTTCCCTCTCCCAGACTGCTCTGAGATTCAGCCAAAGCTCTATCCTGGCAGGGGTGGGGAACCTTAGGCCTGGGGTCTAGGCATGTTGGAGAAATCTGCAATTGATTCAAATGATTCTGGAGTTCTAGGAGACCGATTTGTAGATTGTGTAGCGGGCCAGCTTTTTCCGAGTCATGCGGATTCTGCCGACTTGAGCATGCTTTTTTTTTTTTAAAAAAAAACAAAAACAAAAACTTGGGGTGGACTTGCACAGCTTCACACTTGTGCTTATGTGCATTAGCGCAAATGGAACAAAATTCTCACACATCTCCAGTGTTCCCCCCCCGCCCCGATTCCATCAATGAGTGAATGATGGAACAAAAGATACCTGACAATCTGTGAAAAAAATTAAAATTAAACAAAATCCATATTTCTCTTTGGGGTCCCAATCCAACCTTCTAGGGTTTGCCAGGTGCCCCCACCCCTTTCCCCTGGCCCCACCCCCTTTCCTGGCCCCACCCCTTTTCTCCATCTACCAGTTGTTGGGGCTTTCCTGGCTTTTGTGCAGCTTTATCCCCATTCCAAAAAGTTGAAATGCCTCTCCTAAGGCTTAATTACTCGCAGTAAGTGCTTGAAGCTACAATACTTTGGCCCTACCCCCTTTGCCTTCAGCCCTGCCCACCACTGGAATACGGCCCGCAACAGCTTCTCTGGAAATGAATTCTGCTGTCTGGCTGAAAGAGGTTCCCCACTCCTGCCCTGTAGTATGCTGGACTTGGGGGAATATTTTTGGCCTCCCCCTTTTGCCTTTAGCCCCGCCCACCACAGGAATGCAGTCCCTGAGAGGTTCTCCAAAATAGAATTTGGCCCTCAGGCTAAAAGAGGTTCCCCACCCCATATCTATTCCTTGGGCATGTCTCATAGATATCTACAGAAATGTGTTTTATATCTCTCCCTGAACATAACAGAACAGAAATATCATGACCTGGCAGAAGCTGAGTGACCATCTAGTCCCTGAGCAGCATCTCAAGAGACAGGGTAGAACCATCTCTCTGAGAAGAAGTGCTCAGTTGCAGAGATCGACCCTGTTCAGATGTCACACTAAGACATGATGGTTAGGAGTTTTGAGCTAACCATGGTGGCTTAGTGTGACATCTGAACAGGGGTCTGACCCAACCATGGTGGTTTATTAACCATGGACTAACCACGCTCCCTAACCACTTGCTGAAACATGGTTTGTGGATTCTACCATGGCTTAGCATGATGTCTGAACAGCCTCCTAGGGATGTATGAATCCCATACCTGCCAGTCCGGGGGGCGGGGTCTGCAGGGGGGGGAGGTGATCCATTCCTCCCCCCGGAATCCTTTTCAGCTGGCTCCACTCCACGGCAATTCCGCAGAGCTGCTGGCCGGCTCCGAAGTGCCAGCGATATGGCCGCCATGCCGTATCGCTGGCTGAAGGGAACTACTGACTGCGGCCGCAAATGGCGTCCGGGATGCCATTTGCATCCATGCTTTTCATTAATGCGATAGGCTACGCAAATATTTGCATAGCCTGTCATGTAAAAGCAGGGACGCAGTTTACGTGACCTTAAACTAAGGCCTTTATGGCAGCAAATGGCTTCCCGGACGCCAGTCAGTCCCCTTCAGCCAGCGATACGGCATGGCGGCCATGTTGCTGGCAATCCGGAGCCAGAGGATCCAGCTGAAGAGGATTCCATGTGGAGGCGGGGGTAAGTCTTCCGTTCCGCCACGGACTCCAGGGGGCCGGATTCTTTAGAATCCAGCCTCATTGGAGTCCGTGGCGGAATTCTCCGCCATCCCTACAGCCTCCATGGTTAATTTGCATCTACCATAGAGCTCTGTGGCAAGAGCATCCAAAGAAGGTGTAGCTGCTCTAGCCTGAGTGGCAGATCTCTATGGTCAAGATCTGCCTAGCAACACATGATGTGGCTGCTGATCCCTATCCATGATAGCAGAGAAGCACCCGCAGAACTGTGGCTCACGCTTGCCTGTGCTCTGGGCTGCTGCCACGATAGGCACGCTCCTTCCCCTGTGAAGGGCATACCTTCTGACTGTGATTGAGGATCGGCAGAGAGTGGCAGAGAGCGGCGGGGAAATGGTGGTGGTATGTCCCTGCCACTGGCAGATCTCCTTTGGCTGAGATCTGCCCAGCAGCACATGATGCAGCTGCCACCAGTGCCAAGCGGCTGAATGGTTGCCACGAGCACAAAGGCTGCTGGGATGCCTGGCCTCCCATGCGGAGGATGGCAGCTTCCTGCAGGAGGGAAGGTGGTTAGGCAATGGTTAGGCCAACCATGTTGCAGAACACAGTTAGCTGCACGTATGGTGGTGGCAATTGCAGTGGTTAGCAGTAACCGCCATGCACCATGGTTAGCCTAACCACCCTTCCCCAATGTGCATCTGAATAGGGTTGGAGCCTTCTTCTGAGTAAGGGGCTTCTCATGAGCAGGGCCCTAATCATGAGGAGGACTTCTCCCAGAAGCCTCTGATGTTCTGCAGCTGATCCCTCCAGCTTCTAAACCTAAATCCTCAGCAAGGAGAGCTGCTGGAGCAATGTCTTTACACCAGCTCCGGTCTCTGGTTGTCTTACCTCCCCAGCCCTCCTGCTGCAACTCCTGTGTGGAGACCCTGTGTTGCATTGTGACTTGGTGTTTGCACTCTTCCTTCTTTGGTACTGTACTCTTTGTTTGAACTTGGCTGGCCTGACCCTGGCCTGCCTTTGACTCTCAATTAGAGCCTTTTCCAGCCTTGACCCCCATGCAACAGGACAACATCCAGAGCCAGTGTGGCATAGAAAGCCAGTGTGGTTTAGCGGCGAGAGTGTTGGATTGGGAGCCAGGAGAGCTGGATTCTAGTCCCCACTCGGCCATGGAAGCTCACTGAGTGACTTTGGGCCAATCACTGACTATCAGCCCAACCTACCTCCGGGGTTGTTGTTGTGAGGATAAAATGGAGAGGAGGAGGATTATGTAAGCCACCTTGGGTTCCTTGCAAGAGGAAAAAGGTGGGATATAGATGCAATTAATAATAATAATAATAATAATAATAACAACAACAACAACAACAACAACAAGACATCCTGCTTTGTAAACTTCCTGTGTTTTCCCATTGTTTCTTCCATCTTTTATTCTTACCTGAAAAAAATCTTTCAAGGAGGAAAAGATGGAACAGCCACACAGTGCCTTTTGATTGGTAGGAGCTCTTCATCTGGCAGCATCCCAGGTCTATCATTTGCTAGTAGCTATGTATGGAACCTCCATGCTCAGAGGCAGTATATCTCTGAATATCAGAAGTGAGCTATTTCCTCCATGCCCTGGTGGTGAATGTCCCAGAAGCATCTAATAGGGATGTGCAAACTGGCAAAATTCGAGCTCAACAAGGTTCTCTGAATTCCACCACAAAGCTTGTTCCAACTCGTGACTACATCAGATTGTGAATGTTGTCATTTCCTTTTTGCATAAAAAACCACATGAATTTTCATGCTCATTTTCCCAACTGTACTGTTCAATTGTGCACAAATCGTGCACAAAAATGTATGCATTTTTCTCCAGGTGGTTAAAGTCTTTGTGCGCATTATCCCAGCACATTTTTCCATGCACATTTTTTTGAATACATTTTGTTCTGCGAATTGCATCGTAAGGTCAGAAATGCAATGACTTCAACTGCAGGTTGAATTTGCCGTTCAAATTCTGGAATAAATTCTGGTCAAAAATGAAACATGGGTTTTTCATACATCCCTAGGATATCATTGGTCTTTGTGAGAAACATGAACTGGACTAGATAGACTTTTGGTCTGATCCAGCAGGGTTCCTCATATGCTGCACATCTAAAATTAAATTTTGAATTTCATACTGGGGTAGTGACAGAAATTGCGTCAACGTCGTATCTTTTGAATTCAGGAAGGAAGGTGGTGGTGGTGGAGGGAACCTCTAAAAGTGCTAATGAATCTGACAAACCTCTTCCAATTTCCTTCACAAGTGCTAATAACTTTTATTTATGGCAACCTTAATGTCTCCCCATATGGCAAGAATAAAAATAAATGGAAGAGCACATCTGGCAGATTTATTTCAGATTTATTTATTTTTATTTCCTTGCTAGCCCCATCCTCCAAGATTCATACCCTCCCTAAGGTGTTGCTGTCCTAGAAGAAAGCAAATGCTTTTCTAGGTTGACAGTGCTGGCAGGTGATGTGAGTTAAGAACAGGATGATGGATTGGATCATTGCTATTATCATTTATCTCATTTATAGCCCACCCCTGCCCCCAAGGAGCTCAGGGCAACATACAGTGGGGTGAAGGCAACATACAAGTCCTCACAAGACCCCTCAGAAATAGGCTAGATGGAGGGCCAAAGTGGATGTTACACAATGCCTGTGGTTGCTGTCCAAAATGGCAGCCATGTGTCCATCTCCCAACATCTAGTAGAAATCCCGACATCATCCCTTTCCCTCCCTCCACTCCACATCGTTGGTTGCCCATGGAAGGGGCCAGAGAAACACAGACCAACAGGAAATTCTATTGGGTGGGGAGTGGGCGGGGAGAGCTAACGCATATTCCATTTTAACTAGGGCTGTTCACTTATTCCACTTCCATGTCATATGTGTGGAGGAGGGAGGTGAACCCCAGTGTCCACATACTCTCTGCTCCCTTGACATCGGTGCGTTCAGCAGGCCATAGGAAAGAGGAGCCCATAGACAGCTAGACTATATGCATAGACTTTCTACCTGATCAAGAGCCCTGAATGTTTAGGGTTCCCACTTGGGAGGAGAGCAGTGATGTCATGGATGTTCTCCTCAGCCCTGCTTCTGAACAAACTTCTGGGGTTCTTAAAAGTGCTCCTCCAAAGAAGCAAGTTTTTAATGCCCCCACCCCGAATCCTTCTCCAGCTTGGATCAATATAGAGGCTGGAGAAGGCTTTCTGGCTTGCCTCCCACCATGGAATGAAGAGACAAAGTCTCAGGATGCTGAAAAATGTTCATCAGCATGTTTGTCTTGGAAACATATCTATCTTCAGAGATCTCAGCAGGCATTTTTTTTAGAACTATTGACCCCTGAAGAAGGCCCACATACAAGATATAGGGCCAAAATGCATTGGGCTACTTCAAGGAATAAAACTATATATTTTTTCACCTTCCTGAGACTTTGGTCTCTTCACTCCATTGGGTTATTTTGGATGATCTCCAGTTTTGTCTGATGCTGATTCCCTCCTTCCATACCTGCCACCCCCCAAACACCCTTCCCCTTACTGAACTGCAAGTAAGGGTGTCAGGATTCCCTTTATGACCTGGACCCCCTGAGCCACTCATTCAGGATCTCCTGACTCCTTAAGAGTCCCACCTTCCTTCTCTTAAATTTTCCCTTCCCAATAATGTGGGATTTAGGCTGTAGATGTGGGGTGACTGACACTCTTGACTCAGGGTTTAACCACAACAGTTTACTGGTAAATTAAAGCAAGCAAATAATGACTAAAGGTATTTACACAATAGAGCTGAGTGATACAACAAATAAAAGTTGCAAAACACAAGTTCCTCTACCCTAGCTGCACTTGGACTTTTCCAGGCTGCTTCTTCCTACTCTCTTTTCAGGTTCTGGTCATCCTCTCTCACTGGTCTTCCTCTTTCTGGTCTCTCTCTCACTGGCTCTCCCCCTTTATATCTCTCCTTCCCCCAAACCAAAAGTACTGTTTCAAACCTGGAGAAATGAAACCTAACTCAGGAAAATTAAACTTAACCAGGGAAATGAAACTACTCTTCTCATGATTACCCCCCCAACCCCAATCCTCTAAGTCTGACCTTTTCCTTGCCTCTGTAGGCCTCAAACCTTCACAAGGGGAATGGAATGGAGACAGTGGTGGTAGGAGATTGCTGAGTGGGGAGAAAGAAGTTTCCTTCCTTCCTTTCATCTCCTTTCCAGTTGCATTGATGTGTGTCATAGCAGCTGAGGCCTGAAAGAGCCATGGCCCTCAGGGAGTGGTGCTGCTAGTGCTGGATTTTAGGGCCGAAGTCCAAGGCCTCACAACCTCCCCCATTCCACTGACCACACAGAAAGCAGCAGGTGATGAAGGCAACAGAAACACACTTCAATTTATTCCTGTAATCACGATGGTGCTATGACTGGAGTGAGTCTAAAACGAAAAACTCAGAGGTTGTTGTTTTTAATCAGGGCTGGTGAACAGTTTTGTTGATGTCCTAGCATATCAGGTATGATGAAACAGTTGTAAAGCCAGTGTGGTGCAGTGGTGAGAATGTTTGACTGAGATCCAGGTTCTAGTACCCACTTGGCCGTAAGAACATAAGGAGAGCCCTGCTGGATCAGACCAAGGGTCCAACTAGTCCAGCATTCTGTTTGCACAGGGGCCAAGTAACAACCAGCTGCCCATGGGAAGCCCACAAGCAGGACATGAGCGCAACAGCACCCTCCCACCCATGTTCCCCAGCAACTGATGCAAATAGGCATATTGTCTCTGATACTGGAGGTAGCACAGGGGCATCAGGACTAGTAGCCATTGATACGCTTCTACTCCAGAAATGTGTTCAACCTCCGTTTAAAGCCACCCAAATCAGTGGCCATCACTACGTCTTGTGGTAGTGAATTCCATCGTTTAAGCCCACCGGGTGACTTTGGGCCAGTCACTGATTCCCAGAAGCAACCTACCTGACAGGGCAGTTGGGAGGATAAAATGGAGAGGAGGGGGAACATGAAAGCCACCTTGGGTTACTTGGAAGAGGAAAAAAGGTGGGATATCAATATAATTAATTAATTAATTAATTAATAAACCATGGAATAGCAAGGTGTGGGGAGAGAAGTCTAAAGGCCCCCTCATGCCCCCCCCCCACAATGAGACAATGAAGTCCAGGGTCTAAAATGATGTAGCTGAACCACTGCCCTCAGGAAGGAGTCTTCCCAAGCCCAACCACAATGGTAGTAGTCCTTGAGGAACATCCAAACTTTTCCCCTCTAAATTCTCCATTCCTGCCCAATGACTCTTTTCATCCATGATCCCCCAAACCAGTCAGCAGATAAGCCAGGGGTGTGGAATCTTGGCCCTCCAGAAGTTGACATTGCTGGACTCCAACTCCCACAATCCCAGACCATTGGCCATCAACATCTGGAGGGGACTAGATTCCATACCCCTGACCTAAGTGGTGGGTTGTTTCCGCCACCCCTAAATACGTATGGTGTGTCTGGGAGTAAGGAAAGAAATATCCTTTCAAATTCACACCTGTCCCTCCATAATTCGGGAGGAGAGGTTCGAGAGGCAGAAAATATGGCATCTTACAAACACCTCCTGAAAACATACTTGTTCACCCAGGCTTTCCCTGGGCTGTAATTAAATTAATCCTGCCTCTCCCTATTTATGCCTGCCCAAGGAGTGATATCTGTTGGAGGGGACCTCCCCTGCATCCCATCAGTGTGAGTGGGACATGGAAGAGGGCCTTCGCTGCTGTGGGACCCTGGTTGTGGAATGCTCTCCCCTTGGAGGCCCAATTGGCACAGACATTGGTCACATTTCGGCGCCAAGTAAAAACATGGCTTTTTACCTTTGCGGCCTAAATGCATTCCCTAAAGTAGCACACTGTTTTTACTGTTTTATTGTTTTAGATTTTAATTGGTATTAGCTTGTGTAATGGTTTAATATGTTTTTAGGTGTTTAAATTATTATTTTTTTTTTACTGCTTAAATTGATTTTATCTTTACGCCACCCTGAGATCTCAAAGATATAGGGTGGGTTATAAATGTCTTAAATAAAATAAATAATATAAATTACTGGTCCTTGTATTGCTTTTATTGTAATTGGTGTTGTTTTTAATCTTGCATTTGAAATGTGATTTTAATATTTATATGCGAACTGCTTAGGCATGTTATCCTTGTTGTTGTTCAGTCATTCAGTCGTGTCCGACTCTTCGTGACCCCATGGACCATAGCACGCCAGGCCTTCCTGTCCTGCGCTCTCTCCCGGAGCGTGCTCAAGTTCATATTCATTGCATTGGTGATGCTATCTAGCCATCTCATCCTCTGCCGTCCCCTTCTCCTTTTGCCCTCAGTCTTTCCCAGCATCAGGGTCTTTTCCAGAGAGTTTTCTCTTCACGTTAGGTGGCCAAAATATTTGAGCTTCAGCTTCAGTATCTGTCCTTCCAAGGAGCACTCAGGGTTGATTTCCTTTAGGATGGACTGATTTGACCTCCTTGCAGTCCAGGGCACTCGTAAGAGTCTTCTCCAGCACCACAGTTCGAAAGCATCGATTCTTTGGTGCTCAGCCTTCCTTATAGTCCAGCTCTCACAGCCATACATTACTACTGGGAAAACCATAGCTTTGATTAGACGGACCTTTGTCGGCAAGGTGATGTCTCTGCTTCTTACTATGCTGTCTAGGTTGGCCATAGCTTTCCTCCCAAGGAGCAAGCGTCTTTTAATTTCATGGCTACAGTCACTGTCTGCGGTGATCTTGGAGCCCAAGAAAGTAAAATCTGTCACTGCTTCCTTTTCTTCCCCTTCTATATGCCAGGAAGTGATAGGGCCAGATGCCATGATCTTAGTTTTTTTAATGTTGAGTTTCAAACCAGCTTTTGCACTCTCCTCTTTCACCCTCAACAAGAGGCTCTTGAGATCCTCTTCGCTTTCTGCCATTACGGTGGTATCGTCTGCATATCGGAGGTTGTTGATAATTCTCCCAGCAATCTTAATTCCGACCTCTGATTCATCCAACCCGGCATTTCTCATGATGTACTCTGCATATAAGTTAAATAAGCAGGGTGACAATATGCAGCCTTGTCGTACTCCTTTCCCAATTTTGAACCACTCGGTTGTTCCATGTCCGGTTCTTACTGTTGCTTCTTGACCCTCGTACAGGTTTCTCAGGAGACAGGTAAGGTGGTCTGGTACTCCCATCACTTTAAGAATTTGCCACAGTTTGTTGTGATCCACACAATCAAAGGCTTTAGCGTAGTCAATGAAGCAGAAATAGACGTTTTTCTGGAATTCTCTTGCTTTCTCCATGATGCAGTGAATGTTGGCGATTTGATCTCTAGTTCCTCTGCCTCTTCGAAACCCAGCTTGTACTTCTGGTAGTTCTCGGTTCGCATACTGCTGAAGCCTAGCTTGTAGGATTTTGAGCATCACCTTGCTGGCATGTGAAATGAGCGCAATTGTGCGGTAGTTTGAACACTCTTTGGCGTTGCCCTACTTTGGAATTGGAATGTAAACTGACCCTTTCTAGTCTTGCGGCCATTGTTGAGTGTTCCAAATTTGTTGGCATATTGAATGCAGCACTTTAACAGCATCATCTTTTAGGATTTTAAATAGCTCAGCTGGAATACTGTCATCTCCGCTAGCTTTGTTGTTACTAATGCTTCCTAAGGCCCACTTGACTTCACTCTCGAGGATGTCCGGCTCAAGTTCAGTGACCGCACTATCATGGCTATCAGGGACATTCAGATCTTTCCTGTATAGTTCTTCTGTGTATTCTTTCCACCTCTTCTTAATCTCATCTGCTTCTGTGAGGTCCCTGCCTTCTTTGTCCTTTATCATGCCCGTCTTTGCACAAAACGTTCCCTTGAGATCTCTGATTTTCTTGAAGAGATCTCTAGTCTTTCCCATTCTGTTGTTTTCCTCCATTTCTTTGCATTGTTCATTTAAGAAGGCCTTCTTGTCTCTCCTTGCTATTCTCTGGAACTCTGCATTCAGTTGGATATATCTTCCCCTTTCTCCCTTGCTTTTCACTTCCCTTCTTTCCTCAGCGACTTGTAAAGCCTCCTCAGACAGCCACTTGGCTTTCTTGCATTTCTTTTTCTTTGGGATGGATTGAGTTGCTGCCTCCTGAACAATGTTACGGACCTCCATCCATAGTTCCTCAGGCACTCTGTCTATCAGGTCTAATCCCTGAAATCTATTCCTCACCTCCACTGTGTATTCATCAGGGATATGATTGAGGTCATACCTGAATGGTTTAGTGGTTTTCCCTACATTCTTCAATTTCAGCCGAAATTTTGCAACAAGAAGCTCTTGATCTGAGCCACAGTCAGCTCCAGGTCTTGTTTTGACTGACTGTATGGAGCTTCTCCATCTTTGGCTGCAAAGGACATAATCAATCTGATTTCGATATTGACCATCTGGTGATGTCCATGTGTAGAGTCGTCTCTTGTGCTGTTGGAAAAGAGTGTTTGCTATGATCAGCGTGTTCTCTTGGCAAAACTCTGTTAGCCTTTGTCCTGCTTCATTTTGTACACCAAGGCCATTTCTTGCCTGTTATCCCGGTGATTTCTTGACTTCCTACTTTAGCATTCCAATCCCCTATGATGAAGAGGACATCTTTTTTTGGTGTTAGTTCTACAAGGTGTTGTAGGTCTTCATAGAACCGGTCAACCTCAGCTTCTTTGGCATCAGTGGTTGGGGCATAGAGTTGAATTACTGTGATTTGAATGGTTTGCCTTGGATTCGTACTGAGATCATTCTATCATTTTTAAGATTGTACCCCAGTACTGCTTTTCCCACCCTTTTGTTGACTATGAGTGCTACTCCATTTCTTCTAAGGGATTCTTGCCCGCAATAGCAGATATGAAGGTCACCTGAATTAAATTTGCCCATGCCTGTCCATTTTAGTTCACTGATTCCCAAGATGTCGATGTTCAATCTTGCCATCTCATGTTTGACCACTTCCAGCTTACCTTGATTCATTGATCTGACATTCCAGGTTCCTGAACAATATTGTTCTTTGCAGCATCAGATTTTCTTTTCACCACCAGACACATCCACAGCTGAGTGTCCTTTCGGCTTTGGCCCAGCCGCTTCACTCTTTCTGGCGCTACTTGGAAATACCCTCTGCTCTTCCCCAGTAGTATATTGGACACCTTCCGACCTGAGGGTCTCATCTTCCGGCGTCATCTCTTTTAGCCTTGTGATACATTCCATGGGGTTTTCTTGGCAAGAATACTGGAGTGGGTTGCCAGTGGACCACATTTTGTCAGAACTCTCTGCCATGACCTGTCCGTCTTGGGTGGCCCTGCACGGCATAGCTTATGGCTTCACTGAGTTACGCAAGCCCCTTCGCCACAACAAGGCAGTGATCCATGAAGGGGATGTTATCCTATTTAGCAGCATATAGATATCACAAATAAATAAATAAACAGTTTCTTTTGAATAGCTAATGAATGGAGATGGGTGAGAATTTTGTTCAATTCAGTTTGGGAAGAATTTACTTAAATTCACAAAATTCTCTCTATCTGGGACAAAAAGAATTGAGATTTAAAAAACAAACAATCGAATGTGGGAGAAACCAAAACTGACAGATGTGTCCACTCAAGCCCAGGGCTCTGACTGCTTTGCTCTTAAAAGCCCTGAGGAGAGACTGAAAGAACTGGGCATGTTTAGCCTTGAGAAGAGAAGACTGAGGGGAGACAGGATAGCGCTCTTCAAGTACCTGAAAGGTTGCCACAGAGAGGAAGGCCAGGATCTCTTCTCCATCATCCCAGAGTGCAAAGCACGGAAGGCAGGATATAAATGCAATAATAAATAAATAAATAAATAAACAAACAAAGAAACAAATAAATAAAGGGCTCAAGTAATAGGAAGCCAGATTCCCGCTGAACATCAGGAAAAATGTCTTGATGGTTAGAGCAATACGACAATGGAACCAATTACCTAGGGAGGTGGTGGGCTCTCCCATGCTGGAGGCATTCAAGACGAGGCTGGACAGCCATCTGTCAGGGATGCTTTGACTTAGATTCCCGCATTGAGCAGGGGGTTGGACTCGATGGTCTTACAGGCCCCGTCCAACCCTTCTATTCTATAATTCTATGTTTTGAATTCCTGTGTATTCAACCATGTTAGTGCTGAATTTGGGTTGCCAACCCCTTTTTTTTCTGACAAGCTCCTCATCTTTAGCAGTTAAATGGTGGAAGGTACACTGTGATCCTCTCCATTCTGGGAATAGCTTATCTTTTGAATTTTGCTGGTGCAGGTGGGTGAGAAGTAGGTTTCAGTTTGCACTTGAGCACCATGGTCCAACATTATTGAAGTTCGTAATATTCAGGAGAGAAAGAACGGGAGATGTAAAAAATTTGAATGCAAGAGAAACAAAACAGATTTGCCCATCGTTACTGGCAATAATCATCCATCTGAAATGAGTAGAGGCTGGTGGCTCTGATGTCAGTGAGGCAGTGAATCTGCTCCAGGTTTCAGTCAAAACTCTAAAGGAGCTCTCCAGGCTTCAGAAGTCATTTAGAGTTCTGACTGGTTCTGACTGAAACCCAGAGTGGATTCACTGCCCCACTGACATTGGAGCCACCAGCCTCCACTGTCTGAAACTCAGAAACATATTTGATTGGATGCTGGCTTTACCTCCAAATCCCCCCAGTGGCTCCTTGGTTCCAACATAAAAATGATTAACGTATAACACATTTTGCTTCCATTTGTTTTGCCTGAGGAAGCTCTGCTTGAGTGCTTTTTCCTCCTTCCCGATCTGGGGTGGATCGTCTGCCACCAGCATTGAAGAATGCTGTGTTTTTGTATATAAGGTACTGGAACAGATCTTAGAATCTCTCAAGGGGCAATTAGCAAAGAACCATTGATGCTTTCTTTTAAGGCAGCCTCCGATTTCTGTACTCGCTTTATGTTGGCTTTGTTTAATAAATGACTTGCATCTGAAACTTGGAGTTGATGAAAAAGCTTTTACTTGGTGTAGGGATTGTATTAATTTAGAGACATTTCCTTACAAGAAACATTGGGATGGGAATCTGGAGATGATCCCTAGACAGTGAGGTGAAGTGGTGGAGCCGAGACTGGCCGAGGGGGAGCTCCAGCAAAGAACTGTTCCTTGTTGTAACTCTATTTAATAAAACCATGTTATCTTCTTAAGATATGGACCCAAAGTTATTACACTTGGATTCTCTCACTCATAGCTGACTGTCAGGATTCCTTTTGCCCCCACTGAACTTCAAATGCCAAATCAAATGCAGACAAGAGGCTTCAATCTACGGCTTTTAATCCATTTGTTCAAAGGGTCATACAGATGCAAATTCTCAGTGACTCTCAGTCTACAAGGAAATGCCTTCAGCGGGTTCAAAAGATAGCTACAGAAGTTGCCCATGGTTTGAAAGGAAAGCAGTCTTGCTAGCCTAACTTAAGGGGTGAGGGGAGGTCTCTCTCTCTCTCTCTCTCTCTCTTTCTTTCTCTCTCTCTCTCTCTCTCTCTCGTGAGGTCTGTAGGTGGAGCTGTTCATGCAAGGCCAATCGGGTAGACTGTGTTCCGCCCCGGCCTTCTCCCTCTTTGCTCTGCATCTGTGTCTGGCATCTATTAATTCAGATTCCCCAAACCCTGCCTCTCCCTGCTCACTATCTCTCATGGGGGTGGTGGTGAAGAGGGATCCTCCTCCTACGGCTGGACCTTTGAAACCTGAGGAGCCTGCCTAGCCATGTCTGGGGGGATTAGCCTGGGAATATACCTCGCCCATGTCTGGCAGTTCTTCTTCAGCATCTGAACTACTCTCCCCCTCCCTGCGCTCAGAAACACTCCTAACACTGATTGCTGTTCTTAAACACTACTGAATATTAAATCCATAAATCACCTTAGCAGCTCTGGATTTCCACTTGTGATGTGCCTCAGATTTTGCCAAAGCCTGAGCTGAATTGGGCCCTTCAGACCATTTCTGGGGCTTCCTGAGATGGTGGGCTTTATTCAGTGCTGGCTCCAGGCTTTTGAGGGCTCTTGGGCAAAATACACTCCATGGGTCCCCTCCCTCAATGAGCCTACCTTCTCACCACCACTGTTAACAGATGCTGTTGCTTCTCCTCCTCCTGTTTCTCATCGTTGCTACCACTTGCTTGCTTGATAGGCAAAGAGCCAGTGGGCAAGTCGGCCATGGCATTTCCTGCTCCTCCTTCTCACCACCACAGTTGTCCAATCCAGAGTGGACAAGCCAGCAAACAAGCTGGTTGCCATGGTGTAGAAGAGCAGCAAGTCCAAAGGGCTTTTGTCAGTGGGCCCCTGTTCGTGTGTGGGCCACCGGCATGTGCCTAACTATGCCTACCATTGACTTTATTTATTTATTAACATTTATATACTACCTTATCTGCTAAAGAGCCATGAAGGTAATGTACAACAGCTTGAGATTTGCTTTAAAACAATAAAGCCTGAAAACGATAAACATAGGAACATTGAAACTACATATTTTAAAAGGCTAAATTGAAATGATCCATCTTCACACCCAAGAGAGAGGGTTACAACAACAGCTTGGAAAAAAGGAGGTAAGGGGAAACATGATAGAGGTGTACAAAAGTATGCACGGTGTGGAGAATGTGGATAGGGAGACATTTTTCTCCCTCTCTCAAAATGCTAGAACCCATAGGGTCATCCCAGGAAGCTGACTGGTGGGAGATTCAGGACAGAGAAAAGGAAGGTCTTCTTCACACAGCACGGAGTTCAACTATGGAATTCATTACCACAGGTGATGGCCACCCATTTGGATGGCTTTCAAAGGGGGTTGGAAAAGTTCTTGGAGAAAAAGGCTATCAATGGCTACTAGTCTTGATGGCTGTGTGCTACCTCCAGTACTGGAGGCAGTGAGCCTATGTACACCAGTTGCTGGGGAACATGGGTGGGAGAGTCCTGTTGCGCTCATGCCCTGCTTGTGGGCTCCTGGTTGACAGCTGGCTGGCCACTGTTTGAACAGAATGCTGGACTGGATGGACCCTTGGTCTGATCCAGCATGGCTCTTTTTATGTTTTTATGTTCTTGTGTTCTTATGTTCTTAAGAGAGTGAGGGCCAATGGTTGATCTTGAGGGAGTGCATTCCATGGTTTGGAAGCAACACAGGAGAAAGCCCTTTCAAGTATGCCCCACAAATGGGTGTCTGGATTCTCTCCAAACAGGCAAGAACCAAAGATGGATCCTGCATGGGGCATCATTCACAACGAGGCTTCAGAAAGGCAGACAGCATGTTCCCCAAACTGTCTTTTGCTTTCTTTCTCTAAACACTGATGACTGTGTGTGGGCTGGGAGGGAGTCGGGTTGAGTGACTGACAGGACCACCTTCTAATCATAGGACATGTTTTACTAGAGGCTCTCCAATCACCGCGCTTTGGGGAAGGGCAAGGAAGTGATCATGAGATGGCCATTTTTCCAACGCCAGCAGGCTTCAATATGAAAAAAGCCTTAAATTGGTTTTCAGTTATCATAACTATCTAGCCTCTTCATCTATCCTTCTGAAACTCTGAAGGTTTCTTGCCTGGAGACACCTCTATGATGCATGCTGTTTTCACACACACTGCCTCCAAAATCATGGAGTGGGGAGGGAAGGGGAAACAAATCACTTTCCCCTACCCAATTTGAGGACTCTCGTTCCATATAAACCAGTTCATGTATCCTTCTGAAACTGTGCAGGTTTCTTACTTAGGTCCACTTCTATGCTGATTGTCATTTTCAGAAAATTGGTCCACAGGGATCATAGGGGGATAAGCTCTTTATTTCTGGTTACACTCAAAATGTATAGGCTATTCTGGAACAAAAACCTCTGTACCCATTCATCTAAAACTTGGCAGGCTTGATCCACTCAGAAAGAGCAAACTTCTTCAAATTCTCCCAAGAAATTTAAAATGTTATTGATAGTTCCCCATATATATATATATATATATATATATATATATATATATACACACACACACATACATACATACATACATATACACACACACATATACACACACACACACACATACATACACACGGAACTTTCCATATGTATGGAATCTATCTATCTATCTATCTATCTATCTATCAATCATCTATCTATCTATCTATCTATCTATCTATCTATCTATCTATCTATCTATCTCACAAAAACCACTGGACCTATTTTCCTGAAATTTGGAAGTTGTAACCCCCTCCTAAGGGGATTCAAATAAGGTCTGAGTAGAATTGGGCCATTTTCTGAATTGGGGTCTGTGACAAAATCACAGTGCTTGTATGTGAATTTTATATTAATGTTTATATGTGTTTGCAGTACTAAATAGAACCCTGGTAAGTTAGGGTGAACTATTTGGTAGAGAGTGAGTAAAAGCTGGGTGGGGCTTGTGTGTGTGTGTGTTAGGAGACAGAGTTTATAAAAGGCAGGAATAGACAGTTAGTGGGTTAGACAGGGCCTTAGGATTTGATGAAGCTACATCTTGATAGCGGGGTTATGGGAATAGGAGTTAGAAAGGGTAGAGGAGGCAGGGTAAGACCAAGGACTGAGTGATTAATTGTAAGATATAACATATCTTGTCTTAAATACACTTTAATTTGTTTGTTTTTAAATTATAAAATCCCACTCCTTGTTCATCTTTCTGTGCTACCAATAGCATTCATATTTTTGGGTACTTCTCCTTGTTGGGAAAGGGAACCAATTAGTCATATTGGGTGTCTCTTTCACCTGGTGAATTTAGGGGCTGTCTGAAGCTTCTGGGACAGAGAGGACACCTGTCCCAAAGCGGAGGGAGGGTTACGTCACAGGGTCCAAGTTGAATCTTGTGGTTGGTGCACATCTCTACCCCAATGAACCTTTAATAATAATAATAATAATAATAATAATATAAAAAGGTTTTTCTGGCTGGCACCAAAAATAATACAAAGTACATTTCAGGCAAGCTTCTCTGAAGAAGGCATCCCACAACTGAGATACTGTCACAAAAAAGCCCTCTTTCATATTAGCCACTCACCAGATTTCACTTAGCAGTGGGACTTGGGAAAGAGCCTCTAATGATAACCTTGAGGTCTGCATAGGTATAATCTTTCCTTGAAACCACAATAAGCTAGCTTCATTCAGTGGCTGCAAGTTCTAATATGATGAAAATGGGAGAAAAATCCTGCTCTCATAGTAGAAGTCCATATCAATTCACCCAGCCAGCTTTGGCAAGTACATACATTTTCAAGCTTATTTTACTAGCCATAAGGACCAGAAACTTGGTTCTGTTTTTTAAAAAGTTGAAATTATCAAAATTCTGAGTTCCATTATCTGAATGCCAAATTCTCCTTGTTGCACTAAAAGCCTCCAGGATCTGAGTCTGAAGGCCACAACCCTGCTGAAGCTAAGCAGGTCTGTGTCTGGTCAGTGCCTGGATTAGGGATGGTGGAGAAATCTGCCACGGACTGCAATGAGGCCAGATTCTTTAGAATCTGCCTCCTCAGAGTCCATGGTGGAATGGACTACTCCCCCCCGCCACCCCGTGAAATTCTTCCTGGATGGACCCTACCTGCCGCCGGCCAGTCTGGTCCATCCGCTGCCATCTGATACCCCGGTCTGTGGCCGCAAATGGCGTCTGGCATAGCGGATGCCATTTGCGTCCCTGCTTTAGCCATGATAGACTACATAAATATTTATGTAGCCTATCACGGCAAAGAGCAGGCACGCAAATGGCATCTGCTACTCCATTTGCATCGCCACTCTTTTCGTGATAGGCTACTTAAATATTTACATAGCCTATCACAGCTAAAGCAGGGACGCAAATGGTGTCCGCTACACCAGACGCCATTTGCAGCCACAGCCTGGCAGTGGACGGAAGTCCGGCTGCGGATGGGCCTGGCTGGCAGCTCCACGGACTCACTGCAGAGTGGAGCCAGCCCGGGAGGATTCCAGGGGGAGGGATGGATCGCCTCCCCCCCCATGGATGCCCCGAACTGGCTGGGTGAGTGGGGTTCGTACACCCCTAGCCTGGATGGGAGATCTCTTTGGAACCTTTTGCATATTGCCTTGGTGGAAGAATGGTGGGGAAAGAAATAAAAATAAATAGTTGGGTCCAGACTCATTACAATCAAGTGTAATGTACAAGTGTTGGACTAGGAGCTGGGAGATCTGGGTTCTAGTCCCCACTCAGCCATGGAAGCTCACTGGATGACTTTGGGCTAGTTACAGACTCTCAGCCCAGCCTACATCACAGGATAAATTGTGAAGATAAAATGGAGAGGAGGAGGATAATGTAAGCCACCTTGGATTCCTTGCAAGAGGAAAAATAGGTGGGATATAAATGCAATAAATATTTAAATAAATAATCAATGAGATTTAGCTTAGTCATGACTAGAGATGTCAGAGAAATCTGGACTGGATTCAAATGAGATTGCATTTCTATGAATCTGACCTGCTGATTCCACAGCAGACCAGCGTCTATCAAGCCATGTGGACTTGCAGACTGTTTTTTCACTTTTTTGGGGTGTGCGCATTAAGGGCCAATGCAACTTAACTAATATGTATTAGTGCATTTGCGCATTTGTGCTAGCAAATTAGCGCTAACATGAATTAGCACCAGAACGAAATTCTGGTAAAGAAAATCCCGTTCCACCAATGAGCGGACGTTGGAATGAAAGATGCATGACAATCCAGAAAACACAGATGGAACAGATTCCGTACATGCCTCGTCATGAGTAACTGAAGTCCTACTGATTGCAGTGGGGCTACTCCAAGTATGACTAAGTCTGGCTCCAACCCCTTGCCTGGATGGGCAGGGCTGGTTTTAGAATATTGGGGTCCTCAACCAGGGCACTCTCAGTGAGTCCCCTTAACCTGCCATTTCTTTCCTGCTGCCTCTAGCCTTCTTGGCTGCAAAGTGTTAGGGCAGGAGGTCCTTTTGCTAATCCTGGGTCTCTGGCAAATGTCAGCCACTGGGGCTGATGCTGGGCCCACGATGTATACATTATTGCCTTTAATCCAGCACTGCTGAAATGCTCCTTCAGCGTGTGCAATTCTTCTAGTCTTGTCGGCTTGATGGGGTCCCTCGCTGTGAAGATAATACAAGGCTTTCACTGGGGGTCACCAGAAAATTGACCCAAATAAGGACCGGAGGGCTAGATGGTTATCTGTAAACAAAGAAAACAAGCAGAACATTGCTCTTGCTGTTAAAAGGTGTTTTTCTCCCCCATCCTCCACCTTTTGCTGCAGGCACCTAGGCAATTCTTTAATGAATTTCGATGACTGCACGCCGTGTTTGTGTCATTTCATGGGGAGAACAGAAAGCTTGCTTCCAGTGTGGCTGTAGTTAAAGATTTGTAAAGGCCGGGAGGAGGGAAATCAAAGCAAATTGACAATTTGGTGTTGTTGACATGCACCTGGGGTGTGAAGGGATGTGCTGCCGGAGGCAAACGCTAAACAATTCCCTCCCTCAGCTCTGCTAAGATGATTTGGGAAATACTCTGTGGGGATGGGAGGAAGGGCTAAATGTCAACTGTATATGAATAGCAGCCTACAACAGCTCTAGTCATTTCTTATTATAAGCATGCAATATTTAGAAAAATGCAGCAGTAACAGCAGGCAGGAAGTAGGAATACAAGACCCAAGAATGCTAAACCGCATGCAACTGGAACGCAAGAGTATAAATTATATCTGGCCCCATCACTTCCTGGCATATAGAAGGGGAAGAAATGGAAGCTGTGACAGATTTTATTTTCTTGGGCTCTGAGATCACTGCAGACGGTGACTGTAGCCATGAAATTAAAAGACGCTTGCTCCTTGGGAGGAAAGCTATGGCAAACCTAGACAGCATAGTAAGAAGCAGAGACATCACCTTGCCGACAAAGGTCCATGTAATCAAAGCTATGGTTTTCCCAGTAGCAACGTATGGCTGTGAGAGCTGGACTATAAGGAAGGCTGAGCGCCGAAGAATCGATGCTTTCGAACTGTGGTGCTGGAGAAGACTCTTACGAGTCCCCTGGACTGCAAGGAGGTCAGTTCAGTCCATCCTAAAGGAAATCAACCCTGAGTGCTCCTTGGAAGGACAGATAATGAAGCTGAAGCTCCAATATTTTGGCCACCAAATGCGAAGAGAAAAGTCACTGGAAAAGACCCTGATTCCGGGGAAGATTGAAGGCAAAAGGAGAAGGGGACGGCAGAGGATGAGATGGCTAGATAGCATCACCGATGCAATGAATATGAACTTGAGCACGCTCCGGGAGAGAGCGCAGGACAGGAAGGCCTGGCGTGCTATGGTCCATGGGGTCACGAAGAGTCAGACACGACTGAACGACTGAACAACAAATAATATAAGGGGCAAAGCCAGTGTGTATACAAAAAGGATCACAAAAATAACAGCACAATACAAGACAGAATTATAAAAACAGGAGTACATCTAGATTCCTGTAAAACAGGAGTACATCCAGATTCCTGTAAAAACAGAAGGCCACAACCTCCATAGCACAGTTTTTCTGGCTGCAATTCATTACTTTGTCTTGGAGCACTGAGCCGGTTTCATTTTTATAATTCTGTTCCTTGTACTGTGCTGCTACTCTTGTGGTCCTTTTTGTATACACACTGTTTTTGTCCCCTTATATTATAATGCCATATAACTTACACTCATGTGTTCCCATTGTGTGTTTTTTAGTATTCTTGGGTCTTGTGTTGTTACAACTGGTGCCCTTTGTACTAGTCAGCAGGTAGGAATATGGCAGTGGGTTGGGCAGTAAGCTGAGGATGACGCGGACCTAAAACTGGGTGCATCGCGAGCATCATTTTCTGCAAGTTGGTGTAGGGCTGAGCTGAAATCCTTCCTCCAATTTTGCTACCCCATTACCTTGTTGGAAAATCGGGGGTGTCGTTTTGACTAGTTTCAGCCACCAGCCTCCACTGGCTTTAACACTTTTTTTTTTTGGTCCACTGTGCAATTCAGAGAAGTGAGAAATTTGAAGGACAATGTCGTTCCATGTTGTGTATTGGATTGAAAGTGCAAAATTACATATGCGAACCAAGCTAATTTCTCCCCTGTCCCTACTTTGAACTCTCCGATTCCAAACTTTGGCTACTTTTTTTTTTAGTGTGCCTGAGGTCAGTGCAGGCTGGTGGCTCCGATTTTGGTGAGGCTGTGGATCCATTCTGGGTTTCAGTCAGAACCAGCCAGAACTCTAAAGGAGCTATCCAGGGTGCTGAGGTTATTTTGGGGATAGGGTTCACCACCTTGGATAGCTCCTTTAGAGTTCTGGCTGGTTCGGACTGAAACCCAGAAAGGATTCATAGCCCACTGAAATCGGTGCTACCAGCCTCCACTGCTTGAGGTCTATTAGCTATGTGGTTCCTGTGCACTGCCTGCCATGTGGCAAATCCATGCTCAGACATAGGAAGGTGTCAGGAATTCAAGGAACCTCATGCCACAATACATCCCCTATGTCTCTGTTTCTTGTCTCCCTCCCAGTAGAGCTGAATGGCTGAATGTGCTTTTCCACACAATCCTAAGCATGTTTACTCCAGAACTGATCTTCTCCCAAGTAAGAATATCCTTGGGTAGGGTTGTAGTATTTTTGGGTGGGGCTACAAGCAGAAAGCTAGTGAGAAGCATCAAAGGCTTTTACTCTGCCTGGCCACCCCCCCCCCCGGTTGAATCCATTGTTAATGCTGCTTAGTGCAGACCCATTGAAATGAATGGGGTGTAGCTTCAACTGCCATAAGATACAAACCTAAGACTGCAGTCCTATGCACGCTTTCCTTGGAGTAAGCCCCACTGAATTCAATGGGGATTACTTCTGAGTAGATGTGCATAGGATTGCACATTAGGCTCCCAGCATGCTTCTCTTTGGCATCACATATGCCACCTTGGAAACATTCCTAATTCTTCCAGATTGGAAGGAAAACATTACGTAATTCACACGATTTTAAGAAGTGTAACTACATGACAGTTTGTAGTTGTGCGTCTGCCTGCTTGGCCTATCCTAGCTAGGCTAATGAAATGAAATCTTTGCAGTTAAATTCCCCGATGTTCAGTCTACATTAATTCTGCTAATTGCAACAGAATCCAAGCTCAAACCCCTCTAGAATTCCTCCTCCACCCCCAGATGTTTGTGTCTTCCACAGATTTGTGGGATGCTGTTTCAGATCTTTGGGCATACTTCAACAACGTTATTACGGTTGCTCAGCCCTTTTAATTGCTTCTTTGGGAGAAATCCCTTCAGCCCAATTATAGTCTGGGTATTTTTGTTTTTTAACCAAAGTGCATCTACAAATTGATGCGGTTATCACTAGTTAAACAGGCTGTACATCAGCTGGCTATCTTGCTTGAGTGTATTCCAAAAGCTGCTATTGCTTAGCCTCCCTTTCTCAGACTGTGCACTGTCTGTCTTCAGATTGGGGTGTGTGTCATTAATGCCACCATTAAACATTTTGTAGGACTATCATAATATGGTCGCTAGTGGCTTGATTTTGTGGTTCAGAGGAGAATTGCAGAAGAGCTATACAG
Source organism: Heloderma suspectum (assembly GCF_057233095.1). Lineage (NCBI taxonomy): Eukaryota > Metazoa > Chordata > Lepidosauria > Squamata > Helodermatidae > Heloderma > Heloderma suspectum. The sequence goes on from NC_139469.1 coordinate 26,624,480, forward strand.
TGTCAGGATTGGGCCCAAGCTCCCCGGTTTCATTTGGATTCTGATTCAGATTCAGAGGCAGAGCTAGAAGAAGCCCAGCCAAGACAGGGAACAGGGGAGGAAATTCACCAAGACTATCCAGGAGTCATAGAACCATAGAATAGTAGGGTTGGAAGGAGCCTATAAGACCATCGAGTCCAAGCCCCTGCTCAGTGCAGGAATCCAAGTCAAGGCATCCCTGACAGGTGGCTGTCCAGCCTTGTCTTGAATGCCTCCAGTGTGGAAGAGCCCACTACCTCCCTAGGTCATTGGTTCCATTGTCATATTGCTCTAACCATCAAGACATTTTTCCTGATGTTCAGCCGGAATCTGGCTTCCTGTCACTTGAGCCCATTATTCCGTGTCCTGCGCTCTGGGATGATCGAGAAGAGATCCTGGCCTTCCTCTCTGTGTCAACCTTTCAAGTACTTGAAGAGCGCTATCCTGTCTCCCCTCAGTCTTCTCTTCTCAAGGCTGAGCATGCCCAGTTCTTTCAGTCTCTCCTCATAGGGCTTTGTTTCCAGTCAGGGACGAATCTTCCCAGGGGCTTATCGAACAGGAGGCCCAGGTTCAGAGACTATCATCCCCCTACCCCGTGGGTAACTCACCCTTTGTCAGAGGGGGAGGGAGCACCAGAACTGACAGATGCTGGGGTTCGGTGCAGAGTTGCGTGGGCAGAGGTGAGAGGAGGTGAGAGGCAGTCCGCCAGATGTTGGGTCAGGAGGACCCTCGTTGAAGGAGGAGCCCGGTAAAAGCCTGCGCATGGCAGGAAACCATCCATTTGAGTTGACAGGCAGCTGCCTTGCTTTGTTCAGCTAATTAGGCATAGTGCTTCAGGTGTGAAGAGGTGTTAACTGAATAAAAGTTTTGTGGATTGCAGAGTGAGTCTGTGTTACCCCACTACTCTGAGGGATAGCTTAGCAATCCCTGACATACTGAATGGTCCATCTTGTCCAGATCTGATCATACAATGCTTACAGTATACTGCACCAGCTGCACTGGTTATTGGTGTGTTTCTGAGCCCAAGTGCTGTTTTTGAACTGTAAAGCCTTAAATGGTTTGGAACCAAATTACTTGAAGGGCTGCCTTTGCCCATATCAGCCTGCCCACACTTTAAGATCACCAAAAGAAGTCTTTCTCATTTGCCCATATGTGAGAGCAGTTAGGCGGGTGACCACACACGAGAAGCCTTCTCTACAGTGGCCCCACACCTCTGGAATAAATTGCCATGGGGTGGTGGGTGGTCCTCCAGGCCCCATAATTGCATGCTTTTAAGAAAGCCTTGAAAACCTATTACCTTACTCTGGTCTTCTGCTAATATGGTTATTGTTTTTGCAATTTTTGTTGTTGGGGTTTATTGCTGTTTCTATTGCTGTTTTTATTGTGTTCTTATGGTTTTTGTTGTGTTTTTGTCACATTTAATATTGTGTTGGTTTTATGTGCATCATCATCATCAACATTTGTATACCGCTCCATGGCCAAAGCTGTCTGGGTGGTTTACAGAAATTAAAACATTAAAATACAACAGGTTCATTACAGATGCAAATCCTCGAAGACTCTCAGGCTACAAAGGAATGCCTCCAGGGGATTCAAATGGGAACACCGACATTGCCTGCAGTTTGGAGTGAGGCTTGCTGGCTAGACTAACTTAGGGAGGGATGTCCCGCCCTTCCAAGGATGCTTCCCTACGTTGCCTCTCATGCATCGCTAACCAGGTCAACCGTCTGAGCTCCACCCCTGACGTTTCCCTCTTAGCTCTGCACTGCAGTCTAGCATCTCTTGGGTCACAGCCCCCACTGTCCTCCTCCTCCTCCTGGCTTCTCACAGAGGGGGGCATGGGGGGAGGCTTCCGGCCTGGCCATCCAGTAGGTGGTAACCTGAGAAGCATGCCTACCCATATCTGAACTGGCTTGGGAAAATGCATCCCCGGTTCTGGCTGTTCCTCTTCTGAATCTGAGCTGCTAACTATCTCCTTGTGCTCAGAATCAATCCTGACAATTCCCTTGCAGGAGGCCCCCGGGGGAGGACCTCAGACGTTCAACGTAGAGTTTATTGGTTTTATACACCACCTTAGGAGGGCTTCTGCCTTGAAAGGTGGCCAAGAAATATTTTAAATAAATAAAATAAATAAATTCTCTTCACACAGCAGCCAACCAACTGCCTGTGGGAAGCCCACAAGCAGGACATGGTTGCAATAGCCCCTGCCCACAACTCATGTTTCCCAGCAACTTCCATTTCCTAAACTCTTCCTCTGACCCTCAGTTGAGCTTCTTGCAAATCTTTGCCTTCCTGAACAACCATTTGGACTCCTATAATCTAACTAAACTTTTTTCTTCCTCCTCCTCTGACCTTCTGTTGAACCTCCAGCCAACTTCAGAGGGCAGCATCCAATAGGATACTTCATAGGGCAGTATCCAATGCTGCCCACGTGCTAGTGAGATCCACTGCTAGCAAGTCTTGTAGCAAATGGAAATGAGCAGAATGGGGCAGGTCAGTGGAGCTTGCAGAAGAGAGCTCTGCTGACTTGACCTCTTCCAGAAACTAGCATTTCTGTTCATTTCTGGGGTCACTTTAGGAAGCACTAGCTTCCTGTTGCATTAGCAGTGTGTCCTACTGATGCAACAGAAATAGCAGGAGCGTGGCAGCAGGGTTAGATACTGCCCATAATTTCCTTCTTCTGACCTTCTGTTGAGCTTTCTGCAAACCTTTGACTTCCTGAGCAGACACCCTGACTCCTATAACCCAACTAAATTTTGGACCTCTTAGCTGAGACTGACCAGCACACACTCAAAAAGGATTCAACCCCATAATATCCCCAAACTAAACTAAATATAAACATGGAGGACAGTTCTGTTCCTTGACACCATCATCGGTAATTTATTCTTTCCTTTAATTCTCCTTTATGGTTTTTCACATTGTACTATCTAACTTTAAACCTCTGAACAATTACTTAGAAATTGAATTAAATGCATTAGCAAAAGTGTACATTCATATGCATACTTTATCCTTTCAAACATTTTTCAAGCTATTAAGGAGAAGCAGAGAAGCAGAGAAACACAGAAAACAAAAACAGCAAGAGAGCGGTAATTTGGGTTTATTAGTCTACATTTTCATATCTCAGAAAGACAGCACTTAAATTTATGTCATGAGCATCCTCCTGTATCTACATTTAACCCATTAATCAAACAATCAGTGAAAAGGCAGATGGTTAATCAACTAAACTTTCATGGGTCAACAGCCCTAATCTTAACCCTTTTGCATCAAATCACATTTGCTGTAACTTTGTCTGCAATCTTATACACACTTACTTGGGAAGAAGCTCCATTGAAAACAGTGAAATTTACTTTTGTGTAAATATGTATAAGATTTCATTGTACATCTGCCTCATGAAGACTAACAATCCTATGATGCAGTGTGAACATGTTCTTATGCATTAAAATGGAGCTGCCAGGTTCTGATGCAGACTCCAAAATGCTAGGTGAAATCTGGTTGCTTGGTCACATGTAGGCAGGTGTCATGATTTCAGCTGAACATTAGGATACATATCTTGATGGCAAGACCAGTTCAATAGTGGATCCAGTTACCTAGATGGGTGGTGCGCTCTCCTTCACTAGGCATTGTCAAGTAGAGGTTGGACAACCATCTGTTGGGATGCTTTAGCTTTGGATTTGCTGTCTCTCAGGACAGCAGCTCTATGATTCTCCAGTCATAATGTTGCAATCATAGATACTCCAATCATAAAGCTAAGATTCCTCGGGCTCTATAATTCAGTGCTTGTACCAAGGACATCCAAAATATCATTTGCTGTCTTCTTAATACGTCTATACAAGGGTGCTTTTTTTTTTTTTTTGGTAATTCAATTGTATAAAATAGTTTTGATACTTTGCTCTTTTTTATGGTGGAAACATCCCATTTTGCCACAGACACATACCATAAATAACAAGTACAACAGACTTTTTTAAAGGAATGTTGTTATATTAAAAGAGATCACCAAGAATAATAAACCTAAACACTAGCTTCACATCATCAAAGTCAGCTTAAGCAAATGTGAAGCTTATGTCTGGCTCTCATCTCAGAGAATAAATCTCCTTCAACCATTTTATATGACTCACATGGTTATAGCAGCCAAGGGAACTGCAATCAAAAGTTTGACATTAAATCTGATGAACATCCCCTTTTCGTCTCTAGAGGAGAAAGGAAATAAAAAAGGAGTTATTTCTTTACTATTGAGTGTGGGAAAAGTTAAATTCAGCTGAATTTCAACCTGAATGAACCTTCACCATGGTCAGCATTTGTGCTACTGATGGGAGTCTTCATGGTATTAGTATCATATGTATGAAGCTGTGTCCTACTGGACCATTCATCCATCTAGCTTGACATCATTTTCTCTGATGGGCAGTGATCCCCCAAGGCAGCCTCCCTCAGCCTGGTGCTCTCCCAATGTCTTGGACCACAACTTCCAGCATTCCTAACAATTGGCGGTGCTCATTGGAGCTGATGAGAGTTGATGTTTGGGGGGCACCAAGTTGGGGAAGGTTGTTCCAAGGTCTCTGGCAAGGGATCTTTCTGAGCTGTGTGCTGTCTGTGATCCTTTTTACCTGGACTGAACCGAGACTTCCTGCATGCAAAGCATTGGTTCTGCCACTGAGCTATCAACCATCTGCAAGGGAGTGAGAGCATTAGGACCCGGAGGAAGGAATCATACTCCCCACCCAACCTTCTCTTTTTCATAGAGTGGCTGTATGCCCGACTTTACAGAGGATAGGTTACTAGCCTGGCATTGCCCATGACCGATGCTACAGAACATTATAATAACATCAGCACCATCCAGATGAAATCTTGGAAGAACAGCTGCTTCTGCTGAGAAACAGAGGGGCTGAAATCTAAGATTAGATGCCGGAGTGTCATCTACTGAACGCTGTTTGAAACTCCTAAGCAATTAGGAGACATAAGGTAGGGATATACGAAAGTCACTTACCTTTTCGAAGGGTGACATATGTGGTGGGGGGAGGCGCTCCGTCCCTCCCCCCCAAATTCTGGCCAGGGGGGAGGTGCTCCGTCCCTCCCCCCCGAATCCTGGCCGGCCAGCTCCGCTCCGCAGGGATTCTGCGGAGCCACCGGCCGGCTCCGCCAGCGGCTGGACATCCGGCCGCTGGCTAGCAGGGACGCAAATGGCGGCAGCCATAGCTGCCACTGTTTGCATCCCTGCAGTCAGCCGTGATAGGCTATGTAAATGTTTACGTAGCCTATCACGGCTGATTTAAAAGAAAAACAACAACGTGCGTACGCAAATGGCGGCGCCCATGGGCCGTAGACGCTACGCCATTTGCGTTCCTTATTTTGGCACATCTTAGTCTACGTAAACATTTATGTAGACTAAGACGGCGAAAATAAGGGGAACGCAAATAGTGTAGCATCTACGCTATTTGCGTTCCCCTTATTTTCGCCGTCTTAGTCTACGTAAATGTTTATGTAGACTAAGACGTGCCAAAATAAGGAACACAAATGGCGGTGCCCATGGGCACGCACGTTTTTTTTTCCTTTTAAATCAGCCGTGATAGGCTGATTTAACGCACTTTTTTTTCCCTTTTAAATCAGCCGTGATAGGCTATGTAAACATTTACGTAGCCTATCAAGGTGTTTTTTAAAAATCTAGCTGTGATAGGCTATATAAATCTTTATGTAGCCTATCACATTTTTTTTTAATTGGAAATGGCGGCGGTGGCAGCCAGTCAGAAGACCGGCCACTGCCGTGGCCGCTGCCACTGTCGAACTGCCGCTGGAGTCGCCGCCGGAGCCGCCGCCGCTGCCAGGAAGATCCGCCCAAGGTAAGTCCCGTCCCGGGGGGTGGGCGGGGGGGGCAGACCATTCCGCCACCGATTTCGGGGGGCTGAATGCACTGGCATTCGGCCTCCCCGAGATCCGTGGTGGAATTCTCTGACATTCCTAACATAAGGACAAATGGCTCCAAATAGTATTTCTGAATTTAAACTACCAGCAATATCTGAGGACTTCTAATTAAATCTGTGTGTTTTTTTTGTTTTTGTTTCTGCAATTATACTTGCTAGTTGTGTTTTTGAAAGTGGAGGATGGCAGTACCAAAGGAAAAAAAAGAAAGGCTTGAGAATGCCACCTACTCCCCCGCAATTGCGCCCTCGGCAAAGGTTTCTAGAAATGCCTGAGATGAAGAGGAGTTGCTTGCTTTGATAAAAACTATGTCTTCTCAGCTACCAGAGCAGTCAAAGAAACTTGAAACAATTCCGGACTCAATTACTGCCCTTCAGGGGGCTGTGGATTTAATTAATATCTCTTTTCAAAAGATGGCATTGAAGGTTAATGCTCTTGAAGATCAGGTTACTGCTCATGAAGTGGCCATTGAAGCATTTCATAATATTTTGTCTGCTCGAATTGCTCAACTGGAGGCTTGTACACATAGAGCGAATCTACATATCCTTGTTATTAAAGACGTGGCTACTGATATAGGTTTGGCTGAATTTATGGATAAACTTTTGCATGAGCTATTTGCTTTACCATCTGATTTTTTACTTGATATTGAGCATACATATCGTGTTCCTGGTTCAATATGTGGCACTAAAGGGACTTTTGGGACTGTTATTGTTCAATTTCCACAAGTCTCTACAAAAAATTATCTTATGCGTCTGGCAAGAGAATGAGGTGAGCTTCAGTGGGGACCAGCAAATGACAAGATTATGCTCTTTCCTGATTATACTAAAGAAATCGCTGACAAAAGAAGGCAATTCATCAAGGTGAGAAGTTTGGCAAAGCAAATTAACCTGCAATATCATATTAAATATCCGGCTACATTTTGCATTCTTTTTGAAAGCCAGATGAAAAGATTTTTGGATCCTGATGCTGCAGAATCATTTTTAATTGGTATTAAAATTAAAACAAGGGAACCAACTTTCTCAGCTTCTGGAGTTGGAACTTAGCCATCTTTACTGTTTTTTTGAAGTGCTGTTTGGGCTATAGCTGATAACAGATCTAGGCAGTATGCCAGAGTAAATATTTGCTCGCTCTTTCTTTCTTTCTTTCTTTCTTTCTTTCTTTCTTTCTTTCTCCTTCTGTGTGTGTTATATTGTAATAAAATTCCTATTGGTGTGAGTATGTGTGTGTACATGCATAAATATATTTTTAGATATGATATTACTTAAAATATACAAATGATTTGCTTTTGTTTTTTACTTTTTATCTTTTTTGTAAACTTTTTTTCTATTTTGATTATTATTATTATTGGATTATTATTATTACTGTTTCTTGTTGGTTAAACCTTTAATATTTATTAATACACATTAACTGAATGGTAACATACGGCCAATGGAAATGGATTGTTTGCTCCCATTCCTTTGCTATAAGACTGAGGTTATGATATTGAAAGATAAGGTTTACCGTTTGTGGTGTAGTGGACTGAAGATTTAATAATACTTGCAATGTTTGGAAGAATGCTGTATAGGTATAATCTGCAATTGGATATATATTTGGATATTTGGTTTGGTCTTATTGAAGTTTAATATAATCCTTCCCCCCCTTTCTTTCTTTCTTTCTTTCTTTCTTTCTTTCTTTCTTTCTTTTTTTTCTCTTCCTTCTTTGCTATCCTCCCTTTTTTCTTTTCCTCAGAATACTGTAATGCTGGAAACTGAAGATTCTGATTATGTTGTTGGTAGTTCGAAAGCAAGAAATTGCAAGTAGATAAATAGGTACCGCCTCGGCGGGAAAGGTAAGAGCGTTCTGTGCACCTCGGTGTTCAGTCATGCCAGCCACATGACCATGGAAGGATCTTTGGACAGCGCTGGCTCTTCGGCTTAGAAACGGGGATGAGCACCGCACCCTAGAGTCGGACACGACTGGTTGGGGACACCTTTACCTTTTTTAGTGTTTATTTCATTTATAAAAATAAAATAAAAATAGATTAAAAAAGAGAAGAACATTATAATAACATCAAAGCTGAGTCAAACATGATTTATAAATTATGTTAGGATTGAAATAAGAGGGCTGAAATCAGACCCTGACACTTTTTCATGGCCACTGTGGGTTTCACAGTCCTGTCATGAGAGGCAGCAATGCTCCTCTCTGTCCTGGTAGATGGTAACCCCCCGCCCCCACAAAGAGGCATCAGAGTGAAGTCAGGAAGCATTGCCCTTACTGTGATTAACATCAGAATGATGCTATTTGATGACTTGTGGCAGCAGCGTCCTAAAGCTTCGGAGCCTATGCACAGATGACACACAACGTTCAGTCTTCCCTTAGGCTATGGGGGTTTCCAACTAGGAATGTCAGAGAAATCTGAAATGGATTCAAATCAGTTTGGATTTCTAAGAATCCATCCTGTGGATTCCACAAGAGACTGTCTTTTTCTGAGTCGTGCAGATTCTGCAGACTTGTGGACCCCTTTTCTTTTACTTTTTGGGGGACTTTGCACAAATGTGCATTCGTGCAAGTGTGCAAATGCACATTAGTGCAAACACATTTGCAAACAGGAACAAAATTCTTGTACCTCCCTAAAAAAATCCAATTCCATCAATGATCAAACGATGGAACAAAAAAGGCCTGACAATATGTGAAACACAGGTGGAAGGGATTTGACAAAAACTGTACAGCCCTCTTTCCAGCTCAAGCACAGAGCTAAGAAAAGAGGGACACACCACTCTCACATCCTGTTCCCATCTGAAAACAGGCGTTTTTGGTGGTGGCAGGACCATGATGCATGTAGATGCCATATCCTGGCATCTCTGTAGAGCAAGCCAGCGAGGACATTTTTAGAAGAGTATGGGAGAGATGATTTGGCTAAAAGGGTTGGGGAGATCAGTGGCTGGGTTATGGTGTCCATAAATGGCATCACTGTCTTCCTCTCATGATTTGAGCAATGGGACAAGCCCCATTTCCCTGGCCTCAGGTGACACCCAAATGGCTGTTGTCACCTGGCAAGAGGAAGTGCCATTCAAATTGAGTTGGGACTGGAGCTCCTTGGGATTCAAGCCTTGGATCCACTACTCCTCGTTGCTAACCAAAATGGAAACCCTATGCAAGGTAACTGCTGCATGCATATTGCAAACAAAGAAAAAGAATGTCCTCAGTCAGAGGACTTCTTGGTTCTTGAGTCAGTTCTTTAGTATTTCTCAGATGCTGTGGTTTGCAGCACAATGTTGCATTTTCCAGGGTGGGGATAAGAGGAGGGAGCTCTCTAAGAAGAAACTTTCCTTCTGCAATCTCTGAATCAGCAAGTCACACAGAAGCAGAAAATGGAAACAAAGAGGCATTGCTTGAAAAAACGGAAGTAAGCATTTTAGAAAGAGCTTGGGCAGCAGAATACCGTTGATCCGAGGTATCGCTTCAGTGAAGCCATTTTTTTCATCTCTCTCTCACCAGTTTTTATCATGGCTGTGTTTGTTTACTGCTTATGAAAAGCAATTTATAATTGTCATGGACTCATTGATTTAGGAACACCTGTGGTTGGAGGGCACATCACGGCTGTGGAGCTCTACGGAACTAATTTAACATAAAACACACACTATCTTGTAGCTGCTGGGCTGGGAGCTTCCAACACAGCATCCAACACAGACTCTAATTCTTCACCAAAGGCTGCCCTATCCTGATATTTGGATTCTATGCAGTTGAATGCAAAGAAAGGTGGTTTCCCCCACATGTTAGGCATGGCCAAATCAATCTATTTTCAGTCTGTATCATGTTCCCATGCTCATTCATCCATCCATCCATCCATCCTGCCCTGTATGAATTTGTATGAATTTTTGTAACAAAAAATCTGTATGAAAATATGGATTTAAATACATATTTTTAAACTGATATTTTCTCAGAACATGCACAGCTCTAGAACAGGTTTTCACTGGGGTTCTGCCATGCTCATAAGGACATACGAAGAGTCATGCTGGATCAGACCAAGGGTCCATCTAGTCCAACATTCTGTTCACACAGTGGCCAACCAGCTGTCAACCAGGAACCCACAAGCAGGGCATGAGTGCAACAGCACCCTCCCACCCACGTTCCCCAGCGACTGGTGTACATAGACTCACTGCCTCTGGTGCTGGAGGCAGCACACAGCCATCAAGACTTGTGGCCATTGATAGCCTTTTCCTCCAGGAGTTTGTCTAACCTCCTTTTAAAGCCATCCAAATTGGTGGCCATCATCATATCCTGTGGTAGAGAATTCCATAGTTCAACTCTGTGCTGTGTGAAAAAGTCCTTCCTTTTATCTGTCCTGAATCGCCCACCAATCAGCTTCATGGGATGACCCCATTGGGTTCTAGTATTTTGAGAGAGGGAGAAAAATGTCTCCCTATCCACATTCTCCACACCATGCATACTTTTGTACATCTCTATCATGTCTCCCCTTACCCTCCTTTTTTCCATCACTGCTCCATCATTGCAGGGTTTTAGGAAGGCCTTGAAAAACATATTATTTCACCCTGGCCTTCTCCTGATATGATTGCTATTGTTGCTTTTTTTATTGCTGGTTTTGTTGTTGGTTTTTATTGCTGTTTTTATTGTGTTCTTACTTTTTTATTGTGGTTTTTAGTCACTCTTATTATTGTATAGGCTTTATGTGTTGTATTGTACACCACCTTGGGATGACTTCCAGCCTGAAAGGTGGCCAAGAAATATTATTATTATTATTAATAATCTCATATAAGGATACGATAGTGTAGGGCTTATAACTAGAGATTTACCCGACTGATTTTGCTCATTTTTGTTTCAAACTAAAGCTTGAGCTGTGTAGAAGTGTGGAAAATGTGAAATAGTTCAAACCTTGAGCTTTGGGAAGCTTGGGAAGGGAGAAGGGGAGAGATGGCACAAAGGACAGGTTAATGCATATGCCCCACACTGTGCATGTAATATAACGTGAGACACAGTGTGTGTATTCCCATGTAATAATGCTTACTCCTGTGAGGACTTAGAGTGCTGGGCCAATGAAGGGACAGGCACAGAATGTTGGGAAAGGGGCTGAAAGAAAGTCAGTTGATGATAATTAGAGGAGGAGGAAGAGAAGCTGAGGAGAAAGAGCTGAAAGGACAACAGAGGGAGAAAAGTGAGAAAAAAGAAGAGACGAAAACAGACAAGACCCCAGAAAGAAGAGGAAAAGTTGACATGAAGCAACAGAATGGATAGACTGGAAGAAACTTGGGCTTTTTTCTTTAATTTTTATTGATTTTTTTTAAAGAACGTTTTCAAATCTTGAAACTTCGAAGAAGTTCAAAGCTTGAGCTTTAATAGCAAAGCAGTGTGTTTCTTGGCTCCCTGCCAGTCTCCTATTCCTCAACTGTTCAGTCCTGGTTTACTTGCTCCACCCCAAACAGCACCTTATCTGACATCACATGTTTTCAACCTCGAACTGCAAGAAATGGTAAATGATCTTTTTAAAGACAAACATCTTTTTTGTTTTGTTTTCACCTTTGCTGGTTTATTTGTAATACACTTATTTTTAAAGCGTAAAATTGTCCCAGTCTCAAGGGAAACAGGCAAACATATTGTTATCCAATCCTTCTCAGATTAGCCCCTGCGGTAACACAGGCTTTACACTAGTAATAGTAATCTCTCTCTCTCTCTCTCATCAATCATCTATCTATCTATCTATCTATCTATCTATCATCCATCTATCTATCATCTATCTATCTATCTATCTATCTATCTATCTATCTATCTATCTATCATCAGAGCCAAGAACTGTGCTGGAACATTCAGGAAGCAGGAAAACCAGTGAATAACTAAGCCCCAGTCCACACATTACTGTACATACTGTATATCATTTCAGGTCACAGGTTCTGCTAAGGGTTTGTCCAGCTGGGGAGGTTGCTGCAACCAGGTTCCCTGGGAGACCATCAAGAAGCCAAGAAGGGTTTGGTGAGCTGGTTCTGGTCAAGCTAGAGTGGAGTCGCTCAGGGGATGGCTCAATAACTAAGGGTTCTGATCCAATAGACAAGGTCAGGCATAGCAAAGGGCTGAGTTCCAGGACAGTCAGCACCAGGGGATCTCAGAAGTGAGATCAGACAATGATAAGGTTGAAACCAGTTAAATAAAGCAAGTGAGCTATGGGGAGCAGCAAGGAACAAATGGCACAGCCAGGGACTGGAAGATGTACATTTGGGTTGACATGATGGGGTGATAATTCAAATTGGGGAAATAGGTCTGCTTGAGTGTTCAGGTCTTTAGTTGGTCTGTTTGAGTATTGAGTGGGCTGACCAAAGTATATGCTTGGGTTTATAAATGATGAAGGTGCTTAAGGAGTGGAGAGAGAGAGAGAGAGAGAGAGAGAGAGAGAGAGATAGTACAGTCTCAGAGAGCAAGGAAGGAGTAGTTAGGTGGTCAACAGGAGATGTTCTAATAGAATGCAAGATGAAAGAGGTAGCCAACATAATGAACAGAAAACAAGGGGTAGCATGAACATAATGCTGAGGAGAATTGATTGTCCCCAACCTGCAAGAATTCCACTATCCATTTCAGCATACTAAATGCATAATAAGCAACTTTATGGAAATGAGTGCATTTGCATAATTGTATCAAATTAACAAACACGGCTGTTGCACCATAAAGATGAACACATTTCTTGCATCAAGAGCATTGGTAGGCGAGAGTCTACTTAGATGCATCATTGGATGGAGTCCGCTGAAGCCAATGAAGTGCTACCTGGGGTATAACAGAACGAGCAAATGCCACCATCAATTTGTGCATACAAATGGATGAATTTGCAGCTGGTCACCCTACCCATTGGGTCTCCTTGCGAGTTTGAGGCATTTTCTATGTGCATGGCTGAAGGTGTCCTTTCAGGGCTGTGCATGGACCCCCTGATCTGACGCGGAAGCCGCTTCGGGGTGGGTCTGATTTGGATCAGGCTGATTCGGCCCCCCCCCCCCAGGCCCACCTTGGCCTATGAAGCCGAAGCGGGCTTTGGACATCCGAATCCTGCTTTGGCTCCCCCAACATGCTGCCCAGCCCCCAGCTCCTTACATGGGCCCTTGTTCCATGAGGGGGGGTGCCACCATTATGGGAGGTGCTGCTGCTGCTGGCGCCACCGAAGGAGCCACTGCTGGCGCTGCTGAGGGAACCTCTTCCTGTCACAGCCCGCCAACTGCTGATAGCCATGAGGGCAGGAATCACCCTCCAACTTCGCTCTCTCCCTTTCTTGCAAGGAGGGCAGGGCGCCCGGTTGGAGGATGACTCCTGCCTCTGCTCAGGCCTTCATGGGATCCTTGCCTCCGAGGAGCCCATGAAGGCTTGAGTGAGGCCAGCGGCCACAGCTTGCAGCGAGGGTGGGTTGCCGCCACTGCTGTCATTGCCATCGGGGGAACCACTGCCTCTGCCAGCTCCTAGGTGCTCTGGTCATGTGTCAGTAGCCATCGTGCCCTGGGGAATGGGGGGAGCCATTTTTAAAATGGCTCCCCCATTCCTTGGAACAAGATGGCTGCCAGTGCACATCCAGAGGACCAGGTAAGGAGCTGGGGGCTGGGCAATGGCAGTGGCAGTGGCGTGGCGGCTGGGCCTCCAGATTGCTCCGAAGTGCCCCAAAGCTTCGACTCGGTGTCAGGCTTCAACTCGGCAAGCAGTGCTTCGGCTCAGCATTCAGGCTTCGGTTTGAAGCAGTGTACAGCCTTACTTTCTTTGACCAGCATTGGGAGGTAGGGGACTGTAGAACCTCTGGATTTGTTTTTCTTTTATAAGGTGGGGAACTATTTACCTGAAAGTAGGGGAACTAGCTCAATGTCAGAGTGCCAGATGCTGCAGGGTCTGTGTGTGGCTGCCCCATGTGGTGAACCACTGAACTGCAGGTGGCTACTTCTCATTGGATGCCCCTGGGTGGGAAGGAGTATAAAAGTGCTTCCTGTTCCAGTTGAGATTTGCTTGAGCAACACCGTCTTCCTGAGCTCTGCTGTTTTCCTGCATCCTTCGTTAGTCTTTGGTCCAGACTTCTGGCTTGTTCCTTGCTCCTAGCTCGTCCTTTGTTCCTGGCTACTGGCTGGATCCCACGTGTCTTGGCTCCTGTCAGATTGCTGACCATGGCCCAATCTTGATAAAGCGCACATGATCTGCTTGAAGAAGAGATCAGATTTAATCCTTGGCATCTATAGTTTAGAAGGCCCAGGTAATAGGGGATGGAAAACAACTGCTCAAGACGTTTGAGAGTCACTGTTATTCATAAGGGGCTGGATGGACTAGTGGTTTCACTTACCAGCTTCATCTGTATGCTCAGACCTGTGAAACATGGCACGGACATAAATTAGTCCAATTATGTGCCTTCAGTCCTGGAAGTGCTTTTGTTGTGCTGCCTGGGGAATAAAAATAGCCAACAATCAGGATGACCTGAAGAAAGTCAGAGAACTTGATAGTTACTGCAAGGACATTCACAGATTGATTCTAAAAGCTGCCATGAGTAGGAACAGCACTGCGGTGATTCTAATGTGCAGCTGCATATATTTTGTGCAGTGCTGGGGGCAGGGGGATTCAGTGGGAATGAACTTTTTATGCCGTTGAGTATTTGGCATTATTTCTTAAAGATTCTGAGAAAAAGACAATAAAAAGAAATATAAAAGAAAGCTGAACACAGTTTTCTTTCAATCTTCACCACCTTATATTATCAGAATATTTTTTTTTTGCAAGGCACATCAATTTTTCCTCCTTTTTCTTCCTCCATTTCCACCCTGCCTTCTTTCTGTTTTCCCCTCCCTCCCTTTCTCTAGTCATACTTATTTCCTCTTTTCTCTCTTTCAGAACAGTTTGAGGAAGATGGGACGCACATGGATAGTCAGGCTGTTTGTGTGTTTGGTGGCCGCATACACATCACAAAGAAAAGAGGATGAAAGAGGAGAAAGAGTGGCATGAAATGTGTATATGCTAATGCATTTCACCATAGCAGGCAAGCCTGTGGCCAGGTAGTGCATTTCTACACCAGCCTAAAATCCTGCATTTAAAACGTGGCTTTCTGTTTCCATTTTAAATGCAGGATTGCCACTGACTCCCTTTACATGCGTTTCCTTCCCCTGCTCCCTTCTCCCCGTATCTGAGTCTTCCATTATCTTTCATTGATCTCATTCCTCTTCTCGCCTCTTTTACTCTTTTCAAGGAGGAAACTGAAGCAGAACACACCGGGGAAGTTTGATAGCTCATTATCTGCGATCTATTTAAAAATGGAACAAAGGGCATTTAGTGCAAGAGTGTCACGGCAGGGCCATGGCATCATGTGAAGAGCTCGCAAACTTCTGTGAAGGAGCCATCTCAATTGCAGGATAAAAGCTCTGTGTGATGAAGCCCATCATCTCTGTGTGCCTTCTCAGTCTGCTATCCAGGCTGTATCTGCTGATGGGCAACTTCAAAAGTAGAGATGGTATAGGGATGTCAGAGAATTTCTCCACGAATCTCGGGGAGGCTGAATGCCAGCGCATTGGGCCCCCCGAAATCAGTGGAGAAACGGTCTGCCCCCCCCCCCAGGACGGGACTTACCTTGTGCGAATGTCCCTGGGAGCAGCGGCTCCAGAGGCGGTTCAGTGGTGGTTTGGCGGCGGCCGGTCTTCCGACCGGCTGCCGCCATTTCCAAGTTAAAAAAAAAAAAAGTGATAGGCTACGTAAAGATTTACGTAGCCTATCACGGCTAGATTTTTAAAAAACAGCGTGATAGGCTACGTAAATGTTTACATAGCCTATCAAGGCTGAGTGAAAAAACAAAACAAAACCTGCGCGTACGCAAATGGCGGCGCCCATGGGCGCCGCCATTTGCATTCCTTATTTTGGCACGTGTAGTCTACGTAAATATTTACATAGACTACAGCGAAAATAAGGGGAATGCAAATAGCGTTTTTTTTTTCACCCAGCTGTGATAGGCTACGTAAACATTTACGTAGCCTATCACAGCTCACTGCAGGGACACAAACGGCGGCGGCTACAGCCACCGCCATTTGCGTCCCGGCAGGACAGGAAGATTCGTGGCTGGAGGGACGGGGCGCCTCCTCCCCGGCCAGAATTTTGGGGGGGAGGGATGGGGCGCCTATCGCCTCCCTTCCTTTTGCTCCTCCCCTGTGACCTCCTCCATTGCTGGGAGCATATGTGTTTGCTCTCTCATTCCTGCTCGTGGAACAGAGCACAAAATGGACTGAACACACTGTTTAAAAACTCCATGCTGTACTTGCATTGTGTATGCAAGAATATTTCTGAGTAAAACTGTTTTCTTTTCTTCACTAAAGAAACGTGTGGTCTCCTTTATTGTTCTAAGATAGCCTGTGTGCATGTGGGACTGGTAAACACTCTTTCTGTTTTGCCTTTTGTTTTTTTCTCTGCTAATTGCCTTTCTAATGGGAGGCATCTTTACTAAATAATCCCATCATATTCAAGTCTCTTGTTCTCCCATCTCATGGTTCTTCTTCATTCAGCCAGACTTGGACTAGCCCTTCAAGTCTAGGGTGCCTTCAAATATATGCGTGGCACCCTACTCGTGCAGTAAAAAAGCAAACGTATAATGAACGTTGAAGCACTAAACCAGAAAGGATACCTGCTTAGGACTATGCAGGCCAGAGCTGGAGTATAATGGTTGGAGTGCTGGATTGGAATCTTGCTTCCTTGAAGCAGGGTGACACTGGGTGCTCGTGAATCCTCTCCACCTAACAATGTTGTTAGCGCTGTACCAAAAATTTCTCCCACTTTCCCCCCCAGCCATTCTCATTCCATGTGATAGAAAATAAATTGCTTTCAAAAAGAAATTCAGTGGTGAAGAAATTTCAGAGAATTTCTCATTGGTTGGGTTTGAGGTTGTTGTCCCTACCTTACTTATGAGGTGGCTGAGAAGTGTGTGTGAGTGCCCTGTCTTGCATTGTACTATCATCTCTCTGGTAGTCTGTAGCCTCCCCGGCTTCCTACACTTCAATTACAGCCCAGTTCAAGGCACCATGAGGTAATTCCTCCCATGGGGCTTTTTCAGATCAGGATGTGGGGGCAGCCTGGGAGGCTCTCTGTGATCAGGTAAGCTCAAAAACACCACAAACATAAACTAAAAAACATTCTGAGAATGAGGTAGAACAATGGAAGCCTCTTTCATGGGGGAAGCAAACTTTAAGGTGCTAGACAAAACACTGCCCCCTCACACCTGATTGTGGAGGATGCAAAATGGGGGCCAGCCTACCAACACTGCTGATGTTGTTTCAGCACCCACAAAAAGCCCTTATGGAAAAAGAAACTGTGCAACAGCCCCTGTCAATGGTGAGTCCTACCTGTGAGGAACTGTGGAGAATTTCTCCTCCCACTGGAGAAATTCACTGACATTGTTCCCCCAGTTTCTCTGCCCACCAACAGGGTGGAGAATTTTGAGATGCCACTTGAGCCCAGCTCTAGTTGTTCTGAAGATAACATGAAGGAAAAGCCATCTGTTTGTCAAGGGATCAATTTTTCTCCTGGGTCTCAGTGGCCTGTAAAATTCCATTCCGTGAGACAGAGGCTGCATGAATTCGTTGGGCTGAATGAAGTCAGCTGAGTGTTTGTGGAAATGTCCCCCCCCCAAAAAAAAAACAAACAAACCCTGAGAAGACTCTTTCAGCTAGCTTGTGATTGCCTAATAAGAATCACCTTGGCTTGGCTAAAGGTTTTTGGATATAAAATCAGGGGCCTACTACAGCTGCCCATCTTTATCTGGTTTTGTTTTGCCCCTTCCCTTGTCTGCATAAGATTGCTGGTTTCTGAGGTCCTGTTCTATTGAAGACCCATGTCTTGGAACATATAGACAGGTCTAGTCAGCTTTGTTGTTTTGCCTTTTAAGTACTTGTTTCCAAAGATTGCTTTCCTCTTGGTTATTGCTACTGTCTAAGCTTTCGGGCTTAGGGCTTTGAAGCAGAGGGGTCTGGCTTGGGCCCTTGTTCCATAAGCCCTAGGAGTGTTCTGTAAGGTCTGACAGTCCCCTGGTTCAGGCTGAGTGGGACAAAACTAGACCATTGGCGTCTGCAATTTTTTGTAAATCGCGGTATTTATGGACGTCATTTTGCACAAAATGACAATTTCCAGAAAGGCTTTACACAAAATGGTGGCTCGCAGACGAGCGGGATGCTGCGAGCTCTCACCAGGCACCTGCGGACTGTCCGGTGGGTTGCCCCGTGTGCCTGCCAGGGTTGGGCAAGTGGCAGGAGCCCGTCGAGCAGCGTGCAGGGCAGGTGAGGCAGGGTCATCATGCAGGCAGGGACATCATGGTCCTCCCCTTGTTGAGAATAGCTGTACCTCTTGGATGAGAATTCTGTGAGGTTCATGTTTGCACATCCCTTCCTATGTGGGGTGGAAAGATCCTGGGCTTTAAGACAAGTGAATGTGGGAGAAACTGAGACTGACAGATGAGACTGTCCCTAGCTAACGTAGGACCCAGAACCTGTTGTGAAAAGTGAAAGTGAAACTGACAGATGAGACTGTCCCTAGCTAACTTAAAGCCCAGTACCTGTTGTGAAAAGTGAAAGTGAAACTGACAAATGAGAAAGTGAAACTGACAGATGAGACTGTCCCTGGCTAACTTAAAGCCCAGTACCTGTTGTGAAAAGTGAAAGTGAAACTGACAAATGAGAAAGTGAAACTGACAGATGAGACTGTCCCTGGCTAACTTAAAGCCCAGTACCTGTTGTGAAAAGTGAAAGTGAAACTGACAAATGAGAAAGTGAAACTGACAGATGAGACTGTCCCTGGCTAACTTAAAACCCAGTACCTGTTGTGAAAAGTGAAAGTGAAACTGACAAATGAGAAAGTGAAACTGACAGATGAGACTGTCCCTGGCTAACTTAAAGCCCAGTACCTGTTGTGAAAAGTGAAAGTGAAACTGACAAATGAGAAAGTGAAACTGACAGATGAGACTGTCCCTGGCTAACTTAGGATCCAGTACCTGTTGTGAAAAGTGAAAGTGAAACTGACAAATGAGAAAGTGAAACTGACAGATGAGACTGTCCCTGGCTAACTTAGGATCCAGTACCTGTTGTGAAAAGTGAAAGTGAAACTGACAAATGAGAAAGTGAAACTGACAGATGAGACCGTCCCTGGCTAACTTAGGATCCAGTACCTGTTGTAGGGGAGATAAGTCTTCTTCAGTCCACATCTGCATTGTCTTGGATAGATAAGGACCATCGGCCCATAGCTGGACAAACCAGCTAGATCCTTGGTGACATAAAAACATATAATAAATTAATTTTCAAAAGACCTCTTGGATTTTTAAGACTCCCAGGGGGTCTTTTAAAAATAACATATGGCATTTTTATGCCATCAAGGAGCTCCTACATCAGTGGTGCAGAATCTCAGACTCATGGCCCAAATCCAGCCAACCTGGGGTCCAAATCTGGCCCAATGGTTTCCTCCTCTGACCTTTCCCCTGGCCACTGCTGGTTTGGTGGCTTCCTGGATCTTGTGCAGGTTTTTCCCCATTCTAAAAGGCTGAAATGCCCCTCTTAAGGCTGAGTTACTGGCAGTAGGCACTTTCAGCTAAAGTAGCTGGTCTTTTTTTTGTATTTTGGGCCCATCTCTTTGCCTTTGGCCCCACCTTATTTGGCCTTGGGCCCCACCCACCCCTGGAATGCAGACCCTGGGAGCTTCTCTGAATGAAATTCAGCTCTTGGGCTGAAAGACGTTCAGCACCCCTAAAACAGAGGATAGTTTCAAATGTAGGACTGTCCTAAGACAGCCCTTCAGATAAAGGACTGTCCTCCATCAAGTAGCACACATGGCCCCCTAGCTTGTGGGCCCTCTACGTGGGTGGAGCCCCAAGAGATGCCTAAGAATAATAGAATAATAGGGTTGGAAGAGGCCTATAAGATCATCAAGTCCAACCCCAACCGCCAGTGCCAAGCACGCTCAGGGGAAAGATGGGAAACCACCAACCCTGGCCAGGGAGGAGGGCTGGACGTGGCATGCCTCCCAGGAGAGGTTGCATTGTGTGTGCTCCAATATGGGGACAGTGAGTTCTGGTGATGCATCCCAGGATCATTGCCTGCACTGAGTATGAACCGGGCTGCCTGACCGGAGCAGCCCCTGCACGTGAAAAGGGCTGGCTGTGCAGCCTGATGTTCAGCTGTCATTACACTTTTATTAGGGTAGTTCTTTCCCCTTGGTTTCCCATTTTTATCCTCACAATAACCTTGCAAGGTAGGTGGTGTGTATCCTGACACTCCACTTGACATCCTCCAGCTTGAGTCCCAACAGGATGCCATGTTTATGGGAACTGCTGGCTCCCTCTGCTAGATGATGAGAAACGTTGACATTTTGGGAGCACATCATGAGAGCAGCTTTCTCAAAACGGCAATCCATCTGACCCCCATTTTCACTTGAAAGCCATATGCTTTTTGGAAGCACTTTGTTTCAATCCCCTTCTTTCTTAACCCTGCATGGTGCTTTTGAAAATCAGATTTATGCAAATTCCCCCTCTGACAAGCATCCAATTCAGCTCTGGTTCTATTAGTCTCACATTCCATAATGCAGCCCAGCCTGACCAGCCTGACGCAACATGACAACTATCTGGCATAGGAATCTTTTGGATGGAGGTACTGTACTGTTTGCCTGGAACAAAGCAGCTATTTTTCATTCATAAATTGATTGTGAAGATTTCCCCTTGAGAGGCACTCTGATTCAAATTCAAATTCAGTGATGAATTAAAGAGATTGCAACATCTTACAGTGAGGATGACATGGAGTGTTAGAAATGATGATGGCTGAGGTCAATTAATGACTTAGAAACTAGGAGAAGTTTATTAATATTTGGAACATCTTTTTGAATCTTGTACACTGTTTAAATTGTGTTAGAATCCTAGAACTGGAAGGAGATTTTCTAAAAGTTTTCTTAACTTTTGCTCTCTGCCTTGCAGGGGACTTTTGAATTCTGGTGGGTGCAAGAGTCAGATTCCAACAAGTGCTTTTGGCCCTCTTTAATGATGGTGAATACGCTTATCACTTGATGAACTTGATGGGTGATCCGATATATAACAGAATGCCTTGGAGGATGGGCTGGAATTTTTCTCCAGCCTTGGGAATGTGACACCCAGCAGAACACAGGGAAAGGGTTGGAGAACCAGCTAGACGCAGTTTGGTAGTTTGCGTCGGAACTCTGAGACAGACAGACAGACAGACAGACAGACAGACAGACAGACAGAGTGGTTAGAGCTCTAGCTGTGGGAGAGTACAGTCCTGCTTTTGAGAACCTGATGCTGGTTCATCAGTTTTGCTGCCTGCTTGTATTTGCTTCCGCTATGGTTTGGTTGTATATTTGTAAATAAAGCCGATGTTGCAAAACCACCATAAGCTTCTATTACTCTGTGATCCAAAAGGAAACCAAACCAAACATCATAATTCCTGGATGTCTCACCACTCAGAAGTGTGGGGAGTGTGTAACAATATTTTTCAAGGGAGAGTGTCTATTACTGCTTTGTCCCAGCATGACTTGGAGTCATCTGGAACCTCCTGCATGTGGCACCATCTAATATAATTAGTTTGCAAAGAGTGGCTTGAAGGACTACCCGAAGGGAGCCAGTGTGGTATAGTGGCTAGAGTGTTGGACCAGGAGTTGGGAGATCTGGGTTCTAGTCCTCACTTGGCCATGAAAGCTTACTGGGTGACTTTGGGCCCATCACAGACTCTCAGCCCAACCTACCTCACAGGGTTGTTGTTGGGAGGATAAAATGGAGAGGAGGAGAAGGAGAATAATGTAAGCCGCCTTGGGTTCCTTAAGGAAGAAAAAGGCGGGATATAAATGGAATAAATAAATAGGACTGTAACAGACTGTACAGTAGGAAACATCTCCCCACCACCACCTCAAGTGTTTTTTGTTTTTGTTTTTGTTTTACATCAGGCCTGAGGAAGGGTCATGTGAATGTGCAAAGTGCTTTGTGATTTTTGATTGCCCTTAATAAACACATTGGACATTTCCTTTGTCTCCTTGGATATTCCACATAAAGTTGCGTTTATATTTTGGCCATCCAACACGTACAGAAACAAAGAATTCCACTGCCCTGGTTTCCATTTTATTTTAAATGGGCTAACATGGCTACCTTTAGCTTTGGTCTAATTTTTGTGTGTGAACCTAAACCCAACCCTGCTGAATATTGTGTGAAAACATTATTTTTGCAGAAGCGGTGAAAATCAAAAACCTTGTTCTCACTAATCAACACCAATGGGCATTGCAGCAGGCTGCAGCAGGGGGCGATGAGATGAGAAGCTGGGCCATTTCACCAGCTCTGCTGAAAGACCACTTGCTGTTTTCCTCTTCCCTCCCCATCACTCTTCCCTTTTTTGTCCCACCTTTTGGATTGTAAGCTTCCTGGAGCGACTTCGACACAATCAATGAAAAGGCAGGACTGCCTTCAGTTTTGGCTGATTGTGTCTAGTCACTCCAAGAGGCTTTTTGGCTGTGGAGTGGGATAAAATGATTTAAATAAATAACGTTTTACTTTTCAAGGTAGATGTATGACAAACCCTCCACCGAACCCCAGTCCAGTCCACAAGTGATCTGGGGAAACCAGTGTGGACTAAGGATTTAAGTATAATCAGTTGTCCCCCGTCCTTGATTTAAAATTCCTTCCCTGTCCCTTTAATCTGTCAATCCTGCAAAGTCATGGAGCTTTCCAGCTTCTTCTTAAGCAGGACAAATAAGCGGGTGCTCTTTCAATTCCTTCTATTTTAGAGGATGTTGGGATGATTTATTAGGAACCATAGAAAGCCTGTGTATAGGGCTTAGAATTCTACTTCCTGGCCAAAAGTAGTCTGACGAATTAGGGCATTAACTAATGAATTAGCTACCCATTACATCCGCTAGAAGCAAGGAAGTGGAGAAAGAACAGGGTATTTGAAATGAGTCTGCTTTCTTTGTTGCCACTACATTTTAAAGGACTGACGTATTTCTCCATGCTTCTAGAACAGAGATGACCAGTCTCTCTATTCACCAGAGTGAATAGTGTGTTTTGCTGCACAAATGACCATGTTCTTGGGCCTTGATCTCCACTCTGGCTTGGAGGAGGACTCTGAGGTGGAAGAGGCATCATCCAGTGAACCTGCCAGGGTTCTAAGCCCTCCCACTGAACAGTGAAGCAACAGAGACTCGCTGTGCAATCCACAAAGTCTTTAATCAGTTAACATGTCTTAACACCTGTAGCATCTGTGAAGGCTAGGAGCTGTCCTCAATGCCCCATTAGCTAAACAAAGCAAGACAGTTCCTATCAACTAAATGGATGGTTTCCTGCCATGCCTGACAGGCTTTCACTGGCTTCCTCCTTCAGGGAGGGTCCTCCTGACCCAACTTCTGATGTGCAGCCAATCTGGCAGACCACCTCCCACCTCCTCTCAAATCTGCCCACTTAACCCTGTGATGGACTCTGGGATCTGTCAGTTCTGGTGCTTCCTCCCCCTCCGACAAAGGCTGAGTTCCCATTGGGGGGTGGGGAGGGGGAAGATGGTCTCTGAACCTGGGCCTCCTGTTGGATAAGCTCCTGGGAAGATTCATCCCTGACTCCTGGAGAGTCCTGGGGAATTTCCTCCCAGCCTCTCTGTCTCGAATGGGCTTTTCCTGGCTCTGCCTCTGAATCTGACACAGAATCTGAAACTAAACTAGGGAGCCTGGGTTCCAGCCTGACAGAGCCATTGTCTGCTACCTCAGGATCCATGGAGGCTGGTGGCTCCAATGTCAGTGGGGCAGTGAATCTGCTCTGGGTTTCAATCAGAACCAGTCAGAATGCTAAAGGAGCTATCCAAGGTTATGGAAGCACCATGGATAGTTCCTTTAGAGTTCTGACCGGTTCTGACTGAAACTCGGAGTGGATTCACCACCCCACTGACATCGGAGCCACCAGCCTCCACAGCTCAGGAACTTCCAATCTAGAAGATGTGGCTTTATTCAGTTCTTAGGATTCAGAGGTCACCCCTGGTACAGTCATCACTACCCATACAGTGGAGAAGGCAGTGGCTGCAGAATCAGGCAATAGCCTTTCAAGAAACAGACAGCTCCTCAGAGGCGCTGGGGTTAACCACAAGCCCAGATCAGCCAGCCTTCAAAAAGCCTCAAAAGACCTCTACACAATGCTGAGACAACAGCTCTTCCTGATTGTGCTCCACACAACATAGATCTGTCCAGGGTCCTGACAGACCCAGTGTGGCCTTGCCATACTGCATAGCTAGGCTTGACTCTGCTTCATCAGACTTGACTCTGCCTTGCCCTTTTGGTAAGTGCAACTACTTCAGATTGGCTCCTGTGGGAACCTTGAACTGCCCTAGATAAGACAGACCCTCTCGTGAGCGGCCAGGTTCCAAAATAAAGCTGGTGTCCTCTAGGAGCAAAGGCTCTTCAGTTATACAGCACATGCAACCTGGATATTTAAAGAACAGCCTTTTCCCACTTGAATCTGCCTTCCAATTTGACCCTAGAGTCTTCCAATCCCCAAAACATTCTTTCCTGAGTGCTCACAATCTGAACTGGATGGCCAGCTATTAGGGATGGTATAGTACTGTGTTTCCTGCAGTGGCCAGGTGTTGGACTAGATAACCTTTGATATCACTTCTCACCAGTGTAGGCTGGTGGCTCCAATCTTGGTGGTGTTGTGGATCCATTCTGGGTTTCAGTCAGAACCAGCAGAACTCTGAAGAAGCTATTCAAAGTGTTAAAGCCTATCCCCAAAATAGGTTCAGCACCTTGGATAGCTCCTTCAGAGTTCTGGCTGGTTCTGACTGAAACTCAGAATGGATACACAGCCCCCCTGAAATTGGATCCACCAGCCTACACTGCTTCCAACCATATGACTCTAACCCCTTGCTGATTTTTGGACATTTGGCTTTAACACTCAACATACAAATGGATTCTCAAGGCAATCACAGGGCTGCTCACCCATTCTTATTTCTTACTCCAGGCCTAGCTATTACTGTATCAGTAATCTTCCATCATTCCTGCCTCTCAGGTTTAGGGTGGCCACTTAAGCACCACCCAAAAAGAGGACACAGAATTATATTTAAATTGACATATGGTAATTTATATGTATAGGTGCACATTTGGAAATAGTTTCTGCAATTTAACTTGAAATACAATCAGTACCACGTTTATTATGCACCTCACCATAGCGGGGCAGACTTCCGGGGAGTGACACTTTCTGGGGACTTCCTCCTTTTCCTACCTCCAAGTCCATGTTTTTTTCCAGAAAAAAATCCATCCATATTTTTGTGTGCATTTTCAAATGGATGCATTTATAGGCGCATGTCCCCATTGACTAATGTGTGTTTGTGCTCATTTTAGAAGGGTTTGCCATATTTTTTGTGCTTTTTCCAAACATGCACATATTGTCGACTGCATTCCCCGCCCCACCCCCAGAACACATCTGCTGAATTCCTTCTTTGCCCAGTGGTCACTGCTGGTGAAATAAAACAGTCAGTGGGCTGGTGATAGCAATGCAGCCATTCATCGGGGGGGGGGGGTTGTCCAATCAAGCACAGAAGATCCATGAGAGGATACTGAAACCTGGATGTTGGGCCTGTTAAGTTTGGCACTGGCCACAGAGCCGATGGCAGGCAAACCAAGAACAAGCCCAGCAAAGATTTCTTTCAGTCAAGTTCCTTAGCAATGTGGATAAGTTGATTTCAATGCACAGCAGCTGTTGCTGACGCTAGCTGTGAAGTTTGTTCCTATCATGAAATCTAATGATGAATGAAACTGAAGATCTGGAACAGGCAGTATGTTCTTCGGAGGTGGTAGACACAGATGGCAAGATGGAGGAATGCGGCAGACATATGGCCAGGAGAACAGACCAAGACAGCCCAACTGAGGGGGTGGGGGAAAGGAACAGGCACTCGCTGACTGGTGCAGGCTGGACTTGGGGGTTCTGGTTGGGGAGGAATTCTTTGCAGGTTACAACAGGGTTGTAGCCAGTGGAAGCTGATGGCCCCGATGTCAGTGGGGTGGAGAATCCACTCTAGGTTTCAGTCAGAACCTGTCAGAAATCTAAAGGAGCTCTCTATGGCGCTGAAGCTATTTTAGGATTCAGCACCTTGGATAGCTCCTGTAGAGTTCTAGCTGGTTCTGACTGAAACCCAGCGTGGATTCACTGCCCCATGACATCGGAGCTGCCAGGCTCCACAGTGGGGGCTCAGGAGGCCTCACCCTCTAATCCTATGATGGTCCCCTTAGTTACCATTTTTGAAGGTGATATGGGTAGGGTGGCCATCCGTCCTACTTTACAGAGGAGAATCCTCTAATTGAAGGGATTTCTAAGGACAGCCCTCTATTTGAAGGTGTTGTCTTTCTGAAGGGCTGTGTGGTTCAAGCTTGGTTTGAAGATAAAGAATCAAAAGAAGGCAGGGCAGAGAGGCCTCTGTTCTTTGAGGTCTTGACCATTGTGGCTGCATCTTGCCATTGTCTTCCATTCATGTGAAAGCTAAAAACTCCGATGTATGCCTAGGATAGCCATGTGTCCCACTTTTCAGAGGACAGTCTTCTATTTGAAGGCATCCTCTGTTTGGAGGGCTGTCGGAGGACAGGCCTCTCTCGGAAGATGTCCTCTGTTTGAAGGGATGTTCAGTCCAAGTCTGGTTTTAAAATCAAAAACCTTAAAGAGGAAAAGCCCAGGGGTTTGGAATTGTCCATCAACTCAGTCTCCTGGCCCATCAACCTGGCCAGGAGACTGAGCAGGCACACAGATCACCTGGCCCCACTTTGCCCCACGATGCCAAGATGTACTGTAGTTCTATTTAAATTATAGTAATTATTGCTAAAGTAGATCTAGCAGAACTATGTGCGGGTTAGGGAAGTCTGCCCCTAGTGGCTGCAGGTATTATTGCAGGCTTCAACCATCTTTACATTAATTAAAATGAATTAATTTGGTTTTAAAACAAACAAATAAAAAACCCTCCAAGGTGCACACCCCTTGGGTCCCCTTAGTATCTCTGCGAAGTTTCAGGAGTCTAGGTTTCACAGCCTTTGTGCTATGGGGCTGATGGTTTAGCCAGACACACACACATCCCCTATTGTTATTATAGATATGCTCTACACACATAAATCAGCATATGCACATTTTAGGCAAATTTATCCTCTCCTTTGTCCTACTTTTTTTTTTTTAGTGAGATGTAAGTGGACACCCTATGTGAGTGGGAGGATGAACTGGGAGGTTGGGCCATGTGGACTTCATATTACAGGGCCTCAGGGTTCATGTAGAGAACCTGATGATGACACCAGGCAGTATTATTTAGTGTGGTTGGATATGCACAGGCATGACTATATGCTCCAGCATTTCACAGATGAAAATAGGGCTTTTCATGCCCTCTGTTCTTGTACCAAACATGGCGGCCGGAGCCCTCTCCACCCCGGAAACTCTCTGCTTTGTCTGCTCTATGCTTTGACTCGTGCTGCACTGGGAGGTTAAAGACACTCTAGAAGAGGATGTGGTTGCCTTACAAAATGAGCATTACCAGCATGAGAAATAGAAGACTCAGCACAGCATGGTGCCTGAGTGCTCATGTGCGAGTGGTTCCTTGCTGGCGCGTTATAGACAAGACCAGTGGGATCTGGAACAAAATGTTACAACGTGGAGTGCTTCAGAGAGATAAATAAATACAGAAAGAAATAAAGATGGCTCTTAGTATGCTTGTTTATTTATTTATGTATTTATTTAATCTATTTATTACATTTATATACTGCCCAATAGCTAAAAAGAGCCTCGTGTGGCGCAGAGTGGTAGGTGGCAGTATTGCAACTGAAACTCTCCCCATGACCTGAGTTCGATCCCAACGGAAGCTGGGTCCCAGGTAGCCGGCTCAGGTTGACTCAGCCTTCCATCCTTCCGAGGTCGGTAAAATGAGTACCCAGCTTGCTGGGGGGAAAGGTAGTCAAGACTGGGGAAGGCAATGGCAAACCACCCCGCTACAGTCTGCCATGAAAACGCCAGCGCAAGCGGCGTCCCTCTAGGGGTCTGTAATGACCCGGTGCTTGCACAGGAGGAACCTTTCCTTTAGAGGGCCACGGTGGCTTAGTGGTTAAGATGCTGAACTGCAGACCGGAAGGGACAGCAGTTCGAGACCTGAGTGCCGCGTGACGGAGCGAGCTCCTGTCTTCAGTCCCAGCTCCTGCCAACCTAGCAGTTCGAAAGCAAGAAATTGCAAGTAGATAAATAGGTACCGCCTTGGCAGGACAGGTAACAGCGTTCCGTGCACCTCGGTGTTGAGTCCTGACGGCCACATGACCACGGAAGCGTCTTCGGACAGTGCTGGCTCTTCGGCTTAGAAATGGAGATGAGCACCACACCCTAGAGTCGGACACGACTGGTTGGGGACACCTTTACCTTTACCTTTTTTACAATAGCTAAAGCCTTCTGGGCAGGTGACAAAAAATTAGTATTTATAGTATTTTTAGTTAATTTGAGGGCTCATTCTATTTTTTGTTACTTATTACATTTATAGTCTTTCCCCCCCTCTTATGGGGAGCCCAAGGCAGCTTACATGGTCCTCCTCATTTCCATTTTTTCTTCACAACAACCCTGTGAGGTAGGTTTGCCTATGAGTCAGTGATGAGTCACCCAGTGAGCTTCATGGCTGAGTGGGGACTTGAACCCAGATCTTCTGAGTCCCAGGCCAACACTCTAACCACTACGCCACACAGGTTCACAAAGCAATGGACAAACAACAGCAAGGGGCAATTCCAAGATATAATAGCTACATGAGCAAGTATATAGCTTTTTAAAAACTTTATTGCACTTTTAAACTGCCCAATAACACAAGTTCTCTGGGCAGTGTACAATACATTAGAAACATACACAAACAGTGCAACGATGACTAAAAACAATACAGAATAAAAGCAGCAGCAAAGAGTGAAAACATTATAGCGCCTAAAATCAAGGTAAAAGCAGCAGCAAAATAAAACAGTCTTAAGTTTTGAAGGCACTAACACAGTTCTTAAAAGAGTGGCACTGAAAAGACCATACAGTAGATGCCGGGTGAGCTGCACTGGGGAGTGCATTCCAGAGATGTCAGTGTGGCATAGTGGTTAGGGTGCTGTACTGGGGCTTGGGAGACCCACTCAGCCATAAAGATAGCTGAGGGAGCAATCCTATGGCCACTAGTCAGTGGCTAGGCAGCCATAGGATACGTCGGTTTCTGGGAACTGACCTCAGAGCCCATGCTCCGAGGTTGGGTCCCTAAGAACGGCCGAACGGCCCCGCGCCCCTTGCTTGTAAAAGCAGTGCAGAGCGGCATAAAAGGGGTGTTCCTGGGGTCCAGCCAGGGCGGGGAGGGTGGAAATGCTAGTACGACACATCCTATGTGTCGTCTGGCCACTGTCGCCCCCGCTCTGCCTTACCACAGCTAGACAGCTGAAATCAACTGTCTAGCCACAAATGCAGGGCAGGAGAAGCACACAGGAGATGATCCCGTCTGTGCTTCTCCTGCCATGCATTGGATAGGCGGTCGTCTCAGAGTAAAAGAGGCGGCCGCCTCTCCCCATAGGATTGCACCCTGAGTGAAGTGACTTTGGGCCAGTCACTGACTCTTAGCCTAACCTATCTCACAGGGTTGTTATGAGGATAAAATGGAGAGGAGGAGGCTCATGTAAGCCACCTCGGGCTCCTTGGAGGAAAGGCAGGATATAAATGTGACAAATAAAATAATAATTGAGATCATAATTAGGGGTGAGGGAGAAATTGGTTTGGTGAGCATTTTCATGTATACTTACCTAATTTCACACTTTTGCATCAATGTGCAAATCGAAACTCCGTTATTCTCCGAAATTTGGACTTCCCTGAATTGTGCAATGTCGTTCTCTAGCGAACAAAACTCATACAAAAATGCGTATATTAGGGAAAAGTGCACACAAAAATGCAGGTATTATAGGATTATTGTATTACATTATTATAGAAAATAAGGTAGTATGATAGAAAATAGCATGGAAACGCCTCATAGGAAAATTGCTTGTAAAAACTGTATATTCGGTGAAATTGTGTTCAGAATGCACAATTAGGAGAAACAGGTGGAAAATGCATACAAATTTCCATGAGAACATTTTATATAACAATTCTCAAAGTTCAGGATGAACCAAATTTTAAGATTGGAAAAACGAGAAAGCGAAATCGACAGATTCATCCAGCCCTAATCCTAAGTGACATGTGTGCTATGGACCAAGTGTGTGTGTTTGTGGCAGGGGCTGGAACTAGCTAGAACTAGCTAGAACAGTTCTATAACTCCCTCAAACTCTCCCTCCCTCCCTCCCTCCCTCCCTCTCTGTGGGTTATCTGACCCTGGCCCCCTGGTGTGGTGTCATCCTGAGTTTCTGCACTCATGCTCCATTTCATTGGCTGTTGCTCACAGGCTAGAGAAATGTGTAGTGTAGCATTGTCCCATCCAACGTTTTGTTTTACCACACATTGCGTTGGGACAGAGAAAGAGAACTGACTCTGCTTTGGCCTCCTCCCTCCAAGCAATGTCTTTGCTGAAGATCCTTAGCTCTGCTCAGAGAAAACCTCCACTTCCCAGGTTTCCTGAGGGGAGAGGGAAAGACCGTTAAACCAGTTTAATGTCTGTAATATATACATGCACCAGTGGTACATGCTGTAGAAATGGGTATGAATACTGAGGTATTACACAGCCATTTTCACCTGGGCTTCTATTCATGATGGCTGACACCTCTGTTCGTGGGCCACGGAAGATAAAGCAGTCTAATAGGAGCTAATGAAATATTTACTGGCTTTTAAGAAGTAATTAGGACAATGCAATGGAAGTTTCACCACGGAAGCTAATGTGAGTAAAATGAAAACCTGAGATGAATTTTTCATTTCTGTGAACTCATCTGGATAATCAGTTCCCCCTTTCGATAATCAGATATAAAAGCACCAGATTAGGTTTATTCCCTGGGTGCTTCAGATGTACATGTGGTTGACCACTGGATGGGGCTGGTGCTGGTTTAGGATGAGCAGCTTTTCAGTTGTTCCAAGCAACTGTGCTATTGAGAGAAGATTGATGCGCAGGTCTCATTGAGTTTAATAGGACTTCCTCCCAAGCAACTGTGTGTGGACTGCAGCTTTAAAGTCTTACTTTCTCATCCGGGAACCTTGGGAACTGGTCTGGAAATGGATATTTGCAAATGTTCAAAATGTACAACAATTGCCAGTTGCGCCATTCAAATATTTCCCAACCCATTGCGCCACTGTATTCAGCCTTCCCAACCCATTGTGCCATTCAAATGTTGTGCAATTCCCAGTTGCGCCATTCAAATGTTGCGCCAACAGTTGCGCCATTCAAATTCCCAGTTGCGCCATTCAACTCCAAAATTTGAACTTCAAGAGTTTTAGGCTATAATCTATGCATGCTTACTTGTGAGAAAGACCCAGTGAATCCAGTATACGTCTGCAGTGACTGTAGCCATGAACTGTCTCCCTCTCAGCAAAGGCCACAGTGACCCTGGTTTGACCTACTTAGGTACCCACCCAGTGCCAGATCCAGGTTTTTGAAGGTCCTGGGGCAAGACGTCCTCCATGGGCCCCTCCCTCAGTGAGTCTGCCTTCTCACCACCATTGTCACCAGCTGCTCTTGCTCCTCCTCCTCTTCTTCATCATGGCTGCCGCTTCCTCGCTTGGCAGGCAGAGAGCCAGGGAGCAAGCAGGCCGTGGCATCTGCTGCTTCTCCTTCTCATCACCACCATTGGCAAAGTGCGAGGCAGGTGAACAAGCAGGTTGCCATGGTGAAGAGGAGGAGCAACTCCAGGGGGGTTTGTCAGTGGGCCCCTGCTGGGCTGTGGGCCCTTGGCAGGTGCCTGACCATACCTACCCTTGACACTGGCCCTGTCCCCACCCACTTGCTGAAGACCAACATACCATGCAATGCTAACTGGAGATAGTATGGTTCAGTTGGACAGAGTTGGACTTGGAAGATCCTCTTGCACTACTCAGAAGCCTACTGGCTGCCCTTGCTCCAATCACCCTTTTTCAGCCTAGACTACCTCATAGGTTTGTTGTGAGGACAAAATGGGGGAGAATCCACATGTTCCTGAAGGGAAGGTGCAACTTAATAGGTATCAAATACTTTATTAAGAATTTATAATTCAAACAAGAAGGGCCGTAGCTCAGTGGTAGAGCCCCTGCTTTGCGTGCAGATGGTCCCGGGTTTGATCCCCGGCATCTCCAGGTAGGGTGAGGGAAGAATCCTGCCAGAAACCCCAGAGATCCACTGCCAGTCAATGTCAACGATACTGGGCTAGCTGGATCAAGGGTCTGACGCAGTCCCAGGCAGCTTCCTATGTTACTAAGAACACGTATAAACAGTACTGTAATAATTACTTTGAAATTAATAGTAGAATTGCTGTAAATGAAAAATAGAATGTGAAGCAGCTCTGTGGTGCTATGAGAAGGGAGGATGCATATTTTCTTTGGAAATGTTGTTTTTATTTTGATGATTTTATTGTACACCACTTTGAGGGTCATGGTGGGCAGGAAAGAGATATATACTGTTCATAATATATATATATACGTATTTATCTCTTGTTTATTTCAGAAGGTAGGACCCAAACCAACAGGTTCACATTAGAAGAAAGAGGATTTTGTCTAAACGTTAGGAAGAATTTCCTGAAGTTTTGAGGTGTTTGACTGTGGGATAGGCTGTCTTGGAAGGTGATGGATGCCTCCTTCATTAGAGGTTTAAGCAAAGGCTAGATGGCTACCTATCAGGGATGATGGAGCAGTGGATTTCCTGCATTGGTGGTGGTGGGTTGGACTAGATGGCCTTTGAGGTCTCTTCCAACAACTTATTTGCTATGTTTTTACTTGAAAAAATCATTCGAACTGGTGCACCAGAATTGACTCTAATAAGAGCACTGTTTTGCCAATGGTTTTTTTGGCAACGGTTCTTTTTGGATATTCAGAGGCAATAAACACACCAATGGGTGAAGGAAAGACGTTTACTTAGCTAACACTGGCAAATAAAGCAAGAAAAAGCAAGAAAAAACATTAAAAGCATAAAGCTATTGGGAACACCACACTCTTATCAAGATACTATCGGCAGAAAATGTAACCCCATAATGGCCTGGCCTGCAGTACCTATTCTGGATTGGCCTGTGGTGAGATTCTGCCTTGAGAAGGTCCCAAGGAATCATATACTATCTCCTTGATCCCTCCCATTCTGGTCATAGTCCCATGACTTCATACATTCTTGTAGAGTGGAAAACAACCAGCCTCAACAATTAGCAGGCAGCCAGTCCAACACAGATAGCTTCTATCCCTGCTCTTGGCTGGCCTTGACATCTTGCCAAAGGCCTTATCTACAAGTCCCTAGCTGTCAACAGCCTGGTAACTAAGAGTGTAAGGCACAGCTAAACAGGCCCAAATGGCACTCTAGACATGAGCAAGACAACTGATAATGACACAAACTCCTCGAAATACAATGGTCTTCCGTGCTTCTACTACGAGCACTTAGCATTTATATATCATTATATTATCTTAAAAAACAACAACAGCACTTACAGCTTTGCTGTAAAGTCAGCCAGTATTATTACCCATGTGTTTGTTTATTCATTTATTTGAAGTATTTTTATGCCACTCCTTAGTCAAAAAGTCTCCAAGAATGGCTTACATATCATCAGTGAAACAAGATGGTTCCCTGCGGAGAGGCTTACAATATAAGGACACATGACACACAAAGAAAAAGAAATGGAGAGGAAAAAGGAGAAAAATTAATTTCTTCTGCAGGGTTGATGGAATGGCTCTGCTCTCCCTCTGCACAGCCTGCTGGAATGGCTGCTGCTGGTGACCATTGAGGGAGGAGGAGCCTTCATGAGGGAGGCCTTTCTTCAGGGCTGGTGGAATGGGTCTGCTTCCTCCTCTCATCTCCCTCAGCTCAGCCTGCTGGAATGTTGCAAGAGAACCTCAGGTGGGGCCAGGTATACTGTGGGTTAGCCACTGATTTTCTACATGCTGTACCACCAAATGGAGGAGGACAGAACCTTGGGTACTTGTAGCCAGAATCCCAACACTACAGACCAGAGTACTCTTGGTCTGGTCCTGGGAATCATGTGAACCTGGGAAGCCAATCCCATGTTACTGGGGAACTAGTTGTTGAGGAAGGTGATTGCACTGGTTTTTTTGTGCCCCCACCCATTTCCAGGACTGCCTGCTTTTCCAGCTTGGCAGAGGAGGTGGTCTGGTCTGCACACCCAACATGGAGGAAGGCTGAAGCCAAAAGAATGGCCATCTAATGAGCTTGGGAGTTGAACTGCAATGCTCCCTGGTCCACAACTCCCACTCTTAGTAAATAAACGTATCTGGAGACTTAGTCATACGTAGAGTAGGTCCACTGCAATCAGTGGGACTTAAGTTAGTCATGACTAGGGATGTTAGGTGGGCCGCGGTGGCTTATTGGTTAAGACGCTGAACTGCAGACCGGAAGGTCGGCAGGACAGCAGTTCGAGACCCAAGTCCCGCGTGATGGAGTGAGCTCCCGTCTTCAGTCCCAGCTCCTGCCAACCTAGCAGTTCGAAAGCAAGAAATTGCAAGTAGATAAATAGGTACCGCTTCAGTGGGAAAGGTAACAGCGTTCCATGCACCTTGGTGTTCAGTCCTGCCGGCCACATGACCACGGAAGTGTCTTCAGACAGCGCTGGCTCTTCGGCTTAGAAATGGAGATGAGCACCACACCCTATAGTCAGACATGACTGGTTGGGGACACCTTTACCTTTACCCTTTTTAGGGATGTTAGAGAAATCTGCAATGGATTCAAATGAATTTGGATTTCTATGAATCTGACCTGCTGATTCCACAGCAGACCAGCTTTTTCCGAGTCATGTGGACTCGCGGATCAGAGTTTTTAAAAACTTTTTTTTGGTTTTTTTTTGCACCAATACACGTTCACTAACGTGTATTAGTGCATTTGCACAAGTATGCATTAGCACTAATGTGAACTAGTGCTAATGTGAATTTGCACAAGTACAACAAAATTCAGGTTAAAAAAATTCCAATTCCATCAGTGAGCAGATGATGGAATGAAAGATGCCTGACAATCCACAACACACAGATGGCATGGATTTAGCAAAATCCAGACATCCCTAGTCATGACTAACCTAAGTCCTGTTGATTGCAATGGGTCTGCTCCAAGTATGAATAAGTCTGGATGCAACCCTTTATTCTTCTTCCTTTCTCCAGCATTCTTCCATAATGGAACTGAAGGCAATACGTGGAGGGTTCCAAAGAGATCATCCATTTCAGCACCAACCAGACCCAGACCTGCTTAGTTTCAACAAAGGTGTTGCATTGTGTGTTTTCAAACCATGCCCTGCGACCTTGAGTTGTATCTAGATGTGGTCATACTTAGATTCGTTCTGTTGAAATCATAGAATCATAGGGTTGGAAGGGGCCTACAAGATCATCAAGTCCAACCCCCTGCTCAG
The DNA here is from genome assembly GCF_057233095.1 of Heloderma suspectum. Lineage (NCBI taxonomy): Eukaryota > Metazoa > Chordata > Lepidosauria > Squamata > Helodermatidae > Heloderma > Heloderma suspectum. The sequence continues at coordinate 26,659,838 of NC_139469.1, forward strand.
TGCAGGAAGCCTGATTCCCAGGTGGTCTCCCATCCAAGTATTAACCACGGCTGACCCTGCTTGGCTTCCAAGATCAGATTAGATCAGGCTTTGATGTCTCTCAGGACAAGAATCAGTGGGACTTAAATTATTCATGACCCATTTGTTTCAATCGGCCTACTCCATGTATGATTAAGTCCTGATCCAACTCACAGTATTTCAAAAACCTTAAAAAAAAAAAAGCACTGCCACTGTGATTTGGAAGGCCTTTGGCTGTAAAGTGTTAGAGAAATTGAATAATAAAAATACAGACATAAAAGCACAATAGCTGGAGCAGCCCCAGGTAACAGCCAATGCAAGCCCCCATTGTAAGGCATCGGCAGGCTTAAACCAGGACCTTACTTTTTGCACCAGAGGCAGCATGGCCAGAGAGGGAATTATCAGCTGAACTCAGCACCACCACCTAGGGAGAATTGCAAGCCACACCGGCTGACCGGTGACCTTGAGAACTGATGGTGCTTCACCTGGCTCTATAAAGCTTCAGCCCTGGGGTTTCCTCTTTAGTCTGAGCAGCTTGTTGTCACCTATGGAAGTTCCAGGAGTTTCTGCATCAGGAAGCTGCCTGCCTAAGCTATCCTGTTTTGCCCTGGCTGACTAGCTGCTGCTTAGAGAACCTGACCAGTAGGCGATGTCATTTTTGCCTGGTTCCCTCCTGGCGGATAGCTTGTTTCCTCCTAAACACGGGGCTCTGATCCTGTTATCACTTGAGGTTCTGCCTCTCCATGAATCAATCATTTCCCCAATCCTGAAGGGGAGCTCCCATAATGCTTGACCATTTGGCTGTGGTGTCTGAGGCTGATAGGAGGTACAGTCACAAACATCTGTGGGGGATGTTTACCCCTGGGAGAGAGGATATGAAGTTGGTAGCTGAAGCAAAGCTTGTCAGAGCTGTTGTATCAGCAGCTGATTTACATGAAGGCCTTATAAATGAGCTGGAAGCTCCACTTCTTCCTAGCTCTCGGACCGGTTCTGATCCAGGGTACCCAAATAGCCTCATGTAAAGGATAGCTTTGGGGAGTTTGGTGAGCATGGTCTCAATGGCAGGATCTTTCCTGTAGTCCAGATAACTGATGAACCTCAGAATTGAGGTTCTGCAGTGTCTCAATTGGAATGATGGGACTGAAAGTGCTACAGAAATGGCGAGTTCACTGGGATGTTTGGAAGAGCTCAGCTTCTCTCTCTCTCTCTCTCTCTCTCTCTCTCTCTCTCTGTGTGTGTGTGTGTGTGTGTGTGTGTCTGTCTGTCTGTCTGATCTTCCCTTGCTGTAAGGAGATCTCAGGTTCAGGATCAGGGTGTGGTTGGACCCCGACAGAATCTCGATACCCATCCAAGGCCATTATATCCATTATTTATAGAGCCTGGTAGGCTGTTTCCCAAAGGAAGATCCTGATAGTGGTCACTCTAAAGGAGGATAGTAGACAGGGAGAGGTCTCAGAAACACCTTTTGTGCAGTCTATGGATGAGTTTGTTGTTGAAGTAACATAATGTTTGGTGCTTGAAACAAAACAAGAAACCCTGACTGTTACCCTAGGAAACATATTTCCCAATGAATCTATCCATCACCTTTCCTCAAACAATTGTCTTGCACAATGAGGGCTAGAAACATGTACCTTCTTTAAGTGAACATTTCCTCAACACCTTGGGCAAACAAACAGTGCACTAAATTCCACAGCACTTGGGTGTGCAAAAATCTCATTGCTTGGATTTTGGCATAGATAGATAAGGGCTATTGATGTGACCCAAACTGCCAGATCATATTTAAGGACAGTAGGATTCTTTAATGAAACCAACCAACCAAACTCTGCTCCTATAGAATCGGGATCATCAGAACAGAGAAACTGGGGATTTAGTCAAAGTAATCATTGGTGAGAGAAGTGATCAATATACAAAAGGTTATTGCGTGCATGGGGAGAGAGATATTAAGTTTGCGCCCAGTGTGTGCTTAATGGAATTGTGCTGACAATGGAGTTTCTCCAGCTAGCAGCAGAGGGAGCTAAAGAAATGGAAGTGACATGGGCAAGCTTTTTGCGAAGGCACTGAAACAGGAGCTAAATTTTTAAAAGAGGACTGAGCATATCGAGGGAGAGAGAGAGGGAGCACACTCTCAGAAAACCCCAAAGCTTTCCCCAAAGAGGCAGCTTTGCTAGGCTAAAATAAATACAGTCAAGTGCCCCACCATCATCTTTTATTTAAAAATGTCCAATCCTTCTGGCAGCCTGGAGGATGCAGCGAAACAGAGAGTCCGAGATGGCAAGATGAGACGAGAGGAAGTGGATGATCCACAACCTGAGGGGAAGAGACTGAAGCTGGGGAACGAAGGAGGAAGCATTGGGCAGAAAGGAACTGGAGGAGAAGAAGAAAGTGGGAGCATCTCTTGCCCAGGCAGAGAAGAGTCAGCAACCCAGACAGATGGCGAAGGCCAAACTGTAAGTAGAGATGTTTCGACTGGTGATGCATGTTTGTGGGGAGAGACTTAAAGATGACTTTTGGTGGTGGGAAAATGACTTGGCTCTGTGAAGTTGATAAGGTTTCACACAGATGGGACTTGATACTGTCCTGCCCTGTTGAGCGTGGCAGACCATCCACAGATCATTGCCTGTTGTCCATAAGAGTTTTCAGGGTGGTAGCCCAGACCTCTTTTGCAAGTGTACTGCAAAGAGACACTCGCCTTGCAAAGATGAGTTTCCTGGTCTGCTTTCCTCCATGCCTTCAGAGTCAGGAAGGACGGCCTCTCTTGGGAGGGGGCAGCTGTAATTGCTTATCGGACCAGGCCCCTTGCCTTGACTTGGAAAGAGTAGGAGAACCTTGAATAGGACAGAATGCTTTGGTGGGGAGTGGCATCTCTTAAAGGGGGGACTGTTCAGTTTTGGGGGGCTTTCAGAAAGAAAAACAGCACCCATACACTGCTGTTAAGGTGGGTAAGCCATTTTTTTTTTTAATTCTTCCCTGTCATTGGATCATTTGACTTCCTCAGGATAGTTGGGTTGATTCTTTCTTTGCCTTATGCTGAGGATGTAGTTGAAAGTTTGCCTTTAAACAACACAAAACCAGGGAGGGAAGCTTCTGCCTGTAGTGCAGCGAGGTGTGCCTCCGTTTGCTTATGCCTCCATTGCATTCTCCGCCTGTGTAGGTGTTAGCTCAGCAATTGCCCCAGATGCAGAATCGGAGTTGGCTGAGTTAACTCACCGGCAGATCGGAAGTTTGTCGTGTTGTCTCGTTTCAAAAGGCAGTGTTTTATCTTCCCCCTGTCAATGCCTCTCTGAATTGAGATCCACTCCCTTGCCAGATAAGGAATCAATGAATAATGCGCGCTTTGGAGGGATTTACAGACCTGCTAATTTGAAAGGCAGGCGGAGTGCTTTTGCTTGATTCATCCTGCTGGTAGATTTCTTTCTCTGAATGCGGCCGTTTGCCTGGTTGACAGCATGCAATTAGTATTTCACACATCATCGTTGGTGTACAACAGCAAGGAGCTGGCACGACGCTCGCTTCCTCCGTGCCCCCCTTGCCTTTGGCATTCACGTACCCTTCCAATGCTTTGGAGAGGGCTCTGTGCGTGTTGGATGCTGTGCCACCCAACGGTAATCAGACCGCTCTTGTTGGCAGCACTCCTGAGGAACTGAAAGTAAGGCAGCTGAACCTGTCAAAGGGTGTGTAATTCAGCGGGGCTGGTAAAGTCACTAAACCAGACAAAACCTTGAATAGATCTAAGGGAATGGCTGAAGATTACGCTTTGCTCCTGCCTGTTCCACACTCCCTAGTCTCCTAAGCAGTAAGATGCATCCTTCTGAAGCAGGTAGAAGGGAATGTGTTGGGGGCCACGGGGTGTGCCCCGTAGCCAGCACTGGGTGGGTCTGGAGCTACAAGTGGGTGGGGGCACCCTCTTTTCTCCTCCCTCTTCCTTCCTGCCCAGCAGACTGCTGGCAGACAGATTGCTGTCGCCAGAGGTCTAAACCGATCCCATGCAGAGGGATTTGACAATTAGGTTGAGAACCTCAATCTGCCCCCCCCCCCAATCTTACAGGGTCAGGTTTCCTTTTGAGGAGAGTGTGCTGGAGAAACACAGTGTTTTCCTCAAATTTGCTTTTCTACAAGTTGAACAGGCAGGGTCAGTCTCTAAAGCAAAATCAGTCCCTCCCCCCACCCCCAAACAGCGATGTGTCAGCCCCCACATAGCTGCGTCTTGCCAAACAGCTGCAAAAATGTTTTCTCCTTGTTCAGTGGCTTGATCTACCACCTTCAGTGCCCATCCACGCAGGTGCAGGTATGGGGGCATGTCATACCAGAAGCAAAAAGAGTTTTGATGTGATTAGTGATGGTCCTCAGGGTAGGTCTGTACATTGGCTAAAGCCATATCTGGAGGCTCTTGCTCACATATCCAAGAAGATGGCTGAAGCTTTTCAATGGGTGTTTGCCCAGCCCTAGGTCTCTCATCCAGTTGCCTCCTGATTTCCTTCCAAAGCTTAATTTCTAAAACCAGAAATGCCTCAAGGGAAAGAGAGCAGGCCAAAACTCAGCCCGAGGTCTGTGAGTGCAATCCAGAGGAAATTAGATGCACCCAAGTGGTAGAGCACAGAGCCGTGGAAGGCCCCAGATCCGATCTCTGGAAAGTCCACAGACAACAGAAAGGAGAGAGTCCTCTTCCTGACACCTAGACAACAGCCACCAAGTAGCATACAGCAAGGGTAGGGAACTTGTAGGTCAAACCATCAGGAGGGCCGCAGCTCCCATCAGCCTTAGTTAGGGACGTACGGACTATGTAAAACACACCTCATCTGTATTTTGGGGATGGTCAGGCGCCTTTGGTTCCATCATCCATTTACAGAAGGATCCAATTTTTTCGTTATGTGCAAGAATACACAAATCCATAAGAGGGTTCACAACAATTTACACCATTGATTGATTGACTGCATTTATATCCTGCCTTTTTCCCTCTTGCAAGGAACCCAAGGCGGCTTACATTATCCTCCTCCTCTCCGTTGTATCCTCACAACAACAACCCTGTGAGGTAGGTTGGGCTGAGAGTCTGTGACTGGCCCAAAGTCACCCAGTGAGCTTCCATGGCCAAGTGGGGACTAGAACCCGGATCTCCCAGCTCCCAGTTCAGCACTCTAGCCACTACACCAATTTCCCTTAGTATGTAATGTTTACCATATTATCCCCCATTCCATTCAACTTTTCCCTGCATATGTTATCAGTCTCAGCAGAAACTTTGCATATTTTCCTACAAATATGCGCAAATTTTGGGAAAGTTAAAAAAAAAAATCAAATCCAAATGTCCACAGACTTCCCATGGCCTGAGGGGGCCAGTCCACAGCAGATTCTGCAGGTTGGATGCTTAGAAATCCAAGCTCCTTTTAGTCCATCTCGAATTTCTCCAGCATCCCTAGCCAGCATAGCCAATGATGAGGGATGATGACAATTGTAGGCCAAACATCTGGAGGGCCACAATCCCTGGTGTAGAGGGTACCAGGTTAGATGGACCAATGGTCTGTCTCTATATAATGTGACTTCGTATATTCATACAGCAGCTTCACCTTACGTCTTGTCATGTACACGTTACATATCTCCCCCCATCACCCCCTCCTCTTCCGTGGTGTTGGTTGGGCCTGGCTAGATGGGGTTGTACCATTGCTGTTGCTACCTCTGCTGCTACTTCCATGAAGTAGAGGAAGTCAAACTGCCTCCATGGTGTTGAGGCTAGCAGCGTTGGCCCCCCCAGGACTCCAGTGGTCATAGCAAGATGGGGAGGGTGTGGGGGAATTCACACACACCTGATCTGGCAATAATGGGAGCTGAAATGAATTGGCAGCTGTTCCAAGTTTGTCGAAATTCCCGATTTCCCCACTTGGGTTTTGAGTGTACAATTCTAACTCCAAAATTTGACATTCACATGCTTACACTACAATCCTACGCATGCTTACTTGGGAGTAAGACCCACTGCAATCAATGGAATTGGCTTCTGAGTAATCATCAGGCCGTTAGTCTTGTTGGTATGCCTTGATTGTTTTGGTAGTGATGAAATATCTAGCTGTCATCTGTCAAATATTAAAATACCTTTGCCTGCCTTTTATCAGGTGCTTCCAGATGCTATGTTCCATTGTGTGCCAGCTATTCGAAAGGACTGCTTGCAAAATCAGGGTGGACAGCAGTGAACAGGGGCAATTCCCAAAGGGATTAAGAGTAATCCAACCAGGGATTAAAAGTAATCCAACCTGAAGCCCCAATAACTCTTGCTTCTCTGCATATAAACCCCATTGCCTGTTAAGATTTTCTGGCAGGCTTGGAGTCTCTACAGTGAGAGAAATCCAAAAAGCTGTGGGCCAAAGCAAGCTACCTTTCCTGTAGTGGCCCCAAGAACGCTCTTTGACCTCTGTGTAAGGTGTTCTTGTTTCAAAGCGTCTATGTCAACCTTCCCCAACCTGGTGCCCTCCAGTTGTATTGGACTACAATTCCCATAATCCCATAGCCATTTGTTTTCCTGAGCAAAGCCCAGCCTCCAAAGGTCATGCCTAACATGTAGGCTGGCCTTCCCCCAAGCTGGTGCCCTACAGATGCTTTGGACTACAAGTCCCATCAACTACATGGTCAGAGATTATGGGAGTTGTACTACAAACATCTGGAGGACCCCAGGTTGGGGAAAGGCTGATGTAGGCCTTGCAATGCAAGGCTGGCTGGGGGATGCTGGGATTTGTAGTCCAATGCATTTGGAGAGCTCCAAGTCGGGGGGAAAGTTGCTCTGATGGATATTTGAACTTAGGATACTGCCTTATTTGTCCATTAGCCCAGGACATGGTGCCCTTTGGAAGTGTCATGCTATAGCTCCTATCATCCCCAGCTAGCATGGCCAAGAATGGGAGTTGTAGTCCCACATCTCTGGCAGGCACCAGGTTTGGGAAAGCTGCTCTCTTCGGACTGGCAGTGGCATCTGCCTTTATCCTTGCATTGGCAACATCAAGAATTGAACCTGGGACCTTCTGAATGCAAAGTATGTGCTCTACCATTTAGCTATCACCACCATCACCATTACCATCATCTTGTCTGGATCCACTTTACTCACTGCACCTGAATCCAGGCCCCAATGGCCAGATGCTTCAGATGATGGTGAGTTTCTCTACTTTTGTTCTCATGACATCTTGTTTTATTTCGAAACATAGTTAACACAACAAAGGCAACAACAACAAAACCCACACACATACAAAATAATAAATCAAGATCACTAAAGAGACACAGGAATTCACTCAGTATAAATCTTGATCTATAACTGACATGCTTGTGAGACATCTACAGTAAAACGGCCTAAATGGGAGCTCAGTACCTGATGAAAGAGTAGAAATACAATTTATACAGCTCATAAAAGGAGCGTGTGCGAGTGTGCGTTATTTTGTGTGTATATGCAGTCAGAAAAAATATAGGCAACTGCACTTGGTTGGAATTTGATCAGAAGTCTGAAGAGCTTCAACGCAGGAAATAAATGGAAACCATGGTGCCATAATATTTTGCTTAAAGTTAGGATTCCTTGCTTGCTGCACTGTTTGCTTTGTGTGTGCTTTTGGGAAAGGGACTTACTGCATCCCCTGGGAACTATTGGAACAGCATCAGTTCAATGGTCTCTCTCTCTCTCTCTCCTTTTTAAAAAGGAGAACCTTTCTAGCAAGCTTAATGGCCTTAGAAGTCCAGGCAATCAATGTTTGCACTGTAGAAAGATTCCCTCATAGTCCATAATGATTTCTGTTAAAGATGCACTGTTTTTTTTTAAAGTCTGTATTGGACTGGTTGTAAAAGAAGTCCCACACTGTATCAGTGCTTTTTCTTTTTAATGTTTATTTCATTGTGCTTTCTGACTCAGCAGTTCTTCTTGGGAACAGAGGAAAGCCTGTTAGGATGTGGTCAGCTTTTGCTTTGAAACCTCATCCCAGCACAAAACTTTCTGCTGGTTTGTTCTTGCAAAGTGGCATGTAAGGGACCTGATCTGACCTTACTGTGTTTTGGTGTAGTGCCTGTGAGGTGAACAATCCCTGTAGGATGTAACAGAGCCCACAATATGCATGGATTGATGATCAGGATTGTGGAAAACAGGTCCTATGGGGAAAGGTCAAAAGAACTGGGTATGTTTAGCCTGGAAAAGACCAGGGTGGAGAGCGACATGATCCAAGTTCTCATGCCCCTAAAGGGATGTCTCATAGTAAAGGGCGAAGTTTCCTGCTAGTCTAAGGACAAGACTAGATGTAATGGGCTTAAGTTACTGAAGGGTAGAGTTTGGTTGAACATTAGGGGACACTTCTTGATGGTAAAAGCGATTGGAGAGTGGAACCAATTCCCTACAAAGGTGGTGGGTTCTCCTTTCCTGGAGGTCTTCAAGCAGAGGCTGAACAGCCATCTGTTGAAGGCATTGTAGCTCTGGATTTCCTGCACCATAGAGGAGGCTTGACAAGATGTCTTATAAGGCTCCTGCCAACTCTTGGATTCTTTGAGGCACATGCAGGCACTGTGCCAGGTCATTACAGGAGATAAGAGACCTCCCCAGTCCTCCTCCAACTCTTATCCTCTTCCAGTCACTCAAGGAATTGGAGTTTCAGGTGGGGAAGTCTGGATGGAAATATGGGAGATGCACTGATCCCTCTAATGGCCTGGTACATGGATTGCTCATGTGTGCCCCTTGAGGGATGGGGGTGGGAAATGGGGCTTTCTTATAGATCCATTGGTATATCCTATAGAGATCCTTCCATGCTCCTATGGAGATCATGGTTACTGCATGGGTAGGAGTGGATTGAGCCTAATATCTTTGGGTGCTTATTTGGCAGGGTATATCTGAAGCTAGTCTTCTCCAACCTGGTGGCCTTTTGATGTTTTGAACTACAACTTCCAGCATCTCTGAGAATTCACTATGCTGCCTGGGGCTGATGGGAGTTGTTGCCCAACACATCTGGAGGCCATCAGGTTGAGGAAAGTTGCCTTAAGCAGTAGTTATGCTATGCTAGTAAAAAAGAAAAAAACAGAGAAGAAAATGATTTTGCTATTGGGAGTTGTTTGTGTTTATCTTGTTGTAAGCTCTCTTTGCTTATCAGTGAACAGGACACTATGCTGTCATCTCTGGCATTACCTGTTGCATTTTCCCAAATCATGTATATAATAGTTTCCAATAGTCTTCTCATTTATTTATTTATTTTAAATATTTTAGACCATCTTTCAAAGTGGATTGCAACAAATAAGAACCATGAAACTACAATTTCAAAAAAACCCATATATTTTAAAACCACAAAGTATACATGTAAAATAAATTAAAAAACAGCCAACAACAGCACAGTTAATAAACCATTTATTTGTTTAATTTACAACATTTGTATTCCACTCCACATGTAAAACAGATTCTGGAGCAGTGAACATAAGAGGTCAAATAGTAAAAAGATAAAAAAGAATTAAACCACTATATTAAATTTATTCTTTAAAAAATGCCAATAAAACGGTGGCTGGTCTGTTAAGGAATGCTTTCTGGAAAAGAGCTGTTTTCAGGGGGTGCTGGAAGCAACACAGTTTTGGAGCCTGACTTGCCTCCAGAGGCAGGAAGTTCCAAAGAAAGGGGGCCGTCCACACTGAAGGCTCTTCTCCGGGTGGACTCCAATCGGGGCAAAGGTCCATGTGAAACCACCAGGAGCAGGCCCTCTGATGACCTCAGTCACCAGGCAGGTTGCTAAGATAGAAGGCACTCTCTCAGGTATCCTGGTCCCAAGTTGTTTAGGGCTTTGTGCACTAGTACCCAAACCTTAAACCTGGCCCGGTAGCAAATAGGCAGCCAGTGCAGTTCCCTCAGCAAAGGAGTTACATGCTGAAAAGGGGCAGCTCCTGACAACAGCCGAGCTGCTGCGTTCTGCACTAGCTCCGGCTTCCAGAGGAGCTTTAAGGGCAGCCCCACATAGACCACATTGCAGTAATCCAGTTTTGAGGTTACTAATGCCTGTACCATGGTGGCCACACTATCCCTGCCCAGGAGAGGCCATTGTCGGCAAACCAGCCAAAACTGGTAGAAGGCACGCCAAGGCTTCATGGCCATTTGGGCCTCCAGCAACAATGAAGGTCCTAGGAGTACCTCCAGAGTATGAACCTGATCTTTCAGAGGGAGCACAACCCCATCCAGAAGAGGCCATGACCCTATCTCCCGGGCTTGGGAGCCACTCACTTCACAGGGCTTCTGTCATGCCAGGATTCGGTTTCAGTTTATTGGACTCATCCAGCTTCTTACTGAGTTTAGGCACTGATCCAGGACTTGCACAGCCTCTCCTGATTCAGATGTCACGGGGAGATAGAGCTGTATGTCATCAGTATACTGATGGCACTTGGCTCTAAATCCCCTATTGACCACTCAGGGGCTGAGGAATGGTCACCCAGTGGTACTCTCTGAAATCAACACTGCAGGTAGGTCTAGAATCACTGTAACACAGTGCCTCTGATACCCATCCCATAGAGATGATCCAGGAGAATACTATGGTTGATGGTATCAAAAGCCAATGAGAGATTGAGCAGAATTAACAGGGTTGCACTCCCCCTGGCCCTCTCTCATAGAATTATAGAATAGTATGGTTGGAAGGGGCCTACAAGACCATTGAGTCCAACCCACAGCTCAATGCAGGAATCCAAGTCAGAGCATCCCTGACAGGGGGCTGTCCAGCCTTGGGATGTCAGAGAATTTCTCCACGAATCTCTGGGAGGCCGAATGCCAACGCATTCGGCCCCCCGAAATTGGTGGAGAAACGGTCTGCCCCCCGCCCCCCCCGGGATGGGACTTACCTTGTGCGAATGTCCCTGGCGGCGGCGGCTCCCGGCGGCGGTTCGGCGGCAGTTCGGCAGCGGCGGCGGCCGGTCTTCCGACCGGCTGCCGCCGCCGCCATTTCCAAGTAAAACAACAACAACAACAAACGTGTTAGGCTACGTAAAGATTTACGTAGCCTATCATGGCTAGATTTTCAAATAATACCATGACAGGCTACATAAATGTTTACGTAGCCTATCACGGCTGACATTGAGAAAAAAAAAAGCACATACACAAATGGCGGCGCCCATGGGCGCCGCCATTTGTGTTCCTTATTTTGGCACGGGTAGTCTACGTAAATATTTACGTAGACTACGGCGAAAATAAGGGCAACGCTATTTGTGTTGCTCTTATTTTCGCCGTAGTCTACGTAAATATTTACGTATGCTACCTGTGCCAAAATAAGGAACGCAAATGGACATGGTGGCCCATGTCCGCCACCATTTGCGTACATGCTTTTTTTTCCCCCCAAAGTCAGCCGTGATAGGCTACATAAACATTTACGTAGCCTATCACGGCTGACTGCAGGCCAGGGACGCAAACGGCGGCAGCTACGGCTGCCGCCATTTGCATCCTGGCAGGAGAAGAACTTTTGCGGCTGGAGAGGCGGGGCGCTCCCGCCCGGCCAGAATTTCAGTGGGGAGGGATGGGGCGCCTTCCCCCCGGCCAGAATTTCGGCAGGGAGGGATGGGGTGCCTCCCCCCCACCCAGAATTTCAGGGAGAGGGACGGAGCGCCTCCCCCCCACCGCGAAGCAAGCTTCGGGATCAGGTAAGTGACTTTCGTTCATCCCTAGTCCAGCTTCATCTCGAATGCCTCCAGTGTGGGAGAGCCCACCACTTCCCCAGGTAATTGGTTCCATTATTGTATTGCTCTAACAGTCAGGACGTTTTTCCTGATGTTCAGCCGGAATCTGGCTTCCTGTCACTTGAGCCCGTCATTCCGTGTCCCATGTGCTCTGGGATGATGGAGAAGAGATCCCGGCTTCTTCTCTGGGACAACCTTCCAAGGACTTGAAGAGCGCTATCCTATCTCCCCTCAGTCTTCTCTTCTCAAGGCTAAACATGCCCAGTTCTTTCAGTCTCTCTTCATAGGGCTTTGTTTCCAGTCCCCTGATCATCTTTGTTGCCCTCCTCTGACCCCTCTCCAGCTTGTCTGCATCCTTCTACAAATGTGGTGCTCAGAACTGGATACAGTACTCCAGATGAGGCTTAACCAGTGCTGAGTAGAGGGGAACTAGTACTTCCTGGGATTTGGAAGCTATGCTTCTATTAATGCAGCCCAAAAGAGCATTTGCCTTTTTTGCAGCCACATCACATGGTTGGCTCATATTCAGCTTGTGATCTACAACAGTTCCAAGATCCTTCTCGTGTGTAGTGTTGTTGAGCCTAGGTGCAGAACTTGGCATTTATCTCTATTAAATGTCATTCTGTTGCTTTCTGCCCAGCGCTCCAGTCTATCAAGATCACTTTGAATTTTGTTTCTGTCTTCCAAAGTATGAACTATCCCACCCAATTTTGTGTTATCTGCAAATTTGATCAGCATTCCCTGCACCTCCTCCTCTCAATAAAGGTCATCTATCAGGGCGACCAAGGCTGATTCAGTCCCGTAACCAGGTCAAAACTCAGATTGGAATGGTTCTAGATAGTCAGTATCCTCTAAGAGTGCTGCAGTTGTGCCACCACTCCCCTCTCCAGTACCTACCTTCCCTAAGAAAGGGTGTGTTTTTTTTTTTTTGCAACTGGGTGGTAGTTGTCTAATACCATTGAGTCCGGAGTGGGCTTCTTCAGGTGTGATTGCACTACTTTCTCCTTAAGGACCACCCCTTCCTGTAGAGAAGTATTCACCACTCCCTGGATCCAACCAGTCATACCCCCTTGGCCAGATTTCATTAGCCAGGAGAGGCAAGGATCGAGAGGGCATGTAATTGGTTGCATTGCTGCAAGTAACTTGTCCACATCATCAGGCCACAGCAACTCAAACCGATCCCACCAAATGGGGCAGATGGTGGCATCGGTCTCCTTGACTGGAACTGCAGTAACTTAATGGTGCCGAGTTTGCTGTGGAGACAAGTGACTTTGCCCTCAATGTGTGATGCAAAAAACTCAAAGCAGGCCTTTGGGGAGGAGGGGAACAGGGCCCCATTCACTGTGGAGAGAGTTAACAGCCTCTGGACCACCTGAAGGAGCTCCTCTGGATGGCTACTTCAGGATGCGACAGAGGCAGCAAGATAAGCCTTCTTTGCTCCTGCTCTGCCTCGCAATAGGCATGATTATGTGCTCTAGAGCATGCTTAGTCATCTTCGCTTTGAGTTTTATACCATTTGTGCTCTAGCCGATGTCCAGCCTGTTTCATTGATGGCAGCTCCGCAGTATACCAAGGAGCAGAGTGGGCTCCACAGCACTGGAAAGGGCACTCGGGTGCAGTCAAGTCGATGGCCCTCCACATCTCGCCGTTCCACAGTGAGACTAGGGCTTGGCTGGATCACTAGCTTTCTCCACTGGAAATTCCCCAACATCATTCAGAAATCCACTGGATTTCATCAGCCTCCTGGGGCAGACCATCTGAATGCCCCCCTTCTCCCATTTAACACACAGTTCAGTTGGCACAACAACAACCTAAAAGCCCATAAACCAGCAACATAATCAGTAAAATCTCAGCGAAATGCCATTTGAAACAGACACATCTTCAAAGCTCTTCTGAAGGCCAAACTTGATGAGCCCATGATACATCCCACCACTGAGAAGTCTCCGTCCCTACTGCCTGTCAATCCCTCAGTGCCAACCTAAGATGGTCAAAGGCACTCTTAGCCTTCTGTCAGTGTTGGGTCACAGGTGGTCAAAGATGAAGGGAGGTGAACTGCAGTGTCTGATGCTGAAGATGGATGGAGCATCAAGTCAGATCTCCAGAAGGGGTGATGCAGAGGCAGCATCAATTGCAGGCCAGGCTCTGAGCCAAAAAAAACCCCATTGGAAACAGGGCTGGAATGAGGATGGATGCAGATGGACAGTGAAACACATAGAATTGAGGGTTCTAAGGGACTGCTGTTAGAGATAGTCTATGTGGCCCCACCCAGCTTTGGCAAAGGAGGGAGCTTCAGGGCAACACACCAAGACAGACCAGCAAGGATGCCTCTTCCTAGCAGCAGACTTGGATGTGTCATGTGATATTTCTTGTCTCTTTCGGGTCAAGAATGCCATTGACCTGGCCATTCTGGGGACTCTGGCAGATCTTGATGTTGGCTACAGACCACTTTTGCCATTTGCATCTTTGCCTTGTTGCCTGCAACTTAACAGGAACTGAGTCTGACCTTACGCTTCCCCCCCCCCTCCCCAAACCCCTTCGGTACTGTCATTCAGGACAAAATACACACCCTCCTTCATTTCAGGTCTAAAACATTGTGCACTTTCTGGGTTATGTTTGGGGAAAGTTGCAATGAGAAAGACCCTTCAGCAAGAAGGGCCAATTGATTTCCTGCCAATTCAGCCTTGTTCAGAGCAAGAGCGCTTTCTCCTCCTCTGGTCTAGTGTTAAAAATATCAAGACACGGGGCTTTCTCCACTTCCCTTGGGAAGCTGTTCCACAGCTTAATCATTCTTGCTGTCCTATTTTACATTTCTTGCAATGTCATTTATTTAAAAGGCGAGGTGCAGCTGCCAAGCAAGGGGTCTGAAATAAACATCGAGGCTATTTAACTTGGATTTTTTTATTTTATTTTAAGGAATCTGTTTCAGCCTTCTCACCTCTCCGATGGAAAACTTGTACATTCCTGATGGTCATATGTCTCTCTGCTTCTGCTCTCTGTTGACCCAGGAACCTGTATGTTTTGCCCAGGCCAAGAGACCGATCTGTGTTACAGCGGGCCTCTGTTTTCAGAAATAACCATTGCTTCTTCATCGCAGAATGCTATGTATAATGTAACTTCCAAATTAGATCACTGCAATGCACTCTACATGGAGCTGCCTTTGAAGATGATTTGGAGGCTGCAGTTTGAGCAAAATATGGCAGCCAGATTGATAGCAGAGACTGGAAGTTCTGAACATATAGCACAGATTCTGGCCCATTTGCACTGTCTTCCTGCATGCTTCCAAGCCCAGTTCAAGATGCTAGTTTTGACCTATATAGCTTTACATGGCTCAGGACTTCAGTACCTGATGGCGCTCCTCTCCTGGTATGAACCCACCTGTACGCTACCTGTACAGCAGCTGGGGGGAGGAGTACTGGAGAGGGGTCAAGGACAGGGTGAGTTAAACCGTGTTCTCACAAGAATGCTCATTATTTATTATTTTATTTAGTTATTTATTTAAAACTTTTCTATCCCTCCCTATATTATTAAGATATCAGGGTGGCATACAGATAAAATCAATTTAAACAGTATAGAACAATAAATAATTTAAACACCTAAACACATATTAAACTATTAGACAAACTAATACCACTTAAAATCTAAAACAATAAAACAGTAAGAACATTGTGCTACTTTAGGGAATGCATTTAGCCTTCAGAGGCTTTGGTAAAAAGCCATGTTTTTACTTTGCACTGAAATGAAACCAATATCTGTGCTAGTCGGGCCTCCAAGGGGAGGGCATTCCACAACCAGGGTGCCACAGCAGAGAAGGCTCTCTCCCACATCCCACCATAGTGTATGTCTCGTGCTGCTGGGACGCAGAGGAGGACCCCTTCAACAGATCTCAGTTCTCGGGCAGGCATATATAGGGAGAGGCTCCCTCAAATATCAAGTGGGAGGGGGATTGAGGCACAGGAACCCATGAGCCCTGGCTCACTTACTTCTGTCCTATAGAACCCAAGCAGGCCCCCCAAATTCATAAACATGTGGATTGCCATCTTTCCCTTCTCTTCCTTCCCACCCTGCAATTGTGTATACGTGTTTTTATTGTGCCTAATGCTAATTGGTAGTTTGGTGGCAATGAATGTGTTGCAAATGTGGTGCAAGTGACATGCACATGGCCATTAAGAGGTATTGTGTGTTTAAGCTGTGTCATGTTAGCCACCTTGAACGCCACTTCTGGCTGAAAGGCGGGATATAAATTAATCAAATAAAATAATAAATCAATATTATCAGCTGAGGCCATCCTTCAAGTGCCTCCTCCAAGGATGGCAACAAGGGAGAGGACCTTCTCACCCCCCCTTGTGGAATTCTATCCCCAGTGAGGTCTGCCTGGCGCCAACATTGTCATCTTTCCAGCACCATGTTAAGACCTTCCTTGACTCCCAGGCATTTCACAGCATATGATAAGGTTTTTAACAGTTCCTGGGATTTTTTTATTGTTGGTTGTTTTAAAATTGTTCTAATATTTTTGCATGTTAATCGTTTTTTATTTTCATAATGTATTTTTAGGGTTTTAATCTTTGTAAAACATCAGAGAGATTTTGGCTGTTGGGTGGTATACAAACACAATAAATGAAATAATTTGATAACCTGAACATCTACCAGGGACTCATTCCTCATTCAGTTTGCAATCTCTATTTTGAGACGGAGTCTAAATTGCAGACCCCCATGTTCTGGCCCAACTTTTGGACTTCTCTATTTCTTCCCCTATCCTCTGCTTTTTGTACCACCCAGCCTGGTGAAGAGTTCTGGAGAATCAGGAGTGTGCACAATGTTTCATGGCATTCTGGTTGCTCTTAATAAAGGTACTGTGGTTTTATTTTATAATAAAGTAAGGCTGCAATGCTAAGGTCCCAGGGGCCAGAAGGTACTTTTGATCCCACCTGTTCAAGGGAAGAGAGAGATGTCTGTCTTCAGAGGGAGAGATCTGACCCTAGATGCCCTTCAGTCCTAGCAGAAACATCTGAGTCTGATGTCAGAGCTCTGATGTTAGAGGCAAAAAGGGGGCAGATCAGGAGGTGTGTCAAGGATAGATTATGAGAGGTTTTAGAAACGCAGAAGCTAAAGCCCTTCTGGTCCTCAGAGATGCTCCTGACACAGATGGAAATCTACACCGCCCCTGGAGTTGATGTACATAATTCCCTTCCCATTGGTTCCATTGGGAAGGAAATTGTCAAAGAATCCTCTTGAAAATATCAAAAGCCTCCCCCCTCCCCAAATGTTGCTCCTCCACCCCTTCCACTGTGCTGGCAAGATCCTAACAAGGCTTCGGATAATGCAGTTCTTCTGCTTTTAGTTCTCCTTGTCTCTACAAAAGGCCACACTTTTTTTTTTTTAAAAAAAAGCAGCACAAACCTGTCAGCAGGATTAAAATTGTTATGGGAAAATTAAAAGACGTCGTTTGGTGCTGAAAAGGCAAGAAGGTAGGTAGCAGGTGAACTTCTCTGGGGAGTATATTGCACAATTGGGGATCCACCACTGTGAAGGCACGTTCTCTGGTAGCCACTTCCCTTAGTTCAGATGACAGGGGCACTCCCAGAAGGCCCTTCACTTAGGAACTTAACATATAGGGAGGGACATGTGGAGTTGGGCAATCCTTCCAGCATATCCTTTCAGCATGTAACTATACTGTAGCCATGGCATTTACTCACATCAGCATTTCTTAGGTGCTTTCCTTTATCATGTTCATGCCCAACTGCTGAGCATTAATTGCAATTGGGCGTGCAACTCCGTATTGCATTCCACCAAGAACTGAAAATTTTTCTTTGTCTTTTAGCAAGCATAAAGTATTTCTAGAGTTCAAGCTGCAGCCAGGTTAGCTTGAACTGAAAAAAATGGATTGTTAGGCTCAAGATGGATCCTGACAAGAGGATCCTCATATAACATCCTTGGCAGATCTAAGATAATTCGCAGGAGCACCTCTCTAGACCTGGTGAGGCTCTCTATTCCTCCTGATTTTAATTTTCTTTTTTTTAATTAATAATTTTAAACTGGGACATGGGCTGCAAAGCCAAGTGCTTCAGCATCATCTTCGTATGGGTTCAAAAGAATGGTTTTGCATTTTTGAGCTCAGTCTTCACCTGTCATCCTTAGGTTCTTGGGCAAGTTACTGTTCTCTGAGTCTCACCTGTTTGCCTTCAGGGAAATGAGTGTTTTTTGACTAGCCATGCCCACAATGGCAGCCATTTTTTGAAATGGAAAGCTCCCCCCATAGCAGCCATTTTGTGAGAGCATCCATGATGATCTCTAAATTCCAATCCTGCCCACTGACCCAGAAAGGTTGGGGACCCCTGATGTAACCAATTCATTCCATTTATTATATTCCTATACCACCCCATAGCTGAAGCTCTCTGGGCAGTTCACAATATTGTACTTTTTTTTGCCAGTTTCAGAAGTATTTTCTTCACTTTTAAATGTAAAAGCTAGTCAACTTGTGATTTCCTTCCAAATATTTTCAGTGCTTACTTTAATCCTATATGGTGCCTTCAGTTTTGAAACCAAGTGACACCTTGCATTGTCACTGTGCTCCAAGCTAGCCAGGTTGATACCCACATAATATTGGGGTTCCTTAAATAAGGGAACTTAAAGGTTTTCTCTGGTAGTCTGGTGACCAGCCAAGGCAGTGGTGGTGAACTGACATTTTGCTGATGTTTGGACCTTTGTACTGGGGAAAGAGTGGGGTACAAAGGCGGGAGACTAGGAGGAAACTTAGCTGGCTCTTCATGCCATGCCAGTAGGTAAGTTCTGCTGAACATTACAACAGGGAAAGAGGGAGCTAGATATGCAAGCAACTGCCATTTCTAGTGTCAGCTGCACATGTAGCCTAAGGTGTCTAGTGTGGTCCTCCTATACAAATCTTGATGACTGTCAGCTGAGATTCTCCAACCTACATTTTTGGTGGGAAATACCATTGTGTTTGTCTGATTCTGCCCTGATGGTAGGGATGTATGAGAAACTTGTTTCTGTTCATTTTGGATCAGTAATTTACCCAATTCACACTTTCTGGTCCAAACACAGACTTGGGTGCAATCTGCCATTGAGGTCCATACATTTCCAAGCTTGCAATGTGATTCACGGACGTGCAAAAAAATAAAAATAAAAATTGAGAGCACGCGTACATTTAAAAAAATGTGTTCACTTCAAAATGAGTACATTTAAAAAGTGTGCACAAATATGCTTATTCATGGGAGAATGAGTATATTTAAAAATGAGTACATTTCAAAATGAGTGCATTCGGAAAAATACCCATGGAAATATGCAGATTTTGATGCAAAAAGAAGAAAAGAAACAAAGCTTGCAACCTGATAGTGACTTGAGTTGGAATGAGCTTTGAGGTGGAATTTGGAGAACTTCAAGCTTGGGTTTTGTTGATTCACACATTCTTACTTGATGGGACTTCCATATTACCAGCCTTGACAATTGTAAGGACCAAGGAACATGAGAGATTGAGCAGGGCTAGGGCCATGTGCAAGAGCTGGATCTAAAGTCTACCATCCCATCAATGCACGTAGAAGGAGTCCCACCTCTTCCAGCTACAGGTTGTTCACTGCTATGGCTTCTGTTCTTCTGTGTCATTTAGCAGCAAACAGCTTAGAGACACCCCTGAAAGGTTTTATGGCCAGTTTCCTTAGTATCAATTTCCAAACATTTATGAAAATTGCAGTCTCCAATAACCATTTTCCAAAAGATGAACCGTTGAGCTAGGACAAAAGCTGCAAACATTATGCAGATGGTTGCAAATCATTTTCTGCCTCACTGCAGAGAGTTCCCCCATTTTTTTTCTTTTTTTGCAAATGGACCAGAGGAGACAGAATAGAATTCTTTGGCGAGGCGTGAATGGGTTCAGGGACAATTCCAGGGCTGTCCTTTTAATGCTGGTGGATGAGTAAGATGCTCTCATTGAAAGGATGCAATTACGGCATTGTTAGGAAGTGCTGAGCAAGACATTAACTGGTCACTTTGATGGGATACCATCGCTTCTCATAAAAATGCAAAGAGCTTTCTGCAGCGGCAAAATGAACCAACTATATTCAAATCTTTGTTGCATGTTTTAAGTGCTCTTCAGCAAAGGCACAAAATGTACAGCAAATGTACAAAACAGGATGAGATGCTGCTTGAAATCTGTCCATATGACAGAGGTGGCTAGACCAGCAAGGGCCTCTGCAAATGGGAGTCCAGTGCTGGAGTAAGCTAGATTCAAATCCTCTTCAGTGGATTCATTGGGTGGCCTTTAATTAAATCATTAGATATACATCCTGATTACAGTGGTTACAGTGGTTTTTCCAAACAGAAACACTTCTGTCTCCAGGAGGCTCATAATCTAAGCAATTAAAGGGTTTGTGGGAATAAAGAGGCTAAGAGAGCAATCCTATGGTCCCTAGACAGCATCCTAGCAGCTATAGGATTGTTCAGAAAAAAACTCTCTGAGACTATAGATGGAGCTTCAACCTTGGAGGATATTTAAGAAAAAGGTTGGACCCCCTTCCTGGCTCCTCCCAGCCAGCTCAAATGTCCTGTTTCAATGCAGGCAAGGGCCCTGGGCATGGCACAGATAGTTCCAGGAGCAGCAGAGAGAGAGAGAGAGAGAGAGAGAGAGAGAGAGAGAGAGAGAAAGAGAGAGAACAACCAGTTCAGCCCAAGGTCATACACACGAGTTCTGAGAAGGTTTTGCAGGCACAGGCAGAGGCGAGGTCAAAGCAGTCGAAAGGCCAGTTCACAAGCATCAGTTTTATGAAGCATCAAGGCCAGTCAGGGGGTTGTCCAAAAGCATTGTCCAGATGGGTAGCATTGTCTAGGATCCTGTCAGATCTGGTGTCTTGGAATGCAAAGCCGAGGTTAAGGCACTGGTGTTTGCAGTAGAGAGCTGGCGTTGGCAGGGCTCATTTATAGCTGGTCGTTAATCAGCACAGCTGGCTAATTAGCCAGCATGTTGCTTTTAAGGGAGGCCCCACACTTTGACTTCCTTTTGTTCTTTTGCTGCTCATGTCTGATTCTATGCCGTTCAGAGGGATGGATTATCTCAGGCTCTGCTTCCAGCATTTGGGAAAATTCAGGAACTGTTTGAGAGGGGCCAGGTTGCTCCTGTAATGGTTCCCGGGGAGGATTGCCAGTCAAGGTCTCCTGTTCCTTGCTTAGCTCTGGCTAGGGCTCATTGTGCCATCTCTCCCCCTCCTCTTCTTCCTCAGATGAATCCTCCTCCAGGTAGTGCATGACATCAGATGTTTTTGTGCAGCAAAAGCTTTAAGCTAAAACATGCTGGTATTTTTGGCCCTGTCCATTTTGACGAGGGATGTATGAAAGTCACTTAACTTTTCGCGGATTGTGTTCATGGTGGTGGGGGAGGCGCTCCATCCCGCCCCCCAGAATCCTCAATGGGGGGGAGGCGATCCGGTCCTCCCCCTCGGAATCCTGCCCAGCCTGCTCTGCTCCGGCCGGGCAGGATTTTTTTTTTTTTATTGGCTTGCCGTGAAAATTTTTTATTATTATTATTGGCTTGCCATGATAGGCTATGTAAAGACTTACTTAGCCTATCACGGCAAAGATCAGGATGTAAATGGCGGCTGTGGCAGCTGGACGAAAGACCAGCCACTGGAGCCGCCGCCATCTGGAACATCCGCCCCAGGTAAGCCTCGTCCCGGGGGGAATCCGCGGGGGGGGGGCGGGGGGGCAGGCTGTTCCACCACGGAGTTTGGGGGGCTGAATGCCAGTGCCTTCAGCCTCACTGAAATCTGTGGTGGAATTCTCCACCATCCCTAATTTTGACATTGGTCCCACCAATCAGCCCCCGAGAACTCCTCAAAATGGAATTTGGTGTTGAGCTGAAAAAGGTTCAGCAACCTTGCTCTATGAAGCCAGAAATTGGGTGTTCTGGTGGGCAGGGAAGAAATGGCTGAGGATCAAAGGGATCCACTCACTTCCCTACCTCCTCCATCCCTGGGAAACATTTAGCCATGGTGAAGGGTGCATCTAAATGTTTTCTTGCTGGCAGTAAGAGTGAATGACTTTTCTCCCATCAACAGGGAGAAGAAAAATACCCCACCTTCCTCCTGACTTCTGCTCTGCTGCCTGGCAAATGCCAAGACGGCATAAGAAAGTGAAGCCTCTGAACTGGGAGCATAGGATTGCTCTCTAAGGCACAATTTTATCAAGATGCCTGTCAGCCTCCGAACTTCAAGGCTGATGTGCATACTATGCAGAGCAAGAGGAGGGTGTGCGATCTTCACCTCTGTGCTTCTCCTGCTCTGCATTTTTGCTAGATGGGTGTTTTTGCCTATCTAGGGCTCTGCGGAGGGGGAGGGAAGGAGGCTGGGGAGGGCTGAGGATAGCTTGGATCCCTGTATCCCCGCTTCCCTAGTGCCCTCCCACAGAACCGCCTCCTTTCCATCCTCTCTAAGGTCGTTTTTGCAAGATTGGAGAGGAAGCTGGCGTGGGTCTCTCTGTGCTGGCAGGGAGGGGGCAGGGAGCTCCTACTCCTGGGTCTGAGGTTGCTGTGCTGTCTCTGATGTTGGATCCAGGAATCCAAACTACCCTATCCCCCCACCCGCCGACACTGTCTAGTGGTCATACCATTGTTCTCCCCATGAATTTAAAATGACATGTTAAAGATATAGATTTGGATCCAATCTGTAGGGTCAGATCCAAAGAACTGAGAGTGGAAGGAAAATAGGCAGTACTGCTACTGTTCTACCAACAGTTATGAAGTCAAACAATGCTTTAGCAGTTCATAATAGCTTGCACAAGCATTTAATATGCCTTTGTATGCCAGTTCCTTTTGGGAAACATGACCAGGAGGAGGCTATTGCACTCATATCCTGCTTGTAGGCATCCCACAGGCAGCTAGTTGGCCACTGTGTGAACAGAAAGATGGACTAGATAGACCCTTGGTCTGGTTCAGCATGGCTCTTATGTAGTTCCTTCCCACAGTGCTCATCTGCAAGGTGTAAAACAGGTTTATTTTTTTGTGAGTGGACGGGCACCTTTTGGATCAAAAACTAACAACATGCAAAAGTGATTCATCAGCTGAATTCTGTCCATCTCCTTCCAGCCCCATTAAAAGAAACAATGATAGATATGAAAATTTAAATAAATAAGTTCAAAGCCCCTTAGGACAGTGGCCTGTTAGCCCCACTTCTCCCATAGCTCGTAAATTGCAACGCATAAATTAATCTGATCAGAGCTGCGATACATTTGATGCAACATTTTAAAAAACCAGGCATGAACCAAACATCCATACCACGCTGTACATAACCAGCCCCAACAGCCATTAAAAGAGGAATATGTTCTGAAGCAGTGCCAGCTCCACATTTTGGGGGGCCCTTGGGGAAGCCCCCGTCCCTCAATGAGTCTACTTTCTCACCAGCATTATCACCAGCTGCTACTGCTTCTCCTCCTCCTCCTCCTCTTTCTCATCATTGCTACCACTTGCTTGTGTGATAAGCAGAGAGCCAGTGTGTAAACAGGCAGGGGCATCTCCTGCTGCTCCTTCTCACAATCACCATCATCTGGGGCAGAGTGAGAGGCAAGTGAACAAGCAGGATGTAATGGTGAGAAGGAGGAGAAACTCCAGGGGGCTGTTGTGAGTGGGCCCCTGCTGGGATGTGGGACCTTGGCAGGTGCCCAGCCATGCCTACCCTTGATGCCAGCCCTGTTCTGCAGGCAGCCACCTGACAAATGGCTACTTGTCAACATCTGGGATGGTCTGGGTGAGGACCAGAGCTTGGTCCTAGGTGTAGGTGGTAGTGGGGAGACTGGTGCTCAGCCCAGGAGGTAGGTCGATCCTCCCCCAAGCTCATGGGATGCTCTGCTGCCTCTAGCAGCTGCCATCACACCTGAGACCTCTTGACCCATTTGGGCCAACCGAGACATGGCAATAAATAAGTCTTTGCATTTGAGGTGTGGCCTTTATTTAAATGAAAATAGAACAAACTTGGAGGGGGCTGATCATTAACAGGATCAGAGCAGCCATGGATGATGAATTTAATCCTTTCTTCTCAGGAGGAAAAACCCTCCTCTTCAGCTAGTATCTGAATTAGGAGTCAGTTCCCTATTGGCACCATTGGAGGTGGTCTTCACCTCCCTCCATCCCTGTCCTGGAATTCTTCCATGAAGGCAGTTCGTGGCAATGGCCCTACAGGAGGAAGGCACAGTCCATCTGAGGAGGAAATTGCACAAACAGGGCATCACCACCGAGAAGGCTCTTTCTCTGTGGTCACCACCCACTTTGGGTTGGAAGGCAGGCACAACTGGTGGAGAGTCTTGAAGAATGGTCTGAATAAGAATCTAGCGTCAGGTAGGAATGTCAGAGGAATCCACAGTGGAACCAAATGAGTTTGGATTTTCATGAATCCGACCTGTGGATTCCACAGCAGATCAGCTTTCCCCCTGTCAGACAGATTCAGAGGACTTGTGGACCGTTTTTCTAACTTTCCCAAAATTTTCCATAGAAAAAAATATTTGAAAAAAACCTGGCCAAAAATGTGCATTTCCCCCATACGATAAAAGTTACATTTTGGGGGAATATGCATATTTTTGCACATGCACATTTTTGTGACTGTGCATTTGTGTGACTGTGAATTTGTGCAAATGCATATTTGTGCAAATTCAGAAACCGAAAAAAATCAGATTCTGTCCATGGGCAGATGACAGAATGAAAGGTGCCTGACAATCTGTGAAACACAGACGGAATGGATTTTACACAATTAATACTTCCCAGGGTAAGGCCTTCACTCTCCTTGCTCATTGGCTTTCCATTTACCTGGGCTGGTAGTAAATGTTTTTAGGCTCTTTAACACTCCTTTCCCCAGTGCAGGAGGTGATTCACAGAGTCCTTGTTCTTATCTGCTCACTCCCATTTGCTTGTGTCTAAGCTTACACATGGGAGTTAGGGATGGATGCATCTGTCACTTTCACCCACATGGAAATTTTTGAATTTCAGGTTCTTTCCTGTCAGTTTATGAAGAAATTGGCCAATTTTGGTACACCCCCCCCCCCCGAGTGAAATTCTCACCCATTCCTACATGAGATTAAACCCTAGAAGACATTGGAAAGAAAATTCTGACAAAACTTCTCTGGCTCTTTGCCTAGGGAGTAGGAGATAATAGAACACTTTGCTTGTGAATCTTAGTTTGGGGTGGTGGTGGCAGAATCAGTGAATAATGTTCTGGATCAGAGACCATGTTGGAGGACAGAAAGCAAACCTTTGTGATTGTCATAGTTTCCTGGTTTGTCTAGTGCAGGAGTGAGCAACCATGGGATTTCTGGAGGCATTTTTTCCTCCCAGACACCCCCCCACTGCCACGAGCCCTACTGAGGAGGGAAAAATTATATATATCTTTACATTCTTGTTTGTCTTCAAAACCACTCCATAGCACTCAGCAGTGCTAAAATGGACAAATTTAGCTTGTTAGCAGCCATGCTAAATTTTCCTGTTTTAGCACTCTGTAGTCACAGAGTGCCATTTTGTGTGTCTCTCCCCATCCCCATTTTTTCATTTTGCAGTGCAGCAGGGGTGCAACAGGGGGGCGGTAGGAGCCCACAGCAGCCCACCCCTGATCTAATGCATAGTCTAGCTGTATTGCCATGTGGTGGTAGTGAGGGTGGTTAATTATTCTAAAATACATATTTGGAAAACTTTTCTTTTTGATTAACTTGGTGGGTGTGTGGGGTGTTCTGAGATTGAAGTGGTAGGGCATTGGTCATCTGTAATGTTTAAGCTATTTAATTTGATTTTAAATGAGCCTTCCAATTTGAGAATATTAGATCTCTTGTTGTCTACTGCAGACCTTTGGACTAGAACAAGCTCTGGGCTTTAAGTAAATAAGATTACTGTCTGCTTATTTAACAACATGGAACATGCAGGTATCACACACGAGAGGTTTTAATTTGCCATTCATTAGAATAAGATCCTCAGTGTTTGGAATATAGTTTCTGTTGGAGCACCGTTTCGTCTAACATAAGTGCTCTAGGTATGACTGTTCCTTGGTACTCAGAGTGAAAAAAACAAACCAAACCATGGCTTGGTGAGTGCTTTTTGACTGCAATAGAAGATCTAATACCGCTATCCCTGAGCGCCAATCTTTGACTTAAGTTGCCAGCTAAAAGTGCAATCCTATGCATATTTAGACAGAAAAAAGCCTACAACTCCCAGCATTCCCCAGCTGTTGCTGGGAGTTTAGGAATTATTCTGTCTGAACATGCATATGATTGTGCCCTAAACAGAGCAGGATTGCAGACTGAATGGGGATCTCTGTTCCTTGAGCTAAGAGGAGAGCTACTTTCCATCACTTCTCCATAAAGCAGTGCCAGATGATCTCCAATTTTGAGATTTTGTTCTGAAAGTAGCATATTTGATGCAGCTGAACAGATTCTCATGAAAATAATGTTTTGCTGCTATTTGGCATTCTTTCATCCACCTGGCTGCTAATACTTCAGCAGGTCATTTTCCTTCTTTGCCTTCACAGTCTAGTGAAGGCAAAACAAAACTAGTGTTTTCCACATTACTGTTGCCTCTGATTGGCTGTGACATCACTGACACAAATCACATGGTTCAGCACAGCCAATAGGATTAAGTGCAGCAATGGGAAGATGAGGGCACGGACTGCTTGCAAATAAGGAGGAAGAAACCAGTACCAAGCAACGCATCAGTGAAACAATTGAAACTGAATAAATGCAAAAAAGAAAAGAACATTAAATAAGGGGATTCATTTCTGCTCAGCTTTCCCTCCACATTAAATGAAAATAGAGAGCCTTATATGGTGTACGTTCATTTAAAACAATAAATGGAAAACTAAACAAATGCACCAATTTTAATTTTACAATAATTTTAATGGAAAATGAATTTCAAATGCAAAATGAAAGTGGGTTTGTGTCAGGGTTCCCCTTATGACCTGGACCCCCTGAGCAGCTCCTTAAGGATCTCCCACTGCTCCCACTTCAGTTCTGGTCTCCCTGACACTTTATATACCCTCCTCCCTCAAAACTGAAAGGACTGCTTCAAACCTGAAGAAATGAAACTTAACTGGGGAAATGAAAATGAAACTTAACTGGGGAAATGGAACTACTCCTCTCAGGGACACCCCCTCCCAGCAAAACCCCCAGGCCTCTAGGCCTGACCTTTTTCTTGCCTCTGCAGGCCTCAGACCTTCACAGTATGTCAGTGTGTGAGAGAGAGAGTTCCAGGGTTATGGAAAGAGTATCTTGCCCTGATGAGAAGCCACTCCTGGCCTGGTGTCAGGCTCCAGTGACTAGGAATGTCTGTTGCTTGGAAATGCAGCTCTTCTGGTGCTCAAGGGAGTTCCACTGCCCAAGCTGGCTTACATTTGTGAGTTGGGTTTCCCCAACCCTGAGGACTTTTTGTATTTTTGGGGGGTGTCGGCTCCAATTTGCGCAAATAGAGATTTCTGCAAATTGTGGCCAAAATATGCATGGCTATGTGTATTTTGTCCAAATTGCAGCTGAAGTCTGTGTAATTTGCCCAAATTGTGGCAGTACTTTGTGCAATTTGTGCAAGTTATGAAAATTTGTACAAAATTCAGCCATAATTTGTGCAAATAAAATCCACACAGAAAATCCACTAACTGGCATGACTCACTGCAGACTGAGTCAGGTCAGTTAGCAGAAAATGGACTAAGGATTGGGTGTGTATGTGAACCAACAAAACTCATCAAGCTCCACCCTGTAAACAGATTCCCCTGACATCCCTACCAGTGACTGTTTTCCATATGCAGAGTGCATTGCAGAGACCCTCCAGCCAATCTGAAAGTTGGGAAAGAAGTGGACTGGAGAATGCCAAGGCAGCTGAGATGGGGTTCTCAAGCAAAGCTGGGTTATTTAAGTTCCCACATGAAGAATAGAGGCAATGGAAGAAAGGAATGGGGGATGGAGGCTGATGAAAATGAAATCCAAAGGAGAGAAAGAGAAATGATAAGAGATAGTTGGAACCTAAGGGAAAGTACAGTGGGACTCCCAATAACCCCATTTTCATTTTGTGCTCTAACTGTGTGTCTAATTCCATTTGATCAGGCCTAAGTGGTGCACAGTGTTACAAACACCTGCATGTATGTTATCTTGAGAGGCCTTTGGCCTTCAAGGCCAGCCCAAACTCAGTTTGTTGGGTTGAATGATCTCAGCTGCATTCCTGTGGGAACCTTTGCCCACCCTTAAGAGGTTGGGAATGCTGCTTCAGCCAGCCTGTGATTGGCTAAATAAGATCTTCCTTGAGTAGTCAGGGGTCTGAGCATAAAAAGAAGAGGTTTGGAGCCATGCATTTGTCATCTTCTTCATGCTGCAATTTGCCTTCGGGCTTCTGAGGCTTTGGATCCTGGACTGGGCTGTATCCTACAGATAACATATGGGTTAGCTTAGGTATTTCTTTGTTATTTTTGCCTGAAGTATTTTTTCCAAAGGTTACTCTGATTCTTGTCTGTCTTTTTGTTATCCCCCTTTCCCCTTATCCTATGTAAATGAACTTCATCTCTATCTTAAGAGCTGGATGTGCTTCATTCCTAGTAAGCCTTAGTACTAAAACCAACATCTTCTGCTTGGTTACTTGCTACTGTTTAATATTTCAGGCTTAGGGCTTGTGAATAGGGTGGGGTGAAGCTGAACCCCTATTCCCTAAGCCTCAAGAGTATCCTGTGAGGTCTGAGAGTCTCCTGGCTTAGGCTGAAGTGGACTTAAGGGGTGGTGGCAGTCTACCTTAGTAACTGGTTTTGTCCCTGCAGGACAGCAGTTCGAGACCCGAGTGCTGCGTGACGGAGTGAGCTCCCGTCTTCAGTCCCAGCTTCTGCCAACCTAGCAGTTCGAAAGCAAGAAATTTCAAGTAGATAAATAGGTACCGCTTCAGCGGGAAATGTAAAAGTGTTCCGTGCACCTCGGTGTTCAGTCATGCTGGCCACATGACCACGGAAGCGTCTTCGGACAGCGCTGGCTCTTCGGCTTAGAAATGGAGATGAGCACCACACCCTAGAGTCGGACATGACTGGTTGGGGACACCTTTACCTTTTTACACTGCAGGGAGTCTGGAGAACTCCCTTCAGAAGGACATTAAGGAGGAGGAGACAAATATGATGCCTTGGATAAATTAAACCAGGTAAGGATGTCAGAGGAATCCAAAATGGAATGAAATGAATCTGGATATCTTGTAATCTGGTCTGCAAATTTTGTGCCAGACCAGCATCTGCACATTAGGCAAATTCCTGGACAAGTGGGCTTAAAAAATAATAATCTGAAATTTACGTAAATAAATTCATAGGCAAAACTGCAAGTTAGATGACAAGCATTAATATGATCCACAAATAGAAATTCTGTAAATTGTTAGGCAAGCATGTAACTGGCTGAAAATTTATTTACATAATTTTCGGAGAGGGGGAAAAAACCCCCGAATTCGTGTGAGTTTGCGAAGAGCAGAGCTCAAAACTCCACCCAGTTCATGGAACCCATGCAGAATGGATTAAGGAGGAGGAAGAGGCAAAATGGTAGAGGAGAAACTGAGTTGGAGTAGTGAGCCAGAACTCTAAGTAGCTGGAGGCAAGACCATAAGGTCCAGAGTTCGGAAGTGATTGGGGCAAAACCTGTTTACCCTACTGTTTATTAGAAGTGCAACTGGTCAACCCATACCAGAGCCAGCAGCAATGTTAAATGATGCTTACCTGAGTTCAAGTCAAATGAGCTGGGGAAAGCTTTGACTGGACCAAAGGATCCTTATGATGGGGTTGCAATGGTCTTTACCTTTGTTTAAGCTGGCATGGTGTAATTATGCTTATATCACAGACTTAATGCATTGGAGTGCTGTGAAGTCTCAATGTCTACATGAAACAGGATTTACCTCATTAAAAATATTGAAATGTGAGTTCTTGTAATGCAGAGATGATGGATCAAGAGGTGGGGTGGGGGTTGAGATGCCCCCTCCCCTGAAGAAACTTAGAGAACATTTGTTTTGTTAAAAATGGTGCCAGTCAGAGTGGAGTATACTGGGCTAGATGGGGCAAATAGTTTGATGTGGTGTAAGGCAGCTTCTTATATTCCCCAATGCACCAGGCTGAAAGTACTCTTCTGTTGACTGGGCAATGGCAGCAGGCCTGGCTAACCTGGTATTTATTTTATACCAGGCCCAGCCAATCCAGAGGCTTCACATTGCCTGCCAATCACAGGGCCCGGTGTTATACAGCCATATTCCCTTCGGTGCCTGAGGAGGATCTGAGGCTTGAAATGTCAGCCTCAACCCATGACATTCTTGATTCAAGCCCTGAGTCCTTCACACTGGGAAAGGCTGCGGTTGCATGTCAGGGGAAAGTCTATAACACAGCATCTTTCTCTGGAATCCATTCAGCAAATGCTACTTCCATGAAATCAACCTGAGAAGCCACTGCTGTGCCTGCAACTGTTATTGGTAGATAACTATATTTGGCGTCCTCTTGAGTGTTCAGCTATCGTGAAGCCATTATTGTTATAAGACACAAAATTGCACTCTTCCTCCGACTTGGGGCTCATGCGTAGGGATGTACGAAAGTGACTTACCTTTCGTGGATTATGTTGATGGTGGGGGGGAGGCGTTCCGTCCCTCCTCCCGGAATCCTGGCCGGGGGGGGAGGTGCTCCGTTCCTCCCCCCAGAATCCTCGAACGGCCGGCTGTGCTCTGCGGCAGCTCTGTGGAGCAGCCGGCCAGGCCTGGCCAGTCCAGAGCCATCTGCAGCCGGATTTCCGGCCGTGGAGGGCTCTGGGTAAAACAAACAAACAAACAAAAAAAACTGCGTACGCAAATGGCAGCGGCTACGGCCACCACCATTTGCGTTCCTTCTTTTTGGCCGTCTTAATCTATGTAAATATTTACATAGACTATGACGGCGAAAATCAAGGGGAACGCAAATAGCATAGCGGATGCTATTTGCTTCCCTTTTTCATTCACCATTTTAGCCTACATAAATCTTTACGTAGGCTAAAACGGTGAATCAAAAGGGGATGCAAATAGCGCCTGCTACGCTATTTGCGTTCCCCTTGATTTTCGCCATCATAGTCTATGTAAATATTTACATAGATTAAGATGGTAAAAAGAAGGAACGCAAATGGCGGCGGCCGTAGCCGCCGCCATTTGCGTACGCTTTTTTTTTTAAACCCACCCCCAACCATGATAGGTTACGTAAAGATTTATGTAGCCTATCACTTTTTTTGGTCTTTTTTTTAAAACCTAGCCATGTTAGGCTACGTAAATCTTTATGTAGCCTATCACGTCTTCCCCCCCCCCCCCAAGCCTGGAAATGGCAGCGGCGGCAGCCGGTCGGAAGACCGTCCGCCACTGCCGCCAGAGCCGCCCGGAAGATCCGCCCCAGGTAAGTCTCGTCCCGGGGGGGAATCTGCGGGGGGCCGGGGGGGTGGCAGAACCATTCTGCCACAGATTTCAGGGGGCCGAATGCACTGGCATTCGGCCTCACCAAGATCCGTGGCGGAATTCTCTGACATCTCTACTCATGCATAGTGTAACATGTACCTTTTGATTTTCTTTAAGTCATTACAGGTGCTGGGGAATGATTTGAGGTGGGGTAGGGAGATCACAACATGTGGGAAGGTGACGTTTATTTCTTCCCTTTCTGACAAGGCTTACACTGAAAATCTACCATCGCCCAACCTGCAGCTAGGAACATTAGTACAAAAGTTTCCACTGGTGTCACTGGGAACTTTTTACAAATGTTCCCAGCCATTAGGGTGGCCACTTATGAACTTTTGTCAAGAGGACAAAAGATGATAGCAATTTGTATAACATTTGCATAAGCTAATTTATATGCATAGATGCAAATTTAAAAATATTATAATTTAAATACAAATACAGTACATCTCACCATAGTGTGGAAGGCTGTGACCAGTGAGCTGGCCTGCTCAGATGCGAAGTGTTGATGGACTTCTGGTTCTTTTTTTTAAAAACTGAATTGGACAGGAAAACCTTTCAAACTGACGATGCATTCGAACAGAGGCTGATCCTCTGGAAGCCCTTCAAATTGAGGACTATCCTTTGTAAAAGAGGACAGATGTTCACTCTAGCCTTGTGTCTGGGGGATTCTCAGGGCAGGCTGGAGAGGGGAGGCATGAAGCTCCACTCTCCCCACACAGTGACCATCTCCAAAAACATCCCAACCTGCACCTCTAATTACTTGAAGAAATATAAGGGCTGGATGGGCCCAATCTTGTCTGATCTCGGAAGCTAAGCAGGGTCAGCCCTGGTTAATACTTGGATGGGAGACCGCCTGGGAATCAGGCTTCCTGCATTGAGCAGGGGGTTGGACTCGATGGTCTTGTAGGCCCCTTCCAACCCGATGATTCTCTGAAAATTGGAAGGTGAAGCTGCATTAAGCGTAATGTGCAGTTTGGCCCTTCAGTGATGCCTCCTTTGTACCACATTGAGGATTACTTCTCTCCTACATAGGGATGGCGGAGAATTTCTCCACGAATCTCTGGAGGCCGAATGACAACCCCCCGCCCCCCCCCCGGGATGAGACTTACCTCCTTCGAATGTCCCTCTTGGCGGCGGGTCCTGGCGGCGTTTCGGGGGCGTTTTGGCGGTGGCGGCCGGTCTTCTGACCGGCCGCCGCTGCCGCCATTTCCCCGTAAAGTAAAAAAATAAATAAAAAATTGATAGGCTATGTAACAATTTACGTAGCCTATCACGGCTAGATTTTCAAAGTCAGCCGTGATAGGCTACGTAAATCTTTACGTAGCCTATCATGGCTGACTTTGAAAAAAAAAAGCGCGTACGCAAATGGCGGCGCCCATGGGCGCCACCATTTGCGTTCCTTGTTTGGGCAGGGGTAGTCTACATAAAGATTTACGTAGACTACGGCGAAAATAAGGGCAACGCTATTTGCGTTGCCCTTATTTTTCCCGTAGTCTATGTAAATCTTTACGTAGACTAGCCCTGCCCAAACAAGGAATGCAAATGGCGGCGCCCATGGGCGCCGCCATTTGCGTATGCGATTTTTTCTTTCTTTCCTCCCCCCTGGCCTGAATTTTTGGGGGAGAAACAGAGCACTTCCCCCCCACCGAACACAGCTGCGGGACCAGGTAAGGGACTTTTGTCCATCCTTACTCCTACAGTTATGTCACATCTGGCTTTCCAGCAGTCATTGGATGGCCCTTTGGAGTAGTGTGCCATAGCCCTTGAGTGATTTAACAGACTGTCATTGATTATTGATTGCTGTGCGGCACTTGGCTGTATAACTTTTCAGCCAGTTGTCATGGGAGTTAATTAATAAAGGTCACTTAAGGCTTCAGATGCCAATGAGAAGTGGCGGGGGGGGGCAAGATCTCTTGCTCAGCCTGTTGCAGACAGGAATGTGAAATTCACAAGGTGAACTTGAAAAGAAGGAGGGTAGGGGGAGACATGATAGAGGTCTACAAAATTATGCATGGTGTGGCAAATGTGGATAGGGAGACATTTTTCTCCCTCTCTCAAAATACTAGATCCCAATGGGGTCATCCCATGAAGCTGATTGGTGGGCGATCCAGGACAGATCAAAGGAAGGACTTCTTCACACAGAGCATAGTCAAACTATGGAATTCGCTACCACAGGATGTTGTGATGGCCACCAATTTGGATGGCTTTAAAAGGGAGGAAATTCAAATTCCTGGAGGAAAAGGTTATCAATGTCTACTGGTCCTGATGGCTATGTGCTACCTCCAGTACCAGAGACAGGGAGCCTATGTACACCAGTTGCTGGGGAACATGGGTGGGAGGGTGCTGTTGCTCTCATTCCCTGCTTGTGGGTTCCTGGTCAACAGCTGGTTGGCCACTGTGTGAACAGATGCTGGACTAGATGGACCCTTGGTCTGCTCCAGCGGGGCTCTTCTTATGTTCTTAACTTTTTGAAGCTGGTAAGGTACTAGTAGTAACTAAAGGAGATGAGCACAAAATGAACAGGAAGCTTTCATCCATTGCAAGGATGTCACAGGGAGACTTGAAGATGGTGCTTGAGCCTTGTGCAGATGATCGAACTATGCAAAAATCAGGGATTGGGAACTATTTTTTTTCTGTCAGTGGCTGCATTCCCTTAAGGGGGATCATGCTCAGGGTTGGCTCTAGGATAAATAGTGCCTTGGGTGAGGAGTGCCTTTGGTGCCCCACCCAACCCTGCCATGGTCAGCTCTGCAGGGCTATTTGGCATGGGAGAATCATAAGCCTGCCTCACCAGTCTTTTGCATGGGCATCCTCCCTAGAAGATGTGGAGAAACTAGAAATGCAATTCTTCAGTGTTATACAGAGCATTAATATGCTTTGAAATCCCTTAGCACTGAGCTCAGCTCACCTACCCCTAAGGCTGGCCCTGATCATGCTAGTAGTAGGTGGGGCCAGAGCCAAAAGTGGGTGCAGCCTCCCCTTATCTCTCCCTGTCAGGGTGGACACTGAGCCCATAGAATCCCAGAGTAGTTCTGATGCTGAGGAAGAGCAGTCGCTCCTGGGAGAGGAGCGTGCTCCTCTTTCCCAGGACCAACAGCTGATGGCGATTCCTCCCACCCACATTCCTAGTTTAGAAAGCAGTCCAGGGAGTGACCCAGCACAGATAGCAGACTGGGTGGATGCGTGGCGCAGATGCAGAGAGCGGCGCCAAATGGAGGGCGCAGAAAGGAGGCGTAGCACCCGGTTCGTGCTCAAAGAACGGTTGCGCCCAGAGGATCCAAGGGAAAAGGGGAGGGATTCTCCCTAGTCCTTATATTCAGGGGTCTGCCAGTAATTGCCTTTCAAATGGGGACCAACTGTTCCAACTTAGGGCATAGGGATGCTGCTGCTCAGATCTAGTTGCTACCTGTAGAGTTGTTAAGTTGTAAAAGAAGAATAAAGCTTTGAAAAGAATCCCTTTGTCTGTGTCTGGACTTGGCTACTGGATTAGACTGAGAGAGCCCTCCAAGGAGCCCTTGACACTCCCTCTCATTCTGTCACCCTCTTTTCTCACTGTCTCTCTGCCACCCCTTTTTCTCTCTCTGTCTGACATTTCCTTCTTCCTCTCTTCCTCTCCACCCAGCAGTTTGTTGGGGAAGGGACTGATCACCCTTGCCAGAGGTCTGAACTGGAATTCAGCCAAAGGACCTGTGTGGCTTGAGGGCAATAGGTTGCCCACCCCTTTGAAAGATTGTCCTGCTATGGCTGAATCAGCCTCAGTGTTATAGCAAATTATGGGGCAAGACAACAAAGCAGGCAAAGGGTCATGCACAAAGGTTCCAGTCCAGTATGGGAACTGGCAAAGGCAGTAGTGGTCAAGATACAAGCAAAGGTCAAAGCACAGTTCAGCAGTAAGTTACTATACACAGTCCAGAAGCAGAGTCAAATGGGAATCAGTAGCAAAGAAAGTCAATCACAAGGCAAGGCACAGGAGCTGATGAACAATGTTGTTCCAGCACTGGCTAGACTAAACTGAAGACTTATCTAGCCAGAGCTTTCTGAGCCCCACCCAGGGCTCAGCTGCAGGGCGTTACAGGCAAAAGTCCTAGTCAGGAGAAGGCCCTTGCTCCTGAGGAGTCCTCCTTGGTAATCAAGCACTCCTTCTCAGAGAAGTCCTATTTGCCTGCCTCTTGAGGTGGTGACACTCTCGGGGGTTAGGTGGTTGCCCAGACTCTGCCTCAGAGGTGGAACTCCTCCTGCAGGGATGGGCTAGCAGTGATCTCCTCTGAGGGCTCAGGCTCCCCCAGATCTCTTGACATGGGTAGTTCCTTGGCCTTGTCTGTCTCCGGGAACACTAGCACCTCCTCAGAGGAGGATTCTTTCTGTAGGGGTATGGGCACTGGCCCCACCTTAAGCTCCATGTATTCAAGGTGACATCTGCACAGGGGCCTATGCACATATGCCCCAATGCTTGTAGGG
Organism: Heloderma suspectum; assembly: GCF_057233095.1. NCBI lineage: Eukaryota > Metazoa > Chordata > Lepidosauria > Squamata > Helodermatidae > Heloderma > Heloderma suspectum. The sequence goes on from NC_139469.1 coordinate 26,695,371, forward strand.
TTTGATCATGTGATCCATACCTTACAAAAACAGAGGGTATGAATCACATATTTAGAACCTAGGTGCCTTGGAATGTATGTGCATAGGGCCCTATGCAGGGGTCTCCTCCAGTATGCAGCAGTTATGTGGTGGGGTGGGTACAGCTCTACACAGAGAATCTGGAGAGCACTAAAGTGATGTAGCTATTGAGAGAGAAGTCATGAGATCCATATAGAAAGTGCCAGGGCTGCTGGGCTGTAAAGACACTGTCCAAGATGAATCAGGAGTCCAGAGCTGAGTCAGCGAGTCAGAGAACAAGTCAGAGACAGGACCGGAGAGCAAGCCAAAGAATTCTTGCATGGCATGGATGTTGAATGCAGACTTCTCAGCTTTAGTTTCCCATGTCACGCTGAAGAGTTTTATGGGTAGTGGTTGTGAAGTTTGTTCTTCAGTAGTGAGGCATGAAAGACATCATCCTCATCCCATATTTGGCACTGGGCCTTGTGTAAGCAAGTTGTAGAGAAGATGAGGAGCATTAATAGCTTTTGGTACCAAGTGGGGGCTTTGCATGATCCCCCCACCCCAGTCCTGGATCCAGCATTGCTTCAAGGTCATAGCTGTCAATGCTCAAAATTATGATACAAGCCCTCACTTGATTTGGAAAGATTGATTTAGTCTTTGCATTCCAGTGCTGTTCTCCCTCTTTGTTTGAGACGTGCAGTTTGACCATCCTCTTCTTTGGCTTCAGCTGCTATAATAGGTACAAATTGCCTTGCATGGTCATTGCATGGGCTTTTATTATCGTGTTTTACTAGTTGGGATGTACTGTATATTCGATGCTAACCAAGTTACGCTATTTCCAGTGAATATCCTTTTGGTCTTTTCAAAATTAAACATCTTAATCACAATAAGTGTAATTTGATTTTGAAATGCATGATTCATAACTATCACCACATCATGATTAGATTACACTTTGGTGAGTTGGACAGTAATGAAATTGACCATGTGTGTTTTCATTGATTTAGGCTGGTTGGCGAAGTCGTGTCTGCTTTGAAATGCTGGGTGGATTTTGATTTAAACACACACATGCATCTATATTTTAACAATGCACAGATCCATCCAAATTTCCCCCTGACAGAAGACTACATTGTGTTTAGTCTAAAAGCCACAGAAGGTATCATCTTTATTAGGGCCAACTAAACTATCCATATGTAGAGAAGCAAGACTTCAAGTTCTCCAGAACTTTTCTGCAGGCTGGATGCTGAGCTCAACAAAGGTGGGGGAAGGAGAGAGGAGAAGCTGAGGATGATGTTGAATCCCCAAAGACTGCAGTTTTTAAAATGCCATTTTAAAATGGCAGGCAGAAGGGTGTTCAGCAGAATTAATTAGACTAGAACAGTTCTTCCCAACCTGGTGCCCTGCAGATATCTTGGGGCACAATCCTATGCGTTTTTAGAAAAAAGTCCTACAACTCCCAGCATTCCCTAGCCAACATGTTGCAAAAGAATACCAAGTTGCATCGAAGTTCAAACTGAATGCAGAATTTTTCCCCAGTGAGTGACACGACGGTTGCGTTCTGCTAAACTACGAGACAAACGGAATAACAGGGACCAGCTCTATCCCACGAACTTCTGCCTAAAGAGATCCTGAGTCAGCTTGTTACTGGGGTTCTGAGTGCTTGTCAGGGTTGGAACTGAGCCCATAGAGCCCCAAAGCAGCTCTGATTCTGAGGAAGAGCTACAACCTGTTATCCAGATGAGGGCTCTTATGATAGGAGAAAAATGGTCTTCTACCAAATGAAACAGGCGCTTAACTTGTGGGGATTACATGCCCCTCAAGCACTAGGTAGTATTACCTGATTTGCCTTCTTTGCTCTTTACTTATTACACTACCTAAAATTAATGTCCAGTTTTGTGAATATGAAATACATCTACATTTCTGTCTTCTGCCACAGAAGGGATACATGTGTTTCATTCAGTGCGAGAGACAGATCCAAGTAACTGCTACTTTCTATGTATCAGAACAGTCACTATTGTTCTTTTGTCCCTTTGGTGCAAAGAAGTGTCACTCTCTCACCATGACCTAACTGACCCAAGTCAAAAAAAGGGGGCACCAGTACGTCCCTGCTCCTCTGCCCCACAGGACATGCCTTGGAGGCAGCCAGGTGTTGCTGTTTGTGAGTTCTCAGATTAAGTGTAGACCGCTTTTGTGAGCTTGAAGGTTCTCTGTTTCAGTAATGAAACTGTAATGCTTAACTTTGCTTTGGGCTATTAGGCTTAGCTTTGCTTAATTAATTGTGAAGCATCAAGATTCTCTTTTGAAGGACATTATGCTAGCAGGAAGGGTGGTTATGGATTGTAAAAGGCAAGTTCCTTTCCAATTTTTTGTCCAACCTGGAGGATGACTTGAGGGTCATTATTTAACATAACTTTTGCCTGATAATAGTAGCCCTCAATAAACTTTCAAAAGAGTGAGTGAAATAGCATCTGTTGCATTCCTTTAACGATCTACCTTGCCTTGCAAAGTGCTAATTTCCTGCTGGTGTATACAAGATTTAGGGATGGGTGAGAAATTTACTCTGTTGAGCTTCCTCTTCTTTTTATGGATTTACCTGATCCGTAAATGTTGGAACCAGATGTGGAAATGGATGCAATTTCTTGGGGAACCATAGATTTCTGGGTTTGCGATGCATTCTGCATCATAAAAAAAGGTGGCCAGCAATGTGTGCACATTTGAATAATGTGCAAAACCTGCTGTGTACATTTCTAAAAGGCACACAAACTCATGTCGGTCAATGGGGGCATATGTCCCTTAATGGCATCCATTTGAAAAACATGCACAAAAATATGTGGCACCCCGGCTGTGGAATGACTGAGCTTCTCAGAGAGGTTCACCTGGAGCCTACGTTGGGCTCATTTTGACTCCAGGTGAAGACCTTTTTATTCTTCCAGGCATTTTAGTTTGTCAGTTTGTTTTTTATATCTGGTATTGTGTTTTAAACTTCTGCACTGCAAAAAATTATTTTATTTTTATATTGTAAACTTTTATATTGTATTTTTGCCTGTATTTTATTGTCTTGTATTTCATAGTTTTAATTGTTGTGAACTGCCCAGAGAGCTTCAGCTATTGGGAGGTATAAAAATGTAATAAATAAATAAGATACATAAAATAAAAAAGTGGGTATATCTATTTCCATAAAAACAAAATCCACATGGAACTGGCATAGAATGGACTTGGATGTGGGCAAAGGAAGAAGTTCAGGTAACAGACTAGAGAGATCTGCACATCCCTACTAAAGATGGCGGCCAAGTTCCTTGGGACCAGGCTCAGAAGAACTTTGGAGGCTCAAGGGAATGACCAGCTGAACAAGCCCCTGAATTGGGGCTTGTAAAGCTGGTCATTCCTTTTACAAGCCTCCAGGCCAGATAATATAGGGTAGTGGTGGGGAAGCTGTTTTTCTCTTCTTCTTTTGCTTGAGGCCTGCGTTACTTTGGCAAAAACATCTGGGGCGTCTGCACTCCAGTGTTGATTGAGGCCAGAGCCAAAAATAGATGGAGTTTTCAAAGTGGGTGGGGATTGAAACTCGGCTGGAGTTCTGAAAATAGGAGAAAGCAAAACTGACATATTCTCATCCCTAACTCTGGGTAGCTTATGGCTCAACCAAGCAGCACATGGGCTAGTTGTCTGCAAGATCAGGAAGAACATACATCCCCATGCTATTGGTTCTTCTGCTGATCCAGAATTAAAATTTAACCGATGTGGTCCTTGTTCAATCCATATGTCTTGCCTGTTTCTTTCTACTTCTGCCCAGAAGTGACAGTGTGCAATTCCAGGCCTCTGTCCTGTTTTCTAGACCCCACACTGGAGAGCAAGTGTAGTTAGAGTGTTGGACTGGGGCTTGGGAGAGGTTCAAGTCTTCACTCAGCCATGAAGCTCACTGGGTGACTTTGGGCCAGTCACTGACTGCCAGCCTAACCAACCTCACAGGGTTGTTGTGAGGACAAAATGGAGAGGAGGAGGATCATCCATGCCACTTAGAGCTCCTTGGAGGAAAGGCAGTACATAACCATAAGTAAATAAGTAAATCAAATAAATCAAATATTTAGTAGGGGGTAGAGGAGGTAGATCATGTACACAGCCTCGGGCTCTTCGGAGGAAAAGTGGGATATAAATGTAATAACTAAACAGAGGAGAGGGATTGGATTTGCTCTCCAAGTGAAGAGCTTCCTATCTGGAGTGATGTGGATTTTCTGCAATGCGAAGGAGGCCCACAACTAAAAACATGACAATGAAAAGTAGAAGGAGGGTAATAAGATAATTGTTGCTATGCATCTATCACAGGTCAAATACACTGTCAAGTTTGCTTTTTAAACCACAGGGCAAACTAAATGAGTGATAATTATGTTTGGATTGCTTAAGTGGGTTTAAAGTGCCATGGCGGAACATCAAATGGCTATGTAGTTACAGACTGATAAAGATTTATTGTCATTAAAACGTAGCCTCTGCAAACCATCTGCCAATGCTTAAGCTCTAAATATAGGGTGATTTTCTTTCTTGTTTTGCTTATGTAGCATTCAGTAAATTTATTAGCATCAAACTTTTTTTTTTGGGGGGGGATTGTAAAACTGTCCCCAGATCAGGCTTACAAGAGTTTGCTGCTTTGATGTGGATTCATGCGCTCTCTCTCTCTCTCTCTCCCTCTCCCCCTCCCCCTCACACACACACACACACACACACACACACACACACATCATTCCAGTTGTCCCTTGATGTGCTGGTTGTATTAATAATAATGTCTAACATGCACACATCTGGCTGTGCATCCTGCTTTGTTGGAAATGTGCAAAGGAGGGGGAAGGTCTTTGAGACATCAGTGGAGGAACAGTCAATCAAGAAAAAACACATGCACAAAGAAGGAAATGTTTCCTAGATAGACATGTGCATCTTCTTACACACACACACACACACACACACATACACACAGTCTACACTTACATGGACTGGTCTCCCATCCAGAAGGAGAAATCAGGTCCACAGCTGCTTGCTTGAATTAGTTATTTCACTTATATCCCACCTTTCTTCCATTGTGGAACTCAAGGTGGTTGGTTCCCAGGTGGTCTCCCCTCCAAGCACTGACTAGACCCAGACCAGCTTAGCTTCAGCAAGTGAATTCTGCTCATTTCCATATAGTTGCTTCTTAGGCCACAGCTGACACGCTAACCACTATACCACACTAGTTCTCTCACGCCATTCTGAATTGAATAGGAACATAGGGTGTTGCCTTATACCAGGTCAGACCATGGGTCCACCTAGCCCACTATTTTTTCTACATTGCCTGGTAGTGGCTCTCCGGGGGTCTTTTTCCACATCCTACCTGGAGATGCCAGGGATTGAACCTGGGACCTTCTGCTTGCAAAGCCGGCACCGTACGACTGAGCTACAGCCTCTCCTTACATGACATGGGGATGTGAGCTTCCGTACTTGTGAGCTTCCGTACTTGCACTACACAATATGATATTTTACCCATCTGCAGAAGCACATCTGCCCATCAGTTGAGTACTGCACAAAAAGTATCCTATCAATGCACAGTCAAGGATGCTGAGTTGGGAGCTGTAATCCAAAACATCTGGAGGGCAACAAGTTGGAAGAAGACTGCACTGAGGTATAGCGATGATGATTTGTGATATCTATATACCACTAAATGTAATAAAATCCCTCAGCGGTTCACATATAAATATTAAGATCTCATTTGAAATACAATATTTAAGATGCAACATTACAAACAATCCCAATTACAATCCAAGCAAGACGAGGAGCAGGAGATGGAACAGCATGATTAATTTAATCACAGCCCAGGGAAAGCCTGGGAGAACTAGTGTGCTTTCAGGAGGTGTTCGAAGGTTGCCACATTTTCTGCCTCCTGAAATGCGCAGGGGAGGGTTTTCCAAAGGGTGGGTGGTCCTACAGAGAAGGCGGACCGTCGAGGGATTGCATGGCAGAATTCCATCCATTTTGGAATGACCAGCAAGCCCTCCTCTGCTGATCTTAAAGGTCGGCTGGGTGTGTATATGGGAAGGCAGTCTGCTAGGTCTCCTGTATCCTGATCCCAAGTTCTTTAGGGCTTTATATGATAATAACGTAATATAAACTTGCATGAGGCTCAGTAGCTAGTAGGCAGCCAGTGCAGTTCTTTTACACAGAAGTTATGTGAGCATAGCTAAGTGTCCAGTGAGCACCCTAGCTGCTGCGTTTTGCACCTGCTGCAGCTTCTGAACCGTGTACAAGGGCAGCCCCATCTAAGAGCGTATTGCAGTAGTCTAATCGTGAGGTTACCACCAGTGCATGGACCACTGTGGCTAGCCTATCCCAATCTAGGAATGGGCATAGTTGGCATATCAACCAAAGTTGGTAATAGGGGCTCTGGGCCACCAAGGTCACCCGGGCCTCCAGTGACAAAGATGGATCCAGGAGCACCCCCAAACTATGTACCTTCAGGGGGTGTACAACCCCACCCAGAACTAGGCCAACAGCCTAGTTCCATCAATTACTATAGTTTATGGTGTCAATGTGTTTGTTCCCCTACTGGCAACTGCAGACAATGGTGTGTGCGTGTGTATGGAAATTCACAGCAAGGTGATGTCATGGCACAGGGGAGTGACCCTACCTGTTATTTATTTATTTATTTATTTATTTATTTATTTATTATTGCATTTATACCCCACCTTTTTTCCTCCTTAAGGAACCCAAGGCAGCTTACACAATCCTCCTCCTCCATTTTATCCTCACAACAACAACCCTGTGAGGTGGGTTGGGCTGAGAGTCTGTGACTGGCCCAAAGTCACCCAGTGAGCTTCCATGGCCGAGTAGGGACTAGAACCTGGATCTCCCGGCTCCCAGTCCGTCACTCTCACCACTACACCACGCTGGCTCCCATGTTACATGGGAAAGGGTGAGTAGCAGACATAAGGATGCCTTATTCAGCAATGATGCCATCAACTGCATTAGGCAGTTATGCCCTTAGTAACTGCATTTCACATGATGGCCGATCTATCTATCTATCTATCTATCTATCTATCTATCTATCTATCTATCATCTATCGCATTTTATCCCTCTCCTCAGCCAAAAAGGCTCACAGATCCAATGGCATGCAACATGTAAAAGAAGAAGGTCCCTGCCCACAGCTGAACCATCTAAAAAGACATGACACATGCACATGGAAAAAGGGATTTTCCAGTCTTTCAGCAGTGCTTCCCTTCTCATGTCCCTCTGTTATAGGCTGAGAAGTTGAGTTGCCTCTTACTTGTTCAGACACCACACCTTGCAAACCATATCAGCATCAGTGGAAGCTGGTGGCTCTGATGTCAGTGGGGCAGTGAATCCAATTCTAGGTGCTTCCTTTAGAGTTCTGATTGGCTCTGACTGAAACCCGGAGCGGATTCACTACCCCACAGACATTGGAGCCACCAGCCTCCGCTGCTCAGCACTGTCTGGAGCGCCCTAGCTGCCTCTTAAAGTCCCCTCCAGTAGCCAAAATAAGACACAGAAAAAAGGGATTTTTTCCAAGGCTTTATTCCTTTACAACTTAATGACTCTTTCAGATGCTAATTGCCAGCGACTAAGCAAGGAACTGCAAAGGGTATCTTAGCACGGTAATCTAAGCTCCATGTATGCAGTTGGTCCCCATTTGGAAGAGAAGGGCGGGGAAGCTCTGAAACTTAAGAGCTAGGAGGGGAGGCTCCCCCCTTACCCATGGGGCATTGGGGCACAGCCGTTGCCGTAATGCCAAGTGGGCTGAGCGCCTCCTCTTGGCTCCCTCCACCTCTCGCCTCTCTCTGCGCCGGTGCCTTGTGCCTAGCAACAACTGATCTCCCGCTCTTTAGCTGCCAGGGTCGCTATCTCTCTCAGGAATGCGAGCAGGGGGCCCCTCTCCCTGCAGCTGTGCCTCTGAGAGACGAGCAGGCTCCTCTCCCATGGGTTGTAGCTCTTCCTCAGAATCAGAGCTGCTTTGGGGCTCTATGGGCTCAGTTCCAACCCTGACAAGCACTCAGAACCCCAGTAACAAGCTGCCTCAGGATCTCTTTAGGCAGAAGTTTGTGGGATAGAGCTGGTCCCTGTGATTCTGTTTCTCTCGTAGTTTAGCAGAATGCAACCGTCGTGTCACTCACTGGGGAAAAATACAAACCATATTTCATGCAGGGGCATTTCTTTCGTAACACCGCTGAATGTCAGCCGACGCTTTCCACTGTGGTATTGAACCAGAGAAATCGACAGTAAATCTCAGAGTGGCATTTCTGCATGATAAAGCGAGTGTGACCACGGAAGAAAAGAAAATCTCTTCGAGCTATCATGCTTAAATAGTGAGAGTGACATTCCCCACCCCCCCGGGAGAGATGGGCAGCTGCCAGGGGAAAATGAAACCTTCACCTTGGCTCTCAATGCATATAGTTGTGTGTAGGGTTGCCCGCCATTATCTGTCAACTGACTATTCAGCTGTTTCTTCTCTGGTTAAGGGCATGATTTATTGCATGCTCGTGACTGGCCACGCATGGAAATTTGCAAGTCCTTTACATGATGTCATCAACCTCTAGGACATCTCCCATGCTTTCCTCCCTTTATCCCGGTTTCAGAGATTGGAGATAAAGTGACAAGGGACTAGGGATGGCGGAGAATTCCACCATGGATTTCAGTGAGGCCGAATACACTGGCATTCGGCCTCCCGAAATCCATGGCGGAATGGCCTGCCACCCCCCGCCCCCCTGCGGATCCCCCCCGGGACAAGACTTACCTGGGGCAGATGTTCCAGATGGTGGTGGCTCCAGCAGCGGCTTCGGCGGCGGCTGGTCTTCCGACCGGCTGCCACTGCCACCATTTGCAGTCTGGTCTTTTGTGTGTGTGTTTTTTTTACATAGATGTGATAGGCTATGTAAAGACTTACATAGCCTATCATGTCTGGGTTTAAAAAAACAAACAAACGTGTACGCAAATGGCGGCGGCTACAGCAGCCGCCATTTGCGTTCCTTATTTTTCGCCGTCTTAGTCTATGTAAATATTTACGTAGACTATTAAGGAGAAAATCAAGGGGAACTTAAATAGCGTAGCGTGCGCTATTTGCGTCCCTTTTTGATTCACCATTTTAGCCTACACCAAACCCAAATACAACCCTAATTCTTGTAGGGATGGGAGAATAAGTGAGCTTGTTGAATTTCTCCAATTTCCACCTTGAAGCTCAGCTCATGTTGTTTCCATTCCAAAACGTAAATTTTTGTTTGTTTGTTTGTTTGTTTGAATGAATGGGAAAAGCGTGCATCTGGGTGTGCATTTTTTTAAACATTTGCACTTCTCCCATGGACTAAAGCATGAAAATGCATATCCCCCCAAAAATTTGCATGAGCACAATAGCACCCTAACACTGATGCTCTTCAACATCTCACAAGTGCATGTGAGATGCTGAACAGCATCAGTGGGAGGGTGCTATTGTGCTCATGTCCTACTTACGGGCTGGGCAACTGGTTGGCTGCTTGGGGTGCTGGGTTTACTCCGGGCCACTGGTTTACTCCAGCAGGGCGTTTCTTCTGTTTTTCACCTAAATTGGGTCCCAGACTGTGTCTCTAACTTCCTACTAGACCTTGTACAAAAAAGTGTCTCCTATGTGCAGCCTACAGCCAACCAGATCAGGCTGCACACAGGAGGCTGGTGGCTCTGATCTTGGTAGGGCTAGAAATACATTCTGGGTTTCAGTCAGAACCAACCAACCAGAACTATTTTGGGGATAGGGTTCAGCACCTTGGATAGCACCTTTAGAGCTCTGGTTGGTGCTGACTGAAACCCAGAATGGATTCACAGCCCCACCAGCCTCCATGGAACCAGATCTTTGCTCTGCCCCTGTCTATTCCCACTGCACTCCCTAATGCTATACACCAGGGATGGGCAGAAGGTAGATCACGATCTACTGGCAGATCTGTGAGTGATTTGTACTAGGTTATGCAAAGTGATGAGTGTTTCTGACAACAGCAGGTAAAAATTGCAAGTAACAACATGTCTGACCCTATGCTAATTGCTTCCCTCCCAGGCTCCATGTTCCTTGGCTCTAAGATGGGGCTGTGAATTGGGGAGGTGCCCATAGCTCAGTGGTAGAGCCCCTGCTTCACATACAGGAGGTCCCAGGTTCGATCTCCGGCATCTCCAGGTAGGGCTGGAAAATTCCTGCCTGAAACCCTGGAGAGCTGCTGCTGCCAGTCAGTGCTGACAATACTGGGCTAGATGGACCAACGGTCTGACTTAGTATAAGGCAGCTTCTGATATTGCCTTTGACTGGCTTTTTGTGGATCTCTACTGGCTAAATTCAGAATTCCTGATCTGCAGTAATTTAGAAGTAGATTGATACATGAAGATGCAGGTAATCCCAGATGCATGACTCATGAAGCGTAGTAAGGAATTAACTCCACTCCTTACGCCACCATTATGTGTCTGGCTCTGGCTTGAGGGCCTAGAGGTTCTAGGATGTCCCACAAGCTTTATGTCTGCTCACTCCTACTATAAGGCTTTCTATACTTTCTTGGCCTAGCCCAGGGCCATCATCAAAGGTAGGCATGGTTGAGCTCATGCCAAGGGCCCACACCCCAGCAGGGGCGCATTGGCAACTGCCCCCTGGAATTGCTCCTCTTCTTCACCATGGCAACCTGCTTGTTCCCCTGCCTCTTGCTTAGGGGTGGACGAAAGTCACTTACCTTTCGTCGAAGGTTGTTTGCGGTGGGGGGGGGGAGGTGCTTCGCTGCTCCCCCCGCGAAGTTCAGGCCGGGGGGAGGCTTCCCGCCTCGCCCCGGCCGAAATTCAGGCCGGGGAGGAGGCTTCCCGTCTCGCCCGGCCGCGAACTCGAAAGTTTTTTTTTTTTTTTTAAACGCCCCTGTGATAGGCTACGTGACGATTAACGTAGCCTATCATGGCTAGATCTGCAAAGTCAGCCATGATAGGCTATGTTAATCGTCATGTAGCCTATCATGGGTGACTTAAAAAAAAAAAAGCGCGTACGCTAATGGCGGCCCCCATAGGGAGCCGCCATTCGCGTTCCTTATTTGGTCGCTGTAGTCTACGTAAATCTTTACGTAGACTACGGCGACCAAATAAGGAACGGGAATGGCGGCTCCCTATGGGGGCCGCCATTATCCATATGCGCTTTTTTTTTTTTAAGTCACCCGTGATAGGCTACGTGACGATTGACATAGCCTATCACGGCTGACTTTGCAAATCTAGCCATGATAGGCTACGTTAATCGTCATGTAGCCTATCACGGGGGCATTTTTTTTTCTTTCATTGGAATGGCGGCGGCGGCAGCCGGTCGAAAGACCGGCTGCCGCTCCCGCCCCGCACTAACAGCCGCTGAACCGCCGGCCGGACCCGCCGCCGGGAGGGACATTCAGCGAAGGTAAGTCCCGTCCCGGGGGTGTGTGCAGGGTGCGGGGGGGGTGCGGAGGATTTCTCCCCGAAACTTGTTCAGGGGGCCGAACACGTTGGCGCTTGGCCCCCTGAAGTTTCAGGGAGAAATTCTCCGCCATCCCTACTGTTGCTCAGACCCAGACAACAGTGGTAGTGAGGAGGAGGACCAATAGATGTCACTGTCTAGTTGTTCCCTGGCTCTCTGCTTGACAAGTGAGTAAGTGGCAGCAATGAAGAGAAAGAGGTTGAAGAGCAAGAGCAGCTGATGACAATGGTGATGAAAAGGCAGATTCACTAAGGGAGGGGGCCCATGGAGGGCATCTTCCCCAAGGACTCCCCAAAATCTAGAGATGGCACTGGCCTCATCACCTGATCTCTGCTACATTCCTGCTTGACCCACTTGTAGTGTTTCTTGGGGAGCCAGAGCTCAGATTGCTTCTCCATCCTACAGCTGTGTCTCAGCCCAACTTGCTCTCAAACAAATGCTGCACAGAATTCCAGAACCTCCCTTATGACTAGGAAGTCACGAGCTCACAAGAAGAGGCAGAAGTGACCCACTCCAGGATATCAAAATCATAGAGCAGGAAAAGGGAGTTCCTCAATTTGAAGAAGCCAGTAACCATACACTGATTTACACAGTCTTTGGTGAGTGATTCTGTCTTACATTCTTTTAAAACTTGCCCTCAAGAAAACAGGGTGGGGGCAAAAGCACCTGTGGAATAAGATTCCCGCCCCCCCACCACACACATACAGGGGGTGGATAGGCTTTTGCTAGGGATGGACAAATCTGTCACTTTCAGTTTCTGTCAGTTCCTCATTTTTCCAAGCTTAAGTTCGGTTCGTCCCAAACTTTGAGAAGTTGTTTTTAAAAGTTCACATGCAAATTCATAGGCAATTTGTACACATTTCTGCTGGTACATGCACTTTTGCATGCATTTTTGCCCAATATCCACACCTTTTGCAAACTATTAATGTAATGCATTTTTCATTGTTATTTCCCCTAATATGTATTCGGTTGTATGCATCTTTTTTATTTGAGAACTCCATTGCACAATTTGGAAAAGGGCAAATTTCGAAGGATTTCTGAATTTTGGTTTGCAGAGTGGTTTGGAAGTGCAAAGTTCACATTGAAATGCAAACCAGATTAATTGCCCCTCCCTTGATTCTCTCCCCCCAACTGCCATTTTCTTGGGCAGCTTTCCAGAGCAGCTCAGAGCAAAGTAATGGAGAAACGTCTCCAATGCAATGAGAGAGGGTTAGTTTGAACAACGGTCCCCACGAAAATTGGAGGGGTGAGGCCTACACCCCACACACTGTAGAAGACCTTTGGAGTAAGAGGGTCCCCTGTGGTGTGTAGGCATTTCCACCCCCCTCCTCAGCCTCAGTTTTCAGGTGGTCAGCTCTGCAAAGGAAGGGCAAACAAGAAAACATATCCAGCTCAGAATTTAATCCAAGCCTGGGAAGATTTACTGTGTCAGGAGTGCCCTAGCTGCCTCTTGCAGTCCCCTCCAATAGCCAGCTCAGGACACAGACGATGAGGATTCTTCCCGAGGCTTTATTCCTTTATTACTTTATGACTCTTTCGGATACTAATCACTAGCAACAAAACAAGGAACAGCACTGGGGAAAGATAGCAGAGTAGCCTAAGCTCCAGGTAAGACAGTTGGTCCCTGTTTGAAGGAGAACCACGGGAAGACCCTGAACTTATGGGCTAGGGAGAGATCCTCCCTCTTTCCCTTGGGTCCTCAGGATGCGACCATTGTTTGCGCACCAAATGAGCGCTACGCCTCCTTTCGGCGCCTTCCATCTGTTGTCACTCCCTGCGTCTGCGCAGAGCATCTAGCAAGCCCCCCTCCAGTGCTCTGTCACTGCCAGGGTCAGTATCTATCCCAGGAATGCTGGCAGGAGGAATCTCTGCCAGCTGCTGTGCTTGTGAGAGATGAGTGCGCTCCTCTCCCACGGATTGCTGTTCCTCCTCAGAATCAGAACTGCTCTGGGGATCTATGGGCTCAATTTCCACCCTGACATACTGGGGGCTTCTAATGCTTGCCTCTCCCTTTGGAGGTGTGCATTTGCAAGCCTTCTCTCAACACATTTTTGGGCCTAGGCTAGGGATGGTGCGGGTGCCCAATTCCACCCGGGAATCAGGCAGAACTACCCCTTCCCACACCGCCGAGCCCTGCTGGCCGAGCCCCTGCCCCCACTCGCCCCCTGCCCATGCTCAGTCAGTGGCCCACACTCACCACAGCAGTTTTGTCAAGCTCCATGGTTGCCATTTTTTGAAAAATAAAATGATGATCTCAGAAATGCACATATTTGCATATACATGAAAATATGTATTTTTGCAAATGCGCATATTCACACACATGCAACTATGTGCGTTTGTGAAAATGCACATTTTGCATATACAGAAATATGTGCATTTGCATAATGTGCATTTTCACGCATATGCAAAACGTGTATTCGCAAATTGCGCATTTTCACGCACACACGAATATGTGCATTTTTGTGCTTGCCATTTTATTTTTCAAAAAATGGTGACCGCGGAGCTCGGCACCACCATCGGGGTGAGTGAAGATCTCATGTTTCAGATGCAGGAATATAACTTGTGAATTAGCCTGTAGCCCATTTGTAATCGGGGGTGTTTTGTATACTGTGGACATCCACCCTGGTAGTTTCAAATGCTTCTTTTTTTTTTTTATTAGGGTAGCAACAACCAACCCTCCTGCTTAGTATTCTGCTCCTCGCAGGCGAGTTCCGAGATGCTGACACTGGGGTTTCTGACCACACCAGCTCCAGCTTGCCCTTCTGCTCTGTGGTCTGCATTAAATATCACCCCTGAGTGGCAGTTCGTTCGTTCGTTCGTCTTCTTTTTTAATCCAGAAAAGGAGGGGAGAGTCAGAAGCAGCATCTGCCAAGAAAGGGTGTTTATGTCCACCCCACAGAGAATGTTCTGCAGTCAGTGCCATTAGATTTTCATTTTTAACTGCAGCTCTTTCAAAACCAGAATGCCTGTCTGAAATTGATTGGAATAAAGCAAAAGCAAACAGACACCAGCCACATAATAAAAGCAAAGGCCTGGATTTGTGCTCCTTAATTACTTGGAGAGACAAGAATGTGCGTGTTTTGCAGGTAAGGCAGCCCTCGGGGTGGCCAGGCAGGCCGTTTCCCCCCCTTTTTTCATTTTGTTCCCTCTTTGCCAAAGCCCCTTCTAACTACTGAAGAAAGGTTTGGAGGTGAAAATCAAAACCCTGGGGAACCCGCTTTGTTGGTTGCAAGACGCTGCTTTCCTCTGCTGAAGAGAAGGAGAGGAAATGCAATTTGAGAGGAAAATACAAAGACATTTTTAATCACTTTAATCTTCTGCACATTGAAACTAGGATCTAACAAGACTAAAGCTGCAATCCTATACCCAGTTTCCTGGAAGTAAGCCCCATTCAATTCAGTGGGACTTACTGTGGAGTAGATATGTATTCAATTGTACAGTAAGCATTTATATAGTATTCAAAAGTTGTTTTACTTATTTACAGCATTTATACACCGCTGTACATCTAAAAAGATTTCAGAGTGGTGAAAAATAAAAGATAAAATGGTAAAAGATAAAATAAAACACCATATGAAAAGTTATTATTTAAAAAAACAGAATACCAATAAAAACTGTGGCTGGTCAGAATGCTTCCTAGAATAAAGCTATTTTCAGGAGATGCTGGAAACAACACAGCGTTGGTGGCTGCCTGATCTCTGGATGCAGGGAGTTCCATAGAAAAGGGGCCACCACACTGAAGTCTCTTCTCTGGGTGGAGTCTAGTTGGGCCATAGGTCCATGCGGAACCACCTGGAGCATACCCTCTAATGACCTCTGAGACTGGGCAGGTTAATAAGGGAGAAGGTGCTCTCTCAGGTATCCTGGTCCCAAGTTGTTTAGGGCTTTGTGCACTAGTACCAAAACTTTAAACCTGGCCCAGTAGCAATAGGTAGCCAGTGCAGTTCCCTCAGCAAAGGAGTTGCATGCTGAAAAGGGGCAGATCCTGACAACAGCTGAGCTGCTGCGTTCTGCACTGGCTCCAGCTTCCGGAGCAGCCTTAAGGGCAGCCCCACATAGAGCGCATTGCAGTAATCCAGCCTTGAGGTTACTAGCACCTGTACCACTGTGGCCAAGCTATCCCTGCCCATGAGAAGCCATAGCTGGTGAACCAGCCAAAGCTGGTAGAATGCACTCAGAGCTGCCTCGATATCCTATTTTTAAACTTCAAGACATTTCCAAAGGACAAGCCAGGAATTTAGAATACCCAAATCAGCAAAGATATATTATATACTATCCTAGTAGTCCTTCCAATAACCCTGTAAGGTAGGGCATCATCATTATCCTTATATTGCAGGTGGAAGGTGAAGAATGAGTGTCACTTACAAAAGGCTACCGATGTTGTTGGTGATCTTTGTATTCGGGATGACACCATTTTGCAGATCAGCCCCTGAATTATTATGTTACAGCAGCTTTCAGTAACAGTTGGTAGAAGCTAGAGCAGGGTCAGGACATTTTTGGCGCAGTTCTGTTGCTTCCCGAAGTGAAGTGGGCTTCTCTCTGAAGCCAACAATACTGAACCTGCTCCAGAATGAGGCTTTGTTAGCGACTCATGTTTCAGAGACGCGGAGACGTCGTGTCTCCTGCAAATAGTCTCTTGGTTTTTGTTTCTGTAAACACTGATTTTATAGGAGGGGGAGGGAGGGAGTGTGGTTGAGTGACAGGTCCACCTTCTAATCCCAGGGCATGTCTTACCAGGGGCTCCAACCAATCACTGTGCTTGGTAGAAGGGCAGGTGTGGGACTGAGTGACATCCATTCTTTCAACACCAACAAGCTTGGCCATGAAATGAACACCTGAAAGTGGGTTTCAGTCTTCATAACTCCATAGCCCCTGCCCTGCTGAGACTTTGTAGATTTTTTTGCCTGCGGACACCTGAGTGAGGTATGCTATTTTCATAAAAATTGCCCCAAAAACCACAGAGGGAGGGAAGGGGAAGTGAACCAACCATCCCACCCCCAAACTGAAGACTCCCTTTCCCCATGAACGGCTACACCCATCCTTCTGAAAATTTGCAGGTTTCTTACATAGGGACACCTCCAGCATGCCTGTAATTTTCAGAACAACGGTCCACAATGAACAGACGGGGATAAGCAGTGGACTTTGGTGGCTCTGATTTTGGCGGGACCATAAATCCATTCTGGGTTTCAGTCAGAACTCTAAGGGAGCTATCTGAGGTGCTGAACCCTATCCCCCAAATGCATTCTGAACCTTGGATAGTTCCTTTAGAGCTCTGGCTGATTCTGACTGAAACCCGGAGTGGATTCACAGCCCCAGCAAAACCAGAGCCTCCAGACTCCACTGCAGGATAAGCACATCTTCTTGGAGACCCGTAAAATGTCAAGGGTGCTGTTGCACAAACCTCCCTATGGTTATTCTGAAATTTGTCAGGCTTGATCCCATCAGAAGGGGCAGGAATCCCTGCAATATTCATCCAATTCCGCCAAGAAAACATTTATTGGCAGTTCTATTAACATCCTCCCCCCAACATAACGGCATGTAGCACAACCCCCATGCCTTCAGCACACACACACACACACACACACACACGTCTGATATTTTGGCATGCATAATCTGCTCCTAAGGGACTCCTCTGCTTGCAACTCTTATCCAATTCTAACAGAGAGAGAAAAGCTTATAGCCATTTTTGGATTTCCCATGATAGTCGGTGGGAAGCACGAAGCCTCGGAATTCCAGACCTTAAGTTGGGCTCCTTACCGAGTTGAAGTGGGCAGACTCTGAATTGGACTGTGCTGGATTGGACCATTGTATGAGTTGAAACTGGGGGTTGGTTCTGCTAAGTAGAAACTGGGGGTTGGCTTCTGCTAAGTAGAAACCTAAAAGCAATAGCCTAAAATTTAAGGATAAATAGGCCATTATTAATTTATTATCGTCATCATTGTCATCATTGTCATCATTGTCATTGTCATCATTATCATCTCTTGCATTCCACCCTGTTTGCCAAAAATCCACCAAGATGGTGCACAATTTAAATAAAACCATAAAAACAGAAATCTGGGAGACTTTTCTAGCTGAGCAGCAGGACAAAAGAAACTTTAAATACATACATACATGCACCATGAAAAACATTAAAACAAAAGAACACTCAATAATTTAAAGCCTAGATTAAAGAGATTAATCTTTACTAGGGATGGATGTTTTCACCATTTTTATTTCTCCAAGTTACTTCTTTTCCCAAACTTAAGTTCCATTCATTTTGAACTTTGAAAATTTTGGGCGCGGGGGCGGTGGCAGGGGGGATTCTTATGAGTATCCGTACAAACCTTTGCATGCATTTTTCTGAATACGTGCACTTGTGTGTGCAATTTGGACTAACACACACCATTTTTTAAAGCCATTGTCCTAATAGAATGGATTTTGAATATTATTTTCAGTAATGTATGTGTTTGTGTATGGACTTTCTCCTAATATATACATTTTTGTACACATTTTGTGATTAGAGAACATCCTTGCAAAATTTGGAGAAGTACACATGTTGAAGGAGAACTGAGTTTCAGTTCACTTCTTGGCTTGAAAGGGCAAAATTTGTGAAGTTGTTTTCCGGGCCAAATTCAAGGTGTTGGTTTTGACCTTTAAAACCCTATATGGTTCTGGCCCAGCCTATCTTAAGGAGCGCCTCCAACAACACCAGACAGGGCACTTAACAAGATCAGCCTCGGATGGCCTTCTCTCTGTCCCATCAGCCAGGACAGCTAGACCGGTGGGGACGAGGGAGAGGGCCTTTTCTGTGGTGGCCCCCACTCTGTGGAACTCCCTCCCTAGGGAACTCCGCCATGCCCTCTCTTTAATGAGCTTCCGTCATGCATTAAAAATGTGGTTGTTCAGGCAGGCATTTGGGGTGGGTTAGGGTATTTTAGAAAATGTTTTTACTGTAGAATTTTATTGTTTTAAACTGTTTTATTGTACGCTGTAGATTGCCCAGAGTGGCTGGGTGACCAGCCAGATGGGCGATTAATAAATTTAATAATAAATAAAAAAATAAAAAGTTAAAATTCAAATGTGAACCAAGCAAATTTCTACCCCATCCCTAGTTCCAACCCCATAATCCCAGGCAGAAGACCAAATATACTGTAAGTGTCTCCTTCTCATTGAATTAAATGCTGGACAAGGAGGCAAAGTCCCCAGGTAGGCCTCTCCTGTCCAGCTAGGTAACCACCCCCTTGTGCTTCAAGGTAAGATTTTCTCCATTGGGACAGGTTGGCCACAATGGTGTGGGGCCAGCGAAAATCTTGCAGCAAGCTGGTGTGCCGGGTCAGCCCTTCCCACAAGGAGAATTCATTACTGTAAAGTCCGATTACATCATGTTTGCATTAAACGTTATTTATGGCCCAGTGAAGAGAAAACAAGATGTTTATTACATTCTTGGCATCGATGTCCCTGCTTTGCTAGTTGACTTCCTCCTTTGTACATTATGACACCACACTTTTGTTAAGTGGTCAATTATTTCCTTGTGTGATATACGAGGGGGAAATGGATAAAACCACTAAGCAAGCCTTTCATTAAACATTCATGGGTTGGAGGATGTGGGGACAGGGGTGGGATGGGGGAGAATGACATCTTACAAGAAACAGTGTTTGATTAGAGATGATCTTGGATTTCATTTGGTTCACATCTGGAAGCCAATCAACCTGGTTCGTGCCTCCCGAACGAATACATGGATCAGAACACAGATCTCCTTCCAATGCTGCATTTCTCCCAATTTCCCACTGCCATTTTCAGCTTTAAAATAATAATCCCCAAATGCACATGAAAGGTATAAAAATGTGTATGAATCTTAGGGCAAAATGCACAAATGAATACAAATGTTCATGCATTTTTTTAAAAAATGCAATTAATATAGACCTCTAATGAACAGATGTGAAACTGACACAGAACAAAAATAGATTGATCTGTACAACCAACCTGACTTACCTCATATCCTGATGTCAACATCCTGTGCATTTCCTCACCTCTGTGTCTACATCACTGGATGCCTCTTGTGGGGGAAATGTGCACTCTTGTATAATCGTAACACCCCAATTCTCATTCTAAAGATCATTATGCAGAGCTTCCCCCTCCCACATTGCTTTTCTTTGACTGCCATTCACATCATGAAAACAGAAGGAGGTGAGCATCCAAAGTAGACCACAAAGAAGAGAAGCAGGTTCTCAGGATGCAATATAGAATTTATTATAAGAAGCCCAATGTGTTTTGGCCTTTCCTCTGCTATTTTAGGCCTTTCTTCAGGGGGTAAAGAAAAAAGTCTGCAGATGTTTTTCAGCAAAAGATTGTCTCCTGTGTACTAGTTGCCAGTAGATTGACACAGGCGACAATCTTTGGCTGAAAAAAAATTCTGCAGACTTTTTTCTTTACCCCCTGAAGAAGGCCTAAAATAAGAAAAAAGGCCAAAATGCATTGGGCGTCTTATAATACATTCTATCTTGCATACACATCGTGACAGGCTCAGCATTGACTATGGATAATATGATACGAGATTTTTGCATTCAGCTTGATCCTGGAGCAGCAGATGACATATCCCATGCCATATTCCCAAAGTGTCACCAATAAGAACTCACAATTTGGAAGATTATAAAATTCCTGGTAAACACACACAGTTTTTAAACAAAGGACTCTGAGATCAGGCATGTCATTTCATCTTTTAGTCTCTGTGTGATTCACATTTGCTATAAGGGCATTGAACAAATAAAGCACATTTTTCAAAGCATTTAAGTTTAGTTCTAGGAGCATCACCTTTAAAGTAAAACCAGGCGGTAAACTATGTGTGGACCATCCAGATCAAAGCTCCTTACCTCTAACCAGGGACTTTACCTCTAACCGGGGTCCAATCTGGACCAGGCCCTCAACACTTGCTATTTACTCCACACACACACACACACACACACACACACGCACACACACACACAGATATTTTTCTCCCTCATAATACTAGAACTTGGGGTCATCGCATGAAGCTGATTGGTGGGAGATTCAGGACAGATCAAAGGAAGGACTTCTTCACACAGTGCAGAGTTCAACTACGGAATTCACCACCTCAATATGTAGTGATGGTCACTAATTTGGATGGCTTTAAAAGGGGGTTGGACAAATTCCTGGAGGAGAAGGCTATCAATGGCTATTAGCCCTGATGGCTCTGTGCTACCTCCAGTACCTGAGGCAGTGAGCCTATGAACACCAGTTGCTGGGGAACATGGGCAGGACGGTGCTGTTGCACTTGTGTCCTGCTTGTGAGTTTCCTGTGGGCAGCTGGTTGGCCACTGTGTGAACAGAATGCTGGACTAGATGGACCCTTGGTCTCATCCAGCAGGGCTCTTCTGATGTTCTTATCTGATAGTGTGGGGAGTGAAAGCAGGTGGATAGAGGGGATCCATGGAAATCAAGAGACTGGTTTCATGCATCTCTAACTCTGGATGAAAGATGATACTCTAACCTAGTCTAACCTGCCATTTTCCTACTCTAACCTGCCATGAGCATTCAGGATAGGGTGGTGGTGATGATAGCCCTGCATATGTCAGTTTTGCTCCATTCATGATAGCGGCTGATGGATGCACAAACAAGAAAAACTGTTTCAGACATCAAACCTCCATAAATTGTACCAGTGAATGTATATTTCCCACCTTTGGTTTCCCACCTTCTATTTCCCTCTTAACAACAGAAAATAAAGTTAAACCTCTTATTGCCAACCCTTCGTTACTAACAAAAGAAAAGAATGAAAAGCCTCCAGCCTCCACTGTCCTTTTCTCTCCACTCAGTCTCATCTACACATAAGGAGGAATGTTGGGGGTGCCTAATTCACGAAATATAATGCAGAGCCCTGGGGAGCCCATTCTTTCTCTGGTCATAAACAACACAGAGCAAAGTATTGGCAGTAAACGAATGGGGGGACTTCTCGTTCTTCCATGCCTCTTTATGCACCCCACCTCACATGTAGAGTGAAGAGAAGCTTCCTTTCTCTCCCTCTCCAGGCTCCTTTTCAGCCTAGCAGCAACAGCTCAGAAGAAGGAAGTCTGTTTGGGTTTCCCACTGATGGGAGCAGAGAAGGGTTAATAGCAAGGAAAGAGAAGAAGAACTTGAATCAGGCTAGAGAGGGGAAGGTTTTCTGTCTGCATTTTTAAAGAAGACAATGTTGTTTACCCTCCTTATCTGCAAGCAGGAGTCTGGGGGTATGCAAAGCGGAAATAGGGCAGCCATGAACACAAAAAAACAACAAGAATAAAAACAAGGAGAGACCAGAAGCAAGCCAAGGGTGAGAAATGCATGCAGGAAGGTGGAGCAGAAATAGAGAAAGCAAAGAGAGACCAGAACCCACTTTGCAACAATCAGACTTAAGTCGAGAAGCAACCGAGGGGGAAAGGATTTAATAATAATAATAATAATAATAATAATAATAATAATAATAATTTGGGTGGGACCACAAGTAGGGGGAAATGAATTAAAAATTAATTTGTGGGGTGGGAAGGAGGTGAATTCTACCATGAGGCACCCCCATCCGTATAAATAACTAAGGGCTCAATCCTCTGGGGATAGGCGGCCGCCTCCGAACTTGGAGGTGACCGACGACTATCAAATGCAGGGCAGGAGAAGTATCGAGGGGATCATTCCCTCCGTGCTTCTCCTGCCCTGCGTTTGCAGCCAGACAGCCAATTTCGGCTGTCTTGCTGTGGGAGGGTGGAGCAGGGGAGGAGGCTGCCAGATGTCCCCTGGAATGCCCCATTTTGGCCACTCCACACTCCTCTTTGGAGCACAGAGTGCGGGGCCATTGCGTTCTGCCTGAGAGGCAGTGCGGAAGGGCAGGGGAGGTCAGTTCTCCAGGAACCGACCTCGGAGTGCAGGGTTCGATGTCGGAAGCCGGAAAACCAGATATCCTATGGCCATCCAGCCACTGACTAGTGGCCATAGGATTGCTCCCTAAGTAAATGTAAGAGTAAGGCAAGCAGCAAGAAGGCAAGCTTTATAAGCAGAAGCATTCCATGGTTTGTGATCTGAGCTGCTGCCGCTGTGCCATATGGTGTTTCTATGTCTGTCTCTGACCGGGTTCGGATGACACACTGTGGCTGGTCAACTCCAGAGTGGTAGCCTAAACAGTCAGGACTCTGGACAGGACTGGGAGCAAGGGAGAGTGGTCAGGGCAATGCAGGAGATACGGGGTGGGGGTGGGGAGGGAGGTGCTGGGGCGTGAGTTTGTGTCTCTGGCTGCTTTGCTACTTGGACAGGTGGGGGAGGGTTCTGCATGGTCAGCACCTACTGGCCAGCCACCCCTGTATCTGGGCTTTAAAAAGAGTGTGGGGCCTGGCCATTTTCCTAAGGACCGAGTCACATCCTACCCTCCTTAGCTGTGATCCCAACAAAAGTCACCTCGCCCTCTGCACCACATTTAGCCTCAACAAATGCTCCAATTGCCACCAATGGTGCCTAATTGTAGAATTGGGGGTGGGGGAGGGAGCGTGGGAAGATACTTTAATCAGGATGAGGGATGAGGAGGACCTGCCATCTCCACATGCTGCAGTTCAACCCTCGCAGAACCTTAAGAGAAACCATAGGTTACCAAGGGTTCTGAAGCCCTCACATAACCCACGTTCACCAGGTTCGCATGACATGACAACTCCTGAGTGGGGGTCGCATATCCAAAATGGCAGCCACCCCCCTACATGCACCATGCCCTCTCCATGGGATAAATAACCCACAGTCAGCTGTCATGTTTTTAACAGCCCCCTCCACCCATCAAGCACATAGTCACTCTCAGCCATCCACTTGGCATGACAGGACACTGTACTGTCAACACTCTGTGACTAGCTGCCCCTACTCCTGGACTTAAAAAACAAACAAACTAGGTGTGGGGGCCAATTTTCCTGCCCTCTCCATGTGCTGTGGTTACAGTGAAAATCCCCCTCCTGCTCCTAGTATTAATATTTTATTTTTTAAAAAACAGTGCTGTGAAGGTTTGAGGCCTAGAGAGGCACTGGGAACAATGCACAGGCTTAGAAGCCTGGAGGTTTTGTTGGGAGAGGGTATTCCTCAGAGGAGTAGTTTCATTTCCCTGGTTAAGCTTCAGTTTCATTTCCTTGGTTAAGTTTCATTTCTTCAGGTTGAAACAGTACTTTTGGTTTTGAGGGAGGAGACAGTATATAAAGAGAGCCAGTAAGAGCAGAGTCGGGGAGACCAGAGCCTGAAGAGGAAGCATGAAGAAGCAACTTGGAGAAGACTAAGTACAGCTGGGGTACAGGAACTTGCATTTTCCAAATTTTATTTTCTCTTCATGCTTTTTGTATCACTCAGCTCTATTGTGTCAATACCTTTAGTTGTGATTTTCTTGCTTTAATTTACTAGTAAACTGTTGTGTTAAACCCCAGGCATCTGGAGTATCAAACACCCCACGTCTACGTCCTAAACCCCGTGTTATTGGAATGGGGAAGATAAAAGAAGGAAGGTGGGACTCTTTAGGAGGCAAGAGATCCTTAAGGAGTTGCTAAGGTTGTCCAGGTCATAAGGGGAACCCTGAAAGATGCACATAGATATAGCTCCTAGCTATGCATTTAGAGCAGGGGTGGACAAGATGTAGGTCATATACAGCTCCTGCTGCCACTCATTGGGGCCCTCACTGCCCCCTTTCACCCCCCCAAAGTTAGAAAAACAGCAGTTTGCCACCAAAATTAATTGAAAAACCACTACAAAGGCTCACTGAGGACAAGTTTAGCTTGTTTTCAAGCTAAAATCTGTCCTCAGTAAGCCTCCATAGCTGGTATGAGCGCTTATGAAGGACAAATTTAGCTTAAGAGCAAGCTAAATTTTCATGGATGGAGTGGTGCAGGAGTTGATTGTGACAGACCCCATAGCGACACCCCAAGGAGAATCCCCCCCAATGAGTCAGCCATGTTGATCCCTATCAACAAACCAGTTTCAGCAGTTTCATCTCCACCAGGAGCAGATCTTTCATAAAGCTAATGGATCTTCGGGCACAAAGCTATGGAGATAGACCTCAGCCTCCAATCTCGGAGTCTGGCAACTATCCTATGCAGGGCAGCTGGAGCCTAGAGGCGATCTTCTCCTCCATCCTTCAGCCACCCTGCATTTTTTTCGGCCAGGAGCATGATTTCGTACGTCTAGCCAGGGACTTTGGAGCAGGAGTGGGGGAGACTGCACAGTGCATAGGAAGCCTCGTAAAGAGGCTTCCGTGGTCTCCTCTCCTCCCTCCCCCCAGGACCACCCCCTTTTCACCCTCTCTGTGCTCCTTTTTCTGAGCATGGAGACAGGGAAGAACCATGCTGTCCAGAGGGGGTGGGGGAGGAAGCAGGGAGTGTAGTTTCTGGCAACTGAGCTTGGCGCCAGGGCTCCAACCTCAGTTCCCAGAAACCAATCAATCCTATGGCCCTCCAGACAGTGTCTAGTGGCCATAGACATGGCTCCCTCTATTGCCCATTCAGGACCAGCCCAACCCAGAATACTTTGTGTTACAGCTGGGAATGATATATTGTTGCTGGGAAAATTCATTTCTCCTCAGCTACTGTGAGAAGTGCAGCTAAGTTCAGAGGGAACAGGAAAGTCTTACAGGCATGTCAAATGATGTCAGTGTCCCTCCTAATCAAGAAGTGCCTGAAGTTGCCCACCATTGCTTTATTTATTTATTATTGCATTTATATCCCGCCTTTTTTCCTCTTGCAAGGAACCCAAGGCGGCTTACATTATCCTCCTCCTCTCCGTTGTATCCTCACAACAACAACTCTGTGAGGTAGGTTGGGCTGAGAGTCTGTGACTGGCCCAAAGTCACCCAGTGAGCTTCCATGGCCAAGTGGGGACTAGAACCCGGATCTCCCGGCTCCCAGTCCATCACTCTCACCACTACACCACACTGGCTCTCTGGAGTTCATTCTTCCCCAAACTGGTGGCCTCTAGATTTGTAGGCCTAAAATGAAGTCAAGGACAGCGAGAGCAAAGTAGGATGCGCAGAAACCACCAGCCAACACACAAAACCCAGCAGCTAAAACCCGAGGCAAAAAAGGGCCGTTGAATGACATCAACTCATCACCTTGAGCATTTTTGAGGTAATATGTCTGGCTATGTTCTGTTTCTATGTTCTGTTTCTAATGTCCCTCAAAGTTAACTTAATGATAATTAGCACATCTCAGCGTCTGGATAATTTCTTGTGAAGTAATAGGACTAATGAGCATAAGGTTAGCTAGAGAATATTTTAGGCTTTCTCTAGAAAGGCTTATGCAAACACTAATAAACATTAATAAAAAAAAATCAGTATTAGAAATCTCTCCACTTAAAAAAAAAAATGCTTTTCTTTTATTCATATCTTTTTGGAGTCCCTCTGGGCCTGCATTATTAAAACCCAATATAGCCTAGCATTCCCTTTTGAACTCAAGTGTAGAGAAGCTCAGATTTCATTATCTTTTGAGACAGTTCCTGAAAGTCCAATAACCTCTACCTTGCTTTGAGCATTCATTCTGGTTTTTCTGCATCAAAAGAGCTTCTGATGTGTGCACCGTGCTTAACAACAAGAGAAACCTGGCTTAGGGCACAATCCTATGCATGTTTATACAGAGAAAAGGCCT
Source organism: Heloderma suspectum (assembly GCF_057233095.1). NCBI lineage: Eukaryota > Metazoa > Chordata > Lepidosauria > Squamata > Helodermatidae > Heloderma > Heloderma suspectum. The sequence goes on from NC_139469.1 coordinate 26,721,439, forward strand.
ACAGCTCCCAGCATTCCCCAGCCAGCATGAATTTCTTTTTCAGAAACAGCCAGGAATATTTTGCTCTGCATATCAAGAAATGAAGAATCTCTGCCTAGTCAGAGTCCTCCACCATTTATTCCTCAATTCATTTCCACTTCTAAATGGCCCTTCTCTTTTTCTTTTGGCCCTCCCATCCACCATATTAGTGCCTGCTTTGAGGTTAATATCTTCCATTTCAGTCCAGACTATCACTCTGCATGTAATGCAAAGCTTTCCCTTAAGAATGAAATAGCTAGGATGTATGGATTGCGTAAAACCTGCTCCATCTGTGTTTCACCGATTCTTCTGTTCTGTTGTCTGTTTACATTCTGATTTGAATATTTTTTCATCATGTGGAAAAATACACAATTCCATAATTGGGTTTGCAATGATTTGCATAATTTACATTTAGGTTATTGTCCCCCATTCTATTTAACTTTCCTCTGCGTATATTTACCAGTCTCAGCACAAACTTGCGTGTTTTGCTACAAATAAATATGTGTAAATTTCAGGAAAGTAGTAAGAAGATCCAAAAGTCCACCAACACTCCGTGGCCTGAGGAGGTTGGTCTGCAGCGGATTCCACAGGTCGGATTGTTAGAAATCTGAGTTAATTTTAGTCTGTCTCAAATTTCTCCAGCAACCCTAGAAATATCCAGCCTTCTACAATGCAACATGCTATTTCAGCCAATGGTAATGATGGGATAAAACTGCACATGAAATGTCTATTAAATGAGGACCTGGATAGGGATGTCAGAGAATTCCGCCACGGATCTCGGTGAGGCCGAATGCCAGTGCATTCAGCCCCTGAAATCTGTGGCAGAACAAAGCCCCCCCCGAAAGGCACGCGAAACGGAGCACTTACCTGCTGCTGTCCGCGCTGACTTGCAGCCGCCATTCGCTTCCTCATCATAGCTGTGACAGGCTACGTAAATAATTACATAACCTATCACGGCTAACGCAGGGATGACATTTGTGGCCCTGCGGAGGCTATAATAGGCTACGTAGGTATTTATGTAGCCTATCACGGCAAGCTAAAAAAAAAAACAGCGTACGCAAATGGCGGCGGCTATGGCGGCCACCATTTACATTCCCTTTTTTCCTCTGTTTTAGCCTACATAAATATTTATGTAAACTATTATGGCAAAAAAAAGGGGAACGCAAATAGCATAGTGGGCGCGATTTGCATTCCTTTTTTTTTCGCCGTAATAGCTTATGTAAATATTTACATAGGCTAAAATGGTGAAAAAAAAGGAACACAAATGGCACCCATTACGCTATTTGCGTTCCCCTTTTTTTCCCACCGTAATAGCTTATGTAAATATTTATGTAGGCTAAAACAGCGAAAAAAAGGGAATGCAAATGGCAGCCGCTGTAGCTGCCGCCATTTGTGTACGCTGTTTTTTTTTTTGCATGCAGGCTGCCCAGTGGCTGGATGTCTGGCTGTGGGAGGCTCTGCGGAAACTCCGCAGAGCGGAGCCAGCCAGATTAGGATTTCGGGGGGAGGTGTGGAGCGCCTCCCTGCACTGCGAATCACCCCGTTGAAAAGGTAAGTGACTTTTGTACATCCCTAGATCTGGATATATATCATTTTGTCACAGTATTTGAAATTCTAGAGATTCCCATAACTGAATATATATCATAGTTGGACTGAGCCAAATTGGGTTTTAAAGAAAAAAATAGCACAACAAGAACCATTCAGTAACATTCAGGTATATAGAAGATATTCAGCTTTCTCATGTGTTTAACAGCTCAAGCTGAGTCTAAGTATTCATAGTTTCCCCCACAATCATCTTCAGCAATGCTGAAAAATTAGGGGTGCACGAAAGTCACTTACCTGGTCTCGCAGCTTGCTTCGCGGTGGGGGGGAGGCACTTCGCTGCTCCCCCCGAAGTTCAGGCCGGGGGGGGAGGCTTCCCTCCTCGCCTGGCCGAAATTCAGGCCGGGGGGGAGGCTTCCCGCCTCGCCCGGCCGAAATTTAGGCTGGGGAGAAGCGCCCCGTCTCCCTGGCCGCGAACTTCAAAAGAAAAAAAAACAACGCCCCTGTGATAGGCTACGTAACGATTAACGTAGCCTATCACAGCTAGATCTGCGAAGTCAGCCGTGATAGGCTACGTTAATCATCACGTAGCCTATCACAGGTGGCTTTGAAAAAAAAAAAAGTGCGTACGCAAATGGCGGCCCCCATAGGGAGCAGCCATTTGTGTTCCTTATTTGGTCCCTGTAGTCTACGTAAAGATTTACGTAGACTACGGCGAAAATAAGGGCAACGAAGTTCTCCCCGAACAACCTTCGGAGGACCGAATGCATTGGCGCTCGGCCCCCCGAAGTTTCGGGGAGAAATTCTCCCCCATCCCTATGAAAAATGCTTTCCTTTTGGCAATTGTTGACACTCCCTGGAGGAAAAAAACAAAACAAAAGCAAAACATATCCGCTTACTTTGTTCTTACTTACTGAATTGCCTTCACTTGCCCTCAGCGGCAGGATCACACTGCCTAATTGGATTAGCTATGCAGTGTCATGATGTCCTCCTGTTCACTGTGTAGTATTTGACTGGGTAGGATCACACATGTGACTGATCAGGAAAGACCAGTTCCCCAGGGAAACAATGGCAACAAGCAAGGTAGAAAAAGGTGAATACACACATAATTTCCCCCCTTCTTTCAGGAACAGATTGCCCTGCCTCAACTAAGTTCAGCTCTTTGTTATGCAAACACAAAGCTAATTGCAGTAGAGAAATCAAAACAAGCCAATAGTTAAGCATGGTTTACTGGGCAAACATGGATTTTCCAGAGAGAAGTCAGAGCCATAGCCAAGGTCAATGCATGGGATATTAGTCAAGTATAATCAGAGTTCCAAAAAGCAGCATCAGGCAGAAGTCCAAAGGTTAATAACATGGAGGTCCAAACATGAGTTAGGGTACAAGATGCTGCAGCAACAGTGTTGTTTCCAACAAAGGCTAGACTGAGCATGCAGGCTTATGTTACTAGAGCCTCCTGAGCCCTGCCCAAGGCTCAGCTGCAGTATATTACAAGCCTTGCTCTTAAGAAGTTCCCATCTCTTGAGGAGTCCTTCTGTGGAGTTGGGTGCTTCTTCTTACAGCAGCCCTACTGGCTTGCCTCTTATGGTGACAACACTCTGAGGGAGTGGGTGGTCCTTTAGCCTCTGATTCTGAAGCAGAACTCCCCTCTTCCTGTGGGGCGGCCCCATGGTCCTCTTTCTGGAGGCCCAGACTCCTCCAGGTCTCCTAATATGTGTGGTTCCATGGCACCATCCATCTCTGGGAGCTCTAGCTCCTCAGAGGAGGAAGATTCCTCCAGTGGGAGCATGACACAGCTGCCTGCTGTATGACATGCTTCTTCCAGCAAGTGAGGGCAAGGACAGACAACAAACCTAGGGGGAAACAGGGCAGGAAAAGGTGCAGTTGCTGGGTCTTGCCATTTTACACTTAGAAGTAAAAGGGGGGATCTTTGGATTGCAACCTGGGAAGCTATCAGAAGACTTTATTTGTAACTGGTCATGTGGCATGCCAGGGCTGGCATCAGGGGTGGGCCTCATTGGGCATCTGCCAAGGCCCACCTCCCCCAGTGGCATGGGGCCCTGTGGACCCCTGCTGCCCCCATACCTGCTGCCCCCTATTGTTGCTTCTCATTTCTTTGTCCTTTCTGAGCATGCAAGCAGAGACACAAGTGAGGAGATGAAGCAACATCCTCCACTTCTTCATTTGCCTCATACTCTCCCTTTGGGATGTGTGGATTAAGCCCAGAGGGAGAGGGGAATCAGAAAGAGTTACAATAGTAAGAGGAAGCCCATTGAAAGCATCTTGCCAAAGTGTTCCCAAAACATGGAGCCAGCACAGTGGTATGCTTGAATACTAACCCTTGGCCTGACATATCTTGACAATAGCCTGAAGATGAAATCCCACCACTTTATGCTGAGCAATAGACCCTGCACCAGCTTTCACAGTGAAATAGACACCACAGTAGCTTTTGTTTGACAGTAGCTCTTGTATTAGCTCTTGTTGTGAAATAGACACTGAACTAGCTTTTGTTATGCAGTAGGGATGTTAGAGAATTCCGCCACAGACTCCAGTGAGGCCGGATTCTTTAGAATCCAGCCCCCCAGAGTCTGTGGCAGAACAGAGCAATCCCCCCCCCCCCATGAAACTTCCCCGGGATGGATCTTACTTTGTGTCAGCCATCTGGTCCATCCACTGCCTGGGTCTGTGGCCACCATTTCCCTCCCTACTTTAGCTGTGATAGGCTATGTAAGTGTTTACGTAGCCTATAATGGCAAAGAGCAGGGATGCAAATAGCGTCCACTACGCCATTTGCATCCCTGCTCTTTTCATGATAGGCTACGCCATTTGCATCCCTGCGTTAGCCGTGATAGGCTATGTATATATTTATGTAGCCTATCACGGCAAAGAGCAGGGATGCAAATGGTATAGTGGCCGCCATTTGCATCCCTGCTCTTTGCCGTGATAGGCTACATAAATATATATGTAGCCTATCACGGCTAACGCAGGGACGCAAATGGCAGGCACTATGGCAGCCGCCATTTGCGGCTGCAGCCCAGCAGCGGACAGAGGTCCAGCTGCGGGTGGCCCCGGCCGGCGGCTCCGCGGACTCACTGCAGAGCGGAGCTGGCCAGGGAGGATTCCAGGGGGAGGGATGGATCGTCTCCCCCCACACCGTGGACACCCCGGACCAGAACAAGGTAAGGGATTCATACATCCCGATTATGCAGTAGACCTTGCATTAACTTTTGCTGTGCAATAGACCCCACATTAGCTTTTTTTGCACAATAGATCCAGCATTTGCTTTTCTTGAACAACAGACCTTGCATTTAGCGCTGTACCAAAAATTTTGCATCTTCCCTTTTTGGCATTTCGTGGGGGTGGGGCCAAAATGAAAACTCTGACAAAAGAGACTGGGAGATGTGAAGATTTTGGATAATATTTTCCTTGGGGAGGTGGACAGGGTTTCCATATCCCCTTTTAAGTATAGGCTATTCTTCAGGGGTCTTCTTTCTATTTTTTATTTTTATTAAAAAAAACAAACCAAAATCAAACACCCCCTGCTCTTGCAGGAACCCAGGGCTCTTCTCCAGCCAGCAGTTCTTCCTGAATTCCTATTGGAGAGGACAAAGTCACATGGTCTCCTGAGAGTTCAGAAAGAACTGCTGGGCTGGAGAAGAGTCCTGGACTCCTGCAAGTGCAGCGGGTGTTTAAAAAAAAAAAAATAGAAAGAAGACCCCTCAAGAATCTGCAAAAGTATGTGGAAACCCTGTCTCCCTCCTCAAGGAGAAAATTCTCCAAAATTCCCACCCTCCCTGTGAAAAAGGCAGAGAAAAAAAAGTTCTTTTTTGCAGGGAGAGAAAAAAAAGTTCCTGAAACTAGGGGGCAGGATTTGGTACAGCACTACTTGCATCAGCTTTTCCTGTGCAATAGACCCAGCACACCCTTTTGTGGTGCAATACATTCTGCATTAGCTTTTGTTGCACAATAGACCTTGCATTAGCTTTTGCTGTGTAATCGACATTGCAGTAGTGTTTGTTATGCAATAGACCTTGCATTAACTTTTGCTGTGCAAGAGACTGCACGTTAGCTTTTGTTGCACAATAGATCCAGTGTTTGCTTTTGTTGCATGGCCGACCTTGCCATAGCTTTTCCTGTGCAATGGACCCCACACACACTTTTGTTGTGTAATACATTCCGCATTAGCTTTGTTGTACAATAGAATCTGCATTTGCTTTTGTTATTCATTCATTCTTCACTAGGGCCATGGGCAGGGGTGAACATCTTTGGGCATCTGCCAAGGCTCATGCCTCAGTAGGGGTCTGCTGCCCACACTCAGAGTCTCTGGACCCTGCTGCTCCTTCTCTTTGCCATTGCTTCCTGTTCCCCTGCCTTCTCTGAGTAAGAGAGCCAGCCATGAAGGGAGCAATAACCTCCCACATTTTGTTATCTCCCTCTGGGAGATGGGTCAGATTGGGGCCGGGGGCAACTAAAGGGTGAGTGAAAACAGGAGCAAGGAATAGGAGGAGCTCACACGTAGGGAGGGGAACCTGCTGAGAGCATCTTTCCCAACCTCCCTCCCACCCCAAAACGTGGAATGGGCTCTTCACGCTGCTTAAGCCTACACAGATCATGGATCTCTTCCATGATGTTGTTGTCTGTTTTAATTCCGGGCACTTATGAAGAGGCCAGGAACTGACATAATCTACTCTTTTATGCATTTGGCCTTCATGCTTCAGATTTAGTGCTGGTTAACTCAGCAGCCTTCACAGGAAGCATCGCAGCAGAGCTCCTTCCCCAGCGATTTCTCTACTGAAAGCCTCCCAGCTGGGCATACACTCATTTTGACTCTTTCCTTTTCTATTATCTTTGCTGTGTTTCCAGCAAGACCATCATTGATAATGCAAGCTATTTCTGCCTTGTCTGTCTTGTTGCAAGAAGGTGGTAGTGGTGTTGGTGGTGGGGAGAACAGGAGATAATGGGGTGCAAACTAGGCATTTGCAGGGACCTCCCAATCTGATTCAGAAGCCGCTTTGAGGCGTCGGAAGTGGGCCTGATTTGGCTCAGGCTGATTAGGGGGTTGGGGCCCTGGCCCAACTCAGCCCCAAACCCAAACTGGGATTCAGCCATCTGAATCCCACTTCAGGCCACCTCTGACACCCCTGTGTACCCCCCCGCACAGCTCCTTACCTGGGCCGCCATCACCTCCTTCTCCGTCGCTGTCACCACCTCTGCCACCTCCACCATTGCCACGTCCACTCTCACCACCATGGCCATCATCGCTGCCCACCACCACCAGCTGCTGAGCCCTGAGCACGCGCCAGCTCTTTTTGGCAGGAGTCACTATCTTTAAAATGGAGACTCCAGCCGAAAAGAGCCAATGTGCATCCAGAGCTCTGGAGCTGGTGGCAATGATGGCGGTGGTGATGAAGGCAGTGGCGACTCCTGCGAGTCACCTCAGGTAAGAGCTGGAGGTGCTGGCATGGCTGGGCCACAGTGCCGAAGCGCCGAAGCGCACTGAGCATTCCAGAGAGCCTCCGGCCAGCTTCGGTTGCTTCGTGGCCCCTCCCCTTTGCCTTGGAAGGGGTCTGAAACAGCCTGAAATGGCCTGCTTTGACTCGGGGTTCAGGCCTTTGCGCAAACCACCCTTTAGGATTCTGGTTTGTTTTGTTGAACGCTACTGCTAGAAGCCACATTAGACAGCAACACCAAAACATGGGTGGGCAGTTTGTTGATGGTGGCCAGATTGACAGAGAGTAAAAACTGGGAGTCCAGAAGAAAACGGTGGAGAGGCTGAGGAGTTCTTGCACGTCATGCCGATGAGTAAAATTATGGCACGTAAAAGAATAGTTGATGGGAAGAGTAAAAGCTGCTACAATTTTCTCAGAAACCTGGTATCATTTGTTCTAACTGCTTTATTGTATGCTGTAATAAAGTTGAAACAAAGGACACTGTATGGATTACTACCTGGATAATAATCAAACTCGTTAATTCTCAAAATCCTCTGCAACTAAACTTAAGTACATGCTACTGAAATAAATAAACATTCTTCCTGTTTGTCCCTGACTTCATTCTCCCATCTGTTGTCCCCCCTTGTTAAATTTTAGATTGTAAGCTCCTTGGGGCAAGGGACAGCTCCTCTAGTACTTTCTGAAGCACCAAGCACATCGGTGGCACATCACCATCATCACCATCATCGTCACCATCATCATTATATATCTTTTAAATTAAGCCTTTTAAATTATGCAGTTGATGCTTTAATGCTTTTACTGTGCTCTTGCAATGTTCACCTTTGCTCTTGCTCCCCAGTTCTTCCACACCTCCCATTTTAATCTGAGCCAGACTTGGATCATCTACTCCCTTTTGCCCATCCAGTTTCTCAGCTGGTTGCTGCTCTGGCAGCAGCTCTCTGTCCTCCCTCTGCCTTAGTGCTCTCTCCTTACTTCCTCTGCTGTGAAAGGCAGGGAGGTCTTGCTCTCCTTTCTTTCCTGCGCTCTGATGCCCAACACTCCTTTGACATATTACCCCTGCCAGAAAGTGGGAGAGGAGGGACACTTCCTCCCCTCCCATAGCCACCACCAAAAAGGAAGAAGGGCGAGGGAGGCAGCAGCAGCCACCAGGGAAGGAGGGGTTTTCTTGGTGGTGGGGCTCATGGATTGGGGCTAGAAATTCTGAGTCCATTTAGAGCACATAGGGTGGAGTTGTTGCCCCTCTCCCGCAGCATTCTCCATGTTGGCAGATGGAGCATGGAGGAGTTCATTCATCAGTACTGAATGGGTGTCAGTCCTTGTCCCAGTTAGGGATGTGTAAAATCCATTCCATCTGTGTTTTGCGGATTGTCAGTTGCCTTTTGTTCCCTTGTCTAGCCATCGCTGGAACTGGAATTTTTTTTTGTTTCCGGATTTGTGCAAATTTGCATTTGTGCAATTTTGCACATGCAAAATTCCTCCAAATGCGCATTTTCACACTTTAGATTATGGGGAAAATGCGCATTTTGACCGTTTTTTAAATTTGGCATATTTTTCTAAGATGAAATTTGTGCAAAATTCTGAAAAGTTAGAAAACTGCTCCATGAGTCTGTGGAAGCCTCCTGACACAGGGAAAACTAGTTCGCTGTGGAATCCATGGGTCAGATTCATGAAAATCTGAACTCATTGGGGTCTGTTACAGATTTCTCCGACATCCCTAGTCCCAGCCCGGGGTGTGTGTGATAGCCTGTGAAAGTATGTCAGAGGGGAATGCTGTGGAGCTGGGCCCAGCCATGGGAAGTCAGACTCCTAAGAATTTGGATCGACTGGTCTTCCCACCTGGTTACGAGCTGGGAGGGGGTGAGACTCAAGATGCTGATACAGGTTATCTTCTACACCTGGAACAGCTGACTTTGATGGAGGCCCCAGCTTCACGGACATCCTTCATGGGAATGGGAAAGCAGGGGGACAACTCTGCAGGGGAGGGGGCTTCTGGGCTGTGTCCTAAGATGCATCATCAACTCAAGAGGGTGAAACTGCGGCATCTGGTGGGGCATAGTGAGTGTGAGCTAGGTTTCCTTACCAGGACTGAACGTATGATAGTGAATTTTAGCACCTCCCCCCCCCCGTATTGAAATTAGAGGAACAAGCAGTAGAGTTTGTTTGTCTTTCTGAACTGAAAAGCTTCCTTCTTTCTTGGTTGGAACTCTAAACCCATCTGGACTTATTCTGGACCTGAGTCTGTTTGGGTCTTTAGTTGGAGAACCCAGGAAATGATCCTGGTTAAGGAACTCTGTTGTAATCTGTTCTCCTCTCATTTATATTAGCGCTGTAAAGGCTCAAAGCCAATTCCTGGAATTGCTATAATAAAAGTTTTACTGAAACCTGAGCCTTAGTGTCGGGAAGTCAGGACTCCAGGGGCTAGCTGTGGGGAGAGGGGTAAGGGCAGAAAGAACATGGCTGACATTAGACATCAGCGGCCGACATTTTCTAAATATATGTTTTGCGCAATCGCTTCTGAGCAGGATCAGTCTTATCTGGGGGTTGGACTCGATGGCCTTGTAGGCCCCTTCCAACCCTACTATTCTATGATTCTATGATTATCTGACCGTGGAGGACTTGGGGATTTCAGCAGCAGTCTCTGGGACCGTCCACATGATCACAGGGGGAGGGTGGGTAGCAAAACCACACTGAGAGGAGGGGTGAAGAAACCAATAATGCGTGCCCCTCCCCACAGCCATGGAACCATACAGGGCAGCGTGGTTGCCTTACCCATCCCTGTTCCATGGTTCCCTCGTTGTCCTCCTGCCACTGCAGCCACATAATCCAGTTGCCACCACAGCAGGAACGGGGTTTCGCCACTTGCTCCAGCCATCGCTACGTGGCTGCGGCCATAGAGTTCAGCTGCATGGGCAAGAGCATCCCTGCAACGTCTGGGTGCTCTAGGTGGGCATCTCTACGGTCACCACAATTTATCCGTGGAGCAGCCGAATTTACCTATGGAGCACCTGACGGATGACACAGCAAGCTACTGTGGGGCCCTGTTCCAATCTCGGTGAGGGTTGGTTAGAAGGGTGGGTAACTTATCACTCATGTGTGGGGAAACCCTGCCCCCCCCACGACTAACCCTTTGTGGGTTGCACTCGAATCAACCCATGGTGGGTTACTGTGTCGTCTGAACCCAGCCTCTATAAAGGCCCGCAGCCATTCTTAACGTGCTAGTTCCCTTGGAGGAGGGTAAGTGCAGGATTGGATTTCAGACCCCGCCCTGGGCATAGAAATTAGTCGTTATGACAGGGGAATGGTTCCTTTGTTCTCTGTGCCATATCTGCATGGGGAAGGAGGATTGCTGGTGAGAGAGGATTTCTGCCGGTGGGGCGTACGCTGGACCCCACAAATCCTGCCCCTCTTTGTCCTCAGATGCTCTGGGATTTTTCTTTCTTTGCCTTTGCCTCCTTCCAGCTTTTATCATGTCATTAATTTTAATTGCTGGAGAAACCTGTTGGAGGACGAGAGTAAAACGGCATTCGAAGGCTTATAGCATACTTTCACAGGCTCCTTTTGACAAGGAACACTACACTTCCCACAGCAGGGGGGCAAAAGTCCCACCCAGCCTCCTGTCTGCTCTCCCTGCCTTCCCAGCTTACTTTTTGTGTGACCTGGTGCCAGTCTCAGAAACTGTCTCCCATCTGCCTTGGCAAGTGTCTCTGCTCAACAGGCCTCCTTGCCAGCACCGGGGAGTCGCAAGGTTTAATTAGTCTTGATGGAGCATCCTGTGCTTCAGGCTTGCAGCTTTATAGCTTGTGGATTGTGCCCACTGGCTTGGTTTGGAATTGCTTTTACAAGCACGATATGGCAAAGGGGGATGCTGCTTCAGCTTCCCGTTGTCCCTGTTGCCTGCAGCCAAACACAGGAGAGTGCATTCATCCATTGGAGCAAGGGTGGAGAAGCTCTTTCAGCCCCAGGACTGAATTCCATTTCAGATAAGTTTTTTTGGGGGGGGGCATGGAGAAGGGAGACAACAAAAGAAGCTGTGGGAGAGGATAGGCAATGGTGGCTAACAGAGAGAGGAGGAAGGGGAGAGGCAATTGGTGACAAGGGATGAATGTGAGCAAATGAGGAAGAGAACCTTATCCGGGAAATGGTGTGCACTACACATATTAGACAGCTCACTCAAACCAGAGTTTGCTGGTTCAGAAGTCACAAAACACACACACACACACACACCCAAAAAACAAAAACAAACAAACAAAAGTGGCTTGAAGAAACCAAAAACTTTTCTAGTAGGATTTGTGAGAGAGGGGAGAACTCAAGCTCATGTGTCAAGAAATCCCTTTTCTTTTTGAGATTTGGCTGCCTGTAAAAACTCCATTTCGGGAAGATGGGCCTACATGTCTTTGTTAAACCACCTGTGTGCATCATCATCATTGCTTTCGAACTGTGGTGCTGGAGAAGACTCTACGAGTCCCCTGGACTGCAAGGAGGTCAAATCAGTCAATCCTAAAGGAAATCAACCCTGACTGCTCATTGGAAGGACAGATACTGAAGCTGAAGCTCAAATATTTTGGCCACCTAATGCGAAGAGAAAACTCCCTGGAAAAGACCCTGATGCTGGGAAAGACTGAAGGCAAAAGGAGAAGGGGACGGCAGAGGATGAGATGGCTAGATAGCATCACTGATGCAATGAATATGGACTTGAGCACGCTCCGGGAGAGAGCGCAGGACAGGAAGGCCTGGCGTGCTATGGTCCATGGGGTCACGAAGAGTTGGACACGACTGAATGACTGAACAACAACAACAAGTGCATCATCACATGCTGCTCTCGCCTCCAGCTCCCTCAAGGCCAGAACAGCACTCTTGCCAACCAGACTGAATGATCCTGAACCAAAGGGCTGGATGTGCCTGATCTTGTCTGATCTTGGAAGCTAAGCAGGGTCAGCCCTGGTTAGTACTTGGATGGGAGACCACTTGGGAATCAGGCTTCCTGCACTGAGCAGGGGGCTGGACTCATAGAATAGTTATAGAATCATAGAATAGTAGGGTTGGAAGGGGCCTACAAGGCCATCGAGTCCAACCCCCTCGATGGTCTTGTAGGCCCCCTCCAAGTACATTATGATTCTATGATTCTCTATGATTTCAGCTAGGCTACAGTGAGAACTTTCCACCCCTACCCCCCCAAGCCTGAGGAAATTATTTAGACAGCTAGGGCTTGGCAAAGGAGGCTCAGCTCACATTTGTCAAAGGCTTGTGGGTATAAAGCAAGAGGGGGCTAATGTTGGTCTTTGTCTTCATTTTAGCTGTGTATGTTTTTGTTCTTCATCTTGCTTTTGGCTTGTGACACTCAGGATCACAGTTTGGGGCTGTGAAGTTTTCAGGCCTACAGAGGCAATGGGGGTGAAAGGGTCATGCTTAGATGCCCGGAGTTTCTGTTGGGAGGGGGTAACCCTGAGAGGAGTAGTTTCATTTCTTCAGTTAAATGTCAGTTTCATTTCTCCATGTAAGTTTCATTTCTTCAGGTTTGAAGCGGTACTTATGGTTTTGGGGGAGGAGAGTATATAAAGACAGTAAGAGAGCAAGTAAGAGCAGAGACAGCCAGAGCCTGAAGTGAGAGCAGAGTCTGAAGAGTGAGCAGGAAGAATCGATCTAGAAAAGTCTAAGGGCAGCTTGGGTAAAGGAACTGCACTTTGCAACTTTTATTTTCTTTTAAGGCTTTTTGTATCACTCAGCTCTATCATGTAAATACCTTTAGTTGTAATTTGTTTGCTTTAAATCTACTAGTAAACTGTTGTGGTTAAACACTGTGTCTAGAGTGTCAGTCACCTCATGTCTACAGCCTAAACACCACATTACTGAGAAGGGGAAGTTCAAAAGAAGGAAGGTGGGACTCTTAAGGAGGCAAGAGATCCTTAAGGATCTTTGAGAGCCAGTGTGGCATAGTGGCAAGAGTGTTGGACTAGGAGCTGGGAGATCCGGGTTCTAGTCCCCACTCAGCCATGGAAGCTCACTGGGTGACTTTGGGCCAGTCACAGACTCTCAGCCCAACCCACCTCACAGGGTTGTTGTTGTGAGGATGAAATGGAGAGGAGGAGGATAACGTAAGCCGCCTTGGGTTCCTTGCAAGAGGAAAAAAGGCAGGGTATAAATGCAATAAATAATAAAATAATAATAATTAAGGGGTTGCTCAGAGTGTCCAGGTTATAAGAGGAACCTTGACAGGGCCCTGTCCTGTTTGAAGACCTGTGCCTAGGAAACGTAAAGGGTAGATCTAGGTAACTTTTGTTATTTTTTGCCTGAAGTGTTGTTTCCAAATGTACTCTGGATCTGGTCTGCCTTTTATACCTCCCCACCCCCAGCCCATCCCCACTAGAAATAAATTTAACACCTCTTTCAAGTCTTGTGTGTGCTTCCTTCCAAGGAATCCTTGGTACTAAATTCAGAGTCCCCTGCTTGGTTTTGCTGCTGGTTACAGTTTCAGGCCAAGCGCTCTGGGAACAGAGAGTGCAGGTTGGGCTTTTGTTTCTGAAGTGCTAGGAGTCTCCTGTAAGGGCTGAGAGTCTCTTGGCACAGGCTGAGGTGGATGGATGGGGTGGTGGCAGCCAACTTGGGTAATTTTTTTGTGTCCCTGCCTACACAGCTGGGAGCAAGCAGAACCCTTTGGAAAACCTTCCCTCACACAGATTGGGAGGCAGAAAATGTGGCATCTTTCAAACGCCTCCTGAAAGCACACTTGTTCACCCAGGCTTTTCCTGGGCTGTAAGTAAATTAACCCTGCTGCTCCATCACACTTCTCCTTGTCTTGCATTTAATATGATTATAATTGTTTTTAAGGTTGTACTCTTAATGTTGTCTTTTAAACGTGAATTTAAGATTTATATGTGAACCGCTTAGGGATTTTATTATTGTTGTTGTTCAGTCGTTCAGTCGTGTCCAACTCTTCGTGACCCCATGGACCACAGCACGCCAGGCCTTCCTGTCCTGCACTCTCTCCCGGAGCGTGCTCAAGTCCATATTCATTGCATCGGTGATGCTATCTAGCCATCTCATCCTCTGCTGCCCCCTTCTCCTTTTGCCTTCAGTCTTTATACTTAGCGGTATATAAATATCGCAAATCATCATCGTTATACCTCAGTGCAGTCTTCTCCCAACCTGTTGCCCTCCAGATGGTTTGGATTACAACTCCCAGCATCCTTGACTGTGCATTGATAGGATCCTTTTTGTGCAGTACTCAACTGATGGGCAGATGTGCTTCTGCAGCTGGGTAAAATATCACATTGTGTAGTGCAAGTAAGGAAGCTCACATCCCCATGTCATGTAAGGAGAGGCTGTAGCTCAGTCGTACAGGGACTGGCCTGCGAACTCATATTACGCCAGTACTTTTCCAGCTGCACTGGCTGCCAGTCCATTTCCGGGCCCGATTCAAAGTGCTGGTGTTAACATTCAAAGCCCTTAACGGCTTGGGGCCAGGTTACCTGAAGGATCGCCTCCTCCCATATGTGCCTGCCCGGACCTTAAGATCATCGTCAGCGGCCCTTCTCCATGAGCCCCTGCCAAAGGAAGTGAGGCAGGTGGCTACTAGGAGGAGGGCTTTTTCTGCTGTGGCACCCCGGCTCTGGAATGAGCTCCCTAGTGAGGTTCGCCTGGCACCTACATTGTATTCCTTTTGGCGCCAGGTGAAGACCTTTTTATTTTCCCAGGCATTTTAGCATTTTAGCTTTCTAAATTTTTATCTTTGCTGTTTTAAATCTGTATTTTAAACTCCTGCACTGCTGCTAGGTTTTATTGTGGTTGTATTGTTATATTGTGGTTTTAATGTTCTGTACATTTTAAATTGTTTTATTGTGTGTTGTTTGGATTTAATTTTTGTGAACCGCCCAGAGAGCTTCGGCTATTGGGCGGTATAGAAATAAACAAACAAACAAATAAATAAATAAATACGGTGCCTGCTTTGCAAGCAGAAGGTCTCAGGTTCAAACAAATAAATAAGGGTGACTCCCCCCCTCCCACCACATCATGGTTTGTTCCCAATCTTGCAGTTTGGAGGATTAGCAAGGTGAGATCTGAATGCAGCCACTGAGGGGCTTGCTCGTTCTCTGCCATTTAGTCGGCTTTACAGAGCTCCTAGATAGGAATTGCTGGGTCCTTCTTTCACCAGAATGGCAGGCCATTGCTGTATCCATTACCATAATGATCAAATAATGCAGATACATGTGTAACCCTAGAAGTGGCCCAGTTCACTATTTTAGGGTGCAATCCTATGCATATTTAGATAGAGAAAAGGCCTACACCTCCCAGCGTGCCCCAGCCAGCTATGCTGGCTGGGGTATGCTGGGAGTTGCAGGCCTTTTCTCTGTCTAAACATATATAGGATTGTGCCCTTAGTGGCTAAATTGAGGGCCAGGCTAGATCTAACAACATTCACGCTATTTGAAATTGCATGAATGGGGTCTTTTTAAAAAGAAAGTAAACGGCACAGAGGGCTTGATCTGGATCAGGGCCTTGGCAGAGGGCACTTCAACCCTTTGCCACCTTGATGTATCCTGATCCAGATTTCTTTCTCCCACCCTTACCTGCTGCTTTCATAGGGAAGAAAGCTCCCATTGGCATCTATGGGACTTTCCCTCCTAATGCAAATACTGTGTGTAGACCATCCAGATCAAAGCCCCCTACTTCTAACCAGGGTTCCAATCTGGACCAGGCCCTCAATACTTGCTATTTACTCCACACACACACACACACACACACACACACACATTTTTCTCCCTTTCTCATAATACTAGAACTTGGGGTCATCGCATGAAGCTGATCGGTGGGAAATTCAAGACAGATCAAAGGAAGGATGTCTTCACACAGCGCAGAGTTCAACTATGGAATTCACTACCTCAACATGTCATGATGGCCACCAATTTGGATGGCTTTAAAAGGGGTTATTTATTTATTTATTTCTATACCGCCCAATAGACGAAGCTTTCTGGGCGGTTCACAAAAATTAAAACCAAACAGCACACAATACAACAATTTAAAATATATAGAACATTAAAGCCACAATATAACAATGCAACCACAATAAAACCTAGCAGCAGTGCAGGAGTTTAAAATACAGATTTAAAACAGCAAAGCTAAAAGTTCAGAAAGCTAAAATGCTAAAATGCCTGGGAGAATAAAAAGGTCTTCACCTGGCGCCGAAAGGAATACAATGTAGGTGCCAGGTGAACCTCTCTAGGAAGCTCATTCCAGAGCCGGGGTGCCATAGCAGAAAAAGCCCTCCTCCTAGTAGCCACCCGCCTCACTTCCTTTGGCAGGGGTTCATGGAGAAGGGCCACTGACGATGGTCTTAAGGTCCGGGCAGGCACATATGGGAGGAGGCGATCCTTCAGGTAACCTGGCCCCAAGCCGTTAAGGGCTTTGAATGTTAACACCAGCACTTTGAATTGGGCCCGGAAATGGACTGGCGGCCAGTGCAGCTGGAAAAGTACTGGCGTAATATGAGCTCGCAGGCCAGTCCCTGTTAACAATCTTGCTGCCCTATTTTGGACCAGCTGAAATTTCTGGACCATTTTCAAAGGCAGCCCCACGTATAACGCATTGCAGTAATCCAGACGAGAAGTTATCAGAGCATGGATAACTGTAGCAAGGCTATCTCTGTCCAGATAAGGGCGTAGTTGGTATACCAGCCTAAGCTGATAAAAAGTGCTCCGTGCCACTGAGTTCACCTGTGCCTCAAGTGACAGTTCTGGATCCAAGAGCACCCCCAAACTACGAACCTGATCCTTTAGGGGGAGTGCAACCCCCTCCAGAACAGGTTGAATATCACCTAGCCGGGCAGACGAACCACCCACTAACAGTACCTCCGTCTTATCTGGATTGAGTTTCAGTTTATTGGCCCTCATCCAGTCCATTACCGTGCCCAGGCACTGATTCAGAACATCCACTGCCTCACCTGGTTTTGATGAGAAAGAGAGGTAGAGCTGGGTATCATCCGCATATTGATGGCACCTCAGCCCACACCTCCGGATAACCTCCCCCAGCGGTTTCATGTAGATGTTAAACAGCATGGGGGATAAAATAGAGCCCTGTGGAACCCCATGGCACAATTGCCATGGCACAGAGCAATAATCCCCCAGCACCACCTTCTGGAATCGGCCATCCAAGTAGGAGCGGAACCACTGTAGTGCAGTGCCTCCAACTCCTAACCCAGACAACCTATCCAGAAGGATACCATGGTCGATGGTATCGAAAGCCGCTGAGAGGTCCAGAAGAATCAACAGGGTCGCACTCCCCCTGTCCCTCTCCCGGCAGAGGTCATCCCACAGGGCGACCAAGGCAGTTTCCATTCCAAAACCAGGCCTGAAGCCCGATTGAAATGGATCTAGATAATCCGTTTCATTCAACAGTGCCTGGAGCTGTCCTACAACCACTCGCTCAAGCACCTTGCCCAGGAAGGGGATGTTGGCCACTGGCCTATAATTGTTAACATCCTCTGGGTCCAGTTTAGGCTTTTTCAGGAGTGGTCTAATTACTGCCTCTTTTAAAGTGGCAGGCACCACTCCCTCTCTCAAGGAGGAATTTACAACCTCCTGGACCCAGCCGGACATCCCCTCCTTGTTTGATTTAATAAGCCATGAAGGGCAAGGGTCAAGCACACAAGTGGTCGATCGGACCTGGCCAAGCACCTTGTCCGCATCCTCAGGCCTCAGTAACTGAAACTCATCCAATAAAACTGGACCAGACGGTGCTCTGAACACCTCTACCAATGGAACTGCATTAATGGTGGTGTCCAATTCATGACTAATCTGAGCGACTTTATCTTCAAAGTGCCTTGCAAACTTATCACAGCGTGCCACCGAGGGTTCCACCATCTCTCTCCCTGGCCCAGGCTGTAACAGGCCACGAACCACTCGGAAAAGCTCTGCTGGACGACACTGAGAAGATGCAATGCTGGTGGAAAAGAACTGTCTCTTTGCCACCCTCACCGCCACAGAGTAGGCTCGATAGTGGGCTCTTACCTGTGTTCGGTCAGACTCAGCACGAGTTTTCCTCCACTTGTGTTCTAGCCGTCTCACCTCTTGCTTCATTGCCCTTAGCTCAGATGTATACCAAGGAGCTGGCCGGGCTCTGCTCAGAGGGAGAGGGCGCTTGGGCGTGATCGTGTCAACCGCCCGAGTCATCTCTGCATTCCACAGAGCGACCTGGGCTTCGACAGGAGCACCAGCCATACCAGCAGGAAAATCCCCCAGAGCCCTCTGGAATCCATCAGAATCCATTAATCTCCGGGGGCGGACCATTTTAATAGGTCCCCCACCCTTGCAGAGGGGGAAGGCCACCAGGAGTCTAAACCTCAGCAGGAAGTGATCTGACCATGACAAAGGGACGTATGTTAATTCCTCCACTTTCAGATCACCATCCTCCTGCCCAGTCGAGAAAACCAGATCAAGCGTGTGTCCTTTTGTATGCGTTGGGCCGATTACATGTTGGGACAGCCCCATGGTTGTCATGGTGGCCATGAAGTCCTGAGCCGCCCCGGATACAGCAGCCTCAGCATGGAAGTTGAGATCCCCCAGGACCATCATCCTAGAGGTCCTCAACACCAAGTCCGAGACCACCTCCATCAGCTCAGGCAGGGAGACTGATGGGCAGCGGGGTGGGCGGTACACCAACAGAATCCCCAATCTGTCCCGGGTACCCAACACAAGGTACGAACACTCAAGATCTGCACTCGAATGAGCAGGAAGCCTGGAGAGTGGGATTGAATTCCTATAGACCACGGCAACCCCTCCTCCCCGACCCTCAAGTCGGTGTTGGTGCTGCACCGAGTACCCAGGAGGGCACAGCTGGGAGAGAGTGACCCCTCTCAGTTCCCCCACCCAGGTCTCAGTAATACATACCAGGTCAGCCCCTTCATCCACAATCAAATCATGGATGAGGGAGATTTTATTTTGGGCCAACCTGGCATTCAGCAGCAGCACCACGAGACCCAAGGGCAGACTGGTAAGGCTGCCAGGAACCATCAGGTTGGGGGAAGAACCAGAAGACGGGACAGCTGTAAGGTGTCTAGCCCCTCTTCTCCTCAGCTGGCCTGTTAATCCCACAACACCATTTGGGTTAGACAAATTCCTGGAGGAGAAAGCTATCAATGGCTACTAGTCCTGATGGCCATGTGCTAACTCCAGTACCAGAGGCATTGAGCCTATGTACACCAGTTGCTGGGGAACATGGGTGGGAGGGTGCTGTTGCGCTCATGCCCTGCTTGCTTGTGGGTTCCTGTTCAACCTGGGCACTGTGTGAACAGAATGCTGGACCAGATGGACCCTTGGTCTGATCCAGCATGGCTCTTCTGATGTTCTTATGTTCTTACACACACACACACACACACACACACACACCACATTGTGTGAATGGTGTTGCACATAGTTTAGCCTCAAGGCCCCAAGTATAACATAACATAACATAACATAACATAACATAACATAACATAACATAACATAACATAACATAACAAACATAACATAACCACTGGGTATACTATGTCAACCAGAACTTGCAAGCAATCTCAGTTCATTTTTTTTTAAATGCAGTTTTGAGTATGTAGGTGACTCTAGGTTTCCTAGTCAGAATATCTAAGTTCTGTTTCCCCACCACCCTTTTCTTTCTTCCATATCATTTTAGGAACTGAGCTGTCATTATTGAATGTAACCTCTATTTTGATTTTATATATATTACATGATATTGTAAAGGCTTATTGCTTATGATAAATACTTAAATAGGCTACTGTTGTTGTTGTTGTTGTTGTTGTTCAGTCGTTCAGTCGTGTCTGACTCTTCGTGACCCCATGGACCATAGCACGCCAGGCCTTCCTGTCCTGTGCTCTCTCCCGGAGCGTGCTCAAGTTCATATTCATTGCATCGGTGATGCTATCTAGCCATCTCATCCTCTCAGTATCTGTCCTTCCAATGAGCACTCAGGGTTGATTTCCTTTAGGATGGACTGATTTGACCTCCTTGCAGTCCAGGAGACTCGTAAGAGTCTTCTCCAGCACCACAGTTCGAAAGCATCGATTCTTCAGCGCCCAGCCTTCCTTATAGTCCAGCTCTCACAGCCATACATTACTACTGGGAAAACCATAGCTTTGATTAGACGGACCTTTGTCGGCAAGGTGATGTCTCTGCTTCTTACTATGCTGTCTAGGTTTGCCATAGCTTTCCTCCCAAGGAGCAAGTGTCTTTTAATTTCATGGCTACAGTCACCGTCTGTGGTGATCTTGGAGCCCAAGAAAGTAAAATCTGTCACTGCTTCCATTTCTTCCCCTTCTAGATGCCAGGAAGTGATGGGGCCAGATGCCATGATCTTAGTTTTTTTTAATGTAGGCTACTGATCAAATGCTAAATAGTATTTCAGGTCAGTTGTCAAGTGTCAAATATTCAACTCAGTCATCATTGGTTGTCATACACAGCTATGCGTGCTTGGAGAACATTCAACAAGCATTTGAGCAACCATTCGGAGAATATCTGAAGAGGTCTTGCTATCAAAATTCATGGTGGGGAATGTTGGGGGAGAAAATGTGTTGCAGCTGTAATTAGAACCTAGTTTGTATATTTGGAAACAAACAAAAGACAGTATTACAAAAGAGAGAAAAAACTGACACTGAGACAGAAAAGTGCTTGGCACAGCTGCCGGTATCGGTATTGCTTTAAATTAAGATTTGCAAATCCATATTTAATTAGACAGTTATTGGACTGCATGCTAAGTAAACACCAACTAATTATTAAACATGGGATTTGCTGAAGTATAATGGATATGCACAAAACTCCTATTTGTTAAACCTGAATAAACAAGTTTTAAATAATCAGTTATTTGTCCAAGCCTTAGGAATTAGGAAAATACTATCTATCTATCTATCTATCTATCTATCTATCATCTATCTATCTATCTATCTATCTATCTATCTAATCATACACACACACACACACACACACACACACACATACTCCATGCAGTCATCGGCTTTGAATGACTGCACACCCCTTTTTGTTTTAATGAAAGATGACCCAGCAGTGCTTTTGGTATTGTGTCCACACAACAGTCATTATATAAAAGAATGATGGTACTTATATGTAGAACAAGTTATTACCCTTAGCGCTCGCTTGGGATGGAACTGGCATATACAGCCAATGAACCTGCAGGCAATAAATTCAGGATCTTTTTAATTTACCACCCCAATGAACACTTTGCTAAAAAAAGATATTAAAAAATCTGGAAATTGAAACCAACACAAACAGAGCCTGGAAGGACCAATCTTCCCCCACCCTTGAAACACCCCCTCAAGGCTGGAGAGAAATTGCTGTTGACAATGCTATTGGCTTTGACATTCAGCGTAAAAATAAAGTGGCTTGTTTTTGTTGGACTCTACCACTTGGAGCTGGCTTGAGGCATTTTCCTGGCCAAGGCAAAGGTCAAGATGGAACCCCCCTCCCCATTCCATGTACTGAAGCTGACCAGACTGGCAATTGAATCTTATTTCAACGTTGTCAGCGTGACAAGCTCTCCTGATGGCAACGGGTTTGCTCAAGGGAGGCTGGTGGCTTCGATTTTGGAGGGCCTTTGAATCGGCTCCGGGTTTCAGTTAGAACCAGCCAGACCTCTAGAGGAGTTATTCAAGGTGCTGATTTGGGGGATAGGGTTCAGTACCTTGCATAGCCCCTTTAGAGCTATCTTTTCGAACATCCTTTAGAGCTCTGGCTGGTTCTGATGAAAACCCAGAATGGTATCGCAGTCCCACCAAAATCAGAGCCACTGGCCTCCCCTGGGCTGGTGGGGAATTGATCTTTGAAGAGAGAATATATTGTGAGTGATCCCTAGGGTAATGCAAACTATTTTGCAGCGGCTTGGCCTTGAATGGACAATTAAAACCCATCAGCTTTACGAAAGACATATATAATGCAAACACGCACCCGCCCACATGCACACACATAGACATGGGTCAATACAGCTGCTGGATTTTTGGACTCTCCTTGGGGGAGTGATTATAGGGACCATCATGATGAGTGTCTGCACTTCAACACATACACCACTACACCACTGGCTAGGGGTTGATGGAGGAGACTCAGGGAACAAGGCAGGGCTCAGGATGGGGTCAAAGGGGTGCATTGGGGCTCCAGACAGGGCATCCCTGTGATGGGACTCCTCAGACTGCCCCACTTAATCTACGGGAGTGGAGTTTGCTGTGGAACTCCAGCTTAGCTCCTCCAAAGAGGTCTCCCGTGAGGTCAGGTCAGCTGATGGTATGACATCAGGCCATGGGTGAGGAACCTGCGGTCCTCCAGATGTTGCTGTATTACAACTCCCATCTTCCCTGACTACTGGCGATTGGCTGGGGGTGATGTGACTTTGAATACAATTACCCCAGTTGCTGAGGAACATGGGCGGGAAGGTGCCATTGCACTCATGTCCTGCTTGTGGGTTTCCTGTGGGCAGCTGCTTGGCCACTGTGTGAACAGAATGTTGGACTAGATGGACCCTGGGTCTGATCCAGCAGGGCTCTTCTGATGTTCTTAACATCTGAAGGGCCACCAGTTTTCCACCGCTGCTGCAGGAGGAGATTTTACCATTTTGCCATATAGCTAACTTGCTTTAAGTCACCAGTCCATCGTTTTAAAAAGAGTGTACTCTCCCATCTCACACCATTGCCTGCAAATGAAAGCTCAATCTTGATCCAGCAACATGAATTCATGCTCTCCACAGCATAAAATGCTGTGCTCTCCATGCCCCCTCTTTAATGAGCTTCCGTCGTGCATTAAAAACGTGGTTGTTCAGGCAGGCATTTGGGGTGGGTTAGGGTATTTTAGAAAATGTTTTGATTGTAGAATTTTATTGTTTTAAACTGTTTATTGTACGCTGTACATCACCCAGAGTGGCTGGGTGACCAGCCAGATGGGCGATTAATAAATTTAATAATAAAAATAAATAAAATAAAATAAGAGGCTGAAAGGTTCTCAATCAATTAACGGAATTTGATGAGGAAAACATCTCTCTCTCTCTCTCACGCTCAGACACACACACACACACACACACACAGTCGCTCACTCACTCACTCACTCACTCACCCCAGAGGTTTATTATTTATTTATTGTATTTATATCCCACCTTTTTTCCACTTGCAAGGAACCCAAGGCAGCTTACGTTATCCTCCTCCCTTCCATTTCATCCTCACAACAACAACCCCGTGAGGTAGGCTGGTCTGAGAATCAGTGACAGGCCCAAAGTCACCCAGTGAGCTTCCATGGCTGAGTGGGGACAAGAACGCCAGTCTCCCGGCTCCTGGTCCAACACTCTCACCACTACACCATGCTGGCTCTTCAAATCTAGCTAGTTCCAATCAATGTGGCACACAGTCTCTCTCATTTATGTATGTATGTATGTATGTATGTATGTATGTATTTATTATGTTTCTATCCCACCTTTCTTTCAAAGAGCCCAACGCAGTGTACCTTGTACACTCTTCCTCTTCGGAAGTAGCTTCGGAAGCGTGTACCTTAAACACTCTTCCTCTTTGGTTTATCCTTACAACCACCCTGTAAGGTAGGTTAGGCTGAGAGTCAGTAATTGACTCAAAAATGGAGTGGGGGGGTGGGGGTGGATTTTGCCCATCCTTGTTTGCCTGGGGAATCTGTGCTCCTGCCCCACCCATGGAATCCCATTTAAAGGATGCACAGAAGGACACTGTTTACTTAGTAGGTGCTGAATTTGTTTTAAAAACAGTACCCACATAAGGGTATTTAGGAAATACCATTTATTTTATGTTGATGCAGTCTCTTTCTCTGACTGTATCATTAATAGAAGGCTTCAGTCAGACAATGGGAATGATTAAGAGCTTTTTCTTGGATGATCTCACCCACAGCCGACTCCTCTGTCCAACACCACTAACTCTTACGTATTTAAGTATTAGGGGAGGAGACTCGGGTTCCTCTAAAAACTTTTCAGCTCTGGATTGCCCCATGTTGTGATTCTGAATATCTATCATGGCAGTGGCATGTGTAAATGAATCAAGTGTGTAAATAATACAAAGGGTGCCTTTCAGCCTGTTTTCCATCAAGGCAAGGGTGATGCTCGTTTAGGTGCTAATCTTCTTGATCTCCTGAACCTGCTGCATATCTCAGACACTTTTCTACAAAAGAGGATATGTGCTTTTCATATCCAAAACTACAAACTGTAGATTTTAACAGCAGCAGCCCTATGTGGAAAATCAGTTGGCCTATTCAGCTTTTGACCTGTTCCGTTGGTACTGGCCTTCCTTTAATGGCTGACTTCAGTTAAAGGGACTGGATGCTCTTCCACATGTATCCAGTCAGAAGTAGAGATGCACAGAGTATGTAAATTCCATTCCATGTACATTTCACAGATTGTTAGGTGCCTTTTGTTCCATCATCTGTCCATGGATGGAA
Source organism: Heloderma suspectum (assembly GCF_057233095.1). Classification (NCBI taxonomy): domain Eukaryota; kingdom Metazoa; phylum Chordata; class Lepidosauria; order Squamata; family Helodermatidae; genus Heloderma; species Heloderma suspectum. The sequence goes on from NC_139469.1 coordinate 26,745,881, forward strand.
TCAGAACTTTTTTGCTTCTGCATTTACGCAAATGTGCCGTTGTGCAAATCCATGTGTGCAAAAATGCACAGTTTCCCCCCAAATGCACATTTTAATGCTTCAGACTCTGGAGGAAATGCACATTTTTGGCTGGGTTTTTAAAATGTTGCATATTTTTCTATGATGAAATTTGTGCAAAATTCGGGAAGGTTAGAAAAATGCCCCTCAAGTCCGCGGAACCTGCCTGACAAGGGAAAAGCCTTCCCACTGAGAAATCCATGGGTTGGATTCATGAAAACCTGAACTCATTTGGTTCTGTTGTGGGTTTCACCAGCATCCCTCCTCACCAGTAGCACTGCACCATAGGTTTTTATAGTAGGGATGTACAGACTGTGTAAAATCTGCTCTGTCAGTGTTCCTTGGCACCTTTCATTCTGTCATCCACCCACAGATGGATGCAAATATGTTTTTTTCATCATGCGGGAAAAATACAGAAATAATTACGTAAATATTTATGTAACTACTTACATAATTTACCTCAGTACGTAACTTTTAGTGTATTGTCCCCCGTTCTATTCAACGTTTCCTCAGCAGAAACTTACGTATTTTTCTACGGATTTATATGTGTAAATTTCGGGAAAGTAAAAAAAAATCAACCCCAAGTCCACGGACTCCATGCAGCCTGAGGGGGGCTCTCTTCAATAGATTCTGCCAGTCGGATTCTTAGAAATCCAAGCTCATTTAAATCTGTCCGGAATTTCTCTAGCATCCCTATTTTGTAGTGTCACTGGAATCCTGCAGCAGCCTTTTAAAGCTCCAAACAGGCACTGATCATGAATAGTCCTCAGAATACTACAGTGTCCCCAGCCCCATTGAACAGGCTTCTTTGCTTGCAGATTAATGGAATGACTGTGTCCTTAGTGCTTTTACGTGAATGGAATTTGATGGTGGTGGGGCCAGCGAAAGCAAAGGGAGTCATTCAGTGACTGATTATTACACTAGAGCTAAACAGATAGACATGCTGATTTATATAATCATTCCTTCATTTAATACACCAGAAATACTCATTGGCTAAAGGAGACCCTTTCTCCAAATCAGTGCTTACTAAATCAGAAACAAGCCCCTTCATGGAAATTGGAAGCTGGATTTGGGGCCCAAGGATTTGGGTGGGGTTCACTGTGCCATGCCCCTTCCTAATACCCCAGCTCCAAGCCCCTGATCTCTGTTGGTCTTTGGCCCAAGTTTCCATGTATTGTTTGGCACTGTTTTTGCCACCCAAGGTTCCCTTGAGTTTGACTGTAGGGAAGAAGGAACATAGCAGTGGCCAGAGCTCCACTTCTGCTAACCCCTCGGCCAAGCCAATGGTAGAGCTACCATCTTTTAAAATGGATGAAGAGGAAGCCATGAGTGCTGCCATGCTAAGTTCCCCTGCCCCCAAAACTGTGTCATGGCTTCAGAATTAACACCCCCACAATGGTCACCCTAGTTTTGCACCTGCAACTGAAAGTGGTGAATTGGGTTGGGCATTTTGGCCATAACATATCAGCCCCAGTATGATTAGTGAATTTGTGAAGGGAGAGCAGGATCAAGTTCACTGGCATCTAGGGATGTACGGAGTTTGTGAAATGTGTTCTGTCTGAGTTTTGTGGATTGGCAGGTGCCTTTTGTTCCATTGTCCACTTATTGGCAGAATCAGATTTTTTTCCCCATTTCCCAAATTTGCGCAAATTTGCATTTGCAGAAATTCACGCTTGCGAAAATGTGCAAGTCCCCCAAATGTGCAAATCCCCCCCAAATGCTCAAATCCTCCCAAATGCACATTTCATGCTTTACCCTATGATGGAAATGTGCGTTTCAGCCAGTTTTTTTTAATGTTGTGTATTTTTCCATGAATACATTTGCATAAAATTCCCATTCAGTAAAATGGTCCACAAGTCCATGGAATCCATGCAAGTCAGGAAAAGCTGGTTTGATGCAGAATCCATGGGTCAGAATTATAGTCATTTGATTCCATTGTGGATTTCTCTGACATCCCTCCTACCACCCCAACTGATGCACCTTCTGACTTTGAAGTTGGCATTTGTAGTAAAAATGAGAGAAGGGCCTACGCATCTATTCCAGCTGATCAACCATGGTCCTCAATCATGTGGAGCAGCCTTATGTGCATACAGTGGCATGCGCATGGCCCCCTTCTAACAATAACACCAAATGCATGACTGCTGGAGGACTCATGGTCAGCAGGCACATTGGCATCAGGAAGCATGGGGGGCTAGACTTGGTGCATGTCTAATGGCGGGTCTCCAAATGAATGGGGAAAGTTTTAGGTACATGCTCCATTGGTCAGCACACAATGGAAATGAAATCCTCTTGCTAGTCTGTGTTTACATTGATATGAAAGAATGCAAAGGGTAGCCAGGAGGAGAACATGAAGACTTAAGCATGCTACAAGACTCACATCCTTCTCTCTGCTTCATGATCTGTTGTCTCTCTTCACGATGAAAACATTTCAGTAACACATTAGTAATATACATCATTAGAGTATTGGCGCATCAGGGATGAATTGCACAAGCTATTGAAAACAAAGAAAGGGAGGCGTGGCAGTGCATGACAGGAGGAACGTTACCTGGGCATTGAGGAAGCGATACATTGCATGAACATCGAAGTCGTGTGGTTGAACTGGCATGTGAGTTCCTGATGATTAAAGAGTTTGCCCTGATAGGGATGGCTAAGAAATGTGTTCAGTTTGACTGATCTCATCTGATCTCAGAAGCTAAGCAGGGTCAGCCCTGGTGAGTACTTAGATGGGAGACTGACTTGGATTCCTGCATTGAGCAGGGGGTTGGACTCGATGGCCTTGTAGGCCCCTTCCAACCCTACTATACTATTCTATGATTCTATGACTGCCTGGGAATCAGGCTTCCTGCAATGAGCAGGGGGTTGGATGCGATGGTCTTGTAGGCCCCTTCCAACCCTATGATTCCATGATTATCTATGTACCTAATTCGCACTTCCTGATCCTACATATGAACTGGCAGGCAGTTCTACGGCTATATTCACACTTTTCAGAAGTTTGTGATGCAGTTCACAAATAATAAAAAAAATGCATGCAAAAATGTGGATTTTAAAGAAAAGTGCACACAAAAATGTGTCTATTAGGGGAAAATATGCACAAAGACACATTATTTTATGGGGAAATTGCTTGCAAAAATGTCTACATTTGGAAAAAGTGCATACAAAGCTGTATATTTTGAGAAATGCATATAAAAATGAGTATATCTAGAGAAGAATATGTATGAATTTTCAAGAGGATTTAAAAATATGGTGAACTGATGTGAAAACAGGACAAAATGAACTTTATGTTGAAAGTTGGGGGGGGAGGCAAAATAGAGTGGGATAGATCTATCCATCCCTAACCCTGAAGGTCTAAGTGAGTAACTTCCAAAACTGTAGCAGAACTGCTAGAGGGCAGCAAGAAATAAATTAATGGAGGGAGCAACCCTATGTCCCCTAGACATAGGATTTTTTGGATTCCTGGCTCCATGCTCAAAGACAGGGCTCTGAGCTTGGAGGCAGGAAGCAATGCTTCCCACCCCATTCGCTGAGAACTGGCACAGAGAGAAACTCACTGGCTGCCTCTCTGCACTCGGTAAATGGGGCATGGAGACAGGGGAGAGGAGGCAGTAGGCTTAACCTTTTCCTGTCACCAGCCCAGCCTCCTTCCCTCCCTGAAGCCTCTGCTAGACAGGAGAAATTGCCCCTCTAGCTAAAATGCAATGCAGGACATGCGAGGCACCTCCCTCTCTGCATAGGATACTCATAAGCCTCCAGGTTTGGGGGCTTACGAGTACCCAGGCTGAACTCATTGTGCCCTAAATAACTTAAGGTTCCTATCAACGCAAGGCACACATTCATGGCAGAGGTTGCATCTCTGCATGATCCACTGTGCAGGCTTGCCTTTGTCCAATCAGCTCTTGCACTGCATGTAATTCATCCATTAATTACATTTCTATACCACCCAATAGCCAAAGCTATCTGGGCGATTCACAGCATAATGGGACAGGTGGAATCACTCCCGATATGCAGAGACTCTCAGGAGGCATCCTGTTGCAACCCAGTATGAGTCATGGCTTTGTAATTGCCTCCTTCCAACCAGGTGGCACACATTCAAAACAGCATCTCTCATATGGAAACACAGGAGTAGGCTCCACTGAAGGTACGTAGATATCTCAGATCCTATGCCTGTTTCTTTTGAAGGAAGTCCTGCTATGTTCAATGGGCTTCAAGGGGGGAGGATGATGTGGCTGTTACCAATGGGTTCTAAAGAGCAACATCCCTTTTTATGCAGACTATAGCAACATAAGAAGCTGCCTTATCAGATCATTGGTCCATCTTGCTCAGTCTACACTGACTGGCAACACCTCTCCATTACCTCAGGCAAGGAGACTTCCCCAGTCCTCCTACCTGGGGTGCTGGGGATTGAACCTGATCCCTTGCACATGCAAAGCATGTGCTCTACCACTGAGGTATGGCCCTTGGAACTCTAAACCATTGCATAGTTCTCAAGGGAAGAACCTCTGGAAACCTCTGCAGGAATGGAAGGAGAATGTCTGCTTACTCCTACCTAGTGAAAAATGAACCGAAAAAATAGAATTACTCCAGTGGATGTTGCGTATGTCTAAATCTGTTGTTGGATGATTCATTTCTAACCTGCCCTCTTCTGGAAGTCCCAGGGAAGGTGAGAACATTTAAAAACAATTATTCATTGTGGCAACGGCCCCCCCGCCCGCGAGCATCCGCTATCCATGCCTTGAAAACCTTTAGTCTTGACATCTGTAATACACTCTACCTGGAGCTGCTCTTGATGACCCTTTGGAAGCTCCAGCCAGTAATAAATGTCAGGATAACAGCAGTTTGGTCAAAACCTTTCACACAGCAATTACTTGCCCTGAAGGCTTGGCATTTTACAACCTCCAGAAGCATCATTGTGCAATACAGAGGGTCTGACGAAGACTATAGACAGATATTGAAAAGGCCATGCAGACACTAGCTTCCTTGCATGCTCTGATTTATAGAAAGCAGGTTATGGGCCGTAGCCCTGTAAATGTTTCTGTAAGGTGATGGGGAATAGCTTTCTTCCTCCCATGCCGGGTTTATCGCTGGGTTTTATTGCAGGTTTAAGACTTTCTCTGGTATGCATCAGACCTATTCCAGAGGTTTTTATTTCTTCCTAAAAATATTGTGCTTTTTATCCTTCCGCATTAATACCGATGGCAGTCCAACCAAGTGTCAGCCAATATAAATGTCTCTATGTGGAAGAGGTACTGTTTTGAGATGCCCCGCTCAAGTTTATGCATATTTGCAGAAAGGTAAGGGAAGCAGGATGGGAAAGAAATGGACATAGGGTGACTTTGTGTTTAACCACATTTCTTTAACACTGCTTGAAGCATTTCAAGCTGGGAATGTTCACATGGAGATAAACAATTATCTGCACATTGGGTTGAGTCCATACTTAGTCATACTTTGACTAGAGCCATTGAAATAAATGGGACTTCAGTTAGTCATGACTAACTTATGTTCTATTGATTTCAATGGTTTACTCAAAGTATAACTACACCTGGATCCAACCCGATATGTAAATTGAGGAATGTGTCACCTCACACTACAGGTGGGGTGGTCATATTTTTGAATGAACTCCCTGCACATAGCAAACTGATGCCATTGTAATTCAGAATCAGGCACTGAGCAGGGGGCTGGAGTCAATGGTCTTACAGGCACCTTCCAAGCCGACTATTCTATGATGCTGTGATTCTATGACTGTTAAAGCAGTACAACAATGGAACCAATGACCTAGGCAGGTGGTGGGGTCTCCCACACTGGAGGCATTCAAGATGAGGCTGGACAGCCATCTGTCAGGGATGCTCTGACTTGGATTCCTGCATTGAGCAGGGGGTTGGACTTGATGGTCTTACAGGCCCCTTCCAACCTTACTATTCTATGATACTATTCTATGATTTATGAGCCCAGTTGAATGAAACTCAGAAGCAAATTCTCCTATATCTCAAGCTTTCTAATCATAGTTGATTTTTAGTGTCAAATATAGCAACTTGCGACTCAAATATATTTTCCCACTCCTGAAGAAGAAGAGGTTAGAAACATCAAGGGAAAAGGTGTTCATGTTATTAAATGGATGGCTTTTAGAAGGCAAAATATATCAATTCTGCTTTAAAAGTGAGACAAGGGGCTTTGAATTCAAACCCCCAAATTTTGCTTAGTTCAGTGTAAGACAAGCTAAGATGGTTTGGCCTTAGGTTTTAAAAATTAAATTTTAAGGGTTGTTGTTTTTCTGGATGTAACCAGTGGTTGTATTTTAGTCATATATGTTTTAGCTTTATGGACTGGTTCACTGTTTTGCAAATGACTGGTTGTCAATGCAATAAAATTGAACTGAACTGAATTTTAGCGTATGCTTAAAGCACACCTCGGAGATGTGGCATGCTTACTACAATGCTCCTTTTCTGCTGTCTTGCATCACGGCTCATTGTTCTCTGATTGGCTGTTCAAATATATGTTTTGTTTACAAACTGACTAGATTAACAAGGAGTAATGAAAGAATGAAAGTAAGCAATATCTAAACATGAGCACATTCCACTCAACTCTGGCTGCTTAGTCATGCCAACCACATAGTCAGTGCAGACACACACAGAAGGAGACATTTAATTTGTAATCAATCTCATTTTAATTATAAATATATTACCATTTCAGTGCATCAGAGTTGGGGTTCATTATACATTCAAGTATTATGATCAGGCTAGATTCATTAACAGACTGGCTAATGACTAGCATTTATTATTATTATTATTATTATTATTATTATTATTTTTACACTTATATCCCACCATTTTTCCTCTATCAAGGAATCCAGGGTGGCTTACATGGGCCTCCTCCTCTCCCTTTTATTCTCACAACAACCCTGTGAGTTAGGCTGAGAGTCAGTGATTGGCCCAAATACATGCAGTGACCTTCATGGCCAAGTGGGGACTAGAACTCAGGTCTCCTGAGCCCTATTTCACATGCGAACCATTATGCCACACTGACTCTCTTCTTGCTTGGTCATGGTTCCTTCTTTTTAACGCAGATACTTTCAAATTATTATTATTATTATTATTATTATTATTAAATTTATTAATCGCCCATCTGGCTGGTCACCCAGCCAAAATGTGAGAGAATAAAATCTGCTATGATTATTTATTGTTGCTGTTGTTATTTCTTCTTTGTTTCCTGTATTTGTTGTATGACTTGTTAGTGGTGTTGTGTTAAAATTGAAAGTGCAGTAGCTCATAATGACAGACCCCCATAGCTACTCCCCCAAGGAGAAAACATAGCCACACCTCTAGGAGAGCCAGTGTGGTGTAGTGGTGAGGGTGTTGGGATTGAGAGGCAGGAGATCTGGGTTCTAGTCCCCACTTGGCCATGGAATCTCACTGGGTGACTTTGGGCCAGTCACAGACTCTCAGCCCAGCCCACCTCACAGGGTTGTTGTGAGGATAAAATGGAGGGGATGATGACGATGATAATGTAAGACGTCTTGGGTTCCTTGCAAGAGGAAAAAAGGTGGGATATAAATACAATAAATAAATAAATAAATGGATGGATGGATAGACAGATAGATATAATTTCTGTTATATATACTTAAAGGAACCAACATTCTGGTTAAAAACTCCATCATGAAACAGGCATTGAAAGCAACCAATCAACCAAGCAACAAGCTAACACAAATTTTATGGCCAAGTGGAACTAGAATCCAGATCTCCTGAGTCCCGGTCCAATACTCTAGCCACCATCCCACACTGGCTCTCTTTGGCAGCATCACTAGCATTACAGTAGTGGTCACTAGGCACCTTGAATACACTGCATGCTCAAGACCATCAAAGTATATGGCATCCTTTCCAGCGTGGAGTTGACCCCCTCATCCAGCCCCTCACTTTCTTCAGTGTTCCTCAGATATCCTTTGGTAAAATTTGTTTAGAGATGTATAAAACATGCTCCGTCTCTGTCTCCGTCTCCATCTCCTCCTCCTCTTCTCCTTCTTCTTCGTCTTCTCCTTCAGACTTGTAAATGTTTTGTTGTTTCTTGTCATTGTTTAGAGCTGAACAATAACTGAACAGACTTTTTCAATAGAAAGAGCTTTTGGCATGCATGCAAGGATGCTATAAATCAACTTCTCTTTCTGGGTAGTAATTTTGGCATGTGCTCTGCCAGTGGGCCTCTGCAGGCATTTCTGCCAGTTTCCTTCTATTTATCGGTCCAGATTTGACACAAAGTGAATCTGACATGCAGTGATGCAGTTTCAGTGAGGCTCAAGGCTTGTTCATAACTTTTATGGAGGGATTGCCCAGGAAAAGCTTAATTTCAAGTGAATTGATCTTTTTTGAGAGTTTGAATTTCATGCTCTGTACTCAATCTTTGTGGGACTGTGGATATATTTATGGTGGAGTGTTTTGTTTTTTTTAAAGCCAAATGTTTAACTTTGACAAAAACCTCCATAAAATAAACACACAGGGCAGGTTGTTGGCCTAAGGACATGATTCTTGATTAGGATGTGAGAAGAAACAGGTGTGAATTCTGGATAAGTTCTTTGCATTCTGTTGAGGTGGCAGGAAATTAAATAAGGCCTCTATCTGAGATAGTTTTGGGAGATCTCAGCCTAATATACCTCACAAAGTTGTTCTGAGCATAAAATCAGACTATTACATTAGGTCCTTGGAGAAAGGGCAGAATGCACGAATGATAGATATATAGGGTTGGATCTGGTCTTAGTCTTACTTAAACTAGACCCATAGAGATTAAGTTAGTCATGAATACTTAGACATTAGCACTCTGGTTCAAAGGCACTTACCCCCAGGTAAGGGGATATAGGATTACAGCTAAAAAGATCAGTTATTTTTGGCCTCTTGGATTTGGTTACAATAACAAAATTGTGGTTTAACAAATTGCAGTGAAATCCATAAGGCTGTAACATAGGATAAAAAGAAGCAACAACCTGTTCCAGATAGATTGCCTTTAGCATTATTAATTTATAGTGCAAAGTTTCAAGTCATAAAGGGGCAAGGCAGTTTTGACCTTTGGCTCAAACATAATATGGCTAGAGTGATTGATTGAACTAATGAAGAGACAATTATTGGGTTAGGTCCAAAGGAAGCATGAGTGGAAGGAAAAGAATAGCATTGTTTCACAATCTCTTGTGCAAGAGTTTCCACCATGCTATAATAGGAAGGTACTATTGCATTCTCTACCTTCTCTACCCAGGTGCCCTCCTATGGCCATTTACTGTCTGGGGATGATGGGAGTTGAAGTACAACACATCTGGAAGGCAGTAGACCCGGGAAGGCTCAGGGAGCAATCCTGTGGCCCCTAGATGTTGTCTGAGGGGCCATAGCATACTGGGAAATCCCCCCTCTGTGGTCCCAGACAGTGCTCTGACCTTGGAAGGGGGAGTAAGAGATCTGACCCCCCTCCCTTGACCCTTCACAGCCTGGGTGGAAAGAACTGCACTGGCTGGCCTCCAAGATCAGAAAATTCACCTCAGAGAAGGGAAAAGGGGGGCATTTCACTGGGTGGGGAGGGGAGGAGAGCAGACAGGCCAGCATGTGAGCTGTCCTGAGCCTCTGTCAGCCTGGTTTCCTCCTCCTATGAAATGCAGCAGCTAGATGGGAAAAAAAGCCCATCTAGCAAAAAATGTAGGGCAGGATGACAGGGAGGTGAAGATCGCCTCTGCTGCTCCTCCTGCCCTGCATAGGATGATCGGAAGCCTCCAAATTCGGGGGCTTCTGATCATCAAGGCTGCAGCCCATAGGACTGGGACCTCAGGGAATTACATATATATGAGGTCATGCAAGTGGAAGAACTTTGGATTTAATTCCACTATCTCATGTAATGCTGTAGTGTAAAGCAGCTCTTTCATGAGCGGAAGATGTCTTCAGTGGTCCTCTTTGGATCCAACCTGATATTTCTAATGAAGCAGTTCAGAAATCAGTTGGTTTCTCTCCCTCCTTCCATCAATATCTCCCCATCAGGTGGTGATCCCAGGAGCCGCATGGAAATTTTTAATATTCCTTGACAATTAATAAAATATTTAAAATTGCTAATGCTTCTTGGATTATTTTGTTTCAAGAAAGGTCTGCTGTCCAAAACATACACGATCCTGGGAGAATTGCAATCTAGATGTTATGGGTATGGGTTGGATCTAGATTTACCCTGTCCTCTTCTTCCCATGGCAGCCCCTCCAGCCCACTGAAAATGCTACCCAGAGAGCCAGGAAACCCTTCTGAAGGTGGTAAGCTTTGGTGTGTGTGTGTGTGTGTGTGTGCTCCAAAAAGCAAGCAGAGGGATCTTCCAGAAGTGGAACCCTTCTTCCCACGGGGGGTGCCTCCCTCTTGTGGAACGCAGATCCTGGATTGAACCCTATATATATATATATATATATATATATATATATATATGTGGACAAATAGGAAGTATATTTCCAGCTAAAAACTCTCTGCCTCTGCCTCTCTCTCTCGCTCTCTCTCCGAGTGTGTGTGTGTGTGTGTGTGTGTGTGTGAGAGAGAGAGACAGAGAAAGAGAGAGAGAGAGAGAGAGAAGTTCAAGCCAGGGCAGAATTGCTAAGGATGTGTAAACCTTTCCCTGTTCTTTCCCCATCCTTTCCCCAGGCATTTCCACCTCACTGAAAAGTAATGTTGTACATTTGGGAAATTTATGCACAAAAGTGATATGGCATTTTCACAAAGACAGGATTTTCAAAATGGTTTGCATTTGAGCATAGGCATGCAATATTCTGCATTCAAAGTGTTGGCTGGATTGCTTGTTAGTACTGCCTGTAGGTTAGGAACATAGGAAGCTGCCTTTGGGGATGTCAGAGAAATCCACAACAGACTCAAATGAGTTTGGATTTCTATGAATCCAACCTGCAGATTCTAGACTGGACTGTCTTTTCCCATGTCATGTGGATTCTGTGGACTTGTGGTCATTTTTTTTTTTTTTGGTTAACTTTCTGGAATTTTATGCAGATTTAGTTGTAGAAAAATGTGTACAATAAAAAACACTGGCCAAAAATGTGCATTTCCTCCATAGGCTAAAACATGAAAATGCAAATTGGGGGAGGGGATATGTGCATGGGGGGGGGGATTTCTGTATTTTTGGAAGTGCAAATTTGTGCATGTGCAAATTTGTGCAGATTCAGGAAACAGGAAAAAAAAATCCAATTCTGTTAATCAGCAGACGATGAAACGAAAGGCACCTGACAATCCCCAAAATGCAAATGGAATAGATCTGACAAAATCCACCCACCCCTAGCTGAATGAGACCCTTGGTCCACCTAGTTCAGCATTGTCTGTGCTGACTGGCAGCTCTCTCCAAGATTTCAGACACAGGTCTTTCCCAGCCCTACCCAGAGATCCTGGGAATTGAACTGGTAGACCTTCTGCGTACAAAACCTGTGCTGTATCACCAAGCCATGGTCCCTCAATATGGCCTCCCAAGAGTTAATTTAATTATTGGTTGGGGCGGGGGGTTAGGGATGTCCATACAAGAAGAACTCAAGCTTGTTGAAGTTCCAGGTTCCACCTCGAAGTTTGTGCCATCTCATGTCCATATCAGATAGTGACCTTTGGCTCTTTTCACCCCTCCCATAGGAACATTTGCATGTCCTTAAATGCTTATTTTTCCAAATGTACACATCAACTGTATGCATATTTGGAATGTATGCATTCTTCTTCCACTGGTTAAAGCATGTTTATTCAAAAGGAGGCATTTTCCATGCACATTTTTCAAAAGTACGCATGCTATTGAGTACATTTTTGGGGGGTGTGTGTCTGCAAATCACATTGCAAGCTTGGAAACGTATGGATTTTGACTGCAGATTGCATTTGAGTCTGTGTTCAGTCTAAGAGGTGAGAGCTGGATAAATCCTCATCAAAAATGAACTGAAATGAATTTCTCATGCATCCCTAGTGGTGGTGGTGATGGTGGACGAAGGCCATTTCTCAAAGAGCAGAACCTTTCGTATTTCCCCCCACATGCCATTGGCTTAATTAATGTTGAATAAGTCAGCTCCCCTGACCCTCCCCTCACTTGTATGCGTGCATTTGCTGTAACTGAGAGATTTTGGTTTACGGCCTTAGCTGCAAATATGACTCTTGTCTCTTAACAGCAATAGGCAACCATAGATCATTGACTTCATTTCATTGTTTATTCAAATATTTATACCTTGGCTTTTTGAACCCCAGAAGCCCTATTTAGGAACACAGGAAGATGCCTTATACTGGGTCAGAATATTTGCCCATCGAGCATGGCTCATATTACGCTAGTACTTTTCCAGCTGCACTGGCTGCCAGTCCATTTCTGGGCCCAATTTGAAGTGCTGGTATTAACATTCAAATCCCTTAATGGGTTATCTGAAGGATCGCCTCCTCCCATATGTGCCTGCCCAGACTGTAAGATCATCCTCAGCAGTCCTCCTCCGTGGGCCGCTGCCAAAGGAAGTAAGGCGGGTGGCTACTAGGAAGAGGGCCTTTTCTGCTGTGGCACCCCAGCTGTGGAATGAGCTCCCTAGAGAGGTTCGCCTGGCACCTACATTGTATTCCTTCTGCTCCAGGTGAAGACCTTTGTATTTTCCCAGGCATTTTAGCTTTCTAGACTTTTAGCTTTGCTGTTTTAAATCTGTATTTGAAATCTCTGCATTTCTGCTAGGTTTTATTCTGGTTGTATTGTTATATTGTGGTTTTAATGTTTTTATATTTTAATGTTTTTATATTGTATATTGTTTTACTGTGCTTTTTGGTTGTGATTTTTGTGAACTACCCAGAGAGCTTCGGCTATTGGGCAGTGTAGAAATCAAATAAATAAATAAATAAATAAATAAAGGCTCACTGGGGATCCTGCTTGCACCACCATGTGAGGTAGTGGAGTAGGAGGAGGTTAGACTGTTATCTCTTCCTGTAGTGCCAGTGATGGCCCAGAGTTCCATGCAGCTGTGGAGCAGGCTGGGAACAACATGGGAGCAACTCATCAGGGCTGATTGGTTTCTGGCTTTGGGACCTCAGGGGGTGGGTGGACCTGTGAGAGAAAGCTCACTCTCTGTCCACTCCTGGAGCATATAAAAGAGTCTCCACATGTGGTTTTGGACCTTGCTGTCAGCAGCTTCCCTCACTCACCCTCCCAATTTTACAGCAAATTTTGGATTGCTATGGATATTAGTTAGCTATCTGTTCATGGGATTGGGAAGGAATTTTACCCACCCGCATGACTGTGGGGTTTTCACCTTAAGAACATAAGAACATGAGAAGAACCATGCTTGATCAGACCAAAGGTCCATCGAGTCCAGCATTCTGTTCACACAGTGGTCAATCAGTTGCCCACAAACGAGTGCAACAGCACTTTGCCCTGTGCCCATGTTCCCCAGCACCTGATGTACATAGGCATACTGTCTCTGATACTGGAGGTAGCACACAGCTGTCAGGACTATTAGCCATTGACACCCTTCTCCTCCATGAATTTGTGCAATCCCTTTGAAAGCCACCCAAACGGGTGGCCATCACTACATCTTCTGGAAGCGAATTCCATAGTTTAACTATGCAGTGTGTGAAGAGATGTGTGACAGTGAGAGATCTGTTCTGTTTAAGCCCAATGGATTTCTGCAGCATTTCTGGTCTGATAAGTGGGGGTGGACCGCCCAGGACTTTTTTTTTTTGGATTCCAGAGGAAAAGAATGTATTTTTACACAGTGCCACCATTTGCACACACTTCAATTTGAACATTTTTTTAAAATGTGGGATATTGAAATGTGCGCTAATGTTTTCATTTTTTAAAAAATGGTGATCTTTCGCAAGTGCACACGATTACAGCTCTGCCCATCCCCTATATAGCCCCATGGGGACAAATTCCTCTCTTGTCAATATCCTTGGGAGTTACATGCTCTACACATTTTTTCATTTAGCCCAACAGAGCCATATTCCATACTCAGCAAATAACTGGTCAATCCTGCCCCCCCACTTCACTTGGGAAGTGGTGGTGTGGTTACTGTACTTCCCAATAATTGCACTATTGCTCACGGGAGATGGGAAAAGGCAGTGGAGGCTGCATCTGCATTAAAAGCACTTGCTTGAGACTTGGGCAAGTGTGCCACAGAAGGAGGGTACCCCTTAAGTTCAGCACTTCAAACTCTGAGGATCAGGTTGCTAATTGGGCAATCTGGTCCCCCATTCCTGACCTCACAGTGGGTAATTTGCAAATGTTCTGGCATGTAGGTTGTTTTGGTAGGGTCACTTCTGGGATGCAAAATCTCTAAGGCAAGTAGCAAAAAGGCCACTGGTAACAAATAACCTGGAAATGGTTGTTGTTGCTGTTGCTGTTGTTCTTTTTTTTTCTCCTCCTCCTCCTCCTGTCCCCTCTCCTCCTCCTCCTCCTCCTCCTCATTTATTTATTTATTTATTTATTCATTCATTCATTCATTCATTCCATTCCATTCCATTCCATTTCATTTCATTTCATTTCATTTCATTTCATTTCTATACTGCCCAATACCCGAAGCTCTCTGGGCGGTTCACAAACACAATCTTAGTTGATTTTTAGTGCAGTAATGAAGGCAAAGTAGTTTACCCAGAATTGTTGGGACAGGGTTTTTTTAAGAAAAAGGTCCAGGTCTCTCCCTCTGCCCACCATTGGGAAATTGTCCATTATCCAGCATACATTTCCAAATCATATATCTGGGTTTGTGATCTCTTCGGCAATGGTGAGATTCATCATAAAATTTGATCTTGAGTAGACTGCAAGCTAGCTCATTAGAAGATTGAATAATGGAAAAGAGACAGTGGTAAATTGATTTTTCCAGCCAAATGAAAGCTGACAACAATAAATTAAATGTATCTAACATCATAATAAAGTGCTGGGTTGATAATAGCTCTGAACGGCATGTCCCATTTTTTTTCAAATTATGGTAGCAAGCACGGCTGTGCTTATTAGTGGGAAGGGACACAATGTCTAAAGGGAAGTGGGGATAGAACAATGGGGGAGGGTGGACTCTACATACACACATGCCAAAATAAATAATCTCTCCAACTTTCTATTAAAAACATGATCAGGCTTGCAGTGCATAACTGACTCATCAGTTAGATTAGTCAGTTAATCTCATTTTGGTCAACTAAGAGTGATTTCAATTAATTAGATTAAAGAGGCATTCCTTCCATGTGTGAGAGGAGAATGCTTCTAAGAGGATGGCTGCCGTGCCATATGCCCATATTATCTAAAAACAAAGGAAGCACACTTCCCCCTCTTCAGAATTATTTTTTTCCCCATATGCAGATTTAGGGTGCAATCCTATCTGGGCACCCTATGCAGAGCGAGTGGAGTGTGGTTCTCTTAGTGCCAGCTGTGAGGGAGAGGTGGAGAGGGCAGGGAGCTCAGATTCCTGGGTCCCAGGTCAGAGTGCTGTCTTTGACTTGGATCAAGGAATCCGAATTATCCTATTCCCCCCCCCCCCACCGGCACTCTCTAGGGATTGCTCTTTTAATGCATTACCCCATCCATTAGCCAGCTAACACGACTCATAGACTTGCAGTCCAATCTTATATACATTTATGTGGAGGTTTAATGCTGCTTACTCCCGAGTAAATGTAGAGATGAATGGATGAAAATGTCATTCAGTTTGTTGATTAAAAAAAAAGTATCAAAACTGCCAATTTATTCATAAATGGGATGGAAAGAATGTGAGAATTTTTTTTTTTAAAAAAAGAACTGATAGATTAATCCATCCCGGTCAGTGGCTTTGAGTGCTTGTCTCTTTAAAAGTCTGGGATTGTATCTGTGTGTAATCAGCCATGCTTGTGGTGCTGAATTAAGGTTGCCAACTCAAAGCCCTGGGCCTGCATGGACAAATATGTCAGTTTCAGTTTCTCCCACATTCAATTTTTAAAAAAAAATGTCCTGAAGATGGAGAATTTTGCTACCTTTTCATATTCTTATCAAACTGAAATTATATTTTCACTCATCCCTGCTTCCTGGTAGATATGCATCTGATCATACTATTAATTCAAACCAAGTTGGAATGGTGGTGTCGACCTATGATTCACTTGATATAATATGAAAGCCCTGTCTATAGTATTCAGTAAACTGATACGTTGTACTACTAGAGTGTGATTGGTTCCTGAAGAATGGTGTACATGCATGTGAGAATAAGGATGCTGGAGAAATTTGAGATGGACTAAAATGAACTTGGATTTCTAAGAATCCGACCTGCGGAATCCACTGCGGAGCAACCCCTTCAGGCCATGTGGAGTCTGTGGACTTTCGGATGAGTTTTTTTTTACTTTCCCAAAATTTACGCATATATATTCATAGGAAAATACGCAAATTTCTGCTGAGGAAACATTGAATGGAATGGGGGACAATAGGCTAAATGTTACCAACCAAGGTAAATAATGTAAATATTTGCATAAATAGTTAGGTAATTATTTGCGTATTTTTCCACATGATGAAAAAAAATTCGCATCCGTCTGTGGGCGGACAATGGAACAAAAGGCACCTGACAATCCACAAAACACAGACAGAGCAGATTTTACACAGTCCGTACATCCCTGTGTGAGAATCAGCCCAATTGTAGAGAAAATGAATGGGCTACTTAAATAAGTCTTTATAATGCAGGAACCTGTAGGAATCCACAGGGATTCGTGCCAGCTTTTAAGCATTGCCGTCTTTGGTACGGCATATAAAATGAAGCAAAAAAAAATGTAATGTAACTATTTTTTCCTCCCCAAAACAAACAACTACAACAACAAACCATCGGAAAGGAATGCAGTATTATTTCTCAGATTCTGGGTTATATTTGTTCATTTCTAAAACATAATGGAACTATATAATTTTCTAAAACAGAATCTTAAAAAAGAGAAAGATCCAAGGATTATCGGTGTCATTTCCTTTCCATTTGATGTCTCTTTTGTTTATGTGCTTTTCTCCTCTTCTCCTGAGAGTATTTTGCAGTGATTTGGCTTCAAGTTTAAATTCCCTTGGAAATGCTCCTTTTTATTTTCATGATGTTAAAAAACAAAACAAACAAACTTTGCGAATGGCTCTTTTCCAGGCAGAATAGCTTCTGAGGAAGAAACAGGGGAAGAAACAGCAACTTGGTTAAGTACATAGACAAAATAATAATGAAGAGGGCTGGAAAAATAAAATGCTAGGAAAACACCTGTGAAGAAACATAAGCAGTCAAGAAACAAAATGGCTACAAATGGGATTGAGGTACAGAACATCTCTGTTCAGAAATAACACTTAACCACTGTCTAGTGTTATGGGAATGAATCATAGGAAGCACTGGGCCGGTGTGCTTCTCCTTTCCCTCTTCTCTGGTGTGGCTGCGAGGACATTGGAAGTATCCACTTCCAGTGTTAAACAAAACACTGTTTGTTGTTACTTCTAACACTGAGAAACTGTGGTTATTTTAAACTATGCTTTATGTCATGCCTCCCTCAGGCTCCTCCAAGAATGAAGGGGAATGGCAGGCTCCAGACCCAGGGGAAGGGACCAGCACAGAAGGAGCCCAAGCCCCCTCACCCCCTGTGGAGGTTCCTTGCCCAGCTGCAGCCTCCCCATAGGATTTAGAGGGCGAAATGCCACCAACCCGAGCAGAGCAAAGGCGGCTGCATGTAAAAGAACAAGTAGGTGGGCCTCTGTTTGTTTAAGACAGAGAGGCTCCCAGAGGCCAGAGGACTTATTGCAAGCAGCTGCTTCAGGATGCTGTAGTTAAAAGCAGGAAGCAGGCAGGGGCAAGGCTGCTGGAGAACAATGTTGTTGTTGTCACATGCTGAATCTCATCAGCCCTGACCCTTGGCCTTGCTCGTATTCCCTTGTGTGTTGGACTTTGGACTGGAAAATGGACTTCTCTTTGCCACATTGCCTTGGATTTGACTGAGCTGGTAAAGTTTCCCACTTCAGCCTCCTTTTCCCTCTCTCAGCTTTAGACAGGTTTACAGCCCTGTTATCAGCCAGTGAGTTATTGCTGCCAGCTGCAGTCAGCTGGCAAGAACTGACACTTTATGGAAATAAGCCAGGAGCAAACAGAGATTTTGGATCCTTGCTTGGTCACTAACCAGAGTTTACAGTAGGAGTGCAGAACTTCAGGCCAAGAAGCCAAGTCCAGCCTCTGTGGAGTCCCGATACAATCCTCCAGTGTTCTCCAGAGGGCCACGGCCCTTCCACTGACCCCACCCCTTTCCCGATCATTTGATGGTTTCACAGCTTTTGTGCAGGTTTCCCCCCATTCTAAAAGGTTGAAATGCCCAAGGCTTAGTTACTGGCAGTAAGCTTTAAGCTAAAACATGATGGTAGTTTTGGCCAGCCCCTTTTGCCTTTGGTTCCATCCCACTTGCCTTCAGCCCCACCCACCACTGGAATGCAGCTCTGAGAAGATTCTCCAAAATGAAATTTGGCCCTTGGTGTCATTCCCTACCCAGAAGAGGCTTTGTCTGAGAAAGAAGAGGAGGGGGAGAGCCAGCACAATGGGCCCCAGCCAGAGATAAGCAAGGAACAGGAGGCCTTGGCTGACAGTCCTCCCCTGGAATCATTACAGGAGCACCCTGGCCCCTCTCGAACAGTTCCTGAATTCCCCCAAATGCTGGAAGCAGAGCCTGAGATAATCCATCCCTCTGAACGGCATAGAATCAGATGTGAGCAGCAAAGGAAAAAAAGGAAGTCACAGCATGGGAACTCCCTTAAAAGCAACACATTGACCTAATTAGACAGCTGTGCTGATTAATGACCAGCTATAAATTCAGCCCTGCAGACGCCAGCTCTCTGCTGCAAACACCAGCACCTTAATCTCGGCTTTGCATTCAAGATACCAGATCCAACAGTCTCATAGACTTTTGGCTATCCATCTGGACAACACTTTCGGACACCCCTCCTGACTGGCCTTGACACTAGGGATGTATGAAAGTCACTTACCTTTTCACGGAATTGATTCGCGGTGGGGGGGGGGAGGTGCTCCGTCCCTCCCCCCGGAATCCTCGAATGGGGGGGAGGCGATCCAGTCCTCCCCCCTGGAATCCTGCCTGGCAGCTCCGCTCCGCAGCGGCTCTGTGGAGCAGCCGGCCAGGGCCATCTGCAGCCGGACTTTCGGCCGCGGAGGGGCTGCTATGGACGCAAATGGCAGCCGCCGTAGCAGCCGCCATTTGTGTCCAGCCAGGCTGCTGTGATAGGCTATGTAAGTATTTACGTAGCCTATCACAGCTGGGCAAAAAAGAAAGCATACGCAAATGGCGGCGGCTATGGCCGCCGCCATTTGCATTCCCTATTTTTTGCCATTTTATCCTACGTAAATATTTACATAGGCTATTACAGTGGAAAAAAAAGGGGAATGCAAATAGTGTAGTGGGCGCTATTTGCGTTCCTTTTTCCCCCGCTGTAATAGCTTACGTAAATATTTGCGTAAGCTATTACAGCGAAAAAAAGGAATGCAAATAGCGCCCACTACGCTATTTGCATTCCCCTTTTTTTTGCCGTAATAGCCTACATAAATATTTACGTAGGATAAAATGGTGAAAAATAGGGAACGCAAATGGTGGCCGCCGTAGCCGCCACCATTTGCGTACGCCTTTTTTTTTTGCTTGGCTTGCCAAGCAAAATACATAGATACTTACGTAGCCTATCACGGCAAAGAGCAGAATGCAAATGGAGGCTGTGGCAGCCGGTTGAAAGACCAGCCGCCGCCGCCATCCGGAACATCCGCCCCAGGTAAGCTTTGTCCCGGGGGGAATCTGCGGGGGGGGGGGCTGTGTGGCAGGCCATTCCGCCATGGATTTTGGGGGGCTGAATGCCAGTGCATTCGGCCTCACTGAAATCCGTGGTGGAATTCTCCGCCATCCCTACATGACACTTGATAAAACAGACACTGGTGAATGGACCTTTGGACTGGTTTGGCCTCGCCTCTGCTTGTGCCTGCAAAACCTCCGCAGAACTCCTGTGTATGACTTTGGACTGAACCGGTTGCTCTCTTGCTGTTGCTCCGGGGACCATCTGTGCCTTGCCTGAGGCCCTTACCTGAGGCCCTTGCCTGCATTGAAACAGGACACTTGGGTGGATAGAAGATCACCACCCTTCATCTAAACTAACCAGTGTTTGTCCTTGTTGGATGTTTCAGTCAGCCCGAACTCTAAAGGGGCTATCCAAGGTGCTGATGCCTAATCCCAAAATAGGTTCAGCACTCCTTTAGAGTGGTGGCTGGTTTTGGCTGAAAGCCAGAATGGATACACAGCCTCACCGAAATCGGAGCCACCAGCCTCCACTGGATCTCGCATCGAACAGGGGCAGGACTGGATGACCTCCAACATTCTGTTGCTGTCTGAGACACCATAGTTAGTTTGGATGTTTGCAATTGCTTCCTCACAGAAGCACCCAAAGAGGAGAAGTGGGGCCGGTCCTACCATTAGGTAGAGTGAGGCAGCCATTAGGTAGAGTGAGGCAGCTGATTTGAAGTGTCATGGAAAGGCAGCACATGGCTAGTTATTTAATGTGTTGTTGAAGTTGTTACTGTCGTTGTTGCCTTTTCACTGTCAGTGTGTGTGGTCAGGCAGGTGTGGGATGTTCCGCCCCAGGTGTTGAAATAGGTTGACTAGCCTTGGGTATTATGCACTTTGAGATGGGGAAGGGGAGTGCTGTTTTCTGCTCTGCTTCAGACAGCAACATGTCTTGGGCCAGCCCTGATAAGGGAAGCGGGTATGCAAGAGCCACAGGCTCATGGAATCATAATGTTGGAGGTCATCCAGTCCTGTCCCTGTTCAATGTAAGATCCAGGGGGGGCTGGTGGCTCTGATTTTGGTGGGGCTGTGAATCCTTTCTAGGTTTCAGTCAGAACCAGCCAGAGCTCTGAAGGAGGTATCCAAGGTGCTGAACCTATCTTGGGGTAGTGTTCAGCACCTGGGTTAGCTCCTTTAGAGTTCTGCCTGGTTCTGACTGAAACCCAGAATGGATTCACAGCCACATCGAAATCAGAGCCACTGGCCTTCACTGGTAAGCTCTGCAATACAGGATCCAAAGTCAGGTTAGATACCTCCATGGAAGAGAGCCCACCACCTCCTGAGGCAGTCTGTTACATTGTCAGTCAGCTCTTACTGTTAAGAAATTTCTCCTAATCCTTAGCCAACATCTGCTTCCTTGCAATTTCCACCCTCTGGTAGTCCTCTCTGAAGCAACAGAGAACAAGTCTACTCCATCTTCTGCAAGACACTCGTGCCGTTGTTTCAAGACTACTATCATGTGTCCCCTTAATCTTCTCTTCTCAGCTCTTTCAACCATTCCTCAAAGGACTTGGTTCATTCCTGGGGCTCATTCCTATAATATAACAGCGGGCAACTTGTGGCCCTCCAGATATGGTTGGGCTGCAACTCCTGTCAGCCCTAGCATGCATAGCTAACAGTGAGGTATGATGAGAATTGTAGTCCAACAACATGTGGAAGGCCACAAGTTGCCCACCCCAGGTGTCATGCTCAGCCAGAGATTGGCGACCTGATGCCCTGCAGATGCTTTAGAGTACAACTCCCACTTGACCATTGCCCATGCTGGCTGCAGCTGATGGGAGCTGCAGTCCAAAACATCTGCAGGGCACTGGGCTGCCTACCCCCTGCACTAAACTGTGGCTTAGCACAACATCTGAACTGAGCAAATGTGTAAACGAACATCTACCCTATGAAGAAAAGCTAAACCAATTGGATTGCTCTGGTTCATTCAAAAGATGACTATGGATTGATGGAAGTTTAGAAAATTCTGAATGGTGTGGAGAAAGCAGTGATATAATTACCTGGTTCAGAATATGAATGTACTCAGTTCATAATGCTCAGATGTTGTATAAATCAAATGCAATTTCCCTGGTAATTCCCTCTCCCACTCAGAATGCTACACAATGTACTTTTGATTTAAGTCTATTTTGTCCAAGTCCCAGATAGTAATCACTTCTTAGAAAGAGCTAAGCAAACACACCCCAAAGCTGATTTCTTAAGAGTCTGGGGAGGTGTGGACAATTTCAGGGAAAAGCATCTAATCTGCATTTAATACTGAGGCTGTTGGGAGAAAAGTTCAGAGGAGAAAAATAAGCAATGGCATTTACAAGAACGAATACATGTTTTTTTCTAGCATCTTTGCTTTGCTACTGAAATCATCTAATTGGCATTTATAACTCAAGCTTTGAGGAGGAAAGATTTTGGCCTCCCCAAAATCTTTAATATGTCAATAGAATAGTGGCTAGGGGGTGGGCTAACAGGGAACAAATGGACAAAGCATCTTTGTATGCTTTAGGTAATTTTGGCAGGGGAGATATTTACGACTTATTCAACTAGGCTGAAGAATGACCATAGTTCCCTGCAGTCTTACGGCACAATCATATGGGGAGAGGCGGCTGCCTCTGAACTCGGAGGTGACCACATATCCAACGCAGGGCAGGAGAAGCATGGAGGGGATTGTTCCCTCTGTGCTTCTCCTGCCCTGCATTTGCAGCTAGTCAGCCAATTTCAGCTGTCTAGCTGTGGGAAGGTGGAGCAGGGGAGGAGGCTGCCAGACGACACATAGGAGGTGTCGTACTGGCATTTCTGCCTTCCCCTCCACGGAACGCCCGATTTTGACTGCTCCATGCTCCTCTTCCGAGCATGGAGCACAGGGCCATTCCGCACTGCCTGCGAGGCAGCGTGGAAGTGGGGAAGGTCGGTTCTTCAGGAACTGACCTTGGAGGGCGGGCTCCGAGGTCGGTTCCTGGAAACCAACATATCCTATGGTCATCTAGCCCATCTGACTAGTGGCCATAGGATTGCTCCCTTAAAGTTGCATTTTTGCTTCCTTGCACAGCTCTGTGAGATCTATAATCCAGAACCATACCTGGGATAAAAAGTGAAATTTCGAGAGTCAATTGTAAATGACAGCACATTATGAGCCAATTTAGGACTCAGAAAAACAAACCTATTTTTTTTTTAGGTGTTCTCCAATTATGCTTGTAATTACCAACCCAATTCCAGGTTGAGCTGTGAGTAGTTTTCTTATTACTAAAAGACAGTTGATAGCCACTGGGTGGTTACCAGGAAGAGGGCCTTTTCTGCTGTGGCACCCTGGCTGTGGAATGAGCTCCCTAGAGAGGTTCGCCTGGTACCTATTCTATACTCCTTTCCAAGCCAAGTTATTTTCCCAGCATTTTAGCATTCTAGTTTTTTAGCTCTGCTGTTTTAAATCTGTATTTTAAACCTCTGCATTGCTGCTAGGTTTTATTGTGATTGTACTTTTATACTGTAGTTTTAAGCTTTCATATTTTATATTGTTTTATGCTGTACCTTGTGGTTTTAATTTTTGTGAATGCTCAGAGAGCCTCGGCTATTGGGCCATATAGATAGAAATAAATACATAAAAATAAATAAATAAGAGCAATACATTTTTTTTTCTCTGTCCCACAATACTGGGACTCAGGGGTGAGAATTTTCTTCTTGCAGAAGTAGGAATGGATGGATCCATGTCAGTTTCTCATGTGTGCATTCATTTGAGAATGCCAGTTTCTCATGTGTGCATTAATCTGAGAATGCCAGTTTCTCATGTGTGCATTCATTTGAGCATGCCAGTTTCTCATGTGTGCATTCATTTGAGCATGCCAGTTTCTCATGTGTGCATTCATTTGAGAATGCCAGTTTCTCATGTGTGCATTCATTTGACAATGCCAGTTTCTCATGTGTGCATTCATTTGACAATGCCAGTTTCTCATGTGTGCATTCATTTGACAATGCCAGTTTCTCATGTGTGCATTCATTTGAGAATGCCAGTTTCTCATGTGCACATTCTTAAGTCCACCCTGGTCTGTTTCCACACTGATCTGCATTTTTTTTTTAAGATGTGCAACAAGTCATACACATTTTAGTTTGGTAGATTTTTTTAAGCTGAGAACTGTATGACCAAATTTGGAGAAGTACAGTATTCGAGGGATAACCACTTTCCAATCTGCCTATTAGTCCAAGAAGTGCAAATCCAGTTGCTTCATTTAAAAATGCAGACTGAATCAAATCCTCAAGCATCCCTACACGGAAAGGCTATTTTTGATTTAGCAGAACTCCCAATACTGGACTGCAAAGAGCCTGCCATTAGCTTGCACAACAGTTTGCAGAGCAATGCTAAGATGTGTTCTCCTTCCTCTTGCAGTACTTTGGCTGAAAGCCCAGTTCACCCAGTAAATGTGATTGGCAGTCACTTTACAAGGGATAAATGGAAACATGACTTCATTTATCAATACATCAACTTATGGAACTTAATGGCACACGATGTGGTGATAATTTAGAGGCATATAAAGCAAGTTAAGACCGGACAGCTTCACAGAAGATGGTCTGTCAATAGCTATTAGGCATGGTAGATGGTAACCTCCATTTACAGAGGCAGCATACCTTTGTATACATGAAGAAAAATAGGGAAAGGCCATCCCTTCTATGTCCTTCTTGGTGAAGGAAAGGGCAGAAATGACCTGAAATTAAGAACATAAGGAGAGCCCTGCTGGATCCAACCAAGGGTCCATCTAGTCCAGCATTATGTTCACACAGTGGCCAACCAGCTGTCTGTGGGAAGCCCACAAACAGGACATGCGTGCAACAGAACCTTCCCACCCATGTTCCCCAGCAACTGCTTTGAGAGGCAGACTGCTTCTGATGCTGGTGGTAATATATAGCCATCAAGACTAGTAGCCATTGATAGCCTTATCCTCCAAGAATGTGTCTAATCCCCCTTTAAAGCCACCAAGTTGGTGGCCATCACTACATCTTGTGCTAGCAAATTTCCGAGTTTAATTATACACTGTGTGAAGAAGTTCTTCCTTTTATTTGTTCTGAATCTCCTACCATTCAGGTTCATGGGATGACCTCAGCTTCTTGTATTATGGGAAAGAAAAACATGTCCCTATTCACTTTCTCCTCACCGTGCATAATTTGGTAGACCATTATCCTGTCTCCCCATACTTGCCTTTTTTCTAATCTAAATAGCCACACAAACACTGTAGCCTTTCCTAATAAGCAAGTTGCTACAGCCCCTTGATC
Organism: Heloderma suspectum; assembly: GCF_057233095.1. Taxonomy (NCBI): domain Eukaryota; kingdom Metazoa; phylum Chordata; class Lepidosauria; order Squamata; family Helodermatidae; genus Heloderma; species Heloderma suspectum. Next base: position 26,770,951 of record NC_139469.1, read on the forward strand.
ATTTTTGGTTACCCTTTTCTGCACCTTTTCTAACTCTACAATATCCCCCCCCCCTTTTTTTAAGGTGACCAGAACTGTACATGGTTTTCCAAGTGTGGTTGTACCATAGATTTTTATAAGGGCAGCACGATATGGGAAGTTTTGTTTAAATTTCTTTTCTAATTATGCCCAACATGGAATTTGCCTTTTTCATAGCAGCTGCCTACTGGGATGACATTTTCAGTGAGTTGTCCACCACAACCCCAAGGTCTCTTTCCTAGTCAGTCACCACCAGCTCAAATCCCAGCATCGTATACTTGAAGTTGGTTTGAGTAAAATTGCCTCTTAGTTTTGTGCAAGTTTGACGCAGGGTTGTGCCACTTTCCTTAGCTTCATGACTGATACTCACAGAATATAGTGAAAGCTGATGGATTTCTGGCTTATCAGAGTCTAGGGAAGGGTGAGGAATTAGTTGGGTTTGCATTTTAATGCAAGATTACCCAATTCACACCTCTTGGAACTGAATGTAGACCTGAATGCAATTTGCAGTTGGAAATCTATACATTTCTGAGTTTGTAACATATTCTGCAGAAAGAACGCACACAAAAAAATGGGTGGGGAGAAGTGTTTGACAACATGTGCACTTCTGAAACATGGACACAAAAATGCATATTTTCTAAAATGTGCACAAACATGCTTTGCTCAACAGGCATTAACAAGGCACACAAAAAGGCACAAATCTTGAAAAATATGCAAAAATGTATGATTTCCTTCTGGGCAGGGGTGGGGGAAGCTTGCATGGAACTGGGGTAGAATGAGCTTGGTGGTGGGAAAAAAAAGAACCTCAGAGAGACAGAGCTTGACAAATTTGCCCACCCCTATGCCTGACTATGCCTGTGCTTAGTCCAAAAATCTACTGTGACTGCACAAGGAAAACAATCAAACAAACAAATGAAAAAATGCTTCTGTGATAGTTGCTCAGATTGGGTCACATGTTCTTTACTGTTAGGAGCTGTCTGCTAATAGTGGTGCTGAAATCTGCACATCTGTTCATAGGGCTGAGGCAAAATTCTCTCTTAAGAACTTAAGAAGAGCCACCCTGGATCAGACCAAGGGTCCATCTAGTCCAGCATTCTGTTCACACAGTGGCCAACCAGCTGTCGGCCTGGAATGCTCGAGCAGGGCATGAAAGCTTGAAAGCTTTTGCATCAGAAATTAATGCGGTGTGTGTGGATGAATGACGGAGAACCCTTTGAAAATTTCTGGGCTGGAGAGCAAATATTAGGATGTGAAATCCACCTGGTGCAGCGCACTCCTCCTGGTGGCTGGCAGATATTTTTGATACCACGACTCCTGGAGCCTCACTTTGATGGGGTTTGGGGGGTAAAACAAATATCAGCCTCCTACGCAGTGCTCAAGGGGTGGGCTCCTTTTTTTGTTTAACCAGGGCACCTGTCAAATTGAGGCAACATCTGCACATAGTATCATTCTACTGGGGGCTTGTTCTATTCTTCCAGGCTGAACCCATTTGGGAATTCATCTCAGATTTGTGGGTGAGAAAGCCAAAGATAGCTCCCTGTGGAGCAAGAAACTGCATATGGTTGGATATTTGACTCACTAGTTCTGGAAGATATGGCTTTGCCTTTCCCCTCAGACGGTCTGCTGACGTTCCTGTTCCATGGAACCTCTAGTGGGGGTCACTGCTTTGGAGACTGTGATGGATGTATGAGAAATTTATTTCACTGCATTTATTAACCGAATCTACCCCATTACATCTCCAGAACCTGAGTACGAGCATGAGTACAATCTCTGGACAAAGTCTGTACATTCCTGAACTTGTGATGCTATCTGTGTGTGTGTGTGTGTGTGTGAAGTGTTTAGGTGTGTACAGTAGAAAAACATGCATGAAAAAATGCATACTTTAAAAAAATGTGCATACAAACATGCTTTAATTAGGGCTGTGCATGGACACCCCCACCCGATCCGACTTGGAAGCCGCTTCAGGGTTTCCAAGGAGGGCCTGATTTGCTTCTGGCTGATTTGCGCACCCCCAACCCACTTTGGTCTAGGGAGCTGAAGTGGGATTTGGACATTCGACTCCTGCTGCGCCCCCTTAACACACCACCCAGCCCCCAGCTCCTTACCTGGCCCCTTAGGCTGCCAGCCATCTTGTTCCGTGTGTGTGTGTGTGAGCTGCCAGCTGCAGCCAATAAGTACGCCCTCTGGATGCATGTCAGCAGCTGTCTTGTTGTTCCAGGGGATGGGGAGAGCCATTTTTTAAATGGCGACTCTCTGTATTTGGAGTTGCCATTTTAAAAATGGCTCCCCCCAAAAAAACAACAAGACAGCTGCTGGCGTGCATCCAGAGGACCCAGGTAAGGAGCTGGGGGCTGGGTGGCGGCAGTGGTGGTGGTGGGCCTCCGGATCACACTGAAGTGCACTGAAGCACTTCAAAGTGACCTGGTCCACTTTGGGCCACTTTGTGCCCCCTCTGCCTCGCTTTGGAAGAGGCCCGAAGCTCCCCAAAGCACTCCGCTTCCACTCGGAGCTCGGGCTTCATGCCAAAATGGTGCCCAGCCTCTTAATCAATGGGAGAAGATGGTGTACTTTGGAACGCACATGCAAAAAGAAAAGAAAAAAAGCTTGGCATTTGATATCGACCAAGCTTTGGGGTGGAACTTGGAGAACCTTGACAAGCTTGAGTTTGACCTGTTTCCACATCCCTAGAAACTGTCTCTTGAAGAGCTTCAGACCACAACAATCTCTATCCACGGAGCTGGACCTAGTTTGGCAATAGGGTTCAGCATTGTGGATAGTTCCTTTAGAATTCTGACTGGTTCTGACTGAAACCCAGAATGGATCCACAGTCCCACTGAAATTGGAGCCACCAGCCGCCGCTGCCACAGAGTAAATTATTTATTGCTAAATAATTAAAAGAACATTTACTCTTTATTCTGTACATCCTGGGAATGGAGGTTACTGTGGTGTAGTGGCTAGAGTGTTAGGACTGGGAGCCAGGAGATCTGGGTTCTAGTCCCCACTCAGCCATGGAAGCTCACTGGGTGACTTTGGGCCAGTCAGACTCTCAGCCCAGGTTACCTCACAGGGTTGTTCTGGTGAGGATGAAATGGAGAGGTGGAGGATCATGTAAGCCACCTTGGGTTCCTTGCAAGAGGGAAAAAGGCAGGATATAAATGCATTAAATAAATAAATAAAAATATCAGGTTTTATTTCCCCCCTAGCTTCTTTTGAAAACAACTCTGGATGGATGAATATGTCAGTTTTGCTTTCTCTCACATCCATTTTTTTTTAAAAAAATAAGTTTATCCTTTTTATGAATACATTTAACAACTTGCACAAGTTCTTATGAAACAACACCTGAACATTTCGAAATTCAATAGGGACAGCTATTCCCAGGATGGAGAGGTCCATGTTGTACCTGTCGGGCTAAAGGATGGAATAATCTGTCAGTTTTACTTTCTCGGAAATTCTCTCTGAAGTTCTTTCTATCCCATCAAAGAAGAAAATTGCAAATTTTGATATGTTCTTATAAAAAAAAGAACCAAACAAAATTATCTCACAGTTGGCACCAAACAAATTTAGTAGGTATAACCATTCCCTGCATGGAGATTAAAATGTTCTTATCTGGATGTCATGTTGCTATTAAATATGAGGAGCCTGCCAAGAAAAAAACAGGTGGGAACTCAGGATGACAGACATTGCTAAGTACATAAAGATTCAAAGCCAGACTTTTAAGAGCTAAGAACACAAAGCCCTGGGCCTGGATGGCTGAATTTGAAGTTCTGATAAAAACATGAAACAAACAAAATTGTCACCCATCCCTAGCCTGCCATAGAGCTGTTAAAGATAAGGAGCCTGTCAGAAAAAAACAGCTGGCGACCCTAATTCAGAACCACAAACGTGGTTGAATTCACAGGCATTCAAACCCAGACTTTGAAAACCTAAGCTCCGAAAAGCCCTCTGCCTGCATCATTGAATCTGTTAGTTTCACTTTCTCCCACATTAGCATTTCAAAACAAAACAAATGTTTACCTTTTACCTTAATGAAGAAATGTGTGAATTTTGATACATTCTTATAAAAAACCTGGGACAGTATGCATCTGTCAGTGTTCCCCTTATGGTCTGGACCTCCTGAGCAGCTCCTTAAGGATCTCTTGCCCCCTTAAGAATCGCTTGCCCCCTTCCTAATAACGTGGGGTTTAGGCTGTAGACGTGGGGTGACTGACACGACTTTAGACACAGGGTTTAACCACAACAGTCTACTTGTAAATTAAAGCAACCAAATCACAATTAAAGGATTTACATGATAGCGCTGAGTGATATAGAATGCATTAAGAGAAAATAAAAGTTGCAAAACACAAGTTCCTTTATCCTAGCTGTACTTAGTCTTCCCCAGGCTGCTTCTTCCTACTCCCTCTTCAGGCTCTGATCTCTCCAACACCAACTCTTATTGGCTCTCTCACTCTCTTTTTATACCTTCCTTTCTCAAAACTGAAAAGTACTGCTTCAAACCTGAAGAAATGAAACTTAACTGGGGAAATGAAACTGAAACTTAGCCTGGGGAAATGAAACTACTCCTCTGAGGGATACCCCTTCCCAACAAAAACTCCAGGCCTCTAAACCTGCATTTTTCCCTTTGCCTCAGAACTTCACAGCCTCCAAAGCCTTGTTGATCTACTGTGATCTTAGCTACTGCTCCTTCTACAAGAACCTTGAGCCATAGGCCACACATGATTATTATGTAACATCCATTACATTAATAGGAAAGATAGCATGGAAGGTGCTACTAGGGGATTGGGCCCTGACTTAGCTCCCCACCCCCCTGAAGCCATTGGAAGTTTTGCTATGATTTTGCTAGCTTTGGAGAAGGCAGTTCAACAGTGGTTTACTAAAGCCAATTAACAAACGTTGATGCTGGCTGATGACAAGGCATTCTCTCTCAAAGGCTGATGGAATTGTTCCTGATGAATGCTTTTATTGCATTTGTCCTTCCTGGTTTCTCCTTTTATTGTTTATTGAGCCATGCTTGGTAAGCAATTTAGTCAATATTTACCAGCTCAGAAAAGAGATTCCAAAATGAACACTGGACACTCAGCAATATTGAGTGTCTGGAAAAGCCCATATCCCTGAATCTCTACTCAGAATGCCTAATGCAACATCAGTAAAGCCATGCTGAAGTTGGGTGGATGTGGGGAGGAAATATTTGGACAAGGAGCATAACATGTTGTCAGAAATGGATCGTCCTTACCCTTTGCAATCAACACTACAAGGAGACAAAGCTTCAGGCTAATGCTACTTTATTTGGCTAGAGACTAGCCTATTTACAAATGCAGATTCAAGGAAGCTCTCAGACTGCCTTAGGCCTCTAAACAACTAATCTGTGATCTTTAATTAGAGGAGACAAACCAGAGGGTAGTGAAGTTGCTGACAGTTTGAGCATGAACCTCATGGCCAGACTTGCTTTGTAGTGATGCCCCTCCCTTAAGGTGGCTCCCTCCTATGTTGGCTTCCAAGTGTGACTATCCTGGTGGAGCATCTGAGCCCTGCCCCTAACTTTCCTGCTTCGTGACATGGCCTAGCATCTCTCAAGTCAAGCCCCCCTTCCTCTTCCTCCTCCTCCTCCTCAGAAACTTGAGTTCTAAAGGTGGAGGGATGGGGCAGTGACTCAGCCTGGGCCATCTGTTTGCCAAGGCCTTCAGGGGAATCTCTCCCAGGGTCTTGGCTCACTAGGGATGGTCCCTCCCCCAGTTTCTGCTCTAGCTGCTCCAACTCTTGATTCAGAACTGGAGTTGTCAGACATCTCAAGGCACTTGGACTCATCCCTGACACATGTTATGCTTGGAACAGGCAGAACAGGAGTGTGGTCTAACCTTTCTCAGTCCAAGGGCTGAATTCAATTTCAGTTCAGCTGCCAGGGGCCACATTTTGAAAGGCCAAATTGGGCAGGGCCAAATGCAAAAGGGTAGGGACAAAATACCAACAATTCTCAAAACACCAGGATATTTGTGCTTAAAGCTGTTTCTGCAAGTAACTAACCCCCATGAGCAGCATTTCAATCTTTCAGAAAGGGAAAATAATTGCACAAAGCCCAGGAAAGTACCAAAAGATTGGAAAAAGGGCGGGCTGAGAAAAGGGGCATGGCCATCTGGGAAACCCTGGAGGACTGGATTTGGACCCCCCAGTTGGGCTGGATTTGGCATGCAGGCCTGAGGTTCAATGCTAATGATGTAGTGTCACATTCCTTTGTCCTCCCCCTTCTCAATCAACACACTCTAGGAAACAAAGATGCAGGCTAACACTACTTATTGGTTAAAGACTAGCTTCATTACAAGTAGGGGTGTACGAAACCTCCTTACCTGGACTCTGCAGGGGTCTGCAAGGAGGGGGAGGCGATCTGTCCCTCCCCTCCCCGGAATCCTCATTGGTTGGCTCCGCTCCGTGGCGAGTCCGCAGAGCTGCCAGCAGGCTCCAAAGTGCCAGCAATACGGCCGCCATTGCTGCATCGCTGGTGGGCCAGATTGACTGCGGCCTCAAATGGCATCTGGGACACCATTTGCAGCCGTGAAGGCCTTACTTTAAGGTAAATGCAGCCGTAAATGTCCCTGCGTCCCTGCTTTTACATGATAGGCTACGCAGATATTTGCGTAGCCTATCGTGTTAATTAAAAGCACAGATGCAAATGGCGTCCAGGATGCCATTTGCGGCCGTAAAGGCCTTAGTTTAAGGTAAATGCAGCCATTTACGGCTGCATTTACCTTAAACTAAGCCCTTTATGGCCACAAATGGCGTCCCAGATGCCATTTGAGGCCGCAGTCAATCTGGCCCACCAGCGATACGGCAATGGCGGCCGTATTGCTGGCACTTCGGAGCCGGCCGGCAGGGAAGATCCAGCTGGCGAGGATTCCTCGTGGAGGCGGAGGTAAGTCTTCCGATCCTCCACAGACTCCGGGGGGCTGGATTCTTTTGAATCTGGCCTCACTGGGGTCCGTGGAGGATTTCTCCCCCATCCCTAATTACAAGTGCAAATTCTACGAAACTCTCAGACTGCAGTGAACCAGCTAATCCACACATCTGTGAATATCAACAGAGGAGATGAAGTAGAAGTTAGAGAAGTTGCCAGCAGTCTGGGCATGAACTTCTTGGCCAGACTTGCTTCTCAGGGATGCCTCTCCTTAGGGTGGCTCCTTCCTATGTTGGCTTCTATGAGTAGCCAACCTGGCAGAGTGTCTGAGCCCTGCCTCTAACTTTTCCTATTTCACTCTGCAATGGACCTTAGAGTCCCTCAAGTCACACCCCTGGCTCTCCTCCTCCTCTGAAACCTGGGTTCTCATGGTGGAGAAAAGGGTGGTGGGCATTCAGGCTGGGCCATCTGTGTTTCAAGGTCTTGGGAAGAAAGTTTTGCTGTATCTGAAATCACTAGGGAGGGAGCCTCCCCCTCTTCTGGCTGTTCCCCTTCTGAATTTGAGTCTGAGCAGCCAGACATCGCCACCTGCTCAGATTCATTCCTGACATAGAGGTTCACACAGTTGTGGGACTGGGAGGGATCCTGCAAATCCTCTTGTCCAACCCACTGCCTGAAGTACCCCGACTGCTGTGTCTTTCCTGAAATTGTCTTGTTTGTCTTCTGAGACTGAGATGATTTACTGCTGAACGGGTCCAGCAGTTGGTGTACAGCAGCTTTTTCCAACCTGAAGCCCTCCAGATGTGTTGGACTACAACCCCTATCATGCCCAGCCAGTGAGCCTCTCTTTGCTGACAGTTGGGGAGCCTGCTTAAGTGCTTAGTTGGACTTTTCTCCAGTAGCTGCCTACCAACCTCAGATGGTGGGACCTTCCCAACCTCCAAGAAGAGCCTCCATTGAATATCTTAATGTAGCAGCAGATATATGTGGAGACATGAGGTCCTTCAGGTGTCCTGATCCCAAGGTAGGAAAAGTTTAAAGGTAAAAAAGCAGCACTTTGAGTTGAAGCTGGAAACAAACTGGAAGCCAGTGCAGTAGGAGAAAGGCAGGAATTATGTAATCATACCACCCAGTCCTAGTTAATAGCCTCACAGCTGTATTTTGCACTAATTGCAGTTTCTGAACCATCTACAAAGGCAGCCCCACATATAAGGCATTGCAGCAGTCTAAAGATGGGAGGGTGGGTTGTCGTTTATTTTCAAATGCTATTTAAGGCTTGGTCAGTGGTTGGGGGAAGTGGTGGGACCAAGGGAAGGAGAAGTGGCCATCTGGGGAAATGCAAAGGGTTTCCCATTGAGCAGGGGGTTGGACTTGATGGCCTTGTAGGCCCCTTCCAACCCTACTATTCTATGATTCTATGATTCTATGGATTGGAATTGTTCCTCACTCGTGCCATCTAGCATTGTTTTTCTCTTGAATTTTCAGAGTATTAATTCTCATTCATTGGATATGTCTCTGTTCCTGAGTAGTAAATGAGAGAATAAACTGTATGGGGTTGCAAGGTGGGTGGGTGGGTAGGATGTCTCTGTCTTGTCTTCTAATCTTCTTCAGTAGATTACCCCAGAGGGTCCTGGGAGGTAAATTAAGTATGAGTTCATGATACTTCTTAAAATGATGACAACAACAACACAAGTCATCGAAGTAGATTAAGTTCTGAACATTGCTTTACCTGTTCTTTCTGCAGTTCAGGGCTCAAGTTATTACATTAGTGTGCGATCTGGCATCAACCAGGGAGTTTTTACACACTGCAATTCACAAGGTCAGGAAAGACAGAAGATTTGAGTCAGAGGCACGAAAAGGCAGCCCTGATAACAGATGATCTCTTAGACTGATTTGCCTTGGCACCCAAGAACTGGAAATGAATCGCCTCGCAAGATAACTTAGGATGAACTAATTTGTCAGACGGTTATCAGCGAATAGTTGGAATAACCTAAGAGTAACCTTGCACTTGTAAAAGCATTGAGGCGATGGTAGTCCTCCAACCATGTGCTTCAGAGTAAATTATAAGAGGGGTTTTGCTGGATTAGGCCAAGGTATCAAAGAGTCTGGGACTTAGGAACATAGGAAGCTGTCTTTTACTGAGTCCATTGGTCCATTTAGCCTAGTATTGCTGACATGGATGGACAACAGCTCTTCAGCATTTCTAGCCCTACCTGGAGATGTTGGGGATTAAACTGGGACTTTCTGCATGCAAAGCATGTGCTTTATCACTGAGCTATGGCCCGTCCCACTTACCATCCCTTAAGCAAAAAAGGTTATTGTCCGTGATACCAGCAGTCCATCCACGGAGACTGGAGGTAGGGAGAAGAGAGCAGTGATGTCATCAAACTTTGTAATTGTCCAGTTGTAATTCAAGTCAGAGGACAACTCCACCACACTTCCAGCACTGGTTGGTGCAGCAGTGGCAGCAGGGTGCAATGGAGGGAAGACTACTTCCCCCCTCTCTTTCTTTCTCTGCTGCTTTGAAAACACTACTATGGCAGTTTCCCTTGTCAGCACTTAAGTGCCCTGGGAAAATTGCACTTCCCAGGGTCTCTGGCACTGGGATTTGCAGCAAGGTAGGGAAATTGCAGGCTCATGGGGGCAGAGGGAAGGATTCAGATCCTTTAGTGATCCCAGTGCCAACTGTGAGTTTGCAATGGGGTCTGAATTGGGCTAGGAATTAACCAATGGATTTCTTTTTTCAGATGACACCACAAAAATAGCTTGGTTTGCTGAGCCCAGTTCCAAATTAAGTCCCCCTGCTCAGCTTGTATGCTAGCAACACTCTAGCAGCTTTGAGGGTTTGATAGTTCCAGGAGTTCTTGAATTAAGTACTGCCCCCAGAGTCTACTATGTCCACTTTTACTTATTTGAGAGAGTGATGGAGATGGAGGGCGGGGGGAGAGAGAGAGAGGCAGAGAAAGAGGGGGGATAACTTTCATTTTGTTGCGGCCACTTCTGTTTCAGGTAAGGAGGACAGACTGTGTTTTGATATTAGGGTGTGGCAAGATGGCAGTCAGTACATGAGCGGGATGGGGGTGAGGACATCCTTGTTGTTTATTTGACCTGATAAGTTTTCTGGGTTTCCCAAAAACTTTTGGGAGGGGCGGTGGAGGACTTTAAAACAAGCAAACACCCAAACCAAACTGTTTATCAAGAAGAAGAAGAAGAAGAAGACGTAGTAGTAGTTTGGAATTGTTTTATTACAACAATAACCACTCCACCACACTGAGAGTCAGTGTGGTGTAGTGGTTAGACTGTTGGACCAACATTCGGGAGATCCAGGTTCTAGTCCCCACTGAGCCATGAAACTCACTGGGTAACTCTGAGAGCCAGTCACTGACTCTCAGCCTAACTGACCTCACAGGGTTGTTGTGAGGATAAAATGGAGAGGAGGATCATGTAAGCCTCCTTGGGTCCCTTGCAAGTGGAAAAAAGGCAGGATAGAAATGTAATAATAAAAAATAAAAATAATATCAGCATTTACTTATTTATTGGAAGTATTTTTATCCTGCTTGTCAGCCAAAAAGGCTCTCAGAGCAGTTTATGTATATTCCATAAAACAAGACAGTCCCTGCCCCACAGGCTTACAATCTAAAAAGACATGACATACCAGGAAAAAAGGAATGAGGAGGGGAAAGGAAAAGAATTAAGTCTTTCGGCAGGGCTGGGGGAACGGCCCTGTTTCCCATTCTCATTTCACTCCATACAACCTCCTGGAATGGCTCATGGGGGTGACTGTCAGAGGAGGAGGAGCATATGATGATGTATATCTCTGGATGGCACCACTCCAGTTGATGATCAAATGTCTGGAATTGCCCTACCCCACTGAATCCTCAGGCGTCCTTATTCCTTTCCTCAGGATGATGTCACTGCTCAAATATTGGTGGAGAGAGGGAGGATCATCTACGTGCCCCTGCTCTTTTAGGGGTCTAAAGTGTTGGATGCGTCCAACAGAATGGACTGTGGGTGAAATCCTATGGCCACGAGACAGTGGCTAGATGGCCATAGGATTCTTTGGTTTTCAGGAACTGACCTTGGGGCCCGTGCTCTGAGGTTGGTTCCCGGAAACCCCCCCATCCCCCACTGCCTCATAGGCAGCCTGGATCGTTCCCCAGGTTCCACACTTGGAAGAGCAGTGCAGAGCCAGGCAAAAGGGGGCATTCTCAGGGGTGGGGAGGGGCAGGGAGCACGGAAGTGCCAGTACAATGCTTCCTATGCGTTGCCTGGCCTTCCTCTTCCTCCCCACTCTGAAGTGCTGTGGCTAGATAGCCAAAATTGGCCATCGACCCACGAATGCAGGGCGGCCAGAGTGCGGAGGAGAAGATCCCTTCCACACTCTGCCCACCCTGCATTGGATGTGTGGTTTCCTCCGAGTTTGGAGGTAGCCCCCTATCCCCATAGGATTGCTCCCTCCATTTCTAAATTCAACCACTTCTCCAGGCTTATAGTTGGGAACCTTGGGAACCTAAGGCCATCTCTTGAGCAAATCTCCCTTTATTTTTTGGCCTGAACTGAAGCCTTTTTGATTTACAGAGTAGGTGTAATTTCCGGGTATAACATTTTGCATGGTTAAAAGACCATTTGCGGCTCACCTCCTGCTTCTGCACCATACATTGTAAACACAATCAAATGAGGGTTAATATCCTCAGCGGAATGAGTGTATGTTTCTCTCACACAGCAGGCGGCTTTTTTTGCTTTGAATTTCCTCACTCTAATGACTTCTTTTTTTATGGTTTTATTAACTAACATGCAATATTTGGAAGTCATTTAAGGTTAATAAATAGCTACTCTCCATATTCAATGAGGCTTGCATTTTTCACTTGTAATTTAGATAACTGGTACAGATATTTTCCATTCTCCCGTCTCTTAATATTCCATTCATGGGATGGTGTCTCAGCTCTAAGGCTTCCTGCATGATAGAGACTATATGTTTATATATGTGGATATTCTATGCTGGGAACTAGACAAAAGAAGGGTGTCAGGGTTCCACTTATGACCTGGACCCCTTAAGCAACCCCTTATGATCTCTTGCCTTCTTAAGAGTCACACCTTACTTCTTTTACCTTCCCCTTTCCAGTATCCCATAATATCATTACCCCTATATTATTCTTATATCATAAGTTATCCAGTAACTTCCCCTTTCCAGTAACATGGTGTTTAGGCTGTAGACATGGGGTGACTGATACTCCAGACACAGGGTTTAACCACAACAGTTTACTAGCAGATTTAAAGCAAACAAATTACAACTAAAGCTAATTACACAATAGGGCTGAGTGATACAAAAGGTATTAAAAGAGAACAAAAGCTGCAAAATGCAAGTTCCTTTACCCTTGCTTTCCTTAGACCTTTCTAGGCTGCTTCTTCCTTCTCACTCTTCAGATTCTGCTTTCACCAAAGGCTCTGGCTGTCTTTCTGCCCTTAATGTCTGTCTGTCTGTCCGTCTGTCTGTCTGTCTTTATATACCCTCCACCCTCAAAACGGAATGTACTGCTTTAAACCTGAAGAAATGAAACTTACAGGAGAATTGAAACAGAAACTTGACTGGAAAAATGAAACTACTCCTCTCAGGGTCCCCCCTCCCAACAGAAAACTTCAGGTGTCTAAGCCTGACGTTTTCTCCCTTTGCCTCTGTAGGCCTCAAACATGCACAGAGGGTGGCCCTGTTGGTTTTGCTGAACCCCTCTGTGACTTTCAGTACTGTGAATCATGGTATCCTTCTGGATGTCTGGCTGGGATGGGATTCATAGGCCCAATTTTGCAGTAGTTTTGGCCTTGCTGGTGGGATGGTTCCAGAAGTAATTGGTTCCATTGTCATATTACTCTAACAGTCAGGACGTTTTTCCTGATGTTCAGCCAGAATGTGGCTTCCTGTAACTTCAGCACATTATTCCATGTCCTGCATTCTGGGATGATAGAGAAGAGATCATGACCCTGTTCATTTTTGTTGCCCTCCTCTGAACCCTCTCCAGCTTGTCTGCATCCTTCTTAAAATGTGGTGCCCAGAACTGGACACAGTACTCCAGATGAGGCCTAACCAGTGCTGAGTAGAGGGGAACTAGTACTTCCTGGGATTTGGAAGCTATGCTTCTATTAATGCAGCCCAAAATAGCATTTGCCTTTTTTGCAGCCACATCACATGGTTGGCTCATATTCAGCTTGTGATCTACAACAATTCCAAGATCCTTCTTGCTTGTAGTGTTGTTGAGCCAAGTATCCCCCATCTTGTAACTGTGCATTTGGTTCCTTTTTCCTAGGCGCAGAACTTGGCATTTATCCTTATTAAATTTCATTCTGTTGTTTTCTGCCCAGAACTCCAGCCTATCAAGATCACTTTGAATTTTGTTTCTGTCTTCCAAAGTATTAGCTATCCCGCCCAATTTTGTGTCATCTGCAAATTTGATCAGCATTCCCTGCACCTCTTCCTCCAAGTCATTAATAAAAATGTTGAAGAGCACTGGGCCCAGGACTGAGCCCTGTGGTACCCCGCTCGTTACCTCTCCCCAGTTTGAGAAGATCCCATTGATAAGCACTCTTTGAGTCCGATTCTGTAGCTGACTGTGGATCCACCGGATCGTTGTTTCATCTAGCCGACTTTGAGCTACTTTGGTCGTCAAGATATCATGGGGCACTTTGTCAAAAGCTTTGCTGAAGCCGAGGTATATTATGTCTACAGCATTCCCACAGTCCACAAGGGAGGTGACTTGATCCAAAAATGAGATCAGATTTGTCTGGCAGGATTTGTTCTTGACTATTCCGTGTTGGCTTTGAGTAATCACTGCATTGTTTTCAAGGTGCTTCCAGATGGATTGCTTTATCATCTGCTCCAGAATTTTCCCAGGGCTTGATGTCAGACTGACTGGTCTGTAGTTCCCAGGTTCCTCCTTTTTACCCTTTTTGAAGATAGGGACAACATTAGCCCTCCTCCAGTCATCTGGCACTTCACCCGTCCTCCATGACTTCTCAAAGAGAATAGACAGTGGTTCTGAGTAGGGATGTACGAAAGTCACTTACCTTTTCGAAGGGTGACATTCGCGGTGGGGGGGAGGCGCTTCGTCCCTCCCCCCAAAATTCTCTCTTGCTGGCTCTGCTCCACAGAGATTCCTCAGTAGGGATGTACAAAAGTCACTTACCTGGTCTCGCAGCTTGCTTCGCGGTGGGGGGGAGGCGCTTCGCTTCTCCCTCCGAAGTTCAGGCCGGGGGGGGAGGCTTCCCGCTTCGCCCGGCCAAAATTCAGGCCGGGGAGAAGCGCCCCATCTCCCCGGCCGCGAACTTCAAAAGAAAAAAAAAAAACGCCCCCTGATAGGCTACGTGACGATTAACGTAGCCTATCACGGCTAGATTTGCAAAGTCAGCCATGATAGGCTACGTCAATCGTCACGTAGCCTATCACGGGTGACTTAAAAAAAAAAAAAAGCGGGTACGGATAATGGCGGCCCCCATAGGGAGCCGCCATTCGCGTTCCTTATTTAGTCGCTGTAGTCTACGTAAATGTTTACGTAGACTACGGCGACCAAATAAGGAACAGGAATGGCGGCTCCCTATGGGGGCCGCCATTATCGGTATGCACTTTTTTTTTAAAGTCACCCGTGATAGGCTACGTGACGATTGATGTAGCCTATCACGGCTGACTTTGCAAATCTAGCCGTGATAGGCTACGTTAATGGTCACGTAGCCTATCAGGGGGCGTTTTTTTTTTCTTTAATTGCAATGGTGGCGGCGGCAGCCGGTCAAAAGACCGGCTGCCGCTCCCGCCCCGCTTGAATACCCGCCGAACCACCGGCCGGACCCGCTGCCGGGAGGGACATTCGGCGAAGGTAAGTCCTGTCCCGGGGGGGGTGCAGGGGGCGGGGGGGGGCGCGGAGGATTTCTCCCCGAAACTTGTTTGGGGGGCCGAACACGTTGGCGCTCGGCCCCCCGAAGTTTCGGGGAGAAATTCTCCGCCATCCCTAGTTTGACTACACTCAGCTTTTGCTTCCCTTAGAATCAAGAAATGGTCGCTTTCCACCAAAGTTCCTGTAACTGCTACTTTATCCACTAAGTCATTTCTGTTGGTTAGGATCTAGTCAAGGATAGCCAATTCTCTCGTTCCTTCCTCTACTTTCTGTAGGAGGAAGTTATCCGCCACACAAGTCAGGAATTTCCTGGAGGGGCCATGTTTTGCAGAATTTGTCTCCCAACAAATATCGGGGAAATTGTAGTCCCCCATTACTACTATATCATGCTTCCTTGAAACACTGGCTATTTGCTTTTCAAAAGTTTCATCCTTGTCTTCTCCTTGACTGGGTGGCCGGTGGTAGACCCAGATCACCATGTTCCTTTTATTCTTTGCTCCATTTATTTTGATCCAGATGCTCTCGATGGGGCTACCAAGCTTATCTTCCTGTATTTCTGGGCAGAGATATGTATTTTTCACATACAGTGCAACCCCACCTCCCTTTCTGTTCCTCCTGTTCTTTTTGAACAAGTTATATCATTCAATTGCTGTATTCCAGTCATGAGAGTCATCCCACCAAGTCTCAGTTACACCTATCAAGTCATAATTTCCCTCTTGTATTAAGAGTTCAAGTTCGTTCTGTTTGTTTCCCATACTCTGGGCATTAGTATATAGACAATGAACACCATGTGCTTCATAGTCTGGCTTTCTTCCTACGTGTTTCTGAAGACTATTATTGGGCGCTATTAGAACTGTTCTCTCCATTGCAGTGCATTGTTCGTCCATTGTCACCCCCAAATTTACATCTCCCTTCCCCGTAGGATTAAGTTTAAAGCCCTCCTGATGAAGTTCTTCATGCTGTGGGCAAACACATTCTTCCCATCGTTTGTGAGGTGCAACCCATCCCTTGCCAACAGCCCATCTTCCAGGAAGTATAGCCCATGGTCCCAGAAGAATCCCAGAACAGAATCCCAGAATCCCAGAAGGGGGTTGCATTGTGACCAAATGCAGACTCCAAGGCTTCTGTGTCAGACACTTTGCCCACTTTTTTGCACAATTTTGAAACCTTTGAGTTGGACCACTGAGTATGCAATCCTATGCATGTTTAGACAGAAAAAAAATCTTCGAACTCCCAGCATTCCCCAGCCAGCCATGCTTGGTGCAGTAGGACTTTTTTTTCCTGTCTAAACATGCATAGGATTATGCCCTAGAAGTATTACCCTAGTATGGTGTGAAGGTTTGAGGCCTACAGAGGCAAAAGGAAAAAAAAAGTTGTCTTAGGTGCCTGGAGTTTTGTTGGGAGGGGGTACCCCTGAGAGGAGTAGTTTCATTTCCCCAGTTAAGTTTCATTTCTTCAGTTTTGAAGCAGTACTTTTGGTTTTGAGGCAGGAAGGTATATAAAGAGAATGAGAGATACAGTCGGAGCAGAGTCAGGGAGACTAGAGTCTAAACAGGGAGCAGGAAGAAGCACCCTAGAGAAGTCTAAGTACAGCTAGGGTACAGGAACTTGAATTCTGCAACTTTTATTTTCTCTTAATGGCTTTTGTATCACTCACCTCTATCATGTAAATACCTTTAGTTGTGATTTGCTTGCTTTAAATCTATTGGTAAACTGTTGTGATTAAACCGAGTGTCTAGAGTGTCAGCCACCCCACGTCTACAGCCAAAACCCTACATGACTGGGAAAGAAAAGTTTAGAAGAAAGAAGTTGGGACTCTTAAGGAGAAAAGAGTTGCTTAAGAGGTTGCTCAGGGAGTGCTGGTGATAAGGGGAACCCTGACATGTGGACTTCGGATGTTTTAAAATTTCTTATAGCCAATACGCCTACCTTTGCTTTTTTGTGTGACATATTTAAATATGTATTTTGAGAGAAAATAGGCACTTTAACCTAGTTTGGGTTAGGGTATTTTAGAAAATGTTTTTATTGTAGAATTTTATTGTTTTAAACTGTTTTTATTGTATGTTGTACATCGCCCAGAGTGGCTGGGTGACCAGCCAGATGGGCGATTAATAAATTTAATAATAAAAATAAATAAAATAGTTTGGGAGGAAATATATATTTAAATATGTACTTGGTGAAGATATTTTAGTTTTAAAAAATTAAAGTAGAAACTGAACAGAATTATGTTTGTATGTGTGTGGTGTGTGTGTCGGGGGGGCATGCAAAAGTGAAACAAACTGGAAACAGATAGAGTCACCCTTCCCTACCCAAGTGAGGCTGATGACATTGCGGGTAAAGAAGAAAAACAAAACTGTGCAGAGAGGAACATTGAATGATGTGTTCCTAAGGAGTGCTGGAAAATGCCCCCAAATGAGAGAGGCTTGAGTTCTGACCATCATGAAAACATACTTTCTAGCCATGCTGTAAGTCCCTCTTAGTCTGAGGAGCAAGTTTTCCAATGACCAAGGGTACAATCCTATACAAGTTTAGACAGGAAAAAATTCCTACAACTCCCAGCATTCCCCAGCCAGGATTGTGCCTTAAAACTCCCAAGGGACAAGCCACTCCAAGGCTCTGGAGTGCATTAGAACCATTCAAGTACCAGAGTCTACATACACCTGCCCACTCCCCAAAATCAGTTTCAGCAGTCCTTCTCCTGGAGGCCCTGGCAAAGGGAGTGATACGGGTGGCCACTAAGAAGATGGCCTTTTCTGCTGTGGCACTCTGGTTGTGGAATGAGCTTCTCAGAGAAGCTCTGGCGCCTACACTGGCTCCTTTCAGTTTATGTTTTAAATCTGTCACTGTACTTTACATCTTTATATTGCTGCTAGGTTTTATTTTGTTTTATACTTCTATTTTATACTATGGTTTTAAACTTTGATAGTGCACCTTAGGTTGTTTTTTATGTTTTAATTGTTGAGAGCTGCTTCAGCTATTGGGCAGTATAAAATTTAAATAAATAAATAAATGAAATATATTCGGAATGGGCAAACAAGCAATGTTCAAGATCACTAGAATTCTGTGAATGTCATCTCACCACTTGTCTCATGCCAATTCCCATTTGCATTTGCTACTCGCTTTGCGCAAATGGGAGATTTGCACAAATCAAGCAGCAATCAAAGGGGAGATATGGGAGATATGCGTAGGGATGTTGGAGAAATGAGTTTGGATTTGGAACCAAATGAGTTTGGATTTTGATGACTCTAACTGGCCAATCCCCTTCATGGATCACTGCCTTGTTGTGGCGAAGGGGCTTGCATAACTCAGTGAAGCCATAAGCTATGCTGTGCAGGGCCACCCAGGATGGACAGGTCATGATGGAGAGTTCTGACAAAATGTGGTCCACTGGAGAAGGAAATGGCAACCCACTCCACTATTCTTGCCATGAAAACCCCATGGAATGTATCACAAGGCTAAAAGAGATGACGCTGGAAGATGAGCCCCTCAGGTCGGAAGGTGTCCAATATACTACTGGGGAAGAGCAGAGGGTATTTCCAAGTAGCACCAGAAAGAGTGAAGCGGCTGGGCCAAAGCCGAAAGGACACTCAGCTGTGGATGTGTCTGGTGGTGAAAAGAAAATCTGATGCTGTAAAGAACAATATTGTTTAGGAACCTGGAATGTAAGATCAATGAATGAAGGTAAGCTGGAGGTGGTCAAACATGAGATGGCAAGATTGAACATCGACATCTTGGGAATCAGCGAACTAAAATGGACAAGCATGGGCGAATTTAATTCAGGTGACCATCATATCTACTACTGTGGGCAAGAATCCCTTAGAAGAAATGGAGTAGCACTCATAGTCAACAAAAGGGTGGGAAAAGCAGTACTGGGGTACAATCTTAAAAACGATAGAATGATCTCAGTACAAATCCAAGGCAAACCATTCAACATCACAGTAATTCAAGTCTATGCCCCAACCACTGATGCCGAAGAAGCTGAGGTTGATCAGTTCTATGAAGACCTACAACACCTTCTAGAACTAACACCAAAAAAAGATGTCCTCTTCATCATAGGGGATTGGAATGCTAAAGTAGGAAGTCAAGAAATCACTGGGATAACAGGCAGGCATGGCCTTGGTGTACAAAATGAAGCAGGACAAAAGCTAATAGAGTTTTGCCAAGAGAACACGCTGATCATAGCAAACACTCTTTTCCAACAGCACAAGAGACGACTCTACACATGGACATCACATGGTCAATATCAAAATCAGATTGATTATGTCCTTTGCAGCCAAAGATGGAGAAGCTCTATACAGTCAGTCAAAACAAGACCTGGAGCTGACTGTGGCTCAGATCATGAGCTTCTTGTTGCAAAATTTTGGCTTAAATTGAAGAACGTAGGAAAAACCACAAAACCATTCAGGTATGACCAAAATCATATTCCTTATGAATATACAGTGGAGGTGAGGAATAGATTTAAGGGATTAGACCTGATAGACAGAGTGCCTGAGGAACTATGGACGGAGGTCCGTAACATTGTTCAGGAGGCAGCAACGAAAACCATCCAAAAGAAAAAGAAATGCAAGAAAGCCAAGTGGCTGTCTGATGAGGCTTTACAAGTAGCTGAGGAAAGAAGGGAAGTGAAAAGCAAGGGAGAAAGGGGCATGATAAAGGATAAAGAAGGCAGGGACCTAACAGAAGCAGATGAGATTAAGATGAGGTGGCAAGAATACACAGAAGAACTATACAGGAAAGATCTGAATGTCCCTGATAGCCATGATAGTGCGGTCACTGAACTTGAGCCGGACATCCTCGAGAGTGAAGTCAAGTGGGCCTTAGGAAGCATTAGTAACAACAAAGCTGGCGGAGATGACAGTATTCCAGCTGAGCTATTTAAAATCCTAAAAGATGATGCTGTTAAAGTGCTGCATTCAATATGACAACAAATTTGGAACACTCAACAATGACCGCAAGACTAGAAAAGGTCAGTTTACATTCCACTTCCAAAGAAGGGCAGTGCCAAAGAGTGTTCAAACTACTGCACAATTGCGCTCATTTCACATGCCAGCAAGGTGATGCTCAAAATCCTACAAGCTAAGCTTCAGGAGTATGCGAACCGAGAACTACCGGAAGTACAAGCTGGTTTTCGAAGAGGCAGAGGAACTAGAGATCAAATCGCCAACATTTGCTGGATCATGGAGAAAGCAAGAGAATTCCAGAAAAACGTCTATTTCTGCTTCATTGACTACGCTAAAGCCTTTGATTGTGTGGATCACAACAAACTGTGGCAAACTCTTAAAGTGATGGGAGTACCAGACCACCTTACCTGTCTCCTGAGAAACCTGTACGAGGGTCAAGAAGCAACAGTAAGAACCGGACATGGAACAACCGATTGGTTCAAAATTGGGAAAGGAGTACGACAAGGATCTAAAGAGCCTCTTGTTGAGGGTGAAAGAGGAGAGTGCAAAAGCTGGTTTGAAACTCAACATTAAAAAAACTAAGATCATGGCATCTGGCCCCATCACTTCCTGGCATATAGAAGGGGAAGAAATGGAAGCAGTGACAGATTTTACTTTCTTGGGCTCCAAGATCACCGCAGATGGTGACTGTAGCCATGAAATTAAAAGACGCTTGCTCCTTGGGAGGAAAGCTATGGCAAACCTCGACAGCATAGTAAGAAGCAGAGACATCACCTTGCCGACAAAGGTCCGTCTAATCAAAGCTATGGTTTTCCCAGTAGTAATGTATGGCTGTGAGAGCTGGACTATAAGGAAGGCTGAGCACCGAAGAATTGATGCTTTCGAACTGTGGTGCTGGAGAAGACTCTTACGAGTCCCCTGGACTGCAAGGAGGTCAAATCAGTCAATCCTGAAGGAAATCAACCTTGACTGCTCATTGGAAGGACAGCTACTGAAGCTGAAGCTCCAATATTTTGGCCACCTAATGCGAAGAGAAAACTCTCTGGAAAAGACCCTGATGCTGGGAAAGACTGAAGGCAAAAGGAGAAGGGGATGACAGAGGATGAGATGGCTAGATAGCATCACCGATGCAATGAATATGAACTTGAGCATGCTCCAGGAGAGAGCGCAGGACAGAAAGGCCTGGCATGCTATGGTCCATGGGGTCACGAAGAGTCGGACACGACTGAATGACTGAACAACAACAAACTGGCCAATTCTGCAGTGGACCAGCTTTTCCCCTGTCAGGCAAATTCTCATGACTTGCAGACTGTTTTTCTAAATTTCCTGATTTGTGCAAATTTCCTCACTGAAAAATATGCAGTTTTTTTTTTTTAACATCCAAAATTTGCATTTCCCCATAAGCCAAAGTCTGAAAATGCGCATTTTGGGGGATTTTGTTCATTTGGGGGGGGGGGAGTTGTGCATTTCCTCATGTGCGCAAATGCACATTTGCGCAAATTGAGGAATTTTAAAAGATCACTTTTCGTTGATGGCAAGAGTGTGGAATGAAAGGCATCTGAGAATCCATGAAACACAGATGGAATGGATTTTACACAGTTCATACATCCCTAGATATTCTCAAATGTAGGGATGGCAGAGAATTCCGTCACGGATCTCGGTGAGGCTGAATGCCAGTGCATTCAGCCCCCCTAAATCTGTGGAGGAACGGCCTGCCACCCCCCGCGGATCCCCCCCAGGACGAGACTCACCTGGGGCGGATCTTCCGGGCAGCGGTGGGTCTGGCGGCAGCGGCGGCAGCAATGGCAGTGGCTGGTCTTCTGACCGGCTGCCGCCGCCGCCATTTCCACTCTTGTAAAAAAAAAAAAAGATGTGATAGGCTATGTTAAGATTTACGTAGCCTATCATGGCTAGGTTTTTTAAAAAAACCATGACGTGATAGGCTACGTAAACCTTTACGTAGCCTATCATGGCTGGGTGGGTTAAAAAAACACAAAAACAAACCGCGTACGCAAATGGCGGCACCTACAGCTGCCGCCATTTGCGTTCCTTATTTTTGCCCATCTTAGTCTATGTAAATATTTACGTAGACTATGATGGCGAAAATCAAGGGGAATGCAAATAGCGTAGTGAGTGCTATTTGCGTCCCTTTTTGATTCCCCGTTTTAGCATACGTAAATATTTACGTAGGCTAAAACAGGGAATCAGAAAGGGATGCAAATAGCGCCCGCTACGCTATTTGCGTTCCCCGTTATTTTCGCCGTCATAGTCTACGTAAATATTTACGTAGATTAAGAGGGCAAAAATAAGGAATGCAAATGGCGACTGCCGTAGCCGCCGCCATTTGAGTACGCGGGTTTTTTTTCTTTTTTTACCCAGAGCCCTCCATGGCCGGAAATCCGGCTGTGGATGGCTCTGGCCTGGCCGGCTGCTCCGCAGAGCTGCCGTGGAGCACAGCCGGCCACGGAGGATTCTGGGGGGGAGGAACGGAGCGCCTCCCCCCCCGTCGAGGATTCTGGGGGGAGGGACGGAACGCCTCCCCCCCACCATAAACATAATCCGCGAACAGGTAAGTTACTTTCGTACATCCCTACTGAAATGTCCCAGAATTTGTGCAAACGTCCCAAAATTTGTGCAAATTTCCCCTGTAGCCTAAAGCAGGGCTAATTCAGTCTACTGGGGGAATTTGTCCAAGTTGGGGAATTTATACAAATAAAAGTGGGCATCAGGAACAAGCCGAATGCAAAATGTTTGACATTTTATGAAAACTTTCAGGCTGTTTCAGCAGACTTTTGGTTGCGCTTGAGGCTTTGAATGGGACATGCTTGCATGTTTTGTCATCAAAAACAAAATTATCATACATTCCTAGTATATATGCATCCATTGCCATGCATGTATACAGGGGTCAACATGCATCCAGCTCTGCCCCCACCTTTGGAAACTTAACTCAGAGACCCAGAGGAAGCGGGCTGAAACCTGAAAAATGACAAGTAATCAACTCACGCTCCCCCCCTCTTCCCTCCCCAACCCCTTTTCCTTTTGTGTTGTGTCTATTTAGATTGTAAGCTTGTGGGTGGGGACAGCCTTATTGTTACTGATTGCATGTGCAATGCTCTGGGAGCCATTTTAGCTTAGGAGTGGGATGAAAAAGGCTTCCAATGAATGAATGAATGAACCACATTTTTAAAAGACACATGCTCCAAATCTCTCCAAAAGACAACAAAGCTGGCACTGTAGTTTAATAGAGAAAGGAATGAGAAAAGAGAGACAGTTGTATCATATGCTCTGTCTAGGTAGATCTAGAAATCTAATAAATTTATGAAAATTAGTAACACCTTGGGTCTGTTATTTTCCCTTTCTTTTCTTTCCCAAGAGACAATTGCCAAAAAACTAAATAAAAATCCTGTTCTGCAAAATATCCTTTGATATATTTCCTCTCTGTTTCTCCCCAAGAGCCCTGTAAATCCCCCACCAATCTCTTATTCATGTGGCATTCATCCCTCCCATGACATGGGGTGGTCACCAGGGAAACATTTCTCATATGATTTAATTTCAAACTTTTCTGGCCTCCTTGTGCCACGGGGATAGCGGCAGACATGATGGAGCACCCCCTGCCCACAAGGAACAATAAATCAACCACTGAAGCAAGATGCTATGGTGATAAATTTCTGAGCCAGGTAAGATTACAGAAATCGTTCCTTGCTTTTTTTCTTTTACTTTTTGCAAGTGTTAGGACTGTATTGTCTGTTGTTGGCTGTTTTGCTTGCTTTGCAATTTGGGGGGGGGGGCTTTGGTCTGGCAATTTACCATTGGTTTACTTCTGCAACTAATTCTGATCGTACTCCTATTATAAAGGACAGCGACTGGATTTACCCCACTGCATTCCTTTAGTGTTCCATAGGTTTGTTGTGCCCTGAGATGCATTCCACTTTAGGTAGGTGGATTTCTAAGATTAACTCCATTAATTAGAGTGTCATATCTAGTTGTCAGGGCCTTGCAGGTTATAGCCAGGAACTGATGAGAAGTAGCCTATTCAGCATCTGGAATGCCAGAGTCTGTGTGAGCTTATCTCTGTCAGTGTTCTCAGAACAGAGCCAGGGGGAGTCACCCAATTCCCTGTCTACCTGCTGGTTTGGCCTTGGCAGGTAGGGAGACTGGAAGCTGTCCATGAGAACCTGACAGAGGTAGGCATGGCGGAGAATTCCGCCACGGATCTCGGTGAGGCCGAATGCCAGCGCATTTGGCCACCCGAAATCCATGGTGGAATGAAGCCCCTAGCCCCCCACACGAAATGGGCCCGGAACGGAGCCTACCTTTGTCGGCCAATTCTGAATTCCGAATTCCGGTGTTCCTTGAATGGCGGCCGCGTCTGCAGCCGCCATTCGCGTCTTTCGAATGGCCATGATAGGCTACGTAAATACTTACGTAGCCTATCATGGCTAATGCCGGGATGCCATTTGCATCCCTGCGGAGGCTGCGATAGGCTACGTAAATATTTACGTAGCCTATCACAGCAAAAAAAAGGGAATACGAATGGCGGCGGCTACGGTGGCCGCCATTTGCGTTCCCTTTTTCACCGTAGCTGCTGCCATTTGCGTTCCCTTTTTTTTTTGCCATGATAGGCTATGTAAATATTTACGTAGCCTATCACAGCTAAAGCGGGAATGCAAATGGTGTAGGGGACGCAATAGGCTATGTAAATATTTATGTAGCCTATCATGGGCCGGCATAGGGATGCAAATGGCGCCCCCCACACAGGGTGCCATTTGCGTCCGCAGCAGCCTGGCAGCGGCTAGAGGCCCTGCTGTGGGTTGGCCCGGCTGGCGGCTCTGCGACCTGGCCATGGAGCGGAGCCAGCTGGGCAGGATTCCGGGGGGGAGGAACGGATCACCTCCCCCCACCTGTGGAACCCGGTGGAGCCAGGTGAGCGGGGTTTCGTACACCCCTAATCAGAGGTGGGGTTGCGGAAGAGTCGCCCAAGTTGAAGCATCACTGCTGTTAGACACCTTCTCCAGATCCTTTGACAGACAAAGGCCTTTAGCCTTTCAGCAAAGCCCCTGTCTAAGAACACTGACAGAGATACGCTCACACAGACTCCGACATTCCAGAGGCTGAATAGACTACTTCCAATCAATTCCTGGCTATAACCTACAAGGCCCTGACACTAGCGCTGTACCAAAAGTCTTTTCCAGCCCAGCTTCATAGGACTGCCATACTATATGAAGACAGGAGAGAATATTTGCAATTGTCATAGATGTCACATTTCCCTTGGCCCCCCTTTTTCCTGATGAACTGTCACACACAAATAGAGAAGCTTCAGTCTCATGCCTTTAATTAATTATCAACAGGTTCATTACAGATGCAATTCCCTGAAGACTCTCAGGCTACAAAGGAATGCCTCCAGGGATTCAAATGGGAACACCAAAGTTGCCTGAAGTTTGAAGTGAGGCTGGCTGGCTAGACCAACTTAGGGAGGGATGTTCCGCCCTTCCAGGGATGCTTCCCTACGTCACCTCTCACGCATCTAGGGATGTACGAAAGGTACTTAACTTTCGCGGATTATGCTGATGGTGGGGGGGAGGCGTTCCGTCCTTCCCCCTGGAATCCTGGCCGGGGGGGAGGCGCTCCGTTCCTCCCCCCCCCCCCGGAATCCTGGCCGGTTGGCTGTGCTCCACAGCGATTCTGTGGAGCTGCCGGCCGGCTCCGCCAGCAGCCGGACAAGTTTGCGTCCCTGCAGTCAGTCGTGATAGGCTACGTAAATGTTTACGTAGCCTATCACGGCTGATTAAAAACAAACAAACAAACGCGCGTATGCAAATGGCGGCGCCCATGGGCGCCGCCATTTGCGTTCCTTATTTTGGCACGTCTTAGTCTACGTAAATGTTTACGTAGACTAAGACGTGCCAAAATAAGGAACGCAAATGGTGGCGCCCATGGGTGCCGCCATTTGCATACGCGCGTTGTTGTTTTTTAAAAGTCAGCCGTGATAGGCTACGTAAAGATTTACGTAGCCTACCACGGTGTTTTTTAAAAATCTAGCTGTGATAGGCTACGTCTTTACGTAGCCTATCACATTTTTTTGGTTTTTTTAACCTGGAAATGGCGGCGGCGGCGGCCAGTCGGAAGACCGGCCGCTGCCACACCACTGCCGCCCCGCCGCCACACTGCTGCCGCCCCGCCGCACCGCCACCGCACCGCCGCCGGAGCCGCCACCAGAGCTGCCGCCGCCAGGAAGATCCGCCCCAGGTAAGTCTCGTTCCCGGGGGGGCAGGGGGGTGGCAGACCATTCCGCCACCGATTTTGGGGGGCTGAATGTGCTGGCATTCGGCTTCCCCGAGATCCGTGGTCTAATTCTCTGACATCCCTACACGCATCGCTAACTGGGTCGACCGTCTGAGCTCCACGCCTGACGTTTCCCTCTTAGCTCTGCGCCATAGTCTAGCATCTCTTAGGTCACCCCTCCACAATCCTCGTCTTCCTTGCCCTCCTCCTGGCTTCTCACAGGGGGGCTTCAGGCCCAGCCATCTGGGAGGGGCTCACAGGGGAGGGGGCCTTCAGGCCCAGCCATCTGGGAGTTAGTAACCTGAGAAGCAGGCCAACCCATATCTGAACTGGCTTGGGAAAATGCATCCCCTGGTTCTGGCTGTTCCTCTTCTGAATCTGAGCTGCTATCTCCCTGTGCTCAGAATCAATCCTGACATCGGGGCCCTTGCAACAATTGCAGCACTTTGGGGTTTCTATTCTTTTAAAACAAAACAAAACAACAAAAACACTTTCAAAGACAAGCTACAGCCTGCTGAGCTTGATATCCCAGATATCCCTCGGAAAAAAATGCTACATCAAACCGGGAAAATCTGTGGCCCTCTAGATGTTGCTGGACCCCAATCCCCTCAGCCCAAAGCAGCATAGCCAAAAGTCTGGGATGATGACACTTTCAGTCCAACAACATCTGGAGGTCCACAGTTTTCCCACCATTGACCTAAATTATGATGTAGCCAAGAGCCCTTTAGCTCTTGCCCTTCGGCTCACATCAAAGGCTCACACCTCTGCCAAGGTGCAGCCCTTAAATACCTGAAAGGGAGGGGAGAGAGATGGACACTTTCAGGCAAATGCCTCAGATGGAATCCAGTCTCCTCCAAGTATGCAACATTCTTCACAGGGACATGTGGGATTCCAAAAAGGTAAGCAGGTGGCAGTGTATCTGTTGAGCTGTTACTTACATTTGAAATTACAGGGTTTTTAAGGAAAATAAAAAGAAAGACCATCTGGCAACCTTGCCTAATAATAAGACTTTACCCCCACCACACAAACGCTGCCCCCCATATCTTAATGTTGCCCCACTCATATTTAGAAGACATGGTCATTGCATGAGCTTTGCTGTTAATAAGTTTTTCTGTTTCTAAAAACAAGACATTAAAAGAGCGGGTGACTTTCTTCACAGCTCAAGAAAGGAATCAAGGGATGAAGGCTGAAAGGACATCTGTAGCTGTTAGGGAAGAAACTCACACAAGCCACGTGTTGTAACAAATCAGCCCATGTTATTAGATTTGTCATAAATAGTATGATGGATGATAATTCCCTCATCTAATATCAAACCTTTGGGAGCAATTTGTTGGAATGATGTCACCACATAAATGTTCAAAGTGCTAATGAGATTATCTCATATCAGTGGAGAAACATGTGCCGAAGGAGACTGAACAATAAGCAAGCTACAAAGTATTCTTCTGTCTTCTTCTCTCTTAGGCGTGGTTTACATGTTACAACAGTTACCTCCAAGTTTGCTCCCATGGTACTCATCGTAACATGTATGTCTTCTACCCAGCTGCTTGGGATTGATTGTATTTTTAGGTACCATGCTTGTGAATGGCACACAGTAACTGCCAGTGTCATATGTATTCCTATTCTCATGGGCCACAAATGCACACATTCATTGGAGTGGTGTGGGAGCAACCATGAAAGAGATATCATACAAGGGTGCTCTTGTGCTCATGTCCTGCTTATGGACTTCCCATACAGCTCAGATTGGCCACTGTGGGAACAGAATGCTGGACTAAGCAGGCCTTTGGGATGATCCAGCACGGCTCTTCTTATGTTCTTAACTGTAGTGGTGTGGGAGCAACCATAAAGGAGATGTCATGCATAATTTATGAAGGATGTATGAGGGTGATATTATGCTCATGTCCTGCCTGTGTGCTTCTCATAGACCTCAGAGTGGCCATTGTGGGAACAGAATGCCATATTAGGTGACCTTTGGTTTGATCCAGCATGGCTCTTACCTTCTTAACTGGAGTGGTGTGGGAGCAACCATAAAGGAGATGCCATGCATAATCTATGAAGGATGTATGAGGGTGATATTATGCTCATGTCCTGCCTGCGTGCTTCTCATAGACCTCAGAGTGGCCATTGTGGGAACAGAATGCCATATTAGGTGACCTTTGGTTTGATCCAGCATGGCTCTTACCTTCTTAACTGGAGTGGTGTGGGAGCAACCATAAAGGAGATGTCATGCATAATCTATGAAGGATGTATGAGGGTGATATTATGCTCATGTCCTGCCTGTGTGCTTCTCATAGACCTCAGAGTGGCCATTGTGGGAACCAAATGCCATATTAGGTGACCTTTGGTTTGATCCAGCATGGCTCTTACCTTCTTAACTGGAGTGGTGTGGGAGCAACCATTGAGCAGCTGTCACATTTAGTCCTAGCCTCATGGGCTAAAGGTGTACAAAATTAAGTGAAGTGGTTTGGGAGCAACCATGGAGGTAGTGTTATATCCAATCCTAACCTCAGGGGCCAAAGATGTACACATACGCTGGAGTTATTTGTGAGCAATCATAAGGTTTTAAACAGTGTAGTCTTTCATGACTGAACTAACTTGCCTTTTCCTTCTGCTCTGCTAGCTGGGCAGACAGTTGAGACCATGTAAGAGAATGACTTTGGACATTAATGGTATAGTTGAATTCAGGACACATGAGTCAAAGATGCTTCCTGCATTTGTGCATATGAGTAACATCTGAAGCAGGAATTTACACTAGGGACAGGCTGAACTTTCCAGGTCTTCTCTGTAATTAATTCTTTTTTAAAAAACACACACACACCCCAAAACAATTACTGCTCCATTTAGCAATTAATTTGGACATCAATGTGGACTCCAATTTAATTATGAATAACACCTGGTGTGCCGATGATATTATTAGCATGCCACAACAAAGCATAAAGATGTTTTGAAAGACACTCCCACATCTTAGAATAGGTTGTGACCCAAAGCAGGGAGATTGGATCCTTCCCTGCCACACACTGATGTCCCCCAAAATGATCCAAAACAGGATGGCCACTCTTCCTTCCATTCTGTCACTTTTTTCCTTTTCCACTTTTTTTTAATTTTAAAGAAATCATTGATTTATTTAATTAAAGTATTTTAATCTCACTCCT
This sequence comes from Heloderma suspectum, assembly GCF_057233095.1. Taxonomy (NCBI): domain Eukaryota; kingdom Metazoa; phylum Chordata; class Lepidosauria; order Squamata; family Helodermatidae; genus Heloderma; species Heloderma suspectum. Next base: position 26,800,061 of record NC_139469.1, read on the forward strand.
CATCACCTTAAGGTTATTACTAATAACCTTAGTAATTACTAATACCAGGCAGTCCTTGGCCACAGGCTTACAATTCAAAAAGACAGGACACACAAGGAAAAAGGAATGGGAAGGGAAGAGGAAAATATAATAATTTATTTTTAATTTAATTTTATTTGTTGCTTTTTTGCTTTTTATGATTGACTGCAGTGAGATGAAAATTATGTACACCTGCAGCAGGGCTGGCAGACATTTCCCCAGTTTCTGGGGGTTGTTGGGAAATGGCAAAGTTGTGGATCATGTTTATCCAAGTCTTTGGACAACCATCTCCGAGATGCACACAGAAGGCCCTCTTTTGTTTCTAATGCTGAAGAGGTTTCTGCATTGGCTGGAAGGATACTTGCAAGGTCAGATCTTCCTCTCTGAACTCCTTCTTCTCTCTCAACCATCAGAGGGGGAGATTGAAAACATCCTACGATCCCTGGGATACGTTTCTGGGGACTATAGGATTGGAAACTAAACTGGGTGCCAAATGAGCCTCCCTGGGGAGAGTGTTCCATTTGTAGGGCACCAGGACTGAAAAGACGCTCTCTTCAGTCACTGCCCACCTCACCTGAGAGAACAGGGAGGAGGATCTCTGACGATAAACTTAGCTGCTGGGCTCATCTCACCATGGAGGACTCAGTCCTTCATATGCACGTATGTCCCTGGCAGTGATGTAGTGGCAAGGTTCAAAGTGCGGGCACTCCTCATGACAGCAGGTAGGCTCCAGTAGGAAGAAGAAAGTAGCAAGCAATCACTGATTTCAGTATTTGAAAATTTAAAACGTTTGTGCGTGTGTGATCTTTGAGATCAGCCTAATAAAGGTATCTCACCATATGTATTTTGGATTTTTACTATAGCCAACACAGCTGCCTTTGATTTGTTTCTATAAAGGGGAAATCAACAAACACCTATAACTGTTAATTTTGGGGGCAGCACTGGATGAAATTTGCAGGTGTAATAGCACAGTCTGGGCTCATCTCACCATGGAGGACTCAGTCCTTCATACGCACATATGGCCCTGGCAGTGATGTAGTGGCAAGGTTCAAAGTGCAGGCACTCCTCATGACAGTTGCCCACACAGACACGCCCCCAAGGAGAGACCAGAAATACAGGCTGCTGTGTTGCTCCATGTATCAACAAACCAGTTCTAGCAGTTTTCATCTCCACCAGAAGGAGGTCTTTTGTAAAGCGAATACATCTTTATTGCCCATTCAAGAACAAGCCATTTCACAATAGTTCGCCTCACAACGGGGAACAATATGAACTTTTCTATACGAGGTTGTTAATCCTACTCTGACTTTTGTTGCAGAACTGAGATCTCAGCTCCAGACAAAGAGCTTTTCCTTTCCTGTTTTCTGCTACATACCCTCTCGGTGGGGCTGTGGTATAATGGAGAAGAATACTTACCTAAGTGGAGAAATGCAGTTTGTGTTCCTTTTAGAAATAATACTGCATTTTCCCCACTCTAACACCCCCCGCCCCGATGAAAATGCTCTTTAAAACCAGAAATGAACCTGGAAGGTCATGACATCATCTGAAGGTCATGACATACTTCTTCACACAGTACATAGCTAAACTATGGAATTCGCTACCACAGGAAGTAGTGATGGCCACCCATTCAGATGGCTTTAAAACAGGGTTGGACAAATTCCTGGAGAAGAAGGCTACCAATGACTATTTAGGGATGCACTGATTCCCCACCATCTGATCTGGTGGGGAATCTGCCCGGGGGGGAGGTGGTTCATTCCTCCCCCTCGCCGGAATCCTCTGGAGTGGCTCCGCTCTGGGAGGATTCCGCGGAGCAGCACTCTGGCTCCCTAGACTAGGCGATACACTAATGGCGGCTCTCATTAGCCTATCTCTGGGAGAAATACAGATGTAAATAATGTATTATATGCCACTTGCAGCTGTAAAGCACTGTGTTTGACCTAAATACAGCCCTAAACGGCTGCAATTAGGTCAAAGTCAGGGCTTTACGGCCGCAAGTAGCATCCAATACACTATTTATGTCTGTATTTCTCCCAGAGATAGGCTAATGGCAGCCGCCATTAGCATATTGCCTGGTCTAGGGAGAAGGGAGCCGCTCCACACAAAATCCTCTGGAGCCGGAAGTAAGTGGAGCTGCTCTGCCGTGGATTCTGGAGGCTGGATTCTTTGGAATCCGGCCTCATTGGAGTCTGTGGAGGACTTCTCTGCCATCCCTATGACTACTAGTCTTGATGTACACCAGTTGCTGGGGAACATGGGTGGGAGGGTGCTGTTGCATTCATGCTCTGCTTGTGGGTTCCTAGTCGACAGCTGGTTGGCCACTGTGTGAACAGAATGCTGGACTAGATGGACCCTTGGTCTGGTCCAGCATCAGGGCTCTTCTGATGTTCTGATATTCTTAAAGAGTCCATAAACAACCGAGAGTGAGGAATGATGACTGCACCATCAGTGACTTGTGCTGAAAAGCTCCATATTGTTGCTGGGAATTTTGTTTCCTCCCAGCTGCTGGAGGATTACAGATAAACTCAGAGGGAAAAGGGGATTCTGAGTAGGGTGGCAGATGATGCCAGTATCCCTGGTAACAACAATGATAAAACTGTTGGAGCTGCATCCCTGCAAGCCCTGGTTCCACTCACTACACTGCTGGTCCCTGGCAGTGTAGTGGTGACAGGAGAGAACCATGTCCCAGAGGGGTCCTTGCCTTGTAACCCACCCTGAGGGAGAAGAAGTGGAGGAACTACTTGTGACCAATCTCTGAGCCAATGAGTCCCTGAGTTCAGGGACTGCTGCTTTCTGTGTGTTGGGGGGGAAGAAGTGAGAGTGGAATTCTTGCAGCCTTGAGACGACAGCTGTGGTTGGCTCAGCACTGTTTCCCTACTTATGAAAGAGCAAAGACGGAGGTTGGCGTAAAGAGAGAGAGTTGGCAAATATATGTGGTCAGTTTATTATTCAATGGTTAAAGAGGATGATTAGCGAAGATTTATTTATTTATTATTACATTTCTATCCCCCCTTTTTTTTACTCTTGCAAGGCACCCAAGGCAGCTTCCATGGCCCTCCTCCTCTCCATATTATCCTCACAACAACCCTGTGAGGTGGGCTAGGCTGAGAGTCTGTGACTGGCCCAAAGTCACCCAGTGACCTTCATGGCCAAGTGGGGACTAGAACCCAGATCTCCTGCATCCCAGTCCAACACTCTAGCCACTGCACTACCCCGGGTACTTGCCCTTTAGCTGTCTGTTCATAGCTTATCTATTCGAAAGATTTCTAAAGCACTTGTCTCTTCAATCTGTCCACAAAGTGACTTACAAAAGATGCAACACAATCACCATCACCATCTCTTTTCTATTCCTTTTCTAAAACTGAAATTGGATTAGCGTTGTAGTTCACGGATTCTAAAATCAAATGGCAAATGGCTACGTACATGGAACTGTACATATGGAGGATTTCTTAAAATCACATATAGAACAAAATATCACAAAATCACACATCACACTTTCTAAGTACCTGATTCACACTTCCCAGACCTAAACACAGACCCAAACAAATTTTTCAGTCAGAAATCCACACATTTTTGACCTTGTGATGCATTCCGTGGAGAAAACAAAAAGCTCCTTGGACAGCATGCACATATTTGAAAAAAAAGTGCAAAGAATACTGCATACATTTCTAAAATGTGCACAAACTCACTTTAGTCAATGGGCGCATGCGTACAAAACTGTGTACATTCAAAAAATGCATATAGAAATGTGCACAAATTTCTTTTGGGGAGAGGGAAGATCATAGCATCATAGAGTCCAGCCCCCTGCCCAATGCAGGAATCCAAGTCAAAGCATCCCTGACAGATGGATGTCCCGCCTTGTCTTGAATGCCTCCAGTGTGGGAGAGCCCACCACCTCCCTAGGTCATTGGTTCCACTGTCGTATTGCTCTAACAGTCAGGAAGTTTTTCCTGACGTTCAGCCAGAACCTGGCTTCCTGCAACTTGAGCCCATTATTCCATGTCCTGCACTCTGGGATGATCAAGAAGAGATCCTGGCCTTCCTCTCTGTGACAACTTTTCAAGTACTTGAAAAGTACAAGTATCTCCCCTCAGTCTTCTCTTCTCAAGGCTAAACATGCCCAGTTTTTCAGTCCCTCCTCATAGGGCTTTGTTTCCAGTCCCCTGATCATCTTCGTTGCCCTCCTCTGAAACCTCTCCAGTTTGTTTGCATCCTTCTTAAAGTGTGGTGCCCAGATATATAGTACTGGAATGGAACAAACTTGACAGTGAAAAAACAAGTACCTCAACATGATCAAGCTTGACAAATTTGCCCTAGTTTGAACAGGCCCAGAGAGTACAAACCGATCCCTGGGTTCTGTATTTTTAGATTTGGATCAAGGAGCTTATTTTTCACTCAGCTGAGATCAGCTGTAGTCAAACTAAAGTCATGCCAGCGATAAGTCAATTTTATAGCATCCCATGACAGAGTGATATAATTCAACTCAGACTCAAACACAATAGGTATCAGGACATGTTGATCTGCCACACTGTCCCAATTTCTCTTCTAAACATGGCCATGAGCCTTGACTGGCAAGGTTGTGTTGGGACCTCATCTACAAGTTACAGGAAGGGGGCAGTGTTGCAGTTAACTGGTTAATGTGTGGGAATTTGGGGCCTTAGGATCTCTAGATCCTTAGGACCTCTATAGCCTACAGTGTGGATTCCTGCTCTTCCTGTTCCTTCCTCCATTTTCTCCTCGACCTTCCCCATTGCTAGAAGAACACATGTTTGCACGCTCTCTCTCTCTCTCTCTCTCTCTCTCTCTCTCTCTCTCCCCTACCTGTGCAATAGAACACAGAAATGGACTGAACAAAATCCTTCTGAAAGTCTCTGCTGTACCTGCATCTTTGTGCAAGATATTGTAGAGCTGGAAAAGGTGCAGAAAAGGGCAACTAAAATAATTAAGGGGCTGGAGCATCTCCCCTATGACAGAAGGTTACAACAGCTGGGATTGTTCAGCTTGGAAAAAAAGGAGGGTAAGGGGAGACATGGCACAGGTCTACAAAATTATGCATGGTGTGGAGAATGTGGATAGGCAGACATTTTTCTCCCTTTCTCAAAATAATAGAACCCAAGGTATTCCTGTGAAGCTGATTGGTGGGAGATTCAGGACAGATAAAAGGAAGGACTTCTTCACACAGTGCTTAAACTATGGAATTCGCTACCACAGGAAGTAGTGATGGCCACCAGTTTGGATGGCTTTAAAAAAGAGTTAGACACATTCCTGGAGGAAAAGGCTATCAATGGCTACTAGTCTTGATGGCTTTGTGCTACCTCCAGTAACAGAGGCATTGAGCCTTTGTACATCAGTCGCTGGGGAACATGGGTGGGAGGGTGCTGTTGCGCTCATGCCCTGCTTGTGGGTTCCTGGTCGACAGCTGGTTGGCTGCTGTGTGAACAGAATGCTGGACTAGGTGGACCCTTGGTCTGATCCAGTAGGGCTCTTCTTATGTTCTTATAACTTGCCCAAGGGCTTCCAGAAACCTGGAGCTGCCCCTGCTTCTCATGACTGCTAATTGCTGCTAAGCAACTTTGGAAAATGGGGCCTGAATGAACTTCTTCCTCTCCTCTCCACATTTGGCTGCAGTCGAGGTGTCATACACATTGCAGATTTGGGGAGACAGAGCAGCAGTTTCCTTAGCAACGAGCAACTGTGGCTTAAACACAGAATCATGCCTTCATTCATTTCACGTCAGGAGAGGTCTGAGAATTAAGGGATTCTTAAGGCCCAGACTCCCATGTGCGACTTCACTCCTGTCTTGTTTAGCACGACATCCTGGATCCTTGCAAATATAGACTGAAGAATCCTTCAAGACATCTTTGCTAGGATCCACATGGGCAACATTTCACACATCTTTGGTCTCCCTCGGTGAATTCAGCTGTTCTGCCAAACTCATCAAAGAGCTTCAGATGGGGCTCAGCATGTCATGTTGAAGCCCTCCCTTGGTTCTTCCTTGGCAGTACATTACACTGCTGAGCTCAGGTTCCAATTCTCCCCTTCTGTTTACTCTCAGTCAGTGGGGAGTCCACAAAATTCTTCTCTTGCACTAAAAAAAATTAGAATACCTCTCTGGTCTGATGAGGCAAGAGTTTGTATTCATTTGAGTGCTCTCTTCTTATAGGATCCAGGCTCCCAGCAGCTATACGGAAGGAAATCATTGAGTGTTCCTTGTGAGGATGCCATATCCATGAACCTGCCCCATTTTGGTCCTTATTAGGGTCTTCGGCAGGGCCAGACCTACCATTAGGTTGAGTGAGAGAACTGCCCCTGGGAGCAAATGCTGCGGGCAGCAGTGGCATCCCTAGCTGTTCCTCCTGGGCCCTCCAGACCATCCAAGCAGTTGCAGGGCAGAGCTACATATGCCACAAGGATAATCCTGTTTCTTTTTATCTAAGCAGCTGCTACTGGTGTGGTGGAAGATAGGAGAGCCGTTGTCACTGCCCACTCATGCGAACCGTGCTGCAGGAGTTACAGAACCGATTGGCGACCACCCGAGTTGAACTGTGAGGCCATCCGTCACTTTACTGAGCTCCCACTGTGTGCATAAATCATGGCTCAGTTACTTCTGCATATCTAATGTTGTGTCTCCAGCTGCCTTAAAGGAGCGATGGCTCAACGTTCCGGGCTTAAAGTGCCCTTTACCCTTGTAATGTTGAATTAATGCCCCTTTAAGGCAGCTGTAGATGCAATATTAGATATGCAGAAGTAACTGAGCTGTGCATCATGGGAGCTCAGTAAGTTGATGGATGGCCTCATAACACTTCCTGCTAGCCGCTGAGAGGACAAGCAAGCCCTCATGGCCTGGCGAGTGGGGTCCAGGTGGTCAGGCTCCACCCCCTTCTTGGACTCTCATGCTATCCCTGTGTGTGACTCAACAAAACTCAAGCTCATTGAGGTTCTTGGAATTCGACCTCAAAGCTCGCTCTGAATCATGTCCATATCGGTGTCAGGAATGCTCCTGTTGCCTTCGGAAATTCTCAAGTAGCCAGAATCAACACGCAGACAATAGGACTCTTTTCCAAGGCTTTATTTCCATTCAACCGAATGACGCTTGTAGTTCAGTCGTTCAGTCATGTCCGACTCTTCGTGACCCCATAGACCATAGCACGCCAGGCCTTGCTGTCCTCCGCTCTCTCCCAGAGTGTGCTCAAATTCATATTCATTGCATTGGTGATGCTATCTAGCCATCTCATCTTCTGCCATCCCCTTCTCCTTTTGCCTTCAGTCTTTCCCAGCATCAGGGTCTTTTCCAGCGACTTTTCTCTTTGCATTAGGTGGCCAAAATATTTGAGCTTCAGCTTCAGTATCTGTCCTTCCAATGAGCACTCAGGGTTGATTTCCTTTAGGATGGACTGATTGGACCTCCTTGCAGTCCAGGGGACCATTAAGAGTCTTCTCCAGCACTGCAGTTTGAAAGCATCGATTTTTTGGTGCTCAGCCTTCCTTATAGTCCAGCTATCACAGCCATATGTTGCTACTGGGAAAACCATAGCTTTGATTATACGAACCTTTGTCAGCAAGGTGATGTCTGTGCTTCTTACTATGCTGTCTAGGTTTGCCATAGCTTTCCTCCCAAGGAGCAAGTGCCTTTTAATTTCATGGCTACAGTCACCGTCTGCGGTGATCTTGGAGCCCAAGAAAATAAAATCTGTCACTGCTTCCATTTCTTCCCCTTCTATAAGCTAGGAAGTGATGGGGCCAGATGCCATAATTTTAGTTTTTTTTAATGTTGAGTTTCAAACCAGCTTTTTTGCACTCTCCACTTTCACTCTCAACAAGAGGCTCTTTAGATCCTCTTTGCTTTCTGCCATTAGGGTGGTATCATCTGTGTATCTGAGGTTGTTGATAATTCTCCTGGCAATCTTAATTCCGACCTGTGATTCATCCAACCTGGCGTTTCTCATGATGTACTCTGCATATAAATTAAATAAGCAGGGTGACAATATACAGCCTTGTCATACTCCTTTCCCAATTTTGAACCAATCGGTTGTTCCATGTCTGGTTCTTACTGTTGCTTCTTGACCCTGGTACAGGTTTCTCAGGAGACAGGTAACGTGGTCTGGTACTCCCATCTCTTTAAGAATTTGCCACAGTTTGTTGTGATCCACACAATCAAAGGCTTGAGCGTAGTCAATGAAGCAGAAATAGACGTTTTTCTGGAATTCTCTTGCTTTCTCCATGATCCAGCAAATGTTGGTGATTTGATCTCTAGTTCCTCTGCCTCTTCAAAAACCAGCTTGTACTTCCGGTAGTTCTTGGCTCACATACTGCTGAAGCCTAGTCTGTAGGATTTTGAGCATCACCTTGCTGGCATGTGAAATGAGCGCAATTGTATGGTAGTTCAAATACTCTTTGGCATTGCCCTTCTTTGGAATTGGAATGTAAACTGACCTTTTCCAGTCTTGTGGCCATTGTTGAGTGTTCCAAAAGTGTTGGCATATTGAGTGCAGCATTTTAACAGCATCATCTTTTAGGATTTTAAATAGCTCGGCTGGAATACTGTCATCCCTGCTAGCTTTGTTGTTAGTAATGCTTCCTAAGGCCCACTTGACTTCACTCTCGAGGATGTCCGGCTCAAGTTCAGTGACCGCACTATCATGGCTATCAGGGACACTCAGATCTTTCCTGTATAGTTCTTCTGTGTATTCTTTCCACCTCTTCTTAATGTTGTCTGCTTCTGTTAGGTCCCTGCCTTCTTGGTCCTTTATCATGCCTGTCTTTGCACAAAACGTTCCCTTGAGATCTCCAGTTTTCTTGAAGAGATCTCTAGTCTTTCCCATTCTATTGTTTTCCTCAATTTCTTTGCATTGTTCATTTAAGAAGGCCTTCTTGTCTCTCCTTGCTATTCTCTGGAACTCTGCATTCAGTTGGATATATCTTCCTCTTTCTCCCTTGCTTTTCACTTCCCTTCTTTCCTCAGCTACTTGTAAAGCCTCATCAGACAGCCACTTTGCTTGCTTGCATTTATTTTCCTTTGGGATGGATTGAGTTGCTGCCTCCTGAACAATGTTACGCACCTCTGTCCATAGTTCCTCAGGGACTCTGTCTATCAGGTCTAATCCTGTAAATCTATTCCTCGCTTGCACTGCATATTTATAAGGGATATGATTTCGGTCATACCTGAATGGTTTAGTGGTTTTCCTTACGTTCTTCAATTTAAGCCGAAATTTTGCAAGAAGCAGCTCATGATCTGAGCCACAGTCAGCTCCAGGTCTTGTTTTGACTGACTGTATAGAGCTTCTCCATCTTTGGCTGCAAAGGACATAATCAATCTGATTTCAATATTGACCATCTGGTGATGTCCATGTGTAGAGTCGCCTCTTGTGCTGTTGGAAAAGTGTGTTTGCTATGATCAGTGGGTTCTCTTGGCAAAACTCTATTAGCTTTTGTCCTGCTTCATTTTGTACACCAAGGCCATGCTTGCCTGTTATCCCAGTGATTTCTTGACTTTCTACTTTAGCATTCCAATCCCCTATGATGAAGAGGACATCTTTTTTGGTGTTAGTTCTAGAAGGTAGGTCTTCATAGAGCCGATCAACCTCAGCTTCTTCAGCCTCAGTGGTTGGGGCATAGACTTGAATTACTGTGATGTTGAATGGTTTGCCTTGGATTCATACTGAGATCATTCTGTCATTTTTGAGATTGTACCCCAGTACTGCTTTTCCCACCCTTTTGTTGACTATGAGTGCTACTCCATTTCTTCTAAGGGATTCTTGTCCACAGTAGTAGATATAATGGTCACCTGAATTAAATTCGCCCATGCTTGTCCATTTTAGTTCACTGATTCCCAAGATGTCGATGTTCAATCTTGCCATCTCATGTTTGACCACCTCCAGCTTACCTTCATTCATTGATCTTACATTCCAGATTCCTAAACAATATTGTTCTTTACAGCATCGGATTTTCTTTTCACCACCAGACACATCCACAGCTGAGTGTCCTTTCAGCTTTGGCCCAGCCGCTTCACTCTTTCTGGTGCTACTTGGAAATTCCCTCTGCTCTTCCCCAGTAGTATATTGGACACCTTCCGACCTGAGGGGCTTGTCTTCTGGCGTCATATCTTTTAGCCTTGTGATACATTCCATGGGGTTTTCTTGGCAAGAATAGTGGAGTGGGTTGCCATTTCTTTCTCCAGTGGACCACATTTTGTCAGAACTCTCCATCGTGACCTGTCCATCTTGTGTGGCCCTGCACAGCATAGCTTATGGCTTCACTGAGTTACGCAAGCCCCTTCGCCACAACAAGGCAGTGATCCATGAAGAGGTAATGATGCTTACAGATGCTAATTGCCTGAGACTAAGTGGAAAACTCAAAGGAGCAGCCTACCAGGGAATTCTAAGTGTTAGGAACATCAGTTGGTCTCCGTTTGGAGAAAAGTGCAGCAAGTCTCTGAACTTAACGAGTAGGAGGGAAGAGTCCCCCCCATCCTGTGGGGCCTTGGGGCACAGCTGTTGTCATCTCACCATTCAGGCTCAGCACCTCCTCTCAGCACCCGCAACCTCCCACTTGTCTCTGCGCCTTGCATCTAGAAGCTCAAGTTATCCCTCCCTCTCCATGCCAGGGTCACTGTCGCTCCCAGTAATGTGAGCAGGCGGGGCTCTCCCTCCAGCTGCGCCTCTGAAAAGTGAGCGGGTTCCTCTCCCACAGATTGTATCTCTTCTTCAGAATCAGAGCTGCTTTGGGACTTTATGGGCTCAGATCTAACCCTGACAATTGGATTGTGAACATTGCTTTTTTTCTGTTTGCACAGAAACCAGTGAGTTTTTTTGCGCTCATTTTCCCAAATGTACCTAGCAATTGTGTGCATGTTTGAAATGTACGTGCATTTTCTCCCATTGATTAAAGCAGGTCTGTGCACATTTTTCAAATCTATGCATTTTTTTGAAGGCAGGTTTTTTGGGTGTGTGTGTGTGTGTCCCCAGAAATTGCATTGCAAACTCAGAAATGTAGGGCCTTTGACCTCAGATTGCATTTGGGTCTGCATTCGGTTGTTAGATGTGCAAACTGGGTAAATTCTGGTCAAAAATGTATTGAAATGAATTTCTCACACATCCGCAGATGCTCTCTAGATGTACAGATCAGGCTTGTGGAAGCTGATGTGAAATGATGGTGATCACCATGTTATAGGGACCGGAGGCTAAAGGCCCTTGCTTTGACCTTATTGGCTGCAAATGGAGACGATCTCTCCCCCCACACACACACACACACCTCTGGTAAGTAAAGAAAAGCAGGTGTGTGGAGTGAGGGGGGTGGGGAGAGCAGCGGGCAGGAGGGTTTGATGTGAATACCACAGCAGGGAATGAGCAATGGAAGCTGGTGGATCCAATGTCCATGGGTGGTGAATCCATGCCAGGCTTCAGTCAGAACTCTAAAGGTGTTGAGATGGAGGAGCTATCCAAGATGGTTCATACCTTGGAGAGTTCCTTTAGAGTTCTGACTGGTTCTGACTGAAACCTGGAGCGGATTCACTGCCCCACTGACATAGGACCCACCAGCCTCCACTGGGAATGAGACTTCCTGATTGCTTTTTATATATTTATTTGCTCAAAGCAGTTTTACCCCATTCTTCAGTCCAAAAGTCTCCCAGAGCAGCTTACAAATATCGGCAGTAGATCAGTCCCTGCACTCTGTTTTATTATCTCAAGCAAATGAAACACAAGAGAAAAGGGGTGAGGAGGGAGAAGGGTGGGGGAAAAGCAACCTCAGGGGCACCACTTCTTAAAGTCACAACCAGCTGGAGGGAAACCATTCAGGTAGCCTGATGGAATGTCTGCTGGCTCGGTGATGGGGAGAGCCTGTGGTGATGGGACTGTGGTGGAGCCAATGGTGATGGGACTGTGGTGGAGCCAGCGGTACGGGACTGTGGTGGAGCCAGCAGTGATGGGACTGTGGTGGAGCCAGTGGTGATGGGGTCATGGTGGAGCCAGCGGTGATGGGACTGTGGTGGAGCCAGCGGTGATGGGGTTGTGGTGGACCCAGCGGTGATGGGACTGAGATCCTTGAGACTCCCTGAGATCCTCCCAATTCAGAACCTGTCTATGGGCTTGGTCAACAAGTACCATGGGCCAGGACTTCATCACTGCTCTTATCTGATTTGCTGATCTTAAGAGTATGAGATTGCCGGTGACTGAAATAATGTATGCTTTATAATTTAAATACACTGTCTTGCTTTTTCTTGCTTTATTAGCCTGTTTTAGCTAAATAAACAGCTTTCCTTCACCCATTGGTGTATTCATTGCCTCTGAATATCCAGAAAGAACCATTGCCTATTGAAAAAATAAATAAATAGCAAACCAGTCCATGACTGGCCTGAAGTCACTTAGTGAGCTTCATGGCTGAGTGGGGATTAGAACCTGGATTTCCAGAATTCCAGCCCACACCAGGATTTGTCCTATGGTTATGGGTGATTGCTTGAAGTTGTTATAGATATATGTTGCCGTGGTGCATATTTTACATATTTTTTTAAAAATGTAAATGTCTTTTAACCTCTGTATACTGTATTTTTAAAGTGTTTTTAATCTTTGTAAACTGCCCAGAGAGCTTTGGCTATGAGACAGTATAGAAATGTAAACAACAACAACAACAACACTCTAACCACTACACCAGACCATCTCTAGCCCAAAGTGCCAAGTCACACACACACAATTTCCCACCCCTGCAAACATTTCTCTTTGCCAAGGTGAGAAAGAGTTATTTAATTTCTCCATCTTGTGGATAAATCACCCTGTTCATTGCTGAAAGTTTATGGAGCAGTTGTGGCAGGGTCAGACAGGATGGTTATTGTGTGGAACTAGTTCTTTCCCCAGTGAACTGAGTGTTACGAGAAAGTTATATTGTGTCAGTAAGCAGGGATGCTAGGCTGCCATGCCCCAGGTGAGCAATACCTGGGCCCATGGTTTAAGCACAGAATCTACTGGTGTCAGCAATATGGAGGGGGCTGCATTCATTTCTGTGATAACGTTCTAGCGTTGGTGAGAAAGGATGAAATAGATCCCTAGTGTACTATTACTGCGGGAGCCCTCTGTTAGTATTTATTGAGTAGCACCAGGAGAAGTTAGTGTTTCAGCAGAGAATAGAGATGGAGAGATAGTTACTGATGTTGCAGTAAAGTCCGATAAAGCTTTCAATCTGTTCATTAAAATGCCACAATTCCTTCTTCCAGGCAGGCACAGCCATAATACGCACAGAGCTACGGCTCTTTGTTCATCCCCTGAGCATTTTAAATAATAATAAAATAAAACCCATTCAGCTACTGAGTGTTTGAGAACCCTTGTTTCACTGTGTAATCTCATCTTCCTTCTTTATGTGGGGACAGACTGGGGGTGGTGGAGGAGGTGGGAATGCGAGTGTTTTGGCCATTACTGCTGGAAGGTTTTGAAAGGAGTGTCACACTTTATGTCCAGACTTTCAGTCCCCCCGCACCTTTAAACAAGTAACTGAACAATCTGGAGCTAGAAAGAAAGCATATTGGGCAATTCGATCAGTCACTTTCTACTAGAAGACAGGCAATGAGGCTTAAATCTGGCTGGAATGTCTACCACTGAGTCCCAGATGTGTGTGCTCATAGCTGAGATGATGTTACTTCATGGTAAATAGGGATGTCAGAGAAATCTGCAACGGAACCCCAGGAGTCTAGATTTTCATGAATCCGACCCACAAATTCCACAGTGGCCCAACTTTCCCCCCATTGGGCAGATTCTGTGGTCTTGTGTTCCAGTTTCCTAACTTCCCTGAATTTTGCACAAATTTCATGGTAGAAAAGTATGCAAAAAACAAACAAACCCAACCCTGGCCCAAAATGCACATTTCCCCAATAGGCTAAAGAAATGCACATTTGGGGAAATTTGTGCATTTCTACAAATTTGCGCAAATTCAGAAACAAAAAGAAAAAATCTGATTCCAGCAAATCCAACTAAGAAGCTGCTTCAGTGGTTCTGAGGCGGGCCCGATTCAGCTCGGACTGATTTGGGAGGCCCCTGACCTGAAGTGGGATTTGGACAGCTGAACACTGCTTTACCCCCAAAACACTCTGCCCAGCTCCCAGCTCCTTACCTGGGCCCTAGTTCTATGGGGGGGGGCACTGCCACCAGTGGAGCCTTCGCTGCTGGGGAGCTGCCAAGGAAGGTGCTGCCTGTTGCAGCCTGCCAACCGCTGACAGACACGAGGGCAGGAGTTGCCCCCCCCAACTGCGTTTTCTCCCTTCCTTGGAGGGAGGGAAGAGTGCCTGGTTGGAGGCCGACTCCTGCCTCTGCTGAAGCCTTCATGGGTTCTTTGCTTGCAAGGAGCCCATGAAGGCTTGATTCATGCAGGGGAGGCAGGAGTCGCCCACCAATGGCACTGTCTCCCTTCCGTGGAAGGAGGGGAGGACACCCAGCTGGAGGATGACTCCTGCCTCTGCTTAAGCCTTCATGGGTTCCTTGCTCGCAATGAGCCCCTGATGGCTTGAGTGAGGCCAGCAGCAGCAGCAGCTTGCTGCTGCTGCCAGCTCCTAGGACCTCTGGATGTGCGCCAGCAGCCATCTTGTTCCGGGGAATGGGGGGAGCCATTTTAAAAATGGCTCCCCCCATTCCCTGGAACTAGATGGCTGCTGATGCACGTCCAGAGGACCACGTAAGGAGCTGGGGGCTGGGTTGCAGCAGTGGTGGCAGTGTGGCAGCTGGGCCCCCGCATTTCTCCGAAGCGCACCAGAGCACTTCAGAGTGACCCAGTCCAGAGTGACCCAATCCTCTGCCTCAACTTGGAGGTGATCTGAAGATGCCCAAGGTATCCCGCTTTGATTCAGAGTTCAGGCTTCAGGCTGAAGCAGTGCACAGCCTCAATGAAAATTTTGTGCATATTATTTCAAATGCATGCATCCATTGTGTACATTTTTGAAATGTACTCATTCTTCTCCTATTGATGAAAGGATATTTGTGTGCATTTTTCAACAGCATACTTTTTTCATGCATACTTTTCAAATGTATGCATGTTGCCAAGCATATTATTTTTGGTCTGCAAATCCTAGGCTCGGAAATGTACGCACTTCAGCCACAGCTTGCATTGGAGTTCATGTTCAGTTCAGAAGGTGCAAACTAGGTACATCCTGATAAAAAAATTAACTGAAATGAATTTCTTATATATCCCTACTCTGGACATGCCTAAAGGTGTTATCAAGGATCACAGATCCCACTTCTCCACTCTATTATACTTCTGAATGGGCTTCTGGGGGGAAAAGGTGCCTCCACCAGAATGCTAAAACACTGTCCCTGCATTGCATTGCATTGCATTGCATTGCATTGCACTGCACTGCACTGCACTGCATTGCACTGCATTGTATTATATATTATTCAAAAGATTTTTAACTCATCTTTCAAAAGGTGGAAGGTGAGTTAAACCTTTCAGACTCACCTTTCAGACTCTAAAACAAATGAAAATGCAACTTCAAGTTGTCAAGTTTCAGCTTCTTCCAAGGGTCTCTAGAAATTAACTCTCCATCCAGGTGTTTTTTTGGTTGTGAGGAATGAAGAAGCATCAAGAAGCATCATAGCAAGTTGGACCGCTGATCCAGGAAGCTTGGTATTGTCTCCATTGACCAGCTGCACTTGCCAATGTCTCAAACACCCTGGAGACAGAGGGGAATTGAACCAGGGACTTTCTGCATGTAAAGCATGTGCTGTACCTCTGAGCCATAGATCCTCCCCCAACTGAATGTGTTTCAGTTGCAGTTAATATCTAATAAATACAGCCAGGCCCATTGTGAGAGTAAACATTCTTAGGCTTGCATGTGGGTGTGTTTTAGGGGGAATCATGTCCAATCTAATAATTAAGATTGCATCAATATTTCATTCAGTCTGCACTTTTAAGCAAACCAACCTATTTTTATTTATTTTATTTATTAAATTTCTTAATTGCCCCCGTGGCTGGTCACCTGGCCACTCTTGGTGATGTACGACAGTTTAAAGCAATAAAATTCCACATTAAAACATCGTATTTCTAAAAATACCCTAACCCACCCCAAATGCCTGCCTGAACAACCATGTTTTTAATGCATGGCAGAAACTCATTAAAGAGGGGGCATGGTGGAGTTCCATAGGGAGGGAGTTCCACGGAGTGGGGGCCACCACAGAGAAGGCCCTCTCCCTCATCCTCACCAGCCTAGCTGTCCTGCTTTGCAACCTAGTTTGCACTTCCCAGTAGGGATGGGTGAACTCCCCCACATCCTCCTCCTGAGCTGCTGATTGGACTCCTGCTGCTTGCCCGACCCTAGCAGGTGGTGAGAGTCCATAGGTGCCTGCCAGGAGCTCACCCTTTCCTGCTTTTCCACAAGCTGCTGTTTTGTGCAAAATTGAGGGTAAGCAAAATAGCAATTTTGCACAAAATGGTGGATTTAAATCATTAGGCCATTTACGCCTACAATGTTATGCAAATTATGTTATTTATGGCCATCATTTCATGCAAAATGGCGATTTCCCTAAATAACTTGCCTGCGATTTTGTTAAAAAATGGTAGCTCATGGAAAAGCTGGAAATCGCGAGCTTGCTCGACTGGGCATAAGCCGAGCTGGGCAAGCTCAGGGATCCACAAGCTTGCATCTGAGGGGCTGAGCTGGCAAAAACTCACTGAGTTCCACTCCCAGACCGGATTTCTCTGACATTCCTACTCCAAAGACTCATGCACTGACCGGAATGCATGTGAAGAGCTATGCTGGAACAGACTAGGGATGGGCTAATGAGTAATGTTTGAGGTCACCAAGATTCTCTGAACATCAGCCTGTTGCTCATCTCACCTTGATTTGTGCCGACGTTTGTGATTGCTGCTTGTTTTGCATGAACAAGAAAATTGTGCCAAATGGACAGCCATTGAACATGAAAGGTGCATAAAAAACCTGCGAATTTGTGTGTAGACTAAAATGTGGGTGATTTAAAAGTTGCATATTTCAAGGAAGTTGCATGTCTTGAGAAAGTTTCATATTTTTCAAGTACACATTTCACAAACGTGAATTAGGGATGTCCGTCACTGGGAAATCTGGCCCTTTGCATTTGCAAAGTGAGCTGTGGGTTTCTTCCAGAAATCTGGGAACTTCTGCGGATTGGGGGTGGGGTGTTGCATAAAAAGCAAGTTGTGCAAGTTGTGGCCACAATTTGCACAAATTACTGCTGCAATTTGTGTAATTTGCACAAAATGCAGCCATAATCTGTGCAAATTATGGCAGCAGTTTGTGCAAATTGCTTTTTATGCAAATAACACCCCCTCACCTGGGAAATCTGCAGATCGAGTTGGGCCAGCTCATGGGAAAGTGAACTGAAGTATGGGGGGCTGAGCTGATTAAAGCTCAGTGAGCTTTACCCCCTGGACGGATTCCTTCAACAACTCTAACATGAATGCAAGTTAGGGAAGTTTTGAACATTTTCAGAGAAAATGCTTTCTAGTTCACATTCTGGATTACAAATGGGGCATTTTCAAGTGATTTGCAAACTGAAACAAAATTCTCATCCATTCCTAGAATAGACCAAGGCTCCATCCAGTCCATCATTCTAGTCATACAGTGGCCAGCCAGCTGCCTTTGGAACATGAAAACAATAGCTCCCCTCTCTTGGTTTTCACACCTTTCTGAATTTTGCAGTACAGTTCTTGCCTGAGAAATGTATACCAATGCATGTAGAGAAATGTGTATTTTAGATTACAACACAGAGATAAATATGTATCTCAGGATAAGCTGCATACAAAGTGCACATTATAGGATTAAATGTGAACAAAAATGTGTATTTCATGAAAATACATATTAAAATAATGCCTATTTTGAGGCATTTATTTTTTAATCATAGATGGGTGCAGAAATGGGATAAAACTGGCAATAGACTGATCCATTTCTCTGTAATAACACATCCTACTAAAGAAGCTGAGTTCAGAATAAATAAATACAGCGTACAGCAGATGGGGAAGAGCCATTTGTAGGGTATGATTTTTTCCCCCAGTTCAGTTTTGAGTAGAATTCACCCAGTTCTCACCTCCCAAAATTAATCACAGACCTGAATGCAATCCGGAGTCAAAATCCATACATTTCTGAGCTTACTTTTGAAAATTGCACAAAAACATACTTTGATCAATGGGAGAAAGATGCATACATTTCAAAAATGGGTACAGTTGATGCATACATTTGGAAAAGAATATGCACAAAAATAGATACAAATTTATGAAAAACACAAAAAGAAAGCTCACATTTTGATATGGATGTGAGTCAGAAAGACTTGAAGAAACTAATCAAGCTCAATTCAGGCTACACCTTACGGGAAGCAGGCAATGATCCTTCCTGGAAAAATAGAGGAGTTACAAATAAGGGGGCTTCTACCTTTGCAGATTCTGATCCAAATGGACTTGATCAGCACCTCCAAACTAATGTGCACATTAAAACTTAGCTATATACAAATTTTCACACACAAAATATGTTTAAAAACGCATGTCTGGGGAGAAAATGCATCCAGAAATATGTAGACTCAGAGAAAATGCATGTCTAAATAATTATTCGAATGCAAATTCTCACATGGATTAAAAAATAAACCATCTCATAAATTAATGCAGAAAAGGGATGGGGCAGACTTATGGGCGAAAGCATGCAGAAGTGACATGGATCAGAAATAGACAGATTTGTATGGAAGACTTTCTCTATTTTCATGTGTGTAGTGTTGGGCCAATAGAAGTAGGCAAGCTGTCTTTTCAGGAACTTTGGCTGACATTGCTGATTCTTTTTCACGGAGGAGCCCTTGTTAATCTTCTGAGAAACCCCAGTTTCTTTGGAACATAGCTTGAGCACCACTAAGATAACTCGGGGTGAAAATTATGACAATGTTGGATCCTCTAATCTTCTCTGTGTTTCCTTTTTTGTCTTCAAAGTGAAGGGTCCATTTTCACTTAGGCAAAAGGACTCCTTCTCCTGCCTCATCCTATGTCCTTTGAGTAAAGGCTTATGTTTTCTGCACTTAATAATTAATCATGGTTTTAGCTTGCCGGGGTAAGCTAAAGGTAGAAGGCCCCCCGGGTTGCTCAGCTGCATTGTAACAAGAATTGGCTACGATGCATAGAGTGTTACATTTACAGCTTAGGAACTAGTTGGATAGTACTTTTGTGACAGCTCTTGGGTGTAGCTGCGATTTTCATGCCAACCTATGAGAAACAAACTTAACAAGGTGTCAAGGCTGCCATAAAGTTTAAAAATTAGATTTCTGGATGAGGAAAGCAACAACTCACTGTGCCATGGCTGTGAAAAAGGA
Organism: Heloderma suspectum; assembly: GCF_057233095.1. Taxonomy (NCBI): domain Eukaryota; kingdom Metazoa; phylum Chordata; class Lepidosauria; order Squamata; family Helodermatidae; genus Heloderma; species Heloderma suspectum. The sequence continues at coordinate 26,819,362 of NC_139469.1, forward strand.
AAATACAATGTTGTGAATTATTATAAACTAGGCTGAGGATAAACTGACAGAAAATCTGTCATTTTTGCTTTATCCTGCATTCATCTAAAACACCACCCTCCTAAATATAAAGGTCTTTGTGAAGATTGGGAAATACTTATCAATTCTCACCTATCTGCGTCACCTAAATTCAATAGGTCCAGCTATTCCCAGCACAGTGAGACCCCTGATGCACTTACCTGCTATATAACTGTTATAAATGAGGAGCCTGTCAGAAAACAAACAGAGCTTTGGCAACCCAAATTAAATGTTAACTTGTCTGAATACACAGGGATTCAAACCCAGAAGTTTAAATTCTCAAAGCTCTGGGCCTGGATTGATGAATGTGTCAGTTTTGGCTTCTGCCACATTCATGAAAAAAAATTCTCAAGTTCTTTTCATTCTGAATATGGAGAACTTTGTGAAATTTTGAAAATTCTTATCAAAACTTAACTGAAACAAAATTTTCACTGTGAGTGAGTCCCCAGGAAGAGACACATCAAGCCCACCCTCTTCTGTAGCCTCCATAATTACAGGGGTCAACAAGTAAGTGCAGTAAACTTTATATTATATTATTTTCCTGCATTAATAGAATTAATTGCTGCTTTAATAGAAGCATAGTTTCCAAATCCCAGGAAGTACTAGTTCCCCTCTACTCAGCACTGGTTAGGCCTCATCTGGAGTACTGTGTCCAGTTCTGGGCACCACACTTTAAGAAGGATGCAGACAAACTGGAGAGGGTTCAGAGGAGGGCAACGAAGATGATCAGTGGACTGGAAACAGAGCCCTATGAAGAGAGACTGAAAGAACTGGGCATGTTTAGCCTTGAGAAGAGAAGACTGACGGGAGATATGATAGTGCTCTTCAAGTACTTGAAAGGTTGTCACAGAGAAGAAGGCCAGGCTCTTCTTGATCATCCCAGAGTGCAGGACACAGAATAATGGGCTCAAGTGACAGGAAGCCAGATTCCGGCTGAACATCAGGAAAAACTTCCTGACTGTTAGAGCAATACGACAATGGAACCAATTCCCTAGGGAGGTGGTGGGCTCTCCCACACTGGAGGCGTTCAAGATGAGGCTGGACAGCCATCTGTCAGGGATGCTCTGACTTGGATTCCTGCATTGAGCAGGGGGTTGGACTTGATGGCCTTGTAGGCCCCTTCCAACCCTACTATTCTATGATTCCTCTAATTACAGCACTAAGGACTAGTATAGCCTATAGGTAAGGAATAAAACCTCCTTTCTTTCCTGGCTTCAGGCTGTGAGGATGTGCACCTCTCCCCTTTACATATACTGGCCTTTCAGGGGGCAACACTTCATGGTTTTCCTTCAATGGATGCTGGGAGGCAACTCTCGAAAACAAGCAGCAGGCGCGACTTCTCAGGTGCTTCAACGAAAGATGCTACACCCAGGTTTTGAGATGCCTGAGGTCTTCCTGTGGCTGCCAACTAGGAATTTCTGGTCCCGGTGAAGGAAGGCCTGGCTGGTGATTTCAAGTTGAGGCACCCCTCTAGCATCTCCCTGGGCAGCGATTGATTGATCATCTGTCTGTCCTCTCGGGAACAACTTCCACTGGTCTGTTTTCCCTTCCTTTGCTTTCCCTGTTGCTGCCACCCTGTTCCTGCTCCTTCCCAGACTGTTATAGCAACAACTTGATGAGTCTCAGCTGTTGCTTCTGGCAGCTTCCCTTTGCTCCCACAGCTGTGGTGTGTTTCCCGCATCAGCTGAAGTCATCAAGAGGCAGTTTTGACTTTATACTCAGTCCCTGCCACCTGCAACCTCCTTGCCTGGGTGTTTCTGGCAAAAATAAAAAGGTGGTGGTGGCTTGATTCAGTACATCTCAGCAGGCTGTTATTCTTACCCATCTCTGATCACAACATTATATAAATCTATGGTGTGGGGCCACATTTAGAACACTGTGTGCAGGGTTTTCCTCCACCCATTTCCTTGATTTGAATGATATTAACAAGGACAAGAAGTGTTCATATTATACCAGTGACCTCTGATATTATTGTAGGCATTGGCATGCTCTTTAGAAGACAGGAATGTATTCTTTCATGAGATTCCACCACAGTGGTTGGGCTTGAAATGCCTATATCCTGATTTGAAAGCTTTGGTGTTTATGGAAATGTTTAAAATAATTACTTGAACTGAGTTTTAATCACATGCTTTCAATATAATTAATGAGTATATAAAAACATTAGAACTAGGCATGGATGGGTGCCCCCCCTGTCTGGGTTATATGGGTGCTCCTGCCCCCACTTGCATGCCCCCAGACCCTTTTCTGAACCTGCCTTAATGCCTTCCCTTTGGGGGAAAAATTATGGCAATCGCAACATGCGCACATAGAGCTATTTGCAAAATGGCGCCTTGAATCACCCATATATGCAAGATTACAGGTATAAATAGCCCATTTGTGCCTGTAATCTGGTGCATATGGGTGATTCACAGTGCCATTTTGCATATAGCTCTGTGTGCATATTCACAATCGTCATGTTTTTCCTCCTCAAAATGGCAGTCGTGCCACTGGATGACAGGGCTGGGTGAGTGTGAGTGGCTCAGCGAGCACAGCCAGGGGGTCAAGCAGGGGCAAGGGACTCCCGGATTGAATCGGGCACCCACGCCATCCTTAATTAGAACTTTTTCAGCTAGCAAGATACATAGATTACATAGGAAATCCAACTATAATGAACAGGAATCACAGGAGTTTCAGTATATTAATAACCTTATATTCATCCATAGCAGTTCATCAGGGTTCAAGATTTAGTTGTAATTATCTAAATGTACCTTTCCATGTCCATCACATGCTGGCGGTCCTCTCTGGGAACCTTTGTTGTCAATAAAGTCAATAAATATATACCAGATTACATGTGAGGTGTCAGATTTGTTGTTGTTGTTGTTGCCTTTGAGCCCTTATCTGTTTAGTTAATTTTTCAGCCTGTGTACAGTTTTGGTCTTCCCATCTCAGGAGGGATATTGTAGAAGGTGCAGGGAAGAGAAAACTGAAATGACTGAGATGCTAGGAGCACATTCCAGGCAAGAGAAGGCATTAAGGCATGTTTAGAAAAGGTGATGGATGTTTGGGGAATAAGGTGTTATGTATGTATGTATGTATTATTATTATTATTATTATTTTTATTTATTTATTTATTCATATATTTTTTTGAGTGTAGACCAAAATATCTCACCTCAGATTCATGGAATTAGATTTTTGGCTCGTTCTTTGGGGGCAGGAACAGGAACAATTCTAAATGCCTCTATTCAAATAATGCTACGCCGGGGCTCAGTATAGTTCCATAGGCATTGATGAAAAAAGAAAAGGTAGCTTCATTGCCAGACCTAGGTCAGATCAGTCTATTGAAATTTTCTGGTCATTTCAGTTTCATTCATAAGTCCATTCTGTCCGATTGCCCGCAATCCATTTCTCTCTCTCTCTCTCTCTCTCACACACACACACACACACACACACACACACATTTTAACATTTTCCCCACAAAATATGTATTTTAAGGCATTTTATCCTAAAGTGCACAGTTTTGTATACATTTCAACCTAAAATATGCACTTTTATGTGCATTTTGTCATTTCTTTTGAGCTAAGAATTATGTTGCAAAATTCAGAGAACTGCAAAAACTGAAGGATAATTGTGTTCCAATCTGAGAATTAGTCCAGGAAGTGCAAATTATCTCAATTTGCTTAACAATGTGGACTGAATGAAATCCATGGGCATTTCTAGTCAGGGCAGCCATCTTTTTCTTTGTTCCTAATAATGCCTCATAATATTTCATAATAATGCCTAATAATCTTTTCTCATAATAATGAGGACGATCGAATCATTCAAAATGTGGATATACTGATGCATGCTGAAAATACCATGGACTGATCGAGTAACACATGAGGATGTACTATACAGATGTTTGCCCCTGCAGTAGGCTTCCAGAATTTAACAGTGCCAAGATAATGATAAGCCAGATCCAGGTTTGCTTACAAGGAGTCTTTATTGAGTACTTACAGCACACAGGCGTACCCAATGGTTGGATCAGACAGCTTCTCTGAACACAGAGCCAAGGGGTAAAATGGGTTTTATGCTGTCGGGAGATCACCCCTGCTGCCTTCCGAAATCATCAGGTAGCTAGAATCAACACAGAGACAATAGGGCTCTTTTCCAAGGCTTTATTCCCATTCAACCTAATGATGCTTACAGATGCTAATTGCTTGATCCTATGAGTGAGACTTAAGACAGCTGCCTACTCAGGGGTTCTAACCTTAGGAATCAGTTGATCTCCATTTGGAGAGGAAGGCAGGAAACCTCTGAACTTATGGGCTAGGAGGAGAGAGTCCACCCTTTCCCATTGGGCATCGGGGCGCCGCTGTTGCTGTTGCACCAAGCAGGCTGCGTGCCTCCTCTCAGCACCCGCCATGTCGCGCTTGACGCTGCGCTGGCACCTAGCATCCAGAAACTGCTGTTGCGCCTCCCTTTCCCTGCCAGGGTCGCTACCGCTCTCAGGAATGTGTATCGGGAGGGGCTCTCCCCCAGGCTGCTCCTCTGAACAGCGCGTGGGTTCCTCTCCTGCAGTTTCTATCTCTTCCTCAGAATCAGAACTGCTTTGGGGCTCTCTGGGCTCCAATCCAACCCTGACATATACTATCCATGTCAGCAGTGAGGCAGCATGACAGCAGCAAGTGTTAATTAGCATTCATCTGCAACTTTCTCAGCATAGACTAATAGGCTTGTTGAGAAGGAAAACAATCAGAACTTTCCCAGCACAGCCACCTGTAGCTTAGCATAGACAGAGCCTCACTTCTCAGGAGCATCCTAGGCCCTGATAAGATACCAAAGCTTGTTAGCATGGGATGTGCTGAGGCGGCGATATCAACCTTTGACTCATCTTACCAGCCAAGAGGCCCACCAGCAAGAGAATTGCAGCCCATGAACCAAAGCCCAGAGCATTATGGATCTCTAGGCCCCTCTAAAACTACTGGTTACTTGGTTACAGGTCTGGGGCCATTACAACAGAGTAAACAAACAACATGAATTGGCAAAGACCATCAAAAGAAGAAAGTTACAGTACCTTGGTTGTATTGTCCGTGGCAAAAAATATGTCATACCTCAACTCATTATATAAGGGAAAAGGAAGGAAAAAGATCAATAGGAAGAAGATGAGTGTCATGGTTAAAGAATCTGAGGGAATGATTCAACTGAACTTCTTCATGGCTGTTCAGAGCAGTGGCATCAAAAGCAAAAATAGCTGTAATGGTAGCTAACCTCCTATAGGAGATCGCACCTGAAGAAGAAGAAAGCCTCTGGAATGACAGTTTGTCCTGCCATAGCATCATTCAAAAGGAGGTACTGCAGAGGAATATGGCAACCCACTGCGCTGTCCATTGCAGCTCTGTCACCTGCCAGGTTCCCAGTAGCACCTCTGTTGCTGCAAATGGCTATGGAACAATTAAGAAAGAACTTCCACCCCCTGAAAATCCACTGCTGTCACTTTTTGACCCTCACTTCCTTGCTGCCAGCTGCACTGGGCTATTTTTATTTTGTCCTTGCAGAGAAAAACAGAGTCAACAATTCCATCTCAGTTCTAAACATCAAGAATGCTGCAGAAAGAAAGATGCATCCTCTGTCATAATATTCAAGCTCTGTATCACCCACTGAACCTAACTAGAAATTAGTTCAGCACTGTCAGAAGAAAGGACTTCATTTCAAGTAGTTCACTTAATGAAGTTAATTATGTGCCGCAACATTATTTATGTACACATCTGATCCGCAGTGCCCTTAACAATGTAACTGTCAGGTTCCTCTAGCCTCTAACTCAGCGGAGATATTGTTGCTAACCAAGGTGCTAGATGGCAGAATAATCTCCTGCTGACCTCCTCCTTTGGATGGGATGACCCCACTCTGGCTCACAGGTAGGGATGTATGGATTGTGTAAAATCCATTCTGCCTGTGTTTCACGGATGGTCAGTCGCCTTTCAACCCATCATCGTCCCATTGATGGAATCGGATTTTTTTTAGTTTCCAAATTTGTGCAAATTCACTCATGCAGAAATGCTCAAATTCCCCCAAAATGCAAATCCCTCCCCAGAAGCGCATTTTTGTGTTTTAGCTTATGGGGGAAATGCACACTTTTGGTTGTTTTTTTTTAAATTTTGCATTAAATTGGAAGACACCTTGGAAGACAGAAACAAAATTCAAAGTGATCTTGATAGGCTGGAGCGCTGGGGAGAAAATAACAGAATGATATTTAATAGGGATCAATGCCAAGTTCTGCACCTAGGAAAAAGAAACCAAATGCACAGTTACAACATGGGGAATACTTTGCTCAACAACACTACAAGCGAGAAGGATCTTGGAATTGCTGTCCATCACAAGCTGAATATGAGCCAACAATGTGATGTGGCTGCCAAAAAGGCAAATGATCTTTTGGGCTGCATTAATAGAAGCATCACTTCCAAATCCTGGGAAGTACTAGTTCCCCTCTACTCAGCACTGATTAGGCCTCATCTGGAGTACTGTGTCCAGTTCTGGGCACTGCACTTTAAGAAGGATGCAGACAAGCTGGAGAGGGTTCAGAGGAGGGCAACAAAGATGATCAGGGGACTGGAAACAAAGCCCTGTGAGGAGAGACTGAAAGAACTGGGCATGTTTAGCCTTGAGAAGAGAAGACTGAGGGGAGAAAGGATAGCGCTCTTCAAGTCCTTGAGAGGTTGTTACAAAGAGGAAGGCCAGGATCTCTTCTCGATCATCCCAGAATGCAGGACATGGAATAATGGGCTCAAGTGACATGAAGCCAGATTCTGGCTGAACATCAGGAAAAACGTCCTGAGTGTTACAGCTATACGACAATGGATCCAATGACCTAGGGAGGTGGTGGGCTCTCCCATGCTGGAGGCATTCAAGATGAGGCTGGACAGCCATCTGTCAGGGATGCTCTGACTTGGATTACTGCATTGAGCAGGGGGTTGGACTCGATGGTCTTATAGGCCCCTTCCAACCCTACTATTCTATGATTCTGTGATTCTATGATATTTTTCTACACCAGAATTTGCACAAAATTCCCAAAGCTTAGAAAAATGGTCTGCAAGCCAGTGGAATCTACCTGACAGGGGAAAAGCTGATTCACTGTGGAATCCATGGGTTGGATTTATAAAAAATCCAAACTCATTTGGTTCTGTTGCAGGTTTCTCTGGCATCCCTACTCAGAGCATCAGATCAGTATTTGTTGACCATTCCTCTTGAGTTCCACATACATTAAAGGGTTCCTGGCAGTGTCACTGATACTGAGTCAGTGTGCCTAAGGGTGAATTTGGGACTCAAGGGTGAACTGGTTAGTTAAACTACGTATTTTAAAATAGTTTGTGTGAGACTAGCCTCATACAATATACCTTCTGCAAGGTAAAGATGGAATGTTTATGATGCTTTGCTGTCCCTGGAGCAAAAACTACAGTATAAGTTTTTGGACTTTGGTGTCAAATTGGATTTAAGATCTTCTAGCAAAGGGTCCAAGTTAACAGTATTTATATTTGACAGTTTAGCAATTACCTTTGGCATTAAGTACTTAACAAAGTTAGAATTCTCCTGGAATGGCCAGCCCTGTAGGACAGATTCTATCCCCTTAGACCTGATGGGCATAATTACAGATTTGTTCCAGTATGTTAAGAATCATGTTCAAGGCAAGAATTCATTAATTACACCTAGCTGTTTAGGACAGGAAACATCAATAGGAATTATCAATGCATAATTGATGTTCTCTTCCTTTAATTCTCATTCCCATTACATCTAATTTAGGTCGAATCTTTGCGCCTAAGGATTCAAGTGTTGTTAAACAATAAAAGGTGACAATGCACATCACTGGTGTGTACCCAGACTGACTTAGTAATTAGAAGGTCTATGAGAAGATTAAAACACCAGATTTGAACACCCGTGCTTACAAACTAGGATTCCTGAGAATGGAGCCGTAATTTTTGCAATTTCAAATTCTATAGCAAAATATGAGCTGAGCAAATTGTGCACAAGTCAAAAAGGTATTTCTTTGCATTTAGTTCAAGGCCTGGGCACTAGTCACAGCTAATCCAGAGATCTCCAAAATCTCCCACATTACTGGGTTGTTTTTTTTTTTTTTAATGTCTCTAAAGACCTTTGCCATTTTTAGTTAGCCCAGTGGACAAATCAAGAAAGCTGTCAAGCTATGGGAGCAGTGCAGCTGTGCAATCCTTGGGCAGTATCCAAAGGGGGGAAGTGATGATTTGCCAGTGAAATTCAGTAAGACATCACTGCGTTTTCCCTTTCCTTAGCAAGTGTAATGACGTTTCATTAGCTTTGGTTTATATAGGCACAATGTCATTAGTGAAAGCACTGTGACAGCATGGGATACTGTCCCTTAGGTTTATCTTACTAAGGCCGACCTGACTGAGTTAAATCTTAGGCAGAATCCTTTTACATACTCTCTGACCCGCTTTGCACATGACAACCCAGAGTACGGGTTGAATATGGGTTGTCATTGAATCATGGGTTGTCATTGAATCATGGGTTGTCATTGAATCATTGTTGTCATTACATGTGAACTCTGCACTATGGTTTAAGTATGGGTTGTTAACCACAAACAACCCAGAGTTCATAACCCAACAACAAACCATGGGTTCTCTTCCTGGGTTGTGCATGGTTAACAAACCATATTTAAACTATAGCACAGGGTTCACATGTAATATTCTGAATTGTTGTTATGTATGAACCAGGCCTCTGTAAGTCCTTGTTGTTGTTCAGTCGTTCAGTCGTGTCCGACTCTTCGTGACCCCATGGACCATAGCACGCCAGGCCTTCCTGTCCTGCGCTCTCTCCCGGAGTGTGCTCAAGTTCATATTCATTGCATCGGTGATGCTATCTAGCCATCTCATCCTCTGCCATCCCCTTCTCCTTTTGCCTTCAGTCTTTCCCAGCATCAGGGTCTTTTCCAGAGAGTTTTCTCTTCACATTAGGTGGCCCCCACATTAATTCAGAAAAGCCTCCTGAAGACAGTGCTGAAAAAAAAGGCTGCTTTGGTGATTATTTCATCATTCTGGAGAAAATGTTGGCTTATATATTAACCTTGCTCTCAGTTGCCCTCACTTTCATTTGCCCTTAGTGATGTTGCTTCTTAGCCAAATCTGACTTGCTATCTAATGTGATGACATCATCTGGTTCACTATGTGATCCCTGATTGTATGAGATCATTCATGTGACTGATTCAGGGGAAATGGTGTCATTAAATAAGGTCAGGAAAAAAAAGTGAATATTCACCCAATTCGTGTGTTTGTGTATGTGTGTGTGATTCTGCCCCAATGAAGTTACTACTTTCTACCTGAATCAGTGAGAATTTAGAATATTTAGTGCAGCTCTAGGGAAATGTCACCTAATTCAAGTCATATAGGACTCTTGGCACTTGGTACAATGAATGTGAAACTGTTCTGGTTTGAGTTCAGCAGGGCTTAACTGCTGTCATGAGAAATAATTACTGTTTTAAAAACAGAGCAGGAATCTTGATCTCTTTCCCACTGCACTTCGAGACTTCTGAGAGTTAAAATTTATATGCTAATGCTTTCATTTTCAACGATTACTCTCAAAGCATGGCATTACACCTCATTTGGCAGTCATCTGCACTTTCTTCATGGCTTTGGATCCCGTTTTAAAAGAAAAGGTGGAATAGGTGAGGTTGCTAATATAACACTTTGAGCTTTTCAAACAGCATAGTAGCCTGATTCACCTTGGACAGAGAATGAGCAAGGACAGAGGATGAGACAAGATCCTTAAATGCACATTAAGAAACAGACATTCATACAGATAGCTTTTATATGCAATCTACACTGTTGACCTATACGATTGACTAGAGATGGGTGAGAATTTTGATTTTGGTAGAACTTACCAAAACACACAAGTTTGTTCATATTCAGGATGGAAGTAATTTGAGCTTTTCCTTCCTTCCTTCCTTCCTTCCCTCCTTCCTTCCTTCCTTCCTTCCTTCCTTCCTTCCTTCCTTCAAAACAAAACACAAGAATGTGGGAGAAACCAAAATGGACAGATGAGTCCATCTAGTTCTGGAGCTTTGAGTATTTAGCTCTTCGAAGTCTGGCTTTCAGTCCTTGTGTATTCAACCATGTTAGTGCTGAACTGGGGTTGCCACTCCTTTTTTTCTTGCAGGCCCCTTATCTTCAACAACTATATGGCAGGGAGATACAATATTGTCCTCTTCATGAGGATAGCTGTACCTATTGAGTTTGGCCAGATGGCTGAAAATTGATTTAAATTTGATAGCAATCCCCCCCCCCCCCAAATTCTCTCATTTCTTCATATTTGCAATGGAAAGAACCTGAGATCTAAAAAATCTGAATGCAATAAAAGCACCACTGACAGATTCATCTATCCCTACAATTGATGCTATCCTGGACGAAGGATGAGCACACTGTGGATTGTCTGCATCCTGTTTCCTCACACACTGACCAGGGGAAATCTAAACACCTGGCATGTTTTGCTGCTATGTTGTAGCTGTCCAGGCAGTGAGAGGCAATGGAAGAAAGAAACGCAACAATTGATGTCCACACTGGAGAGAGAACGCCTAAAACACCTCATGTGTTTTGTTTCTATGTTATAGTTAGTAACCACACAGGTTACACCCGGCCATTTGGGAGGTTGCTAACCTCCATGTAAAGCTATATGCATGGACAGAAGACCTTAGATGTTCTATGACTGGCACGGGAGCAACCATTAAGAACAAGCAGCCACACTGAAAAGAGAATTTCCAGAACAGTGAAGTTGACAACCATATCATGGGCTAGAACAGCATGGGAGGGGAGGCAGGTAGAGTTATCTCAGTGTGTAATGATTTCCCCATCCTTGCCCCAGTATAATGGAGATTGCTACAGAGAATCTAGAGGAGTCTTAATGGCATATATCAACAGTATAACTTTCCTGCTTTCCTGACTATGCCAGTTGTTAAACCACAATTGGTGGAACTGTTTTTGAATGTAATTGATTCTAAACAAGGGCACCTAGAAATCATAATTCAGTGGAAGAGCTAGGGATCTTCATGAACATTCTGTAACATCACAGTAAGATTTCCCATTGGTTTGGAATTGGGCTTATGTTAAATCGAAGCCAGAGCTCTGACCACTCTGATTCTAGTTTCTGTGCCACTGCATCATATTAGTCAATAAGTGTCTGGCAAGGGATGGCTGCATGTGAGGTTCAGAGACTAGGAAGTAACAACCAGCCTTTGTGTTACCTTGGTTATATCATTCATGTTTTACGGTCTTTGACTTCTGTTTGGTAAAGCAGCAGAACTATTTTTCCCTTGGTAGATCAGAGTACTCTGGGTTTCAATTTGATCCCCTATTTGTTATCTCAGCAACCACAATAAGAGCTTTAAAATGGCATTCTTGAGAAAAGTGGACCTGAGAAATAGGATATAAAGAGATTTGTGTTCTGAAAAGTCAGATTTTCTAGCACACACCTGAATTCTGTGAGGTCAGTAACTGGTTCATAGTAGCTAAGAAACTGTTTCCGAATCCCTAGAGGCATAACAATGCTTGCTGACTGCATCTCTGGATTTATTTTCTGCTGAGACATTCCACACATTCTCCCACGTGCATGGGTACGATGCTAAACTCTCTCCCGCACAGAACTGAGATTAAGTTCAGAGCAGACAGAGCGGTTGGACATTGAGTGAAATGCATTCAAATGGAATGAAGAATGAGGAGCAAAAGTGATATTGCAGAAACCTAGATGCTCATTAGTTTAATTTGCTAATTTATTTGTACTTACCTCATCATGAATACATACATATATACATGGATACTCCCATACAGATTAGCATAAGAAAAGATAGATTTCTGTCCCAAGGCTTCCTTAGGATTGAGACGAAACAATCTATGAAGTTTCAGTTTCAATTGCACCATCTTTGAAACACACAGACATACACACATGGACATTTTGAAAATATGCAGAAACCTTATATTTTATGCAAAATTATAATATAAGAAATAAGAAACAAGGTCATATATGTCCAATGGAGGGAGCAATCTTATGTCCCTAGACAGCGTCTGGGGGACACAGGATTTTTTGGTTTCCTGGCTCCATGCTCAAAAACAGGGCTCTGAGCCCACCCTTCCCTGCCTCTCTGCGCTCAGTAAATGGAGCACAGAGTTGGGGGAAAGGAGGCATTCCTGGGGGCAGGGAGAGAGGAGGCCAGGGTGGCTGGCTTATGCCTTTTCCTACTGCTGCCCCAGCCTCCTCCCACCCACCCCCAAGCCTCCATTAGACCAGTGAAATCACCCATCTAGCTGAAATGAAGCATGGGAGGCATAAAGTGCCTCCCTCTCTGCATAGGATACTTGTAAACCTCTGGGTTTGGGGGCTTACAAGTACCCAGGGCTCAGCCCATAGGATTGTGCCCCAAGTGATTGATATTGATGGTGCTGATGGTGGTGCTGATGATGATTGGTATGGCCCTCCTTCCCCATGTATGGGGGAACCTCACAGGCATTCTATCGAGCCCCTTTGCTCCATGACCAACCCCTCCCTCAGATGTTCTGCTGACATCCAAGGCCTGTGGCAATGTCACTATAATGTGCAATGCTCCTGCACTTTTTGCACACTGATCCAGAGGCCCGAGGCACTGTCCAAATCTCCAGCATGCATGCTATCCCAACAAAGAGCAGGAGCTCTCTGCAGGGAGTGGGGGTTCTACAGGGGACCATGTCACTGGATGATTGCACATGAGGCCTGGGAGGAGCTCACACTATGCCTACCTGCCAGGGATGGTACAGTGTGCTCAGCACAGCAGCAGCTGCCCTTGGGGCCAACTAGGTGGGGAAGGGAGTGGACGGCGCTAGTGTGCCCAGACTGGGACATCTGGCAGCAGGCCCCATGTGCCATACTAGTTTCTTGGCCACCAGGGCAGGACACAGGTGAAGGAAACTGCAGGCCTTCTCTTCCGGCTCTGCAGTGCTGTCCTGATAATGGCTGAAAAAAGGGTACTGCAGCTTGTCAGCTAAGCTAGATGGGGTGATCTGGGGAGCCAATAAAGGCCCTGTTGGTCTTATATGACCACTGCATCAGGCTGGGATCCCCATTCAGAGCATGTCAGGGTTGCCCCTGGGTGCAGCGATTGACAGAGTATAGAATCATAGAAGCATAGACTAGTAGGGTTGGAAGGGGCCTACAAGGCCATCGAGTCCAACCCCCTGCTCAGTGCAGGAATCCAAGTCAGAGCATCCCTGACAGATGGCTGTCCAGCCTCATCTTGAATGCCTCCAGTGTGGGAGAGCCCACCACCTCCCTAAGTAATGGGTTCCACTGTCGTATTGCTCTAACACTCAGGACGTTTTTCCTGATGTTCAGCCGGAATCTGGCTTCCTCTCCCTTGAGCCCATTATTCCGTGTCCTACACTCTGGGATGATTGAGAAGAGATCCTGGCCTTCGTCTCTGTGACAACCTTTCAGGTACTTGAACAGTGCTAGCCTATCTCCCCTCAGTCTTCTATTCTCAAGGCTAAGCATGCCCAGTTCTTCCAGTCTGTCCTCATAGGGCTTTGTTTCCAGTCCCCTGATCATCTTCGTTGCCCTCCTCTGATCCCTCTCCAGCTTGTCTGCATCCTTCTTAAAATGTGTTGCCCAGAACTGGACACAGTACTCCAGATGAGGCCTAACCAGTGCTGAGTAGAGGGGAACTAGTACTCCGAGTCCGAAGAGGAACTGCAAAATGTGTGGGAGGAAATGTCCCAGGCCTGGACAGAGATGGATAAGCCTAGTCCTCGAGCTTCAAAGGCACAGCTGGATGGAGAGGCCCCTTCTTCACCCATCCCTGTGAGAGATAGCGAACAGGGAGAAGGGGACCTGCTAGAGCCTGAATTCTTAGACACTAGATGCACACGCAGAGGCAAGAGAGAAATAGCAGGGGCAGAGCTGAGGCAATCTGCCCAATTGGCCTGGCAGGAACAGCTGTGCATTGAGTCCTCATGAGATAGAGGCAGATCCCCCCCTTAAGTTAGGACAGCAAGCTTGCCTGTTCCTCAAATGGTGGGCAACTTTCGTAGTTTTCCTTTGAACTCCCTGAAGGTATTTCCTGTGTAGACTGTGGGTCACTGACAATTAGCATCTGAATGACCCATTGAATTAAGTGGATTAAAAAGCCTTGGAACTGAAGTCCCTTGTCTGTGTTTTGATTTGGCTTCTGAAGTTTTACAGCAGGGAAACATGACAGAGCAAGTCATTGGCCTCAGAGTACCTCCCAAAACTTAGTCCTGCCCAACAACTGCTCCCCCTCTCCCTGTACTGCTGCCTTTTGGAACCCACCCTCTTTCCTGTCTGTGCTGGCTGGCTTTCCAGCCCCTGCCATGTTGCAATTTTGGTTAATGCCTTTGGAACTTGACCTCTTACGTGTCTTGGACCATGTTACCTGCCTCTGATCCATTTGATTGCCACATATGGAACTTAAACTGTGCTTGGCCTGGGCTGCAATGCTCACCTCTGGCCCCTTGGACAGACAGTGTACTCCTGCACACCCCCAAACCTGATCACTTGGGGGTCCTCACAGGGAGACTTATTAGGCCATGTATGGAGATTGTCTTTGAATGTGTGGACATTGCGGAGTGGGCGACACTCAATGTCCTTAGTAGCTATTTGTCAAGGTGAGTGTTGAGCATTTCTAGGGGTGGAAGTATGTGCTTTAGCTTTCTCCCTCATTCACTTTTTTATATCTCACATTCCTTCTGTCCTATTTATGAAGACATTTGTGGACTTTGGTAAGTTCTTCTCAAACAATGAACTGAATTAAAATCTCCCCTCAATTAGACTGAGGGGAGATATGATAGTGCTCTTCAAGTACTTGGAAGGTTGTCACAGAGAGGAAGGCTAGGATCTCTTCTCAATCATACCAGAGTGCAGGATGTGGAATAATGGGCTCAAGTTACAGGAAGCTCAAGTTACAGAAAGGCCCCTTTCAACCCTACGATTCTATGATTCTGTGCTTCTATGAAGCGAAAATTTCTCTCTCCTGCATGCCCTCTCCAGTCACCTTTGCAGACTGAAGGAGGGAGAGAGAGAGAGAGAGTCTGAGATTGCATCATAATATAAATCCTTGAGGATGTGACAGCCAGACAAGCTCCATCCCTTGGCTATGAAGAAGAACCTTGTGCTTTGGTGCTGAATGACTGAACCTGACAAGAAGCCTGATGGAGGTTGCATCATGCAGACTGACACTGTTTGCTCATTTCAGACAATATGTTTATCTTTAATTCAGAAAATGGCTGCAGATGATAGGTTGCCCATAAGACATAACTCATGCTTGTTGGGTGAAGAGTGAGCATGGACAGGATGGGGAGAAGTCCATCTGAATTGCCCAGTGAATGTTCATGGGTTGGGTTTGGGTTTCTTGGGCTTAACTTGCTTAGGAGGTGGCTGAGGAGTGCACACAAGTGTCCTGTTTTTAATTGTACAATCATCTCTTTGGCAGCCTGTAGCCTCCTCAGCTCCTTACAGTTCAACTGAAGACTGGTTTAAGGCAGTATGATGTAACTCCTCCCATAGGGCTTTTTCAGATCAGGATGTGCGGGCAGCCAGGGAGGGTAGCTGTGATTAGGAACGTTCAAAAACAACCCCTAAATAAACTATTTGTTGTTTATTCATTCAGTCACTTCTGACTCTTCGTGACTTCATGGACCAGCCCACACCAGAGCCCCCTGTCAGCTGTCGCCACCCCCAGCTCCCCCAAGGTCGAGTCCGTCACCTTTGTTGTCAGTGTGATGTCTCTGCTCTTAACTATTTTATCAAGATTTGTCATTGCTCTCCTGAACAATGGAAGAGAATGGGGAGATTGGGGAGAGAAAACTTTCCTGAAATTGGAGGACAGATTTTGGCAGAGCACTAACTCCACCTCATCCCTGGAGCTGGACACAACACTGCCCCCACTTGCACTGTGGTGGATGCAAACTGGGGGCTGGCCTGCCAAGACAGCTGATGCTGTTGCAGCACAAAGACCCCCCAAAACCTTAGGAAAAAAAGAAAGAAGCTGTGCTACAAGCCCTCCAATGGGGACCTCTACCTCAGAGAAACTGTGGAGAATTTCTCCTCCCCCTGGAGAAATTTGGTGAAATTGTCCTCCAAATTTCTCTTCCCATAAGTCAGGTAGAGAACTTCAAGAGGCCATTTGTGCACAGTTCTACTCCCAAGACTGTATTTCATATTTTAAAAGTGCAGGCTTCATTCAGTTCATTTGGCCTTCACTTCCATCTCTGAGATGAGCAAATACATATTATTATTATTTTTTCTCTGGCCATGGAAAACCACAGCTATTGACATTATCCCTAATCACAGCTTGAGCATTCATGCAGAAGGATGATTTGTTTCAAGTGGGACCAGGGTGCTGCATTAAAAAAAGATAATACAAATCAAGCTGAGGCGTTGAACATTGCAAGCTCCGAAAAAATGGGATGAGCATTCAGAATTCTCCGAATTGCGGTAGAACAGTGAGATAATTAAGATGCATATGGCACATGGCATCAAGCAGCCTTTTGTGAACTGTTAATTAAGATTTCATCAGTTTCCTCTTTTATTCCTACTGAATAATTCCTACTGAATTAGAGCTGGAATTCCAGCTGCTGCAGGGCTGCTGTGGCCACAAATGGCGGCCGCTATGTCGGCTACCATTTGCGTGGCGGCCAAGCCATGATAGGCTACATAAATACTTACGTAGCCTATTACGGCAAAGAGCAGGGGTGCAAATGATGTAGCAGCCACCATTTGCACCCCTATTTACATAGCCTATCATGAAGAAAGGCAGCCACACAAATGGCGGCCACTACGACGGCCGCCATTTGCAGCCGCAGCAGCCCGGCAGCAGCCGGGAGACCAGTTAGAGATGCCGCAGCCGCATCCATCGCTGCATCCACCGCTGGAGCCACCACATCCGCCACCAGGTACGCTCCGTCCTGGGGGGATACTGTGGAGTGGTGGGGGGAGGAGGCCATTCCGCCACAGATTCCAGGAGTCCGTGGCGGAATTCTCTGACATCCTTAACCTCAGCTCGTTCTCAGCTTTAGCCTTCCTGACGCCATCCCTGCAATTCTGTGCTACCTGCCCATAGCCTTCCCTTGTTGCTTGGCCTTCTTTCCACTTCCTATATGTGTCCTTTTTTGTTTTCAGGTCATCTCTAAGCTTTTTGTGAAGCCACATTGGCTTCTTGTGTTGTCTTCCACCTTTTCTTCTTAGTGGAATTGTTTGTAATTGTGCCTTGAGAATTTCCTTTTTTAAAAGCTCCCACCCATCTTGGACTCCTTTTCTCATTAGAGTGGCTTGCCATGGGACCTTACTTATCATTGTTCTGAGTTTATCATTGTTCTGAGTTTCACCACCTGAATTTGCAGGTGGTGAAATTGGGGCGGGGAGAGGCTTTTTGCTGAATATTCTCAGACAGGGGTGGAGCAGAATTCTTAAACATGGATTTTTATTTTTTATTTTTGCTGGGGGAAGAATATTCAAAATATTGAAGAATATTCAGTATTCAATATTCTCAACCTTCTGAGAAGTTTTGGCTCAGTTAATGTGCATGGAACTTTACTGTTAATTAGGGATGGGTAAATCTTTCCATTTTGATTTGTCTTAGATTTCTGCCAGTCAGAGTAGATAGGAAAGGTTCCTCCTGTGCAAGCACCGAGTCATTGCTGACTCCTAGAGGGACGCTGCTTGCGGTGGCATTTTCATGGAAGACTATAGTGGGGTGGTTTGCCATTGCCATCCTCAGTCGTGACTACCTTTCCCCCAGCAAGCTGGGTACTCATTTTACCGACCTTGGAAGGATGGAATTCTATCCAGAGTAGATAACACTGATCTAAATGGATGGATAGTCCAACCTGGTATGTTCCTGAAGTTTTAGAGAGAGAGAAGTGTTACATTTATTTATTGCATTATGTGTGTGAGCCCGCACGTGTGGGCGTGTTAGAGCCAGACTTAATCACCTTAGAGTAGACCCATTAAAATCAATGGGACTTAAGTTAGACATGACTAACTTGTGCCAAGGATTTCAGTGGTCTTCTCTGAATATAGCTAAGTCTGTCAGAGATAGAGAAAGAGATAGAGATACATAATTTAGGGTGCAATCCTATGCATGTTTAGAGAGAAAAAGTCCTACAACTCCCAGCTGTGCTGGCTGGGGAATGCTGGAAGTTGTAGGACTTTTTCCATCTAAACATGCATAGGATTGCACTCTTGAAGTATTTTTTTATCCCACTTCTCAGACAGTAAAACAAGATAGTCCTTACCCGCAGGCTCACAATCTAAGAAGACACAACTAGGAGTAGACGGACTTACCCATGCCCGGCTTCCTCAGGTGCTTGCTGAGCTGCTGCCGCCGTTTGCCCCTCCTCACAGCATCACATGAGCTTCTAGACTGCCTGGCAAGCATCCTATGAAGCTGCACAGCTGCCCACCTTCATAGTGAAGGTGGACATCATTGTGTGCAGCAATGGAGTCCACTGGAGTCCCAGTCGCCACCCGCCAACTGCACGTTCTGCCCTCCTTGCAAGGAGGGAAGAACATGCGATTGATGGGAGGCACCAGCCTGCCAGCCAATCCTTCATGGCCTTCTTCCTTGCATGGAAGGAAACCATGCAGGCTTGACAGGTTGCGAGGGCAGGACTCACCCACCAATCCCTCTTTCTCTCCCCTCCTTGAAAGGTGGGAGAACAAGGTGTTGGCTTCCTAAGGGACTGGTCAGCTGCTGGACCTGCTTGCTGGGTGTGGGGCTCTCCCACAGACGAGGCTGGACGGCCATCTGTCAGGGATGCTCTGACTTGGATTCCTGCACTGAGCAGGGGGTTGGACTCGATGGCCTTGTAGGCCCCTTCCAGCCCTACTACTATTCTATGATTCTAGGTCCAGGGGGTCAAGAGTCGAGGGAGTCTGCTGGATTCCACCCCTTTCCTGGACTCTCACAACACATAAGGAAAAAGGAGTGGGGATGGAAGAGGGGGTAAACTATATTTTTCAGCAGGGCTGGTGGATTGGCCTTGGTTCTACCCGTCATCTCCCTGTTGGGATGGCTGCTGGTGGTCCCAGTTGAGGAAGGTAGAGCTTTCATGGGGGTGGTCTTCAGCAGGGCTGGTGGAATGACATGTGTGTGTGCTAGAGACCATGCTTTCAATTTCTTACTTGACCTTAACACTTGTTTGATGGTGTTTGTTAAAACAAATAAAATGCTTCCATCATGTCTTCACGATCTTTAAATCCACTACTTGGTTTGAACCATCAAGGTCTGGTGTCATCACAATGACAAGAGCCCTTTGAATTGGTGTGTGTGTGCGTGTGTGTGTGTGTGTCTGTATGTGTGTTTGAAGTCCAACATCACAGAGGAACATTTGCAGATTGTTCATGAATAAAATATGTGTTTGTACTGCCATGTTGGCTGCAAATGCTGTTCATTTCAAAAGGTACATATTTGACAAGCGGTGCCAGCAAAGTAGCCTGTCTTCTGATTTTACTGCTTTGCCTCTGCCAGTTCAAGTCATAAAGTGGACAGTTATAAAACAGTTGCAGGTTGTAAAAATGGGTTCAATTGTAGAAGTTATATGTGCCAATATGTTCCGACAAATGGCTGATGTTGCAGACAGTGTTCACAGAGAAATCTCCAAGTATGCGAACTCACTCTTGTGGTGGTTCACCATACATAGGGATGTGTGAATCAGCAAAACTCGAGCTCACTGAAGGTCTCCAAATTCCATCTTGAAACTCATTCTGACTCAAGTCCTTTTCAGATTGCAAGCTTCCCCCTTCCCTTTTTGCCTGAAAATCCATGCGCATTTTATTTAGTTATTTAATAGATTTGTATACCGCGGATCATATTTTAAAATATCCCTAAGTGGTTTTTTGTGCATATTTCTCCAGATGTACAAATCAGTTGTGTGCACTCTTTAAAGGTTCAATTTTTTCCAGGCACAGTTTTCAAATGTGCACATGTGGTTGAACACATTTGGGGAGTGGGCACGAATCACATTGCAAGCTCGGAAATGTACGAAGTTCAGCCACAGTTTGTGTTCGATACAGAAGGCGCAAACAGGATAAATCCTAATAAAAAATGAACTGAAATGGATTTCTCATTAATTCCTACTGATCATAGAATCATACGGTTGGAAGGGGTCTACAAGACCATCGAGTCCAACACCCTGCTCAGTGAAAGAAGCCTGATTCCCAGGCGGTCTCCCATCCAAGCACTAACCAGGGCTGACCCTGCTTAGCTTCCGAGATCAGACAAGATCAGGCACATCCAGCGCTTTGCTTCCTGCTTGTGCTCCTGTCTGGAAATGGCTGCAATTGGAACTAGGGATGTACGACAGTCCCTTACCTGGTCCCGCAGCTTGCTTCACGGTGGGGGGGAGGCGCTTCTGTTCTCCCCCCGAAGTTCAGGCTGGGGGGGGAGGTGCCCCACCTTGCCCAGCCGAAATTGAGGCCAGGGGGAGGAGGCGCCCCACCTTGCCCGGCCGAAATTCAGGCCGGGGAGAAGAGCCCTGTCTCCCCGGCTGCGAAATACAAAAGTAAAGTTAAAAAACAACAACACCACACACATGATAGGCTACGTAACAATTTACGTAGCCTATCATGGCTAGATTTCCAAAGTCAGCCATGATAGGCTATGTAAATCGTCACGTAGCCTATCACGGGTGACTTTGAAAGAAAAAAAAAGCGCGTACGCAAATGGTGGCGCCCATGGGGGCCGCCATTTGCGTTCCTTCTTTGGGCCCGGGTTGTCTACGTAAAGATTTATGTAGACTATGGCGAAAATAAGGGCAACGCTGGGACCCGCCGCCGAGAGGGACATTCGAGGGAGGTAAGTCCCATCCCGGGGGGGGGGGCGCAAGGGGAGCGGAGAATTTCACCGCCAATGTTGGGGGGCCGAATGCGTTGGCATTCGGCCTCCCCGAGATTCGTGGAGAAATTCTCCACCATCCCTAGTTGGAACAAGTAGCCAGTGAGAGAAGCTTTACTCTGCTGGAGTTTTGCAACTGATGGCTGAAAGGCTAGGGGGGAAATTGATCTCATTCTTGCCCTTGCAAACAAATGACAAACTCCCCAACCTGGTGCCCTCCAGCTAAGAACAGAAGAAGAGCCATGTTGAATCAGATGAAAGGCCTATCTAGTCCATTGGCCAACCAGCTGCCTAGGGAAAGTGTACAAGTCAGACATCTGCTCATGTCCCCCAGCAACTGGTATACAGAGGCATACTGCCTATGATGCTGGGGTAATATATAGCCATCATGACTAGTAGGCATTGGTAGCCTTCTCCTCCATGAATTTAAGAGGGCCTTTTCTGCTGTGGCACCCCGGCTGTGGAATGAGCTCCCCAGAGAGGTTTGCCTGGCACCTACATTGTACTCCTTTGGACACGAGGTGAAGACCTTTTTTTCCTCCCAGTATTTTTGCATTTTAGCTGTCTCGTCTTTTAGCTTTGGTGTTTTAAATCTGTATTTCAAATCTCTGCATTGCTGCCAAATTTTATTCTGGTTGTACTGTTATGTTGTGGCTTTAAGCTTTCATATTTATGTTGTTTTATATTGCTTTGTGGTTTTAACTTTTGTGAACTGCCCAGAGAGCTTTGGCTATTGGGCGGTATAGAAATGAAATAAATAAATACATAAATAAATATATCTGACTCCTTTTAAAGCCATCCAAATTGCTGGCTGTCACTATGTCTATGCCTGTTTGGCCTCATGGGATGGCCACAGGTTCTAGAATTATTATCTCCTTAACTACTCTCTTCACACCATGTATAATGTTGCACGCCTGTATCAGGTCTTTCCATACTCACCGTTTTTTCTAACAATCCCGGAGATTGTAACCATTCCTCATAGGGGAGCCGCTTCTGCCACTTCATCAGTTTGGTCTTCAACTCGCATCAACATCAGCCAGTAAGACCAGGAATGATGGGAATTGTAATCCAAAAGATCTGGAGGAACCAGATTGGGAAGGCTGTCATAATGGGGGAAAATTCAGCTTCCATCTACATAGTGCCATTCTTGGAATATTTGATCATGGCCAAAGAGTTGGTGGTCCATCGACCAGATAATTTGCAATATTTGACTGGCTAATTGACCAGCATGCTACCCTAATGCAAGAAGGTCTTGCAGAGGTTATGGTGTAATAGAAAAAGAGATATTCTAATGGCCCAGTCTGTACATAATGGTTACTGCGACCATTAAAATCATCTCAATTCTTTATCAAATGATAATTTCAATTTTATTTTATTTTAAATTACCCATCCTACAGTGTGGAAGGCACTTTAATTCCTCTTCATCCAATTAAAGCGCTTTAAGCCTCAGTGGCAGCTCTAACCTAATGTAATTGTTCTAATCCTTCAGAAACACTCTCAAATCACTTTCATCCCATTACTGTAGTTAAATTGTCCTTGTTCAAGAGGTAGGAAGCACCAATTAAATGATGGTTGAAATATAACACAGCATGTATTTTATCATCATGGATGGAAGAATATTTTTGGAGTGAGGGGTGCAGCACAGAATTCTTTTTCTCCGTTCTGTTGAGAGTGAGTGAGACTAAAGGGTGGTTTGGGGATTTTTTTGAGACTTTGAAATTTGAATAGTCATAATTGTTCCTTTGTAAGGACAGATTGACACTTTCACATATCAAAATGGATGAAGATACTTTGCTATCAAAGGCATGCCAAACTCCCATATCCTTCTCCCCTTCCTAACATTGTACAATAGACCCTCTTTTATGTCATTCTGTTAAGTTTGTACTCTCTGGGGCTAGTTAATACACTTGCTAAAATTAGTACCATCAGGTCATTGCATGACCCCCAAGGGGTGAGACGATCTCACTTCTATTTAGGGTGGGAAGAATCTGTCAATTTCAGTTGCTCTCAATTTCTCATTTTTCCAATCTTAAGCTCAGTTCATCTTGAAATTTGACAATGGTGTTTGCTTTTTCAAGTTTGCATGACAATTGGTATTGATTTTTGTGCACATTTTTTCCTAATACATGCATTTTTGTATGCTTTATGGGGGGTTCATATACAAAGTTTGTGACTTTTTTGGCCTCATATACAAAGTTTTCTTAGTATAGTGCATGTTTGATTATTATTTTCTCTGATAAACATATTTTTCCTATGCATTTTTTTTTTTTTACTGGAGAACTCAGAAATTTTACTGGCAAAATTCAGAAAAATGCAGGTTTGGAAGGCTTAGTTTCAATTTGTGTAGTGGTTTCTGAGTGCAAAATTAGGTAACTTCACATGAAAATGTGAACTTAATAAATCCCGCCCCATCTATCCTGGTCTCCTCCTCCTCCTCCTCCTCCTCCTCCTCCTCTTCTTCTTCTTCTTCTTCTTCTTCTTCTTCTTCTTCTTCTTCTTCTTCTTTTGGGGGGGCATGAACACACAGCCTGTGGTTGATGAGTTGCATGCAGGCTGTGTTGCCTCTAGGAGGCTCCATCTAATCCTTCCCTGGTTTGGTAGGGAAAGAGCTGCCTCTTCTGGGAGGGAAGAAGCTTTGAAATCTTCTGCTTTCCAAAGGCTTCCCTGCCAGACTGGAAGGAGGCAGCCACCTCTGTGCCTAAGCAGGGAAGGAAGAGGCTTTGGATATGGAAAACCAGTCTTTTGTGGCTTTTTGGAGTTCCGCAGTGTGCCCAATTCAGTTTGCCTTTGTGGGCCAAGCCATGGGTTTCCCCTGAACTCCAGGAACATTTTGCATATTTTTCTGTCTGTTGGGATTTGCGCAAATTGCAACTGGAATGTGCATAATTTGCGCAATTTTCATCTGTAATTTGCACAAAATTCACCCATAATTTGTGCAAATTAAACATCAACATGGAAAATCTATTAACTGCCCTGACTTGCTGCAGACCATGTCAGGCTTTGCAGCAGAAAATGGGCCCAAGTCTTGTGTGTGTGTGTGTGTGTGTATATGTGTGTGTGATGACATGAGAGCCAGCATGGTGTATTGGTGAGATTGTGGGACTGGGAGTCAGGGGATCCAAGTTCTAGTTCCCACTTGGCCATGGAAGTTCACTGGGTGGTGCTGGGCCAGTCACAGACTCTCAGGCTCAGCCCAACCTACCTCACAAGGTTGTTGTTGTGAGGATAAAATGGAGAGGAGGAGGATTATGTACGCCACCTTGGGTTCCTTAAGGAGGAAAAAAGGTGGGATATCAATGCAATAAATAAATAAAAAATAAATAATGACTTGTCCTTCAAGGGTTCCATGGAATAAGCTCACATATCTCCCATATAGTAGACAAAAGCTTTATTCTTTAGTCCAAATATGAACCAAGCACTAATGTAACCTCTATGCTAGGAACAGGCTAACCAAAAACACTTTGTTAGTGAAATTAATGAGCTTCTGCCATGCATTAAAAATGTGGTTGTTCAGGCAGACATTTGGGGTGGGTTAGGGTAATTTTAGAAATGTGATGTTTTTAATGTTGAATTTTATTGTTTTGAACTGTTTTTATTGTTGTACATTGCCCAGAGTGGCTGGGTGACCAGCCAGATGGATGATGAATAAATTTAATAAATAAAATGAATAATATAAATACTTTACAGCTGTGCTTGGAAGCAGTTGATCTTAAAGAGACATTACACCACAGGGGGAAACCAAAGAAAGCTTGTTGAACTGCACCTCCCAAACAGATTCCTCCAATATCCCTAGCTTTGGATAATGATGGGGGGAGAATTTAGTTTGGGTGTGGTACAGTTTTGCCAAATTCACCCTTCCTGAAAGGATGGGTTAATTGAAATGCAGTTATCCATTGGTATTTGCCTTTCTCCAAATTTTGCAATGCAATTTTCTGAACAAAAAAATGACATACAAAAATGTATGTATTAGGGGCATGTATTAGGGGCAAGTGCACACAAAAATGCATACATCTGAGAAAAAATGTACAATGAGGATTACATAAGGAAGACCTATTTTGTCCAAAATATGTGTATTTTGGACAAAATACACTTTAAAACGTGCATCTTACACCTGAAAATGCATACAAATTTTTGGGCAGACTTTTTTTTTTAATTGTGAACTGACTCAGAAATGGGATGAAATGAACTCAAGATTGGAAAATCAGACATTGAGAGAAATAGATATTGACAGATTTGCCCATTCCTACTTCTGGAAAGAGAGTCCCCCCCTTTAGATGGTAATGTGTATTCCTTCCATTATTTCAACCTGTGGTAAGACAACCCTGCTGTGTTTGGGCACCCTCCTGCTCATTCTGTTGAGTGGGACCCTGGAATTCTGCCCCAAAGTCCTCCCGCGATATCACCCAGGGGAGGCTGGTGGCTCCGATGTCAGTGGGGCAGTGAATCCTCTCCGGGTTTCAGTCAGAACCAGTCAGAACTCTAAAGGAGCTACCCAAGGTGTGAAACATTTGTGCCTTGGAGAGCTTCTTTAGAGTTCTGACTGGTTCTGACTGAAACCTGGAGTGGATTCACTGCCCCACTGACATCAGAGCCACCAGCCTCCACTGATATCACCACTGGATCTCAAGTAGGAATGGGAGAACCAGCCATTTTTTATCTTAAACTATCCAAAATTCACTGCAATGCTCCTTTCATCTCACTCTCATTTTTTATCTGTCTTTCAGCTTGTTTGAACAGGAAAAGTATATATATTTTTTCAAAACTGTGCAGTTTTCCTCCATTGACTACAGCATGAAAATTCTTCTTCTTCTTCTTCTTCTTCTTCTTCTTCTTCTTCTTCTTCTTCTTCTTCTTCTTCTAAAATGCATATTTCAAACTGCAGTTATTTAAATGCAACAATACCCCAATTTTCTAAGCTAATTCAAAATTTAGGATTCATAAACCTTTCTCAGAAGCAGGACATCTGCTCATATCCACTGTCAGGATTGTGAGTGGGACATATTTGCCTGATTTGTGATCAGAAATAAGTTGCTCATCCATCCCAAAGCTCAAAGCAAGGGAAGAGGATTCAGAAGAATTTATAAATCCCTCTCCTCTTCTGAGACCCTTTCTCAAAAGGACTATGGTCGATATAGAAGCAAGCAGCACTGGGAATCTGTCTAAACCACACCTGGGTGATCCTACAACCTGATCTACATCAATTGCTGCACCAGATTTAGAAAGGAAAAATAAAGCAGCCTCATAATTTTTTCTTCATTGAATCCCCCCCCCCCCATGATTTTGGATCATGCAGCAGCCTTGGTAACAGGTTGGGGAAATACATGATCTAAAGGGAAACACACACACACACACACACACACACACACCCTTCTAGCAAGCAGAAAAGTAGCCCAGAAGGGAGTGTGATCAGCTAGAATCTCTTTCCCTGATTTGCTAGATTTCTATTTGTTAGGGTTTAAAAAAAAACAAAAAACCAAAACACCTAGGAGAGTATTCAAACTCATATCTCGCCACCTAGACTCTCCCACCTCCTGCTGCGTGCATAGTTCTGGTCCATAACATTGATTGTTGTTGTTTATTAGGTCAGTCGCTTCTGACTCTTCATGACCTCATGGACCAGCCCACGCCAGAGCTTCCTGTCGGCCGTCACCACCCCCAGCTCCCCCAAGGTCGAGTCCATCACCTCCAGAATATCATCCATCCATCTTGCCCTTGGTCGGCCCCTCTTCCTTTTGCCTTCCACTTTCCCTAGCATCAGCATCTTCTCCAGGGTATCCTGTCTTCTCATGATGTGGCCAAAGTACTTCAGATTTGCCTTTAATATCCTTCCCTCAAGTGAGCAGTCTGGCTTTATTTCCTGGAGTATGGACTGGTTTGATCTTCTTGCAGTCCAAAGCACTCTCAGAATTTTCCTCCAGCACCACAGTTCAAAAGCATCTATCTTCCTTCGCTTAGCCTTCCTTATGGTCCAGCTCTTGCAGCCATAGGTTATTACAGGGAATACCATTGCTTGAACTATGCGGAACTTTGTTGTCAATGTGATGTCTCTGCTCTTAACTATTTTATCAAGATTTGTCATTGGTGTCCTCCCAAGAAGTAAACGTCTTCTGATTTCCTGGCTGCAGTCAGCGTCTGCAGTCATCTTTGCACCTAGAAAGACAAAGTCTGTCACTGCCTCCACATTTTCTCCCTCTATTTGCCAGTGATCAATCAAGCTGGTTGCCATAATCTTGGTTTTTTTGAGGTTGAACTGCAACCCAGCTTTTTTTGCATAACAATGATAGGTTATACCAAATTTCAGTGGGATAAAAATGCCCAGCCTTAGCAGATGTAAAAATCATGATGCTGAAGCTAGAGATATCAGAGAAATCTGCAATGGAACCAAATGAGTTCAGACTTTTCTGAATCTGACCAGTGGATTCTGCAGTGGATCAGCTTTTCTCCTGTTGGGCAGATTGTGCAGACTTGCGTACCATTTTTCTAACCTTCAGGAACTTTGTGCAAATTTCATCATAGAAAAATACCTAATTTATTTTAAAACACACACACAGCAAAAATGTACATTTCTGCTACCAAAGCACAAAGCTTTCATGCTAAAGCTTTCATGCTAAAGCATGAAAATGCAGATCGGGGGGGGGAGCACTTTGTGGGAATTTGTGCATTTTCGCATGTGCACATTTGGGCAAATTCAGAAACTAAAAAAAATCAAATTCTATCGATGGGTGGATGATGGAACAAAAGGTGCCTGGCATCTGGCGACCTGCGAAACACAGACAGAATGGATTTTACACAATACGTACATCCCTAGCTGAAGCCAGCTGGTTTATATGAGCAAGCACAGTGCAGTGCCCATTTGGCGTTTCAGAATAAATAAGCAAATAAACTCAATCAGCTGCTCAGTAGAACAGGCATGCTCACAAATGCTTCCCTGTAAATGGATTCTGCAAATTATGTGGGTGAGTGAGTTAATTGAAAAATCTGATAGAACGAGGGCATAGTGAGTGACAGGCTTACAAGCAGTGAAACAACATGGTTGAAAATGAATGACGATCCTGTAAAGGGAGAGAGCATCCAAAACACATCCTGACAGTAAGTGTTAAATAAATCAAGAGGCTGAATGGCGTTTTGAGATCCATATGGTGCATGATACATGAGAAGATTATTGCAGCAGTCTGGTGAATTCTAAGTAGGGAAGGACATGACACCCCAAAGCTAGCCCTTTCCAATTGAAGAGGCCACTGAGGAAATAGCTCCTAGTTGTCTGTCTGAAAACATGGCGAGACAGTTTCCAGCTAAAGAGCTCCAGAGGATGTGAGCCATGGAGTACCAGGCATTCAGTTGGGGCTGGTTGGGCCCTGCAGGTGCAGACGGGTGAGAATTTCAGTTCAGTTCAGGTTTGATACAAATTTACTGAAATGTATGAAGTTCTCTATATTTGGGACAAAAATAACTCAGGATTTTCTAAAAGATCGAATGTGGGAGAAACCAAAATTGACAGATTTGTCCTTCCCAGCCCCAGGCTTTGAGTGCTTTGCTGTTTAAAGTCTGTCTTGGAATCCCTGTGTATTCAATCACAATCGTGATCCTGAATCAGGGTTGCCACCTCTTTTTTTTCTGACATACTCCTCATCTTTAACAGCCGTATGGCAGACCAGTACATCAGTCCTCTCCATAACTGTATCTAATGAATTTGACTGGCACAGGTGGATGACAATTTTGTTTCAGGTCTGTTTTTTTTTTGCTAAGAAGTTACCAACATTTGCAAATTTCTTCATACTGAGGAAAGAACTTAAGATTTATTTTTAAAAAAAATCAAATGTGGGAGAAAGCAAAATGGTGAGATTCACCAATCTCTACCTGAAGGTGTTAGGAAAGTCACTTTGAGTACTTCTACCAACTTCACCGGGCCTCATACAAAATCGATAAAAAATGTAACGATCATACAATTTTTTTAAAAAACAAACCAGCATAAAACCCAAATGCACAAATCCAGCACAATCCAACACAAATTGCAGCAGCTAAAACCACCATCGATGCCACAGAGACTAAAATACTGACTCCTTAAAAGAAAAGAAATTATTTAGCCTGGACTGAGAGCACAACAAGTTGGATGTGAAGAGACGTGTGTGTCTGTGTGTGTTTGCATATATATCTATATCTCTCTATATATGGTAGATACATCTGGAAAGACATGGAACTGCACAATCTAATCGACAGCATTCTCAGGGACAAAGACATAATTATGATTATTCACATGGGGAGAAAAAAAAGGCATGAGAGTTTCTTTGACAGTTGCTTATATGTGAAATAGTTCCAGCAGGAATGAATGCCTGGTCCCAGAGTGCTCACAGCACAATCCATGCCACTAAGTGGAGTGCCTTGCCAATGTTATGATTTACAGAGACCACCCAAAGCCAAGGTTCCCTTCCATTTGGGAAGCTTACCTCATGACAAGTGAGATCATCTTTGTATCAGTATCCTTTTTACTGATGAGGAAGCTCTCTCTCTCTCCCCCCTCTCTCAGACAAATGCATCCTCCATAGAGTAGTTTCAGGCTGCTGTTTTATGCCCATTCCATGCAAAAGGGCATCCTTTTAGGAGGAACCAGGTGGGTTCACATTCACCACAAGTCTCATGTCTTGAGTGTCTTGTCCTAGCCTGCACAGGCAGCAGAACAAGGGGTCAAGTAAGTGTCTGGAGGTGACAGAATGGATCGTTCCACTTTGGGTGAGGGGATTGACTTTTCTCATGCTCTGCTATGGGAAATGAATATGCAACTCCTTGCAAGTAGAAAACTAATACACCAGGCAGAAGGCTGGGTTAGAACTTCTCTCCCTGACATGCTAGCATTCAATTTGCAGGGACATTTTACATGGGGGAGCATGAAGCAAATGTGATTCCCCACCTGGAATCTCAAGTGATAGAGGCCACTCACCTTGGAATCCTAGTACCCCAGATCCTGCTGCATATGAAGACAAGGACTGAGGCTAAGGCTGAAATAAGAGATTAGAGCAATTGCACGGCAGCCACTGAGATCAGTAGTCCAATGTCTTGTACTTTCCTTTCTCCTACACACATACACACAGAGTTTCCCAGTATAGTCATTCAAACTGATTACAATACATCAACGTAACACACATATAGTATATCTGGATTACTTGCCCCAACACTATTCCAATAATTGATCAATGGTATTCAATTTTTTTTGCGCGGGGGGGAGTCTCTGGATGGAGTTCATTCTTAGCATCCATGACAATTTCTAACTTGCTATTTTATTCATCCCCACAATCATGCAAATCTTTCTCTGCTGTACCAGAGACTGTATATATGTTGTCTGCCAACCTTTTCCTAAGATCATCCTTGCAGCTATTAAAATATAACTCACTATCACTGCTAAATCTCTAGAGATGTGATCTTTAATATCACCTGGGAATATAGGTGTTGGGGTTAAGTGTAGGGATGAACAGATTTTGTTAATTCCATAATGTCTGTGTTTGGTGGGGTATCAGGCATTTTTCATTCTGTCATCCTCTCATTAACTTAATCAGATAGTTTTTAGGAAGGTACAAGAATTTCTTTCCACTTGCACTAATGCACATTAGTGAAAGTGCACACTCGTGCTGCTGTGGACCTGTGTTAATGTGCATTTGCACTAATGCACGGTTTTGTTAATATGCATTAGTGCAAGTGCGAATCTGTGCAAATACCCTCTAAAGTCTTAAAAAATGTTCTGCAAGACTGCGGAATCCACATGACTCAGAAAAAGCCAGTTGTCAGGGTGGAAACTGAGCCGACAGAACCCCAGAGCAGTTCTGATTCTGAGGAGGATCAGCAATCCATGGGAGAGGAGCCAGATCATCCCTCACAGGCACAGCAGCTGGCAGAGATTCCTCCTGCCAGCATTCCTGGGATAGATAGTGATCCTGGCAGTGAGAGAGCGCTGGAGGGGGCTTGCGGGATGCTCGACGCAGACGCAGGGAGCGACGAGCGATGGAGGGCGTGGAAAGGAGGCGTAGCGCCCATTTGGCGCGCAAGCAACGGCCGCCTCCCGTGGACCCAAGGGAAAGAGGGAGGATCTCTCCCTAGCCCATAAGTTCAGGGTCTGCAAGTGATTCTCCTTCAAATGGGGACCAACTGCCTACCCGGAGCATAGACTACTCTGCTGTTCATTGCTTAGTCACTGGTGATTAGCATCTGAAAGAGTCATTAAGCTGTAAAAGGATTAAAGCCTTGAAAAGAATCCTTTCATCTGTGTCTTGAGTTGGCTATTGGAGTCTACTGAAAGAGGCCGCTAGGGTGCTCTGACACCAGTCTGCTGCAGAATTTGCAGGTCGGATACATAAAAAAATCAAACTCATTTGATTTATTGTGGATTTCTCTGACATCCCTAATTAAGTGTAGCTCATAGCCTATAATTTCTCTGATGCCATTTATTATCATCTTCCAGTACACCTCACCCAGTTTACAATACCTCCATATACGGGCAAAAGTCCCCCTACCATTACACCTCCATTCACTGTAGCCCAGTTCTGACCATATCCTTTTTGTAGGACTGTAGTTTTTAAAATATATATATTTAACATAATATTAATGAAATGCTGTGATGGAAAAGCCTCCACATCATAAATAATGAATTTCCCCTGCCCTCCAACCTCCTTGATTTATAGAATTCATTTGCTTTCATGTAAATATATAAAATAAAGAAGTAATCTCATAACGCTCGATGATGTGCCAGAACATGATGAATAGCAGATTGGATTTGTCAACAAAAGAAAATGGGGACAACAATTTCTATTATCCAGAAACCACCTCCCCCCCCCAAAAAAAAAACCTCTAGCAAAATCATGGCCTCCAATGGTGCATTATTTTGATTAACACACTTACTGTTGATTTCTTGTCTTCTTCCATGATAGAATTATGATGTTTGCTAGCATAAAACTGGGTCATTTGAAATAAGGGCAATTGTTCATTCTGGGTTTGAAGGAGCAGGGGAAGTCCAGGTTCATTTCCTTATTGAGAAATTCAAGAAATTACAATTGAAGTAGGTTTCATTTTCTCATAAGGGGAGCAGCTTTCTTTGGGAGGACTTATCTCTCTTTCATCTGAGGTTGATATTGGAATCCCCATCACAGGAGAATGTTATTATTAGTATACTTACAAATCCCACCTTTCCTCCAAGGAAAGGGCATTGTACATGGTTCTCCTACTTCCATTTTATCCTCACGACAACCTTGTGAGGTAGGTTATTAGGTTGATATATAATGACTGGGCCAAGGTCACCCAAAGGCACTTTATCCAGTAAGGCTCTCCATTCCTAGTTAATCCTCTAACCTAGGAGTAGGTAGGGATGTTGGAGAAATCTGCAATGAAATCAAATGAGTTCAGATTTCTGTGAATCCAACCTGCATATTCTGCAACAGACCAGCTTTTCCTGAGTCACATGGATTCCATGGACTTCCAGACTGTTTTTTTTTTTTTTTTTAACTTTCCAGAATTTTACACAAATTTAATTGTAGAAAAATATATAAAATTAAAAACCACCAGCTGAAAATGTGCATTTTCCCCATAGGCTAAAGCATGTAATGCATGAAAATGAGCATGGGGGGGGGAATTTGCCCTTTTTTGAGGGGCGGATTAGCAAATTTGCACAAATAGCAATATGTGCAGATGCAAATTTTGCAGATTTGGGAAATAGGAAAAAATCCGCTTCTGTCAATGAGCGGATGATGGAATGAAAGGCACCTGGCAATCTGCAAAATGCAGATGGAATGGTTTTTGCAAAATCTGTACATCCCTAGGGGTAGCAACTAGGGATGGCTGAGAATTCCACCAAGGATCACGGTGAGGCCGTATGCCAGTGCATTCGGCCCCCCAAACTCCGTGGTGGAATGGCCTGCTACCCCCCCGCCCCCCACGGATCCCCACCGGGATGAGACTCACCTTGGGCGGATCTTCCGGGCGGCGGCGGCTCCGGCGGTGGCTTCAGCAGAGGCCGGTCTTCCAACCGGCTGCTGCCGCCGCCATTTCCACTCTTGCAAAAGAAAAAAAAGAAAGAAAAAGAAAGCCGTGATAGGCTACGTAAAGATTTATGTAGCTTATCATGACTAGGTTAAAAAAACAACAACGACGTGATAGGTTACATAAATCTTTACATAGCCTATCATGGCTGGGTGGGTTAAAACAAAAAACAAACCGCATACGCAAATGGCGGTGGCTACGGCCACTGCCATTTGTGTTCCTTATTTTTGCCCTCTTAATCTACATAAATATTTACGTAGACTATGACGGCGAAAATCAAGGGGAACGCAAATAGCGTAGCGGGCGCTATTTGCATCCCTTTTTGATTCCCCGTTTTAGCCTACGTAACATAGGCTATAACGGGGAATCAAAAAGGGATGCAAATAGCGCCCACTATGCTATTTGCGTCCCTTTTTGATTCCCCATTTTAGCCTACGTAATGTAGGCTATAACGGGGAATCAAAAAGGGACGCAAATAGCGCCCGCTACGCTATTTGCGTTCCCCTTGATTTTCGCTGTCATAGTCTATGTAAATATTTATGTAGATTAAGAGGGCCAAAATAAGGAAGGCAAATGGTGGCGGCCGTAGCCGCCGCCATTTGCGTATGCGGTTTGTTTGTTTTTGTTTTTACCCAGAGCCCTCCGCGGCTGGAAATCCGGCTGTGGACAGCTCTGGCCTGGCCGGGCCTGGCCGGCTATTCCACGGAGCTGCCGCGGAGCACAGCTGGCCTCGGAGAATTCCGAGGGGGAGGAACAGAGCACCTCCCCCCCCAGTGAGGATTCCGGGGAGAGGGATGGAACGCCCCCACATCAACATAATCCACGAACAGGTAAGTGACTTTCGTACATCCCTAGGGATGGCAGAGAATTCCTCCATGGATTTCAGTGAAGCTGAATGCCAGTGCATTTGGCCCCCCAAAATCCGTGGCGGAATGGCCTCCTGCCCCCCGCCCCCCCCGTGGAATCCCCCCGGGATGGCACTTACCTGGGGCGGATGTGGTGGTTCTGGCGGTGGCTCCAGCAGTGGCGGCTCTGGCGGCTGGTCTTCTGGCCGGCTGCGGCTGGGCTGCTGCTGCCGCCATTGCCGTCCTTGCAGCCATGATAGGCTACGTAAGAATTTGCATAGCCTATCATGGTTAACCCCCCCAAAAACCAAGCGTACGGAAATGGCGGTGGCTATGGTGGCCGCCATTTGCGTTCCCTATTTTTTGCCGATTTATCTTATGTAAATATTTACGTAAGATAAATTGGTGAAAGATAGGGAACGCAAATGGCAGCCACTTTAGCCTATGCCATTTGCGTATGCTTGGTTTTTTTTGGGGGGGATTAGCCGTGATAGGCTACATAAATTATTACGTAGCCTATCACGGCTGCCTGGCTGGACGCAAATGGCAGCCGCTACGGCGGCCGCCATTTGTGTCCGCAGCAGCCTGTCTGTGGCCGGAAATCCGGCTGCGGACAGCCTGGAGCCAGCCGTCGAGGATTCCAGGGGGGAGGACTGGATCACCTCCCTCCCCATCGAGGATTCCGGGGGGAGGAACGGAGCACCTCCCCCCCACCGCAAAAGATTCCATGAAAAGATAAGTAACTTTCGTATATCCCTAGTGGCAACCTGGTGCCCTTCGTAGGGATATCAATGCTACTAGTTTTAATGGCTATGTGCTACCACCAGTATCAGAGGCAGTACACCAGTTGCTGGGGAACATGGGTGGGAGGGTGCTGTTGTGCTCATGTCCTGCTTGTGGGTTCCTGGTCGACAGCTGCTTGGCCACTGTGTGAACAGAATGCTGAACTAGATGGACCCTTGGTCTGATCCAGCGTGGCTCTTCTTATGTTTTGCACTAAAAATCCCAATCATTGCCTATCCTGACTAGGTCATGGGAGTTGTACTCCAAAACATCTGGAGTGCACTAAGTTTCCTATCCCTAGTAACCACTACACCACACTGCTGCTCTGACAAAGCTATTTAAAAGTGTTGTGTTGTATCAAGCCATTTAACTCAGTATTATATACTCTGATTGGTTCTGCAAGATCTAAGGAAGATAGAGATCTTTCCCAAACTTTCTACACTGGAGATGCCAGGGACTGAACCTGGGAGCTTCTGCAGGTAAAATATGGACTTTACCATGGAGGTATGGCCTTTCCTCTGAACTTACTATGACCTAGGAGAGACCATGGTGGTCATAGTAGAGAATCTTTCCCTAACATTTCTAAACTTCCTTTATAATGCCTAATTCACCAGCCAAGTCTTCCTCAAAATCCATCTCTTCTGTGAAGCTTCTGGCCTGACTTCTAGCTCCAACACAAATGAAAGAGGTGTAACTACATTTTGCTTACACCCATCTCTTCCTTGCCTCACCCATTCCACCTCTTTTGTTGATTGTTTCATTAGCTTCGCTTCTGCTCCCCTTGTTATGTCTTCATTGTTGACATTTAGATTCTAAGCACCTTGGAACAGGGGTCTGTCTGTCTGTTTGCTTGTTTCACTCTGCAAAGTGCCAAGTACACTGAACACACAATAGGAATTATAACTGAACAAGTGAGACCCACAACAAAATGGTGCAGTGCGAAAGATTCCTATTCAGTGCCTTCCACCAGAATATGTCAGGCTGTTCCTCTTCCCATCCAGTTTTCTCCCTCTGCCCAAATGAACATGTCATAGCTGCTCTCAGCCCTCTTTGCCTGGTTTGGGGTTTCCCCTCTCCTTCCTTCCCCCTGATATATTTTTGTATACTTCAGGGTACACCCTGCCCTGCTGATATCTCCTTCTTGTGCGTGGATGATGCAGGTTTTGGCTACATACGTGATGATCCTCATAGCCCGAACGTTGACAATAGAGGGAATGATTTACTTTCCTTTAGGAGTGTTGTGAGCACCCATGAGGGACTCCCCCTCACCTGTCCTCCTGGACCCCACTCACCAAACAGTGGGGCCCTCATGAGCCCACTCGACAAGCACCCCATGGCTTGGCAAGCACCCACAACTGCCCGTCCTCCCAAATGAGCTGCTATGGTGTTCAACACTGATGGATCAGGTGCTTCTAAGTAGGTAATGTTGTGCACTTGGGGGCCACTGAAGGGCAATTTATGCAACATCACAGACGTGAATGAAGCTCACGTGGTGCCACGAGCAGAGGTGGGTGGCAGCAGCCTGGCAAGTGCCCAAAGAAGCTGGGCGCAGGTGAGTCCGTCCATCCCTACTTTCCTCTTATCAATCCACCATGGATAGAAAACATATTCTGCTCCTCCTTTCTGTCATTGTTTGCTTTTCTGACAGTTAAGGAACTCACATAGGAAGCCTGGGAAGCATCACTACCAGGGACCTTACAGAGCTAAATTTGAAACTGGATACAAGTCAGAGATTATAATAATTCAGATCTACTTGTGTAAATAAATGGAAGTTGATTCCTTTACTTCCCTGCTTGCAGAAGACACAATGGTTCTACTGCTTCTACTGCTACCGCTGCTGCTAATGTAGGCATCAGACCCATAGTCCATGTTTGATTCAGTTTGGATTGCTGGTAATATACATGGGTATCATCATTTTTCCTATGAAATTGTGTCTCTGTGTTTCTAGAGATTTGCGATAACACATATGGATTATAATTGAATCCATGGAGTATTAAGCTGTTTTGCTGTGATCTGGATGCTGTCTTTGTGGGAGTTCAGCCATAGGCATGCAGAACTTTGATCATCACATGGCCCACAGCTCTTGATGCACTTTGACCTAGCGTTGAATAGATAATTTATATACAACACTACTGATGTACATTGTGCTTTATATAGGGATGTCAGAGAATTCCACCATGGATCTCGGTGAGGCCGAATGCCAGTGCATTCAGTGCCCCAAAATCCATGGCGGAACGAAGCCCCTGCCCCCTCCACGAAAGGTGCGCGAAACGGAGCACTTACCTGCTGCCGTCAGCGCTGACTTGTGAATGATGGCCGCATCTGCGGCCGCCATTCACTTCCTCATCATAGCCATTTGCATCTCTGCGGAGGCCGTGATAGGCTATGTAAGTATTTACATAGCCTATCATGACAAGCAAAACAAAAAAAGTGTACACAAATGGTGGTGGCTACGGTGGCCGCCATTTGTGTTCCTTTTTTTGACGTTTTGTCTTACGTAAATATTTACGTAGGCTATTACAGCGAAAAAAAAGGGAACGCAAATGGTGTAGTATTTGTGTTCCTTTCCCCCCCGCTGTAATAGCCTACGTAAATATTTACATAGGCTAAAACAGCGGGGGGAAATGGAACGCAAGTGGTGCCCACTACACCATTTGTGATCCCTTTCCACCCCCCACTGTAATAGCGTAGGATAAAATGGCGAAAAAAGGAATGCAAATGGCGGCGGCCGTAGCTGCCGCCATTTGCGTACGCTGTGGGTTTTTTTTGGCTTGCCATGATAGGCTACGTAAATATTTACATAACCTATCATGGGCTACCATAGGGACGCAAATGGCTTCCCTCTTCTCAAGACGCCATTTGCATCCGCACCAGCCCGGCAGCAGCTGGAGGCCCCACTGCGGGTTGGCTTGGCCGGCGGCTCTGTAGCCTGGTCGTGGAGTGGAGCTGGCTGGGCAGGATTCCGGGGGGAGGAATGCCTCCCCATCAGTTGAGGATTTCAGAGGGAGGAATGGAGCACCTCCCCACCACCACGGATGTCCCTGGATGAAACCAGGTAAGTGTTTCGTACATCCCTAGGTTTATACAGTTTCCTCAGCAAAAAGACAGGGACAATCTAAATTTCAACTGAGGGGGAGACAACAGAGTGAGGGATGAAGAGGAACGTAGGAAGCTGCCTTATACTGAGTCAGCCCAATGACCCATCTAGTCCAGTATTGTCAACACTGACTGGATCTCCAGGGTATCAGGAAGGCTTCTTTCCTAACCCTACCCCAGTATGCTAGAGATTGAACCTGGAACCTTCTGTGTTCAAAGCATTTGCTCTGTGATGGAGCTACAGCCCTCTCCCTTAAGGTAAGGGTAGCTCAGGATGCTGCAAGCAGATTTGGGGCTCTGCTGCAGCTGGAGTTGAGATTTGTCTCAATGGCAATGAGGACTGGATTATCTCTTGCTTGCATTGCTGCTGGATTCAACAAAGATGTAGGGATGTCAGAGAATTCTGCGACAGATCTCGGTGAGGCCAAATGCCAGTGCATTCGGCCCCCTGAAATCCATCGCGGAACGGCCTGCCACCCTCCTGCCCCCCGCGGATCCCCCCAGGACGAGACTTACCTGGGGTGGATGTTTCGCATGGCGGCAGCTCCAGTGGCGGCTTCGGCGGTGGCGGTGGCGGCTGGTTTTCCAACTGGCCGCCGCCGCCGCCATTTGCATTCTGTGTTTTTTTCTCCCCCCCCCCCCCGCCATAGACATGATAGGCTATGTAAAGACTTACGTAGCCTATCACGTCTGGGTAAAAAAAAAAAAGCCGCCATTTGCATTCCTTATTTTTGGTCGTCTTAGTCTACATAAATATTTATGTAGACTAAGACGATGAAAATAAAGGGGAACGCAAATAGCGCCCAGTACGCTATTTGCATTCCCCTTTCTTTTCTTCGTCTTAGTCTACGTAAATATTTATGTAGACTAAGACGACCAAAAATAAGGAACGCAAATGGCGGCGGCCATAGCCGCCGCCATTTGCGTACGTGTTTTGTTTTGTTTTTTGTTTTAACCCAGAGCCCTCCGCAGCCAGAAATCCGGCTGTGCACAGCCCCGGCCTGGGCCTGGCCGGCTGCTCTGCAGAGCCGCCGTGGAGCACAGCCGGCCGTCGAGGATTCCAGGGGGAGGGACAGAATGCCTCCCCCCCCCACAAACAGAATCCACGGAAAGGTAAGTGACTTTCATACATCCCTACAAAGATGTGCAATAAGTGATTGTGTCTATTTTGAATAACTGTCCATGGTGCTGAAAATCTGATTGTTTCAGGAGAAGTAGGGATAAATATCCATGACTGCATTTGAAAGTGGCAGGAAAGAAGCATGCCTTTTCTTTTCTTTTCTTTTCTTTTCTTTTCTTTTCTTTTCTTTTCTGGTCTCTCTCTCTCTACCTCTCTCTCTCTCTGTCTCTCTCTCTCTCTCTCTGTGTATTAACCACTATGCTAAATTGTTGCACTATAGGACCCCACCTGGATGAGCTTAGCTTAGCAATGTCTAAGCT
Source organism: Heloderma suspectum (assembly GCF_057233095.1). NCBI lineage: Eukaryota > Metazoa > Chordata > Lepidosauria > Squamata > Helodermatidae > Heloderma > Heloderma suspectum. Next base: position 26,858,452 of record NC_139469.1, read on the forward strand.
AACTGTCTGACTTACTCCCTACACTGTTACGTAATCACATTGCAGGGTAGCAGAAGTCCTATTATAGGCTCTGCCTTTCAAGTTATCCTACCCTCAGTTGAAATTCTGGACTTCACAATAAGTGATATGTGATGAAATGATCAAAGTCATTTATTTATTTTATTATTTATGTATTTATTGCATTTATATCCTGCCTTTTTTCCTCCTTGAGGAACCCAATGTGGCATACATATTTGGGCACATTTTTCAAAAGCACACATTTTTTCATGTACGTTTTTCAAATGCACACATGCTGTCAAACACACTGGGGGGGGGAACCACACTGCGAGCTCAGAAATGAACAGACGTCAACTGCAGGTTTCATCTGAGTCTGTGTTTGATCTGGAAGATGCAAATTGGGTAAATCTTGATCAAAAATGAAGTGAAACAATTTCTCATACATCCTTACCCTTTCCCAACTGGCAAATTTTACCAAGATTTGAAAATACTATTTTGCTGTATCACTGGGACCCTCCAAATTAAAATCATTATGTACACTTAGCTGTATACTATTTCTTGAAATGCCTTCCTTAAACTGATATGGAAAACTAGAGAGTTTTTTTTACAGCTTCTGCACAATTCTGAACAAAGCACCATTAAATCCTGTGCAATGTCCTTAAAGTCTTAGTAAATTTATCTGAAATGCCGGTCTCTGAATCAAAGCCAGAAATGTCCCATTAATTAGTGTAGGTGATGCAATCACTGCTTTTTAATTTGCTAGCCGATTAGAGTATTGACTGTTTACTTTATAAGGGCATTTTGATTTGTGACAGCTTATAAAAGACCATTATGTTTGATTTCCCCCCCTCTCCCCTCCTCTCTCTACAAGCCCTCTGGAATCTGAACTGGCAGCCTTAAAATATGGACCTAATTAGCTGCCTTGCATGATTTAACAAGCCCACCTTCTGCTACATTTCAAACTTGTACAACAGGGATTAAATATGCAAAAGGAGCAGAGAGGGTAGATAGTCTAACTGACAGTGACAAACAGGGCATGAAAAGTGTTGATATTATTGGAGAACATCTGCAGAGATGTCCAGGTAAAAGTCAGCACATGGGAGTCTGGGGGATGCAGAGATGAATATGCCCAATATACTAAAAAATGGAAGGCTTTGCCAAAGATGATTCATTGCAGCTAGTAGGAGGTCTCCACCAATCAGCAAAATGAAGAAAATCTATTTATTTTTATTTTCCAAGACTTGGTCTGAAGGCACACGAGGCAGCTGCCTTGCTGAAGCTAAGCAGGTCTGGGTATGGACATTGCTTGGAGGGGAGACCACATGGGAACCGTGTGCAGCTACCTTGAATTCCCTGATGGAAGAAAGGGATACAAGTGTAATAAATAAATATATTTATTTAAAACATTTGTATCCTGCCCTATATCATTAAGATTTCAGGGTGGCATACAGATATAATCAATGTAAACAGTATAAAAAATAAATAATTTAAACAGCTAAGCACATATTAAACCAGTAAACAAGCTAATACTAATATAAAAATCTAAAACAATAAAACAGTTAAAACAGTGTGCAACTTTTGGGAGTTCAATTAGCCCTGAAAGGCTTTGGTGAAAAGCCATGTTTTCATTTGGTGCTGAAACAAAGCCAATGTCTGTGCCAACTGGGCCTCCAAGGGGAGGGTATTCCACAACTGGGGTGCCCCACAGCAGAGAAGATCTTCTCCCACATCTCACCATAGCACATGTCTTACACTGGTAGGATGCAGAGGTGGGCCCCTCCAATGACTATGACAAATCTAAACCCAACAGACACAAAACAAATGTGTTTCCCAGATGGTTGGGTAATACTGGCTTCTACTCGAGAACGTTTTGCATCTACTGGTTTTGCCTGGGCTTAGAATCGTACAGTTGGAGGGGTTCTTATAGGGCAAGGGGTGCTGAAATATAGTCCTAAGTAAGGATATATGATTATGAAGCCCTCACTGTCCAGCCCAGGGAGAATCCATGGAGGGGCAATTCGGGCTGCTCAAGGCCCTGTGGAATCCTCTGAAGGACAGCTGCATCCGCTGGAGTTGGTGGAGCAGCTCTCCAGCTCCCTATAAGACATGATACGCTAATGGTGGCTGCCATTACCCTATTGTGGGAAAATACAGCCCTAAGTAGCAGCGGTAAGCTCACAATTGCAGATCTTGTTGTAATAACCATCATATATGTGGCCCTTACTCAATTCATGTACTTGTCTCTCCCCTCTTCATTCTAGGTTAGGGATGCACGGATCTGTCAATTTCAGTTTCTTTCCATTTCTCATTTTTCCAATCTTAAACTTGGTTCATCCTAACTATTGAGATTTTTTAGATTTTAAATGTGTACATTTTTTGTGCATATTTCTCTGAATAAATACATTTTTGTACGCTGCTTCGCCTAATACACACATTTTTTGCAAGCAATTCTCCTAATATAATGTAGTTTTGAACTACATTAAGTCTCTGTGTTGTTTTTCCTACCACACATTAACACAGGACCACCCCTCTTGAGTGTGCAAATTCTATACAGCCCTTCTAGGACATTGTGATTACTATAAAGCTTAAGTCACCATCAAAACCATAATCAAATAATACAATCTACCATAACATGTCTATCAGGTAATGTCTCACCTAGCAATAAGTTGGCCTTCATGAATATACACCAATTCATAAGTTCTGTTTTGTTTTCCTTCCTCTAGCTTAGCACATTCCAACAAAACTCAGGATTTTTTTTTTCTGAACCAACACACATTGTCAGTATCACTGTTGCTTCTTCACTTCATATATCTGATTATTATCAACAAATTTAGGTTTGCATGGGTATTTGGGCAATGAAATAGCATAGCACACCAACACAGAACTGGTGCCCTCCAGATTTATTGGACTACAACTCCTAGCATTCCTGACCATTGGACATGCCAGCTGAAGCTGATGGAAACAGAAATCCAACATATCTGAAGGGCACATCTGGAGGGATGGGCCATATAATAGCCAGGACTGAATATTCTAGTTTCTTTTCACACTCCAAACATTCATGTTGATGGCAAAGTGGGATGTGACGTTAATTGTGTGGATGCAATTATCATGTTTTGTTGTTGATGTTAGATAGCTAGCAGTTGTGGGGCAGGTAGAACAATCCCAAGCCTGTGGGGCTGGGGAGCAGGGGAGTTTAACTCTTTTTCTCCCTGCCATGGTTCTGACAAAAATCACCTTCCCATTGCCACAAATGGAAGGTTCCCTTGAAATGTAAATTGTAGCTTTGGATAAGCAAGTTTTGTCAGGACCATTGCAAGGAAAGAAAGAGTTAAACTCACTCTCCCCACCCCAAGTCCCAAGACTGCTCTGGATTCTCTCAGTGGCTACTGACATACAACAAACACTAACATGTATGTTAATTGCATTCACACAATTAACATCATATTCAGTGTAGTCCCAGCATCACAGACACCCTGGGAAAATTACATTACCTAGGCTCCATGGTTGCCTTAGCAATGTGCCAACAGGAACCAAGGAGGAAGGTATTCAGTGTTACCACCAGGCCAGGAAGGGAGGAAGGGGGCAATAGGGTTTGTGGAGTTATTGGGTGGTGGCCGTGCTCATGTATTAAAACACTTCTGATTATATAAATGGGACCTAGGGATGGTGCAGGTACCCAGCTCAGTCTGGGAGTCAAATAGACTCCCCCCAATCGTGCCTCCAGCAACACCAGACAGGCCCCTCAACGAATTCAGCCTCGGATGGCCTTCTCTCTGTCCCATCAGCCAGGACAGCTAGGCTGGTGAGGACGAGGGAGAGGGCCTTCTCTGTGGTGGCCCCCACTCTGTGGAACTCCCTCCCTAGGGAACTCTGCCATGCCCCCTCTTTAATGAGCTTCTGCCACGCATTGAAAATGTGGTTGTTCAGGCAGGCATTTGGGGTGGGTTAGGGTATTTTTTAGAAATACGATGTTTTAATGTGGAATTTTATTGTTATGAACTGTTGTATTATTGTACATCGCCCAGAGTGGCTGGTGACCAGCCAGATGGGCGATTAAGAAATTTAATAAATACATAAATAAATGCCCACTGAGCTGCTGCCCCAGCTCCCCCTGCCCCCGGGCTGGCCAAGCTGCCCTCACCTACTCTGAGCCATCTGTCTTTCCCACGGTCACCATTTTGTGGGGAAAATGGCAACACAGGATCTTCTGTAAATTTAAAGTTGAGCACATAGCAGCTGTAAAGACCCCATCTACACAATATTCCAGGCATAAATGGGCCATTTACGGAAGTTCTTGAGTCACCATTTCCCCCTGCAAAATGGTGACCGTGGGAACAACAGGTGCATGCGGATGGGTCAGGGTAGGTGTGGGCAGTTTGGTGGGCGTGGAGGGGGCATGCAAGTGGATCCAGAGGTGTATGAGTGGGAGAAGTGGCTTGGCGTGAGCCTGGAGGACCCGGATGGGGGGGTGGCATCTGTCCATCCCCATTGGGAGCAGGGCAGGATCCAGTCTGGGCTCACAATAAAGCAAGCCATCCCTTCCCCCCCTTTTATTTTTTGTTTTTATTTTAAAAAATGGGTCAGTTTGTCACTGCCAATTTGAAGTCAAAGTGGAGGGAGGGCAGTTGCTCATCAGTACTTCTCCCCATGTATAAATCAATACAATGCTTGAACACAGAAAGGGAATGCCATTGTTTACTTAATTTGGCCAACTCTGAACGTTTCCATACGGCTTCTCTAGGCAGGCATCTAATGCAAAGCATTCTTGCCTCTGTGCTAAATTGCTTTTAAACAACCCAAGAATGGCCTTTTCCTTCCAAAGTGTCTTTTTTTACTCTTTTACTACAATCAGAGGTTTTCATGCATTGATGGGCTGAGAAGTGAAATGGGCATTTAGTGTGAAGTATCTTTATTACTCCGACAAAGAGAAAGCCATTTTCACAATTACATTGATTTTGCCGAGGGGATGGAAACGTAATTGTATCCAGCACCGTGCAAGACGGGTGCATTAAACTACAGACCAGTTTGTTATGAGAGATTAATAGAGAAAATGGGAAGCAATTTTGATATGGAGAATAACATTTATGTCTGTAAAAATTACAGTCCAGAGAAGCCAAATAAATACCACCTCTCTTATTTATGGTTTATGCCAGGGGCAGGCAACCCAGTGCCTTACCAATGTTTTGGACTACAGCTCCAATAATCCTTGACCATTGGCTGTGGTGGCTGGGCCTAATGGGAGGTGTAGTCAAAAATCCGGAGGGCCTCAGGTGGTCTACCCCTGGTTTACACCTACTTTCCCAACAAAACTCCTGGGCTTTCAATCAGCTACATGGCAGCCAGAAATGCGACAGGTGAAGGCTTCTCCACCATTTCATATCCATGGCAAGATGAGCTGTGCCTGGTGGATTTCTGTCCATACAAGAGGCCTGCCAGGGGAAGAAACAAAACAGGATGGAAACTCTTTTGTGCAAGAGGAACCCAAGGAAACTCTGCAGGCCATATGCAGAAACTCTGAAGGCTTGATTAGGGATGCAGGCTGGAGGTTTGCTGTCTTTGGCTTAAAGACTTACCTTGAGACAGGGCAGAGCATTTTCCTGCCTGAGATTGGATCTATTAGACCCAGAATCCCCCAAGCTGGAAATTGACACCCGACATGTCCTTTGAGCTCACCAGTTGAATGACACATGGAATATCAGTAGTCCCAATCCATGTTCCCACTAGGAAAATATGTTCTGTCGAGGAAGCTCCCTCTATGGATGGGGGAGAAATCCATAAAGTTCGGATTGTTTTAAAAAAATGTTTTTGCACTTTCGAACTAATACACAAACTGAAATGCCCATCTCCTTTGAAACGTGCACATCTCAGAATTTTGTGGTTGAGTTCTGCAATCAAGGAATGAGTACAAAACATGCATACCGTAAATTAAAGGAAAGCACACACAGAAATATGAATGTTCCTGAAGGTAACATCAAAATGCATTATATTCAGACATTTGCTAGCAAAAGAAAGTGCATATTAGGCAAAATTGCATACAAAGTAATGTACACAGTTTCATTCAAACTTTAAAAATAAACGGCGCAAGCAGCTCTGGAAGTCTTCAGGCTGAGAAGAGGGCTCTTACAATTTGGGAGTAAGTAAATATGTAACGACATGCACTGCCCCCACCTGTTCACAGAAGTGGTTCCTCATACTGCTAGGGTGATGAATATAGCAGGCTGCACTGACGGAGATGAAAAGGTGGAGCGGGGCCATTCCACCAGCTCTACTGAAGACTACCCCTGTGAAGGCTCCTTCTCCCTCCATCCCAGCAGGCTGTGCTGAGGGAGAGGAGAGGGAGAGCAGGGCCATTCCACAGCCTGGCCCGAGGAATGTTGCCAGCACAAGTGAGGGGGCAGTGACTCTGCCATCACCCACCCACCCATGCTCACTCACTTGCTGTCTTGGCCGGCCAGCCACTCCTCGCTTTGCTCCCTTCCTCCCCTGTGGCAGCCACCACTGCCCCCCCCCCCGGTTCCCCTCACTCTGCCCATCCTATGTGGGGCTATCTTGGCTGTTGGGGAAGGAAGCATTGGGGAGCTTCTGCAAGGTGGGTGGGAGTGGGGTCAGGGATACCCTTCCATGGCACTTCAGTGGCACCTCCATTTCCATTGCAGGGGGGTGACCTCTTGCAGGAGCCCCATGGCTGGGGCACAACCTGCACAAGGTGGGAGGCCAGGCAAGCAGGAGCAAGCAGTCAGCCGGGCTCACCGGGCAAGAGAACGGTGGGACGGGGGCTGTGGCCACAGCTGAGCCAGCAGGGAGGCAGTAATGGGCCCTCCTGGTGGGGGTGAGGGAGGGAGACTGGGGCAATTTGCTCCTTTTCCCACTCCTCCACCTGCTGCAGGTGCATGACCCCATGCATGACCCCTGAGGGATACATTCTTCTCCCTCTCTCAAAGTGCTAGAACCAATGGGGTCATCCTATGAAGCTGATTAGTGGGAGATTCAGGACAGATAAAAGGAAGGACGTCTTCACACAGCGCCGAGTTCATGGAATTTGCTACCACAGGAAGTAGTGATGGCCACCAATTTGGATGGCTTTAAAAGGGGGTTGGACAAATTCCTGGAGGAAAAGGCTATCAATGGCTAGTAGTCCTGATGGCTGTGTGCTACCTCCAGTACCAGAAGCAGTGAGCCTATGTACACCAGTTGCTGGGGAACATGGGCAGGAGGGTGCTGTTGTGCTCATGTCCTGCTTGTGGGTTTCCTTGTGGGCAGCTGGTTGTCCACTGTGTGAAAAGAATGCTGGACTAGATGGGCCCTTGATATGATCCAGCACAGCTCTTCTTAGGTTTTTATGTTCTTCTGTGTAATGGTAGGGTTGGCTCCGCCATTCCACCAGCCCAGCTGAGAGATTTCATTTCCCTCCTGTTCCCTCCCCATTCCCTTTTCCTTGTGTGTTGTGTCTTATTTGCATTGTAAGCCTGTGGGCAGGGACTGTCCTTTTGGCTGGGGAGCAGGGTCAAAATGCTTTAAATACATAAAGGTGTTGAGTCTCATGTGCTTATGGCCCCAGCTGGGGCAGATGGCTGTACTGCCTTGAAGAAAGTTGAATCACTCTCATTCAAGAGCAATCCAGTGGTCCCTTGGGGAGCGTCCCAGGGTCCTCAGGATGGTTTGGAAAACCCCTTTGACATTGGAGACCATGTTCTGACAACGGAGACAGTATTCTGACCTCGGAAGGGGGAGTTGGGGATCTGTGCCCTGCCCCCACCCCTTCGCAGCTGGTGCAGAGAAAACCATGCTGGTTGCCTCTCTGAGGTTGAAAAATCGACCTTGGAGAGGGGGAAATGTGGGGGGTGCTGGTGTGTGGGGAGGGCAGGAGACTGGAGAGGCCCGGATAAGATTTAGCCTGAGCCTTGTCCAGCCTCCCCTTGAAAAGCCTGTCTAGCAACCCCCCCACCCAAAGATCGGAGGGTGGGGAGGCAAAGATCACCTCCACTGGTCCTCCTGTCCTACCTGCTTCAGCCTGGCAGGGCATTGGAACCTCGGCAGCCTCTCAGTTCAGAAGCTTCCAAGCAGCGATGGCACAGTCCATAGGCACAGTCGTCATCTTGCTTTATTTGTCAAACCAAAGAAACCCGGACTGTCGATTGTCATCCCTGTTTGCATGAGGCACCTGATGAATGTGTGAAGTCAAAAGTCCCACCTCCCACTGCACTCCCTCATCCTCTCCTGAATTTATATGTGTGGATCTGCATGTTCATCCCATGAATCCTGTCAGCAGCTACCAAAAGTATAGCAGCTGACAATGTTAAGGGTGCATGATAATTGGTAAGGAGTCTTCCTCCTTGTTCTTTCCAAGGCCTTTCCGTCACTCCAACAGATCTGACCTTTTCAACAGAAGAATCGTATTTACTTGCAAAAACCAAACACTGCTGCAAAGCACAAGGGAAGCCAAATCACTATTTTGTGGCTGGCTGTTGCCCTTGGCTTGCCTAAAATATTTTACTTCTCCTGTATTGTATTGTATTGTATTGTATTGTATTGTATTGTATTGTATTAGCTTTCTATCTTTGGATGTTGCAGGAGACTGAGAGGGGGTGGAATCTGACGGAGTCCCCTCCTCCCCGCTTGGCCTCCTGGACATGGCTTGCCAAGCCACCGGGCCATTCGCTGAGCACAGTGCAGTCTGCGAGCGACTGGCAGCTACCTGTCCCCTTGCCAAGCTGCTGTTTTGTGAAAAAATGGCAACTCTGGGTTTTCTGTGGAAGCAATGTTGTGCAAATGGCAGCCATAAAGGAGCTGTAATTACAGGCCATCCCTATTTCTCTCCCACCTTTTAGGTCAGGGGTGGGCAAGTTGTGGCTCCCCAGATGCTGTTGGACTGCAAGTCCCATCAGACCCAGCCAGCGTAGGCAGTGATGAGGGCTGAAGGGAGCCCAAAAGTTCAGAAGAGCCCTGCTGGATCAGACCAAGGGTCCATCTAGTCCGTCAGATCAAGGGTCCATCTCGTCCAGCATTCTGTTCACATAGTGGCCAACCAGTTGCTCATGGGAAACTCACAAGCAGGACTCAAGTGTAACAGCACCCACCCACCCATGTTCCCCAGCAACTGGTGTACATAGGTTCACAGTCTCTGGTACTGGAGGTAGCACACAGCCATCAGGACTAGTAGCCATTGCTACCAGGAAGAGGGCCTTTTCTGCTGTGGTACCCTGGCTGTGGAATGAGCTTCCTGGAGAGGTTCACCTGGCACCTACGTTGTACTCCTTCCAGTGCCAGAGGATGACCTTTTTATTCTCCCAGGCATTTTAGCATTTTAGCTTCCTAGTCTTTTAGCTTTGGTGTGTTACATCTATATTTTAAATCTCTGCATTGCTCCTAGGTTTTATTCTGGTTGTATTGCTATATTTTGGTTTTAATTCTTTCATATGTTATATTGTTTTATCCTGCACTTTTTGGTTTTAAATTTTGTGAACTGCCCAGAGAGCTGTAGCTATTGGGCAGCATAGAAATGAAATAAATGAAATAAAATAAAAATAATAGCTTTTCCTCCTGGGATTTGTCCAGCCCCCTTTTAAAGCCATCCAAATTGGTGGCCATCACTACATCCTGTGGTAGCGAATTCCATAGTTTAACTTTTGCTGTGTGAAGAAGGACTTCCTTGTATCTTCCTTTTAGAGAGCTACAACCTGCCCAACTATGTTTTGGGGATTCAATCCCGCAAGACAGCTTATGAACCAATTAGTAAAACAGCATATTAACTTTACAAGCTTTGAAAACAATATTAAAAGATAAAAACATTAAGTTAAGTAATATTCAAATAACAGCAGCAGATAAAATTGTTGTTGTTGTTGTTATCACAGTGCAATGAAAAAAAATCATGGGAATAAAGAAATGTTTAGGGCTGTTTTAAAGCCAGCAAAGAATGGGTCATGTGTATTTCCCTGGAAAGGATATTCCACAGAGGGGGAGCCACCACAGAGAAGACCATGCTGATCACAAACCTAAGCATCCTTGCTGTCGGGCCAGAGAGTCCAGCAGCAATGCCAATCTTAAGGCTTGGGCAGATGCATATGGGCATAGGTGATCTTTCACATAGCCTGGTCCCAAATCATTTAGAGCTTTAAAGGCTTTTGGGATTTTGTATGCACCCCATTTGCCTTTGGTCCTGCCCCCAAATGCCCTCAGCCCCACCCACCACTGGAATGTGGCTCATGAGAGCATCCCTGAAACGGCATTTGGCCTTCGGGTTGAAAGAAGTTCAACACCCTGCTTTTGGGACACCATATTAAAAATTTGTTGTGGTGGGTTTCTTGAGCTGTCACAAGGGATGTATGGATTTTGTTTAATCAGTTCCATGTGTGTTTAATGGATGGTCAGCTGTCTTTTGTTCCATCATCTGCTCATTGATGGAATTTTATTTTCCCTTTGGAAAAACATGCAAAAATGTCCACCACAATTTATGTAGCTTTCGCCAGTACGCCATATTTTGTGTATTTTTCTCAGTTCAGCATACCGTCAAGTACAGTGCATACAAAAGGAGTGCTACACAGAAGAGGTGGAAGCAAGTTCTGAGACGTATAAAATGTTTGTTTCTTTTTTAATGCCTTATATATTAGCATATTTTCCACTAACTTTCATACTTTTGTACAACTAACTTAGTGTATAATTCTGGAAAGTAAAAACAGCGTGAAAACAGTGTAATACATCACAGTTCTCTAATCATGAGGTTCGAGGGTCATTTATGGTGGTAGACTATCCCTGTCCAGGAATGGGTGTAGTTGGTGCACCAGCCAAAGCTGGGCATGGGCGCCTTGAACCACTGAGTGAGGACACCTGGAGATCTAGTGACAAAGATGGATCCAGGAGCACCCCCGGACTATGTTCCTGTTCCTGCAGAGGGAGTGCAACCCATCCCGAACAGGTGAATAACCCAGTTCCTGGACTTGGGAACCACCCAACCATAAGGTCTCTGTCTTGTCAGGATTCAGTTTCTGTTTGTTAGCCCTCATCCTCATTCTGTTTGCTAGCCCTCATTGTTGCATCCAGGCACTGGTTTAGAACATATGTAGACTCTCCCAATTCAGATGTTACAGAGAAATAGAGCTGAGTGTCAAGGAGGGATCTCACGGGTGCCCAACTGGGTCTGGGAGTCCATCAGACTCTGCCCTGCTTGCCCCCTGAACCCAGTTTGGCAACCTGCTGCCCCCGGCCTCTGAGCCACATGAGTAGCTAGGACTTGCCGGACCATCTGCTTGCACCCAGCATCCATGCAATTCTCCATGAGATCTCCATGCATTCTCCATGCAAGCCTCCATTTTGACAGAAAGTGGGGGCTCTAGATTTCTGTATATCTAATGTTGCACACAATGTCAGCTGCAAAGGGCCATTTCTGCCCTTTTTGTATATGTACTTTTGTGGAAATGGCCCTTCATGGCCACTGTTGTGTGCAACATTGGATATATGATCATCTAGAACCCCCATCTTCCATAAAAATGGAAGCTCACATGGAGGATGGGTGGCTGCAGGGTGCTCCTGGACAACTCGATGAGCCCTCCAGGGGTTCACACAGCTCAGCTTGGGTGGGTGAGTGGCTGCAGCAGCACCTCAAACACCTGCCGAACTCAGCTGAGTCCGTCCATCCCTAGTGTCATGGGGATACTGATGATACCTTGTCCCAAATCTCCTAATGACCACTCACAATGGCTTTATATAAATGTAAAACAACATTGAGACAGAATAGTGGACCTGTTGCAATCTGCAGTTTAACTGCCAGGTGGAACGAGGCACTGCCACCCAATGTTATTCTCTAGAACTGACCCCATAAGAGCTGAATCACCATAAAACAGTGCCCCCTACTTCCAACTCTCAGAATTGGTTCAGAAGGATACCATGAGCAGTGGTATCAAAAGCTATTGAGAGATCAAGAAGAATTAACAGGGTCCCTCTCCCAAAGAAGGCCACCTATCAAGGCAACCAAGGCTGATTCCATCCTGGCCTGAACAGACTAGAAGAGATCAAAGTAATCTGTTCCATCCAGGAGTGCCTGTAGCTGAGAAACCACCACTCTCTCAAGCACCTTACCCCCAAAGGGAGTACTTATGACACAGCAAAAGTTAGTATAAATCTCTAAATCAAGGGACATTGTTGTGGTTGATGTTGTTTTCCAGGAGTGGTCACACTACCACCTCCTTCAATGCATCAATGCATCATTTCCACAGTGATGTGTTCCTCACTCCCCTGATCCAGCCAGTCAGTCCCCCAAGGCTAGCTCAATGAAGCCATGAAGGGCAAGGGTCTAGAGAACATGTGGTAGGTTGCACAGATTTTCTATCTATCTATCTATCTATCTATCTATCTATCTATCTATCTATCTATCTATCTATCTATCTATCTGTCTACCTATCTATCACATTTTATACCACCCTCTGTCCACAACCTCAGGGTCCCAAAACTGAAACTGGTCCCAAAACATAGGAGAAGACAATGCACTGGACACCTCAACAGGCACTGTAACGATCAACATATGAGACCAGACTGGCCTCACTCTTGCTATTAAATTCTTCTTGGGAGGCAGGGAAGCTCTTGAGCCCCTGGCCAATAGGGCAGGTCAGTGTGTGCTGCCCTCCAGCTCTGCCATTCCAACACAGCTGCCAGTTGGAGCAGAGTGATATTCATGATCATAAGAACACAAGAAGAGCCATGATGGATGAGACCAAGGGTCCATCCAGTCCAGCATCCTATTCACACAGCAACTGGTGTACATAGGCCTCTAATACTGGAGGTAGCATATAGTGATCTGGACTAGTAGCCATTGGTAGCCTTCTCCTCTTTCTGATGGGTGTGTGTGTGTGTGTGTGTGTGTGTGGAGCAAGGTCTCTGCAGCTGCTTTGTCTCTGGAGTTTGTAAAAAGATCATTCTTGTCTCCACTAAATGCATCTTTCCCCAATCCTCCATTCCAAAATATTGCATTGTATCAGAAAAGACAAGATCACACCTACTACTGTCAATCAAAGACCGAGTCCTTTAATATACCCAAGTTACCCAGGTTCCATAACAGTGAAAAGATGATGAAACTCACTTGTTGTAGGGAGGAGGGTCTGAAGATATACAAGGCTTTCCACTTTCATAGGAAATGATTCACCACCTTATTTAAAATAAAAGGTTTTAAATTTAAGCCTCTCCAGGAGACTGTGATAGCTGGAGCATTTTCTTTCTCCAATTTATCCTTTTCACATTTAACAAGGAAAATATATTCTGCAAAGAGCACGGTGCCTGGTAGAAGTTCATTTTCACATCTTCACCCCAATTAGTTGAGTCATTTTCATTGACAAAGGGTCAGAGCTGAGCTGTAGGCAGTTTGTGGAGCCAGGAGTCAAAGCCAGGAAATACTTCAGAGCTAGTACGGACTGTCTTTGCCACAGGAAGCTTTTAAAGCCCTTCCTAGAGAGGAGAGACTATGGAGAGTCTAGGTGGATGAAGTCATCAGGCTGAAATGTGAAAATGCAGATTCTTGTGGGATATTTGCATGCAAATGCACATGCTCAGAATTGCACACTTGTGAAAGTGCACACTTTTGTGACCATGAACACAAGTTCTGGAACTTGTGAAAATTTCCCAAGAATTGGGTTCCTGTTCCTGTTCGTGGTTGTGAATGGGACATGTTTACATGATTTGAGAACAGGAACAAAATTCTTGTAGATCCCTACCAGACAGGGCCACAGAACACACATCTGTGGGTTCCTGGATCTAGCTTCAGAATCTCCAGATGCCTTCGGGTTGGAGAAGCTTAGCCGATGGTGGTGACATTACAGGAGCGCAACCAATCACTGTCAGAAGCTTTCTTGCCAGAAAATCCATCAGCACATCGTAACAGAGATTTATCCCTTCTATATAAGTGGCACTTCTTCCTTCCTTTTTTTTTTTTTTAAGAGACAAGTGACCTAGTTTGGACAACACATGGAAATGCCTTGCTGTCTTCAAGTATTTATGCAATAATGAATGATATAGAGTAGGGTTAATTTGTTTGACAGAAGGGCACAAACTGAACTGCCTCTCAACTAACATCAGAATGGATTGGGATGAAATGTCATAATACACTCCTTCTTTACGGATCATGCGAGTATTTCCTCTCTGGTTGAGCAGTGATGATGTGACAAGTGAAGCTGTAACACCACTGATCAAACTGTGATGCTTTCTCGCTCTCCCTCTTTCCAAAGATTACTTAAATTGGGATGACCTTATGTGTCGGCTTAGCCCGTCAAAGCTTCAGTATGTGCCACTAAGGCCAATGTGCCTGTCTTTGATAATGAGTGGACTGAATAATCAGGAGCTCTGATGATAGGAAGCAGACACCCAATGTGGACCTATAAAATGGTGGATAATGGCCGAGGGCGAGTAACGTTGCCAAGCAGGATTTGTGGATTATCATGGATAATGAACTCAACAATAAGATGCTATGGCACAAAAGGCCTACAGTTCTGTAGGTTGCATTTATTAACACATGCATTGCATTGAAAGTATGGGAGAAAGGGAAGAACGGAGCATACCGAACCACAGTGAATCAAGAATCCAATCCTGTCTACTTTATTTCCCCACCTGCAGGGTAAATATAGGAAGGAGGTAGGGATGCCTGAGGATTTAATTCCAAATGGACTCAGCACCTTGGATAACACATTTAGAGCTTTGGCTGGTTGTAACCCAAACCCAGAATGGAATTACCATCCCTCCAGAACTGGAGTCACCGGCTGTCACTGACTCAACTGCCTACAACCTATACACTTAGGGCGCAATCCTATTCAGATAGGCGGCCGCCTCTGAACTCGGAGGCGACCGCCTATCCAGTGCAGAGCAGGAGAAGCATGGAGGGGATCATTCCCTCCGTACTCCTCCTGCCCTACATTTTCAGCTAGACAGCCGCTTTCGGCTGTCTAGCTGCGAGAGGGCAAAGGAGGCTGCTGGATGAACCATAGGATGTATCGTACCAGCATTTCTGCCCTCCCCGCCCCGGAATGCCCCCCTGGCATGCCCCTTTTCAGCTGCTCCGCGCTCCTCTTACAAAAACGGAGGATGGGGCTGTTGGAGGCAGTGCAGAAGTGAGGGGAGGTCAGTTCCTGGAAAATCACATATCCTATGACCATCTAGCTGCTGACTAGGATTGCTCCCTCCATTGCTAAACTCACAAAATCTGGCCAACTTCCAGTTCCTTTAGACCTCCTCCTCCTCCTCCTCCTCTTCCTCTTCCTTTTGGGTAGAGGTGAGACTTGCCCACAGACCACAAAGGAGAATTCCGGGATTTTGGGCTTGCTTGAAGTGGCCAGCAGCATGTCCCTCCCCCCACAACTGAAGGTAGCAGCAAACTCAGAAGTCCCTGTTTTTGGCTTCCATTGTGAAACCTGAAGCTCCCCCTTCAGAAAGTGAGATGAGTTAGTCTAGATTTTTTTTTTTTTATCTTTGTAAACCAATCAGAGAGCTTTGGCTATTAGGCTACTATTAGGCAGTATAGAAATGTAAACAACAACAACAAGAACAAACACAACAACATTGTGTGGGTGTTGGAATCTCACAGTGGCTGGAAGCTCACCTTTTAGGACAAACAAACAAAGTTATAATCAACCCTGAGTGCTCATTGGAAGGACAGATACTGAAGCTGAAGCTCAAATATTTTGGCCACCTAATGCGAAGAGAAAACTCCCTGGAAAAGACCCTGATGCTGGGAAAGATTGAAGACCAAAGGAGATGGGGATGGCAGAGGATGAGATGGCTAGATAGCATCACCGATGTAATGAATATGAACTTGAGCACACTCAGGGAGAGAGCAGAGGACAGGAAGGCCTGGCGTGCTGTGGTCCATGGGGTCACGAAGAGTCGGACACGACTTAATGACTGAACAACAACAGGGAGTGCCCTGAGACTGCAGAAATTACTACCTTGTTTTTGGTGGCCCCATTGCACTTCCAAATGGTTGGCACTTGACCACTCAAATTTGCTTGTTAGAAGGCATAATGATATTGCTGGTGCAACCATAATAGTTAAGACTGTTGGTGTTGGAGCATTGAGATCCTAGCTCAGCCATGAAATTTACTGTGTGACGTTAGATTAATCACCCCTTCTATTGTACCTCACAGGGTTGTTGTGAGGATAAAGTGGATTCCTCTCATCCATGTATGACTTTCTGAGCTCCATGAAGGGAGGTGCAATGCGATGTGAATGATGATTGCACCATTTCAGTATCAAGTCTGCTCTTCTCGCACATTGGCATTTTCTTTTCATATTTAAGCCTCCTTAATAACACTTTTAGTTTTTACTTTAATTAGTTTTCTTCTGATAATACAACAGCTTCTCTGGGAAATTAAAAAAAAAAGTTTGACTCCTCCATAGCTGCTGTTTTCACCAGCAGGCAGGCAGAGCTGTAATGCTGGGAAAATGTTAAAATATTTGATGAAGCAAAACACATTTCTTCAGTTCACAAGTTATTTAATATTCCCTTAAAGCAAGCATAGTTCCTTACTACAAAGAAGCTGAGCATATTAAAGTGCACCTGGAACAAGTGCATTTGAGCGGCTGCTTTTTATGTTGTTATAATTGGAATCTATATTTCTTTTTAGGGGAAACTATAAAAAGCATTGCCTGTGCATTTCCGAGTATTTGTTACAGGTTACAGCTGAATCTTCAGGTCTTTGGCCAATGGGCCAAACATTTTCCATTTGCAATTTTGGGGCAGCAACTAGCCATTTTGGTGTTTGTTCCCAAACATACATTGTGTTTTCCCATTGTGTCAACATAGTAACCTTAAAAAAAATCATTTTCCATGTCTGGATGCTGCTTCTTCCCCCACTCTGAATTAGTCATATGTAGGGATGTCAGAGAAATCTGCAATGGATGAAAATTAATTTCATTTAATTTATCCTGTTTCCATACAGCCCAATTGTCAGGGTGGACACTGAGCCCTTAGAATCCCAGAGTAGTTCTGATTCTGAGGAAGAGGAGCCACTCCTGGGAGAGGAGCGCGCTCATCCTTCCCTGGGCCAACAGCTGACAGAGATTCCTCCCACCGGCATTCCTTGTATAGATAGCAGTCATGGGAGTGACAGAGCGCGGGAAGCAGACTTGCTGGATGCACGACGCCAACACAGGGAGCGGCGCCAAATGGAGGGCGCGGAAAGGAGGTGTAGTGCCTGGTTGGCGCGCAAACAACAGTTGCGCCCAGAGAATCCAAGGGAAAAGGGGAGGGACTCTCCCTAGCCCATAAGTTCAGGGTCTGCCAGTGATTCTCAGAGCCGACCCCCTGTTTCCAAGTCATGCGGGTTCCGTGGACTTGCAGACTGGTTTTTAATTTCAGGGTAGTGGGAATTTGAACGTATCTGCACTTGTGCTAATATGCATTAGTACTAACGTGCACTTGCTCAAGCCCTACAGAATTCTCATACATCCCTAAAAAAAATCTGATTCCGTGAAAGATGAAAGATGCCTGACAATCCACCAGACACAGACAGAATGAAAGATGCCTGACAATCCACCAGACACAGACAGAATGGATTGAACAATGTCTGTACATCTGTAGTCATATGGCTAAAGTTCACACAGTAAACACAATGATGACACAATGCTGCATAGTAGTGATGTGTCAGGTTTTCTGATTCCCCCAGCGCACACACTCAGGCAGTCTGATACTGGACACCCAAATCAGTGAGATTTCTTTATTGCAGGAAATCCGACAGCAAAAGCTTAATGGTTACACTCTTCAGAAATCATATAGCTGATGGTCAGTAATTCCAGAACAGTCCAAAGCTAAATACTACTAACGTGACTGAGATCCTCATCAACATGGTTTCCTAGTTGCCATCTCGATGGTTCTGAACACAAGGGAAGGGACTCTGCATAACTAACCCAGGCAATCCTTACATGGGGTTCCAAACCCCATACAAGGAATGAGAATGATTCCTGGAATGACCCCTCAGTCAATCAAGGGATACATTCTTGAAAGGCCTAAACAAAACCACACCCATAGAGAGTCCAACTTTGAATTTTTTGTGGATAACTCCAGGCTACATGGTCAAGGCCTAAAAAGGTCAAGGGAAGGGTAAACCCAGACACACAGGGAGTTCCGTGCCACCACTTTCACAGTGGCAACTCCACACTGCATGCATCCAGGCAGAGAAAAGTCCAGAAGTCATAAATCAAACCCAGCCTGCCAGTACGCTGAGCTGACGACCAAACAAAGACACACAATCCACAGCAAAACAAGAGCTGACATCTATGAAAAGCCTCACAGCACTTTTCATGGCACAACAGATGAACTTACCCTGGGTGAATTTATTTATTCAGACAGCAATGAACTTGACCATGTGAGCTCAGATGAGAGTTCTCATTTAAGACAAAATCTTATTCCTGAATATGAATTTCTGTGCATGTGTCATATCAAGCATTCTCGGGTGCTTTATTTGGGAATCATGTAGTGCAACATGATGACATGCAACACCACATTATGCCCCCCCCTTTTGACTGGTTGTTTCCACGTGGCCTGCCTGTGTGATGTTGTCATGTGATGTTTACTTGCCATTGCAGATATGAAGCAGGTCCCTGTAGAGCCCTCCTCGCTCCCTACGGAGCGAGAGCTGTGGTGGCCATGATGAGGGAAGTAGTTAAGGAGACCCTTCAAGTACTTTGCAAGCGATCTAGGCCATAGGATGACTTAAAATTTAGTTGGGGGTTATCTGTGTACTACTTTATTGCACATGCTCTGAAGCTTGCAATATATCCTGAACTTAATAGCAAATCTGTACTATATTGGTCAGGGCTCGCTACAAAGATGAACATTATCATAGAATCATAGAATCATAGAATAGTAGGGTTGGAAGGGGCCTACAAGGCCATTGAGTCCAACCCCCTGCTCAATGCAGGAATCCAAGTCAGAGCATCAGACAGATAGAGCATTATGACAGACGAATTCCAACCAGGGATATATGGACTGTATAAAATCCGCTCCATCTGTGTTTCGTGGATAGTCAGGTGCCTTTTGTTCTGTTGTCTGCCCACTGACGGATGTAAACACAAATAATTACATAAGTATTTACGTAAGTATTTACGTAACTTACCTTAGTACGTAACATTTAACATATTCTCCCCCATTTCATCCAATGTTTCCTCAGCAGAAATGTATGTATTTTCCTACAGATTTATATGTGCAAATTTTGGGAAAGTAAAAAAAAAAAAAAAAAAAATCATCTGAAAGTCCACAGACTCTTTGTGGCCTGAGGGGGCCACTCCTCAGTGGATTCTGCAGGTTGGATTCTTAGAAATCTGAGCTCATTTTAGTCCATCTTCAATTTCTCCAGCATCCCTAGTTCAAACCAATGAGCCAACTAATTGTAAAATTTGGTGGCATCACTACTATGTAGCCAAACAGATTTGGCAAAGTGATGTTATCACTGAAGGCAAATGAGGACAATTGAGAGTGAGGATAATGCTTCCTTGGTTAATTACATCATGGCGGATCATACCCAACCCAGGATCACACTGAGAACAGGGTAATGTTCACCCTGCTTACCCAGGATAATGTTGACCCAGGGTAATGCTCATCCCTCTGGAATCTGTTTAGAAGTGAGTGGTATATAAATGCTGTCAATAAATTAATAATAATGTCACAGCAGCATGCAGTCGGTTGGATTTAGTTATGTAATGACAGTATTTAGGGCAAGTGAAAGCAACTGAGAGTGAGGCAAGTGTGGCTACTATAAATGATCAAGTGAACACTTCTACAAGAAGAGCTACAAAATAATTGAAAAGGGGAAGCATTTCTCAGCATTGCCAAAACATATTCACAAAAACTGAGTAGCTGTGGCTCAGCTCAGCTGTAATTGAACCTTGGAGCAATTTTCTTCTCCCCCCCCCCTTTCTCAATTGATACCAATATTATTATTGTTGGCTAATGAGAAATTAATGTAAATTCTAATGAAACTCCATGGCCCTAGATAGAATAACTCAAGTGTTTATTTCCCCGGTGATGAAGTAGACTCTCCAATTAAAATGTAGGAAGAAAAATTAATCCTTTTTTAATGTTTTTTTTTTTCTTGTGAGGATTAGTATCACATTTATGGATTGTTTATTAGGTATATAAATTGCTTGGGCAATGAGATTGATGGCATGATACAGAAGAAAGGGAACAATAATATGATACAATCTGACATCACTTAAGTACGGAAATCAAGGTAAGTACAGAAAACAGAACCCTAAGGTGCTACTAGCTCAACTGGATGATTAGATGCCAAGCTTGGATGACTGGTACCCAAACTTTTGGTAAGCTCTGTTTATCAGAAAACATTTGAGTGAGCTGACTAGGATGGAGGAAAGGTGGGATGTGACTATAAATGATTCCTAGACCACATTAATATCAAATCTGCTCTGCCTGCAAACTGCCTTTTTCTTTTCATACAGGCTGTGAAGGAACAGAACTGTCTTAAATGTTGTATATAGTTTGGTTTGGATATTATTGGATTAATTCCTTTCTGTGGTTGCTAAAACCAAAGGTCAAAATTTCAGGCAGTTGCCAGTATGGCTAGAGAGAAAGGGAGGGGATAAGTGATTCAGCTACAGGTCAGGAGCCTAGCTCAGCTAGGCTCTGGACCAAAAATGTCTGTTCTGAGAGAAAGATAGGTTTCTATTATGCAAGATGCAGAGACTTCTGCAAAAATATGTGCAGAGCTCAGCTGAAGGAATTTAGGATAAAGGTGAGCCCTCCTGGTTGGGTAGTTACAAGAGCACAGGGTAGCTTTAACATATAAAAAGCTGAGACAAAAAGGCCATTTTAGAGTAGAGGAAGGCTGAAAGAGAGAGGAAGGTTAGAAGAAAAAAAGGAATCAGAAAAAGAGAGAAAATGATAGATCTGCTTGGAGAAGCTGAATGCTGGGAAGAAGCTGAATGCTTCAAAAAACCCAAGTACTCCGACAGTAAGATATTTCTGGAAAGAACTTAGAGAAAATAGGGACCCAGTCCAGTCAGGCTAGTTGGATACATTTAACCCTGGTTGCTTTCTGACCCGTTTGTTCCTATGGTGTGTGTGTGTGTGCGTGAGCGTGTGCGCTGTAACTATTCAGATGGTAAAACCTTTTCCCTAATAATAATACTTTTTCAGTAAATGTTTAAACATATGTTATAAACTTTGTGGTCTCTTTCTTGTCCGGTTCCCTGCCCCACTCCTAAAAGCCAAAGCCCACACATTACCTAAAAGTATTTACAGAGGGTTTTAAGGATGTTTGATAGAAGCAGATAGTGAAATTTAAGAATTCCACCTGATGGCAGCAGAAAGTCTCATTTGAGGGGATGAGCAAGCAGAAATTGGGCTTCTAATATGATCCAGTACAACAGTTCTTATGTGACAAGAACATAAGAAGAGCTGTGCTGGATCAGACCAAGGTCCATCTAGTCCAGCATTCTGTTCACACGCTGCCCACAGAAAATGCACGAGCAGGACATGAGTGAAACAGCACCCTCCTGCCCATGTTCCCCAGCAACTGCATACTGCCACTCATACTGGAGGCATCATATTGCCATCAGGACCAGTAGTCACTGATAGCCACTGATAACCATTCTGGCCTGGCCTTCTGGAAGATAGGGCGGGGAAGATAAGCCTGTCTGTATCTTCTCTTCATGATGGCTATATATTAACTGCATTATTAGAAGCAGTATGCTTCTGAATGCCAGTTGCTAAGGAACATGAGCTAGGGCTGTACAAGAATTTCCTCACACTTGAATTTGCCACACACCTCTGAGCATGAACACAAGCACATTGGGGGGGGCAGGGGGGGCTCACATGTTCCCGAACTTTCATTTTTTTAAAACAAAAAATGTGCAGTTTTTTTTAAGACACTTTAAAAAAATGTGCATCTTAAAAAACAAAAAATCATTTGCATGCTTCATGCTATGGGGCAGGGGGAATGTGCATTTGGGTGAACACTTTTAAAATGTGTTCTGAAATGAGCATGAACACAAGAACAATTTTTTGGGGTGGGGGTGGGGGTGGGGGAGGTGACATGTTCCAAAATGTGTAATTTAAAAAAATGTTCAGTTAAAAAAAATGCGCTTTTAAACACACACACACACACACACACACACACTTTCATGCTTTACTTTATGTGGGGGAGGAGTGTGCATTTAGGTGAACACTTTAAAAAAAGTGTTCTGAAACGAGCACTTTCCCCATTGAAATGAGAAGATAAAAGAGACTGTAAATGAAAATCAGGGATGGACAGATTCACCAGAGTCTCTGGGTGTTCCAGCATTTGCCACTGCCACTCGCCTGCGTGAACCAGGCTGCATGAGCCCCTGCAGGGTTTGGAGAGCTGTCTAGGAGCATTTGGGGTGGGTTAGGGTATTTTTAGAAAATGATATTTTTATTGTAGAATTTTATTGTTTTAAATTGTTTTATTATACTCTGTACATTGCCCAGAGTGGCTGGGTGACCAGCCAGATAGATAGATAGATAGATAGATAGATAGATAGATAGATAGAATGAATAAGCTGCAGCTACCCACTCATTCATAAAAGATGGGGCTTTATATGTTCGTATATTTACAGTTGTGCAGTAACAGTATATATGGAAATGGCCTTTTATAGCTGGCGTTGTGTGCAACAGTAAATATACAGAAATATAGAGCCTCGCCTTGTGTAAAAGATGGCAGCTTGAAAGGAGGATGGGTGGCTGCTGGGCGGGTACAGTAAGTCCCGGCCACTCATGTGGCTTGGCGGGCAGGGGTGATAGGTCACCGAGCTGGATTGAGGGGTGGGGATGAGCGGGGAGTGGGGGCGGTCTGATGGACTCCTGGGCCCAGTCGGGCGCCCGCACCATCCCTAATGGAAATACGAGCAAGGTGAACCGAGCATCAAAGTGGCACTTGAACAACCTAGCCAAGCTTGAGCTTTGCTGATGCTTCCATCCCTAACATGAGCACAGGGGGTTACTGGCCCCATGGCCTGCTTGTGGGCTTCCAGGAGGCACCTGAGTGGCCACTGTGGGAACAGAATGCTGGACTGCATAGATCTTTGGTCTGACTCAGCAGGACTCTTCTTATGTATTTAAGATCCCAGAAACAACACCAAGAAATGAATTTGGTTTAGCGCTCCCCCCTCCCTAACCTCCTGTTCTTGCTCCATCAATGGCACTGCCTTTCCAAGCACCTGTGAAAACTGCAAGTCTTGCAAAACCACTAAGAGCATATGTTATGGCCCTCTTCATTTTCTAATTTTGTTTTTTTTATTGTCATACTTAATGCACTTGGTATTGTTCATGCCCCCTTCTCCTGCTGACTCGGCCATATTTTGGAATGGTGCGCGCCTTCCGTGCATAATGATCAGAGTCCCATTGTGGATCAGTTCTTGTTTTTTTATGTGATGACTCACTGGCAAAATGGAAACCGCTTTATCAGAGAGCAGCTGGCCCACAGTAATTACCCCTTTATGAAGAGGGTCTCTGGTGTAATCAACACGAAGTTCTCCCATAGATAAACAAAGTCCTGCGTCTAATAACTGTGGCAATTTGGGGAGAGCAAGTGGAAGACAGAAGAGATGAGTGGGCTGAGTACTGTCATCTTCTCTCTGTAAGGAATTCAAACTAGTGATGGGATACGGACACACGCGCACACACACATAATTCTTAGTCAGGCTTGGCAAACCTATCATTTATTTATGACTGAATGGATCTGGTTTTGCACAGGTTGGAATAGCCCTTGTGAGTGAAGCTGGCACCTCTAGGCATGGCCCATGCCGTGGTGCACCCATATAGCCCCTTGAGGAAGGAGACTATCCACCCCATTCCCCAGAGGGGGCTGCCCCACAGCAAGGGGGAGGGGGCATCTGTATACCTCTGTCCCTTGGCCTAGTAATCTCCCCTGACTTCAAAATATATCAGTTCCAAAGCTATGCAGTGGTTAGGGAAGTCTGTCACCTAGTGACTGCAGATGTTTCTGCAGGCTTCAAACACATGCAAATATTGGAGGAGCAATCCTATTGGGAAAGACAGCTGCCTCTGAACTCGGAGGCGACTGCTTATCCAATACAGGGCAGGAGCAGTGCAGAAGGGGTCTTCCCCTCCGGGCTTCAGCCACCTGTCAGGGTGGAAACTGAGCTGTTAGAGCCCCAGAGCAGTTCTGATTCTGAGGAGGATCAGCAATCTGTGGGAGAGGAGCCAGCTCATCCCTCACAGGCACAGCAGCTGGCAGAGATTCCTCCTGTCAGCATTCCTGAGATAGATAGTGACCCTGGCAGTGAGAGAGTGCGGGAGGGGGGCTTACTGGATGCTCGATGTAGACGCAAAGAGCGACAAGCGATGGAGGGTGAGGAAAGGAGGCGTAGCACCTGTTTGGCACGCAAGCAATGGCTGCCTCCTGTGGACCCAAGGGAAAGAGGAAGGATCTCTCCCTAGCCCATAAGCTCAGGGTCTTCAAGTGACTCTCCTTCAAACAGGGATCAACTGCCTTCTTGGCGCATAGGCCACTCTGCTGTTCCTTGCTTAGTCGCTGGTGATTAGCATCTGAAAGAGTCATTAAGTTGTAAAAGGATTAAAGCCTTGAAAAGAATCCTTTCGTCTGTGTCTTGAGTTGGCTATTACAGTCTACTGAAAGAGGCTGCTAGGGCGCCTCCTGACACCACCTGCATTCACGGCTACGGATTTCAGCTGTCTAGCCACAGGAAGTTGGAGCGGGTGGTGGTGGATGCTGGACGATGCATAGGAAGGATCGGAAAGGCAGTTCTGCCCTCCCTACCCTGGAACGCCCCCTTTTCGCTGCTCTGTGCTGCTCTTATGAGCATAGAGTGCGGGGCCAATCCGTACTGCCTATGAGGCAACATGGGGGTGGGGGTGGAGGTCGGTTCTCAGGGAACCGATCTATCGTGGCCATAGGATTGTGCCCTAAATTAATTTAAACTAATTAATGCATTAAAAGCAAATGATCTTGTGATGCACTTCTCTAGGCTCCCCTAAGTGTGCATGGCAAGTTTCAGGTGTCATAGTCTTGCCACTATGGGGCTGACAGACACACACAAACACATCCTCCTTATTTTTATAAATGTATTTGAAAAAAACAGATCATTTTATTCTCAGCCCAATTATGAACCAATATTGGACTCTATCATGTTCTTAGTTATGGTATTGGGAGTGGATGGGGTCAACTCTGGCAGCTGTTCTTACAGCTGTGGAAAGAGGAAGGTCTCCCGCACTCCTTTGGTGCCTGGGTCATAGGTTGTTGTTGTTGTTGTTGTTGTTGTTGTTGTTCAGTCATTCAGTCATGTCCGACTCTTCATGAGCCGATGGACCATAGCACGCCAGGCCTTCCTGTCCTGCGCTCTCTCCTGGAGCGTGCTCAAGTCCATATTCATTGCATCGGTGATGCTTTCTAGCCATCTCATCCTCTGCCGTCCCCTTCTCCTTTTGCCTTCAGTCTTTCCCAGCATCAGGGTCTTTTCCAGAGAGTTTTCTCTTCGCATTAGGTGGCCAAAATATTTGAGCTTCAGCTTCAGTATCTGTCCTTCCAATGAGCACTCAGGGTTGATTTCCTTTAGGATTGACTGATTTGACCTCCTTGCAGTCCAGGGGACTCGTAGAGTCTTCTCCAGCACCACAGTTCAAAAGCATCAATTCTTCGGCGCTCAGCCTTCCTTATAGTCCAGCTCTCACAGCCATACATTACTACTGGGAAAACCATAGCTTTGATTAGACAGACCTTTGTCGGCAAGGTGCTGTCTCTGCTTCTTACTATGCTGTCTAGGTTTGCCATAGCTTTCCTCCCAAGGGGCAAGCGTCTTTTAATTTCATGGCTACAGTCACCGTCTGCGGTGATCTTGGAGCCCAAGAAAGTAAAATCTGTCACTGCTTCCATTTCTTCCCCTTCTATATGCCAGGAAGTGATGGGCCAGATGCCATGATCTTAGTTTTTTTAATGTTGAGTTTCAAACCAGCTTTTGCACTCTCCTCTTTCACCCTCAACAAGAGGCTCTTTAGATCCTCTTCACTTTCTGCCATTAGGGTGGTATCATCTGCATATCTGAGGTTGTTGATAATTCTCCCGGCAATCTTAATTCCGACCTGTGATTCATCCAACCCGGCATTTCTCATGATGTACTCTGCATTTAAGTTAAATAAGCAGGGTGACAATATACAGCCTTGTCGTACTCCTTTCCCAATTTTGAACCACTCGGTTGTTCCATGTCTGGTTCTTACTGTTGCTTCTTGACCCTCGTACAGGTTTCTCAGGAGACAGGTAAGGTGGTCTGGTACTCCCATCACTTTCAGAATTTGCCACAGTTTGTTGTGATCCACACAATCAAAGGCTTTTGCGTAGTCAATGAAGCAGAAATAGACGTTTTTCTGGAATTCTCTTGCTTTCTCCATGATCCAGCAAATGTTGGCGATTTGATCTCTAGTTCCTCTGCCTCTTCGAAACCCAGCTTGTACTTCCGGTAGTTCTCGGTTCGCATACTGCTGAAGCCTAGCTTGTAGGATTTTGAGCATCACCTTGCTGGCATGTGAAATGAGCACAATTGTGAGGTAGTTTGAACACTCTTTGGCGTTGCCCTTCTTTGGAACTGGAATGTAAACTGACCTTTTCCAGTCTTGTGACCATTGTTGAGTGTTCCCAATGTGTTGGCATATTGAGTGCAGCGCTTTAACAGCATCATCTTTTAGGATTTTAAATAGCTCAGCTGGAATACTGTCATCCCCGGCCCGCTCCTTGAGTTGCTGCCTCCTGAACCATGTTATGGACCTCCGTCCATAGTTCCTCAGGCACTCTGTCTATCAGGTCTAATCCCTGAAATCTATTCCTCACCTCCACTGTGTATTCATCAGGGATATGATTTAGGTCATACCTGAATGGTTTAGTGGTTTTCCCTACGTTCTTCAATTTAAGCCGAAATTTTGCAACAAGAAGCTCATGATCTGAGCCACAGTCATCTCCAGGTCTTGTTTTGACTGACTGTATAGAGCTTCTCCATCTTTGGCTGCAAAGGACATAATCAATCTGATTTCGATATTGACCATCTGGTGATGTCCATGTGTAGAGTCGTCTCTTGTGCTGTTGGAAAAGAGTGTTTCTTGTGCTGGTGATGTCCATGTGCAAGAAAGAAAAATGCTTTCTTTCTTGCACATGGACTTTCTTTCTTGCACATGGACTTTCTTTCTTGCTTTCTTGCATTTCTTTTTCTTTGGGATGGATTGAGTTGCTGCCTCCTGAACAATGTTACAGACCTCCGTCCATAGTTCCTCAGGCACTCTGTCTATCAGGTCTAATCCCTGAAATCTATTCCTCACCTCCACTGTGTATTCATAAGGGATATGATTTAGGTCATACCTGAATGGTTTAGTGGTTTTCCCTACGTTCTTCAATTTAAACCGAAATTTTGCAACAAGAAGCTCATGATCTGAGCCACAGTCATCTCCAGGTCTTGTTTTGACTGACTGTATAGAGCTTCTCCATCTTTGGCTGCAAAGGACATAATCAATCTGATTTCGATATTGACCATCTGGTGATGTCCATGTGTAGAGTCGTCTCTTGTGCTGTTGGAAAAGAGTGCTATGATCAGCGTGTTCTCTTGGCAAAACTCTATTAGCTTTTGTCCTGCTTCATTTTGTACACCAAGGCCATGCCTGCCTGTTATCCCAGTGATTTCTTGACTTCCTACTTTAGCATTCCAATCCCCTATGATGAAGAGGACATCTTTTTTTGGTGTTAGTTCTAGAAGGTGTTGTAGGTCTTCATAGAACCGATCAACCTCAGCTTCTTCGGCATCAGTGGTTGGGGCATAGACTTGAATTACTGTGATGTTGAATGGTTTGCCTTGGATTCGTACTGAGATCATTCTATCATTTTTAAGATTGTACCCCAGTACTGCTTTTCCCACCCTTTTGTTGACTATGAGTGCTACTCCATTTCTTCTAAGGGATTCTTGCCCACAATAGTAGATATGATGGTCACCTGAATTAAATTCGCCCATGCCTGTCCATTTTAGTTCACTGACTCCCAAGATGTAGATGTTCAATCTTGCCATCTCATGTTTGACCACCTCCAGCTTACCTTGATTCATTGATCTTACATTCCAGGTTAGAGCAGTATGACAATGGAACCAGTTGCCTAGGGGATGGTGGGCTCTCCCACACTGGAGGCATTCAAGACGAGGCTGGCTGGACAGCCATCTCTCAGGGATGCTTTGACTTGGACTCCTGCACTGAGCAGGGGGTTGGACTCATGGTCTCAAAGGCCCCTTCCAACCCTACTATTCTTCGATGATATTTCTCTTCAGTTTTTCCATAGAAATTGGGGTGGGTGAATCCCCTCCTCCAGCACTGACCAATCTGTAGGGGTGGAGTTTCTCAATAATTCATGGGGTGAGGCATCCTGGGAGGTGAAGATACACTTGAGGCTTTTCTTCTTCTTTTCTTTGAAATTGTACCACTTGATGTTTGGCATATAATATGCCTCAGATGGCAGCCATGCTCCTACTTGCACCCATCTCCCAGCACCCATCATTGTTTCTCCCACAATGCATCCTTGGACAAAAAAACAAAAACAAAAACTATTTCATGTCATTCCAAGGATGTCTTGTGGATAACAACAAAAACAGAAGAAACAAAAACAATGGCGGTTGCCAATAGGAGTGCTGCTGCCCAGGGCACCGGGTTTCTGAGGGCCCTCAGGAAAGATAGCTCAGTGCCCTCTTCCCCCTGACTTTCTCACTGCCATTGTTCCCAGCTGACCTTGCTCCTCCTCCTCTTTCTCACGATTGCTACTGCTTCCTTGCTTGACAGGCAGAGAGCAAGCAGGCCACAGCATCTCCTGCTCCTCCTTCTCACCACCACTGTTGTCTGGGCCCTGAGTGACAGGCAGGTGAAGAAGCAGGTTGCCATGGTGGGGAGAAGGAGCAACTCCAGGTGGCTAATGACAGTGGGCCCTGCTGGAGTCTGGAGCTTGGTAGGTGCCTGGCCATGCCTTCCCTTGATGCCAGTCTTGTGCCATCACTGCTGCTTGCAGCCCCTACTAAACAGCAGGGCTACATTTCAAAAGTGAAGGAATGTAACTCCACCACTCCTGATAAGCCTTCAACCCCCCCCCCCGCCCCCAATATATATATTGCTGAGATGGCAGCACGTATTCACCACCTGAGAATGGGGCATCGTATCTGGAGTAGCCACTTGAGCTCCGCACAACCCCCCCACCAAAAAAAAACACCCCCTCACCACCAGCAGATTGCATCCTATCCACTTTCTTCCTCAATGACCAGAAGAGCCAGCCTGTTTCAAACATGGGATGTGAGAGACAAGTGAATGTATCAGCATTTGTTAAGGGCAAATTTCACCTTCATTACGTCTGATGAGCTTTTCTAAACATTACAAAGTATTTGTCTTCGGACAACTTGTTCCAACTAGCATGACTAATGCAAAGTATGAATGAGCCATGCTCCGAGGACATATTTTTATTGCAAAGGACGATGGGCAAATGGCCTCACCGATCGTTCTTTTGATTTTCAACAAAATTGTGTATGGATTTCCAGCATGCAGACCATTTTTTTTACAATCCTTGCCTCATTCATCTTAATATCTATGGGGGTTATGTGATTTATATTACTGGCAATTTTTGCCTGAGCAAAATTTAAAGATGATTACTTGGGAGTAAGCCTTATTGAACTCGGTGGGATTTTCTTTTGAGTAAACATGTGTCAGATTATGCTGTTGGTCTAAATCCAGTACTACTAGATTTCATTAAAGCCTTGTTGATCTGTTTGCCAATCATGGGTAATATCCAGTTAAGCACTTTACGTTCCACTGATTTCCATCAGAGAGTTAAGCACATGCTTAAACCTATTCTGAGACACAGAAGTGCTTAATTTTGCCTGGATTGTTCTTATTATGTATAATCTGCCAGACACCACATTCCGCATTATATCCAACCATTGAATTTACATTTCAGGCACTCAGACCACTTAGCATACCTTATCTTATTAATCCTTGCATATCACTAATCTTATGAATTTGAGCAGAATTATCAGCCTTGATATTTCAGATGGGTTTATGTGGCAGAGAAAAAGTGACTGGTAAGGTTTGCCTGCCCCTTCATGGATCACTGCCTTGTTGTGGCGAAGGGGCTTGCGTAACTCAGTGAAGCCATAAGCTATGCTGTGCAGGGCCACCCAAGACAGACAGGTCATGGTGGAGAGTTCTGACAAAATGTGGTCCACTGGAGAAGGAAATGGCAACCCACCCCAGTATTCCTGCCAAGAAAACCCCATGGAATGTATCACAACGCTAAAAGATATGACGCCGGAAGATGAGCCCCTCAGGTCGGAAGGTGTCCAATATACTACTGGGGAAGAGCAGAGGGAATTTCCAAGTAGCGCCAGAAAGAGTGAAGTGGCTGGGCCAAAGCCGAAAGGACACTTAGCTGTGGATGTGTCTGGTGGTGAAAAGAAAGTCCGATGCTGTAAATGCGAAGAGAAAATTCACTGGAAAAGACCCTGATGCTGGGAAAGATTGAAGGCAAAAGGAGAAGGGGACAGCAGAGGATGAGATGGCTAGATAGCATCACTAATGCAATGAATATGAACTTGAGCACACTCCAGGAGAATGCAGAGGACAGGAAGGCCTGGCGTGCTATGGTCCATGGGGTCACGAAAAGTCTTTCACAGCTGAACTGTCAAAATTTTAAGCACTGTGGCAGGCAGCTCAGTTCCACTTAGGGATACATGAGAATTTTGTTTCAGTTTGCAAACCACTCAGAATTGTCCCACTCACAACCCTGAATGCGGACACAAACAGGAGTGCGTGTTCTCCACAAATCTTCACACATCCCTGAACTTGCATTCACATTTGCAAAATGTGCACTCAAAATTGCATCACTTTCTCAAAATGCACCTCTTTTTCCCATTTGAAAGAACCAAAAAACAGGTCGCAAATGAGGATGGGAATGAGCCGAACTGAGCTTTGAAGTAATGTTCAGAGAATTTCAGTGAGTTTGAGCATCCCTCGTTCTCCCATCTCTACACAAAAACTACATACATTGGAAAATAGGGCTCACTGTTCTTGAATCAAACAGCTTGGATCTTCTTAGCCTTAGAGCAGCCTTCCCTAACATGGTGCTATTCAGGTGCTATTGGACTGCAACTCCAATCCCTGACCATTGGTCATGATGCTAGCTGGGATTAATGGGATCTGTAATCCAAAACACTTGGAGGACACACTGTTGGGAAAACTGCCTTAGAGGGAGAGGATTGGGGCTGAAAGACCTAAGGAAAGTGAAGGTGCGTGGAAGCTAAATTATAAGCCAGGAATGGAGTTGTTGGACTACAGCTCCCATCATCCCACACCACTGGGTATGCTGGCTAGGGCTGATGGGGGTTGTAGTCCAACAACATCTGCAGGGTCACACATCCCCCACCGCTGTTGTACGCAAGCACAGTGTGCAATGCTGCAGAACCAACTTGGCCATTGTGGTGTAGTGGTTACTGTTTCCGATTTGGATTGGGGAGAGCCAGGATCAAATCCTCCCTCTGACAGAAGGCTTACTAGGTGACCTGGAGCCAATCACAATCTCTCAGCCTAACCTACCTCACAGGGTTGTTGCAAGGATAACACTGGGGACAGAGTGGAGGGGAGCAGAGAGGCATAGACATTTACTTGAGCATTTGGAGGAAAGGCAGAGTATAATCATGCTGATGTGTTTTCAGCTTCCTAAGTGCCTTAAATCTTTTCTTAAACCAATGTTTCCGATCCATAATGAAATTGTCTTCATGCAGGAATCCAGGTTCATTAGGTTCAAGAAGATGAAGCACCATTGCTCCAGGAGTTACCAGCAGTCTAACATATAGGGGTGTACGAAACCCCCTTACCTTGCATCCACTGGGGTTTTTTCTGGGGGGGAGGTGATCCGGTCCTCCTCCCCAGAATCCTCCCTGGCCTGCTTCTCTCTGTGGCAAGTCTGCGGAGCCACCGGCTGGGGCCAGCCGCTGCCAGACTTCAGGCCACAGCTGGTCTCCGGATGTGAATGGCGTCCAGCCTAGCGGACGCCATTTGCATCCCTTCCCCTTCTGTGATAGGCTACGTAAAGCTGACATAGCCTATCACAGGAAGGGATGCAAATGGCATAGTGCACGCCATTTGTGTCCCTTCCTCTTACCGTGATAGGCTACGTAAAGCTTTACGTAGCCTATCACAGAAGGGGAAGGGACGCAAATGGCATCTACTAGGCCAGATGCCATCTGCATCTGAAGCTGTGCATGGACCTGGCTGGATCCGGGTCAGACTTCGTGGGGTGGGGGAGTGGGGTGGTCCATTCCACCACGGACTCTGGGGGGGCAGATTCTTAGATTCTTAGGGGGCCCTCCCTACTAACATGAAGACATTCCTGAGAGTAATCAGCAGCCATGTTCCAAAACTCCCATACTGTAGAAAGGATAACTTTGTTCTGATCTGTATATTCATCCAGTAAGGATTAATTAGGTCAGTTCACTTAAAATGTGGACTGAACAAAATCCTCAAGCATCTTTAAATCTTATCGAAGGTACCTGCATAGCTTCACCAAGGCACCTATAGCATGTGCGTCCAGTTGAGAGGCACCCAAGATTTTGAAGATTTGGTCCATCAGAACAGGGCCTTTAGTCCCATAGTGCCCACCCCCTGGAATTCCTTTCCACAGCAAATTTGGCAGGTGACAATCCTTCTGGTTTTTCAGCCCCTACTAAAACATACATTTTCTAACAGGTAGTCCCAGGAAGGTAAGCTTGTCCTCAGTAGATTGCTTAGAAATGTCTTTAATATAAGTGATTCATGTTGTTGTTGTTCAGTTGTTAAGTTGTGTCCGACTCTTTGTGACCCCATGGACCATAGCACGCCAGGCCTTTCTGTCCTTCGCTCTCTCCCAGAGTGTGATCAAGTTCATATTCATTGCATCGGTGATGCTATCTAGCCAGCTCATCCTCTGTTGTCCCCTTCTCCTTTTGCCTTCAATCCTTCCCAGCATCAGGGTCTTTTCCAGGGAGTTTTCTCTTCGCATTAGGTGGCCCAAAAATTTGAGCTTCAGTTTCAGTATCTGTCCTTCCAATCAGGGTTGATTTCCTTTAGGATGGACTGATTGGACCTCCTTGCAGTCCAGGGGACTTGTAAGAATCTTCTCCAGCACCACAGTTCAAAAGCATCAATTCTTCGGCGCTCAGCCTTCCTTATAGTCCAGCTCTCACAGCCATACTACTGGGAAAACCATAGCTTTGATTATCCGGACCTTTGTTGGCAAGGTGATGTCTCTGCTTCTTACTATGCTGTCTAGGTTTGCCATAGCTTTCCTCCCAAGGAGCAAGCGTCTTTTAATTTCATGGCTACAGTCACCGTCTGCGGTGATCTTGGAGCCCAAGAAAGTAAAATCTGTCACTGCTTCCATTTCTTCCCCTTCTATATGCCAGGAAGTGATGGGCCAGATACCATGATCTTAGTTTTTTTTTAACGTTGAGTTTCAAACCAGCTTTTGCACTCTTCATTTTCACCTTCAACAAGAGGCTCTTGAGATCCTCTTTGCTTTCTGCCATTAGGGTGGTATCGTCCGCATATCTGAGGTTGTTGATAATTCTCCCAGCAATCTTAATTCCGACCTGTGATTCATCCAACCCGGCGTTTCTCATGATGTACTCTGCATATAAGTTAAATAAGCAGGGTGACAATACACAATATACAGCCTTGTCGTACTCCTTTCCCAATTTTGAACCAATCGGTTGTTCCATGTCCGGTTCTTACTGTTGCTTCTTGTCCCTTGTACAGGTTTCTCAGGAGACAGGTAAGGTGGTCTGGTACTCCCATCTCTTTAAGAATTTGCCAGAGTTTGTTGTGATCCACACAATCAAAGGCTTTTGCGTAGTCAATGAAACAGAAATAGACATTTTTCTGGAATTCTCTCGCTTTCTCCATGATGCAGCAAATGTTGGCAATTTGATCTCTAGTTCCTCTGCCTCTTCGAAACCCAGCTTGTACTTCCAGTAGTTCTCAGTTCACATACTGCTGAAGCCTGAAGCTGTAGGATTTTGAGCATCACCTTGCTGGCATGTGAAATGAGCACAAATGTGAGGTAGTTTGAACACTCTTTGGCATTGTCCTCCTTTGGAATTGGAATGTAAACTGACCTTTTCCAGTCTTGTGACCACTGTTGAGTGTTCCAAATGTGTTGGCATATTGAGTGCAGCACTTCAACAGCATCATCTTTTAGGATTTTAAATAGCTCAGCTGGAATACTGTCATCCCCGCTAGCTTTGTTGTTAGTAACGCTTCCTAAGACCCACTTGACTTCACTCTCTAGGATGTCCGGCTCAAGTTCAGTGACCGCACTATCATGGCTATCAGGGACATTCAGATCTTTCCTGTATAGTTCTTCTGTGTATTTTTTCCACCTCTTCTTAATCTCATCTGCCTCTATTAGGTCCCTGCCTTCTTTGTCCTTTATCATGCGCACCTTTGCACAAAACGTTCCCTTGAGATCTCTGATTTTCTTGAAAAGATCTCTAGTCTTTCCCATTCTATTGTTTTTCTCGATTTCTTTGCATTGTTCATTTAAGAAGGCCTTTTTGTCTCTCCTTGCTATTCTCTGGAACTCTGCATTTAGTTGGATATATCTTCCCCTTTCTCCCTTGCTTTTCACTTCCCTTCTTTCCTCAGCTACTTGTAAAGCCTCATCAGACAGCCACTTGGCTTTCTTGCATTTCTTTTTCTTTGGGATGGATTGAGTTGCTGCTTCCTGAACAATGTTACGGACCTCCCGCCATAGTTCCTCAGGCACTCTGTCTGTCAGGTCTAATCCCTGAAATCTATTCCTCACCTCCACTGTATATTCATCAGGGATATGATTGAGGTCATACCTGAATGGTTTAGTGGTTTTCCCTACGTTCTTCAATTCAAGCCAAAATTTTGCAACAAGAAGCTCATGATCTGAGCCACAATCTAGGCAAAACTCTATTAGCCTTTGTCCTGCTTCATTTTGTACACCAAGGCCATGCTTGCCTGTTATCCCAGTGATTTCTTGACTTCCTACTTTAGCATTCCAATCCCCTATGATGAAGAGGACATCTTTTTTTGGTGTTAGTTCTAGAAAGTGTTGTAGGTCTTCATAGAACCGATCAACCTCAGCTTCTTCGGCCTCAGTGGTTGGGGCATAGACTTGAATTACTGTGATGTTGAATGGTTTGCCTTGGATTTGTACCGAGATCATTCTATCGTTCTTGAGATTGTACCCCAGTACTGCTTTTCCCACCCTTTTGTTGACTATGAGTGCTACTCCATTTCTTCTAAGGGATTCTTGCCCACAATAGTAGATATAATGGTCACCTGAATTAAATTTGCCCATGCCTGTCCATTTTAGTTCACTGATTCCCAAGATGTCAATGTTCAATCTTGCAATCTCATGTTTGACCACCTCCAGCTTACCTTGATTCATTGACCTTACATTCCAGGTTCCTAAACAATATTGTTCTTTACAGCATCGGACTTAGGGATGTACGAAAATCACTTACCTTTCGGGGATTATGCTGCTGGTGTGGGGGGAGGTGTTCCATCCCTCCCCCCAGAATCCTCGCTGGGGGGGGAGGCACTCCGTTCCTCCACCCCCCGGAATCCTGGCTGGCCGGCTGTGCTCCGCAGCGATTCTGCGGAGCCGCCGGCCGGCTCCGCCAGCAGCTGGACATCCAGCCACTGGCTAGCAGGGATGCAAATGGAGGCGGCCATAGCCGCCGCCGTTTGTGTCCCTGCAGTCAGCCGTGATAGGCTACGTAAATGTTTATATAGCCTATAACGGCTGATTAAAAAAACAAAAACAAAAATGCGTGTACGCAAATGGCAGCGCCCATGGGCGCCGCCATTTGCGTTCCTTATTTTGGCACGTCTTAGTCTACGTAAACATTTACGTAGACTAAGAAAGCAAAAATAAGGGGAACGCAAATAGTGTAGCATCTACGCTATTTGCGTTCCCCTTATTTTCGCCGTCTTAGTCTACGTAAATGTTTACGTAGACTAAGACGTGCCAAAATAAGGAACACAAATGGCGGCACCCATGTGCGCCGCCATTTGTGTACCTGCATTTTGTTTTGTTTTTTAATCTGCCGTGATAGGCTACGTAAACATTTACATAGCCTATCACGGTGTTTTTTTTTAAATTTAGCCATGATAGGCTACGTAAATCTTTACGTAGCCTATCATTTTTTTTTTAAACTTGGAAATGGCGGCGGCGGCAGCTGGTCGGAAGACCGGCCGCCACTGCCGCCGCTGCCGAACCAGTGCCGGAGCCACCGCCGGAGCTGCCGCTGCTAGGAAGATCCGCCCCTGGTAAGTCCCGTCCCGGGAGGGCAGGGGGGCAGGCCGTTCCGCCACCAATTTCAGGGGGCCGAATGCACTGGCATTCGGCCTCCCCGAGATCCGTGGTGGAACTTTCGTACATCCCTAATCAGACTTTCTTTTCACCACCAGACACATCCACAGCCGAGTGTCCTTTTGGCTTTGGCCTAGCCACTTCACTCTTTCTGGCGCTACTTGGAAATTCCCTCTGCTCTTCCCCAGTAGTATATGGGACACCTTCCGACTTGAGGGGCTCATGTTTTAGCCTTGTGATACGTTCCATGAGGTTTTCTTGGCAAGAATACTGGAGTGGGTTGCCATTTCCTTCTCCAGTGGACCACATTTTGTCAGAACTCTCCACCATGACCTGTCCGTCTTGGGTGGCCCTGCACGGCATAGCTTAAGGCTTCCCTGAGTTATGCAAGCCCCTTCGCCACAACAAGGCAGTGATCCATGAAGGGGAAATGAATGATTCATAAATACCATTAATTAAACAAACTAAATCTGGAGAGATTCTTCACACCTACTGTACAGTAATTCCATTGGAGTAGTGGGAGAACTGAACATGTCACCTCCATTTTCTGGGACAGCCCTATGTGTTTAAAACATGTTGCCCTCTGGGGCAAATAGGGATGGGTGAACTTACTGTGGTCTAGTTTGTGCCCTGCTCACCAGACCCCACCGGGCGGCCACTCCTGCTCGCCTCATGCAGTGAGTCACCGGGTGGTCCATGAGTGCCTGTGAACGGCGTGCAGTTGTCCAACCCGTCACCAACCCGCCATTTTGTGCAAAAATGGTGACTCAGCCTTTTTCATAAAGGCCATTTTATGCAAATAGCAGCTGCAAAGCCATTTATGCCTGTAATCTTGCATGAATCTTCACTTTATGGCCACCATTTGTGTAAAATCAGCCATTACAAAAAAGGCCAAGATGCCATTCTGTGGCTCGGCAAGGGATGGGAGGGGCACGCTTGCCCTGACTCTGTTGTGCTGAGTTGGGCAAGCATGCGAATCTGTGGACTGATGTTCTGGGTGTGGGCAAGCCAGTGATTTCTCGCTAGGCCTTGACCCGCAGCCAGATGCCCATGACATCCCTAGAAGCAGACCTTAAAAATCTTAGCCATACACCTAAAAAAGAAAACCAGTGCAAAGAATCCCTTAAAGTAAGCAATAGAAGGAAAGAAGTAAAAAGGCACCACTCTTTGTCCTCCAGTTAAAAAATGGGAGCATATAACCTCTTGTAGGTTAGACAAAAGAACTAATGCAATTATTCTGCTCGTTCATGCAGGACCAAGTTCATATTCCAAATTAGAGGTGACTTGTTATGAGAGACAGTTTGTCTTAATAGCTCATTTTTCACCAGGTGTCAAAGATTACTCTTTTATTCCTTTCCACCATGAACTGTATATAATTAGAGGTAGCAATGCTTGCAGGGCTCCTGCTTGAGAAGATTTCAAACTCTGTGGTATTTCAGAAGTGTTTTCGATCAAGCCTCCTTCCATGCTACACTACATCAGAATTCTGAACCAGGCCAAACAAGTTCTACACCAAAAAGAGCTGGATTTTGTGATCTGTATACATTATGTTAGGGCTGCACTAAACATTTGATGATGCCAAATTTTGGTGTAATTCTTGGTGAAGGGCAAAATGGGATTTGGAGATGTCCTAAAATAGTTTAGGGCATCTCCATAGTGCCCCTTTAGAGGGGTACTTACAACTGTGGTGAGCAGTGGTGAGTCTGTCCTTAATTTTTATTTATTTTTGTTTGTTTAAAAACTGTTTAAAATGTATTTTTCCTGTTGATGCTGATGGTGGCACCAGCAGGAAAAATGAGATTCAGAAAGAGAAGAAAACATGTTTTCACAGAATCCACTTGAAGATGGAGAAATAGGGACTATTTCAGCCATTTTTGTGGAGGAGGAGCAAAAGTCAGTGTGGTGTAGTGGCTAGAGTGCTGGACTGGGAGTCGGGAGATCCGGGTTCTAGTCCCCACTTGGCCATGGAAGCTCACTGGGTGACTTTGGGCCAGTCACAGACTCTCAGCCCCACCTACCTCACAGGGTTGTTGTTGTGAGGATAAAATGGAGGAGGAGGATTATGTATGCCACCTTGAGTTCCTTGGAGGAAAAAAGGTGGGATATAAATGTAATAAATAAATAAATAAATAAATAAAAGTCTTACCAGTGGCGATGGTGTGCATTCTACCAGGTGGCTGCCATTTCCCCACAGAATACCCCATGAGTATGCTAAATAATTTCTTGCCAGGCACATCCAAGTCAACTCCATTTTGGCTCTTCTTCTCTCAGAACTGCATCCATCAGCAGCCATTCTACCTGGTCACTAAAAGATAAATTCTGTAACCTCAAGTAACTTTAAGAATTCGTACCTGTAGTTGGTTGATTTCCTCTTCCCTCCCTCTCACCCAGAGGCAGCAAACACCTTAGGAAAAAATAAAGAAGCTGGGTTACTTCCATGGCTAATGGTGAGCCCCACCCTGAGAAACTGCTGGAGAATGTCTCCTTCACCTGAATACATTTGGTCAAATGGTTCTTGCCCACAAATAGGATGGAGAATTATGAGAGGTCATTTGTGCACAGAACTGATCATGGCTATTATTATCCATATATGGACATGTATTATTATCTCCGTGATTGAGCTGCTTGGATATTGTACTGTTTCAGGCTGTGCGTTCTGCTGATGTCCTATGCCATAGCCTGGGTTTCAGGGATCTGCCATGGAACACATCTTGAGAAGGGTTGAGGTTAAATCAGCCTTCTCAGGTAAATGAGACAGGAAGAGATAAGCATCATGCAAAGCTCCAACTGGGGCCGGGAGCCAGACAAGTTGTCTGTATATTGCTCCAACAAGGAGCATGGCAAGACTGAGACTGAAATAAGAGTTCGGCTAAATTTAGGCTGATTGGTCCCACCTCCATACTACCGAGGCCTGGTCTCTTAAAGTGGCCCGTCCTGTTTTAGCAATCTCAGGCTGCAACGATGTGGGAGTGGCTGGGATATGCTAGTGTCCTCATGGTCTGAGCCCTCAGAGTCCCAAGGATAGTAATGCAACCTCTTCTGGTTCATAGAGTCATAGAATCATAGAGTCATAGAATCATAGAGTCATAGAATCATAGAATCATAGAATCATAGAATCATAGAATCATAGAATCATAGAATCATAGAATCATAGAATCATAGAATCATAGAATAGTAGGGTTGGCAGGGGCCTGCAACGCCATTGAGTCCAACTCCTTGCTCAATGCAGGAATCCAAGTCAGAGCATCCCTGACAGATGGCTGTCCAGCCTCGTCTTGAATGCCTCCAGTGTGGGAGAGCCCACCACCTCCCCAGGTAATTGGTTCCATTGTCGTATTGCTCTAACAGTCAGGACATTTTTCCTGATGTTCAGCCAGAATCTGGCTTCCTGTAACTTGAGCCCATTATTTCACATCCTGCACTCTGGGATGATCGAGAAGAGATCCTGGCCTCTCTCTCTGGGACAACCTTTCAAGTACTTGAAAAGCGCTATCCTTTCTCCCCTCAGTCTTCTCTTCTCAAGGCTAAACATGCCCAGTTCTTTCAGTCTCTCCTCATAGGGCTTTGTTTCCAGTCCCCTGAGCATCTTCATTGCCCTCCTCTGAACCCTCTCCAGTTTGTCTGCATCCTTCTTCAAGTGTGGTGCCCAGAACTGGACACAGTACTCCAGATGAGGCCTAACCAGTGCTGAGTAGAGGGGAACTAGTACTTCCTGGGATTTGGAAGCTATGCTTCTATTAATGCAGCCCAAAAGAGCATTGGCCTTTTTTGCAGCCACATCACATTGTTGGCTCATATTCAGCTTGTGATCGACAACAATTCCAAGATCCTTCTCACTCGTAGTGTGGTTGAGCCACGTATCCCCCATCTTGTAACTGTGCATTTGGTTTCTTTTTCCTAGGTGCAGAACTTGGCATTTATCCCTATTAAATGTCATTCTGTTGTTTTCTGCCCAGCACTCGAGTCTATCAAGATCACTTTGAATTCTGTTTCTGTCTTCCAAGGTATTAGCTATCCCGCCCCATTTTGTGTCATCTGCAAATTTGATCAGCATTCCCTGCACTTCCTCCTCCAAGTCATTAATAAAAAATGTTGAAGAGCACTGGGCCCAGAACTGAGCCCTGCGGTACCCCACTCGTTACCTCTCCCCAGTTTGAGAGGGTCCCATCGACAAGCACTCTTTGAGTCCGATTCTGTAGCCAACTGTGGATCCACTGGATCATTGCTTCATCTAGCCCACTTTGAGCTAGTTTGCTCATCAGGATATCATGGGGCACTTTGTTGAAAGCTTTGCTGAAGTTGAGGTATATTATGTCTACAGCATTCCCACGGTCCACAAGGGAGGTTACTTGATCAAAAAATGAGATCAGATTCGTCTGGCAGGATTTGTTCTTGACAAATCCATGTTGGCTTTGAGTCATCACTGCATTGTTTTCAAGGTGCTTCCAGATGGATTGCTTTATCATCTGCTGCAGAATTTTCCCAGGGATTGATGTCAGACTGACTGGTCTGTAGTTCCCAGGTTCCTCCTTTTTAACTGCTACTTTATCCACTAAGTCATCTCTGTTGGTTAGGATCAAGTCAAGGATAGCCGATCCTCTCATTCCTTCCTCTACTTTCTGTAGGACGAAGTTATCTGCCACACAAGTCAGGAATTTCCTGGAGGGGCCATGTTTTGCAGAATTTATCTCCCAACAAATATCGGGGAAATTGAAGTCCCCCATTACTACTACATCATGCTTCCTTAAAACATTGGCTATTTGCTTTTCCAAAGTTTCATCCTCATCTTCTCCTTGATTGGGTGGCCGGCAGTAGACTCCGACCACCAGGTTCCTTTTATTCTTTGCTCCATTTATTTCTACCCAGATGCTCTCAATGGGGCTACCAAGCTCCTCCTCCTGTATTTCTGTGCAGAGATATGTATTTTTCACATACAGTGCAACTCCACCTCCCTTTCTGTTCCTCCTGTTCTTTCTGAACAAGTTATATCATTCAATTGCTGTATTCCAGTCATGAGAGTCATCCCACCAAGTCTCAGTTATACCTATCATGTCATAATTTCCCTCTTGTATTAAGAGTTCAAGTTCATTCTGTTTGTTTCCCATACTCTGGGCATTAGTATATAGACATCAAAGGCCATGTGCTTCATAGTCTGGCTTCCTTCCTACATGTGTCTGAAGACTATTATTGTGCGCTATTAGAGCTGTTCCCTCCGTTGTAGTGCATGAGCCTATGTCCATTGTTACCTCCAACTTTATATCTCCCTTCCCCATAGGATTCAGTTTAAAGCCCTCCTGATGAAGTTCTTCATGCTGTGGCCAAACACATTCTTCCCATCCTTTTTGAGGTGCAGCCCTTCCCTTGCCAACAGCCCATTTTCCAGGAAGTATAGCCTGTGGTCCCAGAATCCAAATCTCTCTCATCAGCACCACCTGCGTAGCTAGTCATTCACCCGGAGTATTTTTTGTTCCCTTTCTATCCCTCTTCTAACTACTGGAAGGATGGATGAGAAAACTATCTGGGCCCCAAAATTCTTGAGTTTCCTTCCTAAAGCTTCAAAGTCTGATGTGATTTCTTCGTAGCGCCGCTTGGCAGTATCATTTGTTCCCACATGGATGAGAAGAAAGGGATACCTGTCAGTGGGCTTTATGAGTGCAGGCAACCTTTCAGTCACATCTTTAATACGTTCTCCCAGGAGACAACATACCTGGTGAGTCCATGGGTGTTCGCGACATACTTGGATCTCGATCCCACACAGCAAGGAGTCTCCCACTACTACCACTCTTCTTCTTGTTGTAGGCCTGGGTTTCATTGCCTCTGTTTGGCTGACCTTCAGCCTCTTGCTCACTCTCATGTAGGTTCCCCTGTGATTCTTCCTCTGCAGGCTGTCCTCCAGTCTCATCCGCAAGTACCTGGAATCAGTTCCACAGCTCCACTGCTTCCACTGGTGCAAGGTGGCGTCTAGTTCTTCTTCTCTTAACTGTCACCCTTTTCCA
This sequence comes from Heloderma suspectum, assembly GCF_057233095.1. Classification (NCBI taxonomy): domain Eukaryota; kingdom Metazoa; phylum Chordata; class Lepidosauria; order Squamata; family Helodermatidae; genus Heloderma; species Heloderma suspectum. The sequence continues at coordinate 26,900,810 of NC_139469.1, forward strand.
AGGAGTATCCTCTAATTCCATTTTTCTTCTCCTCAGCATTTCCCACTTCTGCCTCATCTTGCTGTTGCTCTTCAAGCTTCTGGTCTTCACTTTGCTGCTGTAGTTCCACCTTTCTGTCCAAGAACTCTTCGTGTTCTCTTATTCCCCGGAGGGTCGACAGTCGCCGCTCCAGTCCACTTACTTTTTCTTCCAGCAGCATGATCAACTTGCACTTGTTGCAGGTGTAGGCCATGTTGTTATCAGGCAAGAAAACAAACACTGCACACACCTTGCAGGTCACCACCACTGGAGAGTCCTGTCCTTCCATTGCCTCTTTTCCCTTTTTGTGTCGAGCTTTGTGATTGTTCTAGACTAGCCTGTGCCTGCTCCTCTACTCAGTAGAGGTTAAAAGCAGAGTCCCAGTGGTGTGGAAGTGTGTGTTACAAGACAAATAAATGAAAAAAAATTAGTTAAAAAAAGAAAACAAGTTAGTTGCAGAAGAACCAATCACTGGGGACTTTCTGGAGAACCAGATTCTAGGGAGGTGGAAACATTTTGATGCCTTTCTGTGACCAAGTCATTTCCCTGAAGCATTGACGCTGAGGCTTCTTCTTTTGAAGACAAGGGGTTGGGATCTACTGAAGACAAGGGTTCAGGGTCCACCTGTAATGAACAATAGAGTCCTTCTGTAGGAGTCCGGAGTTATAATAGTAAGACAGCAGACAGCCCCCACTGGAATGCAAATTCCATACATTTCCTCAACACTATGATTGTGCTGCAATGCACCTAAATATTAATTTAATTTCATTTAACTGATTTCCAGAGCTGGTCTGGTAGGTGAGAAAAACAGCAGATTTAAGGAAAATAATGTGGTTGCTTAGGAACAAGGATACATTCTGATTTTTGACTATGCAGATGTAGTTTAGTATTAATTCTGCTGAGGTCAGCTGTGCCCCACCCTCAAAATCCCAGAAGGCAAATCAGTTAAAATATTTTTAAATGGAATGGAATTGGCTGGTTTGACCCAATGATCTAACAATCCCCAGGAATTGGATTTATAAAGTACCAAAGCATAGCCTGCAAACTCTACTCAGGACTTTGTCATCGTAGAGAGTATTTATCCATTGCTATCAAACAGCAAGCCATTTTTTAATTATACATGAACTCCGCAAGGTGTGAAATTTAATGCAATGTCCTCCCAGGCTCAGAATGTTTAAAAGAGGGTTGAAAAGTGTTCCTTACTCCTACTGGCATTTATACATGCTACTACCCATCTATCTAGAAAAGGTGTTGATGGATTGAACTGTTTGCCTCTGGTGTGTCTGCTTGCATGGGAGAAGGTAGGCACAGGGTTTGATGAAAATCCTCCTATCTCCCTTTTTGGTGCCCCTTAGATGGGAATACATTGTCCCCTCTTTTCAGTGGGAAGCCCACATTCATCTCCTGTTTTGTCTCCAGCTGTCTCTCTCCTCCTATGGGTCCCACAAGCACCTTACCAAGGGTACCCACAAGCAAGCTACAGAGTACTCAGCTGGATTCAGTCATAGATCCTGCTCATGTGGCAGAAGAGTGGATATAGGTATGTGTCCCCCACCACCCTTGTCATGAAATTAAGGATGGGCGAACTCACCTGAGTCCACCCCATGACCTGCTCGCTGGATCCTTTCCCATGGCCCACTCCTGCTCACGCTGGAATGTGAGTCAGCTGATGGTTTGCAGGAGCCTGGAGTGGTGAGTGCCACTGCTGCCGCCACCGAGAGCAACTGCGTCCCTCTCTGCCAGTGCTCTGCAGAGAGGGGTGCAGTTGTTCTCAGTGGAAGCAGTGGAGGCAGCAGGATGGGAACTGAGAGGGAAGCACCATGGCACTTCCCTCTCGGCTCCCACCCTTTCACCGCTGGCATCGAGAGCAACACTGGGGCAAGAGCAGGGGGTTGCGGACTGGCATCTGGGGGGCTGAACTGGTGGGAACCCGCTGAGCTCAAGCCCCCAAATGGACGCTCGCAACGTCCCTACATGTAAACTAGATGCCACTGTCTGCAGCAGTGGCCCAGATCATTTCCTTGTCCTGCCACAAAAACAGTGGCAAAGGCTTGCAGAGTTTGGGCCTCCACAGATCTACATGGAGTCCCACATTACACATTATGCTATTAATACAATGGAAGGTTTGATCGCTGATTCCAGCAGTGCAGGAACAGGATTTGCAGTCTGATATGTAAGGATGTCATGGGTGCCTGGTATGGGATGGAGTTTGACAGACTCCCCCCGCTCAGCCCCTCAGATCCCTGTTCTCCGACCATACAGCACTCACCAGACCCATCCACAAGCACCACATGGTCCACGAGCATCTGGCAGCCCACATCCTGCTTCCCCAAGCAGCCATTTTGCACAACCATGGTGGCTCAGGCATTTCTGGGAAGGGGAAGTTGTGTAGATTGCAGCCATAAATGGCAATCTATGCAACATTACAGGCATGAATGGCCCATGCATGCCTGTAATGTTGTGTAGATCGCCCTTTACAGCTGCAATCTATGCAGCATTCCTTTCCTAGAAATGCCCAAGCTGCCATGGTTGTGTGAAATGGTGGCTTGTGGAAGGAGTGGGAGGGTCCATGAAGCTTGTCAGTCACTCACTGAGCCGTCTAGGGGTTCGCACGTTGAGGCAGGGAGCTGGTGGTGGCGGCTTGGTGAGTGATCGACGGACCCGGATGGAGGTTGGTCCATCCATCCCTACTTATAAGCACCAGAACTCAGCTTAGGGAAGCTCTCTTGCTTTGTTTTTTAGGTAGTCCTGTGGCTGAAAAAGCATGGAGGTGGGAGGAAGTGTTCCTAGGCTGGCAAGAGAGGCAGAGTAGAGTGCACCACTGTCCACTGTCCATAGGAGACTCACTAAAATTCTCTGATTTGTACTTCAAAGTTTGGTTTTGCTTGCTCCTGTTCTCGCTCACAACCTGTTTTTTGGTTCTTTTGCATGGGAAAAGTGGTGCATTTGGGGAAAGCGGTGCATTTTTCAAATGCATATTCTGTGACTCTGAATGCACGTTCAGGAACTTGTGACAATTTTGGAGAGCATGTGCTCAGGGTTACAAATGAGGCATTTTCAAGTGATTTGCGAACTGAAACAAACTTCTCATACATCCCTGCCAGTAATTGCTGCTGGGCTCTGATGGTTTGGTAGAGCTGACAGGTCCATATTTGGGGGGCAGACACAGATTTTTTCCAATTTCCTGAACTTGTGCAAATTTGTACTTGTCCAAATTCACACTTGTACAAATGCACAAATCCTGCCCCCCCCCTTTCACCCCCCATGAGCATTTTCATGTTTTAGCTTATGAGGGAAATGTGCATTTTTGGCCAGTGGTTTTTTTTTTTTTTTTTTTAAATTTTACATATTTTTCTTCTGACTAAATTTGGTAAAATTCCTGACTTTTTTTAAAAAAAGTTCTGCAAGTCCATGGAATCCCTGCAACTCAAGAAAAGCCAGTCTGCTGTGGAATCGGTGTGACAGATTCATAGTAGGGATGTATGAATCCCTTACCTGGTTCTGGTCCGGGGCTTCAGAGGTGGGGGGGGAGGCGATCTGTCCCTCCCCCCGGAATCCTCCCCAGCTGGCTCCGCTCTGCGGCAAGGCTGCAGAGCCACCAGCCGGGGCCGGCCGCAGCTGGATTTCCAGCTGCTGCTGGGCTGCTGTGGCCGCAAATGGCAGCTGTCGTAGTGGCTGCCATTGCATCCTTGCGTTATGTAGCCTATCATGGCAACAGGCAGGGATGCAAATGGTGGCCACTACTCCATTTGCGTCTCTGCCTTTTGCCGTGATAGGCTACGTAAATACTTACGTTGCCTAATAAGGCAAAGAGCAGGGGCGCAAATGGCGTAGCCTATCACGACCTAATAAAAAGTAAATAAAAAGTATTTACGTAGCCTATCATGACCTAATGCAGGCACACAAATGGCGGCTGCTACGACAGCCGCCATTTGCAGCCCCAGCAGCCCGGCAGTGGCTGGAAGACGAGCCGGAGCCGCCGCTGCCGCCACATCTGCTACCGCATCCACCCTTGCTGCTGCCGCATCCGCTGCTGCATCCGCTGCCAGGTAGGTCCGTTCCAGGGGGGATTTCGGGGGGTGGGGGGGAGGCCATTCCGCTACAGACTCCAGGGTGCCAGATTCTAAAGAATCTGGCCTCACTGGAGTCCGTGGTGGAATTCTCCAACATCCCTAATTCATAGTAATCTGAATCTATGTGATCCTATTGCAGATTTCTCCGACATCCCTAGTGCATGCACATGCAGTATGCAGAGGCAGCAAAGAAGACTGAGCATGACATACTACTGGTACATGCACACAAAGGAATGTAGTCGGAGGAGGACTCCCCAACTTTGCATCTAGTGCACTTGGTCAGGGCTCAGGGGTGTGTTAGGGAATGGGATGGTGTCTGGGGATGGGGGGTGGGGGGCTGAGGGGCAGTGAGAGAGTGGGCAGTGAGAACAGGGGGCTCTGCCCCACACACCCAAACTGCATAGGATAGCTATTAAACATGTAATTCTGGCCTACAGTGATACCGACACAAATATTATGAGGTGATCACATCCATAAATGAAATGAAATGTTAAACCCACTTCCCCATCTAATTATATCATCCCCCTTCTCCCCACAATTATCTTCATTTATTCAAGGTGGCTGATAGTTGGATGGCAAATTACTACAGCTTAGATGGTCTTCCTGTAATTCTAGCAGGTGGAGAGAGAACTTTTCATTAAAAAGATGTTCAGACTAAATTACAGTTGAAAAATGTGTATATTCTTCTTCCCTGAATCAAGGCAAAAATTAAAAGCTTCATGTGATTTATTTCAGAATAGCCAGAAGTACAAAGGGCTACATGCTGAATTCACAGAGGCTTGTTCTGAGTAATGTTCTTTTTTTGTAAAACCACCTGTAGGCTGGGATGAAAACAGGAACACTAAGTGTCTCCCGGCTTTGTTCTGTGAAGATAACGTTTCAAACAAGGACTTTGAAGCATTCTGTTTTCTTCTTGCGTAGTTGGAAAATGTAACCACAATGGAGGTGGGCTGGAAATCAGCATAGCCCAACTGAACCATGAATGGAAAAATGCAAATTCTCAATGGGAATTCTTTCAGTTGCTTGTTCAGAATAGGGATGAAAGAACCAGGGATGAGCTGTTTTCATTCAAATGGGAACATTACACATTTCAGTGTGTGTTTTTGAAAGTGCACACTTTCCTTCCATTGACTAAAGCATGAACATGAATATATTTTGGGGAAAATATGCATTTTAGGGCATAATTCTATGCATCTTTAGACTCCCAGTAGGAAGTTGTAGGAGTATTTTTAAATGTTTAAACATGCATAGGATTGCACCTTTAAAGTGCAGATATTTTTTTACACATGCATTTTTCGAATCTGATCAAAAGTTCAGGAATGTGCTCCCATTTGGAAAAAAGGGGGGGCTCCCATTTGTGTTCATGTTCAGTGTTGAGAACAGGGCAAGTTGTGATGATTTGCAAACAGAAATGAGATCCCTGTACATCCCTAGTTCAGAATCAGAGAAAATCAGGTCCATCACTTGATTCTCTTTAGATTCCTTCAAATCTGTCCTTGAAACCCCACCCATAAATTGAACCCTTTCATGTAACCCCTGGCCTCCACCTACAACTGAGATGAAGCATGTCACTGCATTTGACACCTGTCCCATCCAGAACAGGTTGAACACCCTGCATCCAGTCAGCAGAACCACCCACCAACAGCATCTCAGTCTTGTCTGGATTGAGCTTCAGTTTATTAGCCCTCATTAGGGATGTGCAAACTCACCCCTGTCCAGATTCCCCAGGTGCCTGCCCAGCCCCTGTCCCCACTTACTGGTCCCCGGACCATGCTCAAGCCCCTCCTGCGCTTGGTGAGCAGCCCACAATCACCTTGGTGGCCTCGTCAAGCTCCACAGTTGCCATTTTTTAGAAAATAAAAGGTTGATCACAAAAATATGCACACTTGCATATGTGCAAAATGCACATTCTGTGAATGCACGTATTTGCATATGCACAGGAATGCACATTTTGTGAATGCACATATTTGTGTATGCATAAAATGCGCATTTCCACAAAAATGCACATTTCCGCGCATACACAAATATGAGCATTTTTGTGATCACCATTTTATTTTTTTACAAAATGGTGACCATGGAGCTCGCCAAGGCAAATGGGCTGCTCACTGAGCATGGCAGGGGGCAAGTGGGGGCAGGGGCTTGGCAAGTGGGGCTTGGAGGTGTGGGTGGTGGTGGTGGGGTTCTGTCTGATTCCCGTATGGAATTGGGCACCCATGCCATCCCTAGCCCTCATCCAGTCCATTGTTGCAGCCAGGATGAGGATGCAGCCCATCCACAGCCTCACCTGAAGAGGATGAAAAGGAGATATAGAGCTTCATATTGTCAGGAGCGCCCTAGCAGTCTCCTTCAGTACACTCCAATAGTAGGGATGTACGAAAGTCACTTACCTGGTCTCGCAGCTTGCTTCGCGGTGGGGGGGAGGTGCTTCGCTGCTCCCCCCGAAGTTCAGGCCGGGGGGGGGAGGCTTCCCGCCTCGCCCGGCTGAAATTCAGGCCGGGGAGAAGCGCCCCGTCTCCCCAGCCGCGAACTTCAAAAGAAAAAAACACACAAAAAAACGCCCCTGTGATAGGCTACGTAACAATTAACGTAGCCTATCACGGCTAGATCTGCAAAGTCAGCCATGATAGGCTACATTAATCGTCAAGTAGCCTATCACGGGTGACTTTGAAAAAAAAAAAGCGCGTACGCAAATGGCGGCCCCCATAGGGAGCTGCCATTCGCGTTCCTTATTTGGTCGCTGTAGTCTACGTAAAGATTTACGTAGACTACAGAGAAAATAAGGGCAACGCTATTTGCGTTGCCCTTATTTTCGCCGTAGTCTACGTAAATCTTTACGTAGACTACAGGGACCAAATAAGGAATGCGAATGGCGGCTCCCTATGGGGGCCGCCATTAGCCGTACGCGCTTTTTTTTTTTAAAGTCACCCGTGATAGGCTACGTGACGATTAACGTAGCCTATCACGTCTGACTTTGCAAATCTAGCTGTGATAGGCTACGTTAATTGTTACGTAGCCTATCACAGGGGCGTTTTTTTTTTTACTTTTCTTGTAATGGCGGCGACGGCAGCTGGTCGAAAGACCGGCTGCCGCCCCCGTCCCTGCCGAAGACCTGCCGAACCACCGCCGGGACCCGCCGCCAGGAGGGACATTCGTGAAAGGTAAGTCCCATCCCGGGGGGGGTGGGGGGCGGGGTGGTGGTGGAGAATTTCTCCCCAAACAACCTTCGGAGGACCGAATGCATTGGCACTCGGCCCCCCGAAGTTTCAGGGAGAAATTCTCCCCCATCCCTATAGCCAACTCAAGACACAGACGAAAGGATTCTTTTCAAGGCTTTAATCCTTTTACAACTTAATGACTCTTTCAGATACTAATCACCAGCCTCTAAGCAAAGAATAGCAGAATAGCCTATGCTCTGGGTAGGCAGTTGATCCCTGTTTGAAGAAGAATCACTTGAAGACCCCAAACTTATGGGCTAGTGAGAGATCCTCCCTCTTTCCCTTGGGTCCACGGGAGGCAGCCGTTGCTTGCGTGCCAAACGGGCGCTACGCCTCCTTTCCTCACCCTCCATTGCTTGTTGCTCCCTGTGTCTGCGTAGAACATCTAGCAAGCCCCCCTCCCGCACTTTCTCACTGCTAGGATCACTATCTATCTCAGCAATGCCAGCAGGAGGAATCTCTGCCAACTGTTGTGCCTTTGAGGGATGAGCTGGCTCCTCTCCCACGGATTGCTGATCCTCCTCTGAATCAGAACTGCTCTGGGGTTCTATCGACTCAGTTTCCACCCTGACACATGTCAGCATACTGAAGACAGTGCACTCCAAACCTCAGGATGACCACACTCAACCTTTTCATGTAGATGTTGAGCAGCATGGGGGATAAAACTGACCCCTATGGAATCCCATATTGGAGAATCCACAGGGCAGAGCATATTATATACATATTATCATTGAATCACCTCACCCCAACCAACATTTGGGTGACCACATTTTCCACCAGTTGAACTTTCTGGACTGTCTTCAAAGGAAGCCCAATGTATAGTGCTTTACAGTAGTCCAGCCTTGATGTCACTAGTTCATGGATAACTGAGGGAAGGTCCATCCTCTCCAGGTAGGGCTGCAGCTGGCATACCAGCCTAAGCAGATAAAACACACTCTTAGACACCACATCCACCTGAGCTTCCCCAGTTATTGCAGAGTCCAGGAGGACTCTCAGACTACGCCCTTGGTCTTTTAGGGGAAGTGTAACCCCATCTAAGACCAGCTGTAAACCTCTATCCAGAGTAGCTTGTTTCCCAACCCAGAGTACCTCCATCTTGTCAGGATTAACTTTCAGCTTGTTTATGATCCTTCACTCCCAGACAGCCTCCAGACACTGGTTCACAAGTTTGACAGCTTCCCTGCGATGTGTAAATGAAAACCAGAGGTAGAGCTGACAGATGACACTTCAGCCGAAAGCTTCTGATAACTTCCCCCAGCAGTTTCATGTAGATGTTAAAAAGTTTGGGGGACAGGATGAAACACTGTGGAACCCCACAGACTAACAGCCATGGAGTAGAACAAAAGTCCCCCAGCACAACCTCCGGAAAGGTAGGGGTGTACGAAACCCCACTTACCTCCATCCTCTGGGGTCCACAGGAGGGGGGAGGTGATCTGGTCCAGTGCGCAGGGGACCCCCTGAATCCTCCTGAGCCAGCTCCGCTCCATATCAAGGCCGCGGAGCCACCGGCCGGGGCCAGTTGCAGCTGGACTTCCGGCCACAGCCGGGTTGCATCAGCAAATGGCGGCCGCTACACTGGCAACCATTTGCATCTCTTCTAAGCCGTGATAGGCTATGTAAGTATCTACATAGCCTACCACAGCAAAAGGCAGGGACGCAAATGGCGGCCACTACACCATTTGCGTCCCTGTCTTTTGCTGTGATAGGCTACGTAGATACTTACGTAGCCTATCATGGCAAAAGATACTTATGTAGATATGTAGATACTTATGTAGCCTATCATGGCAAAAGACAGGGACGCAAATGGCGTAGCAGCTGCCACTTGCGTCCCTGCCTTTTGCCATGACAGGCTACATTGATACTTACGTAGCCTATCACGGCTTGGTAGGGATGCAAATGGTGGCCACTATGACAGCCGCCATTTGGGGCTGCAGCAGCCTGGCAGTGGCTGGAAGATGACCTGGACCTGCCGCTGGAGCCGCCGCCATCGCCGCCAGGTAGGTCTGTTCCGGGGGGATTACGGGGGCTGGCGGGGGGGTAGTCCATTCCCCCATGGACTTCGGGGGAGTCCGTGGAGGAATTCTCCAACATCCCTACGGAAAGGACTGGTTCTCTCGTCTCCTTTGTTAACTTTGCAGCCCAATGAGCCTGTGGTTTGGGGAGGTAAGTCATCTAACAGAAGCTACTCTTCCCTCATCTCTTGCATGTGTTTTGTGCAAAGACCATGTCATACCTTCAGCTTTACGTCTTTCTTAGGGTCCTGCGTTCCACTAATAGCCTCTGTCTGTATTGTTACTGAATTCAAAGTGGGAGCTTAAGTACTATTGATTATTCCACAGACATAAAATAAACTTAAGCTCCCAACAATGCACACTTCCAGCCATAAAGAGGATGCATAATGTATGATCCAGAATCTTCCGAATAAACAGAGGGAGGATCAGAGGGCAGGGGGGAAGAGTGCAAAAGTTTGGGCCCTCTGAACTTCAAGGTTATTGTCAGATGTCAATTCCCAAATCCTATCAAGTGCTTTAAATAACACAGTTTGAAAGCCTGACTTGGAATATATCATATCCTGAGTCCTGCTGAGAAGCACAAGATGTTGAGCTTCCTCATTCATAAGATTCCTCCCCAGAGCTTTGATGATCTTAGATTTAAAGCCAGACCAGTTCTACCAGAAAATGCATGAAAGAGAATCACAAGGCACGCTGTCGAATCGCACTTGGCATGTGCTGATGAGTTGGACGTCAGCTTGTGGCCTGAAGGGAATTATTTCCCAACCTCTCTAGTGGTTCAGAAAAGGAGATAAAAGCCTTCACACTCCCCCCCTCTTGTATTACTTCAAAGGAACCAGGAGAGGGGTGATGAAGATATCCTCCGAGAGGGATGATAAGGAAGGCGAGAAAGATCAAGATTATGGTGAATTAAAGTGTTCCCGGGTAGAAAATTCAAATGGAAGTATGGGGAAATGGGCTATATTAGAAAGATGGCAGTGTGTGTATGTGTGTGTGTGTGTGTGTGTGTGTGTTTCACAATGCAAGAGACAATGTCTAGAATTGTGGTTCCTAAACATTGAGATCAGTAATCTTCATCCTTTGTACCATGAGGGAATATCTAATATGCCATGAAAAGAAGATTAAGTGAGACATCAACATCTGCTGTCAGCCCAAAGTACTCCTGGACAGGGGAAGTTTCCCACTGCTGTTCTGTGTGAGTCACTGTTAGGGATGTACGAATTGAGTACCTTCAGTGCCGCTTGACTTCCGCAGTTTGCGGCCAGTGCTCCGTTCCGTTGTTCTCAAGCCCCGGGAATTCTCCTCTTTTTTTTCCGCTCTGAAAATTATGACGATACATCCATACCGAAAACTGTAATTCTGTTGCCCAGCCATCTCCACGAGTCTGCGTAACTTCCATAAGAATTGCTATTTTTCGTAAATATTTACGTTTTTTTAAAAAAATTGAAATCCTCCATCTCTCTTTACTGTCAGCCAAAACACTTCCTCTTCCTAGGGGCTTCCCAAAATAAGGCTGTCTTGGGTGTGCCTGAGTGATAAACTCTTTGTTTCTTTTGTTTTAAAGAAAGAAAAAACCTTTTAAAATGACCATGCTGGTCCATACTACACTGCGTTTTTATTTACAAAAGTTCCGTGACTCTTTGTGGATGACGAAAAAAAGCTGCATGACTGCTGCCTCTGCAGGACCTCGTGGTGCCATTCCTCAGAGGATTCCATGGCATGGACTGAAGGGATTTCGATCCCATTTCAGTCCGTGGTGGAATTCTCTGACATCCTTAGTCACTGTTCTGGCCTCAATTGCTTCCAATCAGCCTCTGGTGAGGAAGGATAGGTCATTCCTTAACTGGATGTGGTGGATCTCACCTCATCCCATGCTACTACCCATGCTGTAGTTCCAGGGTGCTGAACCTCTTTCAGCTCAAAGGCTGAACTGAATTTCAGAGAATTCTCAGGGGCCACATTCCAGTGGTGGGTGGTGCTGAAAGCAAAGGGGGCACAGCCACAGGCAAAAGGGATGGGCTAAACTTCCAAAAAATGCCAGCATATTTTAGCTTAAAGCTGTTACTGCCTTAAGAGTAAGAGCTTTAAGCTAAAAAAATGTGTACATATGCCCCATATCATATGTACACATTTTGGTATGCATTTTATGATAGGAGAATTCCACTACAAAATGCAGAGAAGTGTGAATTTCAAAAGATAATGGAGTTTTGGTTCGCATAGTAGTTTGAAAGTGGGAAATTAGGTAAGTCCCCATTACATTCCAAACTGAATGAAGCTCTCTCCCACATCTAATATAAATCAATGACAGTGCAGAGGCTGTAAGAACTGCTGAATACTGGTTCGTTTTGGGGAGGGGAAAGGGATCAGCAAGAGAACACTGTACCCTTCAAACCTTGGCCGTGAAATTTCTAGAAACATCTGTTTGGCCAGAAGCCATATGCTAGATGAGAAGGACCTTTGGTCCAATTTAGCAAGGCTCTTCCTATCTTCTTAAGTAATGCTTGTGAGAGCTGCATTAGCTGTTCTGAGCTCTTCAGAGGAAAGGCGGAGTAGAAGTGTAGTAAATAGAGCAGTCATTCCTTGTTCATTTATTAGTATGGAGTAGGAAAGAATGCAAAGTTTTTCTTTGTCATATGTTATTTGTGGAGACACAGTTGATGTGGATGCTTGAAGGTTAATGAGCTCTTCTGTGCGCCAGAGCTCAAGTGGCTTGATTTATTTTCCCATCTTTTCTAGTGCTGAATGAAAACACCATCTATCCTGAATCTGCCTCCTCCATACATATTAATCAATAAAATGCTTAATCTTATAATTTTACATACTGCCAGGTAAAGAATGTGATCCTTGATTCTGTCCTGGGAGCTCCGTTTTTCCTTCCAGTGTGCCCAGTCACAAAATCACCTGCCTCGTTAATCCAAGTTGTGGCAGAAATTAGCTCCATCTCTGTAGCATGAGCTGTCTGGCCTTGACTGACAGGTACTGCACATGTTGGATCATTGTCAACAATGTTCCCTTGTGGCTGGATAATAATGAAATAAACCCACCTTTTGCATGAACCAATTGGCACACAGCCCCCTAGTTCCTGTGCCCGACTGGAACAAAGCCTCGAGTAAAACGTAAATATGCCTAACTGGAATAAATTCATATTCTTTGCAACCATACCTGAAATCTATGGCTCAAGAATTGAGTTAACTAGGGCCATGTGTATTATTTACATAAGAGAGTCACAGAAGCCAAAAACTGAAGCAGTGTGGATTAGGAATATATGGATTGCAAAAAATCCATTCTGTCTGTGTTTCATGCATTTCCAGGTGCTTTTCATCCCACGGTCCACCCATCAATGGAATAGGATTTTTTTGTTTTGTTTCCAAATCTGCGCAAATTTGCATGTGCAAAAATGGGGGAATGGGGGAAATGCACATTTCAGGCCTGTGATGATGATGATTAATTTTGCATATTTTTCTATGACAAAATGTGCATAATATTCAGGAAAGTTAGAAAAAGGTCTGCAAGTGTATTTATTTATTTATTTATTTATTGCATTTATATCCCACCTTTTTTCCTCTTGCAAGGAACCCAAGGTGGCTTACATTATCCTCTGCATCTCCATTTTATCCTCACAACAACAACCCTGTGAGGTAGGTTGGGCTGAGAGTCTGTGACTGGCCCAAAGTCATCCAGTGAGCTTCCATGGCTGAGTGGGGACTAGAACCCAGATCTCCTGGCTCCCACTCCAACACTCTCACACTACACCGTACTGGCTCCCAGTCCGCAGAATGCACCTGACATGGGAAAAGCAGGTCTGCTGCAGAATTTGCAAGTCGGATTCATGAAAACCTGTTCCCCTTTGGTTCCATTGCAGATTTCTCTGACTTCCCTAGCATGGGTTATGATCAAGTCTAGAGCCCATTCCCAAGCCCTCCCTTTCTGAGTGATTGCACCTGGGCAAAGCAGCATTTTACCTGGCTTCTGGTCTGCCAGCCACATTTTTAGGTGTTGAGGGAGGTTCTCCTGAGTCATGATCTCTCAAGTCCCACAGCTTTAGGTGTGTGACCCATGCAAGCCTCAAAGGGGATCCTTTCATTGGTCCCTGGACCCCAAAGTCCAAAATCGGCAGTCTGGGACATTATCAATCAATCCAAAGTTACCCTCGGGCAGGGATGGGGGAGAAATTCATTCAGTGCATTTTGATGCAAACTTCTCTAATTTCATGCTTTCGAACCAATATGTGAACTGAAACACAGTTGTCCTTCAAAATCCACAGACATTTCTCCAAACTTTGCAAGGAGTCCTCCAATTAAAAATCTCTATATTAGCCCCCCAAATGCATATAAAATGCATGTGTTAGGAGAAATGTGCACATACATGCTTATGCATTTTTGTAGGAACTTAAAAGTACTGTCCAAGTTTGGGATGAAACAAACCCAAGACTGGAGCAATTCTGAAAGTTCAAGATGAATTGAAGTTATAGTTGGAACATGAGAAGCTGAGAAAACTTGAAACTGCAGATTTGTCCATCACTACCTGATTGCTCCCTACTATTCTGCTGCTGTTCTTCATTCATGCACTTCCATAGTAGGGATGGGAAAATGAGCGATATTTGAGCTCATGGAATTGCTCCATTTTCCACCTTGATGTTGGCTTCACATCATTCTTGCTCCTGAACATAAGCATCTTTTTCTTTCTTTCTCAATGCACATGAACAGCGTGAATGCATGAAAATGCAGGGTGTGAGGGGTGGGGTGTGGGGTGGTGAATGCACATTTTTGGAAGTGCGCGTGCACATTTTTGGACAAGAATGCAAGCTGAGGAAATTGCGAAAATGTCCAGAAAATTATGCTCCTGCTCGCTGAATTCTTGGAACAAAATTCTTGTTCATCCCTCTGCCAAAGTCACCAACCTATTTAATTACCACCACCTTCCTCTTAGCCAATTCCACTGCAGCACCCTGTAATCAGTCAATTGGCTGCTCACATAAAAAAAAAAAATCTTACTTGACCCCGAAGTGACTGGTGTTACCTACACTGCTACTACAGGGTGGAGGTGGAGCCATGACAACATGAAAAAGTGGGAGGGGCACAGCTTCTCTATTTATTCCTATATATTCTTCCCCTCCTGTGTTTCCTCTCTGTGTAGTTTTCTTTCTTGTAATATCTTTGGGGGCAGGGAACTGTCCCTTCGTACTCAGTAAACCAGCATGCATATTGATGGCATAAAGAAGAGGAAGAGGAAGAGGAGGAGGAGGAGGAGGAGGAGGAAGAAGAAGAAGAAGAAGAAGAAGAAGAAGAAGAAGAAGAAGAAGAAGAAGAAGAAGAAGAAAAGGGAGCTTCCTTGTCAGGATTCCTTTTGCCCCCACTGAACTTCAAACACCAAAGCAAATGCAGACAAGAGGCTTCAATCTACGGCTTTTAATCCATTTCTTCAAAGGGTCATACAGATGCAAATTCTCAGTGACTCTCAGTCTACAAGGAAATGCCTTCAGGGGGTTCAAAAGTTAGCTACGAAAGTTGCCCGCTGTTTGAAAGGAAAGCAGTCTTGCTAGCCTAACTTAAGGGGTGGGGGGAGGTCTCTCTCTCTCTCTCTCTCTCTCTCTCTCTCTCTCTCTCTCTCTCCCTCCCTCCCTCTCATGAGGTCTCTAAGCACAGCTGTTCATGCAAGGCCAATCAGGTAGACTGTCTAAGTTCCTCCCCGGCCTTCTCCGTCTTTGCTCTGCTTCTGCGCCAGGCATCTATTAATTCAGATTCCCCAAACCCTGCCTCTCCCTGTTCGCTATCTCTCATGGGGGTGGTGGTGAAGAGGGATTCTCCTCCTGCAGCTGGACCTTTGAAACCTGAGGAGCCTGCCTAGCCATGTCTAGACTAGCCTGGGAACATACCTCCCCCATGTCTGGTGGTTCTTCTTCACTAAACTGAACTACTCTCCCCCTCCCTGTGCTCAGAAACACTCCTGACCGCTACCCCATTTGTGTGGCTGCCTTTATACCATTTGTGTGGCTGCCTTTCTCATGATAGGCTACGTAAATACTTACATAGCCTATCACGGCTAAGAGCAGGGGTGCAAATGGCATAGCAGCCGCCATTTGCACCCCTGTTCTTTGCCGTGATAGGCTACCACGAAAAAGGCAGCCATTTGCGGCCGCAGAAGCCCGGCAGCGGCCGGAAGACCAGCTGGAGGAGCTGCCACCGCTGCCGCCGCTGCCAGAGCCACCAGAGCCACCGCATCTGCCACCAGGTACTCTCCATCCCGGGGGGATTCTGCGGGGTGGCAGGGGGGGAGGCCATTCCACCACGGATTCTGAGGGGCCAGATTCTAAATAATCTGGCCTCACTGGAGTCCATGGCAGAATTCTCTGACATCCCTAGGCCTTTCCCTTGGGAAATGCTGGGGGAGAGCTTGGCAGTTCTGGCAGAGCTGGCGATGGCAATTGTTGGTGTGGCCAAAAGTGTTAGACCCATGCTCAAAAATGTGTGTGTGTGTGTGTGTGTGTGTTCCTACTTGAGCTCTTTGCCAGTGCTGGCTGGTGACTCTGATGTCTAGGGGCAGTGAATGAGCTCTGAGTGCCAGCCAAAACTAGTCAGAGCTCTAAAGGAGCTAACCAAGGTGCTGAACCCATCTCCCAAATTAGTTCAGCACCTTTGATAGCTCCTTTGGAGCTCTGACTGGTTCTGACTGAATCCCAGAGCAAATGCACAACCCCACTGACATTGGAGCCACCAGCCTCCGCTGGACATCACTGCTTTTCCCACTTGTTTCTTTGATGCCCAACCTGGAAAGAAGGTAGACCCATCTCATGTGGAATGCTGGCTATGGCTACATTCCTCAGACTCAGACTAGGGACACCAACACACCTCCTTCACAGGGGTCATTGTAAACAGCAAGTGCAGTAGCAATGGCCGAGTCTGTTCCACCTCTAAATGTTCCGGGGATGACAACTGTTGGCATGAGGATTCCATGGGACCCTGAGCAGCCTGAGTTGCCCCTCCATAGACCCCCTGTCCAGACCCCCCCCAGTGGGGGTTTTGTACATCCTTATATATTGGCCCCAGGAGTGTAACCAAGTCACCTGTAGCATTAGAGGGGCCTAGAGATCCATAATCCTTGCTTAAGTTCATTTTTAGTGCAATTCCTTTGCTAGTAAGCCTCTGAGCATGTGAAGATGAGTCAAAGGGCTGATAGCGTGGCATAGCACATTCCATACCAATGACCAGAGTATCTAATCAAGATGTGCCTGGGAAGTGAAGTTTGTTTACAGGTGGCTGTACTGAGAACCAAGTGCTGTTAGTCTATGCTGGGAATGAACACTAGGGGGTGCTTGCTGCTGTTATGCTGCCTCATTGCTAACATGTATGGTATAAGACCCATTGTACCCCATGGCTTCTGATTCACAGAAGCTGTCTGATCCAACCATTGGGTACGCCTGTGTGCTGTAAGTTACTCAATAAAGTACTCCTTGTAAGTAAACCTGGGTCTGATTTATCACTATCTTGGCACCTCTAACCTAAGAGTTCAATGCCCACGGCCAGGGCAATACACCCTATCACCACCACACTGACATCAGAGCCAACAGGCTCCGCTGCTCTCTGCTTTAGCTGATAAGTGGCCCATGGTCCCATCACCATCACCACCACCACCAGGGGGCATCCACTCGCATGTGTGAAGAGGCTTCATTTGCAGTCAGCCTGCTTCTCAAGTACCACCATTTAATATAAGTTGCACAATACTTTGTGCAAAATGATAAGAAAATCCAGTAAAAGTATAGGTTGCTCACAGGCTCTTTGTGAGCTGAAAGACAAAGAGGGAAGCCAGTTTCTTTGAATGTTTCTCACCAAGAATGAGTCATTCATGTTAAGTAGTTGCTAGTTAAAAAAGAAAGAAAAGAAAGAAAAAGCAATACTTCGGAGCTCATTTAAACAATGAAGTTCCTTTCTACTGGCATAAGATGTAGCAGCAGATCCTTCGCAATGGAATGTAAAAATAAAATAAAATCCAAGAAATGTATGCTAATATCAAATGTAATAATCCCAGGCTCCCACTTAATAAGAATTCACATTAGAAGAGCTTTTAAATATCCACGTATTTTGTTATGTCAACAAGTGAGTTCGGCCTCTTTCCAGGGGGTGTTCTTTGAAGATCAAAACTGAGTAATATGTAATGGACAGGAACAAGATTTACATCTCATCCCCATGAAGGAATGGCATCCAAAATCTGCCATAAATGATCATGTTATTGCCATGCTGCATAGGCACTTCTTTTCACAAGTGCTGGGACCATTTGGAGATGCATTTGACAAAAGAGAGAAAAACAACAATAGATGTATAGTTGTCAATCAACTGATCTCCAAGGTGGCTTCCAACAGATTAAATCAATACAAATATAAAACACGACACAGTGAAGACAATTGAAATCTACAGAGGAATAAGCAGCACTATCAAAAGTTGATCAAAGAAAGCAGCTTTGGCCTGGTCCCTAAAAGAAAGAAAAGTGTCAGCATGGGGTTGCATCCAGTGTTAAGAGTAGACCTATTTGAAGTGGATCAATGTTGGATACAACCCACTGGATATAATCCAGGGTGTCTGGGAACGATGTTCCCCAGTTCAGGTGCTAAAACGAAAAAAGACCTCAGCCCTAACCTCTGAAGGTACAGGCATGTCTGGTGTCAGTGGATGGCAGCTGATAGGACCACAGCATCCCAGTGTGGCCCAGTCTTCAGGGTCCCCTGTTAAAAACAGCAGCAACATCCTACCTGTACCAGGTCACTGCCATCTTTGCTTCTGACAATGAGCTATACGTTGAGTTGACTGCCAGATAGGGATGTGAGAACACATCCTAGCTTGGGTTCTCTGGGTGCCCTCCAAGCTCTCCCCCCAGGCCCCCACTCACTGGCCCTCTGGGCTGCAGTCGAGCCCCTGCCCCATGCTCAGTGAACAGCCCACAACTTACCTGGGCCTGTTCGTCTCTGTCCCGATTGCCATGTTTTTTTTTTAAAAAAACAAGGTGATCGGCAGCGCTTGCCCATAGACGTATACTCAAAATAGTGCTGTGAAACTAGAGTCTATGGGTGATTCAAGTGCTTTTTGTGTATAAGTATATGTGGGCATTTTTTAATCATACTTTTCTAGAACAAAATGTGGGCAAAATTTGGGAACGTTGGAAAAACAGTCTGGAAGCCTGTGGATTCC
This sequence comes from Heloderma suspectum, assembly GCF_057233095.1. NCBI lineage: Eukaryota > Metazoa > Chordata > Lepidosauria > Squamata > Helodermatidae > Heloderma > Heloderma suspectum. The sequence goes on from NC_139469.1 coordinate 26,919,307, forward strand.
ACTTGAGAAAGGAAAAGCTGGTCCACTGTGGAATCCACAAGTCAGATTAATACAAATCCAGATTAATTTGGTTCTGTTGCGGATCCCTCCAACATCCTTAGGCCAGAGAGAAACCAGTCTACATCATTCAGTTATGTGAGCCCCACTGGCAGTCTGAAGTGGTGTGGCCCAGACAAAATTTTACCACTCTAGTGGCTCAGACTTCTCCCTGTTTTGAATCCCATCAGTGGTCTTGTTAGGCAAACAACTGTCTCCCAATTCCTCTTCAACTCTTTGACTTCAATAAAAAGATGATGGTGATGAAGCCAGCCCTGGGGGCCTGACTGGCTGGATCAGGGGAGTGAGGAACACATCATTGTGGGATGGTGTGGTCCCTGATGCTTTGAAGGAGGTGATGGTGTGACCAGTCCTGGAAAACAACAACAACAACAAAATTGTCCTGCCCTGCATGGTTGTTGTAAAGATTACTGATGAATGTGGCATGCTTTGAACTTTTAAAAACACATTTATTCTTACGATACCACAGAAATTACGACATTTGTGCTTAAATTCCTTTTGGTTAGAAAGAGTCAGGAGGAAATGACCGTCATAAATGCAGACACAGAATTCTGGTGCAGGGATGTCAGAGAAATCTGCAGCATGTTCAAATGAGTTTGGATTTCTAGGAATCCAACCTGCGAATTCTGCAGCGGACTGGCTTTTTCCAAGATACACGGATTCTGTAGACATGCAGACCATTTTTTTAAAACTTTGGGATGGGGGAGGATTTGCACAATTTCATTCATTTACAAATGTGCATTAGTGCTAATGCAAACTAATGCACATTTTAAAAAGAATCACCTTCTCGTACAAAAAATCTGATTTCATCAATGAGTGGCAGATGGAAGGAAAGATGTCTAACAATCCACAAAACACAGATGGAATGGATTGAACAAAATCTGCACATCCTTATTCTGGTGAAAAGGATTTCACCTGTCAATGTAATATCCTGGACTGTAGTAATGTATTTCACTGCCCTCTATGGATCTGCAACAAACATTACAGTTAGTTTCTCATAGGGATGGGGGAGAAATTAGTTCAGTTCACATTCAGTTCATTTTTGAACCAATATGGGAAATGAAATTAAGTTATCCTTTGAAATTCACACATCTCTGAATTTTGCCACCGAGTTCTCCATTGCATACAAAAATATTAGGGGGAAGTGAACACACACAAAGAAGTTTTTTTTTTTTAAGTTTGCAAATCCATTATATTGGGAAAATGACTTGCAAAAATGTGCATATTGGGCAAACTTGCATATAAAATGCATGTTCTGTGAAAAATGCATATGAATTTCCATGTATACTTTTTTAAAAAAACCTTAATTTTTCCAACCACTTAAGATTGGAAAAATTATTGAAGTTCATGACAGACCAAACTTAAGACTGGACAACTAAGAAACTGAAAGAAAGCAAAATCGACAGATTCATCCATACTCAGTGTCTTGTTTCATCTGCAACCTGTTTAGAGACTAATGTATGGAGCTACACTTGCACACCCAGGATTGATTTTTGACATCCTAATTCCCAATGCACTTTTTAAAGACATGAGCCAGGAAGCCAACCATCAGAAAATTAGTACCTGTACCCTTGTAACATTGGAGAAAGCCAGACCTGAATATGAGATCTACATTATTCGAGATGTTTCCTCAAGGTTCATCTGCCTTGTGCACTTGAAGCACCAGATAAAAACCTGTGCTTACTGTCACTAGCTTGAGGAATTGAGAAGCTCCCACTCTGTTCCAAAAATAGGGAAGGTTGGATCTGTCAATCTCAGTCTCACTGACATGGTTGGGTTTTTGTTAGCATACCCCATTTGAACCCTGAATGTGAGCATGGGCATGTGGCCACACACACACACACACACACACACAGACATATATATATATATATATATATATATATATATATATATTTGGAAATTGTCAAACACGTGCTCATGATCACCTCATTCACAATTCCTAGCTTGATTTGCACAAATTTCCTAATTTGCACAAATTCCCTCAGTAGGCTGAATCAGCCCCACTTTAGTCTATGCAAGGAATCTGTGCAAATTTCAGCAGATTTGCACAAATTTGGGGAGTCTTGCACAAATCTCCCAGTCAATCACCACTTGTTTTGCAACAGTCTCCGAGTTCCCAAGGTGAACTGGAATCGAGCACAAGATTCCAGTGGTGAGACAAAGTTGAGACAATCCTAGGGATCTTGAACTTTGCTCGTTCGCTCATCCCCAGTTAACATGCGTGTTTTGCATGCACTTTTCACAGAACCATATTTGGCATGTGCTTTCCCCTAGCATACACATTTCTTGTGCACATCTTCCCCAAGGAGAACTGCCTTGCAAAAAATTGTGGATTTCAGAATTTGTGGAGTTACTAGGGATGTACGAATCCCCTTTCCTCGCATCCATGGGGAGGTCCGCCGGGGTGGGGAGGTGATCCATTCCTCCCCCCAGAATCCGAGCTGGCTGGCTCTGCTCTGCGGAGCCACTGGTCAGCTCTGTCCTGGCTCCTATCTGCGTAGAACAGTGCTATCTGGATGCAAATGGCATCAGCTACGCCATTTGCATCCCCGTTTCTTCTTGTGATAGGTTTGTTGTTGTTCAGTCATTCAGTCATGTCCAACTCTTCGTGACCCCATGGACCATAGCACGCCAGGCCTTCCTGTCCTGCGCTCTCTCCCGGAGCGTGCTCAAGTCCATATTCATTGCATCGGTGATGCTATCTAGCCATCTCATCCTCTGCTGTCCCCTTCTCCTTTTGCCTTCAGTCTTTCCCAGCATCAGGGTCTTTTCCAGAGAGTTTTCTCTTTGCATTAGGTGGCCAAAATATTTGAGCTTCAGCTTCAGTATCTGTCCTTCCAATGAGCACTCAGGGTTGATTTCCTTTAGGATGGACTGATTTGACTTCCTTGCAGTCCAGGGGACTCGTAAGAGTCTTCTCCAGCACCACAGTTCGAAAGCATCAATTCTTCGGCACTCAGCTTTCCTTATAGTCCACTATGCCATTTGCGTCCCTGTTTTTTCATACAAAAGACTATGTAAGTATCTACATAAATAGAGATGTGTAACGTATCGCGGGGAAAAACGGGGACACAAATGGCATAGCGGACACCATTTATGTCCGATCACTTACTTCTGGGTTCCACACAGATGGTGGAATGGAACCAGCTGGGGGGGGGGATATTTGGTCCGGGGAGGCACAGGTAAGTGCGTCCGTTCTGCTGCGGACTTTGGGGGTCGAATTCACTGGAATTCAGCCTCATTGGAGTCTGCAGCAGATTCTGCGGATATCCCTAGGATTTACACCTCTGTCTTGCCCTGTGTGGCACAGAGTGGTAAGGTGGCTGTAATGCAACCCAAAACTCTTCCCCACGACCTGAGTTCGATCCCAGTGGAAGCTGGTTTTCAGGTAGCCGGCTCAGGTCAACTCAGCCCTCCATCCTTCTGAGGTTGGTAAAATGAGTACCCAGCTTGCTGGAGGAAACATAGTCATGACTGGGGAAGGCAATGGCAAACCACCCCACTATACAGTCTGCCAGGAAAACGCTGAGGAAAAACGGCATCCCTCTAGAGGTCAGTAATGACTCGGTGCTTACACAAGAGGAACCTTTCCTTTCCTTGGTTGAGGAGGTGTAAATTGGGAAATCCATTTTTTTAAAAATAAAAATACCCTTAATGAAGCAAATTTCTCACCCATCTGTATCGAATAGTTGGTGTGCAAGGCACCAGAGCCAGTCACTGTTCGAGAATGACAATCCCAGAGGCCCATTTATGTGCACTTGACTAGCTGCATGGTTCTTTTGCATCCTGGCCACAATAATCGTCCACAATTAGAAGCCACCACGCAGCACAAGGTGTTTTGTGAACAAGGAGCATTGTTTGCAGAATACAAGGGCTGGAAAACTCCTACATGAACCAACCTGGCAGCAGTTGTTACAGCATTTGTCTTTTCAAAGCGGGAGCTCAAGAATCAATAAATCTGTCTTACAACTTCACTGTGATACTTGCTATGATTCCAGCATGGAGAAATGGCTTTTGGCAGCACAAAAGTTTGCACAGTTCCCAAAACAAACATGCCCTCTGCAGGCCAACAGAAGGATGTGCATTTAAAAAAGAAGAAGAAAAGAAAAGTGAAAAAGATTCAGAATAGAAACAATCTAGCTCATCTATAAAGGCTGAGTGTCATGTTTACTCAGAGAATGTAACACTGTTTTTTGCAATTACCACAGTGGTAATTACAGTGGAAAGATGAGCAAAAAATGAACAGCAGGAAAGCTTGTAGCTGGCTTTCCATTTCACAGCCAAATCACTTTCAAAATGGGATCATTTGGCAGGGGATTTCAGCATCCCAGTCCAAAATTGCCTTTCTGGATTGGACCAAAGTTCCATCAAATAGAGCATTTTATTTCCAAAGAAGCTAACCGTATGCTGTTGAAAGATTTTGAAGAGGTTGAAAAAAAAAGCAGCCTTCCCCAGTGGTAAGACCTGGGCATTTGGTATTTAGGATTATGAGAAATTAGCTTCAGTTTGTTTTTGATCAGGATTTACCCAGTTTGCACTTTCTGGACCAAACATGAACTCAGATGCAACCTGTGATCAAAGTCTGTGTATTTTTGAGCTTGAAATGTGATTGCAAACACACACAAAAGTGTTTGATAGCATGTGTACATTTGGAAAATGAGCACAAATATTCTTTGATCAATGGGGGAAGAATGCATACATTTCAAAGATGTGCACAACTAATGTGTACATTTGGGAAAAAATGTACAAAAACATGCATGGATTTTCATGCACATCCTCCCCCACCCCCAGCTCACAATCTGATATGGACTCAAGTCAGAATGAATTTCTGAGATGGAATTTTGAGAACTTTGCAGAGTGCAAATTTTGCTGACTCACATCCTTTTTGATATTCACAGGTGGCCTTTCTCCGAACATGGAAGTTCCATTTAGCCATTATGTCTAATGGTTGTTGATAGACCTATTTTCTATGATTTTGCCTAATGTCCTTTTAAAATCATCGAATGCATCACTGTATCTTCAGGCACTGAATTCCCTAAGTGAATGGTCCATTGTATGAAGAAGTTCTTACCAGTTTTCTTCCTAACCCTCCACCAGATCAATTTCATGGTGTTCTTGTCTAATGAAGAGGGATATGAAATTTTCTCCCCACTTGCTCTCCATATCATTTTTAGGGAGAGTGTGAGAATTTTGTTTCGGTTTGGTTTTGATAAGAATTTGCCAAAATTCAGAACATTCTCCATGTTCAGGACAAAAAAGCATATATATATATATATATATATATATATATAAATTTACACACACACACACACACACACACACACAGGATACCACAGTGTAGTGGCTAGAGTGTTGGACTGGGAGCCGGGAGATCCATGTTCTAGTCCCCACTGGGCCATGGAAGCTCACTGGGTGACTTTGGGCCAGTCACAGATCATCAGCCCAGCCCACCTCACAGGGTTGTTGTTGTGAGGCTAAAATGGAGAGGAGGAGGATAATGTAAGCCACCCTAGGTTCCTTGCAGGAGGAAAAAAGGCGGGATCTCTCTCTCTCTCTCTCTCTCTCTATATATATATATCATATGGAACGAGCTCCCTAGAGAGGTTCGCCTGGCACCTACGTTGTACTCCTTCCGGTGCCAGGTGAAGACCTTTTTCTTGTCCTGGTATTTTAGCATTTTAGTTTCCTAGTCATTTAGCTCTGGTGTTTTAAATTTGTATTTTAAATCTCTGCATGGCTGCTACATTTCATTCTGGTTGTACTATTATATTGTGATTTTGAGCTTTCATAATTTATATTGTTTTATGCTGTGTTGTGTGGTTTTAATTTTTGTGAACTGCCCAGAGAGCTTCGGCTATGGGGTGGTATAGAAATGAAATAAGTACGGAAGTAATAAATAAAATAAATACTCAAACAGACTTGAAAAGGGTCTCTAACAAGGACCTTGAAGAACATAAAAGCTGCACTGAATCAGATTGTCTAGTCCAGCATTCAGATCCCACAGTGACCAACCAGATGCCCCAGTCGGAAACCCACGAAAGTAGGGGTGCACGAAAGTCACTTACCTGGTCTCGCAGCTTTTCGTGGTGGGGGGGAGGCGCTTCGCTGCTCTCCCCCCAAACTTCAGGCCGGGGGGGAGGCTTCCCGCCTCGCCCGGCTGAAATTAAGGCCGGGGAGGAGGCGCCTCATCTTGCCCGGCCGCGAACTAAAAAGTTTTTTTTTTTTTTTTTAAACGCCCCCGTGATAGGCTACGTGACGATTAACGTAGCCTATCACGGCTAGATCTGCAAAGTCAGCCGTGATAGGCTACGTAAATCGTCACGTAGCCTATCACGGGTGACTTAAAAAAAAAAAAAAGCGCGTACGCAAATGGTGGCCCCCATAGGGAGCCGCCATTTGTGTTCCTTATTTGGTCGCTGTAGTCTACGTAAATCTTTATGTAGACTACGGCGAAAATAAGGGCAACGCAAATAGCATTGCCCTTATTTTCGCCGTAGTCTACGTAATCTTTACGTAGACTACAGCGACCAAATAAGGAACGGGAATGGTGGCTCCCTATGGGGGCCGCCATTATCCGTACGCACTTTTTTTTTTTTTAAAGTCACCCGTGATAGGCTACGTGACGATTGACGTAGCCTATCACGGCTGACCTTGCAGATCTAGCCGTGATAGGCTACGTTAATCGTCACGTAGCCTATCACGGGGGCGGTTTTTTTTTTTTTTTAGTTTTATTGGAATGGCGGTGGCGGCAGCCGGTCGAAAGACCGGCTGCCGCTCCCGCCCCGGACGAAGACCCGACGAACTGCCACCGGGACCCGCCGCTGGGAGGGACATTCGGGAAAGGTAAGTCCCGTCCTGGGAGGGGTGCGGGGGGTGGGGGGGCGGAGAATTTCTCCCCGAAACTTGTTTGGGGGGCCGAACACGTTGGCGCTCGGCCCCCGAAGTTTCGGGGAGAAATTCTCCGCCAACCCTACAAGTAGCACATGACTGCAGTAGCATAAGAAGGGAACGAGTAGGGCTCTCCCACTTGTGTTCCTCAGCGATTGGTATCGAGAGGAATGCTTACTGACCTAAGTGTTCAGAAGTAAGAGTCCATGCTTATCTTGTCAGAGCAGCTTTCAAAATATAGCCATGCATAGTCAGGCACATAATCCAAAGCACTCCAACTGATAGCAAACTGTGGTGGTGACAGGATTGTAGACACAACAGGGTCAATGAGAAATTCATTTCAGTTCATTTACAACCAGTATTTCCCCTGCTTGCACTTTCCAGGTGTGAAGATGAGCGCGATCTGCAGTCAAAGCATATGCATTCCTTGCAATGTTTTTCCGTTGGGGGGGGGGATTGTGTTTGAAAAGGATGTACATTAGAAAAGCATGCATGACAAAAATGCATACATTCTAAAAAGTGTGCATGGCCGTGCTTTAATCAATGGAAGACGATTGCGTACTTCTGAACATGCACACAAGTCAGTACCTAAGTACTTCACAATTTCCCTGCACAAAGAAAAGAAAAAGAAAAAGAAGAACCTTGTAATCTGATACAGGGGGGGCAACAATAACAACAAGGGGGCAGCATACACACAATGAAAAGAACCCTGAACTTAAACAATACTGAGAACTGAGCATGTTCAGTAGCCATGGAATTCTAAGTGCCTGTTGGCAGGGGTAGGGGATTGGAAAACCAACCAGGGGGAGGGGAGGGGAAACCAGGGGGAGAGGGATTGGAAAACCAGGGAGAGGGGGTTTGGGATGGAGTATTCTAGGAGATGGCATGGCTGGAAGGTCTGAGCTCTCAGCAAGAGCACTCCAACATTTTCTTGCGGGTCCCAGTGGCATCGCACTAAGTATGGCATTATGTCTTTAAAAACTGGAAATTACACTCTGGCTCTGGAACTCCTTGCCAAGGGTGGTGCACCAATTGTACTGGAAGCACATGCTTTTTTGTCTGATTGCTTAAACCTATTTAGGCAAGTCTCTGGCTATAAAATGGCCTGTACATATGTGGAATTGGTTCTAACTGGCTCTTTGTATAGACTTTATTTATGTCTTTCCTGTCTTCTGTGTGTGTGTTTCTGTTTCTTTGCTGCTTTTATGGATGTCCATTCTTTGAAAATCCAGCCCTTTTTGGTTCCAAAGGATCCCCGTTGTCTGCCCAGCTTGGCTTGCATTCCTGAAATCCGGTAATATTTTGCATTCCTCCACCTATATCCCCCTGGTAAATAGAAAGTTGCACAAATTGCAACTGTGATTTGCATGATTTGCACAATTTCTGTCCATTATTTGCTTATTTTGTGCAAATTCCAGCTGTAAATTTGTGCAAAATATGTGAATTGTGGCTGCAAATTGGACAACTTTCTATTTACCAGGGTGGTGATGGGGAGAAAAATGTTTGAGCTGGCCTGATTTGATGCACATCAAGTCAGGCCAGCTTGCAGGGAGGTGAGCCAGAGGTGGGGGGAGCTGCTGAAAGCTCAATGAACTCCATACCCTGGACAAATTCCTCCAATATCCCTAGCTGCTATTTTATATTTGTTGTTAGCTGCCTTGAGCACCATTTGGAGGAAAGTCAAGATACACATTTAAACAATCAAACTAATGATGGTGAGCAACTTTGAATGGAGAGTGGACTGCTGATGTAAACATCCCCTGTTCAAAAACTCTGTTCTAGTTCACTTTGTGGTTGGCTCATCCTGAAATGGGATTCGTCATACCACCAGCAGCCAGTTTTTGTTGCCGTCCACACATGAAAAAAAAGAAAAGCAATGAATAAGAAGCTTAATCTTCTGGATTGATGGAGAATGTGATTTCCTGCTGGGAATCCTGAAATGTCTCATTTGAAAACTTCAGATTAGGTGGGAAAGGTGGAGGCCATCCATTTATTAATTATATATTTATTTGCAATATTTATACACCACGTCATGTCTAGAACAGATTTCAGAGCGGTGAACACAAGAAAGTAAAAGTAAAAGAGCAAAAAGATTAGGGATGTACGAAAGTGACTTACCTTTCACGGATTATGTTGATGGTGGTGGGGGAGGTGTTCCGTCCCTCCCCCAGGAATCCTGGCCGGGGGGGAGGTGCTCTGTTCCTCCCCCTGGAATCCTCGAATGGCCGGCTGTGCTCCGTGGCAGCTCCATGGAGCAGCCGAGCCGTTCGCAGCCAGATTTCCGGCCGTGGAGGGCTCTGGGTAAAAAAAACAAAACAAACAAAAACAACCAACCGCGTATGCAAATAGCGGCAGGTACGGCCACCGCCATTTGCATTCCTTCTTTTTGGCCATCTTAATCTACGTAAATATTTACTTAGACTATGATGGCGAAAATAAAGGGGAACACAAATAGCGTAGTGGGTGCTATTTGCATCCCTTTTTCATTCACCATTTTAGCCTACGTAAATCTTTACATAGGCTAAAATGGCGAATCAAAAGGGGATGCAAATAGCACCCGCTATGCTATTTGCATTCCCCTTTATTTTCACCGTCATAGTCTACGTAAATATTTACGTAGATTAAGATGGTAAAAAGAAGGAACGCAAATGGCGGCGGCTGTAGCCGCCGCCATTTGCATATGGGTTTTTTTTTTTAACCCACCCAACCATGATAGACTACGGAAAGATTTACGTAGCCTATCACATCTTTTTTTTTTTTACATACATGCCCGGAAATGGTGGCGGTGGCGGCCGGTTGGAAGACTGGCTGCTGCCGCTGGAGCCGCCGCTGCCACCCAGAAGATCCGCCCCAGGTGAGTCTCGTCCCGGGGGAGATCCGCGGGGGGGGCGGGGGGGCAGCAGGCCATTCCGCCATGGAGTTTGGGGGGCCGAATGCACTGGCATTCAGCCTCACCGAGATCCGTGGCGGAATTCTCTGACATCCATAAAAAAGATTAGAATACCGCATTAATATCACGCTTGTTTAAAAACACAATGCCAATAAAAACCGTAACTGGCCAATCAAGGAAAGCCTCCTGAAACAGTGCTGTTTTCAGGAGGTGCTGGAAACTAGGGATGTCGGAGAATTTCTCCATGAATCTCTGGGAGGCTGAATGCCAACTCATTCGGCCCCCCGAAATTGGTGGAGAAACGGTCCGCCCCCCCCAGCCCCCCCTGGGATGGGACTTACCTTTGTCGAATGTCCCCGGCGGCGGCAGCTCCTGGTGGCAGTTCAGCGGCGGTTAGGTGGCAGTTCGGCGGCGGTTCAGCAGTGGCGGCCGGTCTTCCGACTGGCTGCTGCAGCCGCCATTTCAAAGTAAAAAAACAAAACGAACAACAAACGTGATATGCTACGTAAAGATTTACGTAGCCTATTATGGCTAGATTTTCAAAAAACACCGTGATAGGCTACGTAAATGTTTACGTAGCCTATCATGGCTGACTTTGGAAAAAAAATAAATAAAAGCGTGTACTCAAATGGCAGCGCCCATGAATAAATTCCTTATTTGGGCACGTGTAGTCTACGTAAACATTTACGTAGACTACGGCGAAAATAAGGGCAACGCAAATAGCGTTGCCCTTATTTTCGCCATAGTCTACGTAAATGTTTACGTAGACTACATGTGCCCAAATAAGGAATGCAAATGGCGGCGCCCATGGGCGCCGCCATTTGCGTACGTGCTTTTTTTTTTCCCCGCAAAGTCAGCCGTGATAGGCTATGTAAACATTTACGTAGCCTATCACGGCTGACTGCAGGGATGCAAACGGCGGCGGCTATGGCCGCCGCCATTTGCGTCCTGGCAGGAGACGAGATTTGTGGTCGGAGGGACGCGGCGCCTCCCCCCCAGCCAGAATTTCGGGGGGAGGGACGGAGCACCTCCCCCTCGCCGCAAAGCAAGCTGTGGGACCAGGTAAGGGACTTTCGTCCATCCCACAAACAACACTGTGTTGGTGCCTGCCTGACCTCCAGGGGCAGGGGATTCCAAAGAAAGGGGGCCACCACGCTGAAGGCTCTTCTCCTGGTGGACTCCAGCTGGGCTATAGGTCCATGTGGAACCACCAGGAGCAAGCCCTCCAGTGACCTCAGTGACCTGGTAGGTTGGCAAGGGCAATGGTGCTCTTTCAGGTATCCAGCTCCCAAGTTGTTTAGGGCTTTGTACACTAGTACTAAAACCTTAAACCTGGCCTGGTAGCGAATAGGCACCCAGTGCAGTTCCCTCAACCTTTGGACTTTTCAGAAATTTGAAGTCAGAAACACCTGAAAAGCCCAAATAAATGTTGAGGAGAGCTAGGGCAGTGGCCAATGCCAAATCTAGACATGTTTTGCAGTATTGTGAGCAGAACAGTAATAGTCTGTCAATAATCTGACATGCGGGATTGTTTGCTGGTGCTTGGAATCTGAACCCCATAGGTTTGCTCCTATGTCTCCCCATGTGCTAAGCCAGGGAATCTCTTTCAGTCTGGGGGCTGAATTTTATTTTGGAGAGGCTCTCTGGGGCTGCATTGCAGTGGTGGATGGGGCTAAAAATAGATGAGCAAATACCAGCATAGTGTCGCTTTAATACTCTTATTTCCATTATCTAATCCTTAGGAGAGGCATTCCAACCTTTTAGAATGGAAGAAAAATGGCACACAAATGAGGAAACCACCAAATGATTGGTGGTTGGAGGAAGGGGTTGGGGGCTAGAAGAAGGGGGTATTGCCATCTGGGGAACCATAGAAAGCTGGATCTGAATCCCAAGAGAGACAGATTTGGTCCTGGGCCCTGGAGTTCCCCACCCCTGCAAAAAGCAGAATCAGTGGATGCTGGTGGCTCTAATGTCCAATGCTCTGGGCTTCAGTCAGAACCAGCCAGAACTCTAAAAGAGCTATCCAAGGTGCTGAACCCTATCCCCAACATGGGTTGAGGACCTTGCATTGCTCCTTTAGAGTTCTGACTGGTTTTGACTGAAACCCACATCGGATTCACAGCCCCACTGACATCACAGACACCAGCCTCCATTGAACAGGATACTGGGAAATGATATTCTCACCCATTCCTACAGAGAAACAGCCAGCCCATATCTCGAAAGCTAGAGGTGGATGAGAACAGCAGTGATAAAATCATTTCCCAGCAAAGAAGACTAAAACTCAGGTCTGCAGTGGGAAGAAGTTCCACAAGATTTGGCGGGTGGGGGGGAGTGACCCTGAGAATGTGGTGCCCCTATGTTCAATGTTTGAGCTTGACACATCGATGGCATCAAGAAGAGACTGAACACCCCTGATGGACTGCTGTGATCATAAAGGGGAGGAGGCATGCTTGGTGGTGGAAGGAGGAAACTTTGGGATCAAGCTTTCAAAGATAGTCTTCTAATAGAGCATGGGGGCAGTTGCTGTTATGCCTGGCTAAATTGAGATGAATTGAGGGACTGACCTCGGTAATTACTGATACTGTACGGGAGCATAAATTAAGCCAAAAAGGCCTCGCGTTATTAATTTTCAGAGCTGTTCCGTTGCTTTCATGGCTTTGAATGCAGAGAATGAAGTTGGAAAGGGTCAGAAGGCAAGTTTCCAGAGGAGAGAACAGGACAAATTTGCATACCTCCCAGTAACCAAGTACAAAGGCAGATGCTACTCCAAGCGTAACATTAATTTTAAAAAGCCTTACCAAAGCTGGCAAAAAAGATTCAGTAAGCGGGGTATCAAATTTCTATATTTACCCATTTATTATACAGAACTACATATTAAACAATTATGTGTACAGGTCCACTGATGTCTGATAATTTGGATGTAGTGTAAAAGCCAACTACAGTTGCCACCAGACCAGTCCTTTTATGAGGTTGGTGATTCATGTTGCCAGGGGAACTGTGTGCCCCACCCTGTGCTCCCGAAAGTTGTGATGAGTTCTCTTCTGTTGCAGCAAGAGCTGCTGGCACAGCTCTCTGGAGCGCCACCCCTCTGATGAAGACCCCTCAGAGTCTGGCATCAGGTGGGAAGACTCTCTGCTGGACACTCAAAAGGGAGACTGGCCAGCACAACTCTCCAGAGAGCCTAGACCAAATGCCTCACTGTGAGGGGTCCTTCCTTAGAGCAAGGCATTGGTCAGGAAGTGTCCTGGAGATATATGCATTTTTTTTAAAAAAGTCAGAAAATCTGCATTTCACCATAGGCTAAAGCCTGAAAATGCGCACTTGCACATTTTGTGGGCATTGGTGCATTTTTCGCTGCAAATTTTAGGGATGGTGGAGAATTCCACCATGGACTCCAGTGAGGCCGAATTCCAGTGAATTTGGCTCCCCTGAGTCCGTGGCAGAATGGAGCAATCCCTGCCTCCACCCCACGAAGTTTTGGCAGACTGGCTCCTACCTGCCTCTGGTGGGTCCAGATCCAGCTGCTGCTGCCTGCCGTCTGATCTGCGGCCGTGAATGGCATCCTGCGTAGCAGACACCATTTGCAGCCCCACTTTAGCCATGATAGGCTACATAAATATTTACACAGCCTATCATGGCAAAGAGCAGGGACGCAAATGGTGTCCGCTACACCATTTGTGTCCCTGCTCTTTGCCGTGATAGGCTAAGTAAATATTTATTCGCCGCAGAGCAGAGCCGGCCAAGGAAGATTCCTGGGGGGAGGAACTGATTGCCTCCTCCCTCGTTGAGGATTCCGGGGGGAGGAATAGATCGCCTTCCCCCCCCAGCAGACCCCCCACGGATGCAGGTAAGTGGGGTTTTGTACACCCCTAGCGAATTTGTGCAAATTCAGAAACTAAAAAAAATCCAATTCTATCAGTGGGCTGATGACAGAACGAAAGGCACCTGACAACCTGCAAAACACAGACAGCATGGATTTTACACAATTTGTACACCCCTACTTGCAAATCAACCATATATATTTTATTAAGCTGGGCTAATTTTCCAGCAGCTTCTAGTTCTATAGATTTTCTTTAAAAAAAAATCCAGGAAGATAATTGCTTCTCTCCCTGTGAAAAAAGAAATAATCACAATAAGAGTGTTTAATTCCTTAAACTGACAATGAACATGTGGTTTGAAGTGTCAAGGCTTGGATGTCAAGAGACATCCCCTTTAGGTAGAAGTCTGGAACTCTTCAGGGGAGCTGTTAATAAATGTATACTATTGTGATCCATCTGCTGGTGACCTCAACCCAAGATTGCCTGTCCATGAGTTATCATGATTCCTGGCTCTGAATCCACCAGAAAGAAAGCTACTAGGGAGGAGACAGATCTCCACTGATTTGTCTGGGGTGGAGAAAGGGTTACCTGAGTCTGGATCTGGAGCTGAACAGCAGGGAAGCTTCTGAAATCCTTCTCATGTGAATACCTCCCCAGAGTTCTAATACTGCAAACCTATACATAAGCCGTGCAGAACGTCACCTCTACAGGCCTAGTCCAACCCCCAGAGGTTCTGCATCCAGCCCATGGAGACTTGTGCTCCGTCTGTGGGTTGAAGTGCCACCCATCCATCCATTAGCCCCTCCCACTCCATAAGGTCCACCCCTGGAGGCTACCAATTGTTTCATGAGGAAGTGGGGAGAGGAATTCTCTGATGTGGGATAGCAGACAAGAGCAGGGATTCTCTGATGTATGATAGGAGACAAGAGCAGGGATTCTCTGAAGTGTGATAGGAAATAACGGCAGGGATTCTCCTGTATGCTGCTTTCCTTCCAAATGGGAGGGGGAGCAGTGTGCAGGAGATTCCCTGGGGAAAGGAATATGGGCTGTTATCTCTGATCATAGACAGGAGATAACTAGGGATGTATGAACTATGTAAAATCTGCTCCGTCTGTGTTTAGCAGATTGTCAGGCACTTTTGTTCCATCATTTGCTTGCAGATGGATGCATTTCCCCGCCGCCCTGCCATGTGGAAAAATATGCAAATAATTATGTAAGAGGTTTCATGACAATTTACATAATTTACCTTAGTAAATGTAGTGTATTGTCCTCCATTCCATTCAACTTCTCTTCAGCAGAAACGTGCGTATTTTCCTATGAATAAATATGCATAAATTTCGGGAAAGTAAAGAACAAACAGATATCTGAAAGACCACAGACTCCATTTGGCCTGAGGGGGTCGCTCCGCAGCAGATTCCACAGGTCAGATTCTTTGAAATATGAGCTCATTTTAGCCCGTCTCGAATTTCTTCAGCAACCCTAGAGATAAGGGAGAGGAGTCCTCTACACTGCCACTCCCCCTCCCCATTACTCAGCAGATGAGCTTAGGGGGCTGGGCCGGGTTGGGTTGCCCATCCCACATCCTCTGCAGTGGGGGAAGGCACAGGGCAGGACAAACTAGGGATGTCTGAGGAATCCATCTGGGGGGCATGAAGTCCTCCAAGCATTCCACAGCTCCCCCCACCCCAGGTTCCAACTTGCCAACCCTTGATCCCCCCTCTAAAATCAGCAAGTGATGCAAATTGTGGCTGCAATTTGCGTCACTTGCCAATTTTAGAGGGGGGGGATGAAGTAGAAGTTTTACAGATTCTAGGAAAAAGTTGTTGCTCAACTCGCGAATGCTAGCATAGCCGGGGGCTCTGGACATCACTAGGCCAGCACATTTTTAAAGTGCATGTTTTTAAAGTGCATGTTTTTGAAGTGCGTGTTTATCCGAGGTACCCGTTTTGTTTTGTTTTTTGTTTTTTCCTGACCCACTATTTTTATTTTTTTATAATAATTATTTTTTTTTAAAAAAAGAACAAAACACAACAACAGCCTAAACACACAATACACATACACTAAAATATCTCTTAAGATTGTAAGATATTTACCTTTGGCTCCCCTTACACAACAAATGTTTATAATTATTCTCTAGGTCTTATCTTAGTTGTATATCATACATTGAGTTCACAGACATTATCTCATTTCTCTCCTAATTTTAACAAACAAGAAAAAAAGAGAACCATCTCAAAGTTCAAAATCCACATACGTAGATATAATTTTTCTCTGTTTCTTGTATAAATCCTATAAAAGGTTTCCAATCTAACATAAATTTAGTTGTTGATCCTTCTTTAATTATAATAGTAAGTTTTGCCATCTCTGCCAACTCCATCATTGTCATGATCTACTCGCTCACAGTTGGTATGGTTTCATTCTTCCACTTTTGTGCATACAATAACCTTGTAGCCATTGTCATGTAGAAAAAGAGGGTTCCCCCCTTCTCTTTTACATGTTTATCCATTAGTCCCAATAAAAAAGTTTCTGGCTTTAGTTCTATAGTAGTCTTTAATATTCTTTGAGCTAAAGACTGTGTTCATTTCCAAAATGTTTTAGCTTTTTTACAAGTCCACCATAATGATAAAACGTTCCCTCTTGATCTTCACATTTCCAACTTTTTCCAGAAACACCTTTATACATTTTAGACAATTTAAACGGTGACATATACCATCTATACATCATCTTATACAAATTCTCTTTAAGACTTGTACATAAAGTAAATTTTAAATCCCCCCCACATAGGGGTGGACGAAAGTCCCTTACCTGTCCTCGAAGGACGTTCGCGGTGGGGGGGAGGTGCTTCGCTGCTCCCCCCGCGAAGTTCAGGCCGGGGGGGGAGGCTTCCCACCTCGCCCCGGCCGAAATTCAGGCTGGGGGGGAGGCTTCCCGCCTTGCCCGGCCGCGAACGCGAAAGTTAAAAAAAAAACCAACGCCCCCTGATAGGCTACGTGACGATTCACGTAGCCTATCATGGCTAGATCTGCAAAGGCAGCCATGATAGGCTACGTCAATCATCACGTAGCCTATCACGGGTGACTTTGAAAAAAAAAAAAGTGCGTACGCGAATGGCGGCCCCCATAGGGAGCCGCCATTCGCGTTCCTTATTTAGTCGCTGTAGCGACTAATAGCGTTGCCCTTATTTTCGCCGTAGTCTACGTAAATCTTTACGTAGACTACAGCGACCAAATAAGGAACGGGAATGGCGGCTCCCTATGGGGGCCGCCATTATCCGTACACACTTTTTTTTTTTTAAAGTCATCCGTGATAGGCTACGTGATGATTGACGTAGCCTATCACAGCTGACTTTGCAAATCTAGCCGTGATAGGCTACGTGAATCGTCACGTAGCCTATCAGGGGGCGTTGTTTTTTTTTTCTTTGATTGCAATGGTGGCGGTGGCGACAGCCAGTCGAAAGACCGGCTGCCACTCCCGCCCCGCTCGAACACCCGTCGAACCGCCGGCCGGACCCGCCGCCAGGAGGGACATTCGGCGAAAGTAAGTCCCGTCCAGAGGGGGGGTGCGGGGGGTGGGGGGGTTCGGAGGATTTCTTCCCGAAACTTGTTCAGGGGGCCGAACACATTGGCGCTTGGCCCCCCGAAGTTTTGGGGAGAAATTCTCCGCCAACCCTACCCCCACTTACTTTCCCATTCTTCCGTTGATATATTATGACCAACAATTCGTGCCCATTTTTATTATACAATCTTTTACTTGTTCATCCTCTGTCTCATACCTTAACAGTAGTTTATACAGTTTAGCAATAACATGTTCATCATTTGTACACACTGCTGTTTCAAACTCAGATTCTGTTTGTTCAAATCCACCATTTTTCTCATCTATTTTAAACCTTTCTTTAAGTTGCAAATATGAAAACCACTGACATACATGACCTTCTTCCAATAAGCTTTCCCTTGATTTTAACTTACATTCCCCTTGTGACAGTTCCATTAAATCATTATATCTTATCCATTTATGCGTGCTATCATATTCTCTTCTATGCATTGCCTCTTGTGAAGATATCCAACATGGTATTATTTGATAGAACCTTAATTTATATTTATTCCAAATTCTTAATACAGCCCTTTTTATATAATGATTATTAAGATCTACATTCACTTTTGTTTTATCATACCACAAATAACCATGCCACCCATATCTCAATTCATGTCCTTCTAGTTCTAAAAGTCTTCTATTTTTCAAAGTCACCCATTCCTTCATCCACATCAAGCAGCAGGCAGAAAAATAGGTTTTAAAAGCTGGTAATCCCAAGCCACCTCTTTCCTTTGCATCTAAGGTACCCATTTTGTGAATGAGCATTGCAATCTTGGGAATCTGCATCTTAAATGCATGGAAACGAAATTGTCATGCATCCCAGCTTTGGGGGCAAGCATTCAATCAGGGAGCTCACCTGCTTGTGCCCCTCCTCAAGTGCTTGTGATGTCCCTGGCCTCAGACCAAGGTGATCAACATGTCACATCTTTGTGAAGATTGCCCTTATGCCACCCAGCCATTTTTGCCTGCTCAGACTTTGCTTCTCCTGAGTGCCAGACTTGACAAGTTGCTTGAAAACAAAAAACCGAAAACCTACAACAGCATCCTATGTATTCTTTTCAGCACCTGCTCTTAAAAAGAAGAGGAAGAGAAACTGTAAGGAAGGGGGTTGAATATGTACATGCATGGTAAAACTACTGACCCCAATCTGGCTGCTCTTTTAAAATAGAGCATGTTTCCTGGGAAAGATACTCAATGACTATTAGGCAGAATGCTAAGGGGACACATGCTGATTAAAGCCTGCAAGCTGTAATTGATTAATTGGCATGGTTAATAAACCAAACCTTTAATTGGAGGTTAAAATCCTCTAATTAAGTGGTACAACATGGAACCGTCACAGGACAGGGGAATGGAAACATCCTGCCATTGTGCATGAGTCACAGTCGTGCCAAGCCTCCCATCCCCACACAGTATGGGAGAGTAAAAACAGTTCTTTTGTGTTTGTTTTTGCATCCTAAGCAAAGCGGATGAGTTTTGTCTTTCAGGTTAAAATTGCTAGGACTTTCCAGTCTAACAATGGGGATCCCATTTAGGGATTTTACAAGCTTGGGGGCTCGAGCTTGGTGGGTTCCTGCCAGCTTGGCCACCCGTATGTCAGTCCGTAGACCCCCATGCTTGCCTGACTTCGTGCACGCCAAGTCGGGCAAGCATGGTAGTCCCTGCTCCTTCACCAAGCCCTTTCTGTAAAGGCTGATTTTACATAAATGGCCATAAAGAGGCCCATTTAAGCAACTTTGTAGCTGCAAATGGTCCTCTTTATGGCCGCCACTTATGCAAAATTGGCCATTACAGAAAAGGCTGAGCCTCCATTTTGTGCAGAATGATGGCTTGGCAGAGGAGCAGAATACCGCTCGCCAGGTGCCCACGGACTGTCCAGCAGCTCGCCACACAGCTGGCCGGGGTCTGGCGAACAGTGTGCAGCTCGGGCAGGGTTGAATTTGGCCATCCCTAATCCCAGGTAACTGACACAACAAGTGCTTATTTCTTTATCATATTGATAGCTAGGGATGGGCAAACAAGTGGGTTTTGTGAGCACTGAGATTCTGTGAAGACCACCTCAAAGCTCGGCTTGCCTTGTTCCCTGTGGTCAACTGTGCTCTTTTTTAAATTATTTTGTTCCGATGGGAATAGTATGTAGTTTGAACAGGGAAAATTCACATTTTTTAACAAGTGAACCAAAATGCACATTTCACCCACCTCCATAAAAAATGAAAATGCAATTTTTGCAACCCCCCCTTTTTGAAGTACATATTTTTCAAATGTGAATGCAAATTCTTTTGTAGCCGAAGGTGGCAGACATCTATACAGTCGGTAAAAACAAGACCTGGAGCTGACTGTAGTTCAGAGATCATGAACTTCTTATTGCACTATTTAGAATCAGACTAAAGAGAATAGGGAAGACCCACAGATCAGTTAGATATGAGCTCACTAATATTCCCAATGAATATGCAGTGGAGGTGAAGAATAGATTTAAGGGACTAGATTTAGTAGATAGGGTCCCGGAAGAACTATGGACAGAAGTTCGCAACATTGTTCAGGAGACGGGAACAAAAAATGTCCCAAAGAAAAAGAAAACCAAGAAGGCAAGATGGCTGTCTGCTGAGACACTGGAAGCAGCCCAAGAAAGAAGGAAAGCAAAAGGCTTCCAGAAAGGCTTCCAAAAGGCTTCCAGAAAGGCTTCCAAAAGGCTTCCAGAAAATTAGAAACATCGGAGGTAAATTCCAGGCAAAAATGGGTATCATCAAAAACAAAGATGGCAAGGACCTAACAGAAGCAGAAGAAAGCAAGAAAAGGTGGCAAGAATATATGGAAGATCTGTATAGGAAGGATAATAATATTGGGGATAGATTTGACAGTGTGGTCAGTGAGTTAGAGCCAGACATCCTGAAGGGTGAGGTTGAATGGGCCTTAAGAAGCATTGCTAATAACAAGGCAGCAGGAGACGACGGATCCCAGCTGAACTGTTTAAAATCTTGCAAGATGATGCTGTCCAGGTGATGCATGCCATATGCCAGCAAATTTGGAAAACACAGGACTGGCCATCACATTGGAAAAAATCAACTTATATCCCCATACCAAAAAAGGGAAACACTAAAGAATGTTCAGACTATTGAACAGTGGCACTTATTTCACATGCCAGTAAGGTAATGCTCAATAACTTGGAAGCAATTCATGGAACGAGAATTGCCAGATGTACAAGCTGGGTTTAGAAAAAGCAGAGGAACTAGAGACCAAATTGCCAATATCCACTGGATAATGGAGAAAGCCAGGGAGTTTCAGAAAAACATCTATTTCTGTTTTATTGACTATTCTAAAGCCTTTGACTGTGTGGATCATAACAGATTGTGGCAAGTTCTTGGTGGTATGGGATACCAAGTCATCTTGTCTGCCTCCTGACAAATCTGTATAACGACCAAGTAGCAACGGTAAGAACAGACCACAGAACAATGGACTGGTTTAAGATTGGGAAAGGAGTACGGCAGGGTTGTACACTCTCACCCTACCTATTCATCCTGTACACAGAACACATCATGCAACATGCTGGGCTTGATGAAGCCAAGGCTGGAGTTAAAATCGCTGGAAGAAACATTAACGATCTCAGATATGCAGATGATACCACTTTGATGGCTGAAAGTGAGGAGGAGCTGAGGAACCTCATGACGAAGGTGAAAGAAGAAAGTGCAAAAGCTGGGTTGCAGTTCAACCTCAAAAAAACCAAGATTATGGCAACCAGCTTGATTGATCACTGGCAAATAGAGGGAGAAAACGTGGAGGCAATGACAGACTTTGTATTTCTAGGCGCAAAGATTACTGCAGACGCTGACTGCAGCCAGGAAATCAGAAGACGTTTACTTCTTGGGAGGACACCAATGACAAATCTTGATGAAATAGTTAAGAGCAGAGACATCACACTGACAACAAAGGTCCGCATAGTTAAAACAATGGTATTCCCTGTAGTAACCTATGGCTGCAAGAGCTGATCAGAAGGCTGAGCGAAGGAAGATAGATGTGTTTGAACTGTGGTGCTGGAGGAAAATTCTGAGAGTGCCTTGGACTGCAAGAAGATCAAACCAGTCCATACTCCAGGAAATAAAGCCAGACTGCTCACTTGAGGGAATGATATTAAAGGCAAAACTAAAGTACTTTGGCCACATAATGAGAAGATTATGATTAAGAGGATTCCCTGGAGAAGATGCTGATGCTAGGGAAAGTGGAAGGCAAAAGGAAGAGGGGCGACCAAGGGCAAGATGGATGGATGATATTCTGGAGGTGACGGACTCAACCTTGGGGGAGCTGGGGGTGGCGACGGCCAATAGGAAGCTCTGGTGTGGGCTGGTCCATGAAGTCACAAAGAGTCGGAAGCAACTGAACTAATAAACAACAACAACAACAACCTGAGAACATGCTCTCTTGCTCATGTTTACATTTAGGGTTGAGAACACACATGTTCGCATGATTCGCGAACATCAACCCAATTTTGGTACATCCCCACAATATATTTACCCTTTTTCCCATGTGGTATCAATGGGATTTCAAGAGGTCTCTGTTCCAGGCACTCACCAGACCCAAACCAACTTAATTTCACCAAAGGTTCTTCATCATGTGTCTTCACATTATAGCCCTGGGAAACAGCTGACCTTGGTGTTTATTTTTTGGAACTGGACCTTCCAAATTACTGATGGGGCTTCATATCATTTTGCCTTTTTGTACTGATGTGTTACTATAATCTACTATTCTTTTTGTAATAGTAATAATACCTTTTATGACAAGGGTGGGGAATGTGTGGTCCTCCAGATGCTGTTGGTCTGCAACTCCTATTATCCTACCTAGCATAACCAATGGTAAAGGATGATGGGAACTGCAGTCCAACAACATCTAGGTGGCCACACCATCTCCACCTGTTTTATGATGAGGGGTGGTTTATATTTATACATTTGTTGTTCAGTTGTTCAGTCGTGTAAAAATACTGTAATAGGGAATTTATATACCTAATATGATGATGTTCAATATATAATTTCCCTCTAATGATTAGGGATGTGGGAATCAGTAAGGCATGAGCTCATTGAGGTTTCCTGAGTTCCATTTTGATGCTCTGACTGCCTCTATCCTATTCCCAAATGCAAACTTTTGTTGTTGTTTAAACAGAAAATGTCTGCATTTGGGTACACATGTTTTTAAAAGCACACACCATATGTGTACTTTCCCCCTATTTGATTAAGGCATACAAATGCATGATGGGGGGTGGGGGCATAAAAAAGCACACTTTTTTTTTTTTAAAGAGAAACACACTATGTGAATGCAGTTGCAAGCTTGGGAATATGTGAACTTGGCCTGAAAAAAATGAGCTTGTGTTGCATTTGTATTTGGGGGTGGGAACAGGGCAGCTTCTTTCTTTCTTTCTTTTAGGGTGCAATCCTATGGGGATAGTTGGCCACCTCTGAACTTGGAGATGGCTGATAGGCAGCCTGCCTATCCAGTACAGGGCAGGCAGAGCATGGAGGGGATCTTCTCCTCTGCACTCTGGCCACCCTGCATTTGCCGCCAGGTGGCCAATTTCAGCTGCCTAGCCAGGGTGCCTTGGAGTGGGGAGGGAGAGGCTGGGAGGTGCATAGGAAGCATTGTAAAGGTGCTCCTGCCCTCCCTGCCCCCAGGAACAGCCCCCTTTTGGCTGCTCCATGCTGCTTTTGAAAGCTCCGAGCTGGAGATACCACCTATGAGTCAGTTTTCTGGTTGGTTCCCAGAAAAATCCTAAGGCTGTCGAGATGCTGTCTAGCGGCAGTAGGATCGCCCCCTTAATCATATATATATATATATATATATATACACACACACACACACACACACACACACATACATACACATACATACATACATATACACACACACACGTGTGTGTAAAAATAATACAGACTATAAGCAATTAGCATTCATACAAAAACAAGCATCTACATTATCTAACATTCCTGCAAAGTATTGTTCTAAACAGGTAGCTAGTATGTTATTAAACATGTACAAAAGCAAAACAATTAAACAGTTTGTTAAAAAATGGGTAATCTTCACCTCTTGATCAGCCTATAACAAGGAAAAACATGTATATCTGCAAATATCCAGGCTGTATCTAGTCCTCATAAAGACCACTAACAGGGTGCCAGACATTGGGAAAAACAGGCAGTATTTGGTCTACCATCTGTTGATGAATGGGGCAATTTCTGATGTGTAACAAAAAATAACAAACTGAAATGACATTCTCGTACATCTCTACTAATGAATAGTGATAGTTTCCCTACACTAAATTGATAGTTGCTTGTGCAGTTAAGTGTGGTAACATATAAACAACATCTGGGTTATATCTCAGAAGCCAGAGGGTGTTTGAGTGTCTGCAGTTTCACTCTGCAATAGCACAGGTCATTTGAATGCCTTGCTTAGCCCTCAATAGCCACTTTATGCTCCTTTTCACACTGTGAACTGATGGGCTTATGCTCACAGCATACGAATGGCGAGGGGCTATCGTCCCTGTGACTTCCAGGATACAATGGCTTGGATCCAGATTTCTGCTGGATCAACTGTGCTGATGGATAGAGACTCCCTCACCCCTCCTTGCCAGGGCAGACCCACCGGCCTCCTGAAAACACTATGTAGAAAGTCATGAGACCCTGCTGAGTGGGGTGTGCTGTGGTGTGTGGCGGAGGGGGATCCCTCCAAAACCAGGTAGTGGGACCTTCTGAGAGTGGAAGGTCCTTTACTCCTGTGGAAGCCAGATTCTGGATCCAGGCCAATGTGCTCTGGCAGAACTTATTTGCCATGCCTTTGTTTCTGCAACAGAAATGTGGCTTAGATTCAGTGTGGCAACACTTCCTTAGCAATGCATTGGGGAGGTCGTTTCCTCCCCAAGGCTTGGCTTGTGTGCTTCCAGATGTGGACAGCAGATGGGGCCAGAAGTGATGCCTCAGCTATCTTCCCTTGTGCCTCAGACATAGAGAGAATGGGGTTAACATTCCCTTGCAATTCTTCCTTCTTGGGTACGGAGCAGAGAGAAGGGGCTGTCTCCCTCCTTTTATCAATGCAATCCAAATATCAGTGTAGACTAATACCTTTATTTGGGCCAACTACAATGTCATAAAATAGTGAGCAAGCTTTCAATTTCTCCACAATTCTTCAGGCTCATTAGTCTGCCTAACACTTTTTGTATTCCATCTCAAGACTCTCACATTATTCAGTCCTTTATGCCCAAGCTACACCTTACTTGAAAGATGTAGCTAGCAGCTACCCTTTCTCCTTCTCCTTCTCCTCCTCCTCCTCCTCCACCACCACCTGCTTCTGCTTTTAACTCTAGATAAACTCTGGGAACATGATCCAGATTGGGACCCTAGCCTGGGGGTGGGGGCTTTAACACTTTGCTCCAACTGTAGTCATGATTGAGATGTGGGGAGAAAACCTGCAACTTATTTCCCCCCCCCCAACTAATCTATTCGTTTCAACGGATCACTTCTTGACAAAATATGTTTCAGGCACCCCCAACCCCACTCCAGATGTGGATTGAGACCACAGCTGGGAGCAAAGCCCCCTTACTTCCCATGGTAGGATTCCAATCCATACTAGGTCCCCTGTGCTTACTTTAAAGTAGGGATGTCAGAGAATTCCGCCACAGATCTGGGGGAGGCCGAATGCCAGCGCATTCGGCCCCCTGAAATCCGTGGCGGAATGGTCTGCCCTCTCTGCCCCCCTGGGACAAGACTTACCTGGGGCAGATCTTCCTGGCGGCGGTGGCGGCGGCGGCAGTTCGGCGGCGGTTTGGCAGCGGCGGCTGCAGCGGCCGGTCTTCCAACCGGCTGCTGCTGCCGCCATTTCCAGTTTAACAAAACAAAACAAAACATGATAGGCTACGTAAAGATTTACGTAGCCTATCACGGCTAAGTTAAAAAAAACACGTGATAGGCTATGTAAATGCTTACGTAGCCTATCACGGCTGACTTAAAAACAACAACAACAACGCGCGAACGCAAATGGCGGCAGCCACGGCTGCCGCCATTTGCGTATGCATGTTTTTTTTTAAAAGTCAGCCGTGATAGGCTACGTAAACATTTACATAGCCTATCACGGCTGACTGCAGGGATGCAAACGGCGGCGGCTACGGATGCCGCCATTTGCGTCCCTGCTAGCCAGTGGCTGGATGTCCGGCTGCTGGCGGAGCTGGCCGGCAGCTCCGCAGAATCCCTGCGGAGCAGAGCCGGCCGGCCAGGATTCTGCGGGGGGGAGGCACGGAGTGCCTCCCCCCCACCCAGGATTCCAGGGGGAGGGACAGAGCGCTTCCCCCCCATCAACATAATCCGCGAAAGGTAAATGCCTTTCGTACATCCCTACTTTAAAGTGAAACTGAAAAGAAAAAGAGACATAACTGCTAGGTAGATCTTTCAAGTAACGCATCGTTTGGCTCTTCGGCTCCTATATCATGTTCAGTTTCCAGTCTGGAGGACTAAACGTCTTGCTGACTATTGTCTGAGATGTTAGTTAATCCTAATAAAGATACTGCCCTACTGCAGTTGTTGGATGTCCCCCCACCCCCCGAATGAATCAACATAGTGCTTTCTCTCTCTCTCTCTCTCTCTTTCTCTCTCTCTCTCTCTCTCTCTCTATATATATATATATATACACACACACACACACACATAGAGAGAGAGAGAGAGAGAGAGAAAGAGAGAGAGAGAGAGAGAGATACACACACACACACGCGTATGTATGTATATATCTATATCTATATCTATATCTATATCTATATCTATATCTATATCTATATCTATATCTATATCTATATCTATATCTCTCAAAGCAATGATGGCAAGCCAGAGACTTGGGGCTCTTCTGAAGGCCAGTGATGTTCCCATCACCCAAGAAACTGGCCAGTAGCCACCCTAGTTTCCTCACCCATTCCCAGCTGATCTGGAGCCATGGTTGGATCTCCTGCCCTGTGCTGCCCCACTGCTCATATTGAGGGGGCTGCCCCAATTGTGAGGAGATCAGAGCCAGGCAGTGGTGGCTGGTGACTCCAGTTCTGGAAGGGCAGTGATTCCATCCTGGGTTTTAGTCTCAACCATAGAATCATAGAATCATAGAATAGTAGGGTTGGAAGGGGCCTACAAGGCCATCGAGTCCAACCCCCTGCTCAATGCAGGAATCCAAGTCAGAGCATCCCTGACAAATGGCTGTCCAGCCTCGTCTTGAAGGCCTCCAGTGTGGGAGAGCCCACCACCTCCCCAGGTAATTGGTTCCATTGCCGTATTGCTCTGACACTCAGGAAGTTTTTCCTGATGTTCAGTCGGAATCTGGCTTCCTGTAACTTGAGCCCATTATTCCGTGTCCTGCACTCTGGGATGATCAAGAAGAGATCCTGGCCTTCTTCTCTGTGACAACCTTTCAAGTACTTGAAGAGCGCTATCATATCTCCCCTCAGTCTTCTCTTCTCAAGGCTAAACATGCCCAGTTCTTTCAGTCTCTCTTCATAGGGCTTTGTTTCCAGTCCCCTGATCATCTTTGTTGCCCTCCTTTGAACCCTCTCCAGCTTGTCTGCATCCTTCTTAAAGTGTGGTGCCCAGAACTGGACACAGTACTCCAGATGAGGCCTAACCAGTGCTGAGTAGAGGGGAACTAGTACTTCCCGGGATTTGGAAGCGATGCTTCTATGAATGCAGCCCAAAATAGCATTTGCCTTTTTTGCAGCCACATCACATTGTTGGCTCATATTCAGCTTGTGATCGACGACAATTCCAAGATCCTTCTCGCTCGTAGTGTGGTTGAGCCACGTATCCCCCATCTTGTAACTGTGCATTTGGTTTCTTTTTCCTAGGTGCAGAACTTGGCATTTGTCCCTATTAAATGCCATTCTGTTGTTTTCTGCCCAGCACTCCAGTCTATCCAGATCACTTTGAATTTTGTTTCTGTCTTCCAAAGTATTAGCTATCCCTCCCAATTTTGTGTCATCTGCAAATTTGATCAGCATTCCCTGCACCTCCTCCTCCAAGTCATTAATAAAAATATTGAAGAGCACTGGGCCCAGGACTGAGCCCTGCGGTACCCCACTCGTTACCTCTCCCCAGCTTGAGAAGGTCCCATTGATAAGCACTCTTTGAGTCCGATTCTGTAGCCAACTGTGGATCCACTGGATCGTTGTTTCATCTAGCCCACTTCGAGCTAGTTTGCTCATCAGGATATCATGGGGCACTTTGTCGAAAGCTTTGCTGAAGTCGAGGTATATGATGTCTACAGCATTTCCACGGTCTACAAGGGAGGTGACTTGATCAAAAAATGAGATCAGATTTGTCTGGCAGGACTTGTTTTTGACAAATCCATGTTGGCTTCGAGTAATCACTGCATTGTTGTCAAGGTGCTTCCAGATGGATTGCTTTATGATCTGCTCCAGAATTTTCCCAGGGATTGATGTCAGACTGACTGGTCTGTAGTTCCCAGGTTCCTCCTTTTTACCCTTTTTGAAGATAGGGACAACGTTAGCCCTCCTCCAGTCATCTGGCACTTCCCCGGTCCTCCATGATTTCTCAAAGAGAATAGACAGCGGTTCTGAGAGCTCTTCTGCCAGTTCCTTTATGACTCTAGGATGCAGTTCATCTGGCCCTGGAGATTTGAACTCATTCAAAGTAATGAGGTGTTCCTTGACCATATGCCAAAGCTCTAACCAGCCAAACCAGCCAAAGCTCTAAAGGTGCTGAACCCATTGAAGCCAGGTGAGACTCTGGATGTGTATGCCTCAGCTAAAAGGTGGGTACCTGGACATGGGGTCTACCCTCAGTGGCTGACACTGATATCATTCTGAACATTCATAGGATTGCCTTGTGGGCACAATATCTAGGGGTGCACGAAAGTCACTTACCTGGTCTCGCAGCTTTTCGCGGTGGGGGGGAGGCGCTTCACTGCTCCCCCCGCGAAGTTCAGGCCGGGGGGAAGGCTTCCCACCTCGCCCGGCCGAAATTCAGGCCGGGGAGGAGGTGCCTTGGCTCGCCCGGCCGCGAAATTAAAAGTTAAAAAAACAAAAAAACCCCGTGATAGGCTACGTGACGATTAACGTAGCCTATCACGGCTAGATCTGCAAAGTCAGCCGTGATAGGCTACGTAAATCGTCACGTAGCCTATCACAGGTGACTTAAAAAAAAAAAAAGCGCATACGCAAATGGCGGCCCCCATAGGTAGCCGCCATTCGCGTTCCTTATTTGGTCGCTGTAGTCTACGTAATCTTTACGTAGACTACGGCGAAAATAAGGGCAACACAAATAGCGTTGCCCTTATTTTCGCCGTAGTCTACATAATCTTTACATAGACAACAGCGACCAAATAAGGAACGTGAATGGCGGCTCCCTATGGGGGCCGCCATTATCCGTAAGCGCTTTTTTTTTTTTTTAAGTCACCCGTGATAGGCTACGTGACGATTTACGTAGCCTATCATGGCTGACTTTGCAAATCTAGCCATGATAGGCTACGTTAATCATCACATAGCCTATCATGGGGGAGTTTTTTTTAATTTACTTTTATTGGAATGGCGGTGGCGGCAGCCAGTCGAAAGATTGGCTGCCGCCCCCGCCCCTGACGAAAACCCGACGAACCGCCGCCAGGACCCGCCGCTGGGAGGGACATTCGCCAAAGGTAAGTCCCGTCCCGGGGCGGTGCGGGGGGCGGTGGTGTGCGGAGAATTTCTCCCAGAAACTTGTTCGGGGGGCCGAACACGTTGGTGCTCGGCCCCCCAAGTTTCGGGGAGAAATTCTCCGCCATCCCTAACAATATCACAATTGCTTGGTGAAGAATTTTTCTTTCATTTAATTCAGGGAGGGCAACAGGTTTCTAGCCCTCATGGCTGAGTCTTCAGCTGAAATGAAGCCTAAGTCCTTGTAGCTGCATTTCATGTTCAGTCCTTACCTTTGCTTCCCCCTCCTCTCCTTTCTCTTCCTTTGCTCTCTCTGCAAAACAAAGTAGACTCTAAGCTTTTGGACTTGTTTTTGATTGTAAGCCACCATGATAACATCTTTGAAGGGCAGGGTATAAATTGTTGTGGAAAGCTCAATGCAAATGTCAACCCAGTATGTGGAAGCTGTGAAAGGAGTGAATGTCATGTTAAGGACCATCAGAAAAAGGACTGAAAATAAAACTGCCAACATCATAAGGGGTTATACAAATTTATGGTGCAGGAGTGCTTGGGATGCTGTGTACTGTTCTGGTGACCACACCTTAATATAGGATAATTTAGAGTAGGGATGTATCAGAATTTTGTTCCTGTTCACAAACTAAGCAAATATGTCCTATTAACAACTTGAACACAAATTCAAGCAGGAGCATAATGCTCAGAAGATTTTCACAATCCCTGAGCTTGCATTCGTGTTCACAAGTGCACCGTTCTGAAAATGTGCCTCACCCCAGCCCCCCTTCATTTTTATGCTTTAGTGTATGAAGAAAAAGGTGCACATTTGGGGTGCATGCTTAGAAAAGTGTGCATTTTTTGTCTTCAAAAACGAGCACTTTTCCTGTTCAGAACAAGAATTGCTCACATTCAGGAGCAAGAATGAGTCGTAAATAGGGATGTACAGATTTTGTACAATCCATTCCATCTGCATTTCATGGATTTTCAGGTGCCTTTCATTCCGTTGTCTGCTTATTGGCAGAAATGGATTTCCCCCCTGAATTTCCAGAATTTTACACAAATTCACATTTGCACAAATTCGCACTTGCGAAAATGTGCAAATCTCCCCCCCAAATCTGCATTTTCATGATTTAACCTATGGAGGAAATGCACATTTTTGGCTGGTTTTTTTTTTAATAAATAAATGTATTTTTCTATGACTAAATATGTGTAAAATACTGGTCTGCAAGTCTGCAGAATCTGTTCTACTCAGGAAAAGCCAGTCTATCGCAATATCTGCAGGTTGGATTCATAGAAATCCAAACTGATTTGATTCTGTTGAGGATTTCTTCAACATCCCTAGGTGAGATGGAAAACAGAGAATTTCGCCAAGCTCGAAAATTGCTTTATCTCGCATCTGTAATGTAGACCTGGAAAAGGTGTAGAAAAGGGTAAAAAAAAATGATCACAGGGATGGAGCAGCTCTCTCATGGAGGAAATTGCAATGTTTGGGCCTGTTTAGCTTAGGGGAAAAAGGCAAGTATGTGGGGGCATGATAGAGATGTGTAAAATTTGCATGATGTTGCAAAAGGGTTTCTCAATACTAGAACATGGCGCTATCCAATAGGGATGTACGAAAATCACTTACCTTTCGGGGATTATGCTGATGGTAGGGGGGGAGATGTTCCGTCCCTCCCCCCGGAATCCTCGCCGGGGGGGAGGCACTCCGTTCCTCCCCCCCCCGGAATCCTGGCCGGCCAGCTGTGCTCTGCAGCGATTCTGCGGAGCCGCTGGCCGGCTCTGCCAGCAGCCGGACATCTGGCCACTGGCTAGCAGGGATGCAAATGGCGGCAGCCATAGCCACCACCGTTTGTGTCCCTGCAGTCAGCCATGATAGGCTATGTAAATGTTTACGTCGCCTATCACAGCTGATTGAAAAAAAACCCAAAAAATGCACGTACGCAAATGGTGGCAGCCATGGCCGCCGCCATTTGCGTTGCTTATTTTGGCACGTCTTAGTCTATGTAAACATTTACGTAGACTAAGATGGTGAAAATAAGGGGAACGCAAATAGCGTAGCGTCTACGCTATTTGTGTTCCCCTTATTTTCGCCGTCTTAGTCTACGTAAATGTTTACGTAGACTAAGACGTGCCAAAATAAGCAACGCAAATGGCGGCGGCCATGGCCGCCGCCATTTGCGTACGCGCATTGTTGTTTTTTTTAAGTCAGCCATGATAGGCTACATAAACATTTACGTAGCCTATCGCAGTGTTTTTTTAAAATTTAGCTGTGATAGGCTACGTAAATCTCTACGTAGCCTATCATTTTTTTTTTAACCTGGAAATGGCGGCAGCAGCAGCCGGTCAGAAGACCGGCCGCCGCAGCCACCGCCACCTAACCGCCGCCGGAGCTGCCGCCGGAGCTGCCGCCGCCAGGAAGATCAGCCCAAGGGAAGTCCCATTCCGTGGGGGGGTGGGCCGTTCCGCCACCGATATTGGGGGGCTGAATGCGCTGGCATTCGGCCTCCCCGAGATCCGTGGTGGAACTTTCGTACATCCTTACTATCCAATGATGCTGAGGAGTGGGAGATCTAGGGCAGAGAAAGGAAGTATTTCTTTACACAGCATACAGCTAAGCTATGACATTTGCTACCAGAGGATACAGTGATGCCCAGTTAAAAAGGGGTTATAAAGGGGTTTAGAAAAAAAAAGTATGTAGGACAAGGCTTTCATTGGCTACAAATCATGATGACTACGTGTCATCTCCAAAATCAGAGGCAGCATCCCTCTTAATTACCAGTTGTGGAATGAGCTCCCTAGAGAGGTTCACCTGACACCTATGTTGTACTCCTTCGAGCACCAAGTGAGGACCATTTTATTCTCCCAGTATTTTAGCATTTTAGCTTTCTAGCCTTTTAGCTCTGATGTTTTAAATCTGCATTTTAAAACTCTGCATTGCTGTTGGGTTTTATTCTGGTTGTATGTTATATTGTGGCTTTAAGCTTCCATGTTTTATATTGTTTTATGCTGTGGTCTGTGGTTTCAATTTTTTGTGAACCACCCAGATAGCTTTGGCTATTGGGTGGTATAGAAATGAAAATAAATAAATAAATAAATAATTGTTGGGGAACAACAAGCAGGGGAAGGTTCTTACAGGCACCCTCACATCCTGGCTTGTGGGCTTCCTGGAGGGGTCTGCTTGGCCAGTGTGGGAAAGGGGATGTTGGACTAGACAGGCTGCTGGATTAATCCAGCAGAATCTTTGTTATGTTCTTATGCCAAATCACTTTTTTTTAAGTGTACTTGTGTTCCTCAGTTAAGTGCTGTGTACATGGATGGCACTACTCTCAGTAATGTGGACTCCGCAGTTCTTTGCTATACCTCCTTCCTTGCACTGTGCAACCTGCCACAAAGTAAGGGTGGAAACTTCTGCGTTTGGTTATGGGCTCGGCTGAGTGTCTTGTGGTCTCCTCCATTGCCATGATTTGATGACTTGCTAACTCATGACTTGATAATGCTTTATATAAATACTCATTATATAAATATAAATATTATAGTATTTAATGTTTTAACTTCTGTAAGGGCACAATCCTATTCAGACAGGCAGCTGCCTCTGAACTCAGAGGCGACCACCTATCCAATGCAGGGCAGGAGACGCGCGGAGGGGATCGTTCCCTCCAGGTTCCTCCTGCCCTGCATTTTCAGCTAGACAGCCAATTTCAGCTGTCTAGCCATGGGGGGGGGGCATCCGGCCTCCCTGCCCAGGAATGCCCCTGAACACCCCCCTTTTCAGCCGCTCCATGCTCCTCTTGCGAGCATGGAGGACGGGGCTTCTCTACGCTGCCTCCAAGCCAGCGTGGAAGTGTGGGGAGGTCGGTTCTCTGGGAACCGACCTTGGGGTGTGGGCTTTGAGGTCGGTTCCCAGAAAACAAGATATCCCTTGGCCATCTAGCCACTGACTAGAGGCCATAGGATTGCTCCCAAAACCACCCAGAGAGCTTTGGCTATGGGGTGGTATAGAAATGTTAACAACAACAACAACAACAACAACAACAACAACTCATGTCTGAGTGGTAACAGCCCCCTGTCCTTAGCGCCTTTGCCTTTCATCAAAGTATATGGATCAGACCAGCCGAGATAATGCAGAAACTGATTAGAGAGGAAAGCTCAAGTTCACTATGACTGGGGAGGGGCCATCTCTTTTATTGGTAGATTTTCGACTCCAGGTATGTGGTGGGCACCATAGTGGGCCTTGATCTCTGAAACAGCAAAGGAGAGAAGAGTGATCCATGCCTCAGTGGCAGAACAGTGTTGAACGATGTTGATTTGCTTCCCTCCCAGCGTACAGGGATTTCTTCCTTCACCCACCCTAGACAGGTACATGTAATAACAGCTGACTGTGAATGACAATACCTATCTGATGAGATTGATGGAGGGACTACCCTTGCTCCCCTTGGAGTCTCAGCTTACTGTTGATACAGCAGTATGTTTGACTGATATGCTCATTAAAGTTTAATATTTCCAAACTTCTTTATCCTCCCCATCTGAGATCTTTCCTAATGTAAGATGGAACTACACTGGAGACTGATTAAAATCCTTCCTCCCCCCACACCTTCCCTGGCTCTCTGGCTGAGATAGTATTTCTGCAATAACGGCAAAAAAAAATGAAATTAATCATCAGCATTTGTTAGTTGCTCTAAAAAGATGGGGAGTGGTGGAGGGGAGAGAAACCCAGTATAGCAAAGGTGAATGGGTTTATGCAGTGAGTTCCAAATTAGAGCTGATAAAAACATCCCATGAGGAACTTGAAGACTGCGGGATTTATGTTTTTACTGGAGTTGTAAAGATGAAGCAGCAACATTGGGGGAAAGGAAAGACATAGCACATATGGAGGAGATCGAGTGATAAGCCATTACGTTGCTTGAATTATGAGGGAAAGTGTGTGTGTGTGTGTGTGTGTGTGTGTGTGAGTGAGGAGGGGAGCTTACAAAAACACACAAGCTCCCTCCCTAACTCCCTCTTGTTTTAGCCCAATTATGGCATCCCTGTAGCCTTCCAAAACCAGTAGCTAGGGGCAGGGATGTGTGACTCAGCAAAATGGAAGCTCAATTCGGTTCTCCGAATTCCAGCTCATTCTGACTCGTGTCCATATCGGATTGCAATATACTTTTTTAAAAATTTTGCATCAGAATTCATGCATTTTTTCCCAAATGTAGGCATCAGTTGTGCAAAGTTTTACACATACATGCATTTTATCTTATCAATTAAAGTGTGTGTGTGTATGCACATTTCAAAAGTACACATTTTTTTCATACCCGCTTTTCAGATGTATGCATGTTGGGACTTTTTGTTGGGCTTGTTCTGTGAATCACATAGCGAGCTTGGAAATGTACAGACTTTGGCTGCAGACTGTGTTTGGGTCTGCACTCAGTTCTGGGAGGTGCAAACTGAGCAAATTCTGCTCAAAAATGAGCTGTGATTTTCTCATAAATCCCTTGTTAGGGAGCCAGCACAAAAGGTAAGGAGACCGAAGCCCCTGAGCCCCCATCTGCAATGTCACTGAGTAGTACACATACAGGTGGGAAGCCACTTTGAGTCAAAACCATTCCAGGACTGTCATAAATCAGCACTGCAGAAAAGCAAGCATGTTAGCTTAGATTTCAGATATGCTGCCTCTGCTAAGACATTGTTACTGTTGCATTAGCCATTTCTGTCATTTTCTATGGAATTTCCACAGGAAATCCTGGCTGCCTTTTTACTGATGAACAGCCATGCTTGAAGGGTTTAATATCCTATTGTTGTTGGGAGGTGGACAGAAGAAGGTTAATGGGCCAGAAAGACTGCTTAAACTTGGTCGAACCTGCTGGTCAGGCAATCCTTCTGTTAAGTAAACTGCTGCTCATACATAGTCATGGGAACTAAACAGCAGGGGAGGCTCTGATTTCAGTGCAGCCGTGAATCCATTCTAGGTTTCAGCTGGAACCAGCCAGGACTCTGAAGGAGCTATCCAAGGTGCTGAGCCAATGTTTGAGGATAGGGTTCAGCACCTTGGATAGTCCCTTTAGAGTTCTGGCTGGTTCTGACTGAAACCCAGAATGGATTCACAGCCCAAGCAAAATCAGAACCACCAGCCTCCCCTGCTAAACAGTTAGACCACACCATGGCCCATGTCTCCTATCAGCAGTTGATTGCCTATAAGAGCTTTTCCTTGGCTGAGCACTGAAAAAAGCTCCCTTCGCCAGTGCTCAGCTTGGAGAAGCTCTTATCTCTGACAAGCTGCTGATTGGAGACAAGAGCTGCTGATTGGAGACAAGAGGGATGGGACCAGGGGAGTAAGTTGCTGAGTTATTCAGTATTGCTTATGTTTGTGGCTTGTCCCACAGTTGCTTGCCCTGTTTACTTGTGAGTAGACATGCTTCTCATCCTTACATCTGATTAGACATGCAGACACTTAGGATGCTATTTGAAAGTGCATCTGAGTGATTTAGCCCTGATTCACTTTCAAATAGATTCAAAATAATGATCACATTGTTGGCCTCATCCATTTTGCCTTTGGCTCAGCTCACAGATGGAATGCAGCTCCCAAGACCTGTCCCAGATAGGAACGTGGCCTTCAGGCTGAAAAAAGTTTCCCCACCCATAATTTAGACAACTGCTTTCTGATATAGGACTATTTTGTGAATGTTCTACAAGGGTGGGGAGGCACTTATCAGAGAAGGGAACAGACCTTACTTCCCCCAGCTAATGGTGAAGTAATCCAGGTATCTGTATGTGAGGGGAGAATGGGATTTGAATCAGATACAGAGCAGGAGACCGAGTGTTGAGTTGTTCTTCTATAACTCTCTTAGGGCGCAATCCTATGGCCGCTAGACAGTGGCTAGACAGCCATAGGATTGTCTGGTTTTTGGGAACCGACCTTGGAGCCTGCACTCCAAGGTCAGTTCCTGGAAAATCACCTCCCTGCCCTCTTCCCTACCACCTTGTAGGTGGTGCAGATTGTCCCTGGGCTCGGGGTCTGGAGAGCAGTACTGAGTGGGGCAAAAGGGGGAGTTCCCAGGGGCAGGGAGGGCTGGGGAGTGTGGAAGTGCTAGTACAATGCTTCCTATGGGTCATCCAGCCTCCCCCACACACACTCCAAAGTCCCGCAGCTAGACAGCTGAAATCAGCTGTCTAGCTCCGAATGCATAAGATCTCCTCCATGCTCTGCCTGTCCTGCACTGGATAGGCAATCACCTCTGAGTTTGGAGGCAGCCACCTATCTCCCCATAGGATTGCTCCCTTGGGATACTGGCTGTCTCCCTAGAAATATGATGTGTGAGCAGCAGACTTTGGCAGTCTGTGGGACCAATTGGGCTATGCATTCATCTAGGTGCAGCCTAGCAGGAACCTCTACAGAAACACCGAATGAAACATTCTCCAGGGTCTTTCATAGTAAACCATAGCCAGGCTCCACCTCTCTGTGGTAAGAATGCTGCCTTCCTCCTCATGTTACTATAAAGTGTAAGTTACGTCTATTTGACAGATATAAATGGAACTATGGAGGTCCGGGCTGTCTCCTGCTGCTGGGTGTCTGCTGAGTCCACCTAGATATGCTATTTTAGGAGCTTCAACGGGGCATCTCCCTATTTGATAGGGCTCCCAGGTGCATGAGTGGGGTCCATGATGGGAGGGAGAAGTAAGAAGGCTGAGTAGAGAAGGGAAGCATGAGGGAAGCAGCACCTTTACCATGTAAGTGGCTCTCCCCTCCCCCCCACTGGCTGGCCCAAGAGAAAGCACAGCCTGAAATGAAATAAGTAAAAGTAAATTAGCATATCAGAAAGGATTGCACTTAGGGATGGCCGTAGCAGGGAAATCCTGTTCACTTTTGTTTCGACAGATCTCCCCAACTTGGCGAGTTTTCCTGAAACTTGGGAACTTTCCCACTTTTTTTTTCCATCTGTGAGCCACAATTTGCACAAAATCGTAGGTATCAGTATTTATGGAAATTGGGATTTCTGCATAATTGCGGCTGTAAATAGTGCAATGGGTGCAAAATTGCAGGCGTAAATGTCCTCATGATGGAGGCCATAAAGAGCCATTTCCACCCTTTTCCTATATCTAATGTTGTGGAAATGGCCCTTTACGCCCACTGTTGTGTGCAACATTAGATATATGAAAATCTAGAGCCCCATCTTCTGTAAAAATGGTGGTTTGCATAGAGCAGGGGGCACCTGTAGGGTGCTCCTGGACCACTTCCGAGCCCTCCAGGGGCTTCTGCGGGCGGCACCAGAGTACGGTCCCCAACTGCTCTCCAAGCGTGGCCTCTGGTGAGTCCATTCATCCCCAGAGGCAGCCCACTGGGCAGGGAAGAAGAAGAAGAAATGGGGCTTAAGAAAGAGGGGAAGAGAGGAAGGGGTGGCCACCCTCTTTTTCCTCTGACTCCACCAACAACTTGCTTTAGCCTTGCCCATCTCCATAATGCAGCCTCCAACAGATTCCCCCTCCCCATAAAATGTGTCCTCCAACAGAAAGAGCTTAGTAGGGAGGAAGAGAAGGAGGACCAAAACATCCATATAGTTATGCACTTCAGTGATACAACCACCAGCAATTAGGGATGTCAGAGGATTCCGCCATGGATCTCAGTGAGGCCAAATGCCAGTGCATTCGGCCCCCCGAAATTTGTGGCGGAATGGCCTGCCCCCCCCTGCCCCCCCACCGATCCCCCCCGGGATGAGACTTAGCTGGGGCGGATCTTCCGAGCGGCGGCGGCTCTGACGGCGGCTCTGGCAGTGGCTCTGGCAGCGGGGGCAGGCAGCCTTCCAACCGGCTGCCGCCGCCGCCATTTCCAGGCTTGTGGGAAAAAAAAAAGACGTGATAGGCTACGTAAAGATTTACGTAGCCTATCATGGCTAGGTTTAAAAAAAAAGAAAAAAAAGATGTGATAGGCTACATAAATCTTTATGTAGCCTATCATGGTTGGGGGTGGGTTTTTAAAAACAGCCAATGCGTATGCAAATAGCGGTGGCTATGGCCGCCGCCATTTGCGTTCCTTCTTTTTACCGTCTTAATCTACGTAAATATTTATGTAGACTATGATGGCGAAAATCAAGGGGAACGCAAATAGCGTAGTGGGCACTATTTGCATCCATTTTTGATTCGCCGTTTTAGCCTACGTAAAGATTTACGTAGGCTAAAACGGTGAATGAAAAAGGGACGCAAATAGCGCCCGCTATGCTATTTGCGTTCCCCTTGATTTTCGCCGTCATAGTCTATGTAAATATTTACTTAGATTAAGACAGCCAAAAAGAAGGAATGCAAATGTCGGCGGCCGTAGCCGCCACCATTTGCGTATGCGGTTGGGTTTTTTTGTTTTTGTTTTTACACAGAGCCCTCCGCGGCCGGAAATCAAGCTGCGGATGGCTTTGGCCTGGCTGGGGCGGGCCTGGCCGGCTGCTCCGCGGAGCTGCTGCAGAGCACAGCCGGCTGTTCGAGGATTCTGGGGGGAGGAACGGAGTGCCTCTCCCCCCGGCCAGGATTC
Source organism: Heloderma suspectum (assembly GCF_057233095.1). Classification (NCBI taxonomy): domain Eukaryota; kingdom Metazoa; phylum Chordata; class Lepidosauria; order Squamata; family Helodermatidae; genus Heloderma; species Heloderma suspectum. Next base: position 26,957,682 of record NC_139469.1, read on the forward strand.
CAGGGGGAGGGACGGAACACCTCCCCCCCCACCATCAACATAATCTGCGAAAGGTAAGTCACTTTCGTACATCCCTACCAGCAATCAAATACAGATACATGCAGGGACATTTGCACATCCAGTTGCCAACCTCTCACACTTGCAAGATCAGTTCAATAATTGATGTTTGATTATAACATCACATTGCCCCTCTAATCTCACCAGGTGACATAGTGGCACTGAGAGTAAGAGTTGGATGTGCATGTAACAGGTACAAATAGTAATAGCTTTAAGTCTGTTGTCAGGTTGGCACATATTGTGTAAGCAACTTTGAAATGCTAGACTTAAGTACTTCTTCTGACATTTTATCCTTACAGTGGTCTTCTCACTGTAATCTTCAGAGCTACACTAAGCCAGCTGACAGACACATGCCAAGTTTACTCAGCAAGCGTTCATGCCTGCAGGGAAAGATCTGTTCCATCTTCAGGTAATCCACATGAACTGATGTGCATTGAGTGAAGACAGGGGAAATCCCAGTAGGAATGAGGCAGGTTTACTGAAACCAACCAACCAACCAAACAAAAAAAGTTCAATCCAGTTGTTGATTTAGGAAAAGGGGAGGTGGTGGACATTTTTAAATGCACTAACATTTAACATGAAGAGTAGTGGTGTGCCAGAAATTTCTTTGCTATTGTTTTTTTACCATTCTCATTCAACCTGTGAGGAAAGAACCTTCTTTTGAACACACACACACACACACACACACACACGGAAAGGAGAAGGACGTATTGGTCAAATTCTCATGGGTGGGTGCCCCACAAAAACTGCTAACAGTTTTAGAAAACTAGAGCAGAATCGAAATTGATCAAAGGACATTTCTCTGAGAAAGTTTCTGATGTCTTTTCCTTTTTCTAAGAGGATGAGGGGGAAAAAATCAACACTTTTCTCAGAAAAAAACCTCTCCTAGAAATTTCAATTAAGCTCTGATTTTATATGAATTGTCAATAGTTTTTGAGAAGGCATCATTTCCCCTCTCTCATAATATTAAAACCTAGGGCCATCCAATAAAGCAGGTCAGCAGCAGGTCCTGGAATGGTAACATCATCACAGAAATCAGTACAAAATTAAAGAATCCATTACTATAAAATGTGGTGATGGTCACTAACTAAAGCTCACAGTCCTATGCATGCCTAGAGAGAAAAAAGTCCTATAACAACCAGCATCCCCCAGTTAGCATGGGAGTTGTAGGATTTTTTTCTCTCTCTAAACCTACCTGCATAGAATTGCACCCTAATGGCCTTTTACAAGTATTACACAAATTAATGGAAAATAGGTCTATGAGGTTCAGCCAAATGCACACATCCTTGGGATTCAGCCCAATCGTATTCAGTGGGGTTTACTTCCAAGTTATACAGCTTCCCTAACCTGATGACCTCCAGATGTTTGGGACTTCAACTCCCATCAGCCCCAGGATCATAGCCAATGGTCAGGAATGCTGGGAGTTGTCATCCTAAACATCTGCAGAGCACTAGGTTGGGGCAGCCTGGGGTTGCACAGTCAATCACTGTTAGTTCAATACAACCTCTATAGTCAGAGGCAGTGTACCTTGGAACACCAGTTGCCTGAGATATAACTCAGGGAAGGCTCTCACTCTCATATCATACTTGTGGGCCACTGGCGGCCTTCTGGTGGGCTGCTGTTGGTAACAAAGCATTGGACAAGATAGATTTTACTTGGACCCAACAAGGACACATCACTTTATTAGATTATTGTGATGCCAGCATTTAAGAAAATACACCAAAACAAAAAAACAAAAACTCTATTCCTGCCACACACCTTTCCAGTGCAAGCAAATAGCTTTTGCACTAATGCTATTTGCTTTCATTGAAGTTTGCACTGGAGACAGCTGCTGTGGTATATGCCTTATGCTATGCTCAGTTACAGATGTAAATAGATGTAGGACACCTATAGTAATGCCTGTAAGTCCAGTTTTTGCTTGTCAGGAATCAACTGATGCAAACAGCAAAATCCACAGGCTTCCTTCTTGTCAGAGCAAAGAATACTGTGTGCATGCATTTTTTTTTTATTCTGTGTATGCTTTAATTAAAGAGGTTGCTGTATAAATATATTTACATATATTTAGACTAGAACTACACAGAATACTCACCATTTCAACTTTCAAGCCAGAATGGTTGCGTAAATGCTTACGTAAATATTTACATAGTAAATATTTACACATTTACATCGGCTAGAACGGCGAAAAATAAAGGAACGCAAATAGCGCCCACTATGCTATTTGCGTTCCCCCTTTTTTTTGCCATTTTATCTTATGTAAATATTTACATAAGATAAATTGGCAAAAAATAGGGAACATAAATGGTGGCCGCCGTAGCTGCCGCCATTTGCATACGCTGGGTTTGGGGGGGGGGTTAGGCGTGATAGGCTAAGTAAATTCTTACGTAGCCTATCACGGCTGCCTGGCTGGATGCAAATGGCGGCCTCTACAGCGGCCGCCATTTGCGTCCGCAGCAGCCCGTCCACGGCTGGAAATCCGGCTGTGGACGGCCCTGGCTGGCTGCTCCATGGCCTGGCCACAGAGTGGAGCTGGCCATCAAGGATTCTGGGGGGGAGGACCAGATCGCCTCCCCCCACCCCCCCACCTCGAAAGATTCCGCGAAAAGGTAACTGAGTTTCATACATTCCTACTTCTATGCCTTTCTGGCCAACAAGGATTCAATAGCCATCTTGGATGGGCGGAGTCAGTACAGGGCCTGAAGGTACCTCACTAAGAAGCCACCACCTGCAGTTCAGGTGCTTGCCACATGGATCTCTTGACACATGCCACCTGCTTTTGGATGCACATTCCAATGTGGATCTGATTTACCATTGGTGGTTCCTAAAAGCAAGGATTTCTGAGACCCAATGAGTTTCTATGAATACTGGGGTGGAAAATCAGGAAATGATCCAGAAATGGAATGGGGGACAAGTTACTCCCTTGATCTGGAGTTTAAAAAGAGAGCTATTTCTGGGCATTTTAAGAAGATTCAGTGGTATACAGTCTGGGTATCAGTTCTCCAATGTTCTGCTTTGACAGTCAAGTTCTCTTGGGCTTGACTCTATGTTCTAATCTACAAGATTGGAGAAAGTATGGAGATATTATTAGGAACTGATCCATAGATGTAGATCACCTCTTCTGCTGGGCATTCACCATATCTTAGGTTCAGCATTTTCAAATACTTAGAACTGATTCCACCAACGTATCTGCCTGTGTGTGTGTGTGTGTATGAAAGAGAGAGAGAGAGAGAGAGAGAGAAGATTGGATGAGGTCCTACTGCAGAGTCAGAGGCAGTCTGGGTCAAGCCAACAGGTTTCACACCAACAACACAGCATCAAACAAGGATAAGTACAAATGTGAAGTCGCAGAGCAATGAGAGATGTTGGTTAACAAGGGTCAGGTAAAGAGTACAATTCCTGGTAAGGAAGAGTTAAAATACAAAGTTGCTAGGCAATCCACTGGATCTGGTCACAGGACTTTCAGCAGAGAGAGGACTAGGTAGACAGAAGCAAGGACATAAGGAACCAGAGCTGGTGAAAACGGGGGGGGGGTATAAGCTGAAGCTTTCAGAGTCCCACTCTGGGTTCAGCTGCAGAACACCAGAGGCTTTTGGAAGAGGTCCTCCTTGTGAGTTGAGCCCTGCTGATGAAGAGCCTTTTACTCATGAGGATCCCTCCTCTGCAACCTGGTAATTCTTACGACAGTGATTGTTCTGGCCTGTCTCTTCAGACACCACTTATCTTGGGGGCTAGGTGTTTGTTCAGCCTCCATCCCATAGATGGAGCTCCCCTCCTCTTTTGGATATGGAACCATGGCCATCTCTCCCAATGGCCCAGGCTTCTCCTGGTCCCAGTCTTGTGGCATGGGCTGTTCCTTGGTGTGGTTTGTCTCTGGGAGCTTTAGCTCTCCCTCTGAAGGAGATTCCTCCACCAGGGTCATGGCACTATGCTACATGAAGAAGTGGAAGATGACGCCAGCAGCACAGGCAGATAACAGCGGCACAAATGTTTGAAATTGGGAGGCTGTTGGCCCCTATAACCCACAGTTGCATTTCCCTCATTAGAAATAGATTCCTATTTCTGTAGAGAGAATATATTTTACCTAAAATGGTGGGAAATGGAGCCCACTCAATGAAGGAGTAGATCTCATACATAAAACCCTGTTTCCTTGCAATCTTCCATACACATCTTACTGATGTAAAACAAATCCATCTTAGAGCTCTGTCAGGTCTGATCAACTCGACTTTTCCTCTTTGTTGAACAAAGAGATTGTGACACTTGGGGATGCATAACATCTGGCAGGGCCTCTAGCAAACGTCTGGTCCATGAAGCATGCCTCGGATTGACATGTTTTGTGTGCAAACTAGAGGAGAAATGGTTGAAATGGGTGGAGGCCAAAACCACAAGCAGATATGTACAGATTTTCTTAAATCCCTTCTGTCTGAATATCATGGGTTGACAGGCGTCTTTTGTTTCATCATCTGCTCATTGTGGGAATTGGGGTTTTTTAGGGATGTCTGAGAAAGCAGAGTGAGGAGGGAGATGGAGGAGGTGGAGAAGGAGGTTGTGGTTGTGTCCTTTTAACAACAAAAACAAAAATGCCTCACTTAGCTTTCAGGCAAACAGTAGGCAGCAGTACTGAAAAGTCCAAGGGAGGAAGTCACACATGAATGCGCGTGCACACACACACACACACATGCTTGAATCCACACTAACACGAAAACTAGGAAAATCCTAGGTTTGGAAAACGCCTCACTGATGAGATCATGACATGCTTACAAGCTAAAAAAAAAATGCCCCATCTTCCAATGCATATGTGGAAGAGATGTGTGTGTGGGGAAAATGTCCTGCCAATGATTGGAAGGAACGCAAAGCTATGATGAGTCCAAATGGCACCCATACCAATTCTAAAATTAACTATAACATTTCTCTGTGGACAATGAGAAGATGGATAGAGCTAAACACTAGACATAAAACGAAACAAAACAAGGATGTCTCATGAATTAGAACTGTGGAGATCTATTCATGCCAACAATGCACAGAGAGACACTCTTCTCCATGGTTGAAATGGTATGTTACCCACCTTTCTGATGTCTTTGGATGTTTGGGTCAGTCTATCTAGCAAGCATGCAGCTTACAATGTTGGAGTCCCCCCTTGTTGCTCCCTTTTCTGTTCTTTCTCTTGTTTCTCTCCCTTTCTGCTGCACCTGTCCATTTGTGCCCATTAGTCTTGGCTGCTGTAGATGGCAGCAGCCACTTAATAAAAATAAAATAAAATACCCAACTCTTGACCACAAAAAATATATATCAGACTTAACTTCAGTTTCTGAGAATGTGCTGAATTGTACCTGCTCTGTGTTTTATCCTGGGGTCTCTGCCAACCGAATTGATTGGACACAGTACAGGCACTGTCTTCAGCTCCAATCCCTTCTCTGTGGCCCTTACCCACTGCATTTTGCTCTGAGTCCTTGAAGCTAGGGAAGTTGGAGAATTCCACCACGGACTCCAGTGAGGGCAGATTCTTTAGAATCCGGCCCCCTGGAATCCATGGAGGAACAGACTCCCCCCTGCCACCCCCCAGAATCCCCCCCCCGGAATGGACCTACCTGGTGGTGGATACGGCAGTGGGGGCGTATGTGGTGGTGGCAGATGTGGTGGTGGCAGTGGCGGCAGCGGCGGCAGCAATGGCTCTGGCTCATCTTCCGGCCACTGCAGCCACAAATGGCTGCCGTCATAGTGGCCGCCATTTGCATCCTGCAAAGCTGCCATGATAGGTTACATAAGTATTTATGTAGCCTATCATGGCAAGCCAAAAAAACAACAACACAGTGTACGCAAATGGCGGTGGCTATGGCGGCCGCCATTTGCATTCCTTATTTTTAGCCCTTTTAGCCTACGTATTTACGTAGGCTATTACGGCAAAAAACAAGGGGAACACAAATAGTGTAGTGGGCGCCATTTGCATTCCTCCCCCCTCCCGTTTTCGCCTACGTAAATATTTATGTAGGCCATTATGGTGAAAAAAACGGAACGCAAATAGCGCCCACTATACTATTTGCGTTCCACATGTTTTCGCCGTAATAGCCAATGTAAATATTTACGTAGGCTAAAACAGCTAAAAATAGGGAACGCAAATGGCGGCGGCCGTAGTCGTCGCCACTTGCGTAAGCTTTTTGGGTTTTTTTGGCTTGCCGTGATAGGCTATGTAAATACTTATGTAGCTTATCACGGCCTCCGCAGGGCGGCTGCCATTCGCAAGTCAGCGCGGATGGCAGCAGGTAAGTGCTCCATTTCGCGTGCCTTTCATGGGTTGGGGGGGGTGGGAGCTTCGTTCCACCATGGATTTCAGGGGGCCAAATGCACTGGCATTCAGCCTCACCAAGATCCGTGGTGGAATTCTCTGTCATCCCTAAAAAAATCATCTGGAAGTCCACGGACCCTGTGCTGCCTGAGGGGTTTGCTCCACAGCGGATTCTGCAGGTTGGATTCTTAGAAACCTGAGCTCATTTTAGTCCATCTCAAATTTCTCCAGCATCCCTAGTGGAATGAGGTTGGCAGTGGAAAATTGAGATGCTCAACGAGATGGAGGTTGACAGATTTGCTGATCCCTACCCATAGTGAGTTTCCAATTATTCTGCTCATTGCAGGCCCAGGAGGAAATGAAATCTGCAAAGGATGCATTCATGCTTAGGAATTTGCATAGATAGCCCTTTCCATTAGGGATGCGCATACAAGCAAAACTGAAGGTCGTCAAAGTTCTCCAAATTCCATCTTCAAGTTCATTTATATCAGATATCAGTTGTTTTTATCTTTTTGCATGAAATATCATGCACATTTTCATGCACATTTCCCAAATAGATGCATCAGTTGGGCACAACTTTGAAATGTACACAGCCATCAGATGTGTTTGTCTGTATTTTTTGAAAGCATACATTGTGTCATGCATATTTTTAGGGATGTCAGAGAATTCTGCGACGGATCTCAGTGAGGCCGAATGCCAGTGCATTCGGCCCCCCGAAATCCGTGGTGGAACGAAGCCCCCGCCCCCCACCCCACAAAAGGCACGCGGGACGAAGTCCCCGCCGCCCCCACCCCACAAAAGGCGCACAAAACAGAGCACTTACCTGCTCCCGTCCATGCTGCTTTGTGAATGGTGGCCGTCCTGCGGCTGCCATTCGCTTCCTCCTGTTCAAGCTGTGATAGGCTATGTAAATACTTACGTAGCCTATCACGGCTAACGCAGGGACACCATTTGTGTCCTTGCAGAAGAAGTATTTACGTAGCCTATCACGGCGGGGGGGGGGAACCCAGCGTATACAAATGGTGGTGGCTACCACCATTTGCGTACGCTGGGTTCCCCCCCCCCCACCGTGATCGGCTACGTAAGTATTTATGTAGCCTATCATGGCAGAGAGAAAAAATCCCCCCCTGCTGTGATAGGCTACGTAAATATTTACATAGCCTTTCACGGCTCAATACAGGGACGCAAATGGCGGCGGCTACAACAGCTGCCAATTGCATCCCTGCAGGGCTGCCCAGCGGCCGGATGTCCGACTGCGGGCAGCTGGAGCCGGCCAGCAGCTTCGCGGCTTGGCCGTGGAGTGGAGCCGGCCAGACAGGATTCCGGGGGGAGGGATGGAGCACCTCCCCCCCACCGCGGATGCCCCTCAGCGGAGCAAGGTAAGGGATTCATACATCCCTACATATTTTTCAAATGTATACATGCATTTAAACACTTTTTTGGTGTGGGGGGGAAGGCTGAGAGTCAAACTGCAAGCTTGGAAATGTAAGGACTTCAACAGCAGATTGTGTTCAAGCCTGGGGGGCATAAACGGTGTAAATCCTGCACAAAAATGAACTGAAATGAATTTCTCATACTTCCCCATTTTCCACTCATGGTCATGCTGTAATCTTTAAAACCACTGTAACTTTGGCGAACGTGAGTGTCTCAATATTTCAGATGGGGAGCTAAGGAGCTTGCCTAAGGCAACCAATGGGAGATTTGAGTTTGGAACTTCCTGATGTGGCTCAGCCTTTTAGCCACTATGACACACCAGCTATACACAACTTATATGCACTAATGCGAAGAGAAAACTCACTGGAAAAGACCCTGATGCTGGGAAAGACTGAAGGCAAAAGGAGAAGGGGACGGCAGAGGATGAGATGGCTAGATGGCATCACTGATGCAATGAATATGAACTTGAGCACGCTCCGGGAGAGAGCGCAGGACAGGAAGGCCTGGCATGCTATGGTCCATGGGGTCACGAAGAGTCGGACACGACTGAACGACTGAACAACAACAACAACAACAACAATACATTTTTGGCATCCTCCCGCCCCCATTTCTGTTACTTCTCATTGTGTATTTTGCTTGTTACCAGCACATTAAAACATCAGCCAGAGGCAATGCAGAGAAATGGGTTCTCTCTCTCTCTCTCTCTCTCTCTCTGGTGGGACATCTCCTTTCCATGTTACCGTTGCTAAGCATCCTAGATGAAAAGCAAGTGCTATGTACAAGGTGTAAATTGGATTGCATCTTCCCAATTCTCTTTGTTCCACTTCTTAATGAACAGTTTGAGGGACCCGTCCTGTGTTAGTTCTTCACCCTGGATGCACTCCATGAGATAAACTCTCTGGAATCCAAGAAATTATTGGAAGAGTGAGCACAAACCAAGTACAGAAAATATAATTGCATGTTTGAAGCTCGGAGCACACCTTCCCGGCCTTATCTGTACTTCCAAAGGTTCTCCATCCCAGGTGGGGAGATTGCCCCCAGTGGGGCAACTTCTGAAGAAGAGGGATGGATGAGAATTTTGTTCTGTTCCTTTGTTTGTTTCTTTAAATGAGAACTTACAAATAGGGATGTCACAGATGCCCAACTGGGTCCAGGAGTCCATTGGGCTCCCCCTCGCCCGCACCCCCAGACTGCACCTGCTGAGCCCCTGGCCTTGCTCACCCCTGCTTGTGCCCTCCCGGATGCTCCCCACTCTCACATGGACCCATCTGCGAGCACCTGCCATTTTGCCCAGAAATTATTTACGAAAAAAGTGAGCCAATTAAAAACACACATATTTAAATATGCACACATTCGGGCTGGGAAAGTTTGATCTATGCAACACTAGAGGCTTGTACATGAGTTGGGGGGGGGCTTGAGCAGGGCCAGTGTTTCAGCAGGCACTCACCAAAACCAGATGGGTGTGGGTCCATCCATCCCTAGTTGACATAAAAGCCCTGCTCACGGAAGGTGCCTCTCCTTGATGGGGGTAGTTTCGCACATCTCTACTGACAAACAATTGGAAATTTCTCCATAAATGGGATAGAAAGAACTGGAGATCAAAACAGAATTTGGGAGAAGGCAAAACTGACAGATTTGCCCATCCTAGCCCAGGGAGGTTGAGTGCTTAGCTCTTAAATGGTCTGGCTTGGAATCCCTGTGTCTTCGACAATGTTAGTGCTGATTTGGGGTTGCCCTAATGGGCTGGGGGATGAAAGAGATGGTGAAGGCTCTGGGTGGCAGCAAAGAAATAGGATGGAGGAAGAATTAGGCCAGGGGTACAGGAGGAAGAGGAGGTCCTGCAGTTGCCAGGATGTGGTAGGCCACTAGCGAAGAGGCCTGGGGAGGTGCCCATGTATGTGACTTCCTGGGAGTTGCACCTCTATCTGAGTCAAAGGAGTCAGAAGTGGAGTTTCTAGAGTCCAACCAGCCCCATAGGTCAGGAGTGGGCAGAAGGCAGATCTCCACATGTTTTGGACTTCAACTCCCAATAGTCCCTGCCAACATGGCCGATGGGGAAGATTTCAACAGCGCAGTCATGCGCCTGCTGATTCTCTTGTGTACCACCAATTCCATTGTGCAGGTGGCCCCCATCTAGGGGTGTATGAACCCCACTCACCCATCTACTGAAGGGGTCCATGGGGGGGGAGGCGATCCCTCCCTCTCCCCGGAATCCTCCCTGGCTGGCTCCGCTCTGTGGCAACTCCGTGGAGCTGCCGACCGGGCCCGTCCGCAGCTGGACTTCTGGCCGCTGCCACACAAATGGCGTCCGGCGTAGCAGACGTCATTTGCGTCCCTGCCCTTGGCCGTGTAAATATTTACATAGCCTATCTTGGCCAAGGGCAGGGACGCAAATGGCGTCTGCTACGCCAGACACCATTTGCATCTGCATCCTGGGCTGCAGAATGAAGACGACGGACCTGGACCAGCTGCCGCCAGGTAAGGTCCATCCCAACCATCCTTTGCAGGGTGGTGGTGGGAAGCAGCCCATTCTGCTGTGGACACTGGGGGCACTCATTGGAGTCCATGGCGTATTTCTCCGCCTTCCCTACCCCCACCACTTGCACCATGGCGATTTAGCACTTCTGGGGCAACCTGAAATGAGTGGTAATGCTCATTTGTGGAAGGATGCAGGTCAGCGGATCTCACATAAGGGAGATGAGTATTTCCACTCATTTGAGGGCTTCCCCTAGGAAGCACAATCTCCGTTGCATGAGTGGTGGTCCTGCTTGTGAAACAGAATTCATGGGACCCACCACTGGCAGAAGGGGACCTGCAGGTTGGAAAAGAATTGGCAGGGGCATAAGTGCCCCATTGGATCATGCTCTTGGTCAGGAATGCTGGGAGTTGAAGTACAAAACATCTAGGGATCTATTTTCTGACCACCCCTGCCATAAAACAACAAAGCAAGGGCATAGTAACTTAGGAAAGAGGGTTGGTCAGGAACCTGATCTGCCCTCCCCTCCCCAGTTCTAACTACTGGGCTCCCAGCAGAGATTCAGGGAGTGGATATTACCTTTTCAAGCAAAATGCTTAGAACAGCAAAACTTGGGGTATCCATGTGTGTGGAGGAGGTTTTTTTTGGGGGGGCGGAGGTTATGATGAAAATGACCCTGTCAAGCTCCACCTCCACCTTGACAAAAATAGATAAAAGCTTCAGATTCTTTTAAAAACACACAAAAACCGTCCTTGAAGAATTCAGTTTTTCGGAATCGAACCATTCCTAAACATGAAAGTGCAGATTGACGTCTGAACTTGGTGACAGAGTTATAGACATTTCTCTTGGTTATGAGGAATTAGGGATGGCAGAGAATTCCGCCACAGATCTCAGTGAGGCCGAATGCCAGTGCATCCGGCCCCCTGAAATCTGTGGCGGAGCGGTCTGCCCCCCCCAACGGATCCCCCCCCGGGACGAGACTTACCTGGGGCGGATCTTCCGGCCGGCGGCGGCTCCGGCGGCAGCTTTGGCAGCGGCTTTGGCAGCTGGTCTTCCGACCGGCTGCCACCACCGCCATTTTCAATTTTCTTCTTTGTTTTTTTTTACAGAGACGTGATAGGCTATGTAAGTTTTTACGTAGCCTAAAACGCCTGGGTAAAAAAAAAAAGCGTACGCCAATGGCGGCGGCTACGGCCGTCGCCATTTGCATTCCTTATTTTTGGCTGTCTTAGTCTATGTAAATATTTACGTAGATTAAGACGGCAAAAATAAGGAACGCAAATGGTGGCGGCCGTAGCCGCTGCCATTTGTGTACATGGGTTGTTGTTTTTTCCCCAGAGCCCTCCGTGGCTGGAAATCTGGCTGCGGATGGCTCTGGCCTGGCTGGGCCTGGCCAGCTGCTGAGGATTCTGGGGGGAAGGAATGGAGCGCCTCCCCCCCATCGAGGATTCCGGGGGGCGGGACAGAATGCCTCCCCCCTCCACCATCAACATAATCGGCGAAAGGTAAGTGACTTTCGTACATCCCTATGAGGAATGTCTTTGAAGGACCATCTGGAAATATGCTAGCCCCTCCTGGTGAGAAAGGCTGGTTATGGGCCTGCCTATGCTGGCTGGGGATTATGGGAGTTGTAAACCAACAGGTCAGGAAGGCATTAGGTTAGGGAAGGTTTGCCGATCTGGGTGAGATTTTTATTTATTTCATTTATATCCCTCCTTTGTTCCATCATGGAACTCAAAGTGGCTACATGTGTTTCCCAGGTTGTCTCCCCTCCAAGCACTGACCAGACCCAGACCTGCTTAGCTTCAGTAAGGTAGCTGCCTCATGTGTCTTCAGACTATGCCCTGGGACCATCAAGGAAGCAATCCTATGGTTGCTAGTCAGTGGCTAGATGGCCACAGGATATCTGGTTTTCCAGGAACTGACCTTGGAGCCCATGGTCCGATAGGGATGGCAGAGAATTCTGCCACAGACTCCAGTGAGGCCAGATCCTTTAGAACTCAGAGTGGCTCAAAGGCTCGAATTATTATTATTATTATTATTATTATTACGTATTATTTATTTCATTTCTATACCGCCCAATAGCCAAAGCTCTCTGCTTCGTTATTCTCTGAATTCTTTAGAATCTGGCCCCCTGGAGTCCGTGGCGGAACTAGGGGTGTATGAAATCCCACTTACCAGGCTCCACCAGGTTCTGCAGGTGGGGGGAGGTGATCCGTTCCTCCCCTTGGAATCCTCCCTGGCTGGTTCTGCTCCACAGCCAGGCCGCGGAGCCGCCAGCTGGGCCAACCCGCAGCGGAGCCTCCAGCCACTGCCGGGCTGGTGCGGACGCAAATGGCATCCTGTGTAGGGGACGCCATTTGCGTCCCTATGCCAGCCCATGATAGGCTATGTAAATATTTACGCAGCCTATCACAGCTAAAGCAGGGACGCAAATGGCGTCCCCTACGCCATTTGCACTCCCGCTTTAGACGTGATAGGCTACGTAAATATTTACGTGGCCTATCATGGCAGAAAAAAAAGGGAACGCAAATGGCGGCTGCCATAGCCGCTGCCATTTGTGTTCCCTTAGTTTTGCCATGATAGGCTATGTAAATACTTATGTAGCCTATCACAGCTTCCACAGGGACACAAATGGCGTCCCTGCATTAGCCATGATATGCTACGTAAGTATTTATGTAGCCTATCATGTCTATATGAAAGAAGCGAATGGAGGCTGCAGATGCGGCCTCCATTCGCAATGCAGCGTGGACGGCAGCAGGTAGGTGCTCCGTTCCGGGCCCATTTCGTGGGGTGGGGGGGCAGAAGGGCTTCGTTCCATCACAGATTTTGGGGGGCTGAATGTGCTGGCATTCGGCCCCCCGAAATCCGTGGTGGAATTCTCCGCCATACCTAGGCAGAATGGCCTCCTACCCCACTGCCACCCCGTGGAATCCCCCCAGGATGGACTTACCTGGTGGTGGATTCGGCGGTGGCAGCTCCAGTGGTGGCTCTGGCAGTGGATGAAATGGTGGCGGTGGCGACTCCGGCTGCTGCTGGGCTGCTGCGGCTGCAAATGGCGGCCGTCGTAGCAGCTTCCATTTGCCTCCCTACACTAGCCTACATGTATATTTATGTAGCCTATCACAGCTAAAGCAGGGATGCAAATGGCATCCCCTATGCCATTTGCATCCCCGCTTTACCCATAGGCAGGACACCATTTGCATCCGCACCAGCCCGGCAGTGGCTGGAGGCCCTACTGCGGATTGGCCCGGCTGGCAGCTCCATGGCATGGCCATGGAGCAGAGCCAGCCAGGCAGGATTCCGGTGGGGAGGACTGGATTGCCTCCCCCACCAGCAGATGCCCCAACTGGAACCAGGTAAGGGATTTGTACATCCCTATGGTCTGAGGTTGGTTCCCGGAGAACCAACCATTCCCCTCTTCCACATGGAACATCTCCGCACCCCCCGCTCTGAAAAGGAGTGAGGAGCAGCCAAAACAGGGTGTTCCGGGGGGAGTTCCAGGGCAGTGAAGGTGGAAATGCCAGTACAACACATCCTATGTGTCATCTGGCAGCCTTCTCCCCTGCTCCACCTTTCCATGGCTAGACAGCCAAAACTGGCTGTCTAGCCACAAATGCAAGGCAGTAGAAGTGCAGAGGGAATGATCCCCTCCCTGCTTCTCCTGCCTTGCACTGGATAGGTGGTCCAGTATGGAGGCGGCTGCCTATCCCCATAGGATTTTGCCCTAAGTAATTTAAGTAATAAAAAGGCATAAGAATGGGTGATGGTCTGAACTGCAAGGCTTTCAGAGTAACTGATAGCAGCAGTATTCATGAAAAGTCCCATTTGATTAGGGGTGCATGAAAGTCACTTACCTGGTCTCGCAGCTTTTCACGGTGGGGGGGAGGCACTTCGCTGCTCTCCCCCCGAAGTTCAGGCTGGGGGGGGAGGCTTCCCGCCTCGCCCGGCCGAAATTCAGGCTGGGGGGGAGGCTTCCCGCCTCGCCTGGCCGAAATTCAGGCCGGGGAGGAGGCGCCTTGCCTCGCCCGGCCGCAAAATTAAAAGTAAAAAAAAAACAAAAATGCCCCCGTGATAGGCTACGTGACGATTAACGTAGCCTATCATGGCTAGATCTGCAAAGTCAGCCGTGATAGGATACGTTAATTGCCACGTAGCCTATCACGGGGGCGTTTTTTTTTCTTTTATTGGAATGGTGGTGGCGGCAGCTGGTCAAAAGACCGGCTGCCGCTCCTGCCCCGGACGAAGACCCGACGAACCGCCGGCCGGACCCGCCGCCAGGAGGGACAGTCGGGAAAGGTAAGTCCCATCCTGGGGGGGGGGTTGAGGGGTGCGGGGGGGTGCAGAGAATTTCTCCCCGAAACTTGTTCGGGGGCCGAACACGTTGGCGCTCGGCCCCCCGAAGTTTTGGGGAGAAATTCTCCGCCATCCCTACATTTGATTAGCAAACTGTCCCTGAAGAATGAGTCAGGAAGCCTGAATCTCTACACTTTTTGTCTTTTTGTCTGAGACCTATCAAAGTCAATTTTCTGCATGGCAGACACATAAAAATTTAGCAAAACAGTCAGGCATCCAAAAGCATTGAGCGCTCTTGAAATGAAAAAGAGGAAAGAAAAGAAAGATATTTCTAAAAAACTCCATTTCAGAGAAGGAAACTGCAGAGCCGTCACTTAAACACTTGTGCTCTATGCACGGCAAAGGAACACTGAAAAGCACTGGGTGTTAACGTTTATGAGCCTATTAATGCACTGCTTGGGGAGAAATTAAAGTTTAATATTGCTAATAAACCTTCTGTAATAAAAGGTAGGGTGAATGGCAACAAATCTCCCTGGTTGCACAGGTCTTGCTTCATTCTAGAAGCAGGAGACAAACAAAAGGCCGCATTTCATTTGCCATGAACTGTACATGAGTTCATTATTTTAATATATAGAACTAGAGAGAGAGTGAGAGTTCTGCTGCTGTTCGAAAATTTCTCCCACATTTTTTTCGACCATTCTCTTTCCATTTGATAGAAAAGAGATTTCATTTGAAAAGAAATGCAACAGTGCGGAAATTTTGGAGAAATTCTCGTGGGTTGGGTTTGGGTTTCTTGGGCTTACCTTACTCAGGAGGTGGCTAAGGAAAGAGTGCAAAAGTCGTTTTCCGTTGTACATCATCTCTCTGGCGGCCTGTGGCCTCCTCAGCTTCCCACACTTCAATTAAAGCCCAGTTTAAGGCATCATGAGGTAATTCCTCCCAGAAGGCCTTTTCAGATGAGGAGGTGCAGGCAGCCTGGGAGGGCAGCTGTGATTCAATTCAAGTTTTATTGCATTGACAACCAGTCATTTGCAGGTAGCTGTGATTAGGGAAGCTCAAAAACACTACAAAAATAAATTATAAAACATCCTGAGAATGAGGCACAATGATGGAAGCCTCTTTCATGGGGGAAGAAAACTTTCAGGAACGTGGAGGACAGATTTTGGCAGGGCACTAACTCCACCTCATCCCTGGAGCTGGACACTACACTGCCCCCCACCTGCATTGGGGTGGATGCAAACTGGGGGCTGGCCTGCCAAGACAGAAGATGCTGTTGCAGCACGAAACCCCCCAAAACCCTTAGGAAAAAAAGAAAGAAGCTGTGCTACAACCCCTGCCAATGGGGAGCCCTACCTGGGAAAAACTGTGGAGAACATCTCCTCCCCACTGGAGAAATTCAATGAAATGGTCTCCTAAATTTCTCTGCCCACAAATAAAGGTATAGAATTTTGAGAGAACATTTGCGCACAGCTCCAGAGAGTTCAAAGGCGGCAATCCTGTATCTACTTATCTGGATGTAAGCCAGATAATCAATGCATTTTACTTCTGCATAGTTGTGATCCAACCAAGAACTGTACAGACCGGTGCGTGGGCCACTGCTGCTGAATTCACCCTCCTAAGCCATTCCAGGCAGAGTAAATGAAGGAAATCATAGCAGTTCAATGTGATATGAAGGTATTGCTTCATTGCAGAGGGGAAGGGGGAAGCTGAAATATAGCTTAAAAGAAGGACAGATGTCCCCTCCCACAAAAAAAACCTGCAAGAGAAATGATGCCTATCAAAGGAATTTAAAGAAGAATAGAGTGCCAATTAGGGATGTACGAAAGTCACTTACCTTTCCGCAGATTCTGTTCATGGTGGGGGGGAGGCATTCCATCCCTCCCCCCGGAATCCTTGACGGAGGGGGAGGCGATCCGGTCCTCCCCTCCGGAATCCTCGACGGCTGGCTGTGCTCTGCGACGGCTCTGCGGAGCAGCCAGCCAGGCCCAGGCCAGGGCTGTCCACAGCTGGATTTCCGGCTGCAGAGGGCTCTGAGTAAAAAAACCCCAAAACACATACGCAAATGGCTACGGCCGCCACCATTTGCGTTCCTTATTTTTCGCTGTCTTAGTCTATGTAAATATTCACGTAGACTATGACGGCGAAAATAAAGGGGAATGGAAATAGCCTTAGCCACCGCCATTTGCGTACGTGTTTTTTTTTTTAACCGGGATGTGATAGGCTACGTAAGTCTTTACGTAGCCTATCATGTCTCTGTAAAAAAACCCAACAATGACAAGACTGCAAATGGCGGCAGCGGCAGCCGATTGGAAGATCAACCGCCGCCGCCAGAGCCGCCACTGGAGCCGCCGCCACCTGGAACATCCACCCAAGTTAAGTCTTGTCCCGGGGAGATCTGCGGGGGGTGGCGGGGGGGGGTGGCAGGCTGTTCCGCCACAGATTTCGGGGGCCGAATGCACTGGCATTCGGCCTCACCAAGATCTGTGGCGGAATTCTCTGACATCCCTAGTGCCAATGCCATCCCAAAAATTTCCACACTTGTTGTGGTAGGGGTGTACGGATTCCCCACCATCTGTTCTGGTGGGGAATCCATGGGGGGGAGGCAATCCGGTTCCGCTCTGCTCTGATTCTGGGGGGGGGAACTGGCTTGGGGGCGCTTACCTTCCCTCCTTCAAGCCAGAGCCATTCACCTCCTCCCTGTCTCTGCCGATTGCCATATCTTAAAAAAAATAAAAAAGGCTATCAGTGGAGAAATGAAACTGATACTTAACTGGAGATATGAAACTACTCCTCTCAGGGTTATCCCTCCCAACAGAAAACTCCAGATCTCTAAGCCTGACCTTTTCCCCCCTTATCTCAGTAGGCTGCAAACACACACACACACACACACACACACACACACACACACACCTTATTTTTGTTGCAACAGCTCTCTTCACAGCCTGGCCACCATTTTGCATCCTTCACAATTGATGCCTAGCATTGTTTCAAGCCATTGGGTGTTGGGAATCACAGCCAATCCCCCCAAATGGTGGATGATATTCAGAGAAACCTCTGCAAAGTGCTTCTTTTTCCTTCCTTCCTTCCTTCCTTCCTTCCTTCCTTCCTTCTTTCTTTCTTTCTTTCTTTCTTTCTAGGGGGAGTGAGAAAAAGAAACAAACTCAGAAATGCTCTCAGAAAAAAAAAGAGTCTTCTGAGACATTTTGGCTCATGTCTCAATTAAAAGAGTTCAGCATGTCTTCCTCCTTCCTGAGACCTTTCCCACTGTAAGAGAAGTTTATTCATTCTTCTCCCCTGTTTGCTTGGGTTATGGTCTTCACCCTTCCGCCATAGCACACCATGCTGGAACTGTGCAAGGTAATTATAGCTGAAAGGTAGATGGTCTTCATTGAATCAGGGAATCATCTGAATTCATGACAGGCAAAATCTATGCCTAGAATGAAGAGAGAAATGGCAAACAGGGACACATCAAAACGCAGGAGAGAAAGGGGAGTGTTTCTCCTTGACTGTTCTATTATTATTATTATTATTATTATTATTATTTCTATACCGCCCCATAGCCAAAACTCTCCTGGCAGTGCACAAAAGTTAAAACAATAACATACAATATACAAAGTTTAAAAACCATTTACATAAAACATATGGACAATATATACAAACATAACTAAAAACAACTTTGAATTTTAAACATTTTTTTAAAAAAATCCAACAATAAAACACAGCTTAAAACAACTGCTTAAAACAGTGTACAAGAGTCAGCAAAAGGAACAAGAGTTCTCAAAAGGAAAGGCCTGCTGGAATAACAACATCTTCAATGCCTGCTTAAAAACCTTCCACGAGGTCAGCAGGCGCATTTCAACCGGCAGGTCATTCTACAATTGAGGGGTGGCTAAGGACAATGTAGGGATGTACATTTCCACGGATTATGTTGATGGTGGGGGGGAGGCGTTCTGTCCCTCCCCCCGGAATCCTCGACGAGGGGGGAGGCGATCTGTTCCTCCCCCCCCGGAATCCTCCATGGCCGGCTGTGCTTCACAGCAGCTCTGCGGAGCAGCCGGCCAGGCCCAGGCCAGAGCCATCCGCAGCCGGATTTCCAGCCGTGGAGGGCTCTGGGTAAAAAAAAAGGCTACAGCCGCCGCCATTTGCGTACCTTATTTTTGGCCGTCTTAGTCTACATAAATATTTACGTAGACTATGACAGCGAAAATAAAGGGGAACGCAAATAGCGTAGCGGTGCTATTTGTATCCCTTTTTGATTCGCTGTTTTAGCCTACGTAAATATTTACATAGGCTAAAACGGCGAATCAAAACGCCTGCTACGCTATTTGCATTCCCCTTATTTGCGCCATCTTAGTCTACGTAAATATTTACGTAGACTAAGACAGCCAAAAATAAGGAATGCAAATGGCGGCAGCCATAGCCGCTGCCATTCGCGTACGCGTAGGGATGCACGAAAGTCACTTACCTGGTCTCGCAGCTTGCTTCGCGGTTGGGGGGAGGCACTTTGCTGCTCCCCCTGAAGTTCAGGCCGGGGGAGGGAGGCTTCCCTCCTCGCCCGGCCGAAATTCAGGCCGGGGGGAGGCTTCCCGCCTCACCCGGCCGAAATTCAGGCGGGGGAGAAGCGCCCCGTCTCCCCGGCCACAAACTTCAAAAGAAAAAAAAAATGCCCCTGTGATAGGCTACGTAACGATTAACATAGCCTATCACAGCTAGATCTCCAAAGTCAGCCGTGATAGGCTACGTTAATCGTCACGTAGACTACGTGACGTACGTAGACTACGGCAAAAACAAGGGCAACGCTATTTGCGTTGTCCTTATTTTCGCCGTCGTCTACATACATCTTTACGTAGACTACAGGGACCAAATAAGGAACGTGAATGGCGGCTCCCTATGGGGGCCGCCATTAGCCGTACGCACTTTTTTTTTTAAAAAAAGTCACCCATGATAGGCTATGTGACGATTAACGTAGCCTATCACGTCTGACTTTGCAAATCTAGCCGTGATAGGCTACGTTAATCGTTACGTAGTCTATCACAGGGGCGTTTTTTTTTTACTTTTCTTGTAATGGCGGTGGCGGCAGCTGGTCGAAAGACTGGCTGCCGCCCTCGCCCCTGACGAAGACCTGCCGAACCGCCGCCGGGACCCACCGCCAGGACGGACAATCGTGAAAGGTAAGTCCCATCCCGGGGGGGGGCGGGGGGCAGGGGGGGCAGAGAATTTCTCCCCGAACAACCTTCAGAGGACCGAATGTGTTGGCACTCGGCCCCCCGAAGATTCGGGGAGAAATTCTCCCCCATCCCTACGTACGCAGTTTTTTTTTTTTAACCCAGCCATGATAGGCTACGTAAATCTTTACGTAGCCTATCACGTCTTGTAAAATAAAACACAAAAAACCCATCAAGACTGCAAATGACGGCGGCGGCAGCTGGTCAGAAGACCAGCTGCCAGATCCGCCGCCGCCCGGAACATCCGTCCCAGGTAAGTCTCGTCCGCGGGATCCATGGGGGGGGGCGGGGGGGGCAGGCTGTTCCGCCACAGATTTCGGGGGGCCGAATGCACTGGCATTCGGCCTCACCGAGATCCATGGCGGAATTCTCTGACATCCCTAGGAGAATGTCCTCCTCTGGCGTGTGGCTGCCAGTCTCACATTTGGCAGCTGCAGAAGGGAGCCCTCAGAGGAGAAGGTGCTCGTTAAGATACCTTTGGCCTAGACCATGTAAGGCTTTAAATGTAAGAACCAGCACTTTATATTTTGCTTGGAAACAAATTGGCAGCTAGTGTAAGGATTTTAAATCCAGTGTGATATGGTCTCCAGGGGATGTCCCAGAGACCCACCTGGCTGCCCTATTATGTACCAATTGAAGTTTCCAAACTTCATCCCATGGCATTGGGTTCTTTTAGGGATGGCGGAGAAATCCGCCACGGACTCCAGTGAGGCCGGATTCTTTAGAATCCAGCCCCCGAGTCCATAGTGGAATGGACTGCTCCCCCCTGCCACCCCGCAAAGTCTGGTAGGGATGGACCCTATTGGTGCCAGTTGGTCCAGGTCCATCCGCTGCCATCCGCAGCCATCCACTGCCGGGCTGCGGATGCAAATGGCATCTGGTGTAGCAGACGCCATTTGTGTCCCTGCTCTTTTCATGATTGGCTACATAAATATTTACGTAGCCAATCACGGCCAAGAGCAGGGACACAAATGGCGTCCACTACGCTGGATGCCATTTGTGTGGCAGCAGCCGGAAATCTGGCTGTGGATGGGCCCGGCTGGTGGCTCTGTGGACTTGCGGCAGAGCAGAGCTGGCCAGGAAGGATTCTGGGGGGAGGGACGGATTGCCTCCCCCCCCAGCAGATGCCCCGGACCAGATGGGTGAGTGGGGTTTGTACACCCCTAGGTTCTCTCCTTGAACTTCTTCATTAATCAAGAACAACAAGATGAGTACAGAACTGAAAGTTAGGCATTGGCAAAGATGGAAGCATTTGTGAAGAGCAATACTGGAAGAAATATATCCTTAATTTCTGGCTAATGGGAAATCCTTATGTCTGATCAATTTAAGGCATTTTGAAGCAGATGCTGCGATTACTGATCTTAATCAAAAGTGACGGCTGTGTGGAGAAAGTCAATTGGAAACAAATTTAGGCCATCTCAAGTAGAAGAACTAATTCTGCTGCAGGGGCTCCCACAACTTCAGTGCTCAATGCATTGCAGCTTCTGTGTATTATGATGTCTCCATGTCTGCTCATTTTGGTAAATCGATGTTGCACTCAGTCCTCTGTTTTAGCCAACTGATATGACTGTTTTGTAAATCCATATTTGTATGTGTGTGCAAAGCCTATGCAGAAAATTCAAAGTTATCACTTCTAAGATAATTGTCCTTGTGACGTTGTTACTCTGCCTGACCTTCTGCCCACAGTAAGCCTCTGAACAAGCTGGCAAACTGACTTTTAATCTACCATCATAAGGAGATGCTTAAGTATTCCATGCTGAGAGAAAAAAAACACACAGTGTATTTTAATAACTGTTAATATATTTTATAATCATAGGGTGCAATACGTGCATTGCTTTACCCATCTTAGTGCTGATCATAATGCACCTATTCTGCACTAGTGACAGTGCCTGCCTATTCATTTCCAGACTCAATTTTAGTTTTAGGCTTTAAAGCTTAAAGACTGTTTGGTACCAGCTTCTTGGAAAGACCACCTTCAGTTTTATCAACTGCCCAAGTCTTGAGATCAGCTTCTGAGGCCTCATTCTCTGATCTTTCAGCAATAGCTATTAGGCTGGTGAGTACCACAGACAGGACCTTTTCTGCTGTGGCCCCATAACTCTGGAACTCTCTTTCCAGGGAGATACGATGGCTCCCTCTCTATTGGTTTTTAAGAACCCTTATTCTTAAGGAGGCTTTCTTATTCAAGGACTACTGTTACTGTTTTTAGCTGCTGCTGCTACTATTTACATTTTTTTAGATGTGATGCGTATTATATTATGATTTAGTTATTTTAATATGTTGTGTTTTGATGTGCTGGGAGCTGCCATCGAAGAGATAGCCCTGAAAGGTGGCCTAGAAGTAAACAAACAAGCAAATGAATAAACTGGGCACTCACCTAATAATAACATGAGCCCCGGAAGAGATGATAGCCTTGGGTGGTGGTCCCTCTTGCTTCATGTCATGTAGTTCTTGGCAGAATTGATCAAAAAGAATCCAGAATTCTTCCCTGCCACTTAGTTTTCTGTCTTCTGAATAATAACCAGGAAAAGCTATAAGAACATAAGAACATAAGAAGAGCCCTGCTGGATCAAACCAAGGGTCTATATAGCCCAGCATTCTGTTCACACAGTGGCCAATCAGCTGTTGACCAGGAACCCACAAGCAGGGCATGAGCACAACAGCACCCTCCCACCCATGTTCTCCAGCAATTGGTGTACATAGGCCTACTGTCTTTGGTACTGGAGGTAGCATAGAACCATCAGGACTACTAGCCATTTATACACTTTTCCTCCAGGAATTTGTCCAGTAACTACCAAAATCTCCTTAGTTTGGGGGTGTATATGGTCTCATCCAGCATCCTTCAGGGATGCTTGAAAGATTTTCCTAGTTCCCTAGACCTTGGAGTTCTCTGATGCCTGACCTTGTTTCTGAAGAGGAAAGCATGCATTAGGAATCCTTCCTTGTTTCATTGTTGTTATTATTGATCATCATCATTTGAATTTTGCCTGGACCACTTTGCTTTCAGTTTACCCCACACACGCAAACACCACACAAGCACCCTGCCACATGCTATTGATGTGCAAGTGTGGATTGTCGATGCAGTGGTAGAAGCCATTTTGTGTGACGGTATGTTTGGCTGTCTCAAGTTTTGTGAGTGTGTGTTGCTTAACCTAGGCAGAGGAGCACATCTGTGGATCAGTAAAATGACACAAAAAGAATTGTGAGGCAATTGACTGCTTTGGTTTAGGGATGTCGGAGAATTTCTGCATGAATCTCCGGGAGGCCGAATGCCAACGCATTCGGCCCCCCGAAATTGGTGGGGAAATTCTCCAACACCCCCCGCCCCCCCGGGATGGGACTTACCTCTGTTGAATGTCCCTCTCGGCGGCGGGTCCCGGAGGCGTTTCGACAGCGTTTCGGCGGCGGGGGCGGCGGCCGGTCTTCCGACTGGCTGCCGCCGCCGCCATTTCCCTGTAAAGTAAAAAAACAAAACAAAACATGTGATAGGCTACGTAACGATTTACATAGCCTATCATGGCTAGATTTTCAAATTCAGCCGTGATAGGCTACATAAATCATTATGTAGCCTATCACGTTTTTTTTCATTTTTTTTACAATTTACTTTTTTATTTCGTGGCCGGGGAGACGGGGTGCTCCCCCCTAGCCAGAATTTTGGTGGGGAGGGATGGGGCGCCTCCCCCCCAGCCTGAATTTCAGCTGGGAGGGGCAGAGCGCCTCCCCCCCGCCAAGAATTTCAGGGGGAGAAACGGAGTGCCTCCCCCCCCACCCAAAACAGCTGCGGGACCAGGTAAGGGACTTTCGTCCATCCTTAGTTTGGTTGTGATTTCAGAAAGTTGTAAAGCACATTTTTTGTTTGTTTCACTTGGCCTTTAGCATGGATAGAGGTTTTGTTTCTTTGCTGTGAAGCCTTTTAGTTGCGTTGAGTTTAGCTAGAGGTGTCAGAGAATTCCACCACGGATCTCCGTGAGGCCGAATGCCAGTGCATTCGGCCCCCCAAAATCCGTGGCGGAACGAAGCCCCCCTCCCCACCACCCCGCGAAGGGTGCAGGAAATGGAGCACTTACCTGTTGCCGTTCGCGCTGCTTTGTGAATGGCAGCCACGTCAGCGACCTCCATTCGCTTCTTCATTATTGCCGTGATAGGATACATAAATAATTACATAGCCTATCACGGCTAACACAGGGATGCCATTTGCATCCTTGCGGAGGCTGTGATAGGCTACGTAAATATTTATGTAGCCTATCAAAGCAAAAAAAGGGAATGCAAATGGAGGCAGCTACAGTGGCCACCATTTGCGTTCCAGTTTTTTTGCTGTGATAGGCTATGTAAATATTTATGTAGCCCATCACGGCAAAAAAAACTGGAATGCAAATGGCGGCCGCCATAGCCACCTCCATTTGTGTTCCCTTTTTTTGCCATGATAGGCTACATAAATATATAGGTAGCCTATCACGGCAAAAGACAGGGACGCAAATGGCAACTGCCATTTGCATCCCTGCGCAGCCCAGCAGCCGGATGTCTGGTTGCGGGCGGCACCAGCCAGTGGCTTTGGGGAGTTGCCGTGATGCGGAGCTGGCCAAGGAGAATTTCGGGGGGAGGGACAGAGCGCCTCCTCCCCACCACGGATGTCCCTGGACAAAACCAGGTAAGTGTTTCGTATATCCCTAAGTTTAGCTTTCTGTTTATACAAGAAAGGGCCATAGCTCAGTAGTAGATATGTGTATGTGTTTCATGGATTGTCAGGCATCTTTCATTCCATTGTCCACCCATTGACGGAATCAGATTTTTTTTTTACTGAATTTGCACATGCAAAAATGCACAGATTCCCCCAAAATGTGCATTTTCACACTCTAGCCTATGGGGCAATGCACATTTTTAGCTGGATTTTTTAATTCTGTGTGTTTTTCAATGATGAAATTTGCGCAAACTTCGAGACAGTTAGAAAACTGGTCCACAAGTCTGCCTTCTAGGGGAAAGCTTTTCCACTGTAGAATCTGCTGGTCAGATTCATGAAAATCCAAACTCATTTGGTTCCATTGCAGATTTCTCTGACAGAGTAGTAAAGCACCTGCTTTGCATGCAGTTTGTCCCAGATTCAATCCACAACATCTCCAGGTAGGGCTAGGGATGTACGAAAGGGACTTGCCTTGTCCTGCAGCTTTTTTCACGGTGGGGGGGAGGCGCTTCGCTTTTCCCCCCGAAGTTCATGCGAGGGGGGGGAGGCTTCCCGCCTCGCCCGGCTGAAATTCAGGCCGGGCAGGAGGTGCCCCATCCCTCGCTGGCGAAAGTCAGGCCGGGTAGAAGCGCCCCGTCTACCTGGCCGCGAAAAAACCCCCCACCCCCGTGATAAGCTACGTAACGATTAACGTAGCCTATCACGGCTAGATTTGCAAAGTCAGCTGTGATAGGCTACGTTAATCGTCATGTAGCCTATCACGGGTGACTTTGAAAAAAAAAAAAAGCGCATACGCAAATGGCGGCCCCCATAGGGAGCCGCCATTTGCGTTCCTTATTTGGTCCCTGTAGTCTACGTAAAGATTTACGTAGACTACAGCGAAAATAGGGGCAACTTACCTGCTCCTGTCCATGCTGCTTTGCGAATGGCAGCTGTCCTGCGGCTGCCATTCACTTCGTCTTCATAGCCGTGATACGTTAAATACTTACGTAGCCTATCACGGCTAACACAGGGATGCCATTTGTGTCCCTGCGGAGGCCGTAATAGGCTACGTAAGTATTTACATAGCCTATCATGGCAGGGGGGAAAAAAGCCCAGCCTATGAAAATGGCGGCGGCTACCGCCATTTGCGTACGCTGAGTTTTTTTCCCCCTGCCAATATAGGCTATGCAAATATTTACGTAGCCTATCACGGCAGGGGAAAAAAAAAACCCAGCGTATGCAAATGGAGGCCGCTACTGCCATTTGTGTACACTGGGTTTTTCCCCCCTGCCGTGATAGGCTACGCAAATATTTATGTAGCTATCACGGCTCAATACAGGGACGCAAATGGCGGCGGCTATGACAGCCGCCATTTGCATCCCTGCAGGGCTTCCCAGCAGCTGGATGTCCAGCTGTGGGCGGCCGGAGCTGACCAGAGGCTCCGCGGCTTGGCCACGGAGCAGAGCCGGCCAGGCAGGATTCCGAGGGGGAGGACCGGATCGCCTCCCCCACATTGAGGATTCTGGGGGGAGGGATGGAGCGCCTCCCCCCCACCGCGGATTGCCCGGCACGGAGCCAGGTAGGTGTTTCATACATCCCTAGTATTGTAGGGATGGGTGAAAAAATAGTTTCAGTTTGATTTTGATAAGAATTTACCAAAATTCTCAAAGTTCCCCATATTCAAGGGGAAAAAAAGGACTTGATATTTTTTTTCATTGAATGTGGGAGAAACCAAAACTGACAAATTTGTCCACCCACCTCCAGAACTTTGAGTGCTTAGCTCTTGAAAGTTTGGATTTGAATGCCTGTGTATTGAACCATGTTAGTGCTGAATTAAGGTTGCCACATCATTTTTCTGACAGGGTCCTCACCTTTAACAGTTACATAGTGGGCAGTTAGATTACAATTCTCTCCTTCCCAGGGTTTTCTGTACCTAATAAATTTGGCCAGTGCAGATGGGTGAGAATTGAATTTCAGTTTGCTTTTGATAAAACGTTAAGAAAAAGTTATTCATATTCAGGAGATAAATAACTTGAGATTTTTAAAAAAACTGGAACAATGGAGAAAAAGGTTTGGACTTTTATGCTGATGAATAAAATTATGACAAGTTGCTACGGGAGGGAAGAATAAACTCTATCCAGTCTCCCCAAGAAGTTTGATACCATTAATCCATTATTGGAAGAAGTTTGTGCCAGGTTATATAGCAACTATAGATATATTTAGGGATGCACAGGCACCCACCTGCCTGGGTTCTCCAGGCACCCACCCAGCCCCTTTCCCCCACTTACACATTGCTTGCCAAGCCATCTGTACTTCCCTGGGTCCCCATCTCCACCATGATTTCCATGTTGTGAAAAAACATGGTGATTGCAATATTGTGCACATATATTTATATGCAAAATGGTGCCATGAATCACCCATAAACTCAAGATTCACAGCAACATTTTGTATATAAGCCGATGTATTGTGATTGCAATGTTTTTTTTCAAAACATGGTGATGGCAGAAGAATAAGTTACAGGCAGCTTGGGAGGGGGTTGATTGGGGGCAGGGGCTTGGTGGAAGCAACTTAGGGGGTGCGGGCACAGGCAGTCCATTGGGATAGGAGGGTCAACCCTTTCTTCCCCAGCTGTATCCCCCTTGAAAATCCTCCCCCCCCAGAAATTAGGGATTTTTTTTAAGCCTATTAAGTTTCCTTCCTTCCTTTCTTTTTTTTTAAAAGAAGTCTACTAGCCGTGCTGAGGGGGTGGGGGTGAGGAGGGTTCAGGCTCAATATAGAAGCTTGGTGGGCCTCATGTGGTCCATGGTCTAGATCCTGGTAGAGACCATACTGAGCTAGATAGACTGATGATCTGACTCAATATGAGGTAGGGATGTCCTTTGCTGGAAAATCCATTTCTTTTTTGCTCGACTGAGATCTGCGGCATGTACAATTCACACTCCAACTGCAAGCTGAGCTGTGGGACGTTGACCAAACTCTGGGAACTTCTTGCACATTTCTTTTTTGGGAGAAAGTTTGGCAATTTGTGCAAATTTCTGGGCAATTTGCACAAATTATGGCTGAATTCATGCAAATTCATCCAAAGTTTGCATGAACCCAGCTTTATTTTGTGCAAATTCGGCTGCAATGCGCACAAATTGCTCAGAAATTTGTGCAAATTGCAGAACCTTCAGAAAAAATAAGAAATGCACAAAAATCCCAGAAAATACACAAACTGGGGCAGATCAAGATATGCACTGCAGTGGGAACCAAAATGATTTCCCAGGGGACAGGGGAGGACACCGAGCTTAGGGAAACTCATTGAGCTGCATCGCCAAATGGATTTCTCCAATGTTCCTAGTATGAGGCAGCTTGCTACGTTCCTAGGTGGGATTCACCCATCTCAAGTGAAGACAGGCAGCTGTTCCTTCCACAGGAGAACGTGCCAGGGTACCACTGATCCATCCCATGCTTTAAGACTCCCATGGGGCTTTTCTCCATCCAAGAGGCACCCTCTAAAACATGGATTGCAGAATCTTCTTGTGCACTTTTTAATTCTATTTGAGGGACAGTTAACTGAGTTCTTGGAATTAAAAAAAAAAAGTCAAAAGTTCTTTCAAACCAGAGGAGCAAATGTATATTAGGATAAAGAAATACATGTATATTTATAAGGCATTATGCTGTGCATATCAATGTGCTTTGAATATGTTCTCAGTGGAGCAGAGTTGCCTTTCTCAAAGTCATTATAAGCCACTAATATGTGTTAATTTTTCTCTCTCTCCAAAAGGCCTATTTACCTGTTAGATTTAATGATCCTGATGGAAGTATTAGAGGCTAAATAATAAAGCCTTTTTAAATGCTTTAAATGCTACTTCGATGATCTAAGGGCTCCAGAAGTGCCATATTTTGTGCTCCATATATCATCATCATTATTAAAAATAGCTATTTGCAGAATGGGATAAATGGATATGTTTATGAGGGCTGCATCCACTATTACAATCTCACTGTGCCAGAATGAAGTAATTGCAGAGGCATTTGCATCAAGATATAAATGAACAGAGCTATTAAAAGGCAGCCGCCGGCGAGATCACATCAATCAAGTGCTGAAGGAGTTGCACTGGTTACCAGTTGTTTTCCGGGCCAAATTCAAGGTGTTGGTTTTGACCTTTAAAACCTTATATGGTTCCGGCCCAGCCTATCTTAAGGAGCGCCTCCAGCAACACCAGACAGGCCGCTTAACAAGATCAGCCTCGGATGGCCTTCTCTCTGTCCCATCAGCCAGGACAGCTAGACTGGTGGGGACGAGGGAGAGGGCCTTCTCTGTGGTGGCCCCCACTCTGTGGAACTCCCTCCCTAGGGAACTCCGTCATGCCCCCTCTTTAATGAGCTTCCGCCGTGCATTAAAAACGTGGTTGTTCAGGCAGGCATTTGGGGTGGGTTAGGGTATTTTTTTAAAAAAAAATTTATGGTAGCATTTTATTGTTTTAAATTATTTTATGGTGGGTTGTACATCGCCCAGAGTGGCTGGGTGACCAGTCAGATGGGCGATTAAGAAATTAAATAAATAAATAAATAAATAAATAAATTAAAATAGCATGAAAAGTTATTTCAAAACATGCATCTGAAGACCAGTTAGTCCAATTAGCAGAATCAGAGGGTGATATTTTCCCTGACCATTTCAGGTTGCAGGTCCTTTTATTTCAGATACATACTTTATGTCAGCCTTTGACAACCCAGTATTCCCCAGACGTTTTGGACTACAACTCTAGCATCACTGACCATGGTAGCCATGCTTGCTGGGACTGATTGGGACTGAAATCCAAAACATCTAAAGGGCTGCAGGCTGGATCCCACCCTGGGTGAGTGGAAATTTGCTTCTGTGACAGGACATCCGCTCATGCGATGAGACGTCCACATCCTCTCCTCCCTGCTGCAGCCCTCTGTGCATGCTGTAAACCTAATCTGGAACAGTTTGGGGGATGGACGGTGGCCTGCAGGGGAAGGGAAAAACAGTTTTGCAACTGGTTCCCTTCTGCTGATGGATTGACACTATTGGATACAGCCCTACATTTTTACAAACATATATCTAAGCAGTGTCATACAACATAAAGAGCTTATTAGACTCAGGGCTATTCAGGATGTTTTCCTGCAAGCATTTTTGGCAGGGAAATACTGGGGGGGGGGTGTCAGGGGGAGAATTGTTTCTCCCAAACTTTTTTCCCACTGGTAGTTCACTGCCTATTGGTTCTCTGATTGGCAGCTGGTTTGGTGCCATTTTTGTTTTGTTGTTGTTGGTTTTTTTAAAAGAGTCTTTCTTGCTGGGAATAGGGACCCCATTCAATCAGGGAGTATGTAGAAAGCATGATGACCCCCCACCCCCACCCCAAAGCTCTGTTTCCCTGCCAATAATGTTTACAGAAGAACATTCAGCACAATCCTAACAGAACTACATCTGCCTCATACAAGTGTGACATGGGACAATGTCAAGAAGCTAATTGAGAGTGAGGGCAACACTTCCAGGATCCTCCGCTTCGTTGGATAATTCCAAACCTGGTGCCAAACATCAGATTGGTGTCAGTGCCAGTCATTGCCCTTCATGGCCCACACACTTTAACTGTGGCCCTACCAGCCTCACCAGTCCTGAGCTGGTCAGTGTTGGGCTGATGAGGCTATGAGGTCCAAGAGTATCCCATCTTACTGGGCCCCCTTGAGCTGGTCAGCAATGAAGCGTTGGTTTAGCAAACCTTGTTTCACCACAAAGATGCCTCAGGAAGCTCACCAGTTCTCTTCTTCATCTCCCTTATTCTCTTTTCCACTTCCATCCCACCTCCATCTCCATCTCTTTCCCACCTCCGTCTGAACCTGCCACTCAGACCTAATAAAGAATGAATGACAGGGCCACCTATACAAATTGCCTAACTGTCAGAGAGAGCCCAGGCCAATCTTGGCCTGAAAAACCAACAGTATCCTACTTGGACCTTGTTATGTAATCAGCTAGATCTGCTCTGTGGACTATCAGGTGACTTGGTGGATCTTTCACCTTGCTGCAGTAGTTATAATGTAGTAGATGGCGGAAACTGTCAGGATTGATTCTGAGCGCAGGGAGATAGCAGCTCAGAGTCGGAAGAGGAACAGCCAGAACCGGGGGATGCATTTTCCCAAGCCAGTTCAGATATGGGTAGGTGTACTTCTCAGGTTCCTAACTCCCAGATGGCTGGGCCTGAAGCCCCCCCCCTTGCCCCCCTCTGTGAGAAGCCGGGAGGAGGAGGAGGAAGAGGAGAGTGGGGGCTGTGACCCAAGAGATGCTAGACTGCGGTGCAGAGCTAAGAGGGAAACGTCAGGGGTGGAGCTCAGACGGTTGACCCGGTTAGCGATGCGTGAGAGGCAATGTAGGGAAGCATCCTTGGAAGGGCGGGACATCCCTCCCTAAGTTAGTCTAGCCAGCAAGCCTCACTCCAAACTGCAGGCAATGTTGGTGTTCCCATTTGAATGCCTGCCCTGGAGTCATTCCTTTGTAGCCTGAGAGTCTGCAGGGATATGCATCTGTAATGAACCTGTTGATAATGAATTAAAGGCCTGAGACTGAAGCCTCTCTATTTGTGTGTGTGAGTGCATCAGGAAAGGGGGGGGCAAGGGAAACGTGACACAGTCAGAACTAGGCAGAACTCTAAAGAAGCTATCCAAAGGGCTGAACCCGTTTGGGGGGATAGGGTTCAGCCCTTTGGATAGCTCCTTTAGAGTTCCAGCTGGTTCTGACTGAAACCTGGAATGGATGCATGCCCCCCATCAGCGTTGGAGCTGCCAGCCTCCATGGCCACCTTGCTCTGAGGCAGGAATGCACAAACTTTTTGGCCCCAAGAGATGCCTGAGTTGCTGGCTTGGGGGTCAGGAGCTACACATCAATCATGTCCACACTCTGACAGTCACATATTATCCTCAGGTGTGTGTATGTGTGTGTATTTCCTCACTGCTAGCAGTGGTACTAGAAGGGCAATCACTATGAAGGTCTCGGGGTGGGGGGGAAGGAATGCAGAATATAGGCAGTTTGGAATTGGCAGGGGAAGTTGGTGGTTGTGTGTGTGTGTGTGTGTGTGTGTTTCAGGATAGCACTGGGGCTACAGTAGGGGCTACAGTAAAGGCTTTGGAGTAGGTATGTACGACCATTTCTTTTCACTTTGGAAATCAATTGAGAATGCCCCATTTCCAGTCCTGAAGGCAAAGGCAAACGGAAGTGCATTCTCTCCAAGAAATGTTTGCAAAGCCCCGAACTTGTGTTCTCATTTGCAAAAGGTGCACTTGAAAAATGCACAACTTTCTCAAAGTACACAACGTTCTCAAAATGCGCAACTTCCTCAAAATGCGCAAATTTGGGAAAATGCACAACTTTATCAAAATAAACAACTTTATCTGAATAAAAAAGTTTCTCAAAATGCATTACATTTGAAAAACGCACAACTTCCTTAAAATGCACAAGTTTCTCAAAATGTGCCACTTTCTTGAATGCATGCACAGCTTTCTCAAAATGCACAACGTGTAAATCACCCACACTTTAATCTATGGGGAAAATTTGCACAAATCTGAGAATGTTTCCTTTGCACAACTCTCACATTCTAGGGGTGCACAAAAGTCCCTTACCTGTCCTCGAAGCTTTTTGCGGTGGGGGGGAGGTGCTTCGCTGCTCCCCCCGCAAAGTTCAGGCCGGGGGGGGAGGCTTCCCGCCTTGCCCGGCCGAAATTCAGGCCGGGGGGGAGGCTTCCCGCCTCACCCGGCCAAAATTCAGGCCGGGGAGGAGGCGCCTCGCCCAGCCGCGAACTAAAAAGTTAAAAAAAAAGGCCCCATGATAGGCTACGTGATGATTAACGTAGCCTATCATGGCTATATCTGCAAAGTCAGCCATGATAGGCTACGTACATTGTCACATAGCCTATCACGGGTGACTAAAAAAAAAAAGCGCGTACGCAAATGGCGGCCCCCATAGGGAGCCGCCATTCGCGTTCCTTATTTGGTCGCTGTAGTCTACGTAAAGATTACATAGACTACGGCGAAAATAAGGGCAACGCTATTTGCGTTGCCCTTATTTTCGCCGTAGTCTACATAAAGACTACGTTGCCCTTATTTTCTGAATAGCGTTTCCCTGAATAGCGTTGCCTTGAATAGTGTTGCCCTTATTTTCGCCGTAGTCTACGTAATCTTTACGTAGACTACAGCGACCAAATAAGGAACGCGAATGGCGGCTCCCTGTGGGGGCCGCCATTATCCGTACGCGCTTTTTTTTTTTTTTTTAAAGTCACCCGTGATAGGCTACGTGACGATTTACGTACCCTATCACGGCTGACTTTGCAAATCTAGCCATGATAGGCTACGTTAATCGTCACGTAGCCTATCACGGGGGCATTTTTTTTTCTTTTATTGGAATGGTGGCAGTGGCAGCCGGTCGAAAGACTGGCTGCCGCTCCCGCCCCGGACGAACACCCGCCAAACCGCGGGCCGGACCCACCGCCGGGAGGGACATTCGGCAAAGGTAAGTCCCGTCCCAGGGGGGGTGCGGGGTGCAGGGGGGTGCGGAGAATTTCTCCCCGAAACTTGTTCGGGGGCCAAACACGTTGGCGCTCAGCCCCCCGAAGTTTCGGGGAGAAATTCTCCGCCAACCCTATCACATTCATACAAAATGAACAGGGATCCCAAACCTGATTGCGAATCAAGGATTGTCGAACAGCAAGGTGAAGTTTGGAGAATCGTGGTGAGCTCCAACATTGCTCCTACTTTGGAGGACCACACTGTGCAACCTTGCTGTAACGGGCGGAGATAAAGCCACTTTGCAGCCAGGAAGCACACGCACATGAAATTTCTTTAGATGGTGCTTGATATGCAATGGCTCATTCATCATGTCACGCCTACAACTTACAACCACCCAGAGAGCTTTGGCTATTGGGCGGTATAGAAATGAAATGAATGAATGAATAAATAAACAATCACTTGATGTTTGGATCGACAAAGTGATAAGCATGCGCAGGTGAACCAGCACACAGGCCATTACAGGAGGCTAAATGATGAAGACTGTTCCAGGGAAGAGGGAAGTGAGAGGACTTAAGTCTTCTCACCAGATGTTGCATATTCAGTGTTCTGTAGGCACATTATTCCACCCAAATAAATCTATCTCTCATGTGAGAAGTGAGCCATATGATTAATGCAAGCAATGGTGTGGATTCAAGTGGTCTTGGAAGGCCTAGCAGGTGAACATCCCACAGTGTTGGCTGTCAAAAAGCAATGCAGAAGGGAAGTGACTGTTAAAATCACAGCTGTTGGTGGGATGTGCCTGACTTTCCACCAGAGCTCCCCTGTGTTCACTGAGTTGGGACAGAGACTTCATTAAAAATGCTGGTGGTGTCACTTGGCCACATTCTCCCTTTTTAAGTACCTATATTTGTTTTCCTGTTTGTTGTTTGTTTGTTTTTAATTTCTCCCATGGCATTGGATTGGGGGTCTCCAGACTAACACACATTTGAATCAATTTTCGGAAATGTGCTAAGGAATGGGGGACAACTGTTGGGGAGAGGGAGAGAAACCAGATGGTCTTTCCTTTCTTCCTAGCCAACCATAGTGAGTTACTACAGCTGCTTTTGGAAGTATGCTCTTTCAAAATCGGATGGAATGAATGCAAGGAAGTGGCCACCTCCTCTCAGGAATGCCATTTGGAAGGCAGAGTGAAGAGACTGCATATGAGGCAAAATAAATAGCGAGGTTCAAAGTCCATCTCTTCCATATGTTCATGATTATATTGTAATAAAATACAATAATAAAATGACATTCAAGGCTATAGTCCCTGTGGTTATCTCTGAGCTCATATCAGAGACAGTAGCATGTGTGGGGGTTGGCTTCCAAGGGCGTTCCTCCAGCAAGCTTCATGGCTGAGTGGGGATTAGAACCTAGGTCTCCTCAGCCTCTGTACAGCACTCTAACCGGTGCACTACGCTGGCATCCAGGCTCAGAAACAAAACCTGCAATTCCTCATAAGTAGTGGAGGAACGAGCTCGCTGCCCCCCCACCTCCACAGATAACATTAATTTATGCAGGGTGCTCCTTACAAATGCCCACTCATACAGAGGCTCAGTGTGTGATCTGTGTGATGTCACATGCTTATACAGTATGTTATGAAACTGGGTTTATATAAGTACATTAATGTTATGACTCTGTGTTTTCCAGTAAGTAGATCTAGAGTGAGAGTGGTATGGGTGACAGGAGGTGTGATGCATTTGCATATGTGAGATGATTGGCTGAGTGAGTGGAGGGGGGTGAAATGGTGTGATATCTAAAGAGGGAGCTTTGCTTGCATAGTTTATTTTATGTATGTATGTATGTATGTATGTACATACATACATACAATATGTATGTATTATATGTGGTGGCTAGGGGCCACGGTGGCTTAGTGGTTAAGACGCTGAACTGCAGACTGGAAGGTCGGCAGGTCAGCAGTTCGAGACCCGAGTGCTGCGTGACGGAGTGAGCTCCCGTCTTCAGTCCCAGCTCCTGCCAACCTAGCAGTTCGAAAGCAAGAAACTGCAAGTAGATAAATAGGTACTGCCTCGGCGGGAAAGGTAACAGCGTTCCGTGCACCTTGGTGTTCAGTCATGCCGGCCACATGACCATGGAAGCATCTTCGGACAGCGCTGGCTCTTCGGCTTAGAAACGGGGATGAGCACCACACCCTAGAGTCGGACACAACTGGTTGGGGACACCTTTACCTTTACCTTTTTAATGTATGTATGTATGTATGTATTTACTTATTTAAAACATTTATATCCCACCCTCTATCATTAGGATCTCAGGGTGGCATACAGATAAAAGCAATTTAGACAGCATAAAATAATAAATAATTTAAACTGCTAAAAAACTTATTAAACCTATTAAAAACTTATTAACTTTATTAAGCAAGCTAATACCAATTTAAAATCTAAAACAGTTTAAACAGTGTGCACCTTTAGGGAATGCATTTAGATCTCAAAGGCTTTGATAAAAAGCCATGTTTTTACTTGGCACCGAAATGAAACCACTGTCTGTGCCAATCGGGCCTCCAAGGGAAGGGGATTCCACAACCAGGGTGCCACAGCAGAGAAGGCCCTCTCCCACATCCCACTGTATGTCTTGCACTGGTGGGAGAGGAGGGCCCCTCTAACAGATCTTAATCCTCATGTGGGCATATATAGCGGGAGGCACCCCCTCAAATATTGAGGTCCCAAGTTTAGATACGGAATGGACTGGGAAGAGATAGATAGAGTTTGTGAAGAGATAGATAGTGAAGAGATAGATAGTGACTAGGACTTGTGTCGATAGGATTAAAGTGGTAATTTAGTGTGCATGTGTTGGAGAATAGATAGATAGATAGATAGATAGATAGATAGATGATAGATAGATAGATAGATAGATAGATAGATATGCTTTTAAAGTGACTTAGAGGGCAATCCTATGCATGTTTAGACAGAAAGAAGTCCTACAACTCCCAGCATTCCCCAGCAAGCCATGCCTGGTAGGACTTTTTTTTCTGTCTAAACATGTATAGGATTGCCCCCTTATTTACTTTTTAACATCTTAATGCTGTAAAAAAAAATCTATCTTTTATAAAGTCCTATGCCTATGGCTCATGGCTACAAAAAGGGGAAGGAATACAGAGAATAACATAGGCCAGAATAGAAGCCAGCATGTCCTCACATCTCATGAGGTGAAGGTCCTGGACCAGAGGTAAAGGTCCTGGTGGCAGCGTGACTGTGTGTGGGGGAAGGTGTTGCCTGCTGTGGGAAAGGCCTTATTCAAAATAGGCAGGTATTTTGGATGGTAAATAGGCAGGTGATTGGTAAATGGGCAGGAACCCTCATTTTGAAAAGGGAGGATTTCTGTGACTGGGCTTGTACATGACTGAGCGTGCATAAGAAATTGTCTGCATAATGGAGTGGGAGGGGAGTTCTGTAGGCAGCTGCCTTATGCCATGCCAACAGTCTAGTTTATTTTTGTGTACAATGACAAACACCAGGGTTTCAGCCAGGGGTCTCTCCCACCCCGACAAAGGGATGCCAGTTTTGGTTTCTCTGAGTTGGTCATTCTTCAACTTTTTACTTTGGTTTGTCTCAAACTGTGAGAACTTTTCCAATTTTAAATTTCATCCTGAAACTTGAATTTTTTGAAAAAAGTTTGCATAAAAAATTGTATGCATATGTGTTTGTGTTTCTTCCGATATGTGAATGTTGCATACATTTTTGCCTTCTAGACACATTTTCGCAAGCACTGTTGCCAATACAATGCATCTTTGAATGTTATCTTTACAAAGATAATGCATTTCTGTGCACATCATTTGGCTGGAGAACTCCATTGCAAAATTCTGAGAAGTGCATAACTGACGTTGGGTCCACATGTTGGTTCTAAAGTGCAAAATGAGGTTATTTTGCATTAAAAAGTGAACCTGATAAATTTCTCCCCCATCCCCAAGAGAAATCTAGTGGAACGCATGCATGTGTGACCTCACCCTTTGAAAACCTGCGTCCAAAGAACCGGTAAACATCTGGATTACCAACAGGCTTTGAGGGAAAACACAAAGAGTTTTCAGCTACTTGCACCATACAGTGAATGCCTCTCTCCTTGCTCAATTTGTCAGCTCCGCTTAAAAAAAGAATAGTTCTATTTCTGCCTCTTCCATCAAGTGACACAGAACACATTTTGTGCTATGTGCTGCTGTCAGTCATCTGCCTTGTCTCAGAATCTCTTTCTTCCAGCCTTTCCTCCAGAAAATGAAGGAATTTCTGTCAAGATCAGCAATGGCATTTGCTTGTTTAACTGCCATAATTGCTTGTAAGCAGTTCAGTGTATGTGTGTGTGTGTGTGTGTGTGTGTGTATTCACTTGGCATATGAAAAGCTCAGCCTTTCACTTAACATCAAAAAAACCAAAGTGCTTTACCAGCAAACACAAACCAATCCCTCTGTAGCGCCATCAATCCAGCTTAACGGTGTGATGCTGGAAAATGTCGATCACTTTTCTTATCTTGGCAGCCATCTCTCCACAAAATCCGACATGGATGCTGAAATTCAGCATCGCCTGAGCTCTGTGACTGTAGCATTCTCCCGAATGAAGTGTGGAGTGTTCAAGGACCGGGACATTCTCAGGGAGACCAAAATGCTTGTTTACAAAGCCATTGTACTACTAACCTTATGTGAAACATGGACCATCTATAAACGCCACTCCCAACTTCTCGAAAAATTCCACCAACGCTGCCTCCAAAAAATTCTGCAAATTGGGAAGACAGACAGACTAATGTAATCTTACTGGAAGAGGCAAAGACCACCAGCATTGAAACAATGATTCTCCAACATCAACTTGACTGGATCGTCCATGTTGTTCGAGCGCCTGATTATTGTCTTCCAAAGCAGTTACTCCATTCCCAATGGAATGGAGTAACTGCTACTCCATTCCCATTATGAATGGAAAATGGAATATTGGTGGACAGTAAAAGAGATTTAAAGACGTTCTTAAAGTTAATCTAAAAAAAATGTAACATAAGCTTTGAGAACTGGGAAGCTCTAACTCATGAGCGTTCCAACTGAAGGTCAGCCTATATTAAAGCGCTATGGACTTAGAAGAAGCACAAGTACAGAGCGAAAGGGAGAAACGAGCTCAGTGGAAGGCATGTCAAGCAAACCCTCACTGTGACCGCCTTCTACCTGGAAACCTATGTCCTCACCGTGGGAGGCTGTGTAGATCCAGAATCGGCCTTTTACAGCCACCTGCAAACCCACCACTAGAGATTAATGTGTTGATTGACCTATCTTCTATGAATCCGTCTAATCCTTTTAAAGAGTTATCTGTATAGACTCTATCTTTGGAAGACAATCTTACTCGGTCACAAGTGAACGCCATGATGATGATGATTCACTTGGCAATCCTCTCCAGAATTCCCTCATACACTGCAGTCATTTTAATTGATCCATGTTGTTAAGAATTGTATTGCCGCCGCCAATTACTTGAATTGGCCTCCCTGAGATTTGTGGCGAAATTTTCTGACTTCCCTAGTCTGATCTCGGAAGCTAAGCAGGGTCAGCCCCGGTTCATACTTGGATGGGAGACTGCCTGGGAATCAGGCTTCCTGCATGGAGCAGGGGGTTGGACTCGATGGTCTTGTAGGCCCTTTCCCACTCTATGATTCCATGATACCCGTCCAGTAATGCTGCTTGCCTGATCTGGCCTGATCTCGGAAGCTAAGCAGGGTCAGCCCTGGTTAGTACTTGGATGGGGAACTGCCTGGGAATCAGGCTTCCTGCACTGAGCAAGGGGTTGGACTCGAAGGTCTTGTAGGCCCCTTCCAACCCTATGATCTATGACTATGACTATGATCTTACTTACGAGTTCAGGGACTGGGGAACAGATGGTGATGACTCCTTTGAAGATGGAAGAGCTTCACCAGTCCTGCCTTCCTTTCCTGTTTGTCATGTGAAAAATGCTGCCTATGCTAACACTTCATGGAAACTAAATGTACAAATGCACACATACACTTGAGTTTGGTGACAGACCAGTGGTGCAGTTCAGTAACTTCAGCCTCTAGGCTTAATGCTGTTATGGGGACCTCTCTTTCGATGGTAATATGCATTACTTCACTGACTTAAAATGGTCTTATGGAGACTCCCTCTTTAAATGGTAATGCATATTACTTTGAACTGTGGCAAAGGGCCTTCTTGCCAGTTCTGCTGAGTGTGTGCACAAAAGTCCTTCTGTCAGTAGGGATGTCAGAGAAATCCACTGCAGATTCAAATGAGGCCGGATTCTTTGGAATCCGGCCTCAGGAATCTGCAGCGGATCAGGACCACTTACCTCTGCTCCAGGAGGACTGGAGGTGGAACGGCACTTGGCTGCTTCTTCCAGCCAGAGCTGTTCGCCTCCTCCCTGTCCCTGCCGATTGCCTTTAAAAAAAATGTCTTTTTTTATTTAAAAAAATGGCAACCAGGAGGATGTGCCCATAGACTTATATGCAAATAGAGTCATGAATCTTGCGTATAGGTCTATGTGTCCATAGGCTTATACACAAGATTCACTGCTCTATTTTGCATATAAGTCTATGGGCACATGCAATCAGCAGGATAAGTCTATGGACACATAGACTTATACACAAGATTCATGACTCTATTTGTGTGTAAGTGTATGGGCGCATCCTCCCAGTCGCCTTTTTATTTTTTTTAAGACATTTTTTTTTAAAGGCAATTGGCAGGGACAGGGAGGAGGTGAACAGCTCTGGCTGGCAGGAGGGAAGGTAAGTGCCCCCAAGCCAGTTTCTCCCCCCCCCAGAATCCGAGTGGAGCAGAACTTATCTGGAGGATTCTGGGGGGAAGGAACGGATAACCTCCCCCCCCGGATTCCCCACTGGAACAGACAGTGGGGAATCCGTACACCCCTACTTCTGTGATGTCCCTACTGTGACAGAGTTATTTATGTTTCTCTTGATTATGAGGACATCACCAGTGGAGTCTGGTGGTACTGATGTCAGTGAGGCTGTGAATCTGTTCTGAGTTTCCATCAGAACCAGTCTGAACTCTAAAGAGGCTATCCAAGGTGCTGAACCCAATCCCCAAAATGAGTTCAGAACTCTGGATAGCTCCTTTAGAGTTCTGACTGGTTCTGACTGAAACCCACAACGGATTCACAACCCCACTGTCACAAATCCCTTAGCCCCCTCTATTCTTAATCATAGACACACACACACACACACACACACACTAGAAAGGCTTCAGTCTCATTATTCACAGGTTCATTAGAGATGAAGCCAAATGAGCTCATTGGCCAGTCCCTGTTAACAATCTTGCTGCCTTAGTTTGGACCAGCTGAAGTTTCCGAGCCATTTTCAAAGGCAGCCCCACGTATAACACATTGCAGTAATCCAGACGAGAAGTTATCAGAGGATGGATAACTGTAGCTAGGCTATCTCTGTCCAGATAAGGGCATAGTTGGTATACCAGCCTAAGCTGATAAAAAGTGCTCCGTGCCACTGAGTTCACCTGTGCCTTAAGTGACAGTTCTGGGTCCAAGAGCACCCCCAAATTATGAACGTGATCCTTTAGGGGGAGTGCAACCCCCTCCAGAACAGGCTGAATATCACCTAGCCGGGCAGACGAACCACCCACTAACAGTACCTCCATCTTGCTTGGATTGAGTTACATTTTATTGGCCCTCATCCAGTCCATTACCGTGCCCAGGCACTGATTGAGAACAGCCACTGGCTCACCTGGGTTTGATGAGAAAGAGAGGCAGAGCTGGGTGTCATCCACATATTGATGGCACCTCAGCCCACCCCTCCGTCGACGTTAAACAGCATGGGGGATAAAATAGATCCCTGTGGAACCCCATGGCAGAATTGCTATGGTGCAGAGCAATAATGCCCCAGCACCACCTTCTGGAATCAGCCATCCAAGTAGGAGTGGAACCACTGCAGTGCAGTGCCTCCAGCTCCCAACCCAGACAACCATCCAGAAGGATACCATGGTTGATGGTATTGAAAGCCGCTGAGAGGTCCAGGAGAATCAAGAGGGTCTAACTCCCTCTGTCCCTCTCCTGGCAGAGGTCATCCCACAGGGCAACCAAGGCAGTTCCCATTCCAAAGCCAGGCCTGAAGCCCAATTGTTTTGTGGGTCTCCCTTTTAAAAATCATATGAAATCATGAGGAGTCCTTTTTGATTTTGTGGATCCTCATTTTACCCAGTCCCCATAGCACACACTTCCTTCTCGGCTTCGTTCTGCCAAGGGAAAGTGGGAAGGGTTAAGGCTTCCTCTGCTGTGCCTGGCAGAGACTGGGGCTCCCAGTGGCTGCAGCAGAGGCAGGATAGGACTGGAGCAGAGAGAGAAATGCCATGGATCCTCCCTCTCAGCTCCCATCCCATCCTGCCCCTCCAGCACTGCTGCCGCCACCATCATTGCACACAACGGCAGCTCGTCAGGGCAGTGAGAGGCGGCTCAATGATCAGGCAGCTCGTGCACCCCAGTGGATCTTCTTGTGCCAGCCCCAGGGTGCATGCACCCCAATTTGGAGACCACTGCTCTAGCCAAATAACATTCAGACAGTCCTCTCCTCTCCAGTATCACCACCTCGCTCACAATGACTAAACAGAGGCTGACTCACAGCAAAGCTCCCTCTCTCCTCCTCCTCCTCCATCCCCTCTCTCCTTCCCCCACCCCTCTCCAGTGGCTGGATCTCTCTCAAATTGATGCATTTGGTGCCTCCACTTCCAATTGCCTTCCCCCTTCCTCCTCCATGTGATCTCAAAAGTTGATACTTTTTTGAGACTGGGCTGCTCAGAAAGCATAAGAAGAGCTCTAAATATATGAGGTGGACCAAGGTGCCTCATAGGTGACCCTCTTCAGTTTGGGGTGCCTCGGTGCTGTTCTGATCTGCTTTGTAGCAAGATGAGGCACCTCTGAATCAGCCCGCTTTGCTTCATTGTTCGGGCTTTGGACTGAAGTGATGCACGGCCCTAATTTTTACGTAATGAAAATGAATGCATGCAACTTTCATGAAGCTACTTGTCCCAAGTGCTTTCATTTCAAAATGAAGCCCAGAGTATTTTCTTGACATCTGACTACTAGAAAGAAGGATTTCAATCTGTTTCTTCACTAGGGATGAGGGAGAGATACATTCTGATTTCTCAGTTTTGAACCACTGTGTGATCAGAAACTCTGTTATCCTTCAAATTTGCTCTTCTCGAAATTTTGCAGTGGAGTCTTCCAACCAAAAAATGTATACACAATTACATATATAAATGCAAGGAATATTAGGAAAATTGTTTGCAAAAAGTGTGTATTAGTCAAAATGTACAAAATGCATGCATTAGGAGGAATGTGCACAAAACGTTTATGAATGCAAGCTTTTTAAATTTAAATTTGAACAGTCGGGATGAACAAAACTTAAGACTGAAGAAATTGTCAAAGTTAGAGATGAAAAAAAAAAGTTCAGAATGGAAAAATGAGAAACAGAGATAAACCAAAGTCAATAAATTAATCATCCATAGTAGTTACATCAGTGAAGCCAGATCTTTCCTGACAAAAAAGACTGTGATACAGCACCAGTGTGCTGAAAGATCTCCTAACTCCCCTTTCATCCACCTCCTTCCCTTTTCTTGTACTTATTTGTCACATTTGTATGTTATCCACCCATATCAGGATTATCTGTAGAATATAGGTCTCATTTTGGAACAGAAACTGCCTTAGTCACCCTGTGGGATGACTTTTGCCAAGAAAGAAACAGGGGGAGTACAACCTCGTCAGTTCTCTTCAACAGCTCAGTGGTTTTCAGTACTATCAGCCATGGTGCCCTTCCGGATTGACTGTCTGAGTTGGGAGCTGGGACACTATATTACGGTGGTTCCATTCCTACTAGGGATGGTGCAGGAGTCTGAGGAAGGTGTGGAGTCCAACAGACTCCCCCACCCTTGGGCCTCCCGGACCCCACTCACCGGGCTGTAGGGGGCTCATTTCCCCACTTGGCAACCAGCAAAAAGCACTGCAGGGCTGGCTGTCCCTTTACTGAGCTGCAATTGTGCACAATGCTTTTGAGATCACCAGGTCTCTTCATCAGGCAAGATGTTAGAAAAAGCAGGTTGGCAGGGGGATGTTTGCATAGTCAGTGTCTTAAGATAAAATGGAGGGAATGTGTTTTCAGATCGAAAACATCCCACGATCCCTGGGATGCGTTCCTGAGGACTATAGGATTGGAAACTAAATTGGGTGCCAAATGAGCCTCCCTGGGGAGAGTGTTCCATTTGAAGGGCACCAGGACTGAAAAGGCGCTCTCTTCAGTCACTGCCCACCTCACCTGAGAGAACAGGGAGGAGGATCTCTGACGATAAACTTAGCTGCTGGGCTCATCTCACCATGGAGGACTCAGTCCTTCGTATGCACGTATGACTCCCTGGCAGTGATGTAGTGGCAAGGTTCAAAGTGCGGGCACTCCTCATGACAGCAGGTAGGCTCCAGTAGGAAGAAGAAAGTAGCAAGCAATCACTGATTTCAGTATTTGAAAATTTAAAGCATTTGTGCGTGTGTGATCTTTGAGATCAGCCTAATAAAGGTATCACACTATATGTATTTTGGATTTTTACTATAGCCAACACAGCTGCCTTTGATTTGTTTCTATAAAGGGGAAATCAACAAACACCTATAACTGTTAATTTTGGGGGCAGCACTGGATGAAATTTGCAGGTGTAATAGCACAGTCTGGGGAGACAATGCATAACTAAAGTTAGACAGATACGTGAAGGGCGGGGGCAGGGGCATTGTGCAAAGGAAGTATTTGAAGTTTGGCCTTTTATTATTTATTTATTTATTTATTTATTTATTTATTTATTTATTTATTTATTACATTTATTACTTGCTCATCTGGCTGGTCACCCAGCCACTCTGGGTGATGTACAACAATAAAAACAGTTCAAAACAATAAAATTCAATATTAAAAACATCACATTTCTAAAATTACCCTAACCCACCCCAAATGCCTGCCTGAACTTTATTTTTTTAAAATAAAAGAATGTACTTTGCCTGTGGTTAGGGGCACCCTTTAAAA
Source organism: Heloderma suspectum (assembly GCF_057233095.1). Lineage (NCBI taxonomy): Eukaryota > Metazoa > Chordata > Lepidosauria > Squamata > Helodermatidae > Heloderma > Heloderma suspectum. Next base: position 27,001,667 of record NC_139469.1, read on the forward strand.
TACTACCTACCTGTGAAGTCCTCAGAGCGCCAGCAGCCTGCTCTTTTGGGCAGAGAGGGGGTGGGTCTTTCTCATTCTTTGTTTCAGAGCTGAAAAGTCCAGGTAATCACTGTGACTTTATTTTAAGAGCAAGCATACAACTATGCATCAAGCAAGGTGGGCTGGTAATAATGCCTCACTGCTTGAGGCAAAGGAAAAGATGGCATGGGTGAGAAATTCATACAGTTTGCCTTTCAATGCAAACATACCAAACTGGCACGTCCCAAACCTGAACACAGTCCAGAATATTGAAATCTGCACTTTCCCTAAAGTTCACCAGAAAGAGGGAGACAGAAAGCAAGAGCAAACATACAACAAAAATGCATACATTTGAAGTGCATACAAAAGCAGTATATATTTGGGAACATGCACAAAAATGCTTTCTTAAAGGGGGAAAAAAGTCATTTCATTTCATTTATTATATTTCTGTACCACCCCATAGTCAAAACTCTCTGATCAGTTCACAATTATTATTTTCTTTTTTTTAAAAAAACCCATTAAAATACTTTATATAAAGTATAAAACCATTCATGTAATGACATAGAAGAAACAGCACACACAACAACATATATCTAAAACAATTTAAAACAATCAGCCAGAGGCAATCAAAGAGACTCTTTATATGCTGCCAAATGCCTGAGTGAAGAGGGCGGTTTTAACCTGGTGCTGAAAAGATGACAACATTGGCGCCAGGCAAGCCTTGTTAGGGACATTATTCCATAAATGAGGGGCCACCACCGAGAAGGCCCTCTCCCTTGTTGTCGCCCTCCGAGCTTCCCTCGGAGACTGGCCTTAGATGCAGTCTTGGAAATGTACATATATTTGGAAAAGTGTACACAAAACACCTGCGTCTGAAAGAAATGCTTATGGAGTGTGTGTGTGTGTGTTCATGCACATGGAAATGCATGCAAACTGTAATGTGGACTAAAACAAAAACACAATTAATGGTGGAAATAGGATGGATTGAAATTAGCAGTGGAAAAATGAGAACCTGCCCAAATACAGCTTGGCAGAGTCACTTATCAGTAGGCACCCCCCTCCCCCATTCCACATATACAATCACATTGGGCTGGCACTTGAATCTTGCCTTAACCCTGGTGATGTAACACTACACCATAGGCAGCAGGTTATCATGGGGGTTAAATGACAGATCACATGGCACACACATCTCTGTCCTTCAAGCAACACACTGCAGCCGCTCTCCCATCCCACAGATCTGATACTTGAGGCAGCCACATCATTCTGCTGGAAGGCAAGACCAGCCATGACGAGTGAGCACTAAAACCCTTCCTGCTAGTAATGCTCTCAGAGCACCTCCTATTCTCTCAGGCAGAAAGAGGTGTGTGGCTCCTTCTTGCTCTTTCTTTTAGAGTTCTAAAGACTAAAAAGGTAAAGGTGCCCCCAACCAGTTGTGTCCGACTCTAGGGTGCGGTGCTCATCCCCGTTTCTAAGCCGAAGAGCCAGCGCTGTCCGAAGACGCTTCCGTGGTCATGTGGCCGGCAGGACTCAACAACGAGGTGCACGGAGCGCTGTCACCTTTCCCGCCGAGGTGGTACCTATTTATCTACTTGCAATTTCTTGCTTTCGAACTGCTAGGTTGGCAGGAGCTGGGACTGAAGACGGGAGCTCACTCCATCAAGCAGCACTCGGGTCTCGAACTGCTGTCCTGCCGACCTTCCAGTCTGCAGTTCAGCGTCTTAACCACTAAGCCACCACGGCCCCTTCTAAAGACTAGCTCATTGTTATGGCTTTACTAGGGATGTATACGAATTTCATCCCTGTTTACCGATCATGGGAACATGTCCCATTCATAGTCCTCCTGAACGCAAGCAGGAACACAGTTCTTGGGATTCTTTTGCCATTTCCTGAACTTGCATTCATGTTCGAAAGTGTGCCCTTGCGCAAGGATGCATTTCCAAAGGGGTGCAGTTCCACAACTGTGCCCATGCACGTTTCCCCCCGAAATCTGTTTTTTCAAGCCTATTGGGGAAAGGTGCATTTTCAATCAGGGGAAATGCAGTGGGGGAAAAAATGCATATTTTTTCCACTGGGAAAAGGGTACAGTTTTAAAACTGTGTATTTTCCCCAATTAAAAATGTATGTGAGAGACAACAGGCTTTAAGAAGGAATTCAGGGAAACGCAATGCGCTCAAATTTTGCCTATTTGTCTGTCACTAGGCTTTACGCAATGGGCAGTGGGAGAGGAGGTAGCAGAGGTCACAAGATCAGTTCTCCTCCTCCCAGGTATGCTACATGGATATCTGGAGCTCATGGTCCCACTATTATAAGCTGTTGGCCAGGGCTGTCAAGGGCAGGCATGGTTGGGCATCTGCCAAGGATCCACACCTCTTCAGGAGTCCACTTACAAGAGTGCCCTGGACTGCTTCTCCTCTTCTCCATCACAACCTTCTTGTTCACCTGCTTCTTGCTCTGTCCCAGACAATGGTGGTGGTGAGTAAAAGCCATAGCCTACTTGCTCACTGGCTCTCTTCCTGTTGAGGAAGAAAGGGGTAGCAAAAAGAGGATGAGGACCAATAGCAGCTGGTGACAACAGTGGTGAGTAGTAGACTCACTGAGGAAAGGAGCCCATGGAGGGTACCTTGCCTAAGGGTCCTCACAAACCTGGAGCCAGCCCGGTTTCCAGCACACATAACCTTTGGCCAGAAGGTTGGGTTCTGCATAGGGATGTATGAAACACTTACCTGGTTTCATCCAGGGACATCCGTGGTCGGGGGGAGGCGCTCCATCCCTCCCCCAAGAAATCCTCCTGGGCCGGCTCCAATCCGTGGCAACTCCGCGGACCCGCCGGCTGGGGCTGCCCGCAGCCAGACATCCGGCCGCTGCTGGGCTGTGCAGGGACACAAATGGCAGCTGCCATAGCCGCCGCCATTTGCGTCCCTGTCTTTTGCCATGATAGGCTATGTATATATTTACGTAGCCTATCACGGCAAAAGACAGGGGCGCAAATGGCGTAGTGGCTGCCATTTGCGTTCCTGCCTATTGTCGTGATAGGCTACATATATATTTACGTAGCCTATCACGGCCTTGGCAGGGACATAAATGGCGTCCCTGTGTTAGCCATGATAGGCTATGTAGCCTATCACGGCCATTAGTGGGAAGGCGAATGGCGGCCGCAAACGCAGCAGCCAATCACAGAGCACCGGATGGCCACAAACAGGTAGGCTCCATTCTGGGTCCATATTGGGGGGTGGTGGGGTGGTTGCTTCATTCTGCCATGGATTTCGGGGGGCCGAAGGCACTGGAGTTCAGCCTCCCTGGAATCCATGGCAGAATTCTCCAACATCCCTAGTTCTGCACTCTGGAGAAAGTCCTGAAGGACCATGATTCTGGTTGTGGGGACTCAGTGGAACTCCATGTAATATGCATGTTAGTTGGTGCAGATCTGGTCAGATCGTATTTGAATGCGCAAAGATCAATTCCTTGAGCATCCCTTCCAAAGGCTTTGCTTTTCTTGACCCAAATACTTTGGCCCCCTGGTTTCAAAATGGTTACATTGCTGCCATAACTGCCCCCATCCCCGCATCCTTCCAGTTCTTTCTGAACAGCAAAGAGGAGTGAGGCAAACAAAATCAATGCAGGAAGCTCATTTCCCTTCAGTGGAAATGTTAGAGCATTAGGCTCAATGCTTTCCCTTGTATGCAGAAGTGCATTTCACAGACAGATATACACACAGGGGCCCACACAGCAAACAAACAGTTGCTGGGGGCCAAGGAAGAAGAGGGATATTCACCAATTCCTGTTTGTCAGATTGGAAGGAGATCTGGGTTTGTTTTCTTGAGCAAACAGAAGGCTAAATGACCTTAATGGCCATTCATTTGCCCAGGTGGTCATTGCATGGCGGTTGTTTATAGAAATCATCTTCAGTGCTGCTGGAATCGATGGTTAAGAGAGGATTGTTAATCAACCCATTAAATACTACTTAGAGTGATAATTGTGGATAATGGGCAATTTTTAGAGCATTAATGACAATCTGCAGTCAGAATGATGGAATGAGGAAAAGACAAAGCACATGCATCGGAGTGGCTTCTGATAGGTTGCAACAGAAAAGGAAGAAGAGGCCCATTAGAATCACTTTGTAAGTAGCAGTAGCAGTAGTGACGGTAGTGAGTGAGTAGCAGTAGCAGTAAGTAGCAGTAGCGGTAGTGACAGTAATGCACACATGTCTCATGGAGCTTGCAATCAACATTTGAAATGGAGGAGGAGATGAAGGGAGAAGCACAGGTAAGAGTGGATGAAAGGAGCTGTCACAGTTCCCTTACCCTGTGGCTGAGTTCAGAATGACAGATCCAGCATACGGCAGGGCACATGTCTGGGCCTAGCAATGGGCAAACCTACCCTGCTGGAAATTGTACTTAGCTTGCCAAGGTATGGGTTCATCTTTATCAGGAAGGACAGTGCCGGCATGAGGTTTTGGAAGGCCCTTGGTCAAGACACCCTCAATGGCACTCCTCCCTCTGTGAGTACCTTCTCAGGGCTACAGTCACCAGCTGCTCTTCCTCCTCCTCCTCCTCCTCATTGCTGCCATTTGCTTGCTTGACAGGCAGCGAGCCAGTGAGGAAGTCGGCCGTGGCATCTCCTGCTCCTCCTTCTCCCATCACCATTGCCTGGATGAGAGGGACAAGCAGGTGAACAAGCAGGGTGAAATGGTGAACAGGAGGAGCAAGTCTAGGGGGCTCTTGTCAGGGGCCTCCTGCTGGCGTGTAGGCCCTTGGCAGGTGCCCCACCATGCCTATCCTTGACAGGGAATAAACCAGACCCCGGAGCCCTCCATCTCCATTACTTTATTTTATTTAAGCAAGTTCAGGGCGAAGCCCTCCCATACATAATTTAAAAACAAGTGTACTTTTAAGAACAGCGTAAGACTGTTTTTAAAAATACATAGATTGGGATTCCTCCTAGAAAATAACATTAGTCATCTGCCCATCATTTCTCATCACTGTTGGCATGATAGGGTCAGTGAGCAAGCAGACAGTGTCATCTACTGTTCCTTCTCACCGCCATGGTTGTTTGTTTGTTTCTATACTGCGCAATAGCTGAAGCTCTCTGGGCAGTTCACAAAAATTAAAACCACCGAGTGCAGCATGAAACAATATAAAATATGAAAGCATTCAAACCGCAATATAACAATGCAACCAGAATGACACACTGTTGGGGTGTGGGGCCTTGGCATGAGCCCCACCAGGCCTACCCTTGGTTCTGGCCCTGCCTACAGGCAGGGCTTGAAGGTAGCACTTCTCAACCTGCTGCCTTCCTGATGTGTCAGACTACAACTCCCATTGTTGCCAGCCAGCAGGGCCCATTAGCTTGAAGGCAATGGACTTATCCAGTGGAGGCTGGTGGCTCTGACTTTGATGGTGCTGCAAATCCACTCCAGGCTTCAGCCAGAGCTCCAAAGGAACTATCCAAGGTGCTGAACCCCATCCACAAACTAGGTGCAGCACCTTGGATAGCTCCCTTAGAATACTCCTCTGATTTTGCCTGCTCTACCACCCTGTGTATCTTGTTGGCAGCACCAGCTCCAGGTTTCGGGGGGCCCTTGGGCAAGACACCTTCGAGGGGCCCCTCCCTCAATGAGTCTGCCTTCTCACTGCCATTGTCCCCAGCTGCTTTTGCTCCTCATCCCTTTTCTTATCATTGCTACCCCTTGCTAGCTCGTCAGGCAGAGAGCCAAGGAGCAGGGAGGCTGTGGCATTTACTGCCAGCTCAGTCAAGAAGCACCTTGTTATGCCGCAAAGTGGAGAGTAAACCAACAGAATTCCTGTTCTGTCCCAATCACCCAGCACCAGCTAAACACACTCAGAATAGACTGTGTGTTGGTGTCAGAGCTAGCCTACCTAGGGATGTACAGACTGCGTACAATCCGCTCCGTCTGTGTTCAACGGATTGTCAGCCGCCTTTTGCTCTGTCATTCTCTCACAGGCAGATGCAATGTTTTTTTCGTCATGTGGAAAAATATGGAAATGTTTACGTAAATAATTATGTCAATATTTATGTATGTATTAACATAATTTACCCCAGTACATAACAGTTAGTGTATTGTCCCCCATTCCATTCAACGTTGCCTCAGTAGAAACTTACATATTTTTCTACGGATTTATATGCATACATTTCAGGAAACTAAAAGAAATCATCCAAAATCTAGGGATGTATGAAAGTCACTTACCTGGTCCCGCAGCTTGCTTTGTGGTGGGGGGGAGGCGCTTCAGTTCTCCCCCTGAAGTTCAGGCCGGGGGGGGAGGCGCCCTGCCTCGCCCAGCCGAAATTCAAGCCAGGGAGAAGCACCCCATCTCCCCGGCCGCGAAATAAAAAAGTGAAAAAAACAACAACACCCGTAATAGGCTATGTAACGATTTATGTGGCCTATCACGGCTAGATTTCCGAAGTCAGCCGTGATAGGCTACGTAAATCGTTACATAGCCTATCACAGGTGACTTTGGAAAAAAAAATTGTGTATGCAAATGGCGGCGCCCTTGGGCACCGCCATTTGCGTTCCTTATTTGGTCCTGGTAGTCTACGTAAAGATTTACATAGACTACGGCGAAAATGAGGGCAACGCTGACTTTGGAAATCTAGCCGTGATAGGCTACGTAAATCGTTACGTAGCCTATCACGGGTGTTTTTTTTTTTTAACTTTATTTTGTAATGGCGGCGGCGGCAGCCAGCCGGAAGACCAGCTGCCGCCCCCGCCCCCGCCGAACCACCGCCGAACCGCCGCCGAACCGCCGCCGCACTCCCGCCGGGACCCGCCGCCGAGAGGGACATTCGAGGGAGGTAAGTCACATCCCCGGGGGTGGCAGAGAATTTCCCCACCAATTTCGGGGGGCTGAATGCGTTGGCATTTGGCCTCCCCGAGATTCATGGAGAAATTCTCCTCCATCCCTACCAAAATCACGGACTCCTCATGGCCTGAGGGGGGCACTCCACAGTGGATTCCACAGGTCGGATTCTTAGAAATCTGACCTCATTTTAATCCATCTCTAATTTCTCCAGCATCCCTAAGCCTACCTGGCTCCTCCGGCAATTCGACATGAGAGTCCTTTTGCATTCAGACTTTTATTTCCATAGATCCAGTTCCAAAGTCTTGTGAAATAGCTTGCAGCACTTAAACTCCACAACACCAACCATTGGCTGCCTCACAGCAAGGGCATCTCAACTTGACTCCAGAAAGACAATCTTAAGTTAAAACCTATTCAGCATTGTAGTTCCTGGCAAAAGATTGATGGACATAAACTTCATACCAAATTATTGTTAGGGATGGACAGGCTTACCACCATCTGTGGTCGTTGGTCATTTGCTAAGCTGCTGCTGCCGCCTGCGCCCACTTGCTGCACAAGCCCCTTGACGGCTCAGCGAGCGACCAGCAGGCGCAGCAGGGCTGCCTGCTCTTCCCTGAGCTGCCATTTTGCATAGAAATGGTGGTGCTGGTCTTTCCAGAACAGCAATGCAATGCCTGTGATGTTGCAGCCCCTGTACAGCTGCAATCTGTGCAACATTGCTATTCCGGAAAGACCCGAGCTGCCATTTCTATGCAAAATGATAGCTCAGGGTAGGAGAAGGTGGCTATCAGACACTTGCGGACTGCACGGCGCTCATGGATGGGTCCGGTAAATGCTGCATAGTCCACAAAAGGGGGTCTGGGAGGCCCTGCAGGGGAGTCTTTTTTTTTTTTTTAAAGCCAAACATGATAGGCTACGTAAGTCTTTACGTAGCCTATCACGGCTGACTACAGAGACGCAAACAGTGGCAGCTACGGCCGCCACCATTTGCATCCCTGCTAGCCAGCGGCCGGATGTCCAGCTGCTGGCGGAGCCAGCTGGCGGCTCCGCGGAATCTCCGCAGAGTGGAGCCGGCCGGCGAGGATTCCGGGGGGAGGGATGGAGCGCCTCTCCCCCCCAGCGGAACCTGGCAGAGCCAGGTAAGGGGAGTTTCGTACATCCCTACCCAGGCCCAACACCATGGCTTTCAATGGGATGTGCATTTGAATGTGCCATTTCCTGAATCTGTGCAAATCCACATTTGCACAAATCCACACCTGCAAAAGTGCACAACCCTCTCAAAATGTGCAAATCCCCCAAAATTAGCATTGTCATTCTGGTGGGTTCCCTCCCAACACATTTTTTCTATGAATACATTGGTGAAAAATTCCAGAAAGTTAAAAGAAACCAAATGATCCACAAATCTACAGAATCTGTGCAACTCAGGAAAAGCCGGTCTGCTGTGGAATCTGTGGGCCAGATTCATAGAAATCTGAACTCATTTGATTCCATTGTGGATTTCTTCAATATCCCTTGCACTGAGGGTAGCATGGCCTGATACAATTTAGAGCACCCACCCTAGGGATGGGAGAGTGAGCAATCTTTGAGCTCACCTAGGTTCTCCATTTTCCACTCTGACACTTGTCTCACCTTGTTCTCATCCTGAACATGAGCATCTTCTCTCTCTCTCTCTCTCTCTCTCTTTCACAAATGTCAGGGTGGACACTGAGCCCATAGAATCCCAGAGTAGTGCTGATTCTGAGGAAGAGGAGTCACTCCTAGGAGGAGGAGCACGCTCCTCTTTCCCAGGGCCAACAGCTGACAGAGATTCCTCCCACCAGCATTCCTAGCTTAGATAGCAGTCCTGGGAGTGACAGAGTGCAGGAAGCAGACCTGATGGATGCGCGACGCCAACGAAGAGAGCGGCGCCAAATGGAGGGTGCAGAAAGGAGGCGTAGTGCCCGGTTGGCGCACAAACAATGGCTGCACCCAGAGGATCCAAGGGAAAAGGGGAGGGACTCTTCCCTAGTCCTTAAGTTCAGGGGTCTGCCAGTAATTCCCTTTCAAACGGGGACCAACTGTTCTAACGTAGGGCATAGGTTCTCTGCTGCTCATATCTAGTTGCTAACAGTAGAGTTGTTAAGTTGTAAAAGAGGAATAAAGCTTTGAAAAGAATCCATTTGTCTGTGTCTGGACTTGGCTACTGGATTAGACTGAGAGAGCCCTCCAAGGAGCCCTTGACAACAAACAGGAAAACAGGAAAAGTGTGCATTTTTGAACACCAACATGTGCATTTTTCCAAGCACATGTCCTAATGTACACTTTCCCCTCATAGGCTAAAATACGCAAATATCCCCCCCCCCACAGGAGGGGGCAGCAGATTCAGAAGCACACTTGTGCTAGGGCACACTTCCAAATGCAAATTCAAGCTCAGGAAATTGCAAATGCTGATGCTTCCATTTGGGCTTGTGAACAGGACACATTGTCATGTTATGCAAACAGGAACTGAATTCTAAAATGTCCCTATCCCAACCAGAAATAAAGAGGTGGACAAGGGAAGTTGGATGTACTTGAGATAAGGGATGGCGGAGAAATCTGCCGTGGACCCCAATGACTCTGGAGTCCACGGCGGAGTGGCATCACTTACCTCCACCTCCCTCCAGAATTCTCTGGAGCCGGCTCCTGCCCGTGCCGATTCCACAGACCGCATGCCGGCTCTGTCTGCCTGCCTGCCGAATGCGATATGGTAATGGCGGCCGCCATTACTGTATCGCCGTTTAGCAGGCATACAGAGCCGGCATGAGGCTCCGTGGAATTGCATGGAATACAGCTAGCTCCATAGGATTCCGGGGGGAGGAACAGATCGCCTCCCCCCCGTGGGCAGATGCCCCCAGAGCAGCAGGTAGTGAATCCGCCCATCCCTACTTGGGCCACACTGGTATTGATTATAACGAAAGACACCTGCAATAGTAACTTGTGCAGGTACAATGATGCCGCTTGATGAGGGCGAGCCTCTCTGGTTCTGATTCTGTCTGGGACTCTGGCAGAAGCCCCCACCCTGCCCGCACCCCTGAACCCTGCTTACTGAGCCCCTGCCAGCACTCACCCCCTCCCCATGCTTGCTGAGGGGCCCACATTCACCCCAGCAGCCTCATCGAGCTCTGCGGTCATCTTTTTTTTTTGGGGGGGGAGGCGATTGCTAAATTGTGCATATTTGCATATGTGCAAAAATATGCATTTTTGCTTGCCGAGCACGGGAGGGGCTGGAGTGCAGCCCAGGGGCCAGTGAGTTGGGGCAGGGGCTGGGAGGGCATCTGGAGAACCCGGACAGGGCTGGGATCACACATCTGTACTTGAGGGTGGAGATGGATGGTACCATGACCATTTCTGCTTTCTGGCCACACTTTTGGTGTGGAGGGGGGCCCTCCTGGGCCATCACTCCATGAGTCCCGTAGCTGTAAGTATGTGGCCCATTAAGGTCTACAGAGAGTACTCTTGCCTGCTTTATGTCCCATGGCCTTGGTTGGCAGGAGTCAAGAATCCACTTTGGCATTCTTGGTGCCTAGGGGTGCACGAAAGCCATTTACCTGGTCTCGCAGCTTGCTTTGCGGTGGGGGGGAGGTGCTTCGCTGCTCCTCGCAAAGTTCAGGCCGGGGGGGGAGGCTTCCCGCCTCGCCCGGCCAAAATTCAGGCCGGGGGGGGGAGGCTTCCCACCTCGCCCGGCCAAAATTCAGGCCGGGGGGGAGGCGCCTCGCCTCGCCCAGCCGCAAAATAAAAAGTTAAAAAAAACACACCCCCGTGATAGGCTACGTGACGATTAACGTAGCCTATCACGGCTAGATCTGCAAAGTCAGCGGTAATAGGCTACGTTAATCGTCACGTAGCCTATCACGGGTGACTTAAAAAAAAAAAGCGCGTACGGCTAATGGTGGCCCCCATAGGGAGCCGCCATTCGTGTTCCTTATTTGGTCACTGTAGTCTACGTAAATCTTTACGTAGACTACGGCGAAAATAAGGGCAACGCAAATAGCGTTGCCCTTATTTTCGCCGTAGTCTACGTAATCTCACTTTGCAAATCTACGTAGTCTCACTTTGCAAATCTAGCTGTGATCGGCTACGTTAATCGTCACGTAGCCTATCACGGGGGCGTTTTTTTTTTTTTACTTTTTTTGGAATGGCGGCGGCAGCAGCTGGTCAAAAGACTGGCTGCTGCCCCCGCCCCTGACGAAGACCTGCCGAACCACTGCCGGGACCTGCCGCCGGGAGGGACATTCGGGAAAGGTAAGTCCCATCCCGGGGGGAGGGCGGGGGGTGGGGGGGTGCGGAGAATTTCTCCCCAAAACTACTTTGGGGGGCCGAATACGTTGGCACTCAGCTCCCCAAAGTTTCGGGGAGAAATTCTCCCCCATCCTATGGTGCCTCCAGATGATCACCAGTCACTCACCCCTATGTGCCTTATTCACACTGCCTCACAGAAATTGTAATTGACCAGTCCCAGTAGAATTCAATTACATCTGAAGGCACAATATGGAGTATGTGGAAAACACACACGCACACTCGCATGCATGCACACACACATGGACACACGTGCGCGCGCACACACACACACACACAAAGACATACCTGTGCCAATCTGGACAATCAGCAAAAATGGTGGTACTCAGCAATGGATGCCCATATCCAGGAAATCCAGCCTTTTCTTTGCTTGCCGGCGGGTGCGGCAGTGGCGGGTGTGGCGGGTGCGCCGGCGGCAGTGGGTGAGGCAGGTGCGGTGGTGGCGGGTGCAGCGGCAGCAGGTGTGGCAGGTGTGGCGGCGGCGGGTGCAGCAGCGGGTGCGGCAGCTGGTCTCCTGGCCGGCCGCGGCTGGGCACAGCGTACGCAAATGGCAGCTACGGCGGCCACCATTTGCATTCGCTATTTTTCACCGTTCTAGCCTATGTAAATATTTACGTAGGCTAGAATGGCAAAAAATAGCGAACCCAAATGGTGGCCGCCGTAGCTGCCGCCATTTGTGTACGTGTTTTTTTTTTACTTTGCCATGATAGGCTACATAAATATTTACATAGCCTATCATGGTTAAGTACAGGTATGCAAACGGCAGCGGCTATGGCTGCCGCCATTTGTGTCCCTGCTGCCCAGTGGCCGGATGTCTGGCTGCAGGCAGAGCCATCCAGCGTCTCCATGGAATCCCCATGGAGCGGAGATGGCCGGACAGAATTCCAGGGGAAGGGACGGAGCGCGTCCCCCCCCGTTGAGGATTTCGGAGGGAGGGACGGAGCACCTCCCCCCCACCACGAAGCAGATCCATGAAACGGTAAGTACTTTCGTACATCCCTAGTTCCACAACACCCCTGGCTCAGTTTGCATTTGTGATTCGAATCATGGGTTTTTCCCCAAACCTGGGAACTTTTTCCGTCTTTTTTTTATTTATAGAAATAGGCATTTAGGCAAATTGCAGGTGCAATTTGCATAATTTGTGCAGATTTTGGCTGCGATCGAGCAAATTACCCAAATTCCAGCAGCAACTTGTGCACATGTCTATTTCCACAAATAATAATTCAAAATACAGAAAAACTGCTAGCTCGCCTGACTCACCATGGACCATGTTGGGCCACCCAGTGGAAGATGAGTTAAAGTCAGGGGGGTGGGGATTCTTCCAACATCCCAAACTCAGCCCTTAAAAATGGCCAGTGAAGAGTGGTTGCTGGCAAAATAGCAAGTTCACTTTCACCCATTGAGGCAGAGTGGGCTTCTAAGGCAAAGCCTCTAAGCCTCTCTCCAGCACTGAAATTCGTATGCCATGAATGTGTGCCCACAGACCTGGACCAAGCATGCCTACTTCCTTCTGTGGATGGCCACAAAAGCCAATCCCCTGTGCTAGCCACAATGTAGCAAAGGGGATAAATTTTGGGATTAAGACAAAGTCATACATACAACTAAAAACATAATGTGGGTAGGGATGCTGGAGAAATTTGAGATGGACTAAAATGAGCTCAGATTTCTAAGAATCCTACCTGCGGAATCCACTGTGGAGCGACCCCCTTAGGCCTCATGGAGTCCATGGACTTTTGGATTTTTTTTTTTACTTTCCTGAAATTTATGCATATAAATTTGTAGGAAAATACATAAGTTTCTGCTGAGGAAACGTTGAATGGAATGGGGACAATACGCTAAATGTTAGGTAGTAAGGTAAATTATGTAAATACTTATGTAAATACTTACGTAGTTATTTGCCTATTTTTCCGCATGACGAAAAAATATTCGCATCCTTCTGTGGGCGGATGATGGAACAAAAGGCATCTGACAATCTGTGAAACACAGACAGAGCGGATTTTACACAGTCCATACATCCCTAAATGTGGGAGAGCTGTACATCCAAAATGATTTGAAACAATAGTCTTTAATTCTTTCTTTTAGAGGCAGGTTTAATAAAGAAAAAAAAAAGGACCTTACTGCAAGCTGCTTCCCCTGATCTGGTCTCTTCTGTCACCTGGAGGAAGGCCGCAATAACTACAGTGCTTGATATACAACCATTTCTTGATGGTTTTTAGAAGTGATCTTCTCTGCTTCTTAAAATCCTGTAGCTATTAACAACATTCTGTTGCTTTACTGGTGGAATCATTCCAATGCTTAACATCGTCTCTTTCCCTGGAGAGTTTTTCTTCCGCTGCAGCTTTGCTCAGCTAAAACGTTTGCTGTTCTCTGCATGCAACTTTATACCTTCTAACATCTGCTCCAGGGTTGTTATTTCTTCATTTAGCTTCCATTTAAGCACCACATGCATTCTGCCATTTTAGGAGGGTGCTGACGCAAACCTTCCAGCCATCGCTGCAATCTTGGTAAATTCATGTACGTTGTGCAATTCAGCCATTAGCAATGTTTTTCTGCTAACCAGTCTTTGGTTCTCAAATCCTTGCTTTAATTACAAGGAAAACATTGACCTGACACAATGTAACTGAACTGGCAGATGCTGCTAAACATCTATTGGAAGCTTTGGACTCTGCAAACCTGAGTAATGGCAGCAGGACCGACCCGGATATTTTACTGCTTGAGGCAAAGGACAACATGGCACCCCTCCCATTCCATGTACAAAACTAACCACAAGGCAGTTGAATCTGTTTTTAACTCTGCTGAAGGTATAACACTTTTTCTTCAGGGTGTCTACAGGGACTCACAGCAAAGGCTTTGTACAAGGACAATTAACATATATTTTAATATCTGCCCTCAAGGAGGCAGTGGTAAGACTGCTTTTAAGAAAGCCCTCCTTGGATCCCCAAGTTCTGAACAACTTTTGCCCAGTCTTGAATCTGCCTTTTGGGGACAAGGTGATTGAGCGGGTAGTGGCAATGCAGTTGAAGGCACACTTGGAAGAAGCCGATTATCTAGATCCATTTCAGTTGGGCTTCAGGCCTGGGCATGGGACAGAAATGGCCTTGGTTGCCTTGGTGGATGATATGAGGAGGGCTTTGGATAGGGGTGAATGCTCCTTCCTTGTTCTCCTTGACCTCTCAGCGGCTTTTGATACCATTGACCACAGTATCCTCCTGGACCGCCTGGAGGGGTTGGGCATTGGAGCCACCGTATTACGGTGGTTCCGGTCCTTCCTCTCTGGCAGGTACCAGAGGGTAGCACTGGGAGAGGAGGTTTCAGACCCGTGGCCGCTCACTTGTGGGGTGCCAGAGGGTTCCATCCTCTCCCTGATGCTATTTTAACATCTATGTGAAGCTGCTGGGGGCTATCATCAGGAGGTTTGGGGTGCGGTGTCATCAGTATGCAGATGACACGCAGCTCTACCTCTCGTTCAAATCTTCACCAAGGTGGGCCGTAGAATCCCTGTCCAAGTGTCTGGAGATGGTGAGTGGCTGGATGGGGAGGAATAAGCTGAAGCTGAACCCTGACAAGACCAAGGTACTTTTGGTGGGAGACAAGAGGAGGTTGGGGGATGTTGACCTGGTGTTGAATGGGGTATGGTTACCCTTGAAAGACCAGGTCTGCAGCTTGGGGGTCATCTTAGACTCCCAGCTGTCCATGGAGGCTCAGGTGTCAGCTGTGAGCCGGACAGCACTGTACCAACTCCATCTGATACGGCGGCTGCGCCCCTTACTTCCCAACCATCTGCTCCCATCAGTAGTACATGCCCTGGTCTCCTCTCATTTTGACTACTGTAATGCACTCTACATGGGGTTACCCTTGAAGACAGTTCGGAAGCTGCAGCTGGTACAGAATGCGGCGGCTCGCCTGATTAAAGGCAGCCACCGGAAGATCGCATCACTCCAGTGCTGAAGGAGCTGCACTGGCTACCAGTTGTTTTCTGGGCCAAATTCAAGGTGAAGGTTTTGACCTTTAAAACCCTATACAGCTCCAGCCCAGCCTATCTCAAGGAGCGCCTCCAGCAACACCAGACAGGCCGCTCAACAAGAACAGCCTCGGGTTGCCTTCTCTCTGTCCCATCAGCCAGCAAAGCTAGGCTGGTGAGGACAAGGGAGGGGGCCTTCTCTGTGGTGGCACCCACTCTGTGGAACTCCCTCCCTAGGGAACTCCACCATGGCCCCTCTTTAATGAGCTTCCGCCATGCATTAAAAACATGGTTGTTCAGGCAGGCATTTGGGGTGGGCTGGGGTAATTTTAGAAATGTGATGTTTTTAATGTTCAATTTTATTGTGTAAACTGTTTTTATTGTTGTACACCGCCCAGAGTGGCTGGGTGACCGGCCAGATGGGCGATTAATAAATAAATAAATTAAATAAATAAATCTCAATTAAAACAATAATAATGCACATGTAATAAGTTTACATGCATAACCTGCCAAAACAATAAAACAGCACAGCCCTCCCAAGGTTCTGTCTTTTTTTTTTTTTCAGCTTGAGTCCACAACAAAAATCTAAATAAAACTTCTCTCTGAACTGTGATTTTTTCTGCAACACGCGGACTTGGTTAAACAGCCCTGTCTCAAAGGTTCAGGGTCTTACAGGGAAGAGAAAGCCAGCTTCTTCTACACTGCCATTTTGGTAACTGCCTAAAATGGTGGGCACCCCCTAACTCACTCTTCTACTGAGTGTGTGCAGAAATATTCCCTCAGAATTCTTAAAGAAAAATATACCAGTGAGTTACAATGGCAGACTGTCATCCAGCACAGCTGAAAGCAGCAGGCTTGCTCTGGGGCTGTGGGACAGAGCCTGTCTGACACACGACTCTCTCCTCCATCTCCATGCTGCTTCCTTTAGGGACGGTGGAGAATTTCTCCACGAATCTTCGGGAGGCCGAATGCCAACGCATTCGGCCCCCTGAAATTGGTGGGGAAATTCTCCACCGGCCCCCCGCCCCCCCCGGGATGGGACTTACCATGGCCGAATGTCCCTCTCGGCAGCGGGTCCCGGCGGCGTTTTGGCAGCGTTTCGTCGGGGGCGGCGGCCGGTCTCCTGACCGGCTGCCGCCGCCGCCATTGCAAAAAAAAAAAGTAAAGTAAAAAAAGGAAAGAAAACACCTGTGATAGGCTACGTAATGATTTACGTAGCCTATCACGACTAGATTTCCAAAGTCAGCCGTGATACGCTATGTAAATCGTCATGTAGCCTATCACGGGTGACTTTGAAAAAAAAAAAAGCGCGTATGCAAATGGCGGCGGCCCATCGGCGCCGCCATTTGCGTTCCTTATTTTGGCATGTCTAGTCTACGTAAACATGTACGTAGACTACGGCGAAAATAAGGGAACGCTATTTGCGTTGCCCTTATTTTCGCCATGGTCTACGTAAATCTTTACGTAGACTAGACTTGTCAAAATAAGGAACGCAAATGGTGGTCCCCATGGGAGCTGCCATTTGCGTATGCGCTTTTTTTTTTTCAAGGTCACCCGTGATAGGCTACGTGATGATTTATATAGCCTATCACGGCTGACTTTGGAAATCTAGCCGTGATAGGCTACGTAAATCGTTACGTAGCCTATCACGGGTGTGTGGGGTTTTTTGTTTTTTTTTTACTTTTTTTTTCATGGCCGGGTAGACGGGGCGCTCCTACCCGTCCTGAATTTCGCTGGCGAGGGATGGGGCGCCTCCCCCCCGGCCTGAATTTCGGCCGGGTGAGGCGGGCCGCCTCCCCCCCCTCGCCTGAACTTTGGGGGGAGAACCGAAGCGCCTCCCCCCCACCGCGAAGCAAGCTTCGAGAACAGGTAAGGGACTTTCGTCCATCCCTAGCTTCCTCCCAGCTGCTGCTCCCTCCCAGCAACTGCCACCTGAGACAACTGTCTCCCTCTGCCTAATGGTAGGGCCAGCCCTGTATAGCAAGTAAGGATGTACGGACCATGCAAAATCCACTCTGCCTGTGTTTCGCAGATTGTCAGACGCCTGTTTTTCCGTTGTCCACTCACAGGCCAATGCAAATTATTATTGTTTTGTCATGCGGAAAAATACACAAATAATTACATAAGAAGTTCCGTAAGAATTTACATAATTTACCTCAGTATCTACCGTTTAGTGTATGGGCCCTCATTCCATCCAACTTCTCTTCAGCAGGAACTTGAGTATTTTCCTATGAATAAATATGTGCAAAATACAGGAAAGTTTAAAAAAAATTGGGAAGCCTACAGTCTCCATGCAGCCTGAGGGGGTCACTCTGCAGCAGATTCTTCAGGTTCTTAGAAATGTGAACTTATCTGAGTCCATCTTGAATTTCTCCAGCATCCCTAGCAGCAGGATATGCTGAAGCAATCAGCTGCCCTTCTGTGGGCAAAGTATGCTGGCTGGCTGGCTGGCTGGCTGGCTGGCTGGCTGGCTTATTTATCCATCCATCCATCCATCCATCCATCCATCCATCCATCCATCCATCCATCCACCCACCCACCCACCCATCCATCCATCCATCCATCCATCCATCCATCCATCCATGTGCACAACCCTTTATAAACAACAGCAATCAGTTGTTACCAGACAGGCAACTGCACCGAGTTACTGCTCACCCCTAATCCAAATCACAGAAGCTGTGCAGCTAGTCTCCAAAGTGGGGTATTATGTGTTAGAACTAGGGATGTGCGAACTGTTTGAAATCTGCTCCGTCTGTGTTTCATGGCTTGTCAGGTAGCTTTTGTTCCGTCGTCCGCTCACAGACGGATGCAAGTTTTTCCCATGACGTGGTTAAATACGCAAATAATTACGTAAGAGGTTTCGTAACAATTTACCTCATTTACCTCAGTACATAACATTGAGCATATTGTCCCCCATTCCATTCAACATTTCCTCAGCAGAAACGTGCGTATTTTCCTATGAATAATATGCATAAATTTTGGGAAAGTAAAAACAAACAAACAGACATCCAAAAGTCCACAGGCTCCACTCATTTTAGTCCCTCGTGAATTTCTCCAGCATCTCTAGAAAGAACCCCAAATCTCAAATTGCAGAGTGGGCTGGAGGTTTAAATTAATGACTATACAGTCGAGGCAAGGTGCTAGTCATAACAGCTGTCCTTTGCTCCATCCTTCCAGTATAAACAATCATTCACTTGACCTTTTGTGTGACATTTATTTTTGAGCTGGCCTTTATAATCCATTAATGGATTTTTGTTTTCCATTGAATGATTCCTATGCCTCCCCACATGGATTCTTCTCTCATCTCTGTTTTGCTTCCTGTGCAAGAGACACTGGGGAATATTACAATAGCTAGGTATGGACAGACCAGACTGCCCCTTTGCAATTTCATGTGCATTCATTCACAAACCTTTTCTGTGCCAATTCTGCATCAATCTGTGATTTAAAAACAAACAAACATGCATTTTGTTATCTAAATATATGGTTACATATGAAATTTTGAAAGTATTTCCTCACAAAATATGCATGCATAAATGAGCTTTATCTCTAAGTCTGCTTTTCTAAATGTTGTTGCTGTCGTTCAGTCATTCAGTCGTGTCCGACTCCTCGTGACCCCATGGACCACAGCACGCCAGGCCTTCCTGTCCTCCATTCTCTCCCGGAGTGTGCTCAAGTCCATATTCATTGCATCGGTGATGCTATCTAGCCATCTCATCCTCTGCTGTCCTCTTCTCCTTTTGCCTTCAGTCTTTCCCAGCATCAGGGTCTTTTCCAGGGAGTTTTCTCTTTGCATTAGGTGGCCAAAATTTTTGAGCTTCAGCTTCAGTATCTGTCCTTCCAATGAGCAGTCTGGGCTGATTTCCTAAAATACACCATTTAAAATTTATTTTTAAACATTCTTTTTTGAGCATCAAACAATTCAGAGACATGCAAGCCTTAAAAGATAACTTTGGTGTGATACACACATTAGGCCGAAATTCAGAGGCTTTCAGAAAAGGAATGTAAAGTAGGTGGACTGAGAGAACTACGTTCTCTACTGTCAGGGTTCCACCCCTGTGACCTGGGACCCATGAGCAACTCCTTAAGGATCTCTTGCCTCCTTAAGAGTCCCACCTTCTTTCTTTTACCTTCCCCATTTCAATAAAGTGGGGTTTGGGCTGTAGGCATGGGGTGATCGACACTCCAGACACCTGGGATTTAACACAACAGTTCACTGGTAAATTAAACCAAACAAATCACAACTAAGGGCATGATCCTATGGCCGGTAGTCAGTGCCTAGATGGCCATAGGAAAGGTTGGTTCCTAGGAACCGACCTTGGAGCCTATTCTCCAAGGTCGGTTCCCTGAGAACCAACCTCCCCCCCCGCCCAAGCTGCCTCGTAGGCAGCACTGAACTGCCCCACGCTCCGTTCTTGGAAAAGGAGTGCAGAGTGGCACAAATGGAGCATGCTGGGGCAGGGAGGGAGGAAGTGCCATCTCGATGCTTCCTATGTGTCAGTTGGTGTCCGGCCCCCCGCTCCAACTTGCTGCAGCTATACAGCCGAAATCAGCTGTCTTGCTGCAAATGCAGGACGGCTGAAGCGCGGAGGGGACGATCCCCTCTGCGCTTCTCCTGCCCTGCATTGGAAAGGCGGCGGCCTCCAAGTTCAGAGGTGGACACCTATCCCGATAGGATTGCGCCTTAAAGGTATTTACACAATAGAGCTGAGTGATACCAAAACCATTAAGAGAAAATAGAAGTTGCAACATGCGAGTTCCTTTACCCTAGCTGTACTTACACTTCTCCAGGCTGCTTCTTCCCCTTCCCGCTTCAGGCTCTGGACTTCCTGACTGTGCACTTCCTGCTCTGGTATTTCTGACTCTCTCTTTGTATACCGTCCTCCCCCAAAACCAGAAGTACTGCTTCAAACCTGAAGGAATGGAACTTAACTGGGGAAAGAGAACTGAAATTTAACTGAGTAAATGAAACTATTCCTCTCAGGGATGCCCCCTCCCAACAAAAAACTCCAGGCCTCTAAGCCTGGCCTTTTTTTCCTTGCCTCTGTAGGCCTCAAACCTTCACACCTACTGTGCAATTTGTGGCTGCAAACTAGGTCACAGATCCATCATCTGTGCATGTAGACCTGTTCACGAAGACCTCTGTGCAAGGACTAGGGGGTCCTTCTATAGATTATCCAGTATTGCTGCTTCTATGCCAGGTGCACTACAACACCACTAGCCATTATTAATAATGGGAGACCCTTTTGTCCCTCAGATACAGTTATCCACTAACCCACTCCTCTACATGTCATTAAAGCATAGCATCAAGGCCAGCACCAGGTTTTGAGGGACCTTGGGCAAGTCACCTCCAGTACCCCTGCTCCCTCAGTCTACCTTCTCACTGACATTGTCCCCAGCTGCTATTCATACTCATCCTCTCTCTCATCATTAGGGATGTACGAAACTCACTTACCTTTTCATGGAATCTTTCGTGGTGGTGGGGAGGCGCCCCATCCCTCCCCCTGGAATCCTCGACGGGGGGGAGGTGATCCGGTCAATGGGGGGGGGAGGCGACCCTGGAATCCTCGATGGCCAGTGGTTCCGGAGGCGGCGGTGGCTCCGGTGGCTCTGGCAGCGGTGGCTGGTCTCCTGGCCAGCCGCGGCCAGGCTGCTGCTGCTGCCATTGCCGTCCTGGCTTGCAGCCATGATAGGGTACATAAGAATTTGCGTAGCCTATCATGGCTGGGTTAAAAAAAAAAAAATCTAGCATATGCAAATGGCGGCAGCTATGGCGGCTGCCATTTGCATGCCCTATTTTTGGCCAATTTATCTTATGTAAATATTTACATAAGATAAAATGGTGAAAAAACGGGGAACGCAAATAGCGTACTGGGCGCCATTTGTGTTAGGGATGTCAGAGAATTTCACCATGAATCTCAGGGAGGCTGAATGCCAGCGCATTTGGCCCCCCAAAATCGGTCGTGAAACGGTCTGCCACAACCTGCCCCCCCGGGACGGAACTTACCTTTGGCGAATCCTCCTGGTGGCGGTGGCTCCTGCGGCGGTTCGGCGGTGGTTCGGCTGCGGCAGCCGCAGCGGCCGGTCTTTCGACCGGCTGCCACCGCTGCCATTTCCAGTAAAAAAACCCCAACAACAAAAAAATGTGATAGGCTACGTAAAGATTTACGTAGCCTATCACGGCTAGATTTTTAAAAAATACCGTGATAGGCTGCGTAAATGTTTACGTAGCCTATCATGGCTGATTTTAAAAAACAAACAAACGCGTGTATGCAAATGGAGGTGAGCATGGGTGCCGCCATTTGCGTTCCTTATTTTGACACGTCTTAGTCTACGTAAACATTTATGTAGACTAAGACGGCGAAAATAAGGGGAACGCAAATAGTGTAGCGTCTACGCTATTTGCGTTCCCCTTATTTTCTCCGACTTAGTCTACGTAAATGTTTATGTAGACTAAGACGTGTCAAAATAAGGAACGCAAATGGTGGCGCCCATGGGCACTGCCATTTGCGTACATGCATTTTTTTCCTTTTAAATCAGCCGTGATAGGCTACGTAAACATTTACGTAGCCTATCACGGCTGACTGCAGGGACGCAAACGGCGGCGGCTACGGCTGCCGCCATTTGCAGACCCGGCCGGCCAGGATTTGGGGGGGGAGGGACGGAGCGCCTCCCCCCCGGCCAGAATTTCAGGGGTGAGGGACGGAGCACCTCCTCCCCCGGCCAGAATTTCGGGGGGAGGGATGGAGCACCTCCCCCCCACCTCGAATCAATTTCGTTAAAAGGTAAGTCACTTTCGTACATCCCTATTTGTGTTCCCCTTTTTTCGCCGTTTTATCTTATGTAAATATTTACGTAAGATAAATCGGCCCAAAATAGGGCACGCAAATGGCGGCTGCTATAGCCTCCGCCATTTGCATACACTGGATTTTTTTCTTTTAACTCAGCTGTGATAGGCTACATTAATTCTTACTTACCCTGTCATGGCTACAAGCCAGGACAGCAATGGCGGTGGCAGCAGCCCTGCCACGGCCAGCCAGGAGACCAGCTGCCGGAGCCGCTGCCGGAGCTGCTGCTGCTGCTGCCGCCGCCGCTGAATCCACCCCAGGTAAGTGCCATCCCAGGGGGATTCCACGGGGGGGCAGGAGGGCAGGAGGCCGTGGCAGAATTCTCTGCCATCCCTACTCATCATTGCTCCCACTTGCTTGCTTGACAGACAAAGAGGCAGAGAGCAACTAGGAAGTGACATCTACCGTTCTTCCTCACTATCATTTATTTATTTATTTTTATTAATTTATTAAATTTCTTAATCACCCATCTGGCCAGTCACCTGGCCACTCTGAGAGATGTACATCAATACAAACAGTTTTAAAACAATAGAATTTTACATTAAACCATCACATTTCTAAAAATACTCTTACCCATCCCCAAAGCCTGCCTGAACAACCACGTTTTTAATGCGTGGCAGAAGCTCATTAAAGGGGGGGCATGGCAGAGTTCCCTAGGGAGGGAGTTCCACAGAGTGGGGGCCACCACAGAGAAGGCCCTCTCCCTCATCCTCACCAGCCAAGCTGTCCTTTGAATCAGGCCTCATTGGGGTCCACGGCGGATTTCTCCACCATCCCTAATTGCCACCACCTGCTCAATCACCTTGCCCCCAAATGGCAGATTCGAAACTGGGCAAAAGTTGTTCAAAGCTTGGGGATCCAAGCAGGGCTTTCTTAAAAGTGGTCTTATCACTGCCTCCTTGAGGGCTGATGGCATCGCTCCCTCCTCAAGGGAGGCGTTCACCACCGCCCTGATCCCCTCACCCAGCCTCTCTCTGCAGCTCATAATGAGCCAAGATGGGCAAGGATCAAGTAAGCAAGTGGTTGGCCTGACAGATGAAAGCACCTTGTCCACTTCTTCAGAAGGAAGAAGCTGGAACCGATCCCGGTTTGTCACAGACCGCCTCTGTTGTCTGGACTAGAGAGAGAAACAGGTGAACAAGCAGGGTGCAATGGTGAAGAGGAGGAGCAACCCCAGGCAGGGACTTGTCAGTGGGACCCTGCTGAGGTGTGGACCCTTGGCAGGTGCCCAACAATGCCTCAGCTTGATCCTGGCCCTGCATAAGGTAACTGTGCTTTTCATAGGAGTGTCATGGATATTGGAGGCATGGAAAGGAACAGACCACTTTTGGGAAGGGAGGGGTCAATACAAAGCCGGGGGGGGGGGTCCTAATGTGTGCAGAGCTGAGAACCACTTAGTTCATGACTCCCAGCCCTACATGTTCAACAATCCCTGTTCCTCCAACAGGATCAAACCTGTGTTCTTTTGCCCTGTTCACATGATCAAACAGGGGATCCTGCATAGCATCCTGATGATGTCGCCAAAATCCTCTTTGCCTGGTTTAGAACACTTTCCCCCCGCAGTTTGTATCCCCTGATGTAATTTGAATTCAGTGCAGGTCCCACCAACAATTCTTCTCTGGCTCAGATCTTAACCTGAGCCAGTGTAACTCCTTCCCTGCCTGGCTCCTTGCTGAATCAGTGGGTTTACAAAGGGCCCCACATTTTGGACGTAGGCTCAGGGGGTGGGGAATGGAGCTGCTAGTGTGTGTGTGTGTGTGTATGTGAGAGAGAGAGAGAGAGAGAGAGAGAGAAGCATGTGTCAAACTCAATATAGCGGGTAGTGAGATCATGACACAGGCCCTGACCACAACTTCCTTTAAAAATAATTAAAAAAATGAAATACAATATTCTCAGGAAACTGAATTCTGGACCCAGTATCACATCTAATGATGCAGTCTGTACATTTAATCTAGCCTGGTCATAATCCCTGCTTGTACAATGAGCCCTCACTAGAGATGTACATACATATATATATACATACACACACACACACATATATACACACACACACACACACACACACACACATATATATATATATATATATATATATATATATATATATATTTGTTCCATCTAAGGATGGCACAGGTGCCCATTTCTATCTGGGAATCTAGCAGAACCTTCCATGCTGGACACCCGAGCCCTGCTTGCCGAGCCCTTGCCCCTGTTCACCCCCTGCCCGCACTCAGAGAGCTGCCCAAATTCACTCCAGTGGCCCTGCCCAGCTTTGTGTTAGCCATTTTTTGAAAAATACAATGGTGACAGCAAAATGTGCATAGTTCCGTATGTGCAAAATGTGCATTTTCGCAAATGCACATTTTCACACATACGCAAATATGTGCATTTGCAAAATGCTCATTTTCATGCATGCGCAAATATGTGTTTTTGCAAAAATGTGCATTTTCCGTGCATATGCAAATATGTGCATTTTTGCTATCACCATCTTATCTTTTTTTCAGTGGTGACCCCAGAGCTCGATGAGGCCACCGGGGTGAGTGCAGGCCACTCGCTGAGCATGGGAGGGGCTTGAGCATGGTTTGGGGACCAGCAAGTGGGGGCAGGGGTTGGGTGGGTGCCCAGAGAACCCAGGCAGGGGTGGGTTTGCACAGCCCTAGTTACATCTGTGCTGCAGATAGTCAGGCATCTTTTGTTCCATCATCCACTTATTGACAGAATCAAATTTGTTTAGGGATGTATGGGAATTTCACTCCACTTGTGCAAATGTGCACTTGCATTAAGGAGCATTACTGCAAATGCAGATTTGTGCAAATCCCCCTTCCCAAAAAAGGTTAAAAAAGGGTCTGCAAGTCCAGAGAATCTGCACGACTTGGAAAAAGCTGGTCCAGTGCAGCACCTGCAGGTCACGTTCATAGAAATCTGAACTCATTTGCATCTGTTGCAGATTCCTCTGACATCCCTAGCCCTGACTTGGATCCAACAAAATGTGAACATTCACTAAAAGTTGATTACTGGTTTTCTGTGACTGTATAGTCTGATTAAGCAGCCAAACTCTGCCATCTTTGCATATAGAATTGCAGAACCATAGAATAGTAGGGTTGGAAGGGGCCTATAAGACCACCGAGCCCAACCCCCTGCTCAATGCAGGAATCCAAGTCAGAGCATCCCTGACAGATGGCCTCCAGTGTGGGAGAGCCCACTACCTCCCTAGGTAATTGCTTCCATTGTTTTATTGCTCTAACAGTCAGGAAGTTTTTCCTGATATTCAGCTGGAATTTGGCTTCCTGTAACTTGAGCCCACTATTCTGTGTCCTGCACTCTGGGATGATCAAGAGGAGATCAGTAGCCTTAATGAACCAAAAACCAAATAAATTTCTCAAAGGTCACAATTTCCAGGGAGGAACGCAAGTCAGACTACACTAGGCGTTGGTTTCCTGACTTGTTGTCAGGGGTGTTTCTGAGCTCAGAGAGAGGGATAGCAGTTCAGATTCTGAAGGATAACTGCCAGACATGGGGGAGGTGCTTTCCCAGGCTAGTCCAGGTAGTAGGCTGGCTTCTCAGGTTACAAACATCCAGATGGCTGAGGATGAGGGTCCCTCTTCACCACCTGTGAGAGGCAGCTAACAGGAGGAGGCAGGGTTTGGGGAGTATGACCTAATAGATGCCAGATACAGGCACAGAGCAAAGAGAGAGAAGGCAGGGGTGGAACTTATATGGTCTACCCGATTGGCCTTGTGTGAAAAGCTGCGCTTAGAGGCCTCACGAGAAGAGAGGGACCTCTCCACCTTAAGTTAGGCTAGGGGACTGCCTCCTTCTTCAAACAGTGGGCAACTCTCATAACTTCCATTTGAATCCCCTAAAGGCATTCCTTTGTAGAGAGTCACAGAGAATTTGCATCTGTATGACCCTGTGAAGTAATGGGTTAAAAGCTGCAGACTGAAGTGTCTTGGCTGTGCATGTTTGGACATTTGAAGTAAAGTGGGGGCTAAAGGAATCCTGACACTTGTATAGAAAGTTTATGTACAACCAGCTTGTGTTGTGGCATATATAGACCTTGGCAGCAGGTTTTCTGAAAGACCTGCAAGTTGTGAAAAGGGCAGTAGGTGTTATTTAGGCTAAATTGACCTTGAAATTGATTTCTTTATTTTATGACTTTCTGAAGGGAGATTAGTACTACGTGTTTCTCTTTGCAACATGAAACCATTTACATGGTAATGGATGGTAGAGACAGTCAAATAAATTTAGGGATGTACGAAAATCACTTACCTTTCGGGGATTATGCTGATGGTGGGGTGGGAGGCGTTCCTTCCCTCCCCCCGGAATCCTCGCCTGGGAGGGGGAGGCGCTCCGTTCCTCCCCCCCGGAATCCTGGCCAGCTGGCTGCACTCCGCAGCGATTCTACGGAGCCATCGGCCAGCTCCGCCAGCAGCTGGACATCCGGCTACTGGCTAGCAGGGACGCAAATGGCAGTGGCCGTAGCTGCCGCTGTTTGCGTCCCTGCAGTCAGCCATGATAGGCTATGTAAATGTTTATGTAGCCTATCAGGGCTGATTTAAAACAAAAAACAAAAAATGCGCATACGCAAGCGCGCGTACGCGTCTACGCTATTTGCGATCCCCTTATTTTCGCCGTCGTAGTCTACGTAAATGTTTACGTAGACTAAGATGTGCCAAAATAAGGAACGCAAATGGTGGCGGCCATGGCTGCCGCCATTTGCGTACGCGCGTTTTTGTTTTTTTGTTTTTAAGTCAGCCGTGATAGGCTACGTAAACATTTAAATAGCCTATCACGGTGTTTTTTTTTAAATCTAGCCATGATAGGCTACGTAAATCTTTACATAGCCTATCAAGTTTTTTTGTTTTGTTTGTTTTAACCTGGAAATGGCAGCGGCGGCAGCCGGTCAGAAGACCGGCCGCCGCCGCCCCACTGCCGGAGCCGCTGCTGGAGCCACCGCCGCCAGGAAGATCCGCCCAACGTAAGTCCTGTCCCAGGGGGTGGCGGGCCGTTCCGCCACCGATTTCGGGGGGCCGAATGCGCTGGCATTCGGCCTCCCCGAGTTCCATGGCAGAACTTTCGTACATCCCTAAATAAATTGCTGGAAAGTTGTATGATTCAGAGAGGACAATATAGATCTCACACATTGATTTCTTAGCCTTAGGGATACACTGATTTCCAACATTTGGGAGCAAAAGGTCCAAATTTATTTCTCCCTTTTAAAGACAGATGCACGAGCAGCAGTGTCTATGGCCTAGTACTTACTGCGAAACGTTCTCTGAGCAGTGCATCGCTGTGCGCCTAATCTGAGTAAGAATGTAAGATCAGTCCCCAAATTGATTTGTTATTTATTTATATGGACATTTATATCCTGCCCTTCTAGTGCCTTGGCACCCCTTGAAACATCTCTATTTAAAAATTACAATGCAATGTGAAATCATACATTCAGTAAAGCAATACAGTAATCATACAGTACACCAGTTATAAAAATCCAAAGGCAAAGGTCATAGATTAGGGATGTGGAAATCAGTAAAATGTAAGCTTGTCAAGAGCTTGGTCCAACTCGTGTTAGTATCAGATTGTGAGGTTTTGTTTGTTTGTTTTTTGTGAGGAAATCTTAAAGTCCTTGGGTACGTATTTGGGTGTGCATTCAGAAGTACTCAATCTTCTCCCATTTGCAGTCACTTAAAAAAAAAGGTATGCTTTTTTCATAGGTATTTTCTAATGTGCATATTTTTCAGACAAATTCTTTCCCCCCTGCAAACAGCAACAGAAGATTGTACATAGAATGCTGGACTAGTTAGACCCTTCGTCTGATCCAGCATGGCTCTTTTTATGTTCTTATGTTCATAACACCAAGCCCCCTGCTTTCTGCACTGAAAATGTTCATTGGATATGATTTGGTGCAGCCTGGCTACACTTAAGAGGATGTGCCAGTTGTGTATACTGGCTCTTGCATATGGGATTTATACAAGTATACCAGCATTCTCATAATGTCAGCACTAGGTGTGTGTGCCACCTGTTGGGGATGCTCTGACTTAGTTTCCTGCGTTGAGCAGGAGGTTGGACTCCATGGTCTTGTAGGCCGTGTCCAACCCTACTATTCTATGATTCTGTGTGTGTGTGTGTGTGTGCACGTGCGCATGTGCACGTGCGTGTCTGCCCATATGTTTAGCATGCTAATGTGTTGAAATCATGGAACACTGGACTTCATGGAGTACGGTATATTGCAGATAGGGAAAGGAGCTGGAATAGAGGCATAGTGAGGCTTGAAGGAGGAGGCAATGAAGAGGTATGCTGTTTGCTGATGTGAGGGGGAGATTTAAGGATCAACAAATATCAAGAAAGCACAGAAAAAGAACAGCAATGCATGAACGGTTAATAAAGCAAACAAACACTGGCTATGTTGAATAGCTGCCATGGAGAACATTTTGTGCTTTCCTTTCATCATGGAGGATCAAAAAAGGAACTTTAAGCTAGGGATGGTTCCATCCATCAAGACCCAGGTCTTTGAGTACTTCGCTCTTAAAAGTAGGGGTGTATGAAACGCACTTACCGTTCCGGTCCAGGCATCTGTGGAGGGGGAGGTGATCCATCCCTCCACCTGGAATCCTCCCCGGCCGGTTCCACTCCATGGTGAGTCCGCAGAGCCCCCAGCCAGGCCCGTCTGCAGCCGGACTTCTGTCTGCTGCCGGGCTGCAGCCACAAATGGTGTCCAGCGTAGGGGACACCATTTGTGCCCCTGCTCTTTTCGGTGATAGGCTACATAAATATTTACGTAGCCTATCACGGCAAAGAGCCATTTGTGTCCGCAGTCCGGGGCAGCGGATGGACGGCAGCAGTGGATGGACCCAGACCGGCCGGCAGCAGGTAGGGTCCATCCGGAGAGGATTTCGGGGTGGGAGTAGTCTAAAGAATCTGGCCTCATTGGAATCTGTGGCGGATTTCTCCGCCATCCCTACTTAAAACGGGTTTGAATCTCTGCATATTCCATCACAGTAGTACGGAATTAGGGTTCCCATCTCTCTTTTTTTTCTGACAGCCTCCTCATCCTTAACAACTATATTGCAGACAAGTACATTCACGGTCCTCTCCATGGCAGGAGTAGCTGTACCTATTGAATTTGGCCAGTGCAGATGGGTGCGGATTTCAATCCAGTTTGTTTCTGGAAAGCACTTACCAAAATTTGTAAAGTTCATATTCAGGAGAGAAAGGCTGTGGGATTTCAAATATGTCAAATATTCAAATGCATGAGAAAGTGAAACATTAAAGTTTGGGATCCCCCCCACAGAAAGCAGCAGAATATTGTACCCCTTTTTTTTTGCAGGGGGAAAACCTGTGGGAGGATTTCACCTCAACACAAGACTGTCAAGCACTCTTTAATATGAGCTTCTCCTTCTCCTTCTTCTTCCCCTCCTCCCCTCCTCCCCCCTCCTCTCTCTCTCTCTCTCCCCCCCCCTCTCTAATTCCAGGACTATCAATCTGATGCAATGGAGGTGGCTTCCAGTGCTAGGAACATTCCTCAAGGTCCAGTAAGTTGAAACATTTTGCTGAATGGATTAGATTCTGAAACTGCCTTTTTGCATTCTCTTTGGTTTGTGTCTTGTTGATCATCAATCAAATGCAACCCCCCCCTCTTTTTTCTTTTCCTTTGTAACACCCTGAGATGGATCTTGTGCCTCTCAGAAATAAGCATGTTGGAGTTTGCTAAATGTTCTCAAAGGCTGGAATGTATGACATTAGCAGACTTGTGATTTGCTTGTCAAACGGAGTGAAATGGTTGCAAAGCACTGTGACTTGAGTTCATTAGGGAGCCCAGCAAATCCATCTTGTATGTGAGTAGCTGCCGTGCCTCG
Organism: Heloderma suspectum; assembly: GCF_057233095.1. Lineage (NCBI taxonomy): Eukaryota > Metazoa > Chordata > Lepidosauria > Squamata > Helodermatidae > Heloderma > Heloderma suspectum. Next base: position 27,031,476 of record NC_139469.1, read on the forward strand.
TCGTGCTGATGATCACAAGATAGAGTGCGTGTAACGTCTGCAAATCAGGGAAGACCATTCAGGGGGATGCTTGGCAGTGTTTTCAGTGACTTTATTTGTTTTATTTTATTTATTTAAAAATATTTCCATTTAAAACATCTCAAAGCAGCTCACAACAAATTATAAAACAATACATCATTACAAAAGCGCAACAACATTTAGACAAAGTAATGTTTGGGAAAAGCCAGGATAAACAAGTATGTTTTCATGATTGTCAAAAAGCACATGATCATCTGTGCTTGATGCATTGCAGAGGGGAGATAATTCCAGATGGAGGGTGCCACCACAAAGAAGACCCATTTCCGTGTTGCTGCCATATGGGATTTTGTAGGACGTGGCATAGGCCTCCCCCGAGGATCGTAAAGGTCTCACAGGTATATTTAGGGGAAGACAATATGCCAGGTAACCTAGTCCTAAGTCATTTAGGGCTTTATATGTCAATAAAAATATCTTGAACCTGTCTCATTAGCAAACTGGAGTTCATAGCTGGAATTAGGGATATCAGAGAAATCTGGAGGCTGGAGTTCAATGAGTTTTCCTAGGTTCAGTCTCCCAGACTTCATTCTGGCGCCTGACTCTGTCTGCAGCAAGTCCATCCAGTTTGCAGATTTTTCAGGCATTTCAAACATTTTTTTTTTAATGATTGTATGTGACAGATTAGCATAGAGGGCAACTGAGAGTAAGATAATAAACAAGCAGAGGCTGAATACTTCTTTCCTTTTCTTTGATGGAGTTCCTACTTCATGCTAGTTGCTTTAAATGGTGACACATCTTGGCAAGATGGTTTGCATTTCTAATTAAAAGCCAAATGTTGTGTTTGGGCTGGCTAAAGAGTGTTTGCTAAAGTGCTATGTGTTTTACAAGCTGAACTTAGGCAATCAAAACTAAGCACAACTGAGATCAGTGAAACTTACTCTCAGGTGACTGTGCATAGGATCTCAGATGCTGCAATCCTGAGATTTTATTAGTGGTTTGTGTTAGTTTGTTGGCTGGTTGGGATGCCTGTGTTTCATGATGGAGTTTTTAACCACAATGTTAGTTCCTTTAAGTAAAAATGATAGAAATGAAGTCTCTGTCTCTATCTATCTTTCCTAGAGATGTGACTATGCTTTCTCCTTGGGTGAGTAGGTATACGATCTATCAAGATGAGGTCCTGCACTTCAGAATTTACCACAACACCACTATGAAATCATATAACAAATCCAGGAAACAAACAAACAAACAAACAAAAAAGATATAACAGCAATAATAACATTGATGCAAACCATATATATATATATATATATATATATATATAGGCAGCAGAATGTGGTGGTATTCTGTGGTACAGTCCTGAGGTTACTGGTCAGGGTTAGGTTAGCCAGGCTGCAACTGGGGATAGTGATTTTGCATTATCCCTCTTTGTAAACAAACAGACATTAAAACTCCCTGCATGTAGAAAGCTAGTACACATTAGGAGGTGTGAAGGATAAATCTATTTTCAGGGATAAATCTATTTATCTTTTTATTTTCTACAAGGAATGAGCATTCAAAAGTGCTATACTGAATCTGCAGTTTGAAGTGCTGCAGGCCACTCCACCACTCATTTTGCCCCATAAGTAAATCTACACTCTATATAAAACAGCACACACACACACACACACACACACACACACCTCTCCGAGTCCATATACTTGAATTTCCTTGCTACGTTTCAGGTGGGACTATCCTCCAGGCATGAAGTGCACAAGTGGAAGATGATGAGGCTGCCAGGCTAACAGGAGAGGAAAGGAGATTGCAGGGTAATTTAGATCAGGTAGATTTACAGGGAGCAGCCAAGCAAGATGAAAATAATGCTATTCTCTATGATTCAGCCCTGCTCTATTTTCCATCTGGCTTTTAATGAAATTGGCAACTTTGCCATTGCTTGAATCACAACTTGTGCATTATTTTGTAGCTCCCTTAAGCGTGATGACAGTAAACATCCAGTCTCGAAAGAAAGAAAGAAAGAAAGAAAGAAAGAGAACAAAAATGAGTTGGTGTAGGATGGTTTTGAGATTATCATTTCAGAGGTGATGGGCAGGTCAGAGCAGCCATATATTGACCGAAAGTGTGAATTGGCTTTGCCTTCAAGAAAGTACCCATAATCAATGGTGCTGATGGTGCCCTTGATAAATGGGTTTGGGGAGCTGCAAAGGTAGGTGCGTAAAGCTGAGAAAAGGCAATTATGCAAAAAGGCTGAACAATAATACGGCTGTAAAACAGGCTGGCTCTTATCCACATCTTATGGAATTCCTTTGGGAAAGATGTAGCAGGGGTGGGGGAATTTTCTTTCTTGTCAAGATCCACATTACCTTGGTTGAAAGCTGTTGTGGTCTGTGTTGCAGCAGCAGGAAAGGCCAGGTCCCAAAGTGGATTAGTTACAGATGTGACTCTTACTTTTGTTAGGTATGCTATAAAAAGAAGAAGAAAGGCATTTGCATTCTCCTTCCCCAACTTGTGCAAGCTTCCCTCTACCATCTTTGTAACTGGGAGACAGAGTGAGATGGAGTGAATAATATCAATAAGCCAGATTGGGTGTCATGAGGGGCAAGCCCTGGGAAGAATCTGGAGGCACAGATTGTGAAGTTTGGGGGTCCACATTTGTTCCCCTAGGCCAAACGTTGCCCACTCCACAAACTTTATCTTAAGTGGCTTTTAAAAACAATTAGAGACATGCACAGGGATTACCCATGATAGCTCAATCAAATCTCCATGTATAGAAGCAGTATACCTCTGAATGGCAAATAGTGGGCAGCAAACATGGAAACATATGTAAAAGGAAGGACTTCTTCATACAGAGCATAGTCAAATTATGGAATTTGCTACCACAAGACATGGTGATGGCCACCAATTTGGATGGCTTTAAAAGAAGGCTAGACAAATTCCTGGAGGATATCAGTGGCTACTAGTCCTTATGGCTATGTGCTACCTCCAGTATCAGAGGCTGTATGCCTATGTACATCGATTGCTGGGGAACATGGGCGGGAGGGTGCTGTTGCACTCATGTCCTGCTTGTGGGTTTCCCATGGACAGCTGGTTGGCCACTGTGTGAACAGAATGCTGGGCTAGATGGACCCTTGGTCTGATCCAGCAGGGCTCTTCTTATGTTCTTGTGTCCTTATGTTGTTTTTATGCTTGTGGGCTGCTGGAGGCATCAGCCTGGCAGCTCTGAGAGAGAGCTTGCTGGGTCTGAAGGACCTCGAAATGTAGTTCTTCTGCTGCTCACCACCATTATCTGTTGAAGCTATAAAGAGCTGCAGAAGTTCATTGTATATATAAAAAAGTAATCAGTTCCTGTATAGGCATGGCCTTATGTGTCAAGCTCGATCTCACTGCATTTTGTAGTTCTCCACTGACATGTTTGCTCAATCCTGGTTCTGTACATTATCCCACCACACAGAAATCCATATGTATTTTTGCGTGCATTTTTCAACTGTATGCATTTTGGTATGCATGCACCCATTGACAGTGGAGGCTGGTGTCTTAAGCGGCTTTTAAAAACAATTAGAGAAATGCATGGGGATTACCTGATAGCTCAATCAAACCTCCATGTATAGAAGCAGTGTACCTCTGAATGCCAAACACTGGGTAGCAAATGTGAAAACACATGTAAACGGAAGGGCTTCTTCACACCGCACATACTCAGATTGTGGTATTTGCTACCACAAGGCATAGTGATGGCCACCAATCTGAATGGCCTTAAAAGGTACTTCCCACTATGGATAGCTCCTTTAGAATTCTGAGTGCTTCTGGTTCACCGCCCTGGTGACATGGGGGCCACCAGCCGCTGCCACCCATTGACTAAAGTGCATTTGTGCACATTTTAGAAACGCACATCTCTTTCTTTGCACAGTTTTCAAATGTAGGCGCGTTAACAGACACGTTTTGTTGTTTTTGTTTCACAGCACGCATCACAATCCCAAATATGTATGGATTTCCAGCTGCAAATTGCATTCAGTTCTGTGTGTGGGGGGAATCAGACAACTATGTAAGAAAACCCCCCAAACAGACAGATTTGAGCAAATTTCTCAACTATCCCCACTCCTGTATCAACTAGAAGCAAGATGCTCCATCCTGCTCTTGAGGCTGCAATCCGTCCTTCATCAGTTCCCATTCTTCATTCTGCAGACTAGGGATGTACGAAACGACTTACCTGTTTCGTTTTGTGACATCCACGGTGTGTGGGGGAGGCGCTCCATCCCTCCCCCCGAAATCCTCGCTGGCCGGCTCCGCTCCACAGCGACTCCACGGAGGCGCCAGCCGAGGCCGCCTGCAGCAACATCCGGCTGCTGCTGGGCTGCACAGGGACGCAAATGGTGGCCACTGTAGCCGCCACCATTTGCATCACTTTTTTTGGCCATGAAAGGCTACGTAAGTATTTATGTAGCCTATCACGGGAAAACTCGTGAAGCAAATGGTGGCCGCAGATGCGGCCGCCATTTGCAAAGCAGTGTGAATGGCACCAGGTAGGTGTTCTGTTTTGCGTGCCTTTCATGGGGTGGGGGGTGGGGGGGCTTCGTTCCACCATGGATTTCGGGGGGCCGAATGCATTGGCATTCGGCCTCACTGAGATCCGTGATGGAATTCTCCGCCATCCCTATTGCAGACCGTCTTCAGTTTTTATTTCATGCCATGCTGGAGGTGAATTACAGCTGATCATGAATTCATACAGCTTCTGAGTGAGTCGGTTGGCTTGTGAGACAGGCAGTAATGAGCAATTACGATTTACATAACACAGACACACATCCAATCTAATATAGGAGCTTGGTATTCCAAGTTCCCATATTGCAAGCGGCATTTACTTACATTCTGATCAAAGAGAAATTGGTTGCCTACTGCCAAGGGAAGGCTCTCCCCCCACCCCGCCCTCCTTTCCCTGCACAGCTGCTCTGGTTTAAAAACCTATTAAAGTGGGATCAAACTCATTTTATAATACTGATAATAATCCCTCTGCCCTCCTTCCACTCTGGCAGCAGTTAAATGCTTTATTAAAGACTCAATGGCCTTTGGCTCAAGTTGGTGTAAAACTATTTCTTCATTGCTGAAATTGAACTGTGCACCTTGCAGGCAGCCTACTCACACTTGTCAACGTACTTCCTTAAATCCACAGCCGGGGCCATTGCATTCTCTAGCTCTCCTTCTCCAGCCCTCCTCCATCTGACAACCTCACTGTTCGCCACATGCCAGAGAGAAAGTGTGCTGCAGAAGAGTGCAAATTACACTAGGGCTCTCTTAACACAATGGTCAGACCAGGCTGATCAAGTTTGCATCCCTATGTAGGGAGCCCTATGTGTGTCCGCCTGCATTCCCTTCACACTGCTGCTGGTTGTGCTTTGGCCATGAGGATGTTCGGCATGCACATCGGTATCTGGAGGGTAGTAGGGATGGCGGAGAATTTCTCCCCGAAACTTCGGGGGGCCGAGTGCCAACGTGTTCGGCCCCCTGAACAAGTTTCGGGGAGAAATCCTCCGCCCCCCCGCCCCCCGCCCCCCCCGGGACTTACCTTTTGTGAATGTTCCTCCCGGTGGCTGGTCCGGCTGGCGGTTCGGCGGGTGTTCGAGCGAGGCGGGAGCGGCAGCCGGTCTTTCGACCGGCTGCCCCCGCCGCCATTGCAATGAAAGAAAAAAAAAACAACTTCCCCTGATAGGCTACGTGACGATTCACGTAGCCTATCACGGCTAGATTTGCAAAGTCAGCCATGATAGGCTACGTGAATCGTCACGTAGCCTATCACGGGTGACTTTAAAAAAAAAAAAAAGAGTGTACGGATAATGGCGGCCCCCATAGGGAGCCGCCATTCCCGTTCCTTATTTGGTCGCCGTAGTCTACGTAAACATTTACGTAGACTACAGCGACTAAATAAAAACGCGAATGGCGGCTCCCTATGGGGGCCGCCATTCGCGTACGTGCTTTTTTTTTTTTTTTAAGATGTAGCCTATCACGGCTGACTTTGCAGATCTAGCCGTGATAGGCTACGTGAATTGTCACGTAGCCTATCAGGGGGCGTTTTTTGTTTTACTTTCGCGTTCGCGGCCAGGCGAGGCGAGGCGCCTCCTCCCCGGCCTGAATTTCGGCCGGGCGAGGCGGGAAGCCTCCCCCCCGGCCTGAATTTCGGCCGGGCGAGGCGGGAAGCCTCCCCCCCGGCCTGAACTTCATGGGGGGAGCAGCGAAGCGCCTCCCCCCCACCGCAAATGGCCTTCGACGACAGGTAAGTGACTTTCGTACACCCCTAGAGGGTAGGGCTAACCAGACTTGTTCTTGGGAGACCCTTCATGTGTTCACTATCCACAGCTACTAATGCCTCAATAGGGATCTATAGTATCAGAATTCCAGGCATTCTAAGAAAAGAAAATCCTCTAGGAGCAAAACAATCCCCTGTGGGAGACCACTGAGGACAACACTCTTCAATTTTAGGGATGTCAGAGAATTCCGCCACGGTCTGAAATGGGATGGAATTCCCTTCAGTCCGTGCCGCAGAATCCTCTGCGGAAAAGTACCACGAGGTCCTGCAGAGCCAGCAGGCATGAAGCTTTTTTTCCCGTCATCTGCAAAGGGTCATGAATTTTTTGTAAATAAAAATGCAGTATAGTAATATTACGATAATAAATACGTAAGGTTTTTTTAAAAAAATGAATTGTGCTTACCGCCTGTTTTGTGGGTGTTCTTTTTAAACTGAAATCCTCCTTCTATGTTGGGGAGTATACTTTCAGCCAAAACACTTTCTCTTCCTAGGGGCTTCCCAAAAGAAGGCTGTCTTAGGTGTGCCTGAGAGATAAACTATTTGTTTAAAGCAACACTGCTTTAAAGAAAGAAAAAGGTCCTGGAGCCCTGCACGATGTATTATCCTCCCTGTTAAGCTCCAGGACCGGGGTGGTCATTTTAAATGGTTTTGTCTTTCTTTAAAACAGCGTTGCTTTAAACAAATAGTTTATCTCTCAGGCACACCTAAGACAGCCTTCTTTTGGGAAGCCCCTACAAGAAAGAGGAAGTGTTTTGGCTGAAAGTAATTACTGCACATCAGGGCAAGGGGAAAAAAATGTAAATATTTATGAAAAATAGCAATTCTTACGGAAGTTATGCAGACCCACAGAGATGGCTGGGCACCAGAATTATGGTTGTCGGTATGGATTTATCTACGTAATTTTTGGAGTGGGAAAAAAGAGGAGAATTCCGGGGGTTTGTGAACAGCAGAATGGCGCACTGGATGCAAACTGTGGAAGTCAAGCGGCATGGAAGGTACACAATCCATACATCCCTATGAATTATACCTCCCCTCAATATCCCATCTTCGCATCCAGACCAGGAATAACAGGGAAAGAAATATGATAATTGGATTATAATTGGGTTAAACTAGGGCCACAGTTGCATTAATTTTTACCTGGAGATGGGAAATGAAAAAACAGATGTGTGGGTGACACTAAGGACATAGGTCCCCAAATATGTCATCATTCCCCAGCCTAGTGGCCCCCAGATGCTTTGAGATGCAAGTCCCATCACCCATAGCCCTTGGTTATGACAGCTTGGGATGATAGCAATTGTAGTCCAAAACATCTGGAGGGTACCAGGTTTGGGAATGCTGCCCTATGTCCGTCCAGCTGTGGGCAAGTTTGACTCTGACTCAGAGTTCAGAAGCAGTTGTTAGGCTATTTATGTCTCCTCATGGCCAGACACATATTTATTCATTTATTTAGTAGAAGTCTATCCCACCTGTCATGGCCCATGACCAAGAACCATCAAAGAAGACTGAGTTCTCCAGCAACAGAGAAGGGAAGTTCTCCTGAGGAGTTAGAGAGCCAGATCCCTCTCAAGTAGGGGCCTCCACCTTGGATCCCATGTACCAACCACAACCCCCTGGGACTCCTCTGCCCCTCTGACTCTGAGGAGTGGATCCTGGACTTTTCCTGTGAGAAGGAAGGCCCAGGGGAACATTCCCTAACCAGATGCTCAGACTCACCCCACCCTTTCAAGAAGAAGCCAGCAGAAAAAGGCACTAACCAAACAGAACACTTGAGGCGGATGGAGCTCCCTGAAGCACTTTCCTGGCCAGGCTATAAAACCTTTCTAGTTGCTCTAGTCCAGTGTGTATCCTACCCTGGCTGCCCATGGTCCTGAATGCAAGTCCAGAATCTTTGGCCCAGTACCTGAAGTGCTGACCATGGTTCTGAAATGGCTCCCTTGGTGTATTTCACCAATCAGCTGCCCTCTTGCCTGAGCTCATCCTCACTAGGATGATCGAAACCCTGATGGAGCAGAGCACCATTTTTTTTTTCATCAATGAACTCAAGGTGATGTACATAACAGACAGGTGGGAGTCCTCAAAAGACTCCCATCCGAGGCTAATTCACCCTCAAGCTCTGAGACCCTAAAGGGGATTCTGTCCTGTTTCCCCTGGATACACCCAATCCCTGAGTGTAGCTGATCTCTCGGTCCACTTTTTTGGTTGGTGCCTTGGGGCACTTTTCATTCCCACATTATTTATATGCACAGCCCTGCCTTGTTGTGGCCAGGAAAATCTAGGTATGGATGGTTGAGGATTTTGTTCAGTGTACATTTTTAAGCAAACCAACCTAATGTGCATTTCCTTGATTCCTATGCTCATAGGAACACATTCATCCTTTAGTTTTCACACTCCTCTAAATGTGGTGGTACAGTCCACAGTTCATATAATGCACCAAAATGCTAGGGATGTATGATAATGTCATTTCGGTTAGCAAATCACTCAAAAATGCCCTGTTCGCAATCATGGAGGCAAACACAAAGGCATGCATGTGCTCTGAAAATGTTAGCAAATTCCCAAATTAGCACTGGCAAAATGTGCCCTTGAAAGATGCACAACTTTCTCAGAGTGTGCAACTTTTCCCATCTGGATTTGGATAAACCAAAAAACAGGTAGCCATCAAGAACAGGAGTGAATTGAACTGAGCTTTGGTGTAAAGTTTGGAGAATTTCAGCAAGCTTGAGCATCCCTGGTTCTTCCATCCCTACATACAACAATACATATTTTAGGATAAATATACAAAAATCATATTTTATAAAACAACTACAGCAACAACAACAAGAACAACAACAACATAATTAAAAAGTAAAAACAGTGCCATCTTGTGTGTGTGTTTAAACAAAAAATCACAGATTGATGTGAAAATAGGGTGGTATGGACATTTTAGTGCAATGAATACCTGCAAAACTAGGCATGGGAGAACCAGGGATTTTTGTGCTCACCTAAGTTCTCCCAAAATCACTTTCAAGCTCATTTTGGCTCACTACCATTTTCATTTTTGATCTTTTTTTAGCTCATTGGAATTGAAAAATCATGTATTTCAAATCATAAAACTACACATTTCTGTGCCTTTTTTTTGAGTGCACACTTTCCCCCATAAACCAAAGCATGAAAATCCATGCATAGATGCATACAAATTTGCATTTCAAAGTGCACTTTAAAAAAAATACACATTTTTCAAATGGGATTACATTTGAGATTGCAAACAGGACATACAGTACTTGTATGATTACATAGACTAATTCTCATGCATCCCTATGTGAAACTGAGAGAGCAGAAACAGAGTGGTCTGTCCATCACTAAAGGTACAGCATGTGAATGGCACTGTCCCTTGCTGTTGACCACTCCCTAGTGCAGATGGCCAGTTAGGTTTGATGGGGCAACCTATTCTTATTACTCTGCTTGATATACAACTGGGGACCAAGACAATTCAAACTGCATCAATTTGGGGCTGGTGCTAGTTCTTTGAATTCCATCCTGAAGTTCCGACTTGAGTCCATATCAGATTGAGAGCTGTGAGGTTTTCTTTTTGTGTGACAATCTGTACGTATTTTTCCAAATGTATGCATCTTTGAAATGTATGCATTCTTCTCCCATTGATTAAGCATATTTGTGTCCATTTTTAAAAAGTGCACATTTTTTTCATGCTCATTTTTCAAACATATGCATGCTGTCAAATGCATTTTATTGCGTCCACAATTCACATTGTAGGCTCAAAATGAACAGACTTTGACCCCAAATTGCATCCAATTTCATGTTCAGTTCTGAGTAAATCCAGATCAGACAAACTGAAACTGTTTTCTCATACATTCCCACCCAGAAGCAGCTGTTTGAGCACTATGTGAACAGAATTCTGGACTAGATGGACCATGGACTAGTCTGATCCAGCATGATTTTTCCTATGTTCTTATGTGCCTCCTGCGACATTTTTGTGACTTTCTTGTTACTCCTGGTGGCATTCAATCTTGCCCGAGAGTCAAACGAACAGTTCATGGCTTCCCTTTGGTTCTATGAAAATGTGCATATCGCTATTTATGTCAGTGTTTTCTCCTCCAGTAACAGTGCCCTTATTTTCCTTTCCATTTCACAAATTGGGTGAAAATATTGATACTAGAGAACAAGATGCTATCATACTTTGGGATTTGTTTGTTAAATCAGGAGATATCGAGGAAAGATTTTGGGTGAAAGAGAGGTGACTTCAGCTAGTTCAATATAGGTAATAATGATTTCTTTTTTTTCTTTCTCTTTGTCCTTCCTGGTTTGTTTTGCTTTGTTTTTGCTGAGAAATAAAATTGCTGCAGGACTGCTGTCTGTGATCTGAATGGAAATTAGATGCTGAACTACCTGAAATTACCTGGCCATGCATCTGCAAGGGAAAGACTTGTTTGCTCTGGTCCAGCAACGCAGGCCTGAATGCAGAAATTGCTCCTGAGTGCTGGTTCTGTTGCCTGATCGGGGAACCGAACTGCAAAACCTTGGAGTTTTAACATCAGGAAGAATCACTCAGGTCAGGTGTCAATCACTCAGGAGTCAAATACATAAATATTAAAACATTTACTTTGTTTTAATATCATCAATAAGCAGCAATATTAAGTACAGACAAAAGCAAATATCTTAAAGGAAGGATGGGTGAGAATTCTGTTTCAGTTTGGGTTTCATAACAATTTACCCAAATTCGCAAAGTTTTCCATATGTGTGACAAAAAGAACTTGAGGGTTGTTGTTTTTTTCATGAATGTTTGGAGACTGAATCGAACAGATTTGTCCTTCCAGCCTCAGGACTTTGAGCGCTTTGCTGAATTAGGGTTGTTATCTCCCCCACTTTTATTTTTTTTTCCTGAGAAGCTCCTGATTTTAATCAACTGTATGGTAGGTATTATGGTGGTCTTCATGCTGGGAATGGCTTTACCTATTGAGATTGGCCAGTGCAGATGGGTGAGAATTACGTTTCAGTTTAGTTTTGAGAACTAGTGCCACCAAACCACAAAAGTCTTCTAATTTATAGGCCTGTATGAGAATTCCATTTTGAGGAGAAATATCAAAAGATTTTACCGGTTTGGTCCTGGCAGATTTAGTCCCCCCCCCCCCCGACATTGACCTCAGCTGTAGCAAGTAGATGCAATATTGGGATTTGGGATGTTTTTAATGTTGGCAATGACTTGTCAATTTCACCCTTCACCTTGGTGCCACCCCACCCCTTTGCTCAGGAAGTGCCAGAGGAGAATCAAACTGAGACGTTCTTTGACAAGTATGGAATATGGCTTTGCTGGGCTAAACGAAGTCCTGTGTGGAGAAGATGAAATTGGCAAGCATATTGACAAGAGGGGAATATGCCTCTGTGGGGCTGCGTAGCACCCTGACAGGTAGACTTGTGCAAGACCCCTGGTAAAATACATACATACATGCATACATGCATTATGACACTCTTTGCACAGATTTGAAGACCTGAAAGGGGGGGGGGAGCAAGACCTAATTTTCGCAAATCTCCAGACCCAAAAAATGAAGAACAGCAACAACAACGTGATCCCATTTGCGCAAATTACAGGACTTGGGAAAAAAATGCACCAAGGAATGCAAGCATTTCTGGAATTGGGAGGAGGGGGGAATCTACTACAGTCTGCCACTGCTTATAAGAATGGGAGCACTGTGAAATCCCATTGGACTTAAATGGAACAGGATTTCACACATCCTGTTCCATTTAACACATCCTAGCATCACACATCCCTACCTATTTGGTAGAAAAAAGAATGTGGGACAAAGTGAAACTGACAGATTTGCCCATCCTTAACTCTAACCTGAAGCCACCATTCATTGGATTGCCATTGCTATTAGGAGAGTGACAGTTGCTTTCACAGTTCCCTGGACTTTGCTGCTGTGCTGTACCATCCATTCCTGGCTGAGGGCTGCTCTTTCTGTCTCTTCCTCTCTGTCTGCACTGCTTGTCTCTCTTATCTTTCTCCTCAGTGGATCCACCTCACTCCACTGCGTTCTCTTCTTCTCCTCAGCTGCCCTTCCCTCCTTGGCCTTCTCTGCATCTCCTCCAACTGTCTTTCTCCTCTTAGCTCGTCTAGTTGGTCAGGTCCAATGGCACATCCTACCCTATTTCCTCTCTGTGCTGTGCTTCTCCCAGCTCGTAGGCCCTCAGAAGCAGTCATTACAAAGTGCTTCTGCAGAGCAGAAGTGGACACACCTCCTGAGTGCCATGGAGGACCTAATATAGGTGTGCTCGGGGTTTGTTTAGTTGCACATTTCCAGCTTCATTGCAGGGCCAATGGGAAAGCACATCCCAGATCACTCTCTCAGGGAAGGCACACACAGACAGGGATGTGCAAACCCACCCCTATCCAGGATCGGCAGGGACCCAGTGAAGCACCACCCCCGCTTGGGGCCCCACGAGCTCAGCGAGCCACCCGCAGTCACCCCGCATCCTGTCCGACGAGCACCCGCCATTTTGCTTCAGCTCAAGCCCTGATTCATTACTTCAGAAAAAGGAAAACCCATTTCTGCTTCACCAGTTACCTCTCCCTGACCCTCAGTTCTATACCAGCACTAAATGCGCAGGAGGGCACAGCTGGGAGAGACCATCCTCTGCCACTTCCTGCACCCGGGTCTCAGTAACGCACCCCACATCAGCCCTCTCATCCATAATGAAGCCATGGATGAGGGAGATTTTGTTTTCGACTGACCCGGCATTCAACAAGAGCACCACCAGACCCAAGGACAAGGTGGTAAAGTATGTATTTCTTTATTTGTACAATATTTGTCTACCACTCCACATCTAAAACAGATTTCGGAACAGTGAACACAAAAGAAAAAAACAGCAAAAGAATAAAAAGATTAAAACACTACCTTAAAATTGTGCTTTTATTTTATTTTTTTGGAAGCAGAATGCCAATAGAAACCATGACTAGTGGTCAGTTAAGGAATGCCTCCTGGAACAGTGCAGTTTTCTGGAAGTGCCGGAAACAACACAGTCTTGGTGCCTGCCTGGCCTCCAGGGGCAGGGAGTTCCAAAGAAAAGGGGCCACCACACTGAAGGCATGCTGAATAAATAATTAAAAATATTTATTATTGATTGATCTGTTACATTTATATCCCACCTTTCCTCCATTGCGGAACTCAAGGGGGCAACATGAGGTTCCTGGGTGGTCTCCCCTCCAAGCACTAACCAGACCCAGACCTGCTTAGCTTCAGCAAGGAGTGCCTGCGTGTGCCTTCAGACCATGCCCTGGGACCATTAGCCAGGAACTGACTGCCTGGAGGAAAAACTAGAAGAGGGAATAACCACAATGAATGTCACTCCTCTTCTCCTCAACTGGCCTGTTAATCCCACAGCACCATACCTCTCCCTATCCGTGACCACACTAATAGGGACACGCCCATCCCCAGCCAGGTTATCCTATGAATTTCCCAGGGACATATTAGAATTCCAATACAAAATAAGTTGAGTGTCTCCTCTGAGGGAGGCTCGGAAGACAGCAACAAGGGAGAGGGCCTTCTTGGTGGTGGCCCCCCAATTCTGGAATGATCTCTACGATGAGACCCATGTGGCACCAACATTGTTATCCTTTCAGCACCAGGTCAAGACTTTTCTCTTTTCCCAGGCATGTGGCAACATATGATAAGCATTTAATCAAGTCCTGTATTTGTCTTATGGTTGATGGTTTACATTTTTTTGAGATATACATTGTCTCTGTGTGTGCTGTTTGTTTATATCTTTTTATATAAATGGTTTTACACGTTGTACAATGTAATTTTAATGGCTTTCAACCTCTGCAAACCACCCAGAGAACTTCGGCTATAGGGCGGTATAGAAATGATAGTAGAAGTGGTAGTAGTAATAGAGAGATAGAGCTCCATCCATTCCAAACATTGCCCCACTGGCAATGGGGGGGGGATTCTCTGCCAGCTCTCAAGATGTATTCCCACCTGTGCCTCTCTGCTCTCCCAACTGTGGTACTCTGATGCTGCTGTTTGCTGGGATGCATTGAGCTGGACAGATGTGACATCCCCAGTTCTGCTGATCTCTGTGCTTCAAGGTGGCAGAGGAGGCAGAAGATGGAGAATGCCTCTCAGGCAGTAATGTTCCTGTTGCCTGCCATCCCCGGTGATGCCAGTGCTAATAACCACAGGCTAAGAGCCAAAGGCCAAGAGGCACTTGGAGGGGACAGAGACAGAGACAGACAGACAGCTTCTCCCACCTGTCTCAGATGGAATCTGGCCCTCCTCCTAGCAGGTTCCACCCTCAGACAAGTATTTGGGAGTGTGTGTTTCCTTCCTTCAGTGTTGTGCTCATGCCTCACAGTGGCAAAAAAGAAAAAAAAAAGAAAAAGAAAAGAAGTGCATGCAGTGACTGGTAAAGCAACTGCAACCCTGCATGCTCCAGACTTGAAATTATGGAGTGCCTTTTTCCAGAGTACTTGTCAGTCTATTTATTCACAAGAAGTGGAAATCCAGTTTATTTATGAAGCATTTATGAGTGCATAGGTCCTGGACATGTTGATTTAAATGGGAACATGTGTAAAATGCTCAACGTTGTGTCCTCTGTGTATCATCAGTGACCAGAAATTTCTGATGACCACATACATTTGCTTAAAAGTGCTTTCACCTGGGAGGGTGTAGCGAAAGGGACTATAACAAGCCAGTTTATATGGAAAAGGTGCACAAGCACACTTTAATCACTGGGAGAAAAATGCACACAATGGATGTGTATATTGGGGAAAACATGAAAGAAAATACCCATAAGTTTTGTGAAAAAAGGGAACAACAAAGTTCACAATCTGATACAGACAAAAATAAGAACGAGCTTCAAGGTGGTGTTCAGAGAAAGTCAAAGGGCTCGAGTTTTGCCAATACACAGATCTCCAAGCTAGTGGTAATGTATTGATAAAGTCTCATGCTTTATCAATACAGTGCTATTTGCGTTGCCCTTATTTTCGCCGTAGTCTACGTAAAGATTTACGTAGACTACAGCGACCAAATAAGGAACGCGAATGGCGGCTCCCTATGGGGGCCGCCATTTGCGTACGCGCTTTTTTTTTTTTTTTAAAGTCACCCATGATAGGCTACGTGACGATTTACATAGCCTATCACGGCTGACTTTGCAAATCTAGCTGTGATAGACTACGTTAATCGTCACGTAGCCTATCACGGGGGCGTTTTTTTTTTACTTTTTATTTCGCGGCCGGGCAAGGCGAGGCGCCTCCTCCCTGGCCTGAATTTCGGCCGGGCGAGGTGGGAAGCCTCCCCCCCGGCCTGAATTTCGGCCGGGCGAGGCAGGAAGCCTCCCCCCCCGGCCTGAACTTCAGGGGGAGAGCAGCGAAGCGCCTCCCCCCCACCGCGAAAAGCTGCGAGACCAGGTAAGTGACTTTTGTGCACCCCTACTCCTTTGTCTCTTCTACCACTGCAACTCCCCTGGCCAACTCCTGTTTGCTCCCCCTGTTCGCTCGCTTTGGTCGCTCGCTCTCTGGGAGCTTGCTTGCTTCTGTAGTCCCTGGACCAACTGGAGCTTGCTGCTTGCTTTGTGAGAACAGGAACCAAGGCAAAGTGAGCAGCGATCGGATGGGAGATTTGCTCAAATCTCCCCCAATGTATGCAGATTTCCCCCATACACTAAAGTGGGGCTGATTCAGTCTGCTGAGGAAGTTTGCAAAAATTAGGAAACTTATGCTAATCGAACTGGGAATTGGGAATGAGACAAGCACGAGCAGGTGTTGGATGATTTTTGAATAGTTTTGGTGGATAAATGCTCCTGGTTGTGCTTGTGTTTGGAGCGTCAAATGGGGCATGCTCACATGTTCTGATACATCCCCACATGGAAGTGACAAGATGCAATGTGAAGTGATGTGGCCTGGCTCCCAAGGCATTTCAAGAGGCATAGCCCATGGGAAGGTTCAGAGAAAGCCTCATGTTACTATGAGAGGTGCAGGATTTTTTTTAAAGCCCTTTGCTACCTCGTGAAGTAAAGTAAGGCAGCAACACCTTCCCCCTTACATTTCAGAGAAATTTCTTCCCCCAATCTTTCCATGGCAAGAGATTTCTTTTGCTCCCACCGATGCAATGCATGGTGGTGGTGGGGAGCAGAATTTTCAGCCTAGGCAGGTAATGAATGGTTAAGTGTAGACAGATTTACATTTCCCCAAATTTTGCCTTTTTCCTTCCAAGAGATAGAGTTCACATGAAAAAAAGTGTTGACTATAAAGAAGAAAGCAATGCTGCTGAGATATAAACTGTGGTGATGAGATGCCATCTAGTGACAATTCATAGGAAGTTGCTGCTCATGATATCTGTGGTTTCCTTCTTTTTGAAATGCCACTGACTTGATACTTGGGGCCTTAACGTTTATCACATCCTCCCCCTTTTGAATAAATGAACTTTGTTTGGGTTTTAATTCATATAATGCAAACTAGGAATGTATAACAATTTCATTCCTGTTCACAAATCATAGGGACATGTCCCTCTAACAACCCTGAGTGCTAACACAAGCAGGGACATAAGTCTCAGGACATTTTAGCAATTTCTTGAGCTTGTGTTGATGTTCATAGTGAGCTCTCCCACACTGGAGGCATTCAAGCTGCTGGACAGCCATTTGTCAGGGATTCTTTGACTTGGATTCCTGCATTGAGCAGGGGGTTGGACTCAATGGTCTTGTAGGCCCCTTCCAACCCTACAATTCTATGATTCTATGATTCTATGATTCTGTAACTATGCACTTCTAGAAATGTGCACTGCAGACTTCCAAAAATGTGCATTTCCCCTCTAACAACTGATTCATCATACTTTAGCCTATGGGGGAAAAGTGCACTTTTTTCATATTCATAAATATGAACTTTTCCTGTTGGGGGGGGGGGAGGAAACATGCTCGCATTCATGAGCAAGAATAAGGCAAGATGAGATGATCATCCAAGTGGGGAATGGAGAACATCAAAAAGCCCAAACATTGTTCATTCTTCAATCCCTAATACAAACTTTTTTTTCACTTGCTAATTTATTCCTTTGTTTTCAAGTGTCTCTGCTGCCTTTGCACCCCACTACATGTCCTCAAACTGGCTTTCACATGCAAATTATTTTGACAATACCCAAGCAACATGAAAAACGCAGTTTAAAAGCTAATGGAAGATCTGAAAAAAGACTTGATGTCATGGCAGCCGCAAGCAGCAGAATTGTTCTGTATCCAGTCTTCGTAGAGGTCCACTGGAATGGGGTTGTTTTGAGGTGAAACTATACAATACAAGAAACTTGGGGGCCCACACCAAAAATGACAGCCCAGTTTCAAGTTCAACCCTTCATTATGTCCAGTACAACATAGCTTATGTCCAGGTATCACTGCATAGGCCATCCACATGCTGTAAGTAACTGATTTTAAGCTCCTTGGAGCAGGGACTTACCTTCTTAGATTTCATAAAATGCCATGCACATTGATGGAGAGGGGGGAAAGAGCCTGCTACAAAATGGTGCATTGAGGAATGCTTGTGTTCGGGTTCTCGCTGCCCCATCCCATTCTTTCATCCCATAAAGCAGGGGATGCAAAACTTCAGATCCAGGGGCCAAATCCAGCCATTTTCACCCTGTGAAAGTGGCACAGGTCAGATATAGACTGATTCACCCAGCCTTGCATTGTGGCCAGAATGTGTGGAGGGTCCAAGGGAGTCAGACAGAAGGGAAGAGAAGAGGAACCACTGTCCACTGTGACCTACCGGCATTTCCACCCTCCCCGCCCCAGAACACCCCCTGGAACACCCCATTTTGGCTCCTCTGCACTCCTCTTGCGAGCACAGAGCATGGGCCATTCTACGCTGCCTGCGAGGCAGCATGGAAGGGGGAGAAGGTCAGTTCTCTGAGAACTGACCTCAGAGCGTGGTCTCCGTAGTTGGTTCCTGGGAAGCCAGATATCCTATGGCCATGTAGCCGTTGACTAGTGGCCATAGGATTGCTCCCTTTGTGATATATATATATATATATATATATATATATATATATATGCAAAACTTCAGACACACATGCCCACACACATACATGATTTACTGTTGCTCATTGACAGAAGAGGGGAAAACCAACAATTGTCTCCTCCCATATGAATGCCCCCATGCATGCACTCAAGTCAGTACCTAGGTCTCTGGTCTGTATCTTTCCATTGTAAGAAGTAGGGGAGTGGATGCATGACACAGGGCCTGCTCAGTTGTGGCACCTAAACTTTGAATGCCCTCCTTTTGATTGTCTTTTCTGCTCACTTGCCAGCAGATGGAGAAGAGCCAGCCTTTTCAGCAAGGCCTTGGCTTTATTATGGGGTGATGACGTGATCACTGGTATGGTGGTGTCTTTATTTTTGACTTCCTGCTTTGTGCTGCTTTAGCCCTATTTTTTGGTTGGTTTTCTTGTTCTGGTTTTATATTCTTAGACATTTAGATGACTGAATGGTAGTTTAGAATTATTTAAATAAATCAACATAGAAAAAGGCAGTTTGGAGGCAAAAATGGGACTTGGGATGTCACATGATGCAGGGTGGAATTATAATACAAAGATTTCCAGGGCAGAGTTGGATAATTCTATGGTTGCTACCCCACATAGAAAGCAACAAAGATCAGGGTCATTTGAAGGGTGAAGGAGAGAAGGTGCTTAATCATTCCCCTGCCCACCCCTTTTCCTCTACAACCCTCTCTTCAGAGGTTTGATGGGGGTGGTTATTGGAGACAGGGTCTTTTTGGTGGTGGTTCTTTACCTTTAGAACACACTCCTTAGGAGAATGTCACCCAGACCTATGCTGGTCTCTTTCAGGTGGCTGGGATGGTAGGGGAGGGTCAAGCCTCTGAACTCTCCATCTGAATGGTTGTTTCACCCGTGCCAGTCCCATCCCTGCTGCTTATACATCAGTATTCAACATGGGTCTTGAAATTCACCATCATATATACTAACACTGGTCTTCAGCAGAGACTGCTCATACTTATGTAACCAAATTGAAACCACCGATGCACAAGAGGGAGGTATCAACGGACTCAGGACAGTGCCTAGGTTCGCAGAAGGACAAGAAACGTTCAGGGGGCGGGGAGAGATTGTAAAGGAACATAACTGTCTTCCACTTTTATATTTAGTTTGGTTTTAGGATAGTATGGGGTTTAATTTGTTGTGTGTAGGTGTGCTAGTCAGTTTCAGCCAAAAGGGTAATAGGTGGGGCAAAGGGGTGAAGCTATCCATTCTGCTGCAGTCTGGAGGCATTACCCCCTTTGAGACAGCCAGAGACTCAAATTTAAACATGCAGAAGTAAATGCATGTGGAAATTTCATAGGGGATGGATGGCCCTGCAGTGCTTTTCACAGGGAAGTGAGCCCCTTGCAGCCTGGCAAGCAGCGTCCAGGAGGCCGGACAAGGGGGAGTCCATTGGACTCCATGTCCTTCTCAGACTCCTGCACCATCCCTACTAAGGGGTTATGTCAAATGTGTTATGGAAAAGTTGCGTTTTGAGGAAGGAGTTCATAGAATCATTGAATCACAGAATAGTAGGGTTGGAAGGGGCCTATAAGACCATTGAGTCCAACCCCCTGCTCAATGCAGGAATCCAAGTCAAAGCATCCCTGACAGATGGCTGTCCAGCCTCATCCTGAATACCTCCAGTGTGGGAGAGCCATTGGTTCCATTCTCGTATTGCTCTAAAAGTCAGGACGTTTCTCCTGATGTTCAGCCAGAATATGGCTTCCTGTAACTTGAGCCCATTATTCTGTGTCCTGCACTCTGGGATGATCGAGAAGAGATCCTGGCCTTCCTCCCTGTGACAACCTTTCAAGTACTTGAAGAGCGCTTTCGTGTCTCCCCTCAGTCTTCTCTTCTCAAGGCTAAACTAGCCCAGTTCTGTCAGTCTCTCTTCATAGGGCTTTGTTTTCAGTCCCCTGATCATTTCGTTGCCCTCCTCTGAACTAGGGATGTACGAAAGTCACTTACCTTTCCGCGGATTATGTTTATGGGGGGGGAGGCGTTCCATCCCTCCCCCTGGAATCCTCGATGGGGGGGAGGCGATCCGTTCCTCCTCCCCGGAATCCTCGAATGGCCAGCTGTGCTCCGCAGCGGCTCCGCGGAGCAGCTGGCCAGGCCCAGGCCAGAGCCGTCTGCAGCCGGATTTCCGGCCACGGAGCGCTCTGGGTAAAAAAACAAAACAAAAGCGCGTACGCATGGCGGCGGCTATGGCCACCGCCATTTGCGTTCCTTATTTTTGGCCGTCTTAGTCTACGCAAATATTTACATAGACTATTATGGCGAAAATAAAGGGGAACGCAAATAGCACCCGCTACGCTATTTGCATTCCCCTTTATTTTCGCCGTAATAGTCTACGTAAATATTTGCGTAGACTAAGACGGCCAAAAATAAGAAACGCAAATGGCGGCGGCCGTAGCCGCCGCCATTTGCGTACTTTTTTTTTTAACCCAGCCATGATAGGCTACGTAAATCTTTATGTAGCCTATCATGTCTCTGTAAAAAAAGAAAAAAACCCCTCAAGGTTGCAAATGGCGGCGGCGGCAGCCGGTCGGAAGACCAGCCGCCGCAGCTGCTGCCGCCGCTGCCCGGAACATCTGCCCCAGGCAAGTCTCATCCTGGGGGGGATCCGCAGGGTGGTGGGGGGGTGGCAGGCCGTTCAGCCACAGATTTCAGGGAGCCGAATGCACTGGCATTCGGCCTCACCGAGATCCGTGGTGGAATTCTCTGACATCCCTACTCTGAACCATCTCCAGTTTGTCTGCATCCTTCTTCAAGTGTGGTGCCCAGAATTCGACACAGTACTCAAGATGAGGCCTAACACTGAGTAGAGGGGAACTAGTACTTCACAGGATTTGGAAGCTATACTTCTATTAATGCAGCCCCAAATAGCATTTGCCTTTTTTGCAGCCACATAACTTTGTTGGCTCATATTCACCTTGTGATTTACAACAATTCCAAGAACCTTCTCGCTTGTAATATTGTTAAGCCACATATTCCCTGTCTTGTAACTGTGCCTTTGGTTTCTTTTTCCTAGGTGCAGAACTTGGCATTTATCCCTATTAAATGTCATTCTGTTGTTTTCCGCCCAGCGCTCCAGCTTATCAAGATCACTTTGAATTCTGTTTCTGTCTTCCAGGGTATTAGCTATCCCGCCCAGTTTTGTGTCATCTGTAAATCTGATCAGCATTCCCTGCAGCTCCTCCTCCAAGTCATTACTAAAAATGTTGAAGAGCACTGGGCCTGGGACTGAGCCCTGCGGTACCCTGCTCGTTATCTCTCCCCAGTTTGGGAAGATCCCACTGATGAGCACTCTTTGAGTCCGATTCATTTTGGTGTTCTGAAGTGCAGCTTGAAGACCTGAGGACAAGATGGTAGAATGGATGGGTTGTCTGAGGTGGGCATGGAAGAATCTGCCAATGTCAGATTCTTGTGTTCTCATATTTTCTTATTTTCCCAATCTGAAGTTTGGTTCATCCGGAACTTTGAGAATTTTAAAACAACAAAAACAGCACACATTTGCATGAAAATGCGTATGCATTTATGTGCATTTCTCCTGATCCATGCATTGTTGTTACACAATTTGGCTGTACATTTTTTGCAAGCAGTTTTCCTAATATAATGTATTTTGAATATTATTTTCATAAATATATGCATTTTTGTGTGCAGCTTCTCCTAATATATACATTTTTGTACACCTTCCTTTGATTAGAGAATGCCATTGCAAAATTTGGAGAAGAGTGAATTTCAAAAGCTAACTGAGTTTCTGTCTGGAAATTTGGTTCAAAAGGGCAAAATTTGGCAATTTCACATTAAAATGCACACTTAAAGAAATTCTCCCCCATCCCTAGTTAGAAGGAGCAGGAGATATTTGGATGGCAAACTGTGGTGGTGTCAAAGGAGCTAAATGGGAGACATGCACTGGAATATAAGAGTGAAGGGATAACTGGGGATAGGGCAAGGGGAAAGAGTACTTTGAAGGTAAGGATGAATGGTTTTCACTGGATCTAGAAACAGATGGGAGATTGGAGGCATCATGTGGTCAGAGTAGGGATGTTGGAGAAATCCACAAGAGAACCAAATCAGTTTGTATTTTCATGAACCCAACCTGCAGATTCCGCAGCAGACTGACTTTTCTCCTGTCAGGCAGATTCCACAGTCATGTGGCCTGATTTTCTAACTTTCCTGAGTTTTGTGCACAAATGTACAAAATTTAAAAACAACAACAAAAAGCCCAGCCAAAAATGTGTATTTCCCCCTTAGGCTAAAGAGTGAGAATGCACAATTGCAGGGGGGGGGGATTGATGCATTTTCACATGTGCAAATTTGTGAAGTTGCGCATTCGTGCACATGTGTTTTTGTGCAAATTGGGAGGGGGTCCAATGGATGGATGACAGAATGAAAGGCCCCTGACAATCTGTGAACTACAGATGAGATGGATTGTATACCATCTGTACATCCCTAGGTCAGAGTGATGGAAAATAAGAATCATTTTGATACAGAGATCTGGATAGAGTTGAAGTAAGACAGCAGAAGGTTGTGGTCATCAAGGCAAGAGATGACCAGGCCATGAACTAGTTTCACAAAGAGGCCAAAAAGGAAGGTTTATATATCTGCAATATCATAAAAGAAGAAATGTCGTGGCTTGGCAACAAACTGGCTACAGAAGGAAAGGAGAGAGAGGCTTCAAAGATAAAGCAAAAGCATGAAACCTGTTCAAAAAAGAACTCCTACTTTTCTTGTTGAATGTGGGATACCTTAATATCCCATTTCACAGCCCTGTTGTCTTGTTTTCTTTCTAGCTGTGCACCTTGCCATTACTACCCAGGCCACTGGGCTGTTTATCTTAGCTTACTTTCAGCTTACTGCTTAGCCAGTAGATCAGGTTGCAGCTAAGCTGGGGGTCAGAAGCAGTTCCCTTGTATGATAAAGATAGTGAGACTTTCTTCCCCCCTCTTTGATTCAGCTGATAAGATGTAATTCTCTCTGTTGGAGATTACTGGAGTCGATCCAGGATGGAGTGAGGTCTTGAAAAATAACACGGCAACCAAAGGCTCTTCTTAATATCACTGCTGTGTTACTGGGGTGAGCAGGGGAATAGCTGTGAGCTTTCGGTGGCGTGCCATTTAATCAACTGGTGCTGGTGACCATGAAATGCCCTCGCTAGTGTTGGGAATATTTGCCAACAGAAATCCTAGCCAATATGTATGTCAAAATACTCCCAGTGTACCTCTATTTGCTGCCTGCTGTGAAAAATGCCACATGCAATATAAGGGGGGAGGGTTAAAAAAAATGGGGAGACTGCTTCTATTTTTGCAACTTATGTCTGAAGTGGAAATATATCCCCAGGGATGTTCAGAGAGGGGAGAAAAACTTTCTTAATTGTCTCTCCCCTGGGTTCCTGGTCCATTCCTCAAAGCAAAGGATTTATCGGGCTATAAATAAGGTGACTCTGAAAGTCATATGTTTCAGTGCTAATCTGGAAAGGAAAAGAAAAGAAAAGAAAAGAAAAGAAAAGAAAGAGGGTGAAAATAACCTTGCTTCATCAATGAGAGATTCAAGAAACCATTTGGATTTTCTCCCCTCTGGATATACTGGATATCTCTATGTTTTAAACATTTTTCTGACCTTCTTACTTTCAGGAGCTGGTGTAGAGTAATAGCTAAGCCAGTGAGCTGAAAGCTGGGAAGCCACCCATTCAAATCAAGCATGACATGATTCAAGGCCAATTCAATTGTGCAGCAATCGCAAGTGATACAGTCCTTCTTAGACTATGCCACTTCAGAAAGTAGATTGGGGGCAGTGGCATGCTGTATGTTTCCCCACGTCAAAGCAAACAAACACTCCTGTAGATGGAAAGCTAGTACAACAGGGAGATGGATTTTAGTGTTTTATACAGACATTTATGCTGTCTGTATAAAGCAAGGTTTTTACATTATGTAACGTTCATTGTCTATTTGTTTACAACTTTTTATGCCATTCATATAATAATTAAAAAAACGATAGAAGTGTAAATATGAAATGACAGCAAGCTCGGTAATGGCCAGGTGAGTCTCCATGGGAAAGGTATTCCACAGCTGGGCACCAACACTGAAAGGGCCCACTTTTCTGTAGTAACCCATGACACTTCACTCAGTGGGGCCTCTTGGATTAGTATTTACATGAGCATAGAAAACTGCCTAATATTGAGTCAGACCATAGTTCAACCCAGCCCAGTGCTTCAACTGTTTGTGGTTCTTTAGAAACTTGGGCAGAAGCCTTCCAACCACCACTAACATAAGAACATAAGAAAAGCCCTGATGCTGGATCAGACCAGAACTCCATCTAGTCCAGCATTCTGTTCACACAGTGGCCAACCAGCTGTTGATCAGGAATCCACAAGCGGGGCATGAGTGCAACAGCACCCTCCCCCCCATCTTCCCCAGCTATTGGTTCCGTAGCCTTACTGCCTCTGGTAGTGGAGGTAGCACATAGCCCTCAAGACTAGTAGCCATTGATAGCCTTCTCCTCCAGAATTTGTCTAACCCCCTTTTAAAGCCATCCAAATTGGTGTCCATCACTACATCCTGTGGTAGCAAATTCCATAGTTGAACTCTGCTCTGTGTGAAGAAGCCCTTCCTTTGATCTGTCCTGAATCTCTCACCAATCATCTTCATAGGATGACCCCATCAGATTCTAGTAGTATGAGAGAGGGAGAACAATGCCTCACTATCCACATTCTCCATACCATGCATCATTCTGTAAACCTGGAGATGGTAGCAATTGAATCTGGGCCC
Organism: Heloderma suspectum; assembly: GCF_057233095.1. Classification (NCBI taxonomy): domain Eukaryota; kingdom Metazoa; phylum Chordata; class Lepidosauria; order Squamata; family Helodermatidae; genus Heloderma; species Heloderma suspectum. Next base: position 27,056,549 of record NC_139469.1, read on the forward strand.
TTCATTCTGGTGGTAAAGTCAGTGTTCTACCACCTAACTGTAGCCCTGTCTAGCTTCCTTATGATCTGTGGATCATCATTTCTAGAAGAAGAGGGGGAAATGATGGCGTTGCATGGGTACTTATTTTCCACCCTGTTGCTCAGAATTCCCCATCCTGCTCACCAGGCTGTGGATGGTTGTACAAAAGGTGTACAAAAAACTGATGCATGGTGTGGATAATGTGGATAGAGAGACATTTTTCTCCTTCTCTCATACTACTAGAACCAATGGGGTCACCCCATGAAGCTGATTGTTAGGAGATTCAGGACAGATAGAAGGAAGTTCTTCTTCACACAGCACATAGTTAAACTATGGGATTTGGTACCACAAGACAGCCACCAATTTGGATGGCTTTAAAAGGGGGTTAGATAAATTCCCAGAGGAGAGGCCCATCAGTGGCTACTAGTCCTGATGGCTGTGTGCTGCCTCCAGTATCAGAGGCAGCGTGCCTGTGTGCACCAGTTGCTGGAGAGCATGGGTGGGAAGGTGCTGTTGTGCTTGTGTCCTGCTTGTGGCTTTCCAGTCGACAGCTGGTTGGCCACTGTGTGAACAGCATGCTGGACTAGGTGGACCCTTGTTGTGATCCAGCAGGGCTCTTCTTATGTTCTTATGGTTTTATCCCACACCCATATCTCCAATTTAGACCTGAGCCCACTAGGTGTTTCTTACTTGGGGCTCCACTCCAGCCATCCCCTGTGACTCTCCTCCTTTGTGTTGCATAACCAGCATGAAGCCCTGCAAGAACTTTTTGACTCCAGACCCGTTTCAGTATCATTAATGGCACAGTCACTGTGGACAGCTCCTAATCCTCAAGTGTAGAACTCAGAATTAGACATATTCCTTGCACATTCCAGCTACAGCTGAGAGCTCCCTGGGTTCTTAAGTGGAGATCAGCTCTGTTCCATTCCATGCAAAGGAAAGCATAGCCTGCTCTCCCTCTGGGTCTCTGTGTTGCATCTCACTAGTTCTGGCCAATCTGGGCTTCTCTTACTCCTCCTGCCAGTTCTCTGACCTCTCCTTCCCATGATAGCTTCTCTCTGTGTTGGAGTCATGTTCTTAGAAGCATCAGTACATACTGTAGATCAGGGATGGGCAACTTTGGGAGGTCCAGGGGCCAATTTCCACCCCTATGGACTCCCCTCTCTGCAGGGTACACTCCTTCTGCCACCACTACTGCTGAATTCAGCAGCATGACAGCAAAAAAGAAAGGAGAAGAAGGTAGTTTACCCTCAAGAAAAAATTGACTTTCCATGTAGGATACTCCATCCCCTAGCTCTACTGTGGTTTTTTTTTTTCTTTCTTTCTGGTAAGCCAAAGGGCTGACCAACACAAAATAAATGTGAGTGGCCAGTCTGATTGACTGACCTCAATTTCACGGCAATTTCAACTGACTCATAATCAAGAGTGTATCAGTCAGATTCTCCAGTTGTCTCTTCTGCTTTCCATAGATCAGCCCCGAGGCTTACCAGAAATGGTTTAGTGTCTGCAGGTAGTATATTAATGACTTTAACATGGACACACAAGGGCAGTACTTCCTTCAGCCATGGGATGAAAAATAGCTATCCATTCAAGGCCCGTCAGATTTTCCAAAATGTGAAGCTTGGGCCACTGGTTGCTCAAATTGCTTTCTGGTACCCAAATATAATTCTATTTCTACCCCTCTCTCCTCTTTGTGCCTTCCTCTTGGGCTATTGAACAAGCATCAAATTCCTGCCAAGCACATCCATCTAAAGTACAGAAGCTAAAGGTGAAAGCCAATGGTAGAAGGTCACTGGCAGAAGGTTGCTATACTTCAGTGCTTTTTTCTCAAGGTTGGAGGGCATTTGATTATTTAATGTACACTCTGCTGTCTTAATAGAAAATGAATGGTGTGTACAGAATGTTTACAGATGTCCTGGCAAGGCAAGATAAGGTTGGTGGAGGTGTCTGAGTTGCCAATAAGAAGAATCGGTTAGTTTAAAATCCTCTTAGAAATTGGTGTGTGTGTGTGTGTGTGTGTGTGTGTGTGTGGTGGGAGATCTCTGTTGCTAGAAGCCTTTTTGACTTAGACTGGATATCCTCAGAGGGAGGGTGATCTAACTGGATTCTGGTGACCTTTAGCAAATGCATAGGTATATTCAAAGCTACAGACTACAGTGAAAATGAAAGTGGGTTAGCTGGAGCTGAAAGGTGATTTTCTTCAGGAGTTAATGAAAAGAAAAGAATGTGAAATGATTGCCGAGGAGGATAGTCAGGGCTGGAGAACATTATAGTCATACATTACCCTGGTCCCCAAGAGGGAAAGAAGGAAGCAAGACTGATAAAAGGCTTGCAGGAAAGGTGAGCAGAAATGGTAAGCTTCATGCCCATCAGAGGCTAACTGCATAGACAAAGAAAGGGTAGGAAGGAACCCATCCAGATGGGAGCAAGGATAAGAGCTAGCAAAGTTACTTGGGACCAGAAAAGTAACTGAATGTAGCAGGATTCAAGTCTTCCCTCCACTGCTGCTCATGGCCTTCAAACCAGAGTGTTCCTTTATATCAGTGTTACGTAAAGTGAAACAAACAAATAATCATTGAACAAACAAATAATCATTGAACAAACAAATAATCACTGGGTTCTAGTATTATGAGAGAGGGGGAAAAATGTTTCCCTATCCACATCCTCCACACCATCCATAATTTTGTAGATTTCTATCATGTCTCCCCTTACCTTCCTTTTTTCCAAGCCAAACAAGCCCAGCTGTTGTAACCTTCTCTCATAGGGGAGTTGCTCCCCCTTGATTATTTTAGTTGCCCCTTTCTGCACTTTTTCCAGCTCTACAATATTTTTTTTAAATAGTGTAGAGCTGGTAACATCCTGTTTTAGATACACATCTTTTCTTTTCAGGCATATTTTCCCAAATATATCCACATCAATTTTGCAAATCTTTGAAATGTACACATCCTTCTCTGATTGATTAAATCTGCTTGTGCACATTTTTCAAAAGTACCCATTTTTCTTGTGCATTTTTCAAATGTACTTATGCTGTTGTATGCATTTTGGGGGTCCAAAAATCACATTGGAAGTTCAGAAATGTATGGACTTCAACTGCAAATTGTGTTTGAGTCGATGTTCAGATGAGGAGGGTGTGAGCTGAGTAAATCTTGATAAAAAATGAATAGATACATATTTTTCATACATTCCCAACAATGGTGGTCTAGGTGTGAAGGCAGCCATGCCTCTGAATTTGAACACTGTGATGAAACAAGAGAAGATGGGGAGTCTCAAAAACAAGATATGCCTTGGCGAACTGACCTAGGACCATTATCTCCAGGCATGAGTTTAATATATAATCTACCAGCATAAGGGACATATTTATTTTTCTCCTATCTTCTATCATTAGGAAAAGATTAGACCAAATGAGTCACACTAGGCTACAATATATATGCAAATGGTTTTCTTTCTCCCAGCAAGCATCTATATATGACACATGATTTTTGATTATTTATAAGCCATCAAAGATCTTGCACAAATGCACTTGGCAGATAAAGTGTTTATAGTGAGTTACATCCATTGCCAACACCATGCCAAATGCTGTCCAGAATAAATGAAGAGTTTGATTAAATATGTCTAGAATAATGCTCTCAAAGCCCTGAGCATCCAAAATGTAGAAAACAAATATGTTAGTGTAGCAAGAGAGTGAAAAGTTAAACTACCAGGCCTTGCAACAGTCTCTGGGTAGAAGCTGTTCAGTTCCACAAAGCAACAAACATTTTGCCCATTCTTAAGCATATTTGCTCCGAAATATGTCACACTGAATTCAACGAGTCTTATTCCCAATTAAAAACACAATCCTATGCCGTCTACTCAGAAGTATGCTCCATTGAGTTCAATGGGCTTACTTCCAGGGAAGCATGCTTAGAACTGCAGCATTTGTGAGTGCCACAACAACTTGCAAATGTGAAGTAGAAATGCAAGGAACAGGCATGGGGTAGAGGTCTCAGGCTTCAATCCTATATGTACTTACTTGGGATTATGTTCTGACTTCTGGGTAGACATGTACGGGATTGCACTGTCAGGGCATGAACCCCATTCACATAAATTTCTCCTATGAGTGATCTGGCAATTTAGTAGCTTGCCACCAAAATCAGGAATCACTTACTGTTTAGTTCAATATATTATGATTCTGTCATTTCTAAATCCTGATCTGAATTTCTAGTGGACAGTCTGAGAGCCACCCTGCGTTCCACTTCATCTATTCAGGTGTCACACTTACATAACCTCTTGTTTCTCCTCCTTATGCTATCTACACATCCAGAATATATGAAAGCTATCAGATAAAACCAAAGATTTGTCATGTTCCTTCGTCCTGCCCCTTCGCAATCAACACACTCTAGGAAACAAGGCTCCAGGCTCACTACTTATAGAATAGAATCATAGAATAGTAGGGTTGGAAGGGGCCTACAAGGCCATCGAGTCCAACCCCCTCCTCAATGCAGGAATCCAAGTCAGAACATCCCTGACAGATGGCTGTCCAGCCTCGTCTTGTATGTCTCCAGGGTGGGAGAGCCCACCGCCTCCCTAGGTCATTGGTTCCATTGTCGTATTGCTCTAACAGTCAGGAAGTTTTTTCTGATGTTCAGCCGGAATCTGGCTTCCTGTAACTTGAGCCCATTATTCCGTGTCCTGCACTCTGGGATGATCAAGAAGAGATCCTGGCCTTCTTCTCTGTGACAACCTTTAAACTTTGTTATTTAATGACTAGATGCTTTATAAATGCAGATTCTAGGAAACATGCAGACTACAATGAAACAGCTAATCCACACATCTATGAATAGCAGTAGAGGAGATGAAGTGGAAGTTAGAGAAGTTGCCAGCAGTCTGAGCAAGAACTTCTTGGCCAGACTAGCTTTGCAGGGATGCTCCTCCCTTAGGGTGGCTCCCTCCTACATTGGCTCCCACGAGTGGCCGATCTGGCAAAGCATCTTAGCTCTGCCCCTAACTTTTCCCGCTTTGCTCTGTGATGGACCCTAGCATCCCTCAAGTCATGTCCCATGCTCTCCTTGTCCTCCAAACCCTGGGTTCTCATGGTGGAGGAATAGGGAGAGGGGGCATCTAGGCTGGGCCATCTGTGTGTCAAGGTCTTGGGAAGAAAGTCTTCCCTGCCTTATGTTAGAGCCTCACAACTATCCCTGCCTTATGTTAGAGCCTCACAGCTGTCCCTGCCTTATGTTAGAGCCTCACAACTATTCCTGCCTTATGTTAGAGCCTCACAGCTATCCCTGCCTTACATTAGAGTGTGTCTGCCCCAGATCTGGGCCGAAGGGAGTATGATTACTACCTTCTCCCCATCTGGGCATACCTCCTTCAGGTGTTGTGAGAGGCCTTCCTGAGTTCACCCCCACCCCCAGGCCTCACAACGCTGGGGCTATGAGTCAGGTCAGCCCAAAACAGGTTCCTTTCCCCTCTCCCAAGTCACAGAGCCCTGAATGGAAAAGTCTCAGGAAATCTCCATCACCTTCAATTGAGTGCCTGTGACCCTGGCTGTGTTACTTCCTTCCACAGCTCTGCCATTGTGACCAACTAACTTACCTATTTACTTAGAGATCTGACTTGCTATGTGCCCCATATGAACAGTGTAGAGCAGGTGAAAAAGACAGAGAGAGAGAGACCCATCTCCCAATGCCAATTTGGGAAAATAAGTCATACTCAGTCTTTCCATGACCAGCTATTCCAACACTGCAACCCAAAAAGGTGGGTGAGTGGGTGGACAGTGCTTTTGCTTGCAAACAGGGCCAGCTAGGGGTGTTGCAGGATTAAATAGCCCATTGAAGTTCTCCCCCACCCCAGCTAGCATCGGACTTAGTATGCACTCACACACAAATGCTCCACCACATGCCATGCCCCCACCCAGAGCTAGATGGAATGTTGCCCCCACCTGAACCTGTCTGGGCCAGATGGAAGTAGCAAATTTCTTTTTGGCCATGCTCATAATATACATCATAGGCTGTAGTTCATATAATTTAGGATGATTGACTTGCACCACATTTGCTGTTGGTCACACCCACACGGCTGCATGTACAATCCAACATGTGCAATGTGCAACAATGGTTCAAATCTCCAGTGTACTCCTTAGATCATTATATGTGTTTTTGAATGGTTTCTATGATACATACTTAAGCCAATTGACAATGGTAATATCCATGCAATGTGTTTATTTCGATCTTAATTCCAAAAATAGAATATCTACTTTGGAGGAGAAGAACGCCAAATATAAAGTGCCCACAATCAGAAAGTTGCAAATATCTAGGTGGAAATGAAGGGATAGGAAGATCTGGCACATTTCTATTCAGTTGTGTAAGAATCCTGTATTTGTTTTTTTTTGGGGGGGGCACTAATTTTTCAGAAGCAAACTAAATTTACTGAAGTTTTAGCATCTCCCAGTAAAGCAGCCAAGAAATGGCTCCATATCCCACCTAGAAACTATGTTGGCCATCTGTTGTCATCCAGCTGCCGCACACAACTTCTGACATTTGAATATGTGAGGGGGGAAAATGCAGATTGGCAAAGAGGTTTTTACTGGAAAGGTTGCTTCTCTACAGGCTTGATCTCCAGTGGTTGTGGGTGGGTAGGGAGAAATGTCTGCGACATCACAGTGTGCTCTCGAATAAATAATCAGAAGAGTTAGCTTCTACACGGCACATGGCATAACAGAACTCAAGCATCTCTTGGACTCTGCTTGTCAAGCTGGTGCACTGCATCAAGTCCAGTGACCAAAAATGCCTGTCCTTATGGAAGTGGCTCAAATAGGGTGGTGGGGGGGGGGAGAGGGCATTTCTGTGCATATGTTTCAAAAGTATGCACCTTTGACTAAAGTGTGAATATGCATATTTGTTGACAAATGCGTATTTCAAAGTGCACATTTTTCTTCAAATAAATATGCATTTTTGAATGTGATCACAAGTTCAGAAATCTACAAACATCCCCCCACCACCACCCTGCAAAGAAAGCACTCCCATTCCTATGATACTCTAGTGTAGATGCTATTGTTGGTGTTTTGCCAATGGGCGGGAGGGAAGCCTTATTCAAGCTTTGCTATACTTTCTTACCTTAACATGTGATCTGTATAGTCCCACCCCCAATGCCCTGCATGGCATGTCTCCCTGTATAGGTATTGGCACATACAGTGTAGACATCTCTAAAGGGAAGGCCTCTATGCATGTAAACCTTTGCAGAAGACTATTCATCATACACAGACACCTGTGGTGGAAGTGATGTGCTATGCACACCTTTGGAGGAGCTGCACAACATGGCTCCACTCCCTTGGTCAGAGTGGGTGTGGCAACACATGGATGGGACTATTTGTGTGTGTGTGTGTGTGTGTGAGAGACAGAGAGAGAGACAGAGAGAGACAGAGAGAGAGAAAGAGAGAGAGAGAGAGAGAGAGAGAGAGAAACAGGATAGAATTTAAACAGAGAAGTTGTTTTCCCTTAACAGATCTATGAATTGTTTGTGTCTTTTCAAAAGCAGGTCTAAAGCTGCAATGCTATGCACACTTATATAGTAATAAGTCCTGCTGGAATCAAAGGGCCTTCCTTCCAAATGAATAAGCAGAAGTTTGCACTGGAAAAGCCAGGGACATAAGCTAGGCTTTATGTGTTGCCCTACGCTCCCCTTAACCAGGGATATCACCGGGACTTGCTTTTTCACATCGTCAACCTTTCAAGACCTTCTGCTCAGAAAGCCCTGCATCTGTGTTTTAGACATAATCTGAGGGCCCAAGAAAAAAGGCGTCCTCCTCACTGCATTTTCATGAGATTTGTATCCTGTTTATCCATCACTCTCTGTGTTGCAGTAAATCAAGGAAGGAATCGTGCTAAGAGCTTGTTCTCCTCAGGCTCCGAATCCCTGCTGTTTCAAACTGCCGGTGTCTTATTGACTCACTGAAATTGCTCTGTACTGGGACTGCATTGGTAATATGAGGCATTTTGCAACTCTACACAGTGCAAACAATGAAATACACCAATGATGGCTGAGCCCAATGTTGTTGCTGAGCAGGAGAGAGAAAGGAAGAGAGAATGAGAGTGAGCAATTCAATTCCAGTCTCTAAATTTTCCAACTACTGTAGATGAAGTTTGGGTGTCCCTCTCCTCCCCACTCTCTGCCATTCGGTATCTGAAGTACATAAAAAATAATGCATTAGAAATCAAAGGATCAAGGTTGATTTACTTTAAAAACAGGGAGTCTGGGAGCTATTGTGGGATTGCTTGCATTGCAAATGGAGGGACTGTGAAAATGAAATTCTTGATTCAAGCATTTATCACCATCAGCTAGCGGGACTGGAGGTGGGGGTGAGCGTACAGACCCACAGCCATATACATCCTTCAGTGAATGGAAACAGACCAGGAGATGAATTTAGCTTTTGCAGAAAGTAATTACAAAGAAGATGATAGTCAATACAATATGCTCTCTTAGGAGGTTGGTCACTCTCCCCTCCCCCTCATCATATTTTCTGCCTGGAGATCAGAAAACCCATTCTTTAAAACATTGCTATTGTGAAGAAGAATGGACTAAATTGTTTTGGTTTCACTGGTTACATGAAACCAATGCTTGTTCCTAAGCCAGAGATAAACAGTCTCAAATCCTGATCAACATTTCTAGCAGTGTTTAGAAAAAGTCTCCCTTTTTGGATCATTTCCCAGCAATCCTTGAAAAAATGTCCTGACCATTTCATTTTCATTACCCTCTCTTTCTCACTCTCCATTGACTCCATGTGCATGCCTGCATGGTGCCAGGTATCATATAATCAAGTCTGATTAGCTTCGTTTAATCGTGAGATCACCTATTCACTGCAGGAACCCTGATGGTTTGGGATGTGATCATGTGACTAAGCTAGTAAATAGTGAGAAGCAGCACAGCAGCCATATAAAATGCAGAAATGTGGAAACAACTGGGGTGGGGGGGGGATGGCACCAGACAGGGTAGGAAAAAAAAGTGGATACTTGTACAATCCAAGAACTTTAGGGAAATATTTCTACCATATCAAAATTGGCATTTCGACCTGAACATTAAAAATAAAAGAAAAATTAAGCATTCAGTGAAACCCTTTCTCAATATGCATCCAAAATATTGTGTGGGGTGGAAGAGAGTGGTGGCTGGTTAGCATATGCATATACATTATGTGATTGCTCAATGCTTGATAATTTTCTTAGATGAATATATGAACTGTCTCCATGCCAAGCAGTATGTTTTGAGTTGATGTCAGCTGATATGATAACTTTAGCTGTCCTGATTCATAGCTCATTCACAGATGCAAGTCAGAGACAAACATCTTGGCAGTATGAGAAGTTAGACAATGGAACCAATTATCCAGAGGGGCTGTCCTTCACTGGAGGTCTTCAAGCATAGGTGAGATAGCCATCGGTTGTGTTTGCTCTGGCTCTATTTCCAGCACTGATCAGGGAGGGGGTGGAGTAGATGGCCTACAACGCTTTGTCAAAATCTGTGATTCTATGACTCTTATCACTTCAGTGCTTTTCCAGCTTTCTGAAAAAACATAGTAAATTCTTCCCACTGCTTAACAGGATGATGCAGACATCAAGCCTTTCAAATGATGCAGGGTTGCTACCCAAATTTTGCTTTAAGTCAATTATCATACACATTTTGGGATTTCCCCTCAAATGAAACTTCCAAAGGATTCTGAGGGAAGTGGGGATTGTTTTGATGGAACTGGCAAAATATCTCAAGGATGAAATGTGAAATCTGAAGCAAATTTGGAGAAATTCCTTATGAAATTTTGAGGAAGTCCAAAAGAGAGTTGATAAGGTGGAGACATTCTCCAGGGAGTTCACACATTCTTAGTTATGTCTAACCAATTTCTATTTGGTACATATTCACTTATACTCACCCATTAAGAAAGGCTAAGAGAACAAGTAGTAAATGTGTTGTTTGTTAATACTTAAATGTATTGTGGAACACACACACACACACACACACACACTTAAATGGCTAAAGCCTAGTGAATGTCTTTTTAAGTGTGCAAGGAACTGTCCATGTATTTTCACTGTGGTTTTGCAAGTCGGTGGATATCACTTTCCCTGGCTCACCTGCCAATAGAAATCTATCATATAACTAGCTGTCAAGAACCCCACTTTCATTTTGTGTTCTAAGTGTCTGTAAGCCTTCATTTGGCCAGGCTGAAGTTTCACATAGTGATAAAACCACCTGTGTGTGTTATCACAGGAAGGATGCATCTTAGCTCCAAGGTCAGAACAAGAACCAATTAATTGGGCTGAGTGATCTCAGCTGTGTTTCTGTGAGAATTCTTACCCCTGCCCTGGCAGGGGCCTGGGAACACTGTTCCAGCCAGCCTGTGATTGGCTAACCAGTATCCTCCTGGAGTTGTCAGAGGCTTGAGCATAAAAAGAGGGGGGCTGAAGCCACCCTTCGTCTTTCATCTTGCCTTTGGTTTGTGACTTTGAGCATCATTTCCCAGGGCCCTGTCCTATTGAAGACCCTTGCCTACATATGTTGAGGCAGGTGTAGATAACTTTTTTATTATTTATTTTCCCCCCCTGAAATATTGTTTCCAAATGTTACTTGGGGATGTCACAAGAGTCAGTGGGGGGTAGTCCAATGGACTCCCCCTCTATCACCCTCCCAGACCCTGCTCATCAAACTGTGGGACACTTGCAGAGCCACTAGGTCAGCACTCTGCCTCTTGGTGAGTGTTTGGCAGCTGCCCCATCCTGTAATTCATGCTTGTAATGTTGCTTAAATGGGCCCTTTATGGCTGCAAATTACACAACATTACCTACCCAGAAGTGCCTGAGCTGCCATTATTCCACACAATGGCTAGGAGGACGGGTGGCCCCACAGCTTCATCAGGCACTCACCGGGCTGTGATTAAGCTCATGTGGTGCCGTGAGGAGGGGTGGGTAGTGGCAGAGGCTCGGCGAGCACCTGACTAAGCTGGGTGCAGGTGAGTCCATCCATCCATCCTTAATGTTGCTCTGGTTCTTATATGGTGTTTACTCCATTATCCGTTCTTTCCTTGTTAACCCCATCCTCAAGAGTTGTGTGTGCTTCCTTCCAGGGAAGGCTTGGTACTAAATGCAGAGCCTTCTGCTTCGTTAGTTGCTACTGTTTAACATTTCAGGATGGAGGTAGTTTGAACCCCTATTTCCTCAAGGGTGTCCTGCAAGGCCTGAGAGACAGGCTGAGGTGGATGTAAAGGGTGGTGGGCAGCCTCCTTATGCTGAGAGCTTGGGCAAACCCCTTTCTCCCTTCAAACTAGCTAATGGTTATTCCTCCAATCAGCTCCTAATCTGCAACCCATTTCCTATTCTGAATCACTTCCTCAGTTTAACATGATGAACAAAGAATACCACCTATATAATTTCATTAAAAGGAGGGGGAAATGCATAATACATGTACTCTCTCATTGGATTTGCCCACAAGCTCACCTTTTTAAAGAGTTGGGATTGTTTTATGACCATGGATGGTTTGTGTTTTTATGAATGGCTAATCCAGTTAATGGGTTAATTTTGCTCTGAAATCTGTAACATGAAAATTATCACCTGTTGTGCAGCAGTTGTCACACGACACAATTTCCCTTTCCTATCCCCTCCATTTCCTTTCAAATGCCACTATTTATTGAGAGCAAGCACAGTTTCTTTCAAAAAGATAACACTGAGGAAATTCAAGCTGCAATCCCACACCTCTTTACCTAGGAGGAAGCTTCGTTGAACTCAATGAGACTTACCTTTGCAGATTAGCCCTGCATTCTTCCTCACATCCTTTTCTGCCAGCTTCATTGCTCTCCATGTGTTGGAGGGGAGCTTTTGGAGCAGGGTGCCTCTTTGACTTGTGTGGGCTCCACACAGTTTTGAGCCCTGTATAGGGATGACAGTGAAAATCTGCAATGGATTCAAATCAATTTTGATCTCTATGAAATCAACCTGCTAATTTTTCAAGGGAATGGCTTTTTCCAAGCCACTTGGATTCTGCAGATTTGCAGATTGTGGACTTCTAGACTGGTTGTTCACTTTGGGGGGGATTTACACCAATCCACATTAGAGCAGGTGCACAATTGTATACTTGAGCATAGGGATGTCAGAGAAACCTGCAATGGAACCAAATTAATCCAGATTTTCATGAATCTGACCCATAGATTCTGCAGGGGACTGGCTTTCTCCCTGTTGGGCAGATTCTGCAGACTTACAGACCGCTTTTCTAACTTTCCTGAATTTTGCACAAATTTTGTAGCAAAATCTGATTTTTTTTTTTAAACCCGACCAAAAATGTGCATTTCCCCCGAAGGCTAATGTGTGAAAATGCACATTTTGAGGGAATTTGTGCATTTTTGCACATGCACATTTAAAAGCAAATTTGCACAAATTCAGCAACACCCCCCCCCCCAATTTGGTTAATGCACTGATGATGGAACAAAAGGCACCTAACAAGCTGCAAAATACAGATGGAACAGATTTTACACAATCCATACATCCCTACATGAGCAAGTGCACACTTACACTGATGCAGACTTGTGCAAATGCTGATTAGCACAAATACGAATTAGCGCTAATGCAAATCAGTGCAGGTAGAATGAAAATCTGGATAAAAAATCTGATCCTGTCAAGGAGCAGATGGAAGAATGAATAATGCCTTACAGTCTGTGAAACCTCCTCTTGCCCCATCAAGTCAAGTTTCTGAATGGGAGAGATGGGACAATCCAGTGTATTTCCAATTAGTGGGAAGAATCCCACGGTGCATTTATGGCACTGCCAATTCTCTCATGTCCTGCGAATTCCATTGCACAAGCAGCCCCCACTGCTTGGCCATGGTGATTTGGTGCTTCCAGGCAAACTAAAAGAAGATTTAGTTTGGGGGTTGGACTCGATGGCCTTGTAGGCCCCTTCCAACCCTACTATTCTATGATTGATTCTATGATTCTAAGAGGAAATGCTCATTAGTGGAAGGAAGCAAGTCAGAAGAGCTTGCATAAGGGAGCTCTGCTGTCCTGCCTCCTTCCAGAAATTAGCAGTTCTGCTTGTTTCAGGGCTTCCCCTAGGAAGCACAAAGTCTCTCTTGTGTATGTCATGGGTCTCGCTTGGGCAACAGCATTGGCAGGACCCATCACTTGCAGAAGGGAATTGGTGGGGTGGAAAGAAATTGGCAGGGCTTAAGCACACCGCTGGAGTCTGCCCAGTGTCACTTTCACATGTGTTCACCCATGAATCTGTTTCAGCCCATTTATGCATTAATCTGTGCGTTGCCACCCTCCCTCCGGTCTGTCTGCCTCCACTTTGGGACAGCTGTCCTCATCATCCCACAAGCTTCAGTCCCTAAATTCACCAGGTAAAAGAGACACCCAATATGCCTATTTGGTTCCCTTTACCCAGCCAGGAGAAGTACCCAGGAAATATGAACACTATTGGTAGAGCAGAAAGATGAAGAAGGTGGGATTTAAAACCCAACAAATTAAAGTTAATTTAATACAAGAGATGTTAGCTCTTATAATTCATCACTCAGTTCTCAGCCTTACCCTGCCTTCTCTACCCCTTCCAGCTCCTGTTCCTACAACCCCACTATCTAGATGTAGCTTCATCAAACCCTAATGCCCTGTCAAACCCACTAACTGTCTGGTCCTGCCTTTTATAAACTCTGTCTCCACACACACACACACACACACACTGCCCATGTTTCACTCACTCACTACCAAACAATTAACCCTAACTTATCTGGGTTCTGTTTAACACAGCAAACACATCTAAACATTAATATAGACTCCACATGGCAAACATTGTGATTTTATCACAATCTGCATTTTGAAAGGTCTGCACAAAAATCTGCATTTACATATGTACTTCTTGATGTATTTTCTCTCAAAATATTAAATTTAAAACATATTTTGATACACATTTCTAGCTGAGAGCTGTGTTGGAATATTGGGAATTATCAGTTATGAAAGCCACTGCATAGTTAAGTTCAACCTGCACATTACATTGAGAACTGCAGATCAGGGTCAGTTCATATAAGATTTCTTAAAGTTCAAATTCTTTAAGTATCCCTACTGAACAGTCATCAAGGGCAGCCCCATGTAAAAGGCTTTGCAGTTGATTGTAAATTGCTCCCACCATTCCCTTTCAGCTTTTAAGGTCAAGTAAACTTGAGACAGAGCAAAGCCCAGATCAAATGGATCTTGAAACTGCACCTGTTTGAAATGCTTTCTTTTCCAGCCCTATCACATTTTTTTTCTTTTTTACTTGAATAATAATACATGAGACATAACCAATGTAAACTTTTGAACTCTCTCATAAAGGAAAAAAAAATCTGGAATTGTTGCCTTTGTGATTAATACATGGAATGCTCTTGCTGGGAACTAGATAGAAAGCTATGCATCTGTCATCGTATTCCACGATTTAAGCACTTGATTTAGCACTTCAACAAATGGCCAAATGAAATCTGGAGACTGTCCACTTTGACTTGGTACCAAATCTGAGTTGAGACTCGGAAATCGGAGACTTCATGCCTCCGTGGAAGAATAAAATGTGCCCAACTTTTTTTTTCCATAAGTGGATCAAATGTTCAGGTTTAGTAGCCCCTTCTGAGGGAATCAATCCTGTCACATTTCAGATGAGTAGGTGCGGGGATTTTTGTGTAAGGGAAACCTTCACATTTGTTCCTTGTGGGCTTTTCTTCGGAATTTTTTTGTGAACCACCCAAAGAGCTTCAGCTATTGGGCAGTATAGAAATCAATACATACATACATACAAATAAATAAATAAAATGATGAATGGCATAGAGGTGGCCCTAACTAAGAAAATGATGAAGTTTCAGAAGGCAGCAGTAGGTGCCCCAGTGAATGTAGAAGGGGAGTCTTAAAAAAGAAAGAAAGAAAGAAAGAAAGAAGTGTGTGTGTGTGTGTGTGTGATCTCCACCCATTTTTTTTAGGCAATTGGTATGAAAATGATGCACACCATAGAAGTGTCTCCAGGCAAGAAACCTGCAAAGTGTCAGAAGGATAGGTGCAGGGGATAGAGAGTTATGATGTTTGATAATAAGTTTAAGGTTTTTTTCATAGTGAAGTCTGGTAACATTGGGAGAACGGCCACCTCACGGTCCCATCCTTGCAGTCTCAAACATAAAGAAGTGGTAAATAAAAATCACCATGATGGAAGAACCCCTTGTAAATGTGCCTTATGATCAGAAAGTGGGCCTGTCAGTCACTCAGCTCCCCTCCCTCCCTTTCTCCTTCCATCCCTCTGATCAGCATTTAGAGAAAGGAAACCAAAATGCGCTACTTTGGGAGACACACTGTCTGCCTTTCTGAAGCTGAATTTTGAATGAAGCCTCATGGAGCGTCTAGCTTCAGTTCTGCTCACTTCAGAGGGGAAGCCCGGTTTGACCCAGGAAGCACCAACAATGTCTTGAAGGAGCCCAATTCAGCCCAGGCTTCTGCAGAACCTGATGTACATCCCATATATATCTTTACAATTGTGAAACACACACACACACACACACACACACCTCTTGTTCTTTTCTTTTTTGCTGCAAGTTCACTAAGGTATTTATCAACTTGACTGGTGTTTGGATTTGCATTTGAAATACTTAGAATGTTTTTTGAGTAGGGCAGGGAGGAGCGGCTTGGTTCTATAATACAAAAGTAGCTATGCATAAAGGAAAGAAAAACAAAAAAGCTCTGATAGATTGAGAAGGAAACGATGCTGCCTTCTTGTTTATTCAGGCAGTGAGGAGCACATGCAGTGCAACTGGATTTTGGAGTCCCCGTCACAAAGTCATAGCAGTAACTATGGCTTCAGGAGAGGAAAGCCAAAAAATCCTATGGTCCCTGTGACCAAAGGATTGCACCCTTAGGTGCTTTATCTTTAAACTGGACAGACTGGACATCCCTTCCAAGAGTGGACTATTCTCTGACTGCTCTTCAAAGAGAAGATTGTTCCCTGTAAAGAGGAACACATGGGCAACCGATGTTCTACTGTTGCCCACATGGGCTCCTTAGGGATGGATGGGTGCCCCCCATCTGGGTTCTCTGGGTGCCTGCCAAGCCCCTGCCCCCACCTGTGCACCCCCGGACCCATGCTCGACTCCCCCCCCCACCAAGCCACTCACACTCACCCTGGGCCTGTCCAGCGATCTCTGCTGCTTCCATTTTGTGAAAAACAATGGCAGGCACAGCTATGCGCATATTTGCTCTTACACAAAATGGTTCTGTGAATGGCCGATATATGCAAGGTTACAGGTGTAAATGGGCCATTTTTTCACAAAATAGTGGCCATGGAGATTGCCAGGTGGGCCCAGGGTGAGTGTGGGTGGCTTGGCAGGCAGGCCAGGGCTCAGCTGGGGCAGGGGGCAGCGGGTGGGGGGAAGTGTCTGCTGGATTCCCAGACCCGATTGGGCATCCATGCCATCCCTAGTGTGCCTGCATATTTCTAAACATGCCACTAGAGCTCATTACAACCATATGTACAATCACAGCCAATGCTGCCCGTTGGCTGTGCCTTGCCCGTGCAGGCAAAGGCATTCGTAACATAGAGGAGCAGGGAGCTGCAAATGAACTGAAAGCCCCAGCAAACTGTACATGATCCAATTCCAGAATTAATTTGAGAAAGTATCCTAGTTAAACTTGAATCCAGGAGTGGAATGCAGGGCAAAGTGAGCTTTTTTTTTCAAATACAGGGAGTGGCGCACATGGTTACCTTAATAGTGGACACATGCCTTTCCTTTTCTTGCTTGCAACTCCCCCTATTCCCTGTGGGTAGGAATGTGCGAAACCCCCTTACCTTAAGTCCACGGGGGTTCCCCGGGGGGGGAGGAGATCCATCCCTCCCCCCCGGAATCTGTGCAGGCCAGCTCTGCTCTGCGGCAATCCTGCGGAGCCGGCTGCCGGCTCCGCTTTGCTGGCGATATGGCTGGCCACCATTGCTGTGCCGTATCACTGGGGTAGGGTAAGTGAGTCTTTGGATGCAAATGGCATAGTGGACGCCATTTGCAGCTGTAAAGCTGCTAGATTAGCCTAAATGCAGCCATAAATGGGGAGTTGACCCGCACGGATTCCGGAGGGCCATGGAGGTGAGTGTTCCATTCTACCACGGGCCCCAATGGGGCCGGATTCTTGGAATCCGGCCTCATTGGGGTCCATTGCGGAATTCTCCCCCATCCCTACCTGTGGGTAAATTTGGCATTGGAGAAACCAAACTCCCTCAGTTCAGATGGCTGCTCCCAATACATGATGAGCCCCTTAGTAGTTCTGGTCCAGCTCATACTGAGTTTACCACCAACCAGTCCTTGATACCAGGCCCCGCCAACACACACACACATGCGCGCGCATGGACATGCACACGCACATGCACACACACCAGGTTCTCAAGCACTCTTTCTGAATCTTGAATGATTTTCGGTATTACAGGAGTTCAGCTTTGGGTTTGATATTCTTTTAGATGCATCCATGGCTATGGGGTGAAGCAACTATTCTGATGGTTTGCTGCCAACATGTGCATGCAAAAATGGAAAATGAACATCTGCATCCCAAGATCTAGATTTTTGACTCTTTGAACTTTGCAATGCAGCCAAGTATGTACACTATCTCCCTGGGGTGGAAAACGTTTGCCAGTCTCTTCTTCTATGTTCTGAATTTCAATTGCTTGGAGTTCCTAACAGTAAACCTATTTTATACCTACTGCAGTAAAATGCTTCTGGATATGTGCCTATGTAGACATGTTGATCATCTCCATCCAGTACCTGGTAAATATATGTAGTTTCATAGGAGAAACTGAGGCATCTCCAAATGTCAAGAGGGTGAAAAAAGGAAAGGTTCCTCCTGTGCAAGCACCGAGTCATTGCTGAGTCCTAGAGGGATGCCGCTTGTGCTGGCGTTTTCATGGCAGACTGTAGCGGGGTGGTTTGCCATTGCCTTCCCCAGTCGTGACTACCTTTCCCCCAGCAAGCTGGGTACCCATTTTACCGACCTCGGAAGGATGGAAGGCTGAGTCGACCTGAGCCCGGCTACCCGAGACCCAGTTTCTGCCGGGATCGAACTCAGGTCGTGGGGAGAGTTTCAGTTGCAATACTTCCACCTACCACTCTGCGCCACACGAGGCTCCAAGAGGGTGAACGAGGATGTATTAAGGACCTTTTGGGTTTGTAGGTAGATGTTTACCATGTGTTGAGGTTTTTTGGAGAATTTTGACAGGGTTGGAAGATCTGAGGGTTGGAAGATGGATTGATTAAAACTGAAGCTATATCTTGGCTTGGCCCCACTTCCTTTGACCAACTCTTTATATCTGAAATAAGCATCCCATCTGTATCTGTTGAGCAATCTCCAATCATTTTCAGCAGCCAAATTCCACAAAGCCAGCAGGGATGCTCTGCACACCTCCTTTGCTGCCTGTTGTGGTGCAATCTGACCTAAAACTCTGACTTGCCAATAACCCTGGAGCAAGCAACTCACCAACCATTAAAAGCTGTATTTGCAGGAGGGATGTATAATTCCACCCCTAACCTTTTTTATTCCCTCCACCACCACCTTGTACAGCTTTAGCGAGCAGTTCGAAGTCAGAATGATGAAGCATTCTTTGTTTGTAATCAAGACTCCTCAAATACTCCACGCTGCAGCTTTTGCCCCTGGAGAAAAAGTGAAGAGTGACTTTTGAGTTTTAGACAGAGGATCATCAAACTCTGACAGGAGTGTCAAAAATTGTCTCTGTAAATTAGCAAGCATAGACATGCTTGCCACTGGTTGTATGTTCTGAGAATTCCTGCGTGTGTGTGTGCGTGTGTGTTTGTTAGGTCTGTGCCAAAATTTCTCAGAAGACATTTTTCTGAGAAAATTTCTGAGGCGTTAGTTTTTCTCATCCTCCTAGAAGAAGAAGGCCACTTTGCAGAATTTTCCCTGCATATTCTCCAACTTTTTCTTTTTATACAAACTAACATTTTCTCCCCACAAAGTCCTGGGCCAATTCAAGTTCCAGTGCTTTGCTGGGCTGCTAACACAATTGCTGCTGTTACTACTGGTGGCGGGAGGGAAGGGAGCACCTAGTGGGACAAAAAGGAGACAAAAGAAGCCATGGTACTGGCACTGCTAAAGATGAGCCCCACCTCTGAGAAACTGGTGGAGACCTTCTCCTCCCATTGGAGAAATTTGGAGGAATGGTCCCCCAGAGTTCTCTGCCCACAATTATGGTAGAGAATTTTGAGGGTCAGTTTCTGATACACACACACACACAGAGAATCATAGAATAGTATGGTTGGAAGTGGCCTACAAGACCATCGAGTCCAGCCCCCTGCTCAATGTAGGAATCCAAGTCAGAGCATCCCTGACAGATGGCTGTCCAGCCTCATCTTGAAAGCCTCCAGTGTGGGAGAGCCCACCACCTCCCTAACTCATTGGTTCCATTGTTGTACTGCTCTAACAGTCAGGAAGTTTTTCCTGATGTTCAGCCGGAATCTGGCTTCCTGTAACTTGAGCCCATTCTTCCATGTCCTGCATTCTGGGATGATCGAGAAGAGATCCTGGCCTTCCTCTCTGTGACAGCCTTTCAAGTACTTGAAGAGTGCTTTTGTGTATCCCCTCAGTCTTCTCTTCTCAAGGCTAAACAAGCCCTGTCAGTCTCTCCTCATAGGGCTTTGTTTCCAGTCCTCTGATCATCTTTGTTGCCCTCCTCTGAACCATCTTCAGTTTGTCTGCATCCTTCTTAAAGTGTGATGCCCAGAACTGGACACAGTACTCCAGATGAGGCCTAACCAGTGCTGAGTAGAGGGGAACTAGTACTTCCCGGGATTTGGAAGCGATGCTTCTATTAATGCAGCCCAAAATAGCCTTTTTTGCAGCCATATCACACTGTTGGCTCATATTCAGCTTGTGATCTACAACAATTCTAAAATCCTTCTCACTTGTAGTATTGTTGAGCCAGGTATCCCCCATCTGGTAACTGTGCATTTGGTTCCTTTTTCCTAGGTGCAGAACTTGGCATTTATCCCTATTAAAATTAATTCTGTTGTTTTCTGCCCAGAGCTCCAGCCTATCAAAATCACTTTGAATTTTGTTTCTGTCTTCCAGGGTATTAGCTACAGTATCCTACCCAATTTTGTGTCATCTGCAAATTTGGTCAGCATTCCCTGCACCTCCTCCTCCAAGTCATTCATAAAAATGTTGAAGAGCACTGGGCCCAGGACTGAGGCCTGTGCTACCCCGCTCGTTACCTCTCCCCAGCTTGAGAAGGTCCCATTGATAAGCACTCTTTGAGTCCGATTCTGTAGCCAACTGTGGATCCACCTGATTGATGTTTCATCTAGCCCACTTTGAGCTAGTTTGCTCATATCATGGGGCACTTTGTTTCAAGCTTTCCTGAAATCGAGGTATATAATGTCCACAGCATTCCCACAGTCCACAAGGGATGTTACCTGATCAAAAAATGAGATCAGATTAGTCTGGCAGGAAGGATTTGACAAATCCATGTTGGCTTCGAGTAATCACTGCATTGTTTTCAAGGTGCTTACAGAGTGATTCCTTTATAATCTGTTCCAGAATTTCTCCAGGTATTGATGTCAGACTGACTGGTGGGGCAGACTGACTTGTGGGGGCATGGGTGCACCCATGTGCACACACACACACAGATCACCTTACCAGCACCCTATCAAAATGGCATCTGAAAGAATATCAATTTTTTAAAAAATAGGCAGGGGATGGGGGAGGGACAAAAAGCATGAAGGTGTGAGTCAAATGCAGTGACTGTTGAGAATCTTCCAGAACTCGTGACTTTCATCTTAGACCTCATCTCCTTGACATCACATACCCCACTGACCCCAACAATCACACACTTGGTGTGACGTCTGTAAAGGAGAAGCATATATACTTGTATGTGTTTAGGTGCTCCATATCATTAGGAACTCTGAACATGCAGTCACAGCCAAAACTGAGTAGACTACCTACTTCTTTATCCCCTCTCTCTCTCCCTCCCTCCCTCTCTCTCTCTTCCTCCCTCTCTCTTTCTTACACCTGTAACATTTCAGGTCAACTCAGTTCCTGCTGAGTATGGAGGCTAGACCAGTTGAGGGTATTGCAACAGCATGGAGATAATCAACAACCAAGGCTTCAGATCCAATAAGTAAGGTCAGACATAGCAAGGGTCATGTTCCAGCACTTTCACTGTGGGGGAAATTCCAGAAAAGAAGTTAGACAAAGCAAAGGTCAGTTACAGGCTGAGGCAAGCCAAGCGTGGAGAGCACCACTGAGAGCTCCAAGCGGGACAAGACTGGACACCCAACAAGCTCAGCTTGTATGAAGCTCCAACAACCATGAGACACAGACTGAGCCTTAAATAATCCTTGGGCATCCTAGAGGCCACTATATCCTTCTACACACTCCATGATGCCTTCTTCCTTAAAGGGGCCATGCTGGTTTTCAAAACCTTTGGTTGCCATTGAATGTGCAACTGGGAGGGAAGTGTGATGTGGTTGTAGCTTCGGAACCAGAGTCCTCACAATCTGAGGATAGCAATGTGACCTCCTCCAGAAGCAGAGGGCTGATTCCAGAGTCTCTTCTGGGGCTGAGGTAGCGACGTGTGAATCAGCAAAACTCGAGCTCACTGGTGATCCCTGAATTCCATCTCAAAGCTCGTTCCAACTAGAGTCTGTATCAGATTATAGGCCTGTAATCTTGTGTATATCAGTAATTTATGGTGCCATTTTGTGTAAGATGAGATGTGCATGTATTCACAACCACCATTTTCTTTTGCAAAATGGCTCCTGCGGCACTCATGGATGGGTCCAGGGTGAGTGTAGGTGGCTTTGCAAGTCCGGGGGGGGGGATTTGAGCGGGGGCAGGAGCTTGGTAGGCACAGCTTGGGGACATGGGCAGGGAAGAATCTGCCAGTCTCCCAGACCCAATTGGGCACTCATGCCATACCTACTCATGCCATACACCCCAAGGTCTAAGGCCCTGATGATGAGAGAGGAATGTCAACTGGGTACTTTTATGGCCAAATCCTCTTCTAGGTCTGAGAAGTCCATCTCCGAGGCTTCTCCTCCTGAGAAGAGAGAATCAGAACCTGGAGTCATGGCCATCCTTATGGCCACAAATTGTCCACCCCCAGTCTAGGGAGATTAGCCAGGCGGCCTGTTGCCCTGGTAGTTCATCTAGAGCTGTGCACAAATAGCATCTCAAAATTCCCCACGCTATTAGGAGGCAGAAAAATTGGAGAAATAATTTCATGAAATTTCTCCAGGGGGAGAATTTCTCCGACAGTTTCTCACAAGTGTGGCTCACTATTGGCAGGGAGTGTAGCACAGGTTCTTTCTTTTTCCCTGAAGGGTTTTTGGTTTATTGCACTGCTTCTGCTGGTGTCCAGTCCACAGAATCAACTGTGTTGGCAGCTTGGCCCCGATTCTGCATCCTCCACAATGGCCTGAACATAGCATTGTTCTGGGACATAGTGGGGAGGAGAGGGAAGACAGCCCCCAGCCCCCCAAATGGTGAATAAACTTTGGAGACAATCCTGCAAAGTGGCTTTTTTATTTCTATTTGAAGAATGAAACATCTCAGAAATGTTCTGAGAAAAAATGTCTTCCAAGAAAATGGGGCTTAGTCCTAGTTGCCATTCTTTGGGGTTCAGCCCATTCCACAGTGTCTTCCAAACATTAAATTTCTAAGGGGTTGGCTGTGGATATATCTTATCTCTAATGCAGATCCTTAATACTTCTGCTTCCCTAAAAGCCCGGCAATGGGTACAAGTGGGGAAGTGCCCAGCTGCAGTGAGGATGAGGAGCTAGTGCTGTGTCAAAATCTGTCCTCCAATTTCCTGAAAATTTCATTTCCCCATGACAGAGGCTTCCATTTTTTTGCCTCATTTTCAGGTCATTTAATTATTGCATTTTGACTTCCTTTTGGTGGTGTTTTGAGCTTACTTGATCACTGTGAAGTGGCCGATGGTACTGTGTGTGTGTGTGTGATTTGTCTTTCTTTCTTTCCATTGCACATTCCTCCATTGCTCTGCTCTCTCCAGCCTTCCAGGCTGCCTACACTTCCTAATCTGGGAGATTAGGATCTGGGACAACAACAAAAACTATGGGAGGATTTACCCAAGATATCTTCGACATTCCTTGGCCACCGTACAAGTAAAGTTAGCACAAGAACCCAGAACCCAACCCATGAGCATTCCTCTGAATTTTCTTCTCTTCTGAATTCCTTTTCAAAAGCAATTTCTTTGCTGTTAAACTGCATGAGAATGGTTAGAAAAAAATGTGGGAGAAATTTTTGGGACAGCACTAGGTTCACCACCTAGTGTGCAGCCACATACAGAATTGGGGCTCCCAGTTCTAGCCTTGGCAGAACCTAAAGCAGCGCCGTACTTAGGGATGTTTTGGGTGTCCAGCTGAAGCTCTAGGCCCAGCAAGAAATCACTGACCTAGCCCCTTGGACACCAGCCTCCAGATCCCCATGCCGGCCCAAATTGGTGCGCGCTGAGTTGTGCAAGTGCAGGGATCCCCAACCCCTCACCAGGCTGCAAAATGGTGGCTCGGCCATTTTTGTAAAGGCCAATTTTATGCAAATGGCAACTATAAAGCAATCATTTATGAAAGGGCACAGGCATAAATGGCCATTTACCATTTGCATAAAATCAGCCTTTACACATATAAAAAAGGCCAAGCTGCCATTTTTATGCAAAATGGTGGCTCAGCAAGGGATTGGGCAGCCACACACCGCTCGCTGGTAGGGATGTGCAAACTTACCCCTGTCTGGGTGCTCCAGACAGCTGCCCATTCCCTGCCCCCGCTCGCTGGTCCCCGGACCATGCTCGAGCCCCTCCCATGCTTGAAGAGCAGCCCACACTCACCCCAAAGGCCTCATCAAGGTCCACAGTTGCCATTTTTTTAAAAAATAAAATGGTGATCGCAAAAATGCACATGTTTTTGTACCCGCGAAATGTGCAAAATGTGCATTTTTGTGAAGGCACACATTAGTGTGTGTGAAAACATGCATTTTTGGAAAATGCACATTTTTACGCATTCGCAAAAATGTGCATTTTCAAAAATGCACATTTCCCGTGTGCACAAATCTGCACAATTTTGCGATCATCATTTTATTTCTCAAAAAATGGCAACTGCGAAGCTTGATGAGGCTGCTAGGGTGAGTGCAGGCCATTTGCCGAATGCAGGCAGGGGGTGAGCGGGGCTGGGGAGTGCGGGCAGGAGTTGGTCTGCCAGACTCCTGGACTGAATATGGCACCTGCGCCATCGCTACTCACTGGGCACTCCAGACTGCACTGTGACTTGCTGCCCATGGCAAGCAGGAGCGGGCAGCCAGTGAGGGTCTGGCAAGCAGTGAGTGAATTGGATCGCAGTGAGTTCACCCATCCCTAACTGTACTGCATTAGATCTCACAAAATTAAAGGCAGCAGTTCATACAATGGCAACTTGGCCCTTGAGGAGATTATATGTTTTGATGTGGGTTTGTGAGTTTTGTAACCAATAGGGGTGTACAAAACCCCCTTACCTTGAGTCCGTGGGGGGTCTGCAGGGGGGGGGGAAGGTGATCTGTATCTCCCCTCAAGAATCCTCGCTGGCCGGCTCCACTCCACAGTGAGTCCGTGGAGCTGCCAGCCAGCTCTGGCCACTGGCAGACTTCCAGCCCCTGGGATTCAAATAACATCTGGTGTAGCGGACGCCATCTGCGTCCCTGCTCTTTGCCGTGATAGGCTACGTAAATCTTTATGTAGCCTATCATGGCGAAGAGCAGGGACGCAAATGGCGTCTGCTATGCCGGATGCCATTTTCTTCCGCAGGACTGCAGCGGACAGACTGGACCCAGCCAGTGGCAGGTAAGATCCGTTCCGGGGCAACTTCGCGGGGTGGTGGAGGTAGGTGGTCCATTCCGCCATGAACTCCGAGGGGCCAGATTCTTTAGAATCCAGCCTCATTGGAGTCGGTGGTGGAATTTTCTAACATCCCTAGTAACGAAGAAAGAATGAAACAAAGAAAGACACAAAGATTCAACTTTATGTTCACTTTGAAAAATGAGGGCAATGGTAAAATCCCAGCATCTATTCCAACTACATAGTGAAGTTGCGCCCTTACTTTATAAACTACTGAGGACATTAATCAATCTCATTCCCCTGT
This sequence comes from Heloderma suspectum, assembly GCF_057233095.1. Lineage (NCBI taxonomy): Eukaryota > Metazoa > Chordata > Lepidosauria > Squamata > Helodermatidae > Heloderma > Heloderma suspectum. The sequence goes on from NC_139469.1 coordinate 27,081,686, forward strand.
TGGGATTCCAGGGAGTTTAAAGGTTATTCAGTTGGTTGGAGTGCTCAGGGTGATTACTTCCAGCTTGCTTATTCAACACTATTTCCATGAAACAATAACATTTTATGCACAGTAAGCTCTATTACTTCTCATTTGTTTGTGATGCTTCACTTCACTCACATACAGGTGCCAGCTACCTGGGATATTATTCATCTCTGAAAATTGCTTAGCAGTGCTCCTTCCATTGGCTACCACTGCAAATTGCTTCTGATTAATCATACTCAAGTTGCTTTACCTCTTGAATTGGACTCCATCAGGAGAAAGGCCTAGAACAATTGAACAATGGAAGTCCAACTCCTTGGTTTTGCACCAAATCCAAATGGAATTCAGTGGTGTGAGAAAGGAAGATTGTCCTTCTAATTTATGGCAATAACCTTTAAGAAAATTGAATTAGCTTTATAGGAGAGCATATTACTGTTGATGTTGATAAAGAGTATAATGAAAACTGGATGATGGAACAGATAAATGAGTGCTTTGGCATGGAGCACTTTTATTAAATCAATAATACATTTTAGGTGCATTTTTCTTGGATAAACATAATGTAATCTATTTAGCCTATTTATTAGTGAATTCTTCTTCCATATAAGTGAAGTTCACAAGGGCTTTGGAGCTTAACTCATGGTCATTACTGTTTCAAATTTAATAGAGAACATTATGCAGTAGTTTTACTGTGCTATTATCTATTTTGCATGTCACCTCGGGCATTCATAGAGAGGTAGTTCATAACTTCTACAAACAAATAAATGAAATGCATACACTGTCACACTTCATCAAATTGGGTATGGCCATCAACTTGGGAATATGGTCAGCATTTATATGACTCAGATTAGAAACTGAATGTGCGTGCGGAGATTGATGATCTGTTGTTTTATGTATTACTTTTTGTAGATATGACTGAATATTGTGGGTTGAGATTTGGTTTCCTGGTAATATATTTTTCTGAATATATATATATATATATATATATATATATATATATATGGATGCAGTGTGTCAAACTGGTGATCTAATCTGAGTTCAAATTAAGGATCCGTATATCTTTCAATCTCCATCTTATTAAAGTTCTCCATTTTCTACTATCAAACTCATTCAGTCTTTGTTCCATGCACACTTTTTCCCTGCACAGAAATTCGTATTTATTGTATGTGCACATTTTTAAAGAAAACGTGCACATTGTTTGTAATACAGATACTGGCTAAAATGTGTTTGTATGCATTTCAGAAATGTACGTGCTTCCTTCATGCATTTTTTACAAATGTACACATGAACTCTGACACATTTTTGACTTGCCTTGCAGAATGCATTGCAAACTCAGAAATGTATGGATTTCTGACTGCAAATGGTGCTTGGGCCTACTCACATTTGTTTCCAGGAGGTTGCAATTGAGTAATGTCCCATAAAATGTGAATCCAACAAATCTCTCATCCATCCATAGTTTGTATTTGCACCTTTGCAACCCAGTAGGTTATGGGGTAAGGCCAAACCAGTGTCAAAGACCACAGTCTCAAGATTTTAACTGAAATGACTCTATCAGTTGATTGATGCGCATTACCAGAAAATTATATTATCTTCATATAGACAAGATACCAATAAGGGTCAATATAGACTTATTCCCCACCCATACCTACCTGGGAAAACAGGCCTGTCAACATCAACACATTGACCATTACACCCTTATGAGGGATTATGCCTACCAAATTTCAGACAAATAGGTGAAGACGGATCTGTGCTATACAGCTTTAAAGTTCGATTCTTCCTTTTTTTAAAGAAGGGAACTGTCAATAACTTTTAAAATTATTTATTGGCAGGACTGGATTCCATTTGCAAGGATCACTGACCCTTTTGAGGGGATCAAGCCTGCCTAGTTTCATATGAATAGGTCCAGGAAACATTGTGCAAGTGCAAAACTTTGGGGGTTTCCAAAGATGAATACATTTATCCCTGTAGGGTTTTTGTTTTGTTTTTGGTGGACAATTGTTATGTAAATGACATACAACATTGAAATGGTGCTAGTTGAGAAACCTGCAAAATTTCACAAGGATAGGTGCAGCATTTTTTATTTTTTTGGAATGGGACTATTCAAATTTGGAGGAAGGGAAGTGTTTGTGTGTGTGTGTTTGCATTTCGTATGAACATGGTATACATTATAGAGATGTCCATAGGGAAGAAATCTGCCACCAAACCTGGTGGCACAGTCGGGGTCATGGCTCCTTTGCCAGACTTGGGACCATAGCAAATGCCCAATCTTGCCAGTTCCTGGAGTCCTGTATGATACTATCATACTTTCAAAAAAACCTCCCTTAGTCTTCTTGAAAGCCTAACTATAACATGCTAGACAGTGTTGCCATTTTTCATTGCCTATCTACTGTTGGCACATGCATCCCAGGGCAACTGAAAGTGCATGAGGCAGCTACCTTGTTTAAGGCCTGGGAGTGGTAAGGTGAAGAAAACACCATACCATCTCACCTGAAGGCAGGCTTACACAACCTGTGACCCAACAAGTCAAATGTAGCTCACCAACCATGTGGTAGCCTGCCAACAGCTGAACTACTATCTCCCCCCACCACCACTTTTTTTTTTTTATTCCAAGGGTGCAAGCAACAGGTTTCTCAAAAGATGTAGGGAAGGACATCTAAAACTATCAAGGGGCTGAATCAACTTCCCTAGTACAGCCTTTCCCAACCTGTTGCACTTCTGATGTTTTGGACTACATCTCCCATGAGCCCCAGTCAGCATGGTCAGTGGTCAAGAATTCTGGGTTTTGTAGTCCAAAACATTTGCAGGGGACCAGGTTGGGGAAGGCTGCCCTGTGAGTAAAAGTTACCATGTTTGGAGTTTTTAGCTTTAAAAAAAGGCGAGTAAGGGGAGACATGAAAAAGATGTACAAAATTATGCATGGTGATAAGGGAGACATTTTTCTCCCTCTCTTGTAGTACTAGAACCTGGGGTCATCCCATGAAGCTCATTGGTGGAAGATTCAGGAGGACTGATAAAAGGATATTCTTTTTTACATTGCACAAAGTTAAACTATGAAATTTGCTACGACAGGATGTAGTAATGGTCACAAATTTCAATGGCTTTAAAAGTGGATTAGACAAATTCATGGAGGAGGCTATCAGTGGCTACAGGTCATGATGGCAACTATTAACTCCTGGATCAGAGGCACTATGCCTCTCAATGCCATGCCACTAGGGATGTACGAAAGGTACTTACCTTTCCGCAGATTATGCTGATGCTGTGGGGGAGGCATTCCATCCCTCCCCCCGGAGTCCTGGCCGGGGGGGGGAGGCGCTCCATTCCTCCCCCCCAGAATCCTGGTCAGCTGGCTCTGCTCCGCAGGGATTCTGCGGAGCCGCCGGCTGGCTCCACCAGCAGCTGGACATCTGGCTGCTGGCTAGCAGGGACGCAAATGGTGGTGGCTGTAGCCGCCGCCGTTTGCGTCCCTGCACTCAGCCGTGATAGGCTACGTAAATGTTTACGTAGCCTATCATGGCCGCTTAAAAAAAAAAAAACACGCGCGTACGCAAATGGCAGCGCCCATGGGCACTGCCATTTGCGTTCCTTATTTTGACACGTCTTAGTCTACGTAAACATTTACGTAGACTAAGATGGCGAGAATAAGGGGAACGCAAATAGTGTAGACGCTATGCTATTTGCGCTCCCCTTATTTTCGCCATCTTAGTCTACGTAAATGTTTACGTAGACTAAGACGTGCCAAAATAAGCAACGCAAATGGCGGCACCCATGGGTGCCACCATTTGCGTACGCATGTTTTTGTTTTTGTTTTAATCAGCCATGATAGGCTACGTAAACATTTATGTAGCCTATCACGGTGTTTTTTAAAAATCTAGCCATGATGGGCTACGTAAATCTTTATGTAGCCTATCATGTTTTTTTGTTTGTTTTTTTAACCTGGAAATGGTGGCGGCGGCAGCCGGTCAGGAGACCGGCCGCTGCCGCACCGCTGCCGGAGCCGCTGCTGGAGCCGCCGCCACCAGGAAGATCCGCCTAAGGTAAGTCCCGTCCCGTCCCGGGGGGGTGGGGGGGGCGGGGGGCTGTTCCGCCACTGATTTCGGGGGGCCGAATGCACTGGCATTCAGCCTCCCTGAGATCCGTGGTGGAACTTTCATACATCCCTACATGCCACTTGCTGGGAAACATGATTAGGAAAGGGCATTTTCAGATGTCTTGCTTGTGAGCTTCCCTATTTCCCATAGTTTGCCACTATGGGAAATAGGATGCTGGACTCTGACCATGTCTCTGATCCATCATGGCTCTTCTTATGTTCTTATTTGAATTCTCATGGCTGATCAGCTAAACTTGACTTGGCAACTTGTAAGAACATAAAGAAGAGCTTCACTGGATCATACAAAAGGCTCATCTACTCCAGGATTCCAACTTAATGCAGACTCAAATTGCAGCATCTAGCCATGGAAAATGAAGGGAGGTGGGTGGAAGCACATGGAGAACCCACTTTAAATAAGAAAGTGAAATTGGCATAAAATTAGCTAAACTAGATATAAATGGACCGAATGAGATTTTAATTACTTTTATATGGTGTATATTAAGATGGATTAATTATGGTATAAGAATTAAACTCACTGCAGCATCAGTGGGAATATAGAACTCTGCTCATTATGAGTACAGGAGTTTTGAGAAAAGAAAGGCAGGCAAATCAGGGTAAAAATACATCGCAAACCTTTCCCACTCCATCCCGGATGAGATGAGAACTTTCGGCTCAAAGCTGGAGGGCAGCTTGTTGAAGTTCTCCAAACTCTACCTCAAAGCTTTATCTTTCTTGTGTCCTTATCAGATGGTGAACTTTGGATTTTTCTGCATGAAAATTCATCAGTATTTTTGTGCATGTTTTTCCAAATGCGTGCATCAACTGTGCACATTTTTTAAATGTATGTGTTTTCTTGCCTTGACTAAAGTGTGTCTGTGCTAGGGGTGGACGAAAGTCCCTTACCTGTCCTCGAAGGACGTTCGCGGTGGGGGGGAGGCGCTTCGCTGCTCCCCCCGCGAAGTTCAGGCCGGGGGGGGAGGCTTCCTGCCTCGCCCCAGCTGAAATTCAGGCCGGGGGGGAGGCTTCCCGCCTCGCCCTGGCCAAAATTCAGGCCGGGGAGGAGGCTTCCCACCTCGCCCCGGCCGCGAACGCGAAAGTTAAAAAAAACAAACAAAAACGCCCCCTGATAGGCCACGTGACGATTAACGTAGCCTATCATGGCTAGATCTGCAAAGTCAGCCGTGATAGGCTACGTCAATCGTCACGTAGCCTATCACGGGTGACTTTAAAAAAAAAAAAAAGCGCGTACGCTAATGGTGGCCCCCATAGGGAGCCGCCATTTGCATTCCTTATTTAGTCGCTGTAGTCTACGTAAATGTTTACGTAGACTACGGCGAAAATAAGGGCAACGCAAATAGCGTTGCCCTTATTTTCGCCGTAGTCTACGTAAATCTTTATGTAGACTACAGCGACCAAATAAGGAACGGGAATGGCGGCTCCCTATGGGGGCCGCCATTATCCGTACACACTTTTTTTTTTTTTTAAAGTCACCCGTGATAGGCTACGTGACGATTGATGTAGCCTATCATGGCTGACTTTGCAAATCTAGCCGTGATAGGCTACATTAATCGTCACGTAGCCTATCAGGGGGCATTTTTTTTTTTTTACTTTTCTTGTAATGGCGGTGGCGGCAGCCGGTCGAAAGACCGGCTGCCGCCCCTGCCCCTGACGAAGACCTGCCAAACCGCCGCTGGGACCCGCCGCCGGGAGGGACATTTGTGAAAGGTAAGTCCCATCCCGGGGGGTGGTGGCGGGGGGCGGGGGGGTGGCAGAGAATTTCTCCCCGAACAACCTTCGGAGGACCGAATGCGTTGGCGCTCGGCCCCCCGAAGTTTCAGGGAGAAATTCTCCCCCATCCCTAACTAACCCACCCCAAATGCCTGCCTGAACAACCACATTTTTAATGCACGATGGAAGCTCATTAAAGAGGGGGCATGGTGGAGTTCCCTAGGGAGGGAGTTCCACAGAGTTGGGGCCACCACAGAAAAGGCCATCTCCCTTGTCCCCACTAGTCTAGCTGTCCTGGCTGATGGGACAGAGAGAAGGCCATCTGAAGCTGATCTTGTTGAGCAGCCTGTCTGGTGTTGCTGGAGGTGCTCCTTAAGATAGGCTGGGCCGGAACCATATAGGGTTTTAAAGGTCACAACCATCACCTTGAATTTGGCCTGGAAAACAACTGGTAACCAGTGCAACTCCTTCAGCACTGGAGTGTTGTGATCTCGCCAGCGGTTGCCTTTAATCAGGCGAGCCGCCGCATTCTGTACCAGCTGCAACTTCTGAACCATCTTCAAGGGTAACCACATGTAGAGCGCATTACAGTAGTCTAAATGAGAGGAGACCAGGGTATGTACTACCGATGGGAGCAGATGGTTGGGAAGTAAGGGGCACAGCTGCCGTATCAGATGGAGTTGATACAGCGCTGTCTGGCTCACATCTGACACCTGAGCCTTCATGGACAGCTGGGAGTCCAAAATGACCCCCAGGCTGCGGACCTGGTCTTTCAAGGGTAGCCGCCGTACCCCATTCAACACCAGGTCAACATCCCCCAGCCTCCTCTTGTCTCCCACCAAAAGTACCTCGGTCTTGTCAGGGTTCAGCTTCAGCTTATTCCTCCCCATCCAGCCACTCACTGTCTCCAGACAGTTGGACAGGGATTCTATGGCCAACCTTGGTGAAGATTTGAATGAGAGTTAGAGCTGTGTGTCATCCGCATATTGATGACACTGCATCCCAAACCTCCTGATGATAGCCCCCAGCGGCTTCACATAGGTGTTAAATAGCATCGGGGAGAGGAAGGAACCCTGTGGCACCCCACAAGTGAGTGGCCATGGGTCCAAAACCTCCTCTCCCAGGGCTACCCTCTGGTACCTGCTGGAGAGGAAGGACTGGAACCACCGCAATACGGTGTCTCCAATGCCCAACCCCTCCAGGCGGTCCAGGAGGATACCGTGGTCAACGGTATCAAAAGCCTCTGAGAGGTCAAGGAGAACAAGGAAGGAGCATTCACCCCTATCCAGAGCTCTCCTCATATCATCCACCAAGGCAGCCAAGGCCGTTTCTGTCCCATGGCCATGCCCAAGCCTGAAGCCCGACTGAAATGGATCTAGATAATCATCTAAATGTCATCACCACATTTTAATTTTCAGGATCATGATCAGTTTACACAGCTCAAGTAATACCATGAAATTTAAGGTAACTCTTAGTGGAGTAACCATGATTGAGTTTCAGCTCCACTGGAGCTATCTAGAGGAAGAAGCTGGCATCTTGTGTACCTCTTCCTGACCTCTTGGAAAAGGTATAAATGATGTTGGAGGAGTCCAGTTGGTGGGTGGACCTTGTTGAGCTTTTATCAGCTCAGCCCTCCGGACTCCATTCCATCTTCTGCCAGCTGGCCTGACTCGGTGTGCAAAGACTTGGGCTGATGGAATTTCGGGGGACGGGGCGGGAACATTTGCACAAAGTTCAGCTGTAAATTGTGCAAATTTGTGCAATTAACAGCCAAAATTTGCCCGAACATTTATTTGATTTTTAAAAATGGTGATTGGCAGGATGTGCCCATAGACTTTTGCCCATATGCAAAATAGAGCCATGAATCTTGTGTATAAGCCTATGGACACATAGACTTATATGCAAGATTCACAGCTCTATTTGTGTATAAGTCTATGGGAACATCCTGCTGATCAGCATTTTTTTTTAAAGAAATGGTGATCAGCACAGAGGAGCCGAACAGCTCTGGCCGGCAAGGTAAGCGGCCGTATAGCCGGTGTGGATCCACAGAATCCTCACAGAGCAGAGCTGTTCTGGAGGATTCCGGGGGGTGGGAAGAATGGATTGCCTCCCCCCCCCAGATTCCCCACCAGAATGGACGGTTGGGAATCTGTACACCCCTAAAAAAAGTTAATGGTAGAGATAGCAAGGCAGTAGAAATATACAAGGGGAAATGGTTTGTTGTTGCATTCATTTTCGTTTTTGAAGTTTCATCTTCTGTTCATTTTAATAGTTGTATTTTCATTTGTTTCTGGTTCATTTATTTCTATGCTTCTTTGTTTTTCTTTTGATTTCTACTGATTTCAATGGGAAACCCAGTTAATTTTCTGCTGCTCAAACATTTGGTGTTTTCCATCCTAACAGCATGACATTTGCAGCTATTCTACTGCCCCCCTCTTACAGCAAATCCTTTCCCTCTAACAGCAAACTCAAGCAGTGGAGTGCCTATCAGTTTTGTATTGGAAGCAAAAGGGGATGGCCAAAAATAAGGTAGTAGTTTCTATATGTTCGGAAGGCTCCCTAGAAAAGCAGAAAACTATAAGTTTGTACATTGCAAACAAGAATGCGTTCAAACTTCAGAACAACGAGGCCCATGAGCCTCTAGGATGTATGGAATGTTGAGATGACAGAGTAAAAATAAGGAAACAGGATGGGGACAGGTAACTGGCCTGCTAAAGACCAACACATCTTACTTAAGTATCCTACATTGCTGGGTCAATGCATGCCATGTGATTTTTTAAACCTTCTCTGTACAAGGGATAGGGATGGCGGAGAATTTCTCCCAAATCTTCGGGAGGCTGAGCGCCGAGGCATTCGGCCCCCCGAAGTTGGTTGGGAAATTCTCCGCTGGCCCCCCTCCCCCCCTGGGATAGGACTTACCTTCAGCGAATGTCCCTCTCGGCGGCGGGTCCCGGCAGCGGTTCGGCGACGTTTCGGGGGGGCAGGGGGGGCGGCCGGTCTCCCAACTGGCTGCTGCCGCCGCCGCCATTACAAAATAAAAAAGTAAGTAAAAAAACAACAACACACACCCGTGATAGGCTACGTGACGATTTACGTAGCCTGTCATGGCTAGATTTCCAAAGTCAGCCGTGATAGGCTACGTAAATCGTCACGTAGCCTATCACGGGTGACTTTGGAAAAAAAAAAGCATGTACGCAAATGGCGGCGGCCCATGGGCGCTGCCATTTGCGTTCCTTATTTTGGCAAATCTAGTCTACATAAAGATTTACGTAGACTACGGCAAAAATAAGGGAACGCTATTTCCCATGGGGCGCTGCCATTTGCGTACGTGCTTTTTTTTTTCCCAAAGTCACCCGTGATAGGCAAAGTCACCCGTGATAGGCCCGTGATAGGCTACATAGCCTATCACGGGTTTTTTTTTTTCACTTTTTGTTTCGCGGCTGGGGAGACGGGGCGCTTCTCCCCAGCCTGAATTTCGGCCGGGAGAGGCGGGGCGCCTCCCCCCCCGGCCTGAATTTCGGCCGGACGAGGCGGAACGCCCCCCCGCCTGAACCTCGGGGGGAGAAGTGAAGCGCCTCCCCCCCACAGCGAAGCCAAGCTGCGAAAAGGTAAGTGACTTTTGTACATCCCTAACTAGGGATGCTTGAGGAATTTGATCTTTCAGAACTGATTTGACCTTATTTGCACTTCCCAGACTGTGTGAAATGGTTTGCTATTATCTGTAGATTTTGCACCACTCCAAATTTCACAGTGCAGTGCTTGGTTCAAGAATTCTCCTAAAATGTAGGGCTGTGCACCACTTTGGCCCAAAGCCTGAGCTCCAAGTTGAAGGCCCTTCAAGCTGCTTTGGGCTGCCTCCAAGGTGAGGCAGAGGGGGCACAAAGTGGCACGAAGCAGGTTGGGTCACTGAGGAGTGCTTCACTGCGCTTTGGCATGATCCAAAAGCCCGGCCCAGCTGGGTTGCCACCACTGCTGCTGCTCCCGCCCAACCCCCAGCTCCTTACCTGGGTCATCTGGATGTGCAAAATCCAGAAATTCCATGCAAAACAATCCCAGCTGTTGTAACCTTCCCTCATAGGGGAGCCCCTAAGCTCCAGCCCCTTGATAATTTTAGTTGCCCTTTTCTGCACTTTTCCGAGCTCTATCTGGAGGACAATTCATCAGCTTTCTACCCCTCACACCTCTGTTTTTTTTTATTTTTCTTCATTTCAATTTAACATCACACTCAGCTACTGATGAGTAGGGATGTCAGAGAATTTCACCACGAATCTCGGGGAGGCCGAATGCCAGCGCATTCGGCACCCTGAAATTGGTGGCAAAACAATCTGCCCCCCCGCCCCCCCTGGGACGGGACTTACCTTGGGCAAATCCTCCTGGCGGTGGCGGCTCTGGCGGCAGTTTGGCGGCGGTGCGGCGGCGGCGGCAGCGGCCAGTCTTCTGACCAGCTGCCACCACCGCCATTTCCAGTAAAAAAAAAAGAAAAAAAAGTGATAGGCTACGTAAAGATTTACGTAGCCTATCATGGCTAGATTTTTTAAAAATACCGTGATAGGCTACGTAAATGTTTACGTAGCCTATCACGGCTGATTTAAAGGAAAAAAATGCGCATACGCAAATGGCAGCACCCATGGGCGCTGCCATTTGCGTTCCTTATTTTGACACGTCTTAGTCTACGTAAACATTTATGTAGACTAAGACGGCGAAAATAAGGGGAACGCAAATAGCGTAGATGTTTACGTAGACGAAGACATGTCAAAATAAGGAACGCAAATGGCGACGCCCATGGGTGCCGCCATTTGCATACACAGGTGTTTTTTTCTTTTAAATCAGCCGTGATAGGCTACGTAAACATTTACGTAGCCTATCACAGCTGACTGCAGGGACGCAAACGGCGGCAGCTACGGCTGCCGCCATTTGCGCACCCAGCAGGCCAGGATTAGGGGGGGAGGGATGGAGCTCCTCCCCCCCCAGCCAGAATTTCAGGGGGGAGGGATGGAGCGCCTCCCCCTCACCTTGAATCAAATTTCGTTAAAGGTAAGTCACTTTCCTACTGATGAGGCCAGAAGGTGAAACGTTTGACTCTAAATATATTTTGAAATTGCTCTGTTATTAGTCTACCTTTCTTATATATTTTACCTTCAGACTGATGGCATCCACAGTGGACCCAAACCCTCCTTGTTGCTTTGCTGTTGTGCTGCTTTACACCTATACAATATAATGAATTGATATAATATAATTAATGAGATAAGTAAGATATCTGAAAGGCAGTTTCCCAATAGGGATGGCCATCATGGGGAAATTCTGTTCACTCAATGGATCCTTGCAGTGCCTATAACTTGGTGAGCATTTGTGAGCCAAACGATGGGTCAGTTCCCAAAACTCAGGAACTTTCTGGCCATTTTTTAAAAATCCACTACCCACGATTTGCACAAAAATCTGGATATAAGTACTAAAGGAAATTGCTATTTGCACAAAATAGTAGCTGTAAATAGTGCAATTTGGGCAAAATTACAGGCATGAATTACCAATGTTGCAGAAATTGCGCTGGGTATGGCTGTTATTTTGCACAAATTGCAGTTTCTGTAAACATTTATACCTGTGATGTGAGCAAATTAAAAAGTGGAAAACTGCCACCTTGCCTAGCTCAGTAAGCATCAAGTTGGGCCATGAACTGGAGTTTCAGGGGCTGACCAGGTGGAAATTCATCGACCTGGTGGAAACGCGCTGAGCTCTACCCCCCAACCACAATTCCTCTGACATCTCTATTTCCAAACCCACTTTATCATGACTGGGAAAGAGACATCTGAATGTGGTGGGGAGCAAGTTTAGCCCCCACCCCAATAATGTCCCTCAGGGCACCTCTTCACCTGCTCCCATTTAAGCCAATGGTTTCCCTGTAAAAATGACTGTTGAATTATAAGCTGCACAGATCCCACAGTACGATATTGAATCCTTGCACCCAGTATACAAGTATAACGATGGGCGTTTCGCTAGGAGAACTACAGTGACAAGCAATGGGCTACAGACCATTGCAATGACCTCAACTATCATGAAGAACTAAAGACTTCTCTATTATTAATAGAGCTGAAGGGCTGTGTTAGTCTGAGTAGTGGCTGTTCAGATTGCCCTGTACATCTCCTTTAGTCAGAAGGCATCCTGGCAGATGAAATACTCTCTTGCAAGGAGAAGTAACTCATTTGGCAGAGGCAAGAGGGGCTTGTTAGGACTGTTATGACACCAATCCTGCTGTTCCTGCAATCACCTTTTACTGGCCATTGCAGCTGCAGATGGATGCTCATTGAAGTCCTTTTCTAAACACATCTGGCAGGAAGTAGCATCTGTAACAACAGTTGTCAGCTAGAGAGAGGGATTGAAGGCCCCAAAGGGGGAGGGAGGGAGGGAGTAATACAGAGCAGTGAGTGGAGTGGGTGGATGGGGCGATGGTTCATAAGCTATAATAAAGTCCTAGTGTTGAGTCCAAAAATGGACATGATCCTATTAATATCACACAAATAGACCAGCAGCCATTTTCTGATATATTTATTGAACTGAGCCATGAGAAGTGGTGGATTCTAATGTTTGTTGTTGTTCTTTTTGCATGCTCATGTGATGACACATATGAATTATTCTGTAGTGACTGGTGAAGCTAGAAGATTGTGGCCCCTTGACCCTGCTCCGGATTCCTCTGCCATGTACAAGGGTTCCTTGTCAATTAAAGGTGGACAGTCAAATAAAATCAAATAAAAATGAATGCTGCTATTTTAAATAAAGGGATGAAATCTTCATTTCATCCAATTTGTATGCAGCCAATACTTTCAACTGCTTGAGGCCTGCAAATTAAAGCAAGTAAACAGCAGTAGTCTGTGGGAAAGGGAAAGATAGGACTGGAGTGTAGGGATGTACGAAACACCTGGTTTCATCCAGGGACATCCATGTGGGGGGGAGGTGCTCCGTCCCTCCCCCCGAAATCCTCGACGAGGGGGGAAGCGATCCGTTCCTCCCCCCCCCCGGAATCCTGCCCGGCCAGCTCCACTCCACGGCCACTTGAGTGCCACTCTGTTTGTCCTGCTGAGCTTAGGGATGTGCGAAAGGGACTTACCTTGTCCCGCAGCTTTTTTTGCGGTGGGGGGGAGGCGCTTCGCTTCTCCCCCCGAAGTTCATGCGAGCGGGGGGTGTCTTCCCACCTCGCCCGGCTGAAATTCAGGCTGGGGGGAGGCTTTCCGCCTCGCCCCCGGCCGAAATTCAGGCCGGGGAGAAGTGCCCCATCTCCCCGGCCGCGAACTTCAACAGAAAAGTAAAAACAAAAACAAAACGCCCCGTGATAGGCTACGTAACGATTTACATAGCCTATCACGGCTAGATTTGCAAAGTCAGCCATGATAGGCTACATTAATCATCATGTAGCCTATCACAGGTGACTTTAAAAAAAAAAAAAGCACGTACGCAAATGGCGGCCCCCATAGGGAGCCGCCATTCACGTTCCTTATTTGGTCGCTGTAGTCTACGTAAAGATTTACGTAGACTACGGCAAAAATAAGGGCAACGCAAATAGCGTTGCCCTTATTTTCGCCGTAGTCTACGTAATCTTTACGTAGACTACAGCGACCAAATAAGGAAAGCGAATGGTGGCTAGCTATGGGGGCCGCCATTAGCCGTACGCGCTTTTTTTTTTTAAAGTCACCCGTAATAGGCTACGTGATGATTTACGTAGCCTATCATGGCTGACTTTGCAAATCTAGCCATGATAGGCTACATTAATCATCACGTAGCCTATAGGGATGGCGGAGAATTTCTCCCCGAAACTTCGGGGGGCCGAGCGCCAACGTGTTCGGCCCCCCGAACAAGTTTCGGGGAGAAATTCTCCGCACCCCCCGCCCCCCGCACCACCGCCGGGACGGGACTTACCTTTGCCGAATGTCCCTCCCGGCAGCGGGTCTGGCTGGCGGTTCGGCGGGTGTTCGTCCTGGGCGAGGGCGGCAGCCGATCTTTCGAACGGCTGCCACCCCCGCCATTCCAATAAAAGAAAAAAAAATGCCCCCGTGATAGGCTACGTGACGATTAACGTAGCCTATCACGGCTGACTTTGCAGATCTAGCCGTGATAGGCTACGTTAATCGTCATGTAGCCTATCACGGGGGCGTTTTTTGTTTTTTTTTAACTTTCGAGTTCGCGGCTGGGCGAGGCGGGAAGCCTCCTCCCCGGCCTGAATTTCGGCCGGGAGAGGCGGGAAGCCTCCCCCCCAGCCTGAACTTCGCGGCAGCGAAGTGCCTCCCCCCCCACCGCAAACAAGCTTCAAGGACAGGTAAGTCACTTTCGTCCACCCCTAGTAGCCTATCACGGGGGCTTTTTTTTTTTTACTTTTCTTGGAATGGCGGCGGTGGCAGCCGGTCGAAAGACCGGCTGCTACCCCCACCCCTGTCGAAGCCCTGCCGAACGGCCGCTGCGACCCGCCACCGGGAGCGACATTTGGGAAAGGTAAGTCCCATCCCGGGGGGTGGGCAGGGAAGGATGGGTGGGGAGAATTTCTCCCCGAAACTACTTCGGGGGGCCGAATACATTGGCACTCGGCCCCCCGAAGTTTCGGCGAGAAATTCTCTGACACCCTAGCTGAGCTGCATCCTCTCTTACTAGGAATGTCAGAGAAATCCGCAACAGATTCACAATGAGATCTGATTTCTATGGATCCAACCTGCAGATTCCTCAGGTGACTGCCTTTTTCCAAGTCGCACTGATTCCATGCACATGCAGACTGATTTTTCACTTTTTGGAGGGGATGTGCACAAATATGCATTCATGCAAGTGCATATTAGTTCTAATGTACATTGGCGCAAGTTAACATTTTCAAAAAGAAATTTTCGTAGTTCACTTACAAAAAAATTCAATTCCATCAATGAGCAGCCAACGGCATGAAAGATGACTGACGAACACAGACAGAATGGATTTAACATCCCTCATTGTTGCCTGGCAGTAGTCAATCCATTAGACTGCAGTGGAGGGACAGATGAGAGCGCAAAGCTGATTCCAACAGCTCTGCTAAGACACCAGCTCCACTTGGCTCCTCCTCTCCTTCAAATGTTTCTATTCATAAGAATTTTGTAACTTTAAGAGCTGATGCCTGAGTTTGGTTCACACACACCCTTTCCTCCTTTTCCACAGACCAGTGATAGCCTGTTCCATGAGTGGAAGGGAATCTAGCAATATGTTGTGTCCCAGTCCTTTATGTCCTTCCCTTCCAGTGGCCTTTTCCACCACCACCAGGTGGAAATCCCTCCACCCCAGACACACACCTCTGGCTGCCTACACCAAACCAGCCTTAAACTTCCATGGATCTCAAGTGTCCACTTTTAGGTAGTGAGGGGACTTGGCTATTAAATGCAGGGTGGGTAACCCAACAACTAGGGATGGTGTGGGTGCCCGTTTCGGTCCAGGAGTCTGGTGGACTACCCATACCCTCTGAGCTGTTCTTACTGAACCCCTGCCCCCGCTCAACCCCCTCATGCTTGCCGAGCCGCTCTCACTCACCCGGGCCCTGCCTTGTCCTCCTGCCCCATGATAGCCATGTTGTGAAAAAACATGGTGATTGCAAAAATGCGCAAATAGATGTATACACAAAATGGCACCATGAATCACCCATATATGCAAGATTACAGGTGTAAATAGCCCATTCATGCCTGTGATACTGAGTATATGGGTGATTCATAAGTCTATGGGCACAATTTTGCAATCACCATTTTTTTTTTTTTTTTGCAATATGGTGATCACAGCACAGGGGGATCGGACCCAGGTAGGAGTGGGCGGTTTGGCAAGCAGGCGTGGGGCTTGAGCACAGGTCTGGGGGGGGAGTGGGGGCAGGGGCTTGGCGGGTGCCCAGAAAACATGGCTGGGGGGGTCCATCCTTGTCCATCCCTACCACCACCACCACCACCACCAAAAGACCACAAAGTTTCAAACAACAAAGATTAAAATGTACTGGAAAAATATTAATAGGAAAATATTTTTATCACTGGATAGATACACACATACAACACGCAAGCAAGCATGACCAATAGGGTAATAGTTATAAAAACATTTAGCTAACCTAATTAGACTGTCTTCCTATTTTCTCTAGATCTCTTCTCTTTCTGGTCCTTTATACTGCTCTCTCTCTTGGTCTGTGTGTCTCTCTCCCTCTGTCTGGTGTTTATATCTTAAAAACAGCTTGTTTCTTCTCCTCTCCAACCACTCAGGAGGGTAATTTCTTGTTCACATTTGCCCTAAATTTCCTGTATCCTGAGTCCTCATCCTGACCTTCAGTTGCTTGCTGCAAACGTTTTCTTCCTTCTTCCTTTGCAGACATTCTGTCACCAGTATCCAAGTAAAACCTTTTGCAAACCTTGTTATCACTCTTACCTTCTGCTGAACCCCCTTGCCCACTTCTTTCTCTCCTCTTCTTCTGCACACTCTCTGACTTGATGAGTTTTTTTGCATGGCCTCCTGGGCCTATATCGTGAATCCAATAATCTTTAACTAAATGTTTGACCCTTTTGTCTGGTCAAAGGCAAAGACCAGAACACTTGCACAAAAGTTTTAACTGCATAATATCAAATAAGCAAACAAAATACAAAGACAGAAGACAGTTCCGCTCCTTCACACTCCTCATCCCTTTTTCTTTGTATTGTGTCTCTTAGACTGTAAGCCTGAGGGCAGGGACTGACTTCTTTTTTAATTGATCTTATGTAACCCACTTTGGGAGCCTTTTCAGCTGATGATCATGGTAAAACTGTTTTACATGCATGCATAAATTAGGGATGTCAGAGAATTTCGCCACGAATCTTGGGGAGGCCAAATGCCAGCGCATTCGGCCCCCTGAAATCAGTGGCGAAATGGTCTGCCCCCCTGCCCCCCCCCAGGACGGGACTTACCTTGTGTGAATGTCCCTGGTGGTGGCAGCAGCGGCGGCTCCAGCGGCGGTTCGGCGGCGGCTGGTCTTCTGACCGGCTGCTGCCGCCGCCATTTCCAGTAAAAAAACAAAACAAAACCAAAAAAAGTGATAGGCTATGTAAACATTTACGTAGCCTATCATGGCTAGATTTTTAAAAAATACCGTGATAGGCTATGTAAATGTTTACGTAGCCTATCACGGCTGAGTAAAAAACAAAAAACAAAAAAACCCGCACGTACGCAAATGGCGGCGCCCATGGTCGCCGCCATTTGCGTTCCTTATTTTGGCATGTGTATTCTACGTAAACCTTTACGTAGACTATGGTGAAAATAAGGAGAACGCAAATAGCGTTCCCCTTATTTTCGCCATAGTCTACGTAAATGTTTACGTAGACTACACGTGCCAAAATAAGGAACGCAAATGGCGGCGCCCAATGGCGCCGCCCTTTGCATACGCGTGGTTTTTTTCTTTCTTTAACTCAGCCGTGATAGGCTACGTAAACATTTATGTAGCCTATCACGGCTGACTGCAGGGATGCAAACGGCAGCGGCTACGGCTGCCACCATTTGCAGTCCCGGCAGGACAGGATTCGCGGCGGGAGGGACGGGGCGCCTCACCCTCGGCCAGAATTTCGGGAGGGAGGGACGGGGCGCCTCCCCCCCAGCCAGAATTTCAGGGGGGGGGGATGGGATGCCTCCCCCTCAGCCAGAATTTTGGGGGGAGGGACGGAGCGCCTCACCCCCACCGCGAATCAAGTTTCGTCAAAGGTAAGGGACTTTTGTACATCCCTAGCATAAATACATCAAGATGTATGAGTGTTTTGTTTCACTTTGCAAATCACCCCAAAATTAGGGCTGTGCACAGACACACACCCCTGGCTCCACTTAGGATGCCACTGGATCTTCTGAAGTGGCTCTGCTCTGCTTTGGACTGATTTGGAGCCCCTCTGCTTTGAGTCAGATCAGGATCCGAAGTGAGATTCAGATGCCTGGATCACTCGTTTGGGGCGTTTCCCTACTGACTTGCATGGGAAAACACAAATGGCCATAACTTTTTCAGTTTTTAGGATACGTTGATGAAAGTTGGGACACTCTCAGCACCCCTGAAGAGGACTCCACCTGCCAAATTTCAGACAGTTTAGCCCAGTGATTTTTGTGCTAGATGCAAGTAAAATTTGATTTTCCTCACAAAAGCTCTCAAAACAAACTGCTATAGCTTTTCACCATTTCCATAGAATTGCTTGAAATCAGCCCCCCTGGAGGGCATCCCACCTGCCACATCTCAGACAGTTTGGTTCACTAGGTTTTGTGGAAGGTGCAGGTAAATTGTGGTGTACTCAGAAACTGAAACTAAAGTTCATAAAGGGATAATCAAGTTAGGTGTTGAAGCAATGAGGAGATCACTATCACTAAACTCTGCTGTAGGTTTCAGAGCAGCTAACCCCTTTCCCCTAGTAAGTGCTACTTATTCATAGTCAATAACCTCAGGGTCTCTTTGCTTCATGCCTAGCAGCCAATGTTTTCCCAGGCAATTCAATAACCTCTGAATTGCCTAGGAAAACACTGGCTGCTAGGCAGGAAGCAAACAAAGACAACAACCCTGCCAGGTGGGCACATTGACCCGAACAAAGAGCAATGGCAGTTGTTTGCTAGACTGACAGAGGCAGGAAGCAACACAGCAGCCCTGCCAGGAAGGCACAGCAGCACCTCGCCCGCCCCTGCCCCTGCCAAGACCCCAAAGATGCCTCATATTGGGCTTGCTTGCTTTGCAACATGGTGGAGTGTTACTGGAATAACAAGTTAATATAAATAATATGTGTATTGCTTTGCCCACTAGATTGCAATGTGGACATATTGCCTTGCTTGACCACAACACAAGCACAAACACAGATACAGACACAAGAGAGCGAAAGAAAAGCAAATACAGAACTACCTACAAGCAAAGAAAAGGTGTGTGTGTGTGTGTACAGGATAAAGTATAAAATTCAAGAAATACAGGAGGGCAGCAGGGGAGATAAGAGCCAAGACCAAGCAAAGAATAGAACACACACACACACACACACACACACACACTTTCTTTAATTTATGTTTTTTTAGCATCACGCTGGAATAGAAACAGGCAGTTCACTTCAGAAGGGGGGGAGCTAAACAATGAGGCAAGGCATGGGTCGGCTGCTATGGTAATATTTCTTTATTTTAGAATTTAGAAAAAAAGAAGACAAAACTAAATGGTTGAATAATAGTTTAAAAAGGTGTGTGTGGGGGGGGGGGGACGACAAGCCAAGAAGTAAATGTTTGTTTTTTTAAAACCTAGAAAAGGTAGAGTTGAATGGAGAAGGACTAGGAGGAAGGAATAATAAGCTGCAGTGAGTGCACCGACTGTAATTAGTGCATCTAACCAAACTTAAAAAACAAACAAACACAGCCCTTTTCCGAGTCCCAACTGACCACCTCACACAATGAACAATGGAAGAGTGGGGCGGGGGTGGGTCATGAGGGAACAGGCCAAGGAGAAGCTAATGATAATTTTTTAAATAATAATAATAATAATCAAGAAAAGACAGATTTGAATGGAGAGGGAAGGAATGTAAGAAGAGCCTGTAATTAGTGCATGCTGGCACTGCAGATCTAACCAAACAAACACAGCCCTCTCCTAACCAGCCACCTTGTGCAACGAACAAACACAGCCATTATGCCAAACTGTATATAGCCCCATCCTCCACCATCGTCTCTTATTGGAGACTGCTGGCTTAGCTTCAGCCCCAGTGTTCCTATTCACCAAAGCATACTCCCTCCTTCTCCTCCTCTCACCTTCCACCCACCCACCCTCCCTCCCTCCTCCCCCTCCTCCTCCCCCTCTGCATGTTCTTTCAGAAGTTAATACGTTCTGGAGACAGCCTATCTGGGCTTCTCAGAAGGCATAAAAAGAGCTACAAATCTCCGAGGTGGATGATGCACCTTGTGGAGGAGCTGCTTAGCTTTGGGGTGCCTCAGTGCCAGTCTGATCCATTTTGTATCATGACGAGGCACCTCCGAATCAGCCCGCTTCACCTCATTATTCGGGCTTTGTACCAAAGCAGTGCACAGCCCTACCAAAAATGCCCTGTTCACAGTCCCAAATGCAAACAAGAATACTA
Source organism: Heloderma suspectum (assembly GCF_057233095.1). Taxonomy (NCBI): domain Eukaryota; kingdom Metazoa; phylum Chordata; class Lepidosauria; order Squamata; family Helodermatidae; genus Heloderma; species Heloderma suspectum. Next base: position 27,101,576 of record NC_139469.1, read on the forward strand.
GTGCATTTTCTCTGAAAATGTTTGCGAATTCCTGAACTTGAGTTAGTTCTCAAAAAATGTGTATTCAAACATATGCAGAAAAATACACACCTTTCTCTAAATGTGTAAATTGCCTATGCTTTAATCTATGGGGGACACTGATGCCATGCTGCTGAATTTGGCAGTGGCAGCAGCAGCAAAAAGAAATTGGGTCTTCATGTATTCAGATTTTAAATGGACCCATATTTTTTGTATGCATCTTCCCCTCCAACTCATCATGAGTGTCAGAAATGTATGAATTTCATCAGCAAGATGCATTCCATTCTTTATTTAGTATTGGGAGGTGCAAATTCATTATTCTTACATTAAAATATGAATCAACAAATTTCTCATGCATCACTATGTTAGATAGTATTGCTTTGCATGAGAGCTGCTAAATATTGTCAAATACTAAATACCATTGTGTGCATTTTGATGATCAAGTACAGTCAAATGTTAAGTATTATTATATGCCCATCAACAACAGGTGTCCAGTATTAAATATATCAACTACCTTCTATCAGGAAACACTGAAATCATATGTATATATTACATTTCAATCCCAACTTTTTTCCTCTTGCAAGGAGTCCAAGAGGGCTGACATGATCCTCACAACAGCCCTGTGAAGTAAGTTAGTTTGAGAGTCAGTGGCTGGCCCAAAGTCACCCAGTGAGCTTCATGGCCAAGTGTTGGACTGGTCTGGAACCAAGACCCATTCCAACACTCTAACCACTACACCACACTGGCTCTCAAATGTCAAAGGATATTTGCAGAATATTGTGCATAGATTGAAACAGCCCCTGAGTTTTTGCTGAAGTTTGCTGAATGGATTATTGCAGTGTGAATCTGGAAGTAGGACTGCCATGTTCTGATCCAATTCTCTTGACGGCAGCTTGATGTCTAGACATCGGTAAGTGGTTAGGATTATCTCCATACTGTGAAAAGTGTCACCTGCTGTTGGCTGAAGAGCAAGCTGTTATTAAATGCACAAGAGCAGGTCCAGACATTTTTATAGTCACTTGGCAATCCCAGGGGGAAGACAAAGTAGAAAAGAAAGGACCACAGTCTGTGACTCATGAGAATCATATTTTTGCCTGGACACCAGATGAAATCTTGAGTTATTATCAGACGATGCCTTTTGATTTGTGAAAACTTGAACTGAATGGTCAAAGATGAATCTTGTTACAGCCCAAAGGTTTCTCATTACATGCAGAAAGATTCTCTCTTCGGTTGCACTTGCATGCTTATCAGTGGAAACATTGTGGCCTGTGAGTGTCTGGGGTGGGTGGGGGGTGGGCATTCAAGTTTCAATGGTGTTTTACTTTCACTGTTTCCTAGAAACGAAAGTTTTTGAAGGGGAGGGGAGAGGGAGTGAAAACCTAAACCACCCACATAACGTTAAGTGAAATAATTCTTAAAAGCTCTCTTGTTCTATATAGTACAGTTATTATCAGAGCAAATAGCATTTTAGCTGTCATATTGAGGGAAGGTGATTGTTCTGCTGTGAATAAGATTGAATGTGATGGAAGCTCAGAGCTGACTGTCAGACTTATGATAACTGACACTCAGATACAAATATTAAACTAAAAAAAAAAATCTAAAAGGTTTGCATGGCCCTGAAGCAAATTTGCCACACTCATATGTTCAAAGATTATGTTATTGGCTCATTGGATTATCACTTTGGACTTATATATATTTGTTGTTGTTGTTCAGTCGTTCATTCGTGTCCGACTCTTCGTGACCCCATGGACCATAGCACGCCAGGCCTTCCTGTCCTGCGCTCTCTCCCCGAGTGTGCTCAAGTCCATATTCATTGCATTGGTAATGCTATCTAGCCATCTCATCCTCTGCCGTCCCCTTCTCCTTTTGCCTTCAGTCTTTCCCAGCATCAGGGTCTTTTCCAGAGTTTTCTCTTCGCATCAGGTGGCCAAAATATTTGAGCTTCAGCTTCAGTATCTGTCCTTCCAATAAGCACTCAGGGTTGATTTCCTTTAGGAATATATGTATATGTATATAACAAATTATTTTGATACCTGCCTAAATGTGGAATTTGGACTTCTATACATGTTTAGACATGCTGCCTGGGGCATGCTGGAAGTTGCAGGCCTTTTTTAAAAAAAATCTAAACATGTATAGGATTGCACCCTGATATTATGATTGATTTATGGCTTATTGTTGTCTTTTCACGATTGCAATCAGGACTACCTTGAAGCTTCATCTGGTGCAGAATGCAGCTATCTAACTCTTGATGGACAGAGATGGGTTTGAGAACATATCCAACTGGTTTGGCAGTGACTTTAATGGCTGCCTGTGCTTTTCTATGCCCAGACCAAAGTGCTGGTATTTAGCCTTTAAGTCTTATATGGCCTGGATCTACGTTGCTTAGAGATTGCCCTTCCCCATATGAATCCCTTTGCCAAATCAGTTTGTCTTTGTGTTATTCAAGGTTAGAACAATATTGGATATGAACAGGGCCTTTAGCATTTTATGTGTGTTAGTTTATTAAACATTTGTATCCTCGCTCTCAATCAGAGATGCCTGAGGCAACACATATAAAAACAATAATGTCATAAAATCCACATTAAAATCTAACATGCATAAAACTAAATGGAGAAAACTTTTAATCAAGTGGATTAACACTGAACACCATGTTTTCCCCTGAAATACACAGATATAAACATACTTTCTGTCAAAACATGGATTTCCAAGTGTATTCTGTTCCATTTATTTAGACAAGAACTGGACAGGAACATTAAGGAGGTGCTACATAGGGTGGATAACTAAGTTCTGACTAAGGTCACCTTCATCCAGGAGTTGTGGTTCAAGTCAGTTTGAATGAGTGTGCATCAGAATTAGGACATTTTGAGTTCCTCCAACATCCCCAGCAAGGGTACGTATCAATGTGCTTGCTGGGCCAGTTACGTACATGCCACTTCTCAGGGTAACATAAAAAGGGACAGGAGCATACAATCTAAATTTTGACAGTGTTGGAGACCACCAAAGGAAATCTGAAGAGGGAGAGGCAAAGTTATGAGAGACAAAACATGTGCAAACGTAGTTACTTAGGTTTTGCTTCAAGTGGAGACAAGGGGCAGTATCCAATGGTGTTATTCTGCACTCAAATAGCACAAGCGGAGCTCCACTGAATCTTTCCATTAAGCAAGCAGCTGCACGTTATGATTGTGCAGCCAGTTGTACAGTAGGTTTCACAACTGCTGGCACAATTGATTGCACAAGCATACTGTCCAACTGGTTGCACAATGGGTTGCACAAGTGTAATGCACAACGGGCTGCACAACTGTAATGCACAACCAGCTGCACAATGGCTGGTGCAACTGTGCTTGTGCAAACATAACTTTAAACATGACTCTTTCACATAGCTCGGAATCTAGTTTCCATTAGTAAAACAACATTTGTGATAGCACAATGCCATAGTTGGATACTGCTTGAAGGTCAGGGTCCCACTGGGATGCACAAGTGACTGATGGAGCTGTGAGACCTATCATGCAACAGCCTGAGCTCTAGGACCTGTGAGATAGTATGCATGCCAAGTCAGAGCTGCCCATCATGCCTGAGTCAAAACAGCTGAGGGAAAGCCAGCAGTACAGGGGTTAACAGTTTGGCACCCATAGCCTCCACCCCATATCCCACTTCCCATTTGTTCCACCAACCTGCACCCTATGCCACCATCAGCAGTGAAGACCGATAACAGCTTGAGTGCTGTTTGGCAGGGAAGAAGATGGGATGTCATACCAGACAGAGAGGGGAAAGCCACTGCCCAGCACAGCAAGAAGTTAACTGTTTGGCCCCCATTGGGCTGCAGCAGCAGAGCAAGGGCAAATGGACCCCCCCCCCAATAGCCTCTACCCCTCTTCTACCTGCCAAGAGAGTGCAGGAGTTAATTTCAGGCAGCTCTAGTCACTAGCTACAACTGGTATTGGCTCATTGCTGATGTTAATAGGCTATCAGTGGCCGAGGATACATTTGCAGGGGCTTGTAATTAGCTGGGGATGCATTTCCAGCTGCAATGTATCCACCGATTGAGACTTGTACTGATGGCACAACACTTCTAGAACTGGGACAAACTGGGAGCGGGACAAGCAGAATAGGCTACAGGGGCTGTTAACCCCTGCAGTGGTGGTGCAGCCCAATGGGGGCCCCAAAATGTTAACCCTGGTAGGCTGGTACCACTGGTTAGGGATGGACGGACGCACCTCCCTCCGCTCCCTTCAGGCAGTTGAAGAGCCATCCTCGCTGTCCGCCTGCTCAAGCTGCACGGTTGGAGCTGCAGGACAGCTTGGAAATCGCCTGGAAAGCACCGTGGGGCCATCTGTCCCTGTACTGAGCCGTGACTGCGCACAGAAATCGCAGCTCTGGTTAGTTCCGCATATTCAAAGTTGCGTCTATGGCACCTTAAAGGGGCGATGGCTTAAGGTTACAGGTGTCAAGGGCCCTTTACGCTGTAAACTTGAGTCATTGACCCTTTAAGACCACTGGAGACTCAGCTTTACATATGCTGAACTAAGCAAGCCATGATGGTGTGCAGAACTGCAGCTGGGTCAGGGGCTGGCTGGCCCCGTGGCGCTTCCCGCCGGTTGCTGAGGAAGGAAGCGAGCTGATTCCTGCACCACCCCTACCATGGGTTCTTTGCTTTCTCTCTATATCCCCACTTCTTCTCTGCTAGCCATCACTCAGGCCCATAACTCCTTTGCTGCTACAGGACTATAGGCAGCTTGATCTCCAGGCACAGAGAAGGCTACAGAAACAGCCAGCCAGAGATGCTTAATCCCTGTGAAATAAGGGGGCAACTCTGACTTGGTATGCATAATATCTCACAGGTCCAAGCACTCTGGCTATTGACTGATAGGTGCCAGTGGCCTGTGGTTCAACAGTCAGATGTGGATCCCAGTGAGCTCCTGCCCTCTGTCATTTGCCACATATGTGCTGATCCCTTTGCCCAAGGCACACTGTGGTTTGAAAGGGGGCTGGCGTTATAGTTGAAAAGAATGATTTCCCAGCTTTTGTGTGTTCACTTCAACCATCACTCATGAACCACTAGGGTAGGGATGTCCACAGAATCTGCTGCGGACTCCAATGAGGCCAAATTCCAGTGAATTTGGCCCCTGAAAGTCCGCGGCAGAACGAATGCACTTACCTGTGCCTCTCTGGACTGAATATCCACCCCTGGCCTGTTCCGTTTCACCATCTGTGCGGAACCTGGAAGTAAGTGATCGGATGCAAATGGCGTCCACTGCACCGTTTGCATCCCCATTTTTTTTCACGATAGGCTACGCATCTCTATTTACATAGATACTTAGGTAGTCTATCGCGTGAAAAAACAGGGATGAGAATGGCGTAGTGGACGTAGGGATGTATGAAATGTACTTAACTTTCCACGGATTATGTTTATGGTGTGGGGGGGAGGCGTTCAGTCCCTCCCACCAGAATCCTCGATGGCCAGCTGTGCTCTGCGGTGGCTCCACGAAGCAGCCGGCCAGGCCCAGGCCAGAGCCATCCGCAGCCCGATTTCCGGCTGCGGAGGGCTCTGGGAAAAAAAAAAAACACGTATGCAAATGGCTGCAGCTATGGCAGCCACCATTTGCGTTCCTTATTTTTGGCCTTCTTAGTCTACATAAATATTTATGTAGGCTAAAACGGCTAATCAAAAAGGGATGCAAATAGCGCCCGCTACGCTATTTGCGTTCCCCTTATTTTCGCCGTCTTAGTCTATGTAAATATTTACATAGACTAAGACACCAAAAATAAGGAACACAAATGGCGGCGGCTGCCATTTGCATACGCAGTTGTTGTTTTTTTTACCCAGCCATGATAGGCTATGTAAATCTTTACATAACCTATCACGTCTTGAAAAAAAAAAAAAAACCACAAGTCTGCAAATGGCGGCGGTGGCAGCCGGTCAGAAGACCAGCCGCCACCGGAGCTGCTGCCGCCCGGAAGATCCGCTCCAGTTAAGTCTCATCCCAGGGGGGATCTGCGGGGGTGTGGGGGGGTGGCAAGCCATGGCGGAATTCTCTGCCATCCCTAAGTGGACGCCATTTGCATCCCTGGTTTTTCACGTGATAGGCTACTTAAGTATCTACGTAAATAGAGATACGTAGCCTATCGCGAGAAGAAACGGGGATACAAATGATGTAGGTGATGCCTTTTGCATCCAGAGAGCACTGTTCCACACAGATAGGAGCCAGGACAGAGCTGGCCAGCTCAGATTCTGGGGGGGAGGAACAGATCGCCTCCCCCCCAGCAGACCTCTCCATGGACACAAGGTAAGGAGATCCGTACATCCCTACACTAGGGATGCTGGAGACATTCGAGATGAACTAAAATGAGCTTGGATTCCTAAGAATCCAACCTGCGGAATATGCTGTGGAGCAACCCCCTCAGGCTGTGAGGAGTCCGTGGACTTTTGGACTATTTTTTTTTTTTTACTTTCCCAAAATTTATGCATATACATTTGTAGGAAAATACACACATTTCTTCTGAGGAAATGTTGAATGGAATGGGGGACAATATGCTAAATCTTACATACTGAGGTAAATTATGTAAATACTTGCAGAATTATTTGCGCATGTATCTGCATGATGAAAAAAATCGCATCCATCTGTGGGTGGACGATGGAACATGGGGCACCTGACAATCCACAAAACACAGATGGAGCAGATTTTACACAGTCTGTACATCCCTATGAACCACCATCTGTTTTGCCACTGATTTTAAAAAACAAATGAATAAATCATTGCACACAGAAAGCAAGGATGTCATGGAGAAAGTGATATCCTAGCTTTCTCCCTGGAATGAGGGAACCTGCTTCTTCTGTTCTGAGTCTCTTGCAACTTTTTTTAACCCACTGTTCCACACCACTTCCTTCCATCGGTCATTGCTTTTTCCTCCATTAGTATATGTATTTTCCCCACTTCGGTACATAGTAGCCCTATTCAGTCTCTCAAAAATTTTCAACACATGATGAGGGAAGTGAGTGTTCCAGCCCCAGCCCTCTTCCTCATCACCCTCTCGTCATGGAGGGTGGCAGTCTGAAGGGGAAGGCCTCCTCTAACTGGAGGCTCTCTGTGAGATTGCGAATGCTGGAAAATGATGCCTGGTGTGGAGAATGTGGATATATAGGGAGACATTTTTCTCCCTCTGTCATAATGCTAGAACCCAGTGGGGTCATCCCATGAAGCTGATTGGTGGGAGATTTGGGACAGAGAAAAGGAAGGATGTCTTCACACAGCACATGGTTAAACTATGGACTTCAATACCACAGGATGTAGTGATGGGCACCCATTTGGATGGCTTTAAAAGGGGATCAGGCAAATTCCAGGAGGAGAACCCTATCAATGGCTACTAGTCCTGATGGCCATATGCTACCCCCAGTATCAGAGGCAGTATGCACCAATTGCTGGGGAGCATGGGCAGAAGGGTGCTGTTGCACTTGTGTCCGGCTTATGGGCTTCCTGTCAACAGCTGGTTGGTCACTGTGGGAGCAGCATGCTGGACTAGATGGACCCTTGGGCTGATCCAGCAGAGCTCTTCTTATGTTCTTTAAATTGGGCTTCTCAGTGTGTGGATATAGGAGGGTCTCCTCTTCAGACAGTCATCCTCCAGAAGGTGATGAATGCAACGAGGGAGAGGGGTGGGGTTGGTACTGCTGTTGCTGCTACTTCTCTTCCCTTTTCCTCCCAGCAGCTTGGCCCAAACTTGTTCCCTCCAGACATGTTGGACTACAACTCCCATTGCCCCAGCCCTGGCCATACTGGCTACAGATGATGGAAGGTGTAGTCCAACACATCTGGAAGCTACTATCCCTGGAGTAAGGATGGCACAGGAGTCTTAGGAGGGGGTGGAGTCCAATGGATTCCCCCCCATCTGGCCTCCTATACCCTGCTCACCAAGCTGTGGGGTGCTGACAGATCCAGCTGCCGAGCACCCCAGAGCTTGGCAAGCAGCTTGGAGTGCCACCGAGGACTTGTCCTTCCTCCACCGGCTGTCAAGGAAGCCCTTGACAACTGGTGCAGACAGGAGGGCCTTGGCGGCACCCCAGTGCTCTAGCCCTGGCCTTCTTGAGAGGAGAACCAGGCCAAGGACTCTGGCAGTCAAGCCCTTCTGTACATAAAGCACAGGGGCTTGACTGCTGGAGTCCTTGGCATGGGGGGGGGGCTTGCACAGCTCAGTGGGTGGGCAAGGTGAGCAGGGAGGCTCGCCGAGCGGGGAGAGCCTAAGGATGGACGAAAGTCCCTTACCTGGTCCCGCAGCTTACTTTGCGGTGAGGGGGAGGCGCTCCGGTTCTCCCCCCGAAATTCTTGGCGGGGGGGAGGCGCCCCGCCCCTCCTGGATGAAATTCAGGCTGGGGGGGAGGCGCCCCATCCCTCGCCGCCGAAATCCAGGCCGGGGGGGAGCACCCCATCTCCCCGGCCGTGAAATAAAAAAAGTAAATTGAAAGAAAAAAAAGTGATAGGCTACGTAATGATTTACGTAGCCTATCACGGCTAGATTTTCAAAGTCAGCCGTGATAGGCTGCGTATATCGTTACGTAGCCTATCACGGCTGACTTGGGGGGGGGAAGCACGTACGCAAATGGCGGCGCCCATGGGCGCCGCCATTTGCGTTCCTTATTTGGGCAATAATAGCATTGCCCTTATTTTAATAATAATTAAATTAATTAATAATAATTAAATTAATTAATAATAGTGTTGCCCTGATTGCGTTCCTTATTTGGGCAATAATAGCATTGCCCTTATTTTCGCCGTAGTCTACATAAATCTTTACGTAGACTACCCCTGCCCAAATAAGGAATGCAAATGGTGGCGCCCATGGGCGCCACCATTTTCATACGAGTTTCCCCCCCCAAAGTCAGCCATGATAGGCTATGTAATGATATACGTAGCCTATCACGGCTGACTTTGAAAATCTAGCTGTGATAGGCTATGTAAATCGTTACGTAGCCTATCACTTTTTTTTTTTTTACTTTACTTTTTAATGGCGGCGGTGGCAGCTGGTCGGAAGACCGGCCGCTGCCCCCGCCGAAACGCCGCCGAAACGCCGCCGGGACCCACCGCCGAGAGGGACATTCGAAGGAGATAAGTCCCATCCCGGGGGGGGGGGGGGCTGGAGGGGCGGAGAATTTCCCCAACAATTTCAGGGGGCCGAATGCGTTGGCATTCGGCCTCCCGGAGATTCGTGGAGAAATTCTCCGCCATCCCTAGGAGGGCCACACGAGTGTGTGTGGGGGGGAGCTCATTACACTCCCTGCACCTCAGACAGAGATGGGTCCATCCATCCCTATCCTGCAGTACAGACTGACCATGCAATCCTATGCAGGTTTACTTGGAAGTAAGACTCACTTCATTCAAAGGAGCTTACTCCCTTATTAAGGATGCAATCCTGTACTCACTTACCTAGAAGTAAGTCCCATTAAACTCTATGGTGCTTACTTCTGAGTTGACATTCATTCATTTATTTAAGAAACTTCTTACCCACTTTTCATTCTAAAATATTCCCCTCATGGTGTACAGTCAATAACACACAGTGAAATATTACAGTACATATAGGATTGTACTATGAATGTGTTTAGAATTGCATTTTATATTTATTTTATTAAAATAATTTTCTTGTAAGTTGTTTAATGAAAAAAAATGAATAACAGCACTATGGTTTTAATTGTATGTAACAGCATTTTGCTGTATGCTTCTTTGGATTAAAAGAAAGAAAGAAAGAAAGAAAGAAAGAAAGAAAACTGGGATGTAAACATGTAAAATAAATAAGAAAGAGACCCAGGAGGCTGATGCAACAAGATTTCAACTGAAGCACAGATGAATGAAAACTGAAGCAACTTGAAATGGAAGAGGAAGTGTAATAAGTGATGTGAAAAAAAAAAGATGTGTTTGTGATGGGCACAGAGGTTGAATACTCCATTAAAGCTGAGGAAGGGTGCACTGTGAAAAATGACCCGGTGAAACGTGGAATTACATCTCACTGAGGCAAAGAATTGCTTCCCCACTTCAGATTCATCTGAAGCTTGGCCAGAAGTGATTCCTAGACAATGGCTTAGGGTGCTAGACCACCTGTGTTAGTAATACCCTCAATGACTAACACCCCAAAAGGTCAGGGAATCCAGATTTAGGGCTGGATCCCAGGCATTCAGTGGGAGTATCACAACCCAAATTCCCCTTAAGTAAAATCTCATTTGGCAACTCTTAGTCTGCCAAAGCATTTTTAGGAACTGTAGGATGGGGCGGGGCAGTGTTGATATGATTAGGGGCATTTGTCAGGATAGTTTCATATAGCACTGATTTTTTTGCTTACAGCAAGTCAAGGTGAATTTGGACGGTTATGCTTAGTGGAATCCTCTGTCAAATTTAAGAGGAAAACTTTAAAAACAAGACAAAATGAAATGGTTGTGTATTATCTTAGAAGGATGCCATACATCTCCAGAGAAGGGTCTCTCAGCCTCATATCCCCATCTACTGTCTTCCATTCAGAACCCCCACATTTGTCTCCATCCCTTGACTAGCCTATTGTCTCCTGCCAGTGGTGCCATTTCAGATACTTTTTTTGTACAGGATGAAATAGATCTGTGTGTGTGTGTGTGTGTGTGTACAGATGGCTGTTACTGAGTGAATACAGATGACTATGGGGTGAATACAGATGACTTTTGGGTGAATACAGATGACTTTTGGTTGAATACAAATGTCTGTTACTGAGTGAATACAGATGACTATTGGGTGAATCATACAGATGACTAACTTACTAGTGTGTGCATTCAACCTCTTGGTAAACTGATCATATTTAGGGATGGATGAATCTGTCAAGTTTCATTCTGCTCAGTTTTTCATTTTTCCCTGCATTCAATTCATTCTGTTCCATTTCTGCATCAGTTCACAAATTTGCTTCTTTCTTTTTTTCAAACCGCACACAAATCTGTATGTATTTTCATCTGAATTTACCTAAACCTTTACCTTTTTATGCATTTCTGTATGCTCGTATCCAAATATACACATTTTATATGCACTTTTCTAAATATAGATATCATGGGAAGTAATCTTCCCTAGTAAAATGGATTAGAGTTGTTTTGTCCACATGTTTTTTCCTATTATATGCATTTTGTAGGCATTTTTCTGTATTATAGGCATTTTTGTGCAGTTTTTTGTTTTTGTTTTAAGTGAACTGAATCACAATAGTACAATAGAAATAGCAGATTCAAGCTGATACAACTTTAAATGCTAAACCATTCAACATGGAAAGCTGCTGCTGACCTCCCAGCCTCTTGACCTAGTTTTAACATTTGCCATCAGCCACCACTGGTTGATGGGGCTGGGAAAGAATTTCATTTCCATTCATGATTTTTCTCAGCAATGCAGGGGCTTTGCTGTCCTCATAGCAATAGTTGTGTTTAATCATGTAATTGATTACCCTCTACTCAGCACTAGTTAGGCCTCACCTGGAGTACTATGTCCAGTTTTGGGCACTGCACTTGAAGAAGGATGCAGACAAGCTGGAGAGGGTTCAGAGGAGGGCAACAAAGATGATCAGGGGACTGGGAACAAAGCCCTGTGAGGAGAGACAGAAAGAACTGGGCATGTTCAGCCTTGAGAAGAGAAGACTGAGGGGAGATAGGATAGCGAATCTTGAATGCCTCCAGTGTGGGAGAGCCCACCACCTCCCTAGGGAATTGGTTCCATTGTCGTATTGCTCTAACAGTCAGGAAGTTTTTCCTGATGTTCAGCCGGAATCTGGCTTCCTGCAACTTGAGCCCATTATTCCATGTCCTGCACTCTGGGATGATCAAGAAGAGATCCTGGCCTTCCTCTCTGTGACAAGGACCTGAAAGGTTGTCACAGAGAGGAAGGCCAGGATCTCTTCTTGATCATCCCAGAGTGCAGGACATGGAATAATGGGCTCAAGTTGCAGGAAGCCAGATTCCGGCTGAACATCAGGAAAAACTTCCTGACTGTTAGAGCAATACGACAATGGAACCAATTCCCTAGGGAGGTGGTGGGCTCTCCCACACTGGAGGCATTCAAGATGAGGCTGGACAGCCATCTGTCAGGGATGCTCTGACTTGGATTCCTGCATTGAGCAGGGGGTTGGACTCGATGGCCTTGTCAGCCCCTCCCAACCCTACTATTCTAGGATTCTACTGTTCTATGATTCTATGAATTGCAGAGCTTTATATTTCCCTCAAAACTATTCATTGCAGGCCCTGGAGATACAGGCTGGATCCATAGCAGGGGTAAGTGAGGGTGGGCTTCCCACTCAAATATTCCCTTTAGGCAGGGGTGGGCGCTACGCAGTCCAAGGGGCGGCTTGCCACCCAATTTGGGGGCAAAATGTAATTGGGGCCTTTTAAAAAAGGGCCAAATGTAGCTTTCAAACAAGGTGGCGTTATGCTTCCCAGTAGGGCTGTGCACGGCTTTGGCCTGAAGCCCAAGTTCCGAGCTGAAGCAGAGCACTTCAGGCTTCTTCAGGCTGCTTCTGAGGCAAGGCAGAGGGGACAGGAAGTGGCACAAAGCGAGTTCCTCTGAATTTGTTTGTTTATGTATGTATTTCATTGATATCCCACCTTTCTTCCATCGTGGAACTCACGGAGGCTACATGTGGTTCCCAGGTTGTCTCCCCTCCAAGCACTGACCGGACCCAGACCAGCTTAGCTTGAGCCAGGTAGCTGTTTCATGTGCCTCCAGACTATGGTCTGGGACCTGAAGTACTTCGGTGGTGCTTTGGAGTGATCGGGAAGCCCACCCGCGCCGCCGCCTCCCAGCCCCCAGCTCCTTACCTGGGCCCTTCGGACGTCCACTGGGAGCGGTCTTACTTTTCCAGGGAGTCACCATTTTTAAAATGGCGACTCCCTGTATTTCTGGAGATAGGTCCTGTGCAAATGGCAGGATCCTGTGCAAATGGCATTTTAAAAATGGTGACTCCCTGGAACAGGAAAACGCCTTCCGGTGTGTATTTCAAGGGCCCAGGTAAGAAGCTGGGGGCTTGTGAGGTATGGTGGTGGTGGAGTGGGATTTGGCCATCCAAACCCCACTTCAGCTCCAGAGGCCAAAGCAGGTTGCCCCCCCATCAGACCAAAGTGAATCGGGCCTGCCTCAGAAGCCCCAAAGTGGTGTTGGAGGAGGATTGGGGGTCCCTGCAAAGCCCTACTTCTGAGGGGTTTGGGGGGTAAATTGGCCTTGAGGCTGACCCCTTCTGCCTTAATGTATCTTGGGGTGTCATTTCAAGCCCCCAGCCTGCCACACATCCAGGTCTCAGGGAGGGACAGCCTCCAGTATTGGTTCACACTATTGCAAGCTGAGATTCCTGTGATCTGCACCAAGGTTTTCCCCTCATGCAGTCCGGCGGTCCAATTATTGGATCCTTCAGTTATGCCTTGCTGAACTCTGTTAGCTGTAATCAGTAACAGCTGTGGCCATGTTTAACCAACTTCTACCTTTGGATAGTTCTTCCTCTTGTACCCTGTCCCGCTCCATGCTGTGGGAACAACTACTCTTCAAACAAGCGATAGGTAGTCACACGATCAGAATTAGAGCAGTAATCATGTGCCTTATACACCTGCCCTTCTCCAGACTCATGCACTGACAAGAGAAAGCTCTGAGTTTACTAGAAATACTCTCTGCTGACATTTTTCTGACATCCTCACAATACTCTTTAAAGTTCCCATCTCTTAAGTTGTCTTTCATGTTTAATCTCAAAGCATGATAAAAGGGTGGAAGGGAAAGGAGGGGGGAGGAACTGGGAGCTGTACTTTAGCCACTGTGGCACTGAAATTCAAAAGCAAGGACATGGAAAAGAAAGAGCATCATCTTATTAGCATGGGTGGATAAAGGTGATCAGGTTGCAATGATCCATTATTTATAGGATGGTGGTTCTCTTCACTGAAACATATTGATATATTCATGTTCAAGATGAGCATTGATGTCCCCCTTTCATGTCTGCCTTCATTGGATAGGATGCATGTCAGAATTCAGGACATGCATCCAGAGGACAAGTCAAAGAAACTGAACCAAAAAGCCCTAATTAAGAATGTCAGTCATGGGTCTTATGAAATTCAGATCTGCCGAGTTTCAATTGTCATTTAGTCTTATGATAATGGGTGGAACCCCACCCCAAACTGGCCATGCTGAATTCTTTTTAAATCATCTCTATCCAGAGTGGTTCACCTTCATGCATCCCTATTCTGTGGCTGCTGGTTAGGGGATGTTAGGCAGCTGCTGCTTGAATGGTTGTCATGTTTCTTGTTGCAACTATGCAGTCATGGCTGTCTCCTACAGACATGAGACATTTCTGTTTCCTGGAGGAGGATCCTACAGATATTGTGATTATCCATGACCATCCAGGTAATCTTTATGTGCCTATAAACACTTGGAGATATAACAAAGAGTCTTGTGGGAGCTTAAAAGCTAACACACTCATTAGGAAATATGGGTTGGGCGGGGGCTTGATGCAAGACACGTTAACCTGAGTATGGTTGGGTGCGGACTGTAAACAGTGATGTGGCAGGGAAATGGAATGCAGAAAGGAGAGACTAGGGATGGGTGAGAATGTCATTTCAGTTTGGTTTTGACATGAGCGTATCAAAATGTGCAAAGTTCTCCATAGAACAAAAAGAATTTGAGATTAAAAAAGAGAGAAAAAAACCCACCCTGAATATGGGAGAAACCAGAAGTGACAGATTAGTCCATCCTGGTCCAAGTAGGGATGTACGAAAGTGACTTACCTTTTCGCAGATTCTGTTCATGGTGCGGGGGAGGCATTCCATCCCTCTCCCCAGAATCCTCGACAGGGAGGGGGAGGCAATCTGGTCCTCCCCCCCGGAATCCTCGATGGCTGGCTCTGCTCTGCGGTGGCTCCGCGGAGCAGCCGGCCAGGCCAGAGCTGCCCGCAGCTGGATTTCCGGCTGCGGTGGCTGCTGGGTAAAACAAACAAACAAACAAACAAACAAAAAACGGCATACGCAAATGGCGGCGGCTATGGCCGCCGCCATTTGCATTCCTTATTTTTCGCCATCTTAGTCTACGTAAATATTTACGTAGACTACTATGGCGAAAATAAAGGGGAATGCAAATACCATAGTGGACGCTATTTGTGCCCCTTTTTGATTCGCCGTAATAGTCTACGTAAATATTTACGTAGACTAAGACGGCGAAAAATAAGGAACGCAAATGGTGGCGGCCGTAGCCGCTGCCATTTGCGTACGCCGTTGTTTTTCTTAACCGGGATGTGATAGGCTATGTAAGTCTTTACGTAGCCTATCACGTCTCTGTAAAAAAAAAACAAAAAAACCCCAAACGACCAGACTGCAAATGGCGGTGGCGGCGGCCGGTCAGAAGACTGGCTGCTGCAGCCGCTGCAGCCGCCGCCGGAGCTGCCACCGCCCGGAACATCCGCCCCAGGTAAGTCTTGTCCCAGGGGGGATTCGCAGGGGGGCCAGGGGGTGGCAGGCAGTTCCGCCACAGATTTCAGGGGGCCGAATGCACTGGCATTTGGCCCCACTGAGATCCGTGGAGGAATTCTCTGACATCCCTAGGTCCAGGGCTTTCAGTGGTTAGCTCTTAGAAGTCCGGGTTTGAATCCCTGTGTATCCAATCATGTTAGCACTGAATTAGAGCCACCAACTCTTTTCCATGGCAAGCAGGTGCATCATGGTCCTCTCCATGCTCAGGATGTGCGAAGAAACAAAATTCGAGCTCACCAAAGCTCTCCAGATCTTCTGTGTCTCATTCCAATAATCTAACCGCTACTCTAATCCTTGCCAAGCTGCCAAGGTCCTTTCTCCCCATACCGGCCTGTGAGGAAACCTTGACAGCTGGCAGAGGCAGGACAGGTCCCCATGCAGCCAGCCCTGGGGTGCCGTGGTGCCGTGGCACCCCTAGACACTCACCGAGCTCTAGAGTGCTCATTGGCTGGGTCGGTCAGTGCCTCTGGACTCAGTGAGCAGGGTTGAGGAGACTGAATGGGGGGGAGAAGTCCATCAGACCCCACCCCCTTTTTGGACTCCCGCCCAATCCCATGTACAAGACAATGTTCAGAGAATCCTGGCGATTTTGAACATCACTTGTTTGCTTATCCCTAATGCCAAGAACGACCAGTGAGCTAGAGCCCTTCTGTCCACCATACTAGATTGGATAGAGAAACATTCGAGTTGCAAAAATTTGCTAATTCGGCAAATGGCTGCAAACAAATTTCAGTGCTGGGATAATGAACAGTGCAGAAGTACAATTATCACTTCCATTTCTAAACATTGTATGGGCTCATCAAATAGATTGAAAGAAAGAGAGAAAAGTGCAGAATCTGACAGCTTCGCCCTGGGTATTTTGAAAAGATCAGAAAGAAAGGTGCCATCCTTGTGTGAGCCTCCTCCCTCTCACTGCCCCAGCGTTCATTTCCCAAATGTTATGCTTCGGTGTCTCCAATTCAGTGCTGAAACATGACTCGCTTTGTTCCTGTCTGAGATTCCAAGCACCACTTCACCAGCACGTTGAACCTTGTTTCCTTGCAAAAGCTAATCCGTAACGCATGTTAACATTTGGCGAATCGTCCTCCGAGTGACGCGAGGAATGTTGATTCTGCTAATTGCACAGGGACTGTAATTCTGTGCGAAACAACTCAATAACCCGGCAGATTTATGAGCCATTTAAAGATGTGCTGCGTGGAGCTCTTGTTCATGTGATCTCTTTGTGACATTACCAAACCCGTCAAAAGATCTATAGGACACGAGAGGCGTGGTGAGTCCTGAAGTGACTTCTGGGGCTCCAGAAGGGAATGTGCGATGTCTCAGACCTGTTCAGCATTGTGTGTGTGTGTGAAAATTAAGCTTTCAGCCCCTTGACATTAGGGATATCAGAGAAATCTGCTGCGGATTCAAATGAGGCCAGATTCTTTGGAATCTGGCCTCAGGAATCCGCAGCGGATCGGGACCACTTACCTCTGCTCTAGGAGGACTGGAGGCGGAACGGCACTCGGCTGCTTCTTCCAGCCAGAGCTGTTCGCCTCCTCCCTGTCCCTGCCAGTTGCCTTAAAAGAAATTTTTTTTTTAAATGGAGATCAGAGGGGGGATGTGCCCATAGACTTAGACACAAATAGAATCATGAATCTTGCATATAAGTCTATTTGTCCATAGGCATATAAGTCTATGAGCACATGCGATCAGCAGGATGTGTCCATAGACTTATCCGCAAAATAGAGCAGTGAATCTTGCGTATAAGCCTATGGACACATAGACTTATATTCAAGATTCATGACTCTATTTGTGTATAAGTCTATGGGCACATCCCCCCCCCCAATCACTTTTTTAAAAATACTTTTGTTTTAAAGGTCATCGGCAAGGACAGGGAGGAGGCGAACGGCTCTGGCTGGCAGGAGGAAAGGTAAGCGCCCCCAAGCCAGTTCCCCCCCCCAGAATCCGAGCAGAGCGGAACTGCTCTGGAGTATTCTGGGGGGGAGGAACATATCGCCTCCCCCCCCACCGATTCCCCACCAGAACAGACAGTGGGGAATCCATACACCCCTACTTGACATATAGAGTTATAAGGGGAAATATTAAGGCTGGGCCAAAATTATCCTCCTCATTTTCACCAGACTATTCATTCCTCTGTGAAGCTGGAGCAAAGGAAGGGGGTGGATATGGTGCCTTTGGGGGTAACTTTTCAAAAATTTCAGGTGGAGATGGTCTTGCCTTTTAAAACAAGGTGGCCAAATGTTCCTGCTCTTTCCTGGGGGGGGGGGCTTCACTATCACTTCAAGTGTTGTTCCCATGGGACATTCTCCATTAGAGAGGAATGCTGCTGAACTGCAGAGGGCAGCTTAGGCCACTCTTTCCCAACCCAGTGGGCTTGGATGATGGGATTTGAAGTCCAAAACATCTGGAGGGCACCAGGTTGAGGAAGGTGGGACTAGACACTACTTGAAAGCAAAGTTTATTTGCTTCTGCTGCTGCTGCTGGTGGTGTTTTAAAAACACAACCCTTGGGCATCTTGTCGTTAAATGTTACCCACCCCCCGCCCAGCTAGGGATGTATGGACTGGGTAAAATCCGCTCCATCTGTGTTTCACAGATTGTCAGGCACCTTTTGTTCTGTCATCCGCTCACAGGCAGACGATATTTTTTCTTTCTTTCCAGCATGTGTAAAAATACAGAAATAATTTCATAAATATTCACATACGTATTTACATGAGTATTTACAAAATTTACCTCAGTACGTAACATTTAGTGTATTGTCCCCCATTCAATTCAGTGCTTCCTCAGCAGAAACATACATATTTTTCTACTGATTTATATGAGTAAATTTCAGGAAAGTAAAAAAAAATCATCCAAAAGTCCACGGACTCCATGCGGCCTGAAGGGGGGTGCTCCACAGTAGATTCTGCAGGTCGGATACTTAGAAATCTGAGCAGCTCACTTGAATCTGTCTCAAATTTCTTTCAGCAACCCCCAGCTGAACGTTGAGATTTCAGCCTCCCAAGATTAATAGAATCTTGGGGGATGCTTTCACCCTGAAAAATGCCACACACAAAAACAAGAACCTACCTTAACCAAATACTTTGTTCCAGCACTAGAAAGGATGCAAGTATCCCTGCTGAAATAACAAGGGATGAGGGAAGAATTTTGTTCGGCCCACATTTTTAAGCAAACTGGCCTAATTCATACTTCCCAGACTAATATGCAGATCAGAATACACATGTTCTTCAGATTGCAGACTTCTCTGAATTTTGCAATGCTGCTCTCAACTCAAATATTGCATACAAGAATATATATAGAGAGGGAGGGGCTGCGGTGGCTTAGTGGTTAAGACGCTGAACTGCAGACTGGAAGGTCGGCAGGTCAGCAGTTCGAGACCCGAGTGCTGCGTGACGGAGTGAGCTCCCGTCTTCAGTCCCAGCTTCTGCCAACCTAGCAGTTCGAAAGCAAGAAATTGCAAGTAGATAAATAGGTACCACCTCAGCGGGAAAGGAAACAGCGTTCCGTGCACCTCGGTGTTCAGTCATGCCAGCCACATGGCCACAGAAGCGTCTTCGGACAGCGCTGGCTCTTCGGCTTAGAAATGGGGATGAGCACCGCACCCTAGAGTCGGACACGACTGGTTGGGGACACCTTTACCTTTATATATATATATATATACTGTATATATATGGGAAATTTGCATATTTGGGGGAATTGCATGCAAAATGTGTATGCTATGTGTATGAATAAAAAATGAATAAATGCACATTTTCATGGTGTTATTTTTAAAATTAAAATGTGGAGCGACGCAGAAATTGATGGAACAGATTTAGGATTGAATGCATGCAAAAGTGATATGGATGGAAAATAGACTGATTCATCTATCCTAATGAGCAGCTGGGTACAAGCAAACCCATTCCCGGCTTCCATTATCCTGGCCAAATAAATGCAAACGTACTGGGAATGATGGGCAAATACTTGGGCAAATGTTAAATTGTTAAATTGTTAAATGTTAAATGTACTTAAATGTTTTTGTTGTTCAGTCGTTAATTTGTGTCCGACTCTTCGTGACCCCATGGACCATAGAACACTAGGCCTTACTGTCCTGCGCTGTCTCCCAGAGTGTGCTCAAGTTCATATTCATTGCATCGGTGATGCTCTCTAGCCATCTCATCCTCTGCCATCCCCTTCTCCTTTGGCCTTCAATCTTTCCCAGCATCAGGGTCTTTTCCAGGGAGTTTTCTCTTTGCATTAGGTGGCCAAAATATTTGAGCTTCAGCTACAGTATCTGTCCTTCCAATGAGCGCTCAGGGTTGATTTCCTTTAGGATGGACTGATTGGACCTCCTTGCGGTCCAGGGGACTCGTAAGAGTCTTCTCCAGCACCACAGTTTGAAAGCATCAATTCTTCGGCACTCAGCCTTCCTTATAGTCCAGCTCTCACAGCCATACATTGCTACTGGGAAAACCATAGCTTTGATTATATGAATCTTTGTTGGCAAAGTGATGTCTCTGCTTCTTACTATGCTGTCTAGGTTTGCCATAGGTTTCCTCCCAAGGAGCAAGCGTCTTTTAATTTCATGGCTACAGTCACCGTCTGCGGTGATCTTGGAGCCCAAGAGAATAAAATCTGTCACTGCTTCCATTTCTTCCCCTTCCATATGCCAGGAAGTGATGGGGCCAGATGCCATGATCTGAGTTTTTTTAATGTTGAGTTTCAAACCAGCTTTTGCACTCTCCTCTTTCACCCTCAACAAGAGGCTCTTGAGATCCTCTTCGCTTTCTGCCATTAGGGTGGTATCATCTGCGTATCTGAGGTTGTTGATAATTCTCCCAGCAATCTTAATTCCAACCTCTGATTCATCCAACCCGGCGTATCTCATGATGTACTCTGCATATAAATTACATAAGCAGGGCGACAATATACAGCCTTGTCATACTCCTTTTCCAATTTTAAACCAATCGGTTGTTCCATGTCCAGTTCTTACTGTTGCTTCTTGTCACTCGTACAGGTTTCTCAGGAGACAGGTAAGGTGGTCTGGTACTCCCATCTCTTTCAGAATTTGCCACAGTTTGTTGTGATCCACACAATCAAAGGCTTTAGCGTAGTCAATGAAGCAGAAATAGATGTTTTTCTGGAATTATCTTGCTTTCTCTATGATCCAGCTAATGTTGGTGATTTGATCTCTACTTCCTTTGCCTCTTCGCAACCCAGCTTGTACGTCTGGTAGTTCTCGATTCACATGCTGCTGAAGCCTAGCTTGTAGGATTTTGAGCATCCCCTTGCTGGCATGTGAAATGAGCGCAATTGTGCGGTAGTTTGAACACTCTTTGGCATTGCCCTTCTTTGGAATTGGAATGTAAACTGACCTATTCCAGTCTTCTGGCCACTCTTGAGTATTCCAAATTTGTTGGCATATTGAGTGCAGCACTTTAACAGCATCATCTTTTAGTATGGTAAATAGCTCAGCTGGAATACTGTCATCTCCGCTAGCTTTGTTGTTACTAATGCTTCCTAAGGCCCACTTGACTTCACTCTCGAGGATGTCCGGCTCAAGTTCAGTGACCACACTATCATGGCTATCAGGGACATTCAGATCTTTCCTGTGTAGTTCTTCTGTGTATTCTTGCCACCTTAATCTCATCTGCTTCTGTTAGGTCCCTGCCTTCTTTGTCCTTTATCATGCCCGTCTTTGCACAAAACGTTCCCTTGAGATCTCCAATTTTCTTGAAGAGATCTCTAGTCTTTCCCATTCTATAGTTTTCCTCAATTTCTTTGCATTGTTCATTTAAGAAGGCCTTCTTATTTCTCCTTGCTATTCTCTGGAACTCTGCATTCAGTTGGATATATCTTCCCTTTTCTCCCTTACTTTTCGCTGCCCTTCTTTCGTGAGCTACTTGTAAAGCCTCATCAGACAGCCACTTGGCTTTCTTGCATTTCTTTTTCTTTGGGATGGATTTCGTTGCTGCCTCCTGAACAATGTTATGGACCTCCGTCCATAGTTCCTGAGGCGCTCTGTCTATCAGGTCTAATTCCTTAAATCTATTCCTCACCTCCACTGTATATTCATCAGGGATATGATTTAGGTCAAACCTTAATGGTTTAGTGGTTTTCCCTACATTCTTCAATTTAAGCCAGAATTTTGAGATAAGAAGCTCATGATCTGAGCCACAGTCAGCTCCAGGTCTTGTTTTGACTGAATGTATAGAGCTTCTCCATCTTTGGCTGCAAAGGACATAATCAATCTGATTTCGATATTGACCATCTGGTGATGTCCATGTGTAGAGTCGCCTCTTGTGCTGTTGGAAAAGCATGTTTGCTATGATCAGCGTGTTCTCTTGGCAAAACTCTGTTATCCTTTGTCCTGCTTCATTTTGTACACCAAGGCCATGCTTGCCTGTTATCCCAGTGATTTCTTGAGTTCCTACTTTAGCATTCCAATCCCCTATGATGAAGAGGACATCTTTTTTTGGTGTTAGTTCTAGAAGGTGTTGTAGGTCTTCATAGAACCGATCAACCTCAGCTTCTTCGGCCTGAGTGGTTGGGGAATAGATTTGAATTACTGTGATGCTGAATGGTTTGTCTTGGATTTGTACTGAGATCATTCTATCATTTTTGAGATTGTACCCCAGTACTGCTTTCCCACCCTTTTGTTGACTATGAGTGCTACTCCATTTCTTCTAAGGGATTCTTGCCCACAGTAGTAGATATAATGGTCACCTGAATTAAATTTGCCCATGCTTGTCCATTTTAGTTCGCTGATTCCCAAGATGTCGATGTTCCATCTTGCCATCTCATGTTTGATCACCTCCAGCTTACCTTGATTCATTGATCTGACATTCCAGGTTCCTAAACAATATTGTTCTTTACAGCATCGGACTTTCTTTTCACCACCTGACACATCCACAGCTGAGTGTCATTTCAGCTTTGGCCCAGCCGCTTCACTCTTTCTGGCGCTACTTGGAAATTCCCTCTGCTCTTCCCCAGTAGTATATTGGACACCTTCCGACCTGAGGGGCTCATCTTCCGGCGTCATCTCTTTTAGCCTTGTGATACGTTCCATGGGGTTTTCTTGGCAAGAATACTGGAGTGGGTTGCCATTTCATTGACATGTAATAATTAACATTATTTTAAATTCAGCATACTACACTACATAGGTTTATTTTTCTCCCTATGTTGCATTGAACTTTCGATGCTCTCACACCATGCCTTTTACTTGAGCCCTGGCACTCCTGGCTATGTGCCACTGAACTGACCATTATTCATCTCTGTGGCATATCCATTTTCCACTGCATTACCCATGACATAGATCACAGTGAATACAGTAATATAGGAACATAGGAAGTTGCTTTATACTGAGTCAGACCATGAGCCCATCTAGCCCAGTATTGTCAACACTGACTGGTCTGGCAGTGGGTCTCCAGGGATTCAAGCAGCTTTCTTTCCTAGCCCCATCTGGAGTTGCTGGGCTTCAAACTTGGGATCGTCTGCATGCAAAGCAGTTCTCTGTCACTGAACCACAGCCCCTCCCCTTTCCCCCTTTCCATTGTTCAATTTCCTCCACTCCATGCTTGTGCTATTCCATGGGTTCACTTTCCGCTGTGTTCCGCTCCTCCTGAATTCTGGTTTTAACTAGGATAATTTCTCCAATGAATTACAGAGTTGGCGCATATACGGCTTTCAGGTCCTCCAGCTTATTTCCATCTCCCCTCCTGCACTTCAGTGAAGTGTCCACATGCATTGAGAACACACTGCAAGAAAAGAAATCTTGATGTGTTCCTGCCTGTGTTTGCATCAAGGCTCTGTAGTGTTGTTTGATTGGTGTGTCTGAGCACTGCTGCACATTGGTAACACTGCACAGAAAAATCTTGATGGCATTATACTTACAGTCACATCGGAATTCCTTACAATCTCACCCAGAATGATTGCTGCAGTGTTTTATCAATATGCACATTAAGGATGGGAGAACCAGGGAAGTTTGAACTTCTCAAAACTTCCCTTTGAACCTCAGTTTTCCCTGCTCCCATTTCCCTAAGTTATGAACTTTTTTTGGTTGTTCATTCAAACAGGAAATGCGTGCATTTTGAATGGGGAAAGTATGCATTTCTGTGCATATTATTTTAAGGTGTGCACTCCCCTCCCATTGACTAAAGTGTGAATAATCATTAAAAAAAATAAAGAGAGACGGAGGGGGGGAATTGTGATTAACAAGCAGAGATTTCAGTTTAACTAACAAAATGCTTCAGCTTCTAACTTCATGAGCTGTTAAAACACAAATGCTATTTCCAAGCCAAGGATTATTTTTTGTTTCTGTATAAAATGTGTTCCCATTTGCTTTTGTGTTCAGGGAGTGTTCAGGACTCCCTCCCTCCCTCTCCCTTTTCTCCCTCTGTCAAAATACTACAACCCAGGGCTATCCCATGAAGATGATTGGTGGGAGATTCTGGACAGATAAAAGGCAGGACTCCTTCACAGAAGCACATAGTCAAGTTATGGAATTTGCTACCACAAGACATAGTGATGGCCACCAATTTGGATGGCTTTAAAAAGGGGGTTAGACAAATTCCTGCAGGAGAAGGCTATTGATGGCTACTAGTCCTGAAGGCTATACGCTACCTCCAGGATCAGAGGCAGTATGCCTATGTACACCTGTTGCTGGGGAACATGGTTGGGAGGGTGCTGTTGCATTCATGTCCTGCTTGGGAGTTTCCAGTGACAGCTCGTTGGCCACCACATGAACAAAATGCTGGACTAGATGGACCCTTTGTCTGATCTATTATGGTTCTTCTTATGTTCTTAACTGAAACAAAATTCTTGTACACCTCTAGTGAAAATCCATGCAGCCCATGGAAATGGACTGGAATCCAGTGTAGCTGACAAAGTCTGATGATCATATTGGCCAGCACCCATTAGCAGAGTAGCAGTAGGGATGAGCGAACGAGCAATGTTTGAGTTCTCTAGAATTTTCACATTTGCAATCCCTGCAGGCTCTGTGCAAACAGGAAAATTCCATAATCAAGGAGTGATCAAATGTGAAATTTGCACACATTTTTCCAAATTTGTACAAATTTCCTAATTTGCGCATCATTCCACTGTAGACTAAAGCAGGGCTGTACAGGGAATTTTAGCAAATTAGGAAATTTGCACAAAATAGAACTGGGAACATTGTGGAATTCCAGTGCCAGTACATGCCTGGCAATTTGTGAACATTCCAGTAGACATGTACTTGCACTCATGCTCACATTCAAAGTTTCGAACGTGGCATCCTCACATGTTTTGTGAGGAAGAACAAAATTCTCATACATCCCTACCTATCAGCTGTATTTTTGAGCACAATCCCTATGAGTGACAGGGTCAATATTCAAACAAAAACATGGTGGGGTTGAAAATGGAAGACACACATACACTGCCCCCACTAGAATAGAGTACTTGCTGTTCAAGGCAAGGACAGTCTTCCTTGAGCAGGCCGGACTGAAACTGGTTCTGGCTAGGGCAGGACCTTGGGGCCAATATCTAGGGCCCTACAACCCCCCCCACACACACACACAAATGGCCACCCAGAGATTGGCACATGCAGAAGCAAACTTTCACTCCTGTAGTCATTGGGTTCTATTATTTAAGTGAGTTTAAAATGCAAATCTGCACATGTTTAGAGCTGTCTTTTCAAAATCAGGGGTGGCAAAGTGTTGTGCTGTTGTTCTAACATATCAGGAATAGGATGCTGGAGAAATTCAATACAGACTAAAATGAGTTCAGATTTCTAAGAATCTAACCTGTGGAATCTGCTGTGGGCTGGCCTCCTAAGGTTGCACAGTCTGTGGACTTCCAGATCTTTTCTTCTTTTTCTTTTACTTCCCAGAAATATACACAAATGTATTTGTAGGAGAATACACACGTTTCTGCTGAGACTGGTAAATCTATGTTGCCAGTGTGGTCTCACAGTGGAGTGAGGGGTAAAGAAGGCTGTCCACCATTTTTGAAAAGTAGGATAACCTGAAGTTCACCCTGTTAACTTTGCTTGACAGTTGGGTTAAGAGATGCATCATCCCAGCTATATCCCGCAGCTATCCAGAGCAGGCTCGACAACTCATCCTTGTGCAGTCTTACCTGTTCCTGAACTAGGCTTGTGATGAGAGATGCAATGATGTGGGGAAAAGTGGAATGGAATGGGGGACAATACACTAGATGTTACGTACTAACATACATTATGTGAATTGTTGCAAACCCTCTTGCAGAATTAGTTTCCTATTTTTCCGCATAATGAAAAAAAGAAAAGAAAAAAGGAATCCATCTGTGAATGGATGCCAGAATGAACAACACCAAACAATTCACAAAACGCATGTGGGATGGAATTCACAAAATCCAGACATCCCTATTCAGGAATGTAGAAGCAGTTTGAAAGCATGAAATGGCCACAGGAAAGGGGAAGAGAAATGTTAGCTGTGTGGTTCGCAATGGAAGTGATACACATGGTCATCTAAAGAGGGCTGCCATAAGACTGTTAAGTCCAGGGTTTAAAGTGACCTAGCTGCACTACTACTGCCATCTACTGTCACCCCCCTTCCACCTTTCCCAAGGAAAGACATACCTTTCCATGGGGAAAAGGAAGGAAGCAACAGAGGGTGGAGGGCTTCCATTAGCACAGGCCCATGGCAACTTATCTGCAATGCCTTTTCCTCCTGGGAATCATGGGGCTTCTATGCATTAGAAAGGAACTGGAGCTAGGGATGCATGAATCCGCAAAACATGAGCTCACCAAAGTTCTCCGAATCCCATCTTGAAGCTCATTCTGACTCAAGCCCGTATTAGATTGCGAGCTTTGTTGCAAAGCCCTTCTCCTTTGCCCACCCGGGCCGTGAGAGCAGTCAGGTGGGTGATTACATGTGAGAGGGCCTTCTTTGCAGTGGCCCCGTGTCTTTGGAACAAGCTGCCACCGGAGGTCCGCCATGCTCCATCATTGCAGACTTTTAAGAAGGCCTTGAAAACATATTATTTTACCTTGGCCTAGTTGTGATATGACTGCTATTGTTGCTGTTATTGCTGTTAACATTGTTGCTGGTTTTTATGTTTTTATGTATTTATCACTTTTAATATTTTAACTGTTTTATGTATTTTGTTTCTGTAAGCCGCCTTGGGAGGGCTTCTGCCCTGAAAGGTGGCCAAGAAATATTTTTTAATAAATAACTTTTTTTTTCTTTTCACGTGAAAACCCGTGCATTTTTTCATGCATTTTTTCCCAAATGTACATATCAACTGTGCACATCTTTGAAATGTATACATTCTTCTCCCATCGAGTAAAGTGTATTTGTGTGCATTTTTTCAAACGTATGCATTTTCATGTGCATTTTTCAAGTATACCCGTGCTGTTGAATGCATTCTTTTTGGTCCGTGAATTGCAAGCTCAGAAATGTACAGTCATCGACCATAGTTTGCATCCAAGTCCGTGTTCAGTCTGGAAGGTGCAAATTGGGCAAATCCTGACCAAAAACAAACTGAACCAAATTTCTCATACATTCCTAACTGGAGCTCAGAGGGAAATGCGTGACAGATCTTGCAGGAAGACAGGGAAGGCAGATATAGGGAGCTGCCTTTATGGGAGATCAGGCTATTTATCCATCTAGTTTAGTATTCTCTAGTTTGACTGCACTCTGGGTTCTCAAGCAGATGTCTCTCACATCAGTTGCAAATGGAACCTTTTAGCTGAAGAATGCCAGGAACTGAATCTTGGACCTTCTGCATGTAAAGCACATATTCCGCCACAGAACTGTGATTCTGTGGGGTTGGACTCGATGGCCTTGTAGGCCCCTTCCAACCCTACTACTATTCTATGATTCCCTTCTTTCTCAGACAGTCTGAGAGAGAGAGGTGGGGACAGAAATGGATGAGGCAGGAAATCTGAGAACTTGGAGAACACCTAGACAACCATGCAGACAAGGCCCAAATCTAGCTCATTCTTCTTCAACCTGGAGCCCTCCTGATATCCTGGACTACAACTCCTATCAGCCCCAGCCAATGGTCAGGATTACATCCAACACATCTGGAGACTTCCAGGTTGGGGAAAGCTGATCTAGCTGCTGGCCAGGTAAACATATTAAGCCAGGCCAAGAAAAAATAAATAATGGGTGGTCTAGATGGGTGGAGCTATGGAGGTACCTAAGAAAATAATAACCAACATTATGAGATCCAGTGTAGGGTAGTGGTTAGAGTGTTGGACTGCAACACAGGAGATCTGGATTCTAGTCCCCACTTGGCCATGAAGCTCACTGGGTGATTTTGGACCATTCACTGACTCTCAGCCCAACCTACCTCCCAGGGTTGTTGTGAGGATAAAGTGGAGGAGGACCATTGAGCTGCTTTGAGCTCCTTGAAAGAGCAAAATAAAAATAAAAATGGTGGAATATAAATGTAATAATAAAGTTAATAAAGTAAGGGAACAATCCTATGGCTGCTAGTCAGTGGCTAGACAGACTTGGGTTATGTGGGTTTCTGGGAACTGATCTTGGAGCCCACACTCCGAGGTTGGTTCCCAGAGAACTGACCTTCCTCCCCTTCCGAGCTGCCTCGCAGGCAGCATGGAATGGTCCCATGTTCCGCGCTCAGAACATAAGTACAGAGTGGCCCAAACGGGGTGATCCGGGAGGTGTTTCAGGGCTGGGAAGGTGGAAATGCCGGTATGACACATCCTATGTGTCAACCGGCAGCCTCCTTCCCCACTTCACCTTCCCGCGGCTAGAAAGCCAAAATTGGCTGTCTAGCTGCACAAGCGGGGCAGCTGAAGTGTGGAGAGGACGATCCCCTCTGTGCTTCTCCTGCCCTGCATTGGATAGGGAGTGGTCTCCAAGTTTGGAGGCGGCCACCTATCCCCATAGGATTGTGCCCTAAATGCTTCAGCATCCTTTCTAAAGCCTCATGGGGCAGCAGGGCACAGCTCAGGAGACTCCTCATTCTTAGGGATGGCAGAAAATTCCGCCACGGATCTCGGGGAGGCCGAATGCCAGTGCATTCGGCCCCCCGAAATTTGTGGTGGAACAGCCTGCTACCCCCCGCCACCCCCCGTGGATCTCCCCGGGAAGAGACTTACCTGTGGCGGATCTTCCGGGTGGCGGCGGCTCCGACGGTGGCTTCGGCGGCGGCTGGTCTTCCAACCGGCTGCTGCTGCTGCCATTTGAAGGTTTTTTTGTTTGTTTTTTACAACCACGTGATAGGCTACGTACATTTTTACATAGCCTAAAACGTCTGGGTAAAAAAAAAAAAAAAAGGCATACGCATTTCCATTCCTTATTTTGGGCCATCTTAGTCTACGTAAATAATTACGTGGACTAAGACGGTGAAAATAAGGGGAACGCAAATAACGTCCACTACGCTATTTGCGTTCCCCTTATTTTTGCCGTCTTAGTTTACATAAATATTTACGCAATTAAGTAGGGATGTACGAAAGTCACTTACCTTTAACAAAATTTGATTCACGGTGGGGGGAGGCACTCCATCCCTCCCCCCAAAATTCTGGTGGGGGGGAGGTGATCCGTCCCTCCCCCCCAAAATTCTGGCCAGCGGGGGAGGCGCTCCGTCCCTCCACTCCCGAATCCTGGCCGGCTGGGCCGCAAATGGAGGCGGCCGTAGCTGCTGCTGTTTGCGTCCCTGCAGTCAGCCGTGATAGGCTACGTAAATGTTTACGTAGCCTATCACAGCTGAGTAAAAAAAAAAAGCGTGTATGCAAATGGCGGCGCCCATGGGCGCCGCCATTTGTGTTCCTTATTTTGGCACGTGTAGTCTACGTAAACATTTATGTAGACTACGGCGAAAATAAGGGGAACGCAAATAGCGTAGACGCCATTTGCGTACGCACTTTTTTTTTTTTTTTACTCAGCCGTGATAGGCTACGTAAACATTTACGTAGCCTATCACGGCTGACTGCAGGGATGCAAACGGCAGCAGCTACGGCCGCCTCCATTTGCGGCCCGGCCGGCCAGGATTCGGGAGTGGAGGGACGGAGCGCCTCCCCCGCTGGCCAGAATTTCGGGGGGGAGGGACGGATCGCCTCCCCCCCACCAGAATTTTGGGGGGAGGGATGGAGTGCCTCCCGCCACCGTGAATCAATTTGCGTACACGCTTTTTTTTTACTCAGCCATGATAGGCTACATAAACATTTACGTAGCCTATCACGGTATTTTTAAAAAATCTAGCCATGATAGGCTACTTAAATCGTTACGTAGCCTATCATGTTTTGTTGTTGTTGTTGTTGTTGTTTTACTGGAAATGGCGGCGGCGGAAATCCGGCTGCAGACGGCTCTGGCCTGGCTGGGCCTGGCCGGCTGCTGAGCCAGCCAAGGAGGATTCTGGGGGGGGAGGAACGGAGCGCCTCCCCCCATCCAGGATTCCAGGGGGAGTGATGGAGCGCCTCCCCCCCACCATCAGAATAATCCGCGAACAGGTAAGTGATTTTCGTACATCCCTACCATTCTAATCCCAGTTGCTCCCAACACACAACGAGCTCTCATAGCCTTGCTGCAAGAATTATCTCATCCCCCACACCACCACCCGTTGAGTATTCAGTTTTAGTAGGAAAAAAAGGGAGACGAAGATGTTCTCTCAACATGATGCTGTAAATTTCAGTCACATCCCCAGTTCTGCATTTAAAATTTAATGTTCCTTGAGCAATGGAAAGTAATTATAGCTCCCAACTGTCATGGTCTATTGTATTATTATTATTTTTTGTCATGTGCTGTAACTCATCAGCCACCGCGGCTCCAGCTGCAAAATGCCAACCTGGAGCATCCGGTATGCTTCTTCTGTGCTTTGAAAAGAATGTAAAAGCTTCTTTAAAAAAAAAATCATTTTAAATCTCCCTTCACTGTGTAATATAAATCATCACTTTTCTGCCCTGTGTTGAAACTGGATTTCTTTTTACAGAAAAGGCACAGTAATATGTTGTAATCTTTTAACTCGCATCCAAAGATTAATAATTCTCTCTATGGTGCTGGAGAAGGAAAGATGGTGATTCCTGGATGATCAGATGACCAAAATTCTGGGTTGGTCTCTGCAAAACAGATATAGGAACAAAAAGAATGTGGTCCTTTCAAATCCTGAAAACTCCTGGAAGGTTACTGTAGGAAGAACATTCACTTGTCTAAGGGTTTCTGACAAAATCACTGACTCTTTCTTTCTCCCTTTATGTTAGATGCAAGGATGAAGGCTTTCAGGTTGTACTGAATGTCTTCTCGTCTTATTGTGCTAACATCCCCATGTATCTAGGGAAGTACAAAACACCTACCTGGCTCCGTGCTGGGCAATCCTCGATGGGGGGGAGGCGATCCGGTCCTCCCCCCCGGAATCCTGCCCGGCCGCCCGCAGCCGGACATCCAGCCACTGGGCAACCCTGCAGGGACACAAATGGCAGCTGTCGTAGCTGCCACCATTTGCGTCCCTATATTGAGCCATGATAGGCTACGTAAATATTTACATAGCCTATCATGGCAGGGGGGAAAAACCCAGCATACGCAAATGGTGGTAGCCGCCGCCATTTGTGTACACTGGGTTTTTTTCCCCCTGCCGTGATAGGCTACATCAATACTTACGTAGCCTATCATGGCAGGAGGAAAAAATACCCAGCATACGCAAATGGTGGTAGCTGGGTTTTTTTCCCCCCTGCCATGATAGGCTACGTAAATACTTACATAGCCTATCACGGCCTCCACAGGGACGCAAATGGCGTCCCTGCGTTAGCCATGATAGGCTTACGTAAGTATTTACGTAGCCTATCAAGGCTATGAAGATGAAGTGAATGGCGGCCGCAGGACGGCCACCATTCGCAAATCAGCGCGGACTGGAGCAGGTAAGTGCTCTGTTTCGCGCACCTTTCGTGCATCAGGGGGGTGGGGGCTTTGTTCCGCGATGGATTTTGGGGGGCCAAATGCACCGGCATTCGGTCTCGCCGAGATCCGTTGCGGAATTCTCTGACATCCCTAAATGTATCTGAAGATATCAGGGAAGATGCTCAAACCAAAAATGTGCAGAAAAGGCTTAACAAAACTCTTATTTGTGGGTCGAGAAATTGAGGAATCCATTTCACCAAATGTCTCCAGAGTAAGGATGTCAGAGAATTCCTCCACGGAACTTGGTGAGGCTGAATGCCAGTGCATTTCCCCCCCCCCAAATTCGTGATGGAACGAAGCCCCCTGCCCCCCTGGCCGTGAAAGGTGCACGAAATGGAGCACCTACCTGCTGCCGTTCGCGCTGTGTTGCGAATGGTGGCCACATCCGTGGCCTCCGTTCACTTCTTCACTATAGCCGTGATAGTGTCAGGGTGGACACTGAGCCCATAGAATTCCAGAGTAGTTCTGTTTCTGAGGTGGAGCAGCCGCTCCTGGGAGAGGAGCGCTCTCATCCTTCCCAGGGCCAACAGCTGGCAGAGATTCCTCCCGCCGACATTCCTGACATAGATAGCAGTTCCGGGAGTGAGAGAGCATGGGAAGATGGCTTGCTGGATGTGCGACGCTGACGCAGGGAGTGGTGCCAATTGGAGGGCATGGAAAGGAGGCGTAGTGCCAGGTTGGTGTGCAAGCAATGGTTACGCCCAGAGGATCCAAGGGAAAAGGGGAGGGACTCTCCCTAGCCCATAAGTTCAGAGTCTGCCAGTGATTCTCCTTCAAATGGGGACCAACTGTTCCAACTGAGGGCATAGGTACTCTGCTGCTCATAGCTAGTCGCTAATAGTAGAGTTGTTAAATTATAAAAAAGGAATAAAGCTTTGAAAAGAATCCCTTTGTCTGTGTCTGGATTTGGCTACTGGATTAGACTGAAAGAGGCTGCCAAGGAGCCCTTGACAGATAGGCCACATAAATACTTACGTAGCCTATCACAGCTAATGCAGGGACACCATTTGCATCCCTGCAGAAGCCGTGATAGGCTGTATAAGTATTTACATAGCCTATCATGGCCAAAAAAAAAAGGAATGCAAATGGCGGTGGCTACGGTGGCCACCATTTGCGTTCCCTTTTTGTTTTGGCCATGATAGGCTACGTAAATATTTACGTAGCCTATCACGGCCAAAAAAAAAAAGGGAACACAAATGGTGGCCACCGTAGCTGCCGCCATTTGCGTTTGCTGTTGTTGTCGTTTTTTTGCTGTGATAGGCTACGTAAATAGTTCACCGTGTCTCTAGTGTTGGTGTTCATCTCATGCCTAAGGCTCTTACACCAAACTACTCAGAGGTTTTAATGTATTCTCAGAGAACTGGTGGCAGTGGAAAAGGGTCAGCTTGTGGAACTCTGAGTTATAGTGGCAGAGAGTACCTTAGGACTGAGTTAGGCAATTCAGTTAGGCCCCTTCACCACAACAAGGCAGTGATCCATGAAGGGGATTTTATAAAATATTTACATAGCCTATCACAGCAAAATACAGGGATGCAAATGGCGGCAGCTACGGCAGCCGCCATTTGCGTCCCTGCAGGCTGCCCAGCGGCCGGATGTCCAGCTGCGAGCGGCCCCGGCTGGCGGCTCCGCGGAATCGCCATGGAGTGGAGCCGGCCGGAGAGAATTTCGGGGGGAGGGATGGAGAGCCTCCCCCCCCACCGTGAATGTTTCCCTTCGAAAAGATAAGTGACTTTCGTACATCCCTACTCCAGAGCGAGGAGAAACTCTCCAACAGTTTCTTAGGGCTGGGGCTAGGGATGAACGGATTGCGTAAAATCCATTTCATCTGTGTTTCATGGATTGTCAGGTGCCTTTTGTCCCATCATTCTCCCATCGATGGAACCAGACTTGGTTTTGTTTCTGAACTGTGCAAATTTGATATTGCACAAATTTGCTATTGCAAATTTTGAACATGGAAAAATGCACAAATCCCCCTCCATGCACATTTTCAGGCTTTAGCCTCTGACATAGTAGAGAATGTCAGCTTACAATCCCCTGGTGACATTTAGCAGGAGCAATGAGATGTTATAATCAAACAACAACTATTAAACTGATTTTGTAGGAGACACATAGCTAAGTGTGAGAGGTTGGCAACTGGATATGTAAATGCCCTTGCATGTATCTGTATTTGTTTGATGGTTGGTGGTTGGAATGTTGAGGTGCATAATTATGTGGATGTTTTGGTCCTCCTTCTCTTCCCTCCTATTGAGTTCTTTCTGTTGGAGGACACATTTTATGGGGAGGAGGAATCTGTTGGAGGCTGCATTAGGGAGATGGACAAGGCTAAAGCAAGTTGTTGGTAGGTGCTTGCTGGACAGGCCAGGTGTGAGTGTGGGTGACTCCCTACTCACAGTTCTTCATACCATTTTCCCACACTGTCAGTTAATGTGATTGGCTATGGCAACTGATGTGTTTTTGTTTGTTTGTTTTGCAAACAACTATGATGTGATCAAGTCAGGCATTAAACCCATTATATCACTAGTACACGTGAAGAATGTCAAGTTGGGGCAAGGGACATGGTGTCTTAGAATAATCCCCAGTATTAGGCCTAGGAATAGCTTGATCTGGTGATGTCCAGTCAGGGGTTCAAAGGGTAACTGGGCAGCATGGTCAAGTCCGTGCCAGGGGTCACCACTAGAAGGAACAAACAGAGCTGGGCTTTTGACTCATCAAGACAGATACATTCCACCATCCAGGTATTGTGCCCTAACAATCACAATCCTACTCTTGTTGTCTGCAGTTCTGGGCAAGCAATAAAGATGGGGAATGTGCCACACCTGCTGGCCTTTCTGGGACTAGGTGGGCCATAAGGTCTGCATGCCAGAGCAAGGCTGAGCTGACTCTGCAAACAGGAGGAGCCAGTGCGATGTGTATGTCTCAGAGTGCTGGATTAGGACTGGAGTAACTCGGGTTTTAGTCTGTACTCTGCCATGAAGCTCTCTTTGGGTGACCTTGGGCCAGTCACTGACTTTCAGCCTAACCTACCTCACAGGGATAAAATAGAGATGAGGAGCATCACGTATGCTCCCTTGGGCTCCTTGGAGCAAAGGCAGGATATAAATGTAACAAATAAATACAAAATAAGTAGTTTCCCACAGCAAGGATGGGGTTCTTAACTTTGGGGAGCAGATAAACTTTGTTTTATGCCTTAGACTCTATGGGGTATTTCCTCTCCCAGCGCTGCCACCATCTATGGGAGAAACTGTTCCTTCACTGGGCAATCCCACTTAATGGGGGTTCTTATTTTATAAAATCCCCTTCATGGATCACTGCCTTGTTGTGGTGAAGGGGCTTGCGTAACTCAGTCCTAAGGTACTCTCTGCCACTATAACTCAGAGTTCCACAAGCTGACCCTTTCCCACTGCCACCAGTTCTCTGAGAATACATTAAAACCTCTGAGTAGTTTGGTGTAAGAGCCTTAGGCATGAGATGAACACCAACACTAGAGACATGGTGAACTATTAAACAAGTTCATTTATTAAAGGGATATTTGGTACACAGGGGGTATTGATATTTTCTTTGGGATTTTCAGAAGAATGTTTGCTGACACTTCTTAAGGACTGAAGAGACACTGTTGCCAATACAAGCATTTAATGACTTATTTTACCTTAGGCCATATTCCCTAAAACCTCCACCCCAGCCAAATGCACTTAGAAATAAGTCCAGCTCTCAGGTACAGTCTTTCTCTGACTCCCAAACCTCCTCCTGGTGTATTTCTGTCTGCTTGGACAGTTTATCTGGGTTTTTAGTCCCGGTTGTATAATCTTCTTCTGTCAGGATCTTAGGGCAGCCTCCTGGCATAACAGAGCCACCTGCTTCATACTCCCGATCTTCACCAGCCATGTAAGGTTATTCCACAGAGAAGAAATAGATTAATATCCAGATCTCAGCTATTCACTTTCTCCTCAGCTTTCTCCTGGTCCTTCTATACCCCCCCTACACACACCAGCAGACCTTCCCCCCCCCTCTCCACAGACTGACTTCTAACTATCAACTGTCAATTCCTTAACTGTCATTTCTCAACAGCTCTTTTCCACCTAGCTAGAACCCCCCAGCCAATCAGAATTGAATTTACCTGATCCAAGCCCCACCTATAAATATTCAAAGCAATTGTCTCACTCTCCCCCTTCAGAACATCACTAAGCAACTACTACACAGGCCTTTGACAGTAAAAAAGCAATGCCTCAGGCCTACTGAGATACATTATAGCCTCTCAGAGGCAATGCAAAGTAAACATTACAGAACGATGACAGTTATATACCTGGCATTTCTTCACAGACACCATAATGTCTTTGGTAGCCTCATTGCAAGGAGCTTGAAAATTCAGGGTTGACAATAGCTACACCATACTGCAAACATCCCAACTGAGAGAGGGATTTGCAAGAGAATTACTGCCTAAGCTTCTGAATGTTACCCACATGATACAGATGTTCCATACAACTGTTTATTCCTCAACATTGGTATGGCTCAAGTCCAATAACCTTTTTATTAGCTAAAATTAATTCTTCTTTAAACCAACACCCTCCTCCGAGGTCACAACCACATTTGGCTCAACTCCTGGGAGATATTTTATCTGTTCAGCAGCATTTTTGGATTTCTTTTCCCATCTGCTGGATTCTCTTCTGTCTCTTCCTAGTTTGTTTATTTAAATGTGTTGCTGTTTCAGAGTTACTTGAACATGCAGCTACTTTGTTATGGTGGTGAGAAGAAAGCATCTAGATAAAGCAAATTCTGAGGAAATTTTGGGGGATGCTGCTCAGGCGTATGAAGGGAGCTTCAGTTCTGAGGAATTTATAAGTCTTGACTAGGAATAGATAAATCTATCATTTTTGGTTTCTCTCAGTTTCTCATTTTTCCAACCTTAAGTTTGGTTCATCTCAATTTTTGAGAATTTCCCTTAAAAAATGTTTGCATGAAAATTGAAACAGATTGTTGTGTGATTTTTCCTAATACATACATTTTGTACATATTTTTTGCTGAATATAAACATTTTTGCAAGCAGTTTTTTTTTTAATAAAATGCAAGTTGAATATTATCTTAACTACTATATGCATTTTTTTCTGTGCATTTGTCTTAATGTACACATTTGTATATAGGTGGCTTTAAAAAATATATTGGACAACTCCATTGCAAAATTCAAATTTTGAATACTAATTGAGTTTTGATTCATGTATTCGTTCAAATGCATGGAATTAGTTAAGTTCACCTAAAAATGTGAACTGAACAAATGTATCCCTCATACCTTGCTGTTGGCATCATTTAACCTTCGGGGGATGGGAGGGGCAGGCATCAAATAAGAAGTGTGAGCTGAATGAATTTCTCTCCCATTCTTAGTCTTGACCCATAAGTCTGGTAAAAAATTCTCAGTTGGTTGGTACTTCCCTAGGCTGTAGTATTTCCCAATACTTTTTCCTTTTATTGGGAAAAGGTGGGATATAATAATAATAATAATAGGCTGATAATAAATTTCAGACAGAGCAACATTTTAGGTGAATGTGGAGGTCCACACACAGATAAAATACCATTGGGTTTGGACAGAAGTAAAAATAATTTTGGTTAGGGGTGATCTGAATGTCTTTCTGTGAAAGGCTGATATACCAACTGTGTCCTTATCTGGAGAGAGATAGCCTAGCTACAGTTATCTGTGCTCTGATAACTTATTGTCTGAATTACCGCAATGCATTATACATGAGGCTGCCTGTTAAAATGGTCCAGAAACTTCAGCTGGTCCAAAATAGGGCAGCGAGACTGTTAATGGTCAACGTGATCATATTATTCCAGTACTTTTCCATCTGCACTTGCTGCCAGTCCATGTCCAGGTCTGATTCAAAGTGCTGGTATTAATATTGAAAGCTCTAAATGGCTTCAGGCCAGGTTACCTGAAGGATTGCCTCCTCCCATATTGACCTGTCCGGATGTGCCTGATCTCGTGTGATCTGAGAAGCTAATCAGGGTCAGCCCCGGTTAGTACTTGGATGGGAGATCATATGGGAACCAGTGGAACCAATTCCCTAGGGAGGTGGTGGGCTCTCCCACACTGGAGGCATTCAAGATGAAGCTGGACAACCGTCTGTCTGGAATGCTCTGACTTGGATTCCTGCATTGAGCAGGGGGTTGGACTTGATGGTCTTGTAGGCATCTTCCAACCCTATGATTCTACGATATGTGTTCTTCAGTGGTCCTTCTCTGAGAGCCCCTGCCATAGGAAGTGGCTACCAAGAAGAAGGCCTTTCCTGCTGTGGCACCCTGGTTGTGGAATGAGCTTCCCAGAAAGCCTCACCTGGCTCCTACATTGGACTCCTTCTGACACCAGGTGAAGACCTTTTTATTTTCCCAGGCATTTTAGTCTTTTCATTCTGTTGTTTTAGTTTTGTTACTGTATTTAATATCTCGGCATTACTGCTAGGTTTTATTTTGGTTTTACTTTTATACTGTAGTTTTAAACCTTTAAATTATATATTGTATTTTATGCTGGATTTTGTGGTTTTAATTGTTGTGAACCACCCAGACAGCTTTGGCTATTGAGCAGTACAGAAATGTAATAAATACATAACTAACACAGAATAGTAGAATCATAGAATAGTAGGGTTGGAAGGGGTCTATGAGACCATCGAGTCCAACATTTTTTAGTATAAAAGGGATGGAACATTTCCTAAAAGAATACCCCACCCCCCAAACCCCAAAGCTCACTTTTACCACACCAGTTTGCTGGTGCTCTCACTGCCAATCAGCTGCTGCTTTTGTGGCACTTTAAAACAAATACATACGTACATAATCCCTCTTCTTCCTAGTAAAAGTGTCTTTGGCATGCAGCCAGTCAATTTAACCTTATTAATGATGTCACTTCAGAAACAAGTTAATTAAGAGTGAGGGCAATGCCATTTCAGGAAGGACTGCCATTGTTCTGAATTATTCTTCAGATTAAATCGTCGTCGTCGTCATCATCATGCCCCTGCTTCTCCCATCAATAGTGAAACAATGTGTAAAACAGATGGGCTAAACTAATCTTTTCTAAATGATTCATACTTGTTCACCTGCATTGTGATTCGCTGCTGCCTATCACAGTGCAGTCTCTCTCTTTTTCTTTTTTTCAAATATCATTATAAAAAGGGAAGGGGGTGCCTTTTTTATTTTGCAGGCATGCTCAGAATTATTTTCTGCACTTCTAACGATTGCTTCCAAAGTTTTCCACTGACTTTCTTTCTCAGTATGGCTTTCCTTTGCCATTTGCACCAGAAAAAAAGGCTGCAGTTCTGACAGGAATTTCCATTTGACAGAAAGCTTTATTTTATAAATTCTGTGTCCCTCCCCACAATGAAGTAAACTTAAGAGATGAATGGAGTTTGTAGTGAGAGTCTGGGGACTAAGGAGAAAAGCATAGAGTGGAGACGACAAATAAAAAATTCTGTTTTAAGGAGTGAAATTGGCATTGATTTTCACAGTGACCTGTCATGATGGCACTGTCAGGATCCCTCCACCCCTTTTTGGACTTCACAAAATAAATGAATTGCAGCTTCCGGGACTAAAGCGGATGACAAAAATTCAGATATTTTATTGATAATTGTGTAGTTGTTGATGATACAATTGCTTCATTAATTATTGTCCTTGTTATCTGACCAGGAGAGGGATATTTCTAGTTGCAATGGAATGACAAAGGGATGTTCCTCTAATTCAGGGATGGGCAAACTTCAGAAAATTAATGTTATTTTTGAGGTAGTTTCCCTCACAAAATCCAGTTTGTATGCACTTCATCCTAAAATATGCATTTCCGTACAGATTTTGGTACTTTTTTTTTGAGGTGAGAACTGCATTGCAAAATTCTGAAAAGTGCAAAGAAAAGAAGAAGAAGAAAAGGATAGCTGCATTCCACTCCACAAATTAGTCTGGGAGCATCAGATCAGTTCACTTACCAAGGCAGAGTAAACAAAATCCACGAGCATCTCTAACTGTAGCCTGGCTTCTCTGTTTGCACAACTTGTCTTTCAGGAGAGGACCAAACTGTCATTATATCACCTCCCTACCGCTGCTCTCCAGCTTGAAGACTCACCATCTCATTCATCTGCAAAGCTCATCTGTTTGCTTTGCTTCACATCCTCCAAATCACCAAGCGCTGACAGTCATGGTCTTGGAGTTCTGTGATTTTTCACCCCATATTTCCCCTACCCCACTTCTTTTCACTCACTTGTTCCATGCATTTTGGATGTATCAAAAGGATGGAAGAATTGCCTTGCTAGATCAAGCTAAAGCTTCATTTAATCCATCATTATGTTTCCAACTGATACATGTGGGAAGCTCATATACTTTGCTTAATGCAACATATCCCCACCTCCTTTTTAATAGCATCTGGTATTCAAAGACAGGGATGCCCGAGAAATTTGTTCCAGTTCACAAATCATTTGAACTTAACCTAGGGATGTCAGAGAATTTCTCCACGAATCTCGGGGAAGCTGAATGCCAGCGCATTCGGCCCCCCACCCCCCCAGAACAGGACTTACCTTGTGCGAATGTCCCTGGCGGCGGCGGCTCTGGCGGCGGTTCGGCAGCGGTTCGGTGGTGGTTTGGCCGTGGCAGCTGCGGCGGCCGGTCTTCCGACTGGCTGCCGCTGCCACCATTTCCAAGTTAAAAAAAAACAAAGTGATGGGCTACGTAAAGATTTACGTAGCCTAACACGGCTAGATTTTTAAAAAACACCGTCATAGGCTACGTAAATGTTTATGTAGCCTATCACGGCTGAGTGAAAACAAAAACAAAAACGCGCGTACACAAATGGTGGCGCCCATGGGCGCCACCATTTGCGTTCCATATTTTGGCACGTGTAGTCTACGTAAACATTTACATAGACTACGGCAAAAAGTAGCTACGCTATTTGCATTCCCCTTATTTTCGCCGTAGTCTACGTAAATGTTTACATAGACTACACGTGCCAAAATAAGGAACGCAAATGGTGGCGCCCATGGGTGCCGCCATTTGCGTACGCGCATGTTTTTTTTTTCACTCAGCCGTGATAGGCTACGTAAACATTTACGTAGCCTATCACAGCTGACTGCAGGGATGCAAACGGCGGCAGCTACGGCTGCCGCCATTTGCGTCCTGGCAGGACAGGAGGATTCGCGGCCAGAGGGATGGGATGCCTCCCCCCCGGCCAGAATTTTGGGGGGGAGGGACAGAGCGCCTCCCCCCACCACGAATCAAGCTTCAGGTTCAGGTAAGGGACTTTCGTACATCCCTAACTGAACCTGTTTGCAATCCCAAACTTGAACATGAATGTGAGCATTTTTTAAAGGTTAAAAATTCCAAACTTGTTTGAAAAATATGCAGCTTGAAAAATGCTGAAAAATTGGGGTGCGGTGTCATCAATATGTGGATGACACGCAGCTCTACCTCTTGTTCAAATCTTCACCAAGGTTGGCCGTAGAATCCGTGTCCAAATGTCTGGAGATGGAGAGTGGCTGGATGAGGAGGAATAAGCTGAAGCTGAACCCTGACAAGACTGAGGTACTTTTGGTGGGAGACAAGAGGAGGTTGGGGGATGTTGACCTGGTGTTGAATGGGGTATGGCTACCCTTGAAAGACCAGGTGTCAGCTGTGAGCCCAACAGCGCTATACCAACTCCATCTGATAAGGCGGCTGCGGCCCTTCCTTCCCAACCTTCTGCTCCCATCTGTAGTACATGCCTTGGTCTCCTCTTGTCTAGAATACTGTAATGTGCTCTATGTGGGGTTAACCTTGAAGACGGTTCAGAAGTAGGGATGTCGGAGAATTTCTCCACGAATCTCCAGGAGGCCAAATGCCAACGCATTCGGCCCCCCAAAATTGGTGGCGAAACGGTCCACCACCACCCCGCCACCCCCCTGGGATGGGACTTACCTTGGTCGAATGTCCCTGGCGGCGGCAGCTCCCGGCGGCAGTTTGGGGGCGGCGGCGGCTGGTCTTCTGACCGGCTGCCGCCGCCACCATTTCCAAGTAAAAACAACAACAACAACAAACGTGATAGGCTATGTAAAGATTTACGTAGCCTATCACGGCTAGATTTTAAAAAAACACCGTGATAGGCTATGTAAAGATTTACGTAGCCTATCACGGCTGACTTTGAAAAAAAAAAAGCGTGTACGCAAATGGCGGCACCCATGGGTGCCACCATTTACGTTCCTTATTTGGGCACGTGTACTCTACATAAACATTTACGTAGACCACGGTGAAAATAAGGGCAATGCTATTTGAATTGCCCTTATTTTTGCCGCAGTCTATGTAAATGTTTACGTAGACTACACGTGCCAAATACGGAACGCAAATGGCGGTGCCCATGGGCACCGCCATTTGCGTAAGCACTTTTTTTTTCCAAAGTCAGCCGTGGTAGGCTACGTAAAGATTTACGTAGCCTGTCACGGCTGACTGCAGGGACGCAAACGGTGGCGGCTACGGCCTCCGCCATTTGCGTCCTGGCAGGAGACGAAGTTCGCGGCTGGAGGGACGGGCGGGGCCCCTCCCCCCGCCCAGAATTTCAGCCGGAGGGACGGGGCGCCTCCCCCCCACCCAGAATTTCAGCCGGAGGGATCGGGCGCCTCCCCCCCACCCAGAATTTCGGGGGGAGGAATGGAGCACCTCCCACCCACTGCAAAGCAAGCTGCGGGATCAGGTAAGGGACTTTCGTCCATCCCTATTCAGAAGCTGCAGCTGGTACAGAACATGGCAGCTCGCCTGACTAAAGGCAGCCACCGGCGAGATCACATCACTCCGGTGCTGAAGGAGTTGCACTGGCTACCAGTTGTTTTCTGGGCCAAATTCAAGGTGTTGGTTTTGACCTTTGAAACCCTATATGGTTCTGGCCCAGCCTATCTTTAGGAGTGCCTCCAGCAACACCAGACAGGCCGCTTAACAAGATCAGCCTCGAATGGCCTTCTCTCTGGCCCATCAGCCAGGACAGCTAGGCTGGTGAGGACGAGGGAGAGGGCCTTCTCTGTGGTGGCCTCCACTCTGTGGAACTCCCACCTAGGGAACTCCACCACGCCCCCTCTTTAATGAGCTTCCACCACACATTAAAAATGTGGTTGTTCAGGCAGGCATTTGGGGTGGGTTAGGGGATTTTTAGAAAATGGTGTTTTTACTAAAGAATTTTATTGTTTTAAAGTGTTCTATCATATACTTTGTACATTGCCCAGAGTGGCTGGGTGACTGGCCAGATGGGCGATTAATAAATTTAATAAACAAACAAACAAACAAACAAATAAATAAATAGTGCACTTTAACTTGTGCGTTTCTTTTTTTTTAAAAAAAAAATACACATTTCTTACTTTGGTCAATGGGGGAAAAGTATGCACTTTTGAAGAATGTGTGTGTAGGGATGCTGGAGAAATTAGAGATGGATTAAAATGAGCTCAGATTTCTAAGAATCTGACCTGTGGAATCTACTGCAGAGCACCCCCCTCAGGCCATGCGGAGTGTTTGGAGTTCTGGATGATTTTTTTTTACTTTTATGCATATGAATCCATAGAAAAATGTGTAAGTTTCTGCTGAGGAAATGTTGAATGGAATGGGGGACAATATGCTAGATGTTACGTACTTAGGTAAATTAAGTAAATACTTCCATAAATACTTCCATAAATATTTATGTAATTATTTCCATATTTTTCTGCATGACAAAATAATAATAATAATAATAATAATAATAATAATAATAATAATAGTTTGCATCCATCTGTGGGCAGATGATGAAACAAAAGGCGCCTGACAATCTGTGAAAGACAGATGGAGCAGATTGTACACAGTCTGCATATCTCTATGTGTGTGGAAATGCGTACCTTTCCTGTTTGGATTGCACAGTTTTGCCATCTGAACAAAAAGAAGAACAAGTCGCAAATGAGAAGGAGAGCAAGACAAATCAAGCTTTAAACTGGAGTTCAGAGAATCTCACTGAATCTGAGCATCCGTAGTATGTGAATGAGCAAAATTTGGGCTTGCTGAAGTTCTCCAAATTCCATCTTGAAGCTCATTTGGACTTGAATCTGTATCAGACTGTGAGCTGTTTTGTTTTGTTTTTCTCTTTGCATGAAAATCTGTTCATATGTCTGTGCATTTTTCCAAATGTACACATCACAAATGTGCATAGAAATATGATGGATTTTCATGTGAAAAGGGGGGAAA
Source organism: Heloderma suspectum (assembly GCF_057233095.1). Taxonomy (NCBI): domain Eukaryota; kingdom Metazoa; phylum Chordata; class Lepidosauria; order Squamata; family Helodermatidae; genus Heloderma; species Heloderma suspectum. The sequence goes on from NC_139469.1 coordinate 27,145,102, forward strand.
ACGCTCAGAATCTGATACAGACTTCAGTCAGAACAAGCTTGGAGATGGAATTCAGAGAACTTTGCTGAGCTTGAGATTTGTTGATTCACACATCTCCAGAGCTGGCCTAGGTCTGGGACCATTTCATGGATGTGTCAGGGGAAGGAACGGGTGTAGGTGTCAGGCTTCCCTTTTGTCTCTGCTGAATTTCTTAGGGTTGGCGGAGAATTTCTCCCCGAAACTTCGGGGGGCCGAGCGCCAATGTGTTCGGCCCCCCGAACAAGTTTCAGGGAGAAATTCCCCCCCGCCCCCCCCCCCGGGATGGGACTTACCTTTCCCGAATGTCCCTCCTGGCGGCGGGTCCCGGCGGTGGTTCATTGGGTCTTCGTCAGGGGCGGGGGCGGCAGCCGATCTTTCGACCGGCTGCCGCCGCCGCCATTCCAATAAAACTAAAAAAAAATAATGCCCCCTTGATAGGCTACGTGACGATTAACGTAGCCTATCATGGCTAGATTTGCAAAGTCAGCCGTGATAGGCTACGTAAATCGTCACGTAGCCTATCACGGGTGACTTTTAAAAAAAAAAGCCCGTACGGCTAATGGCGGCCCCTATAGGGAGCCGCCATTCACGTTCCTTATTTGGTCGCTGTAGTCTACGTAAAGATTTACGTAGACTACAGCGACCAAATAAGGAACGCGAATGGCGGCTCCCTATGGGGGCCACCATTTGCGTACGCGCTTTTTTTTTTTAAAGTCACCTGTGATAGGCTACGTGACGATTTACGTAGCCTATCACGGCTGACTTTGCAGATCTAGCCGTGATAGGCTACGTTAATCGTCACGTAGCCTATCACGGGGGCATTGTTTTTTTAAAAAAACTTTTTAGTTCGCGGCCGGGCGAGGCGAGGCGCCTCCTCCCTGGCCTGAATTTCGGCCGGGCGAGGCGGGAAGCCTCCCCCCCGGCCTGAACTTCGGGGGGAGAGCAGCGAAGCGCCTCCCCCCCACCGCGAAAAGCTGCGAGACCAGGTAAGTGGCTTTCGTGCACCCCTACATCAGGATCCTATGGCCTCTCCCAACATGTCTCCCTACCACTGCTAGAACACATCAGTACAGTCATAGCAGAGGAGCTTTCTGCCACCACATTTGGGATACTGCTGGCAGAAGTCCTGCCATTCTGCTTATGAAGCTGCCACTCTGCAGAGAGGGAGAACTGCAGCACCATGTGCCCTCAGCCTGTCAGGGTTGGATCGGAGCTCATAGAGCCCCAAAGCAGTTCTGATTCTGAGTAAGAGATAGAAACCGTGGGAGAGGAACCCGCACGCTGTTCAGAGGTGCTGCCGGAGGAAGAGCCCCTCCTGGCTCACATTCCTGAGAATGGTAGCGATCCTGGCAGGCAGGGGGAGGGACAACTGGACCGTCGGGATGTGAGGACTCAGCACAGGGACAAGCGGGAGATGGAGGGCACCGAGAGGAGGCACTCAGCCCGCTTGGCACGACATCAACAGCTGCACCCCGATGCCCCACGGGAAAGGGGTGGACTTTCGCCCCCCAGCTCTTAAGTTCAGAGGCTTCCTGCCTTTTCCCTCCAAACGGAGACCAACTGATTCACTAAGGCTAGAAACCCCGGGTAGGCAGCTCTCTTAGGTTTCCCTCTTGTTGTTGTTGTTGTTCAGTCGTTCAGTCGTGTCCGACTCTTCGTGACCCCATGGACCTCTTAGGCTCAGGCAATTAGCATCTGTAAGTGTCATTAGGTTGAATGGAAATAAAGCCTTGGAAAAGAGCCCTATCGTCTGCATGTTGATTCTGGCTACTGGAGGATTTCAGAAGGCAGCCAGGGTGCTCCTGACACAGCCACCCTCCCAGAGAGCAAAGAATTGCTTGCTAACAAGCCAGCCACAACATTTAAATAAGGGAACAGGAACAACAGAATACAGAGGACAAGTAAGTAAACAGCACAACATAAAATGCTTGGGGAGATGTTTGTACTGAGTCCCTAAATGACCACAAAGTAGGCTCCGAGTCCGGACAGGTCTCCTTGGGAAGGAAGTTCCACCAATATAAGGACAGATCTTAGTCTGCAATCAGATGAACACTTAATCTGGTACTAAGCCTTAGTACCAGTGGAACTTACTTGTGCATAAGCATACATAGGGTTGCACTGTTAAGGTCATCCAATGAAGCTATTCATCAGAAGGTTCAGACCTAGCAATAGGAAATACTCCTTGACCGGGGCTGGCTGAAGACAATATGCCCCCCTCACACATGAGGGATGTGTGAAATGAATCAGCGAAGCTCAAGCTCACCAAAGTTTTTGGAATTCCACCTTGAAGCTCGTCCTCCTGACTGAAGTCCATATCAGATCATGAGCTTAGTAAATTGGAATCAATTTACTCCCTCACCACAGTGATCTGGCAGGGCTTGGGAAGCCGAAGATGCTCTACTATGATTTCCCTCCCTGCTCTTTGGGTAAGCAGGATAGCTGCATGAGCTACTGAATTCTATTTTACTATAAACTAAAATTCAATTTTGGATCCTGGAATCAGCATTAATAAAGAATAGCACAGTTTTTCGGTGTGTGTGTTTTAGTGAGCAAAGAAGTAACTAATATTATGAGAAGAGTAAAATAATAAGATGAGCAAATTTTCTCAGAGTTGGGTAAGACTGCAGTTCGCCCAACTTCTGTGTCCATGAGGAATGGGAGTCTGTTGATCATGTACCCCTGTACTGTATTCTGTATAAATACTGCAAAGAGAAGCAGATTTCCCGCTTATTAAGAACTCTCCTGGGACAACCATCTAAAGAGGTGGTGAGGTGATGTTCTTTTGGAAGGATGATTCATCTTACGTCACTGGGAATGTTGCTAGGTTCTTTCTTGTTTCAATGCAAACAAGAGAAAAAATTATCTTGCCCCCTTTTAAAATGTATTGGCTTTATTTAATTACTCTTCATTAGCTGTAGCTTTCTTTTGTACAAAAAATTGTATTAGTCTTTGACTGTAATAAACAATTCATTCAGTTTTCCCATCTCCATACAGAACAATGGCTTATGGGAAAATCATTCCGTATCACAATAACAAACTAACCATATCTCAGTAACAAAACTAAGATCATGGTCTTTGGGGGGAACTCCCCACATTCTGGGTGGTCCTTGCAAAATAACACTTTGCAGCAAGTTAAGTCCTATCAGTATTTGGGAATTACCTTTTCTGAAAGATTGTCCTGGTCAACTCATCTGAAGTATGTGGAGGGAAAAGTCAAGAGAACCATTCAGGCAATGTTGTCATTATTTACCGGGGATGTCAGAGGATATTCAGTTGGGGCTCGAGCTCAGTGATTTCTCACCAGCTCACCTCCCTGGATGTACTCCGCGGATCCCCATGCTTGCCTGAGTAATTAGACCATTTATGCCTGTAATTTTGCATAAATGGTGCTATTTATGGCCACCATTTTGTGGAAATCATGACTTACTGAAGTAGCTTACCCACGATTTCTATGTGAAATGGAGGCTCATGGGGAAAAGGGGAGCTGAACACCACTCATCAGATGCCAACGGACCAACTAGCAGTTCGCCCAGTGTGCCTAACAGGGTTGGGTAAGTGGTGGGAGGGGGGACGGCCACAAGCAGTGTGTGGGGTGGGCATCGGGTCTCCCATCCCTATTCTTTACTCTAAAGTGGGCCAAAGGGTAACGCTTGAATTGATTTTTTTTTTTTTCTGGGCATGGCGACGGCATCTTCTGTGATACTTTATTGGGCAGAGCTTTCGGGGACAGATGGTAGACTTGCTGAAGCTATAGATTGGCTTCAAAATAGATTTCTTAAATCAAACCTAGCACTCCCTGGGGGTGTGGGGAGACAGCATCTCTGCTGCAGATAGGGGTGGGCTGCTGCTCTGTTACTGGAAGGATCTATTGTTGTCTGCTGAGATTCCATAAAAGGATCTTGGCCCTTCTAGGCCAATGCTTTGTAAGTGTGGCAATGGCATACTGTAGTATACAGCTGATGGAGACATGGGTAAAGTTGGTTAACTCCCTGAAAACCCTTTGTAAGGCAGGGTGGGTGGTTATATGAACCAGGTGAGCAAGAGAAGCATCATCCAAGATATTTGCTTATGATGCTTTCCATGAAGTTGGAAGGACTGCTCAGACCTTAAAAATAATAAAGTAGCTTCCTCTGCTTAGAAGGACTCATGATAAAGCTAAATAAATAAATCATCTGCTTATCACACATGTACACACACATTGGAATGTGTGTGTGCAGTTATTTAGGACTCCAGTTTATGGGACCCCAGGTTATTTGCCTTAAAATGTTTATTCTGTGCACACACACACAGGGAGAGCGAGAGCGAGATCTTTGCAGCAGGAAGTGGGATGCATGTGATTTTATCCTTGCTTTCCAGAAGAACATGATGATGATGCTTGGGAAGTTTCTATTCCTCCTCCATTTTCGAGAAAGGTCATGTCAAGTGGGAAAGTTTCCGAGCAAAAGGATGAGAAGTGACATGAAAGGCAATCAAAAGCTCTAATAGGTGAGGGGGAGGCGGCGGCCTGGGGTTTAAGGGCGGATTAGGAAACATGATTGATCTGCCAACTCCATACTCATGAGGATTTACCACTTTTCTCTTGGGGTTTTCTTTTCTTTCTTTTTCTCTTTAAAATGAGTTTGGTTTACTGTCCCATGGAACTACTTTGTGACTAAGTATCCCTTCAGAAGAAGATGGCCATTGGGGAAAAATATATAGATAGTCCATATGAAGAGTATTAAGTCAGACCAAATGTTCCTCTAGCCCAGTATACTGCCTCCCAAAGTGGTCAGCTAGACAGTCTGGCAAAGGTGTGATAGACATAGCTATCCCTTGTCTTTAAACTAGGGGTGCACGAAAGTCACTTACCTGGTCTCGCAGCTTTTCGCGGTGGGGGGGAGGCGCTTCGCTACTCTCCCCCAGAAGTTCAGGCCGGGGGGGGGAGGCTTCCCACCTCACCCAGCCGAAATTCAGGCCAGGGAGGAGGCGCCTCACCTCGCCTGGCTGCGAAATAAAAAGTAAAAAAAAAAAAACGCCCCCGTGATAGGCTACGTGACGATTAACGTAGCCTATCACGGCTAGATCTGCAAAGTCAGCCGTGATAGGCTACGTAAATCGTCACGTAGCCTATCACAGATGACTTTAAAAAAAAAAAAAGCGCGTACACAAATGGCGGCCCCCATAGGCAGCCGCCATTCGCGTTCCTTATTTGGTCGCTATAGTCTACATAAATCTTTACGTAGACTACGGCGAAAATAAGGGCAACGCAAATAGCGTTGCCCTTATTTTCGCCGTAGTCTACGTAATCTTTACGTAGACTACAGCGACCAAATAAGGAATGTGAATGGCGGCTCCCTTTTGGGGCCACCATTAGCCGTACGCGCTTTTTTTTTTTTAAGTCACCCGTGATAGGATTAGGGGTGCACGAAAGTCACTTACCTGGTCTCGCAGCTTTTCACGGTGGGGGGGAGGCGCTTCGCTGCTCCCCCCGCGAAGTTCAGGCCGGGGGGGAGGCTTCCCGCCTCGCCTGGCCAAAATTCAGGCCAGGGGGGAGACTTCCCGCCTCGCCCGGCCGAAATTCAGCCCGGGGAGGAGGCGCCTCGCCTCACCCGGCAGCGAAATAAAAAGTTTTTTAAAAAAACACGCCCCCGTGATAGGTTACGTGATGATTAACGTAGCGTATCATGGCTAGATCTGCAAAGTCAGCCGTGATAGGCTACGTAAATCATCACGTAGCCTATCACGGGTGACTTAAAAAAAAAAAAGCGCGTACGCAAATGGCGGCCCCCATAGGGAGCCACCATTCGCGTTCCTTATTTGGTCGCTGTAGTCGACGTAAATCTTTACGTAGACTATGGCGACCAAATAATGAACGTGAATGGCGGCTCCCTATGGGGGCCACCATTAGCCGTACGCGCTTTTTTTTTAAAAAAAAGTCACCTGTGATAGGCTACGTGACGATTTATGTAGCCTATCATGGCTAGATCTGCAAAGTCAGCCGTGATAGGCTACGTTAATTTTTTTAATTTTTTTATATAATTTTTTATTAATTAATAATTTTTATTAATTAATAATAATTAATTAATAAATTAATAATTTTGTTTTAGTTTCATTGGAATGGCGGCGGCGGCAGCCGGTCGAAAGATCGGCTGCCGCCCCCGCCCAGGACAAACACCCGACGAACCGCCGCCGGGACCCGCCGCCGGGAGGGACATTCGGGAAAGGTAAGTCCCGTCCAGGGGGGGGTGGGTGGGGGGGTGCAGAGAATTTCTCCACGAAACTTCTTCGGGGGGCCGAACACGTTGGTGCTCGGCCCCCCGAAGTTTCAGGGAGAAATTCTCCGCCAACCCTACTTTAAACAACTGATATTCAGAGGCATGCATACTGAAATGGGATGTTGCATTTCTCGCTATCATTGCTACACTTCTGTTCTGATAGATAATGCCCAAATACATCGGAAAGAGACATTCTAGTCAGAGATGCTTCCCATATTCTCTTCATCTTAATTTATTTTTATTTATTATTTCATTTATATCCCACCTTCCTTCCATCCTGGAACTCAAGGTGGCTACATCTGGTTCCCAGGTAGTCTCCCCTCTAAGCACTGACCAGACCCAGACCTGCTTAGCTTCAGCAAGGTGGCTGTCTCATGTGCCACCACACCATCAGGGATGGGGGAGAATTTCTCCCCGAAACTTTGGGGGGCCGAGTGCCAACGTGTTCGGCCCCCCGAAGTAGTTTTGGGGAGAAATTCTCTGCATCCCCCCGCACCCCGCACCCCCCCCGGGACGGGACTTACCTTTCCCGAATGTCCCTCCCGGCGGCGGGTCCCGGCGGCGGTTCATCAGGTCTTCGACAGGGGCAGAGGCGGCAACCGGTCTTTCGACTGGCTGCCGCCGCCGCCATTCCAATAAAAGTAAAAAAAAAAAACCGCCCCCGTGATAGGCTATGTGACAATTTACATAGCCTATCAAGGCTAGATTTGCAAAGTCAGCCGTGATAGGCTACGTAAATCGTCACGTAGCCTATCACGGGTTTTTTTTTTTTTTTTACTTTTTATTTCGCGGCCAGGCGAGGCGAGGCGCCTCCTCCCCGGCCTGAATTTTGGCCGGGCAAGGCGGGAAGCCTCCCCCCCCGGCCTGAACTTCGGGGGGAGCAGCGAAGCGCCTCCCCCCCACCGCAAAGCAAGCTGCGAGACCAGGTAAGTGGCTTTCGTGCACCCCTACACACCATGCCTGGTAATTTATCCCTGGACTCTGGCATTTCTGAATGACCTGGCTTTATTTCTGGAGTGGGTAGTCTTGAAGTGGGTAGTCTTCAAGGGGAGCCCCACACAGAGCACATTTCAATAGTCTAACCATGATGTAAGCAAAGCATGGATAACTGTTGCCAAATCAGGCTGCCCCAGGAATGGCCACAGCTAGCGACAGGCAGACTCACTGTGGTCCAGGTCAGGTCCTCCTGCTCGCCACACCCCCACCAGCCTCCTGCCCCTGCTTGCCACATGCAGTGAGTCACCAGCATTGGAGGCATTATGCCTCTAATATTGTGCAGGTTAAGCTTTCCTGGCCCCAAACTGCACATATTTAAATATACACTTCTTTTTTTAACTTCCTCTTTGCGCATACAACAAAGGTGGGGAAATGTTGGGCACTCCCTCAATGGGATCGCGGTGAGTCCTGGAGGATGCGAGCAAGGCGTGAGTGGGCATGAGCAGGGGGTGAGCGAGGACAGTGTTTTGGAGGGTGCAGTCCAGGGGTCGCACTCGGGGGGGCACAATGGACTCCCAGACCCAGTTGGGCCCCTGTGACAGCCCTAGCCATTCCCCCTTTTCTACATCATTCATTCACATGAACTCCCCACATGCATTGCAACATGAGAGCAGGCAAGGCTGTATGGGCTAAGCACACACCCATCCCTCACAGTGGAAATTCCTTGTCACTGTCCTTGCACCTGGTTGGTAAGGGCAAGAGCTCTCCAAGCATATGGATAGGACCCAGGAGGCTGCATCTTCACATGGAGGAGCTCTGCACGTATATGTAAGTACACATGGAAAGCTTTCTCCTGCACCAGAACCAGATTTCCCGATACTGAGCCTCAAGTCTCAGTAAAACTTGCATTATTGCAGTCATTTTAGTAATCAGTTTTAAGCCCTTACTAGGGGTGAACGAAAGTCACTTACCTTTTCTCGCAGCTTTTTTGCGGTGGGGGGGAGCGCTTCGCTGCTCCCCCCGCGAAGTTCAGGCCGGGGGGGGAGGCTTCCCACCTCGCCCAGCCGAAATTCAGGCCGGGGAGGAGGCTTCCCGCCTCGACTCGCCCGGCCGCGAACACGAAAGTAAAAAAAAAAAAAAAAAAAAAGTCCCCTGATAGGCTACGTGACGATTCACGTAGCCTATCACGGCTAGATCTGGAAAGTCAGCCGTGATAGGCTACGTGAATCGTCACGTAGCCTATCACGGGTGACTTTAAAAAAAAAAAAAGCGCGTACGCGAATGGCGGCGCCCATAGGGAGCCGCCATTCGCGTTCCTTATTTAGTTGCTGTAGTCTACGTCAATGTTTACGTAGACTACGGCGAAAATAAGGGCAACGCAAATAGCGTTGCCCTTATTTTCGCCGTAGTCTATGTAAACATTGACGTAGACTACAGCGACCAAATAAGGAAGGGGAATGGCGGCTCCCTATGGGGGCCGCCATTATCCGTACACACTTTTTTTTTTTTAAAGTCACCCGTGATAGGCTACGTGACGATTCACATAGCCTATCACGGCTGACTTTGCAAATCTTGCCGTGATAGGCTACGTGAATCGTCACGTAGCCTATCAAGGGATGTTTTTTTTTTTTTCTTTCATTGCAATGGCGGGGGCGGCAGCCGGTCGAAAGACCGGCTGCCACTCCCACCCCGCTCGAACACCGGACGAACCGCCAGCCGGACCCGCCGCCGGGAGGGACATTCAGGGAAGGTAAGTCCCGTCCCGGGGGGGGCGGGGGGCGGGGGGGGCCAGAGGATTTCTCCCCGAAACTTCTTCGGGGGGCCGAACACGTTGGCGCTCGGCCCCCCGAAGTTTCGGGGAGAAATTCTCCGCCATCCCTAGCCCTTACTGTCCTAATAAAGATCAGCAGAGAACAGATTCCAGTGTAGTTCCTTCACTCAGATCAGTTTACGGCTGGGTATCTCGACAAAAGACTCTAACGGACAGGTTCAGCATTCAGAATAATTCTAAATGAGTTTATAGCTCCATCCAAGAACCAAGAGGAAGATAGGGATGTCAGAGAATTTCTCCACGAATCTTGGGGAGGCCGAATGCCAGTGCATTTGGCCCCCCCGAAATTGGTGGAGAAACGGTCTGCCCCCCGCCCCGGGACGGGACTTACCTTGTGCGAATGTCCCTGGCGGCGGCGGCAGCTCCGGCGGCGGTTTGGCGGCAGTTCGGCAGCGGCGCCGGCAGCCGGTCTACTGACCAGCTGCCACTGCCACCATTTCCAAGTTTAAAAAAAAAAAAAAACGTGATAGGCTACGTAAAGATTTACGTAGCCTATGACGGCTAGATTTTTAAAAAACACCGTGATAGGCTGCGTAAATGTTTACATAGCCTATCACGGCTGATTGAAAAAAACAAAAAAAACAAAAAACGTGCGTACGCAAATGGCGGCGGCCATGGGTGCCGCCATTTGCATTCCTTATTTTGGCACATGTAGTCTTCGTAAACATTTATGTAGACTACGGTGAAAATAAGGGGAACACAAATAGTGACTATGACTATTTCGCCATAGTCTATGTAAATGTTTACGTAGACTGCACATGCCAAAATAAGGAACGCAAATGGCGTACACACGGTTGTTGCTTTTTCATTCAGCCGTGATAGGCTATGTAAACATTTACGTAGCCTATCATGGCTGACACCGAAAGATGAGCCCCTCAGGTCGGAAGGTGTCCAATATACTACTGGGGAAGAGCAGAGGGAATTTCCAAGTAGCGCCAGAAAGAGTGAAGCGGCTGGGCCAAACCCGAAAGGACACTCAGCTGTGGATGTGTCTGGTGGTGAAAAGAAAATCCGATGCTGTAAAGAACAATATTGTTTAGGAACCTGGAATGTCAGATCAATGAATCAAGGTAAGCTGGAGGTGGTCAAACATGAGATGGCAAGATTGAACATCGACATCTTGGGAATCAGCGAACTAAAATGGACAGGCATGGGTGAATTTAATTCAGGTGACCATCATATCTACTACTGTGGGCAAGAATCCCTTAGAAGAAATGGAGTAGCACTCATAGTCAACAAAAGGGTGGGAAAAGCAGTACTGGGGTACAATCTTAAAAATGATAGAATGATCTCAGTACGAATCCAAGGCAAACCATTCAACATCACAGTAATTCAAGTCTATGCCCCAACCACTGATGCTGAAGAAGCTGAGGTTGATCGGTTCTATGAAGACCTACAACACCTTCTAGAACTAACACCAAAAAAAGATGTCCTCTTCATCATAGGGGATTGGAATGCTAAAGTAGGAAGTCAAGAAATCACCGGGATAACAGGCAAGCATGGCCTTGGGGTACAAAATGAAGCAGGACAAAGGCTAATAGAGTTTTGCCAAGAGAACACGCTGATCATAGCAAACACTCTTTTCCAACAGCACAAGAGACGACTCTACACATGGACATCACCAGATGGTCAATATCGAAATCAGATTGATTATGTCCTTTGCAGCCAAAGATGGAGAAGCTCTATACAGTCAGTCAAAACAAGACCTGGAGCTGACTGTGGCTCAGAACATGAGCTTCTTATCTCAAAAGTCAAAATTCTGGCTTAAATTGAAGAACGTAGGGAAAACCACTAAACCATTTAGGTATGACCTAAATCATATCCCTTATAAATATACAGTGGAGGTGAGGAATAGATTTCAGGGATTAGACCTGATAGACAGAGTGCCTGAGGAACTATGGACGGAGGTCCGTAACATTGTTCAGGAGGCAGCAACTCAATCCGTCCCAAAGAAAAAGAAATGCAAGAAAGCAAAGTGGCTGTCTGATGAGGCTTTACAAGTAGCTGAGGAAAGAAGGGAAGCAAAAAGCAAGGGAGAAAGGGGAAGATATATCCAACTGAATGCAGAGTTCCAGAGAATAGCAAGGAGAGACAAGAAGGCCTTCTTAAATGAACAATGCAAAGAAATCGAGGAAAACAACAGAATGGGAAAGACTAGAGATCTCTTCAAGAAAATTGGAGATCTCAAGGGAACGTTTTGTGCAAAGACGGGCATGATAAAGGACAAAGAAGGCAGGGACCTAACAGAAGCAGATGAGATTTAGAAGAGGTGGAAAGAATACACAGAAGAACTATACAGGAAAGATCTGAATGTCCCTGAGAGCCATGATAGTGCGGTCACTGAACGAGCTGGACATCCTAGAGAGTGAAGTCAAGTGGGTCTTAGGAAGCATTACTAACAACAAAGCTAGCGGAGATGACAGTATTCCAGCTGAGCTATTTAAAATCCTAAAAGATGATGCTGTTAAAGTGCTGCACTCAATATGCCAACAAATTTGGAACACTCAACAGTGGCCACAAGACTGGAAAAGTCTTTCCTTGGGAGGAAAGCTATGGCAAACCTAGACAGCATAGTGAGAAGCAGAGACATCACCTTGCCGGCAAAGTTCCGCATAATCAAAGCTATGGTTTTCCCAATAGTAACATATGGCTGTGAGAGCTGGACTATAAGGAAGGCTGAGTGCCGAAGAATTGATGCTTTCGAACTGTGGTGCTGGAGAAGACTCTTACGAGTCCCCTGGACTGCAAGGAGGTCAGATCAGTCCATCCTAACGGAAATCAACCCTGACTGCTCATTGGAAGGACAGATACTCAAGCTGAAGCTCAAATATTTTGGCCACCTAATGCAAAGAGAAAACTCCCTGGAAAAGACCCTGATGCTGGGAAAGATTGAAGGCCAAAGGAGAAGGGGATGGCAGAGGATGAGATCAGCATCACTGATGCAATGAATATGGACTTGAGCACGCTCTGGGAGAGAGCGCAGGACAGTAAGGCCTGGCATGCTATGGTCCATGGGGTCACGAAGAGTCGGACACGACTGAACGACTGAACAACAACATCATGTCTCCCCTTACCCTCCTTTTTTCCAAGCTAAACAATCCCAGCTATTGTAACCTTCCCTTATAGGGGAGGTTCCTACAATATCCCATTCCAATAGAACGCACTCTTTTTAAAACAGCAGCTTAAAATATTTCTCAAGCCAGCAGCAACACTCATATAAAGCTAATTCAAAAAATTTAAGAGAAAAGTATTAACAAAGGGATGGGGAAACCTAGGATTATGCGAATCAGCCCACTGAGGTGGAGTTCACTGAGGTTCTTTGAATTCTGCCCACATTGATTCTCATTTTGACTCAGGTCAGTATCAGACTGTGAGCTCCCCTGCCCCCCCCCCCATTCACAGGAAAAGGGTGCTTATTTTCATGCACATATTTCCAAATATACACATCACATTTTTGAAAAGTATACATTTTCTCCCATTGATTAGAGCTTGTTTGTGCATTTCCCCCGCTCAGAATTACACATTTCTTCATGGGCAGGAGCATTTTCCAAGTGTGCATATTTTTCAAATGTATTTCTTGTTCTGCAAATTGCATCGCAAGCTTGAAAATGTACAGACATTGACTGCAGAGCCTCCTTGTTGCTTTGCTGTTGTGCCACTTTACACCAACCTATACACCATAGTCATTTACATCACCCTTAATAAAAGAAAAAGAGGAAAAAAAGGATTTGACACATCTATTTGAAATATATACATGGAGGGAGCAATCCTATGGCTGCTAGACAGTGGCTAGATGGCCATAGGATATCTGGTTTTCCGGGAACCGACTTCGGAGCCCATGGTCGAGGTCAGTTCCCAGAGAACCAACCTCCCCCCTCTTCCACGTTAGCCCCGTACTCCATGCTCACAAGAGGAGTGGCCAAAAAGGGGCATTCTGGGGGGTTGTTCCAGGGTGGGGAAGACGGGAATGCTTGTATGACACATCCAATGTGTCGCACAGCAGCGTCCTCCCCTGCTCAGCCCTACCACATCTAGACAGCCAAAATCAGCTGTCTAGCCAAAAATTCAGGGAAAGAGAAGTACAGAGGGAATGATCCCCTCCATGCATCTCCTGCCCTGCTTTGGATAGGCGGTCACCTCTGAGTTCGGAGACGGCTGCCTATCTGAATAGGATTGCGCCCTAATATAAGCCGTTGATATATCTAAATAAGCATCCATATGAGATCAATGGCTATAGGGTATACATTCAAATGTAGTGAGAACAGTGAGATCTTCTGTCCATTGAATGATAGGTGGTTGGTGTTTATCCTTCTAAGCTTGGAGTTTGGGATGTCAGAGGAATCTGGTTGTAGGGATGCACGAAGGTCACTTACCTGGTCTCGCAGCTTGCTTCGCGGTGGGGGGGAGGCGCTTCGCTACTCCCCCCGAAGTTCAGGCCGGGGAGAAGTGCCCCGTCTCCCCGGCCACAAACTTCAAAAGAAAAAAAAACAAAAAACGCCCCTGTGACAGGCTACATAATGATTAACGTAGCCTATCATGGCTAGATCTGCAAAGTCAGCCGTGATAGGCTACGTTAATCATCACGTAGCCTATCACGGGTGACTTTGAAAAAAAAAAAAAAGTGCGTACGCAAATGGCGGCCCCCATAGGGAGCCGCCATTCGTGTTCCTTATTTGGTCCCTGTAGTCTACGTAAAGATTTACGTAGACTACGGCGAAGTAAGGGCAACGCTATTTGCGTTGTCCTTATTTTCGCTGTCGTCTACGTAAATCTTTACGTAGACTACAGGGACCAAATAAGGAATGCAAATGGCAGCTCCCTATGGGGGCCGCCATTAGCCGTACATGCTTTTTTTTTTTTTTTTTTTAAGTCACCTGTGATAGGCTACGTGACGATTAACGTAGCCTATCACGGCTGACTTTGCAAATCTAGCCGTGATAGGCTACGTTAATCATTACGTAGCCTATTACAGGGGCGTTGGTTTTTTTTTTACTTTTCTTGTAATGGAGGCGGTGGCAGCCGGTCGAAAGACTGGCTGCCGCCCCTGCCCCTGTTGAAGACCTGCCGAACCGCCGCCGGGACCCGCCGCTGGGAGGGACATTCGTGAAAGGTAAGTCCCATTCCGGGGGGGACGGGGGGCGGGGGGGTGGAGAATTTCTCCCCGATCAACCTTCGGAGGACCGAATGCGTTGGCACTCGGCCCCCCGAAGTTTCGGGGAGAAATTCTCCCCCATCCCTATCTGGTTGTGAGGTAGAGCTTGGCGAGTTTTTGCCAGCTTGGCCTGCTGGACTTTGGCTCATGGATCCCCAGGCTTGTCTGACTTGACATGCACTGAGTCAGACCAGCTTCTTTGTTAAAAAATAAAAATAAATAGCCTTGAGAAGAGAAGACTTAGGGGAGATAGGATAGCACTGTTCAAGTACTTGAAAGTTTGTCACAGAGAAGAAGGCCAGGATCTCTTCTTGATCATCCCAGAGTGCAGGACTCAGAATAATGGGCTCAAGTTACAGGAAGCCAGATTCCGGCTGAACACCAGGAAATACTTCCTGGCTATAAGAGCAATATGACAATGGAACCAATTACCTGGGGAGGTGGTGGGCTCTCCCACACTGGAGGCCTTCAAGATGAGGCTGGACAGCCATTTGAGAGGGATGCTCTGACTTGAATTCCTGCATTGAGCAGGGGGTTGGACTCGATGGCCTTGTAGGCCCCTTCCAACCCTACTATTCTATGATTCTATGATTCTATGGTTCTATCATTGTCAGAGCACAAGCTTCATATGCAGAATGTCCCAGGTTCTCTCCTCAACCTCTCCAGTTAAAGGGTCATATACAGCAGGGCTAGGAAACAGATTCTGCCTTGTTCCTCAAAGACCTGTGGCCAGCCAGACCAGATATCACTGAACTTAATGGACCAATGGGCTTAAGGGACTCAGCATAGGGCAGCTGTTACTTTCATTTAAGGCTTTTCTCCAAAGAAGAAGAAGAAGAAGAAGAAGAAGAAGAAGAAGAAGAAGAAGAAGAGGAGGAGGAGGAGGAGGAGGAGGAGGAAGAGGAAAGAGAGGGAGGAGTTGCTCAAAGTGGCTTACAAAATATAAAAAGTATAAAGACAATAACCACATTTACAACAAGTAAAAAGCAGCAGCAGAAGCAAAGACAAGAAATGCACAAAGAACCAAACCTAGCAGTCAGTAAATACTATTAAATAACAATACAGGGACATGCTTGAGAAACATATTAAGTTGCTGGCAGATGTCAAAGGCAAATGTCCTCCTTCTGAATGCACTCTGGAATTTTTGTCTGGAACTTTTTTCACTGCCAGGATTGCACCTGTTTCCTTCCACAGTGTAACCATTTTAAATGTCACATACACTGCATACAGGTTAAAATGGTTGTTGGGTTCATCACAAACACAAACTATAGGCAGGTGACACCCTTGTAGGGATGTCAGAGAACTGAGAGGAATCCATCCAGGGGGTCGAGTTCACCAAGCTTTCACAGGTAGAACGCTAAAGGAGATATCCATGGTGTTGAACTATTTGGGGGATAGGGTTCAGCACCTTGGATAGTTCCTTTAGAGGTCTGGCTGGTTCTGACTGGAACCCAAAATGGATTCACAGCCCCACCAAAATCGGAACCACCAGCTCCACTGCTAACTAGAGACTGTATCACCACCAACAACACCATACAATCCCTCATTGTATTACAAAATAGATTGTATTCTCTCTGTATTTCTCCCTCATTTTCTCAGGGCAACTTATGAACAGCATTCCAAACAACATCCCCGCATCCAGATGATCAGAGATGTGATTTGGCTCATGTCACTTTTTGTTAGCTTGGGAGGGAGGGAACATTACATTTTGATTTGATTTCCCCTGGGTGGAAATAAAAATAGGTTTTGATGTTTTCAATGTAATAATGCTTCAGCCACTGTCATAAGTGAATCCCAAGGCATTTTGTAGAAGCTGTGTTTATATTGCTTCTCAGGATGAAACATGAAATGGTTAATACATGTACCATAAGACCTCCTTGGCATTTTGTTTCCGTGATTGGTGATCTCCAGGCATGTGGCTTAGCCTGTAGCTACCGTATATCACAAGACTAAAATAAATGGATGGAACTCATAACTTGGCATTAGAAAGAGGTGGGGGTTGGAGGTGAAGCATGAAACCTAATTAGGAGTCTTATTATTAGAACTCACAGTTGCCAATATTTAACAGCCATTAAGGTCAGTTATCTTCTTGGAGGGAGATTTGGAAACCGACACCTTTTTCCATTTGATTATGGAATCAACACTCCATTATGGTTGTCCCATCTTCTCTGACCAGGCCTCATAAATTGCTGGCCTCAGAATTCATCATGCCTCAATAAGTGTTTATTGCAAGGTATATTGCAGCTTTGCAATGACATTACCATTTCCTAAGCACTGGTTTCCTTAAATCCATCAGCTGCAATAAGAGTGAAAGTGAGTTACATAGTTTTGACATCCCATTCATTGAGGCCATTTCCTGATGGCTCACGCTTAATGATTACAAGCCAAGGGGAAGATGATTTCTACTGTTGAAGAAAAAAAAATACATATGATGGTTTGTGATAAGCACCTGGAGGGATAACCATGTAGCCTCATTAATATGGCCTAAATGAATCAAAGCGAAACCTACCAGGCTGAGTAAGTCTGTCTCAACTAGTGCTCTACTGAAATCTGTCTTCAAATTTCCTGAAAGTTTATTTCCCTGACAAAAGAGACTTCAATTTTTCTGCAATTTCAATGCAGATTGCATTTTCACGTCTCCCAGCAGCAGTGCGGCGGTGGCGGGGGGGCGGCTGGTCTTCCGGAGTGCCTCCCCCCCACCGTGAAGCAAGCTGCGGGACCAGGTAAGTGACTTTCGTCCATCCCTAATAAAATGAAAGATAGGATGCTCACACCTCGTAATTAAGTTAAATGGAAGAGCCCACCACCCCACCAACAAGGATTCATCCTTTGAATATTGTCCCAAAAGCAATTTCTTTTCTATTGAAATGAATGAGAATGGCAGGGGGAAAAAATTCAGCACACCACTAGTCTCAACAGATACTTCAGCAGGGTGAAGCATTAAGAAGATGGTCAGTGAGTTAGCTAATTATTTTATTCTAACCTCCATGTCAAAATAGCATTTTTACTGCCATTGTGACGTTCTTCCTCAGAGATCCAAAAAAAAAAAATGTCTTGGAACATATGGAAAGAATAATGATTCAGCCAGTTAATACTAGTGTTGCCATTGAACTCCACCACTGAATTTGGGAGTTCCTGTTTCTGGGGGGAAATAGCTGAGGGAAGCAAAAGATGTTCCGCCAAGGAAGACCTGCAAAACAATATTGCAATTTGAAATGGCTGGTCACCCATGCACAGGGATGGGTGAGAATTTCTTTCAGTTCATTTGTGGGAGAAAGTGAAACTTACAGATTTGTCTACCCAGACTAGGGATGTGACTCAGCAAAACTCCAGATGGCTGAAGTGACTCAGCAAAACTCGAGATGGCTGAAGTTCTCTGAATTCCCTTCCGAAGCTCATTCTTACCTGAGTCAGTATCAGCTTGTGAGCTTTTTTTTCCTTTTTGCTTGAAAATCCATGCATATTCCCATGTGTTCCCCCCTCAAATGTATGCATCAATTTTGCGTATTTTAAAATGTATGCATTTTTGTAATGTACCAATTTTGAAATGTATGCGTTTTGAAATGTACTCATTTTTAAATGTATGCATTTTAGAAATGCACTCATTTTGAAATGTACGCAGTTTTGAAAAGGACTCATTTTGAAATATACACATTTTTTAAAGGTATGCATTCTATTGCACTCTCCCCCCCCCCCCAGTCTGTGAATCATATTGCAAGCTTGGAAACATACAGACTTTTACTGCAGATTTCATCTGAGTCCGTGTTTGCTCCGGAAAGTTCAAATGGGGTAAAACATTGATCAAAAATGAACTGTAACAAATTTCTCATAATCCTTAATCCAGGCCCAGGGCTTTGAGAGCTTAGCAGGCAGGTATATCATGGCCCTCTCTGTGCTATGAATAGCTGGATGAATTGACTTTGGCAGGTGCAAATGGGTGATAATTTTGATCCTTTTGTTTTTTATAAGAATTTACCCAAATCAGCAAATTTCTTCATAAACAGGACAGAAAGAACTTGAGATTCCCAAGAACTGAATGTGAGAGAAAGTGAAACTGACAGGTTCATCCATCCCTAGTCAATTCCCTCTTCATTTCCATCCCATTTTCACTTATTTGGCTATTTTCGTCTCCTCATCCACTTCGGGTCTTTTTTCTCAAGATCCCCCTCCCCCACCCCGCTTCTACAACCATTGAGCTTCCTCTGAATCTTCTGTTACTTCCCTCTTGTGCGCAGATGATGTCATTTTGGCTACATAAAAACTAGCACCTGAAGAGTGAATTTGCTATTTCTATATAAGATACCTGACAATGTCTTGGAAATTCATAGGGGAACAGTAGGTCACAGACTCAAAGCATCAGGACTTTTTATTTAGCAGAAATAATGATGTAAACTCACTCTGTCTCTTTCTCTGTCTCTGTCTCTGTCTGTCTGTCTGTCTGTCTCTCTCTCTCTCTCACACACACACACACACACACACACCTCAGGCTTCTCAGTTCCCTCAGACATTAGCTGTAATCCTCACAGTAGGTAGGGGCTGGGGAAAATGGAATATATATACATATGTATATGTATATGTATACATACATACATACATACATATCTGTGACTGGGAGATATCCCTGTTATAATGCAATGTATTTTTGGGTGGCTTGGTTTTAAATGGGTAATTACGATCCATTAGCTTTACAAAAGATGAGCAAAAGACATCCGGGATTGTTTAGCTTAGAAAAAAAGGCGAGAAAGGGGATACATGATAGAGGTGTACAAAGTTATGCATGGTGTGGAGAAAGTGGATGGGGAGAAATTGTTTCTCCCTCTCTCATAATGCTAGAACAAAATGGGGTCATCATGGCTGGGTGGGTTAAAAAAAAACAAAACACCACATACGCAAATGGCGGCGGCTACGGCCACCGCCATTTGTGTTCCTTATTTTTGCCATCTTAATCTATGTAAATATTTACGTAGACTATGATGGCAAAAATCAAGCAAATAGTGTAGCGGGCGTTATTTGCGTCCCTTTTTGATTCCCCGTTTTATCCTATGTAAAGATTTACGTAGGCTAAACTGGGGAATCAAAAAGGGACACAAATAGCGCCTGCTATGCTATTTGCATTCCCCTTGATATTCGCCGTCATAGTCTATGTAAATATTTACGTAGATTAAGAGGGCAAAAATAAGGAACGCAAATGGCGGCGGCCATAGCCATAGCCACCGCCATTTGCGTACGTGGTTTTTTGTTTTGTTTTTTACCCAGAGCCCTCTGCGGCCGGAAATCCGGCTGCGGACAGCTCTGGCCTGGCTGTGGCTCACAGCCAGCCTCGGAGGATTCCGGGGGGAGGGACGGAGCGGCCCCCCCCACCATCAACATAATCCGCGAACAGGTAAGTGACTTTTGTACATCCCTAGTATGTCTATGTATGGCAGTTGCTGGGGAACATGGGCAGAAAGTGCTGTTGCACTGTATCACTGTATCAGATTGCAAGCATGGGGGGGTGGCATGAAAACCCCTCCATATTTCCATGCGTATTTTTTCCAAATGTGTGGATCAATTGTGCACATCTTTGAAATGTACACATTCTTCTCCCTTTGATTAAAGCATATTTGTGCACATTTTCAAAAGTATACATTTTCTCGTGCACATTTTCCAAACGTGGACATGCTGTCAAAGACCATTTTTGGAACCGCGATCCACATTGCAAGCTCGGAAATGTACGGATTTCAATGGCAGATAGTGTCTGAGTCTGTGTTGGGTCCAAAATGTGTTAACTGGGTAAATCCTGATAAAAAAAAAATCAAATGAAGTAACTTTCTCATACATCCCTACCTTTGATCAGATTTAGCAGGGCTCTTCTGACCTCTTTCTCTAATAGCAAGTTCAGGAAGTGAGTGTTGACAAGATTGTAGCCAAAAACAGCGGCCCTAAAAACAAGAGGGAGGCATCAGCATGTTCATGGCAACCCCACAGTTTGCAGAAGTACACTAGGTCTTCAACAACAACAGCAGCAGCAGCAGCAGCAAACAATTCTAAGGGGGCAAAACAAACAAACACGCAGGCCAATGAGGACTGAGCATGCTCAGTAGCCACAGAAGATAAAGTGACAAATGGAAAAGCAAGAATGTAGGGGAGAGAAGAGTGGAATGCCCTACTTGGAGGAAATGGCTGGCAGAAACCAGCCCAGTCTCAGCTTCTATTGTAATATTTGTCATCATTTTTAAAAGCCATCGAGGCAAGTGGCTATCTGCAGATCTTGTACAAGTGAATTCCATAAATTGACTGTACATCTTGTGAACTGTGCATTCTGTAAGTTAATTGTACTTTCATTTCTTGGTCTTGAATGTACTGCCAATTTGTTTGTTTGTTTGTTTGCTTGTTTGTTAGATTTATTAGCCACCCATTGCCATCTGGCCAGCCACCCGGCCACTCTAGGCCAATCGACTTCTACAGGCTGTCCCTGAGTTCCAGCATTTTAAGGAGGGTGAACGTTTTCTTGTGCATTCTCATTTTGCATGAGATAATAGTATGATCACATCAGAAACAGCTCCTTCCATCTCTCTTCCCTCATCCTTTTTCTCCCCCCCCCCGCCCTTGCATCAACCAGAGTTTTGGGTGCTCTACCTTATGCCCTTGTTTTCCTGCCATGTAACAGTACTCCAACCCCAACCCAACCTGTCGTTTTCCCAGTCTGTGGCTGTGACAGATGGTTGCGTGATTAGGAGGCTGGTATTAGCACTGGGTGGATCCAACAGCTGGGTTGGCATGTATGGCAAATGTTCCATCTGTTCAGTAGACGGGCTTGTTCTGTAAGTAGTTGCTGGGCCATTTCCTAAGCAGTTTGGCCACACTCAAGTGGGGAAATTCAACTCTGCTCCCTGACGTCCCAAGCGAGGGCTCCAATTCCATAGCCTCAACAGCCGTCTGTTCTGCTAATAACATTTGGACTCATTCATATGCTGCAAAGTGAAGATCACATCTGTCACCTCCACATCCCAGAGTTAGGTATTTGGGGGCTATTCGAGGGTGGATGAGTTATTGCAGAACCAGAATAAAATCTAAACGATATGAAAAGTAAATTCTGGAAGGGTGTGCTGAGTAAACCATATTGCAAAATGTTTGCAAAATAATTGGCAAAATTCTTAGTGAAAACTATTATGTGCAAAAATAATATCAGTTATTATTATAATATCAGTTATTATTATTATAATATCAGAACTGTATCAGTTCTGAGGATTTCCAAGGACTTCAGAGACAATGAATCCTTAAGACGTCCCTGTAGAAAATAGAAATGTCATCTAGTTGTAGGGATGTATGAAACTCTTACCTGGCTCTGCACCGGGCAATCCGCGGTGGGGGGGAGGCACTTCATCCCTCCCCCCGAAATCCTCCCCAGCTGGCTCCGCTCCACAGCGACTCCGCGGAGCTGCCGGCTGGGGCCGCCCGCAGCCGGACATCTGGCCGCTGGGTCGCACAGGGATGCAAATGGAGGCCGCCGTAGCTGCCGCCATTTGTGTCTGTGTCTTTAGCCATTATAGGCTACATGAACATATACATAGCCTATCATGGCTAAAGACACAGACGCAAATGGCGGCTATGTCATTTGCTTCCCTGCCCTGAGCCGTGATAGGCTACGTAAGTATAGCCTATCACAGCTTGCCAGGGATGCAAATGGCGGCCAGCATAGCGGCCGCCATTTGCGGCCGCAGCCAGGTGGCGGCTGGAGCCACCAGAGTTACCACTGCCACTGCCGCAGCCAGGTAGGCTCTGTTTAGTGGGGCTTTCGCAGGGTGGTAGGGCGGGTTGCTCCATTCCGCCATGGATTCCAGGGGGCCGAATTCACTGGAATTCGGCCTCCCTGGGATCTGTGGTGGAATTCTCTAACATCCCAATTGGAAGATGTAAGAAATGCATCAAAAAGTTGCCCAAGGTTAGCAGGCAGACTTAAACACTTAAAAAACACCCACGCCATTCCTGAATCCTGACCCCCTGGTACTAAGTAACATGTCATGCCTGTTTCAAGGTTCATGATGCTTTCATTATAGCATGATACACATTTGCTTTGCTTCACAGGCCCATTGTCAGGTATGTATGAGAACTCTGCTTTTGCCATAGAATAGGCAACTGTGCCCTGTTCAAAGCTCTGGACGTGAGTGTGAGCACAAGCACATGTCAGTTGAAAACATTTGCACATCGTCAAAAGTGCTCGCATTTGCCTCATTCCCAATTTCATATCCAGCTTGCGCAAATGTCTGCAGTAGACTGAATCAGTCTCTGTGAAGATTTGAGGCCTAGAAAGGCAAAGGGAAAAAAGGTCAGGCTTAGAGGCCTGCAGTTTTTGTTTGGAGGGGGTATCCCTGAGAGGAGTAGTTTTGTTTCCCTTGTTAATTTTCAGTTTCAGTATCATTTCCCCAGTTAAGTTTCATTTCTTCAAGTTTGAACCAGTGCCTTTTTTGCTTCTAAGGAAGATATATAAAGAGAGTGAGAGATCAGTGAGAGCAGAGTCAGAAGACCAGAGCAGGAAGAAGCAGCCTAGAGTAAGTGCAGCTTGGGTAGAGGAACTTGCATTTTGCAACTTTTATTTTATTGTAATGCTTTTTGTGTCACTCAACTCTATTGTGTATACTTTTAGTTGTAATTGGTTTGCTTTCATTTACCAGTAAACTGTTGTGTTAATCCCCAGGTGTCTGGAGTGTCAATCATCCCACATCTACAGCCCAAACTCCACATTATTAGGAAGGGGAAGTTTAAAAGAAGGAAGGTGGGATACTTAAGAAGGCAGGTCCTAAGGGGCTCCAGGTCATAAGGGGAGCCCTGACAGCCCCGCTGTAGCCTATGGAGGAAACTGGTGCAAATTTGGGGAGATTTGCCCAAATCTCCCACTTGATTGCTGCTGGATTTGTGCAAATTGACATGAGCAAAGGGCTGGATGTGCCTGATCTTGTCTGATCTCGGAAGCTAAGCAGGGTAGGGATGTACGAAAGTTCCGCCACGGATCTCGGGGAGGCCAAATGAAAGCGTGTTCGGTCCCCCGAAATTGGTGGCAGAATGGCCTGCCCCCCGCCCCCCCGGGACGAGACTTACCTTGGGCGGATCTTTCTGGCGGTGGCGGCTCCAGCGGCGGCTCCAGCGGCGGTGCGGTGGCGGCGGCGGCGGCGGCTGCGGTAGCTGGTCTTCCGACCAGCTGCTGCCGCTGCCATTTCCAGTTAATAATAATAAAAAAAAAACGTGATAGGCTACATAAATGTTTACGTAGCCTATCATGGCTGACTTAAAAAAAAACACGCATGTACGCAAATGGTGGCGGCCATGGCCACCGCCATTTGCGTTCCTTATTTTGGCACGTCTTAGTCTACGTAAACATTTGCGTAGACTAAGACGGCGAAAATAAGGGGAACGCAAATAGCCGCCGCCATTTGTGTACGTGCGTTTTGTTTTGTTTTTAAAGTCAGCCATGATAGGCTACGTAAACATTTACGTAGCCTATCACGGCTGACTGCAGGGACGCAAACGGCGGCGGCTATGGCCGCCGACATTTGTGTCCCTGCTAGCCAGCGGCCGTATGTCCGGCTGCTGGTGGAGCCGGCCGGCGGCTCTGCAGAATCACTGCGGAGCACAGCCGGCCAGCCAGGATTCCGGGGGGGGGGGGAGGAACAGAGCGCCTCTTCCCCCGTCCAGGATTCCGGGGGGAGGAACAGAGCGCCTCCCCCCCCCACCATCAGCATACTCCGCAAAAGGTAACTGATTTTCATACATCCCTAAAGCAGAGTCAGCCCTGGTTTGCACTTGGATAGGAGACTGCCTGGGAATCAGGTTTCCTGCGCTGAGCATGGGGTTGGACTCAATGGTCTTGTAGGCCCCTTCCAACCCTATGATTCTATGATTCTAAGATGCCCATTTGTGCAGAAAAAAAAGCAGCAATTGTGAATGGGGATCGGTCATGGGGAGAGCAATAAGCAGGGGTATACGAAACATACTCACTGGTCTGCTGGGGGCATCTGCAGTGGGGGGGAGGTGATCCGTCCCTCCCCCCAGAATCCTCCCCGGCTGACTCCACTCCATGGCAAGTCTGCAGAGCTGCCAGCCGGGCCCGTCCTCGAAAACTGCAGGGACGCAAATGGCATAGCTGACGCCATTTGTGTCCCTGCTCTTTTCGTGATACGCTACGTAAATATTTACATAGACTATCACCAAAAAGGGTAGGGACGCAAATGGCGTCAGCTGCGCTGGATGCCATTTGCATCCGCAGTCCGGGGCAGTGGATGGACGGCACCGGACAGACCCGGATGGACCGCCTGGCAGCAGGTAGGGTCCGTCCCAGGGGGGGTGGCAGGGGAGGGTAGTCTGTTCTGCCACAGACTCTGGGGGGCCGGATTCTAAAGAATCCAGCCTCACTGGAGTTTGTGGCGGATTTCTCTGCCATCCCTAGCAATAAGATGATATTGGGAGGATCCTGGCAATCTTGAACATTGCTCATTCACCTATCCTTACCCATTGTGCTCCAACTCAGAATAAAGAGTTTTGGGTGAATGAGGGCCACACTTTGATTTCACTATTTACAATAAAATCTGCAGTGAGCTCATGGCTCCATCTTCATGCAATGACCAGGACACTGATTCTGAAGGAGAGGTGCCCCACAGTCTTGGGAGGTCTTGGATCTGGTGGCATGGGCTATGGAGGTACCAAGCACAGACCAAGGACCTAGTCCCCCAGATCCTCCCATCAGATGGAGCCCCCTGTGCCTGAAACATAAGGCAGCGCTAGGGATGTATGTAAATCCATTTCATCTGTGCTTCATGGATGGTGAGGCATCTTTCATTCTGCTGTCTACCCATCGACAGAACTGGATTTATTTTGTTTGCCTATTTTCAAATTTCAAGGAAATTGCAAATGGGCAAATTCCCTGAAATGTGCATTTTCAGCTTGAGCCTATGGGGGAAATTCACATTTTTGGCTGGGTTTTTGTTTGTTTGTTTTTGTTTTACTTTGCATAGTTTTCTATGACGAAATTTGTGTAAAATTCAAGAGAGTTAGAAAATCCATCTGCAAGACTGTGGAATCCACCCAAGGGGTGAAAAGTAGATCCACTGAGGAATCTGCCAGTTGGATTCAGAAAATCCAAGCTCATTTGGTTCCATTGTGGATTTCTCCAACATCCCTAAGCAGCACCCCCTGGACCAGATATCTTTGTGGAGCCACTGCATTCTCCCTTCAAGGATCTCTTGATCTCCAACCCCTGTCTGGGAAAGACTACAACACATCAAGCTAGACATAACAAAGCAGCAATGGAATGCAAGCCTCCAGGCATATGGGCTACCCTTTAAAGATCAGGACTTATCCAATATGTGGGGGATTTGTAGGAAGATATAGGGACTGGAAACAAAGCCCTATGGAGAGAGACTGAAAGAACTGGGCATGTTTAGCCTTGAGAAGAGAAGACTGAGGGGAGATATGACAGCCCTCTTGAAGTACTTGAAAGGTTATCACAGAGTGGAAGGCCAGTATCTCTTCTCAATCATCCCAGAATGCAGGACACGGAATAATGGGCTCAAGTTACAGGAAGCCAGATTCCGGCTGAACATCAGGAAAAACTTCCTGACTGTTAGAGCAACATGGCAATGGAACCCATTACCTAGGGAGGTAGTGGGCTCTCCCACACTGGAGGCATTCAAGACAAGGCTGGACAGCCATCTGTCAGGGATGCTCTGACTTAGATTCCTGCACTGAGCAGGGAGTTGGACTCAATGGTCTTACAGTTCCCTTCCAACCCCAGTATTCTATGCTTCTGTGATTCTTTGATTCTATGATGGCTCAGTTTGCCTGCACCCTTCATTGTATCACATTATCTGTCTGGAGCAGTCCAAGATCTTCTTGCTTCAAGCTGACCAAGCCTGCTGTCCTGGATGCCTCACAGCTACAGCCCTGTTAGCCCTATATGCTCTGGACTCACATACCTCGCCTTGCCCCATGGGCCCCTGGTCGAGCTGTCAAGGTCAGGACAGGACCAGGGGCCCATGGTATGGAGCAGGGGCTGAAGTCTGGAGCAGGACATCTCCAGATGAATCAGGAGGCTGCGGGATTTGTTTGTAATACCATCTTGTTTTGTGATTGTTTTGTTCGCAAGACAGGCTAGACTAAGACAAATTCTCATCAGATCTCAGATGTGCCAACTGGGTGTGCTAACTGTAACATTCATTTGTCTCCAAGAATTTTATTGTTAGAGATAAAATAAAATCAACGTCAACCCCTAGATAATTTGAAGGTAAACAGTCGATGGCAGGACGAGACGTAATACTCTCTCCAATAAGCCTATAAGTAAGGTTTCCAATAACTAGTGGACTGGAACGTGAGTACCGCCAGAAGATATTTACTTCAATAAAATGCTCAGTGGGGATTTTTATGTGGTGGGGGTGGGGGTGGGGTCCCCCTCAAGCTGGGCGACATTTAAACAAATCAGGAGGTGATGGTTAGAATCCCATTGGGCTATCATTCTGAGTGAAGTCTCAGAAAATGCCTCCCGACAGATTCCCCCCACCCTCCCGCACTTCTCATATCTGCACAAGGACACAGAATATACTTTATGAGGAAATATAAGTGCTCACAGCATGAGGCAGGGAGAAAAGCTATTTCCCGATGTGAATTAAGAGAACAACAGAACATACTGGAGTGGTTACTGTCTGGTCATGGGAGATAGATTCCTCCTTTTAACAACTCCCATTTATGCACCTGACAGTAAACATCAGGCTGAGGTGATAATGGTAGGGAATTGCCACAGAGGAATGCCCATCTTGGCCAAATCTCCAGAGGGTTTCCGATTCAAGCAAGTTGTTTTCCGGCACAAATGTAGTAATGTGATATCGCTGCACACTCCCTGCTCTCTTTAGCAGAGAGATGTTCCAGGGGCAGGGCTGCAGGACCGAGCTTCCTTTTGGATGAGAAAGCACTCAGAAGATCGAATGACATTTTTCTGGGAGATGTTTCTTCATGTAATGATACCCTTGGGTCTCTGTGGACGCCCACATCCCAGCAAGGGAGAGGGATCGCTGACTTCTGGAGCCCCCAGCCACCAGGGCTGGCTTGAGACCTTTCACTGCCTGAGCCAAAGGACAACATGAAGACCCCGTTCCTCCTCCTGAAGCTAACTGGACTGGCAGTTGAACCGTACTTCAACACTGGTGATGGAACAACATCTTCCAGCTCACCCGAGGGCAGCAGGCTAACTTAGGGGTGCAGGGTGAGACCCCTGGAACACACAGCTCTGTCCTCCCACAGAGGGGTACAGCCAGGGGGCTGCCACTATTGCCCCCCCTCACTCGGCGTAATGGTAGGGCTGGCTCTGCCTCTCACTGCTGCTTTCCCTCCTCCTCGCCACCTGCATGCTCTCTTTATCTGAGGGTGTAGGGAGGTGAGCAAGTCGTCATAGGTAGGGATGGCCAAACGTACCACCGTCCATGCCATGCGCTGCATGCTGGACCCTCACCAGTGGCCCAGCCCTGTTTGCCAAGTCCATTTATGACTGTAATCTTGCATAAATGGCCCTTCTACAGCTGCCATTGGCTTAAATGGGGATTTACAGAAAAGGCCAAGCTGCCATTTTACACAAAACAGTAGTTTGGCAGGCCAGTGGGGAACGCCAAGCTTGCCTGGCTCAGTGGGCACCCAGTGGGGCAAGCCTAGTAGTTTGTGGAAAGGAGTCTGGGAAACCAAGCTGGCGGAAGCCCACCAGACTCCACCCCCTTCCTGGACTCCCGCAACACCCCTAGTCAGAAGACAAGCAGCAACAGCAGTCTCCATTTCTTCTTGTTCTCCTTGTTTGGGGCCAGAGAGAACTCATTTTGGCAGTGAAAGCCCCACTGAGGACATGTTTCATAAGATCAGATAAGGCACTGAATATATATGGAGAGCCTGAAGGAGAAGACATCTCCCTTCTCCCACCCCAACAGACAACACCAAATTGCTGGCTTGAGGTTTTACAGGGCCTTTGGGCAAGACATACTCTGTGGCCCCGCTCCCTCAGTGCGTCTACCTTCTCACCGCCATTGCCGTGAGCTGCTCTCGCTCCTCATCCTCTTTCTCAGCATTGCTACCAGTTGCTTGCTTGATGGGCAGAGAGACAATGATCAAGTAGACAGGGGCAGCTACTGATCCCCCTTCTCACCACCACCATTGTCTGGGCCACTGCACAAGGCAGGTAAACAAACAGGTTGCAATGGGGAAGGGAAGGAGCAGCTCCAGGGTCCACAGCAAGTGCCTGACCATGCCTATCCTTGATGCCATTCCTGGCATCATAGCAAGCAAGGAGCCACTCAAAGCTGTGTGGGCCCCATCAAATATAGGGATGTGTGGTAGGGGTGCACGAAAGTCACTTACCTGGTCTCGCAGCTTTTTGCAGTGGGGGGGAGGCGCTTCGCTGCTCTCCCCCCGAAGTTCAGGCCAGGGGGGGAGGCTTCCCGCCTCGCCCGGCCAAAATTCAGGCCGGGGGGGAGGCTTCCCGCCTCGCCCGGCCGAAATTCAGGCCGGGGAGGAGGCGCCTCACCTCGCCTGGCCGCGAAATAAAAAGTTAAAAAAAAAACGCCCCCGTGATAGGCTACGTGACGATTAACATAGCCTATCACGACTAGATCTGCAAAGTCAGCCATGATAGGCTACGTAAATCGTCACGTAGCCTATCACGGGTGACTTAAAAAAAAAAAAAAGCACGTACGCAAATGGCGGCCCCCATAGGGAGCCGCCATTCGCATTCCTTATTTGGTCGCTGTAGTCTACGTAAATCTTTACGTAGACTACGGCGAAAATAAGGGCAACGCAAATAGCGTTGCCCTTATTTTCACCGTAGTCTACGTAATCTTTACGTAGACTACAGAGACCAAATAAGGAACGTGAATGGCGGCTCCCTATAGGGGCCGCCATTTGCGTACGCGCTTTTTTTTTTTTAAAGTCACCCGTGATAGGCTACGTGACGATTTACATAGCCTATCACGGCTGACTTTGCAAATCTAGCCATGATAGGCTACGTTAATCATCACGTAGCCTATCACGGGGGCGTTGGGTTTTTTTTTAGTTTTATTGGAATGGCGGCGGTGGCAGCTGGTCGAAAGATCGGCTGCCGCCCCCACCCCTGACGAAGACCCGATGAACCGCCGCCGGGACCCGCCGCCGGGAGGGACATTCGGGAAAGGTAAGTCGCATCCCTGGGGGGGGTGCGGGGGGTGGGGGGGTGCGGAAAATTTCTCCCCGAAACTTGTTCGGGGGGCCGAACACATTGGCGCTCGGCCCCCCGAAGTTTCGGGTAGAAATTCTCCGCCAACCCTAATGTGTGGAAAATTCCATTTGTGGGGTGAAAACTCAGTGGATATTTCCAGTTAAGCCCTGGTGGATTTGATTCCATTCCCCCCTTCCTGCATCAACTCAATCTGTAGCGGGTCAAACCAAAACGTGGATTCTGGGTTTTCGTTCTTTTGCTTTATGGAGGCAATTTGTTCAAATTAGCTCTTTTCGGGGGGGGGGTCTTGAAATTTGCACAACTGGAGTTGTTTTTTCTTAAATTGGGGCATCTGCTGGGGGGGGTGATCCATCCCTCCCCCTGGAATCCTCCCCGGCTGGTTCCGCTCCGCTGCGAGTCCACAGAGCTGCCGGCCGGGCCCACCCATAGTCGGACTTCCGTCCACTGCTGGGCTGCGGCCGCAAATGGAGTCTGGCGTAGCGGGTGCCATTTGAGTCCCTGCATTAGCCGTGATAGGTTACATATATATTTACGTAGCCTATCACGGCAAAGAGCAGGGATGCAAATGGCACCCGCTATGCTATTTGCATCCCTGCTCTTCTTGTGATAGGCTACATAAATGTTTACGTAGCCTATCACGGCTAATACAGGGAGGCAAATGGCGGCTGCAGACTGGGGCAGCGGATGGACCAGACCAGCCAACGTCAGGTAGGGTCCGTCCTGGGAAAATTTTGTGGGGTGGCGGGGGGGAGTGCTCCTTTCCACCACGGACTTCGAGGGGCCGGATTCTAAAGAAGTGGACACCATTTGCGTCCCTGCTCTTTGCCGTGATAGGATCATTGGAGTCTGTGGCGGAATTCTCTAACATCCCTATCAAAAACAGTAAAACTAAGCATTAAAACATAATATTGCTAAAAAATATACCCTAACCCACCCCAAATGCCTGCCTGATCAACCAAATTTTCAATGCGTGGCGGAATCTCATTAAAGAGGGGGCAAGGCAGACTTCTCTAGGGAGGGAGTTCCACAAAGTGGGGGCCACCACAGAGAAGGCCCTCTCCCTTGTTCTCACCAGCCTAGCTGTCCTAGCTGATGGGCCAGAGAGAAGGCCATCTGAGACGGAGGCTGATCTTGTTGAGCGGCCTGTCTGGTATTGCTGGAGGCGCTCCTTGAGATAAGCTGAGCCGGAACCATATAGGATTTTAATGGTCACTCAAAACCAACACCTTGAATTTGGCCTGGAAAACAACTGGTACCCAGTACAATTCCTTCAGCACCGGAGTGATGTGATCACGCTGATGGCTGCCTTTAGTCAGGTGAGCTGCTGCGTTCTGCACCAGCTGCAGCTTCCAAACCGTCTTCAAGGGTAACCAAATGTAGAGCGCATTACAGTAGTCTAGATGAGAGGAGACCAGGGCATGTACTACTGATGGGAGCAGATGGTCAGGAAGGTAGGGGCACAGCCTCCATATCAGATGGAGTCAGTACAGTGCTGTCGGACTCACAGCTGACACCTGAGCCTCCATGGACAGCTGGGAGTCCAAAATGACCCCCAGGCTGCGGATCTGGTCTTTCAAGGGTAGCTGTACCCCATTCAACACCAGGTCAACATCCCCCAATCTCCCCTTGTCTCCCACCAAAAGTACCTCAGTTTTGTCATTATATATATTGAATTTGGACCCATTTGTACAAATTTCAAGATCCCACCCACCCCCACAAATATCCAATTTGCACTGGTTACCATTTGTGCAAATGGCAGGACTGGAAAAAATATGCAAAACATTTCTAGAATCGGGAGGAAAACAACAACACTACACTCTGCCGCCATTTATCAGAATGGAACCACTGCAGAGTCCCATTAGCCTTAAGTGGAGCAGAGTTCCCATTGTCACACATTCCTAATAAAATGTAGGCCTGGCTCTCTTTGATGGGCTACATTTTTCCCCATCAATCCGCTTCTTCAGCTCTCAGCTAGAGATGGGAGAAACTTGTTTCTGGTCTGTTTTCTTAAGGATTTACCAAAGTTCACAACGTTCTCCATAGTCAAGACAGAAAGAATTTAAGATTAAAAAAAAAATTAGGGGTGTACAAATCCCACTCACCATTCTGGTTCAGGGCATCTGCAGGGGGGGAGGCTATCCATCCCTCCCCCCTGGAATCCTCCCTGGCTGCTCCACTCTGCGGCGAGTCCGCGGAGCCGCCAGCCAGGCCCATCCGCAGCTGGACTTCTATCCACTGCCAGTCTGCTGCCACAAATGGCGTTCGGCATAGCGGTGTAGCCATGATAGGCTATGTAAATATTTATGTAGCCCATCACGGCTAAAGCAGGGATGCAAATGGCATCCACCACACCGCATGCCATTTGCGGCCACAGACCGGGGCAGCGGACAGACTGGACTGGCCAGCAGCAGGTAGGGTGTATTTTGGGAGAATTTTGCGAGGTGGCAGAGGGGAGTGGTCCATTCTGCCATGGATTCCGAGGGGGGGCGGATTCTAAGAATCCAGCCTCATTGGAGTCCGTGGTGGAATTCTCCACCATCCCTAAAAAAAATAAAAATAAAAATCAGATTTGGGAAACCAGAACTGACAGATTTGTCCAGCACGGCCCAAGGCTTTGAATGTTTTGAATATGAAAATGAAATGGCAATATAACAATAGGGCATCCTTCCCCAACAAGGTACCCAACAGATGTGCTGGAGTGCAACTGCCATGTTAGCTGGGGATGATAGGAGTTTCAGTTAATCACATCTGGTGGGCATCCCACCGGGGAAAGCTGCCATGAAGGAGATAAAGTGCAGCTTGCTTACCCCAGTGATGGGAGGAAAGCTTTTGGCCACTGCCATATTTTCTCTCACCCCAAATGCCCCTCAAATGAGGCTCACACATGCTGAAAAAGGAAGAGGGGAAAGAGCTGCAAGTGGAGCTCCACAGTAGGTGAGGCTTTCGATAATGTATAAAAGGAGTGTGTGTATAATGCATGAAAAAGCACTTGAGAAGTTGAGAAGTATGAGAAGTTTGTTTCAATCCATTTTTGACCAGAATTTACCCAGTTTGCACTTTCTGGATCAAAGATAGACTAGGACACAATGTGCAGTCAAAGCCTATAGATTTACAAGCTTGCAACGTGATCTGCGTACCCCCCCCAAGTGTTTGACAGCAGGTGGAGTTTTGAAAAATGCCCATGAAAAATACATACTTTTGAAAAATGCACACAAATGCACTTAAATCAATGGGAGAAGAATGCATACATTTCAAAGTTGTGGACAATTGATGAGTACATTTGGAAAAATACATATGAAAATATGCATGGATTTTCATGAGAAAGAACAAGACCCAAAGCTCACAATCTGATATGAGCTCGAGTCAGAACGGACTTAGAGGTATATATTTCATATATATATATATATATGTATGTATGTATGTATGTATGTATGTATGAATGAATGAATGTCCACAGACTCTGCATGGCCTGAGGGGGTCACTCTGCCACATATCCCACAGGTTGGATTCTTAGAAATCTGAGCTCATTTTAGTCCATCTCGAATTTCTCCAGCATCCCTGTTCACCACTGGTGGTTACAGTGTCTGTATGAATGACAATATGTTTGGAACAAGGAAAGGGAGATAGGAAAAGGCCTTTTAGACAATTACCAAAATTGGCTTAAAGTGACATTTAAAGACAAGAGGGTTCTGAGCTGAAACATTTACAAGGTTTCTAAGAGAACAGAGGAGGAGGAGGAGAATTTGTTGATGTCTCCCATAGCTTTTCAGGAGGGTTGTGCCACAGGTTACTATTAGGAACAGTATTGGCAGGTTTGGGGAGTCATTAAAAGGCATCAGTTCTTTGATATATCATTACTTTTGTTCCTGCTGGTGGAAGGGGGCACCATTTGGGGTGGGTTAAGGTTTTTTAGAGCAGTGTTGTTCTGTTATTTTTTGTTGTTGTTGTTCAGTTGATTATGTAAATTTCTTATTAGCATTGTACGCCGCCTAGGGTGGCTGGGTAGCCGGTCAGATGGGCAGCTAATAAATCAAATAAATAAATAAATAAATAAATAAATTACATTTGGATTTTGCATCTCAGGGGTCAAAATATTCTGGGTTGTCCCTGGAAAGAAAGCCAGGATAATACACACACACACACACACACACAGCTTTAGAAATATAAATAACAGGAAAACACAGGTAATGACAAGACAAAATGCTGATAATTAAATGATTTTAATAGTGTGTCAAGATGAGGGATAACAGTCTTGGGAAATGAGAAGGGTAAATTATTATCCCTCAGGCTTCTTCATCTCATTGCCATTCAGGCATGGAGGATGCAATACACAAACTACCCAAGCCATATATTTGACTTTAACACAATATTAATGCCCGCCAACCTGGGGTGACTATCATCAGGGACACATCCCCTCTGTTTCTCATCCTTTAGGATGGGCTATATCTAAGGAGATGATATTGAAGACAAATTAAAACAAAACACGACAACCCACCCTCACACAAGTAGAGTTTCTGATTAAGCCCCAATGGATGGATAATCTCAGAAGTGGAGGGGGCACTCCAATGGCCAAGAGACAGCAGTGAGATGGCCATAGGATTGTTCAGTTTTCTGGAGCCAACCTTGGAGCCTGTGCTCTGAGGTTGGTTCCTGGAAAACTCCCTCTCAGCCCCCTCCCCCACCACTTCGTAGGCAGCACGGATCATCCCTGGACTCCATGCTTGGAAGAACAGTGCAGAACAGGACAAAAGAGGGCATTCCTGGGGGCGGGGAGGGCTGGGGGCTTGCCGGTACAACACTTCCTATGCATTGTCCAGCCTCCCCACCCACCCCGCTCCAAAGTCCCATGGCTAGACAGCCAGAACTGGCCATCTAGCCATGAATGCAGGGTAGCTGGAATGAGGAGAAGATCCACTCTGCCCACCCTGCATTGGATAGGCAGTCACCTCCAAGTTTGGAGGCGACCGCCTATCCCCATAGGATCACTCCCTAAGTCACCTCAGCTGAGAAACAGACTCCCTGTTTAAAGTAGGGGTGAGCGAATCTAGGTCCATGGATTAGGACCACATTGGATTACAAGCCTTGTTTTCCCCACGTGGAGATTTGTACGCATTTCTCTGTGTATTTTTTTTTAATGTATGCATTATTTGTACAAATTCCTTAAAAGTAAACTTTTTAGTTCAATTGAGAAAAAGGGTTTTTTCTGCACACTTTTGAAATGTACACAATCTTTGTCACAAATCTCAAATCTATGTTTTTTTGTTTTTGTTCTTTTGGTATCCAAAACTCAGAAATGTATGGATTTTGTTAGCAAGATGCACTGCATTCTGTGTTCAGTCTTGGGAGGTGTGCATGAAGTATTCTCCCCCCCCACCCCAAAGAAGAGTGAACCCCCTGAATTGTTCACCCATTCCTAACTTTAACTTGTTAGGTCTGAGGGAAGAAGGGTGCCTTGGATGTGGGAAGCCAAAGGCAGGCTACACCAAGTTCTGGAAGAAGATAGATCTCCAGGAGTTTTGGACTTCAACTTCCAGAAGCCCCTGCCAGCATAGACAATGGTTCAGAAACTGATGTAAAGATCAGAACTTAGGTATTCAGCAGATTTTTTTATTTTTTTTTTGGTACATCTTGAACTTTACAACTGAGATCTCAGCTGAAATAACAACTGTTTTAAAAGAATAGGTTTAGAAATGTGCAAATGATGTCACAGGAGTCCGGTTGGGGCCTGAGCTTGACAAATTCTTGGCAGCTTGACCCCCCCCCCCAGACACAAGTCCATGGATCCCCATGCTTGCCCAATTCAGCACCCAAGTTTGGTAAGCGTGGGGATTCCCGCTTGTCCACGAGCTGCCATTTTGCATAAAAGTGGCACCTGGGCTGTTTTCGTAAATTGATATTTATGTAAAATGGCAGCTGTAAATAGCACCATTTCTGGGAAATTACAGGCGTAAATGGTCTAATTAGACCATTTATATCTGTAATTTTGCATAAATGGTGCTACTTACGACCACGATTGTACGTCAAGGGTGATTTACGTAAATCACGGTGCTGCCATTTTTATGCAAAATGGTGGCTTGCAGGATGGGGGGGACACTGCATGCTGATCACCGGACACCTATGGACTGTCCAGCAGCTTGCCCAGCATGCTGAACAGGGATAAGTAAATGGCAGGGGGCTGTTGAGTGGTGCATGGGGCGGTTCATCCATCCCTATAAAAGTCATTTAGATGTGCATTTCCGTGCACATCTATATGCAGTAAAGACAATGCCAAGCCCTCAATGTCCATGCTATGAATGAAACTTCTAAAGACCCTCGGAGATGAGATGAACCCCATAGAATGGTAACTTTAGTAACTCATAGGGATGGGTGAGTGATTCTCTTGGTTCGTATTTTACTACAAACTGATTTTTTCACTTCCTGAATTAATATGTGAACAATTATCCTCCAGTTTTGCAGTCCTCCACATTTCGCAGTTTGGCTCTGCAATAAAAAATACATAAAAATGTATGCATTAGAGAAAATTGTGTACAAAAAATGTGCACAGTAGGGAAAAGGGCGTACAAAAGGGCCTATAGTAGAGGTAAGTGCTTGCCGAAACTCTGTACATTTGGGAACGTCGCAGACAGCAATGTTCACACTGAGTTAAATCACACACACGCACATTAGCGAAAGGATGCAGAAATGGGATAGACTGAACTTATGCTTGAAATAATGTGAATGTTACAGGAAATTAAATAGACTGTTCTCTCCATTCTCAGCAACTTGCAGGAAGATACATTTTAACCCACCACCCCCCATCATACACACACACACACACACACACACAAGCAAAATAGGGTGATTTTCTAGGGATTTGGGAAAGAGATGAACAATGAGAACTTGACCATGTATAATTACATCAGTGTTGACAACCACCTTGAAGATCCCTCCTGTCCTTGTGTATTTCTGCTCATTAACCAACATTTTATTTGTGCTTATTGTTGTTAGAGCTATAATTTGCCCAGTTCATTCTCGCTTTGCCTGTGAGTGGCAGCCAGATTTTAAGGGGGGGGGGATTCTTTAGGCTGAATGAAGGCTGTTTGAAGAATCACACTGAAATGAGGATTGATGCCTCTGTCAGTGGGCTTGCTTTCATAATCCGAAAGCCTGCAAGTCACAAAGGATCTTTCAGTTCTGTGCTCCCTGTAACTACAGCAGGAATGATCAGAGGAGTATTAAGCTGTGATTTGGCAGGCTGGATTGCTGCTTACGTTGAGAATTCAATTTTTAAAAATCAAAATGTCGCCTTGCCTTTGGCGGTGGGTTCCTCTCCGTTACAGCGTCCAATCACAGGGGGTTTAAAGTAGCATTTCTGCCGGGAAGCATAGAAACATTCATAAATCCTACCTCTAAACCTGCCACATGGACCTTATATTTATGTCTGATGCAGGTAGTGTGATCTTTACCAGTTTGATGGGGGGACCTATGGCCCTCCGGGCATTATTGGATGCAACTTCTATCAGCCCCAGCCAGCATTGCCAATGGTCAGGCATGATGGGAGCTGTAGTCCAACAACGTTTGGAGGGCAACAGGTGCCTGAGCCCTGGTTTGTTGTTGTTGTTGACAGTGTGTGTGTGTGTGTGTGTGTGTGAATTTTCCAGTTTAAACTAGGGCTGTGCATGGACACCCCCCCCTGCCCTGATCTGACTCAATTCGGCCTATGAAACTGAAGTGGGAATCGGACATCTGAATCCTGCCCCCACACACACTGCTGGCTTCAAGCTCCTTACCTGGGCCCTTGTTCCATGGGGGGGGGGTGTCCACCACTGCTGGGGGAGCCACCACCAGGACTGCCGGTTGGGTGCACCTCGGCCAGCTCCTAGGCCCTCTGGATACGCACCAGCAGCTGTCCTGTTGTTCGGGTTTTTTTCTTTTTTTGAATGGTGACTCCCTGTATTTCCGGAAATATGGGGAGTTGCCATTTTAAAAATGGCTCACCCCTCCAGAACAACAAGGTGTCTGACAGTGCACATCCAGTGAACCCAGGTAAGGAGCTGGGGCTGGGCAGTGGCGGGGGTGTCGTGCTTGGGCTTCCAGCTCACTCCAAAGCGCAGCAAAGAGCTTCGGAGTGACCCGCTCCATTTTGGGCTGCTTCAAGCCCCCTCCACTTCACCTCAGAGGTGGCCTGAAGTGGCCCGCTTTGACTTGGAACTCGAGCTTTGGGCCAAAGTGGTGCACAGCCCTACTTTTAACCCTTAACCCTTACCCACACTGGCTCTTAGGAATGCAACCATTTTTTCCTTTTTCGGGGAAGAAGAACCACACGTTTGCAGTTGTGGATAGGTGCCCTGAATATATAAACAAATTTCCAGTTCTTTATTTGTGTTACTAGTTACATGCCTGTCCCAGCTTTCTTCCGCCATGGAACAGGGTATACACAAAGTCATTTGGCAGTCCTGATCAGGCCCATATCTACTTAGTTTCAGCAAAGTTTCTGCAGCAGGTGCCTTCAGACCATGCCCTAGTTGTAGGGCAATATGGAAACAGCAGCAGTGGTGTGATACATTGTTGCAAGGGATGTTCCAACACTGGATCTGTTGAACAATAGCTGGTTCTTCGCATATATGCATGTCAGTCCCCCAGGGAGAAAAGAGCCCTGTGCTCGTCGAGCCACCCACACTCACCCTGGCCCTGTCCATGAGTGCTTTAAGCACTATTTTGCAAAAGGAAATGGCGGTCGTGAATATGTACACATCTAATCTTATGTAAAATGGTACTGTGAATGGCCAATATATGCAAGATTACCCATAAATGGCCCATTTATGCCTGCGATCTTGCATATATTGGCCATTCATGGAGCCATTTTGCATAAGATCAGATGTGTGCATTTTTGTGATCACCATTTTCTTTCACAAAATGGCAATCATAGAGCTTGCTGGATGGAGCCAGAGTGAGCGTGGGCAACTCGGTGAGCAGGGGTGAGCTCGGGCACGGGTCTAGGAGCATGCTAGCTGCCTCAGCAGCTGAGCAGGCACGCAGAGAACCTGAGGCAGGGGGCATCTGGCCACCCCTACTCACAAGAGGAGGCTGAGCGCCTCCCAAATCCCAGGAGGCATCGGTGCCAGAGGAGGCATGCCCAACTCAGAGAACCTTTATGAAGTGCCAGGCTGCAGCAGAGGTCTCCTCGGTAGCAGAGGGTCTCCTTGTGAGTGGTGAACTCTCCTCATGAGGAGGACTGTCTGCAATGAAAGTGAACAACTGTAGCTGGTACATGGGTGGGGCTCTGGCAGCTCCAGGATAAAAAGCCCAGTAGATGCTTACAGGAGTTGCTGGAACAACAGCTGTGGCTGACTCTAGCTCCAGCCTGCCATCTGCTTGGACTGCTCTCTGTAAGTGACCTTGGCTTGGATTTGACTATCTCTTTGCATAGCCCTTTTTATCTGCACTTCCTGTCTTGCTGTTTGCTACTCTGGGTTGGATTTGGACTCTTTGTGGTCTCTGGCTCTGCTTGCTCCTCTGTTGTACCTTCAGCCACTGATTGGCCAGACCCCAGTGCTGCCTGAGAATGAATAGGACATTTAAATTCAATACCTGGCATCTCCATTTAAATGGCCAGGGAGCAGGCGATGAGAGAGTCTGCTGCCTGATTTGAGTCCCCTGGAGAGCTGTGAGGACAGTACTGGGCAGATGGATTAGTAAACTGACCTACTATAAGGCAATGTCCTATGTTTTCTCTTTGTACAAAATTAAGCACAGTTGTACTGGAAGGGAGGACATGTGGTTGAATTGCTCATGGTTGCCCATTAAGAATGGGAAGATATGTCAAACTTGATCCCATGGGGGCTCTCATTTTTTCACCACCAAGAACATTGCATCCTGGTTCTGTATGTGTGGGGTTTTTTTCTGCCCCCACCCAGAAATTCATATGTACTTATCACAATTAAGATCATTGCATTCTGTGTCCTTATCTCTGATTTGTTTTCTTCATCCAGAAATTCATACATGTGTGTGTGTGTGTGTAAAAAAATATGCACTTTTTATGCATGCACCTGTTGATTAAAGTGCATTTGAGCATATCTTAGAACTGTCCACAAGGGATTTAGGGGACATCTTTCAAATATGTGCATGTCAATGGATAGTTGGATATATTATTTGTTTCATGGACTGGATCACATGCTGAGAAATATATGGATTTCTGACTGCAAATTACTGTTGCCTCTGGGATGTATGGACTGGGTAACTTCCATAAAAAGACACACACAACAACCCTCGAAACCTTGGTGGAGTGAATTTCTCAACCATCCCTATTGGCTGGTTGAGAAATGTAGTGAACAGCTTGCTGGTGATCAACTGAAATCCCTATATCAACCCTGATCACCTAGAGGGCATGAGCTCAGCAGAGCACATCCTTTGCACATGGAAGGTCCCAGGTTCGATCCCTGGCATCCCCAGGTAGGGCTAGGAAGGAATTCAGCCTGCAACTGTGGAGAGCTGCTTCCAGTCAGTGTCAACAATACTGGGCTAGATGGACCAATGGACTGACTTCCTAAGGCAGCTTCCTATGTTCCTAGTGTGTGTTCCTATCCTGGTCACCTATTCTCAGCCCATTCAGATTGCTATTTCAGTGGGAGAGCGCTGTTGCACTCGTGTCCTGCTTGTGAGTTCCTGGTCGACAGCTGGTTGGCCACTGTGTGAACAGAATGCTGGATTACATGGACCCTTGGTCTGATCCAGCAGGGCTCTTCTGATGTTCTTATATTCTCAACAGACTAGGCTTAATGACCCAACATCCAGTAACTCCACATTGCCATCCACAAATCTGCAGTAACTCCACGTTGCCATCCACAAATCTGCAGTAACTCCCAGAAACCTGTAGAGAGAGATTTAGGATTGGGATATTCAGTTGCCACTCCCCAAAGTGAAAATTGAAAATCTATGATTTCCATTCACATTCCTTCCAGATGGAGAGGCCATTTATAGTGGAAACAATATAGCTCAGTGTTCGAGTACATGCTTGGCATGCCAAAACTTCAGTCATCAACTCGAGGTAGGGCTGGGAAAGATTCCTGTCTGAAACTCTTTGCCAGTCAGTATAGACAATATTGAGCTTGCTGCAAGACCCAACCATCATTTTTTTTTGGGGGGGGGTGTTACTACGTACTTATAACCCAGCCCATCTCCTACACACATACCACAATCCCATCCCACACATATAACTTCACGAGCCATGAAAAACATGTTTCCATTGTAATTCTGGGATTACATTTTCTATATTTCTGAAATTATACCATGGGACACACTCAGACTTTTTTTTTTACTATGCACCCAAATGCCCCCCTCCCCCCTTGCTACTCAGTTTTAGGACAGGGTATGTAAAAACTACCAGCAGCAGCAGCTCCCACTGTCACTGGAATCAAAGTGGGAGCTACTGATTATTTTGTTGCTTTGTTCCTTCCTCCTGCCTAAAGGGACTCTGGGACTGGAAGTTCTTGAGAGGACATGTCTCTGTCTCTCAGACTACAAGTCCTAATTTATCTGGGTCATCTGTTCGATAGGAGAGCCTGGACCAGCAACTCACTGTTCCGAGTCTTGCTTCTTCTGCTCTAATACTGCTTTTGATTGGCTTCAGCAAGTCTCACAAGATCTGGGTAACAGGTACGTAGATACAGGGATATAGGTTTAGTCAGCTGCACAACAATGAACAAAAAATGTAATGTGGGAGATTAAAATTTGGTAGGGCTGCTAAGGAGATTGGTGGGAGATTCAGGACTGATAAAAGGATGTATTTCACACAGTGCATATGAAAGCTATAGAGTGTGCTCCCACAAGACGTCGTGATGGCCACCAATTTGGATGACTTTAAAAGGGTGTTAGACAAATTCCTGGAGGAGAAGACTATCAGTCCTGATGGTTTTATGCTACATCCCGTATCGGAGACAGCATGCTTCTGTATACCAGTTGCTGGAGAAGATGGGTGGGAGGGTGGTGTTGCACTCATGTCCTTCTTGGGGGTTTCCCACAGGCAGCTGGTTGGCCACTGTGTGAACAGAATGCTGGACTAGGTGGATCCAGTAGGCTCTTCTCATGTTCTTATGGACCAGAAAAATTGCTTCAGGGAAGCATATCTGCCACATGAGCTACCGGTTGCCCACCCATGCTTTGTAAGATTTTTCTACCATGAGAATTATGGTAGAATCCCTGCTTTATATGCAGAAGGGCCTTGGTTCAGTGTCGTCCCGAGCATCTCCACATAAGGTTGGAGAAACTCCTGCTTGAAACTCTGGAGAGCTGCTGCCAGTCAGTATCAACAATGCTAGGCTAGATGGCCGAGTGGTCTGACTTCCTATGTTCATAGATAGTACTGGGATGTGTGACTAAGGCAGCTTCCTATGTTCATAGATGGGACTGGAATGTGTGACTTTTCCTGGCTACTCAAGAAAAGGAAAGCTGTTCTGTTCCCCAAAGCATGTTGTTTATTTCCTGTTCACCCAAATATCGTGGTTGTTTGTACTACTCACTTAAAACAGGATGCTTCTATCTATTTATCTCTATCTATATGTCAGGGGAACCATAAGAAGGAAATAACATAGTTTGTTTTTGGAATGGTTCTGGGACAAATTCTGTAATCATTCTTCTCCCCCACCCCCATATAAACTTTTGTAAAGTGAAACCTTTGTACTTCTTCCAGCTGAATGGATTCTGAAGGCACAATGTATCACTAGAAAATATAAATTAAACAGCCTTTTCTTTCTTTCTTTTTTTTAATCTCAAGAAGAACTGCTGCACTCCCCACGCCCCCAGAGTAAAGATGTTTGCTGCAACAAGCTGGGAATTCGGTGTGTGTGATTTATTATGATGTGCACTGCTTCTTTGGCTTTTTGTCCTCAGAGCAGCATGGGAACACAAGCGATCGAGCTACTTTGCATACTAATAAAGATTGCTGCCTGTAATTATTCAGCAGTTACTGTATTATCCCCTTGAGATAAATCATTCCTAGTTTATTTACTCTTCTTTGTTTCAATTATTTTGAGTCTTTCTTCCAGTGTGGCTGGGTTTCTTGTACCAAAACTGCCGTCCATTTTCTTTTCTTCCTACTGTTTGGGAAAGGATATAAAAAATGGGGATCTGCTCTGTCCTACCACTCTCATGTGGGTGGGTGGAAGATGTGCCAAGTGATGTATCTGGTGCTGCGCTTATCCATTTAGGGCACAATCCTATTGGGGTAGTCTGCCGCCTCTGAACTGAGGCGGGTGACTATTTGATACAGGGCTGGCAGAGCATGAAGGGGGGATAGGGATCTTCTCATCCATGTTCTAGCCACCCTGCATTTGTACCTAGACAGCTGAGTTTGGCTGTGTAGCTGGGGCTTCGGAGCGTGTGTGTGTGTGGGGGGGCTGGATGACACATAGGAAATGTCACAACAATGCTTCCATGGTCTCCTCCCCTCCCTGCCCCTGAGAATGCCCCCTTTCTGCCTGCTCCATGCTGCAGTTATGAGTGAGGAGACAGGGAAGAACTGTGCTTCCTATGAGGCAATGGGGGAAGGGGCCGGGAGCGCAGTGTCTGGCAACCAAGCTCGGAGCCCTGGTTCCGAGTTTGGTTCCCAGAAAGAGGAAAATCCTATGGCTGTCTAGACACCATCCGGCAGCCATAGGATTGCTCTCCCAGGGATATTGGTAAAAAGGTAAAGGTGTCCCCAACCAGTCGTGTCCGACTCTAGGGTGCGGTGCTCATCCCCGTTTCTAAGCCGAAGAGCCAGCGCTGTCCGAAGACGCTTCCGTGGTCACGTGGCCGGCATGACTGAACACCGAGGTGCACGGAGCGCTGTCACCTTTCCCGCCGAGGCGGTGCCTATTTATCTACTTGCAATTCCTTGCTTTCGAACTGCTAGGTTGGCAGGAGCTGGGACTAAAGACGGGAGCTCACTCCGTCATGCGGCACTCAGGCCTCGAACTGCTGTCC
The DNA here is from genome assembly GCF_057233095.1 of Heloderma suspectum. Classification (NCBI taxonomy): domain Eukaryota; kingdom Metazoa; phylum Chordata; class Lepidosauria; order Squamata; family Helodermatidae; genus Heloderma; species Heloderma suspectum. The sequence goes on from NC_139469.1 coordinate 27,188,451, forward strand.
TGCCGACCTTCCGGTCTGCAGTTCAGCGTCTTAACCACTGAGCCACCGGGGCCCCTAGGGACATTGGAGGCTGCTTGAATGAAGACATTGAATGAAGACATTGAATGAAGACATTGGAGGCTGCTTGAATGAAGTTTACGTAGACTACAGCGAAAATAAGGGCAATGCTATTTGCGTTGCCCTTATTTTCGCTGTAGTCTACGTAAAGATTTACGTAGACTACAGCGACCAAATAAGGAACGGGAATGGCGGCTCCCTATGGGGGCCACCATTTTCTGTACATGCTTTTTTTTTTTTTTTAAGTCACCTGTGATAGGCTATGTGACGATTCACGTAGCCTATCACGGCTGACTTTGCAAATATAGCCATGATAGGCTACGTAAGTCGTCACGTAGCCTATCACGGGGGCATTTTTTTTCTTTTATTGGAATGGCGGTGGCGGCAGCCGGTCGAAAGACCGGCTGCCGCTCCCACCCCAGACGAAGACCCACCGAACCGCCGGCCATACCCGCCGCTGGGAGGGACATTCGCCAAAGGTAAGTCCCGTCCCGGGGGGGGTGCGGGGGGCGGGGGGGTGCGTAGAATTTCTCCCCGAAACTTGTTTGCGGGGCCGAACACGTTGGCGCTCGGCCCCCCAAAGTTTCGGGGAGAAATTCTCCGCCAACCCTACTTCAGACAAGTGTCTTTCCCAGGTGTACCTGGAAATTCTTGGGATTGAACCTGGGGCCACCTGCATGCAAATCCTTGTCTTCACCACTGAGCTCCAGTACTTCCCTTTTCTGAGAACTCATAAGAGGTTCAGCCATTCAGGGTGCAGTCCTATGGGTTGTGACCTCGATGATCATAAGAGCCCCATCTTGGAGGCTTGCAAGCAGCCTGTGCAGGGCTGGAGGAATGGTGGAGGCAATCTTTGCTGCAACATCCTCCACCCTGCATTTCTCGCTAGACAAGCATTTTCCCCATCTAGCTGGGGTACTTCAGAGGGGGAAAGAAGGAGGCTGGAGAACCCTCAAGATGCATCTTGGCCCCTTCAGTCTCCTCCTCTCCCATTGAAAAGCTTTCAATAAAGAATAGCAGCCTTTTAGCTTATTCTGGTATTTTTACCACCATGTGAGGATGGGGGTATGCCATGTGGGCTTATTTCCTTGAACACCAAAATGTTCTTGAAGACCTTGTGCTCCCATCAAATGACATTAGTGAATATCCATACCAGCATCTTCATTGTTCCTCCGTTTAGCCTGGGGCTTCACTGTCCCATGTCATTGTAACAACATGAAAACTTCAAGTGGATCCTTTGATTTCCCCAATGTCCTCTTCCTGGGATGTGAAAGATTATAGAGAATGATTCATGTATCAGGGGGATGCTTTAAAATAGAGTTTTATTGGGAGTATGTTCATTAAAGATGCATCTTCCCAGGGATTTTGTCTATAGCACCATCTCAGTAGGAATATTCTTGCAAGGAAGGACAGCTTTGAATAATTAAAACTTACATTGTCTGAATTTTCTCTGGAGTACTAGTCTTTGTATACAAAATGCAGCTGTAAATTCAACACTGATTTGATTTTTTGCTGGTCATATTAGTGGCCAAATTAACTATTGCTAGTTGATTCAAGCGATAAAATAGACACGTGAGAGATCATTAGACAGAAGTGGATCTGAAGTCAGATAGAGCCCCATATGGGCTTGAGAGGGCACATGAAGCTCCTGTTAAGTGTCAGCTATTTCATTAATTTCAATGTAGTCGGAAGCTCTCTGAATGCTAGGAAAGAGAACACCGTTGTACCCTTCCATTGTAGCATAATGGTTAATCCAGCCTTAATGGAGTCCTACTGAATGCATTTCATCTGCAAAAGGCATCAGCAGTCCAGATGAAATGACTTTCCTCCCCAAATTCTCTTCTGAATAGTGAGGTCAATAGTTTCAAACTATTCACTGAATATTCAAATATTTGTTTAAAGAATTTTGTCCCACTCTTCAGCCAACAAGGCTGCCAGAACAACTTGCGAAAGATCAAGGGGAAAAAATAACAAGTCATGAAAGAAAGAAAGAAAGAAAGAAAGAAAGAAAGAAAGAAAGAAAGAGTGCATGTGGTGTTGAAACAGGCCATTCAAAGGAGAGATGAGGAAAGATTTTTTGTTGTTTTGGTTCACATTTTAGTACAAACTGGCCTAATTTAAGTTCCTGAGCTTCCCAATACCCAAACTGAGACACAACCATCCTTCAGGTTTTGGTACTTCTTAAATGTTGCAATGCAATTTTCTGATCAAAAATATTAGTGCTGTGCTGAAAATTTTTCCCACTTTTTTTTTTTTTTTTTTTTTTTACCATTCTCTTAACTACCCTGCCACAGAGTTTCATACACTTGACCATATTGGATGGTTCTACAAAAATGGGAGAAGGGAAAGATACCCCAGAAAACCCATATTTCCAGTCTTTGTAGGGAAATATATGAGAGTATGTGTTATTTGACAGTTGTTGATAACCAGCATGCAGTAATATTTAGTCTTTGGTAACTGAGAGCTTATGAAGAAGGTTGAGCATACTCAGTGCTAAAACAACAACATTGAAATCCTAAGCTCAAGCAATCCAAATTCTGCATCTCATATCAATTATGCAAATGTATTAAATTTGCATATTGCCTTTGACTTAAGGGGAAATAACATACATCAGTAGTGGAACTCATGGTTTGCATGCAGGAGGTCCCAGGTTCTATCCTTAGCATGTGTAGTTAAAAGAGAAGCAGATTTTTTCCACCAGAAAATGACAACACTTCATCGGCCAACTTGACAAGCTAGTCTCCAGAAAGAGACATAGAATTCTGGGTGAGTGGGATTATAAAGCCCCCTAAGGAGGTATAGCAAATTCCCTGGGCTGCCTGTACCTTTGGGAAAGGATCATAGTTTACTGTTAGAGGACATGCTCTCAATGCAGAAGATCCTAACTTCAATCCCTGATTTGTTGTTTTTCAGTCGTTAAGTCATGTCCGACCCTTCATGACCCCATGGACTATAGCACGTCAGGCCTTCCTGTCTGCCGCTCTCTCCCGGAGCGTGCTCAAGTTCATATTCATTGCATCCGTGATGCTATCTAGCCATCTCATCCTCTGCCATCCCTTTCTCCTTTTGCCTTCAGTCTTTCCCAGCATCAGGGTCTTTTCCAGGGAGTTTTCTCTTCGCATTAGGTGGCCAAAATATTTCAGCTTCAGCTTCAGTATCTGTCCTTCCAATGAACAATCAGGGTTGATTCCCTTTAGGATTGACTGATTTGACCTCCTTGCAGTCCAGGGGTCTATTAAGAGTCTTCTCCAGCACCACAGTTCGAAAGCATCAGTTCTTCGGCGCTCAGCCTTCCTTATAGTCCAGCTCTCACAGCCATACGTTACTACTGGGAAAACCATAGCTTTGATTATGCGGACCTTTGTCGGCAAGGTGATGTCTCTGCTTCTCACTATGCTGTCTAGGTTTGCCATAGCTTTCCTCCCAAGGAACAAGCTTCTTAATTTCATGGCTATAGTCACCGTCTGCAGTGATCTTTGAGCCCAAGAAAATAAAATCTGTCACTGCTTCCATTCTTCCCCTTCTGTATGCCAGGAAGTGATGGGGACAGATGCCATGATCTTCATTTTTTTAATGTTGAGTTTCAAACCAGCTTTTTCACTCTCCACTTTCACCCTCAACAAGAGGCTCCTTAGATCCTCTTCGCTTTCTGCCGTTAGGGTGGTATCGTCTGCGAAAAAAAAAAAAACACCCCCGTGATAGTAGGGATGGGAGAGAATTTCTTCCTGAAACTTTGGGGGGCTGAGCGCCGACGCATTCAGTCCTCCGAAGGTTGTTCGGGGATAAATTCTCCATGCCCCCGCCCCCCCGGGATGGGACTTACCTTTCACGAATGTCCCTCCCGGCAGTGGGTCCCGGCGGCGGTTCGGCAGGTCTTCGTCAGGGGCCGCAGCCGGTCTTTTGACCGGCTGCCGCCGCCGCCATTACAAGAAAAGTAAAAAAAACACAAACGCCCCTGTGATAGGCTACGTAACGATTAACGTAGCCTATCATGGCTAGATTTGCGAAGTCAGCCATGATAGGCTACGTCAATCATCACGTAGCCTATCACGGGTGACTTTAAAAAAAAAAAAAAAGCACGTACGGCTAATGGCGGCCCCCATAGATAGCCGCCATTCACGTTCCTTATTTGGTCCCTGTAGTCTACGTAAATCTTTACGTAGACTACAGGCACCAAATAAGGAACACGAATGGCGGCTCCCTAAGGGGGCCGCCATTTGCGTACGCTCTTTTTTTTTTTTTTCAAAGTCACCCATGATAGGCTACGTGACGATTAACGTAGCCTATCATGGCTGACTTTGCAGATCTAGCCGTTATAGGCTACGTTAATCGTTACGTAGCCTATCGCAGTTTTTTTTTTTTTTTTACTGCACTTGTAATGGCGGCGGCGGCAGCCGGTCGAAAGACCGGCTGCCGCCCCCACCCCTGACGAAGACCCGACGAACCGCCGCCGGGACCCACCGCCGGGAGGGACATTCATGAAAGGTAAGTCCCATCCCGGGGGGGGGGCGGGGGGCGGAGAATTTCAGCACCGATTTCGGGGGGCCGAATGCGTTGGCACTCGGCCCCCCAAAGTTTTGGGGAGAAATTCTCCCCCATCCCTAGTTAGTGCTCATTTGTGCAACTGGAATAAACTTTTCATTAGGACTGGGAAAACTCCCTGAAGTAGGGATGGACGAAAGCGACTTACCTGGTCCCGCAGCTTGCTTCGCGGTGGGGGGGAGGTGCTTCGGTTCTCCCCACGAAGTTCAGGTGAGGGGGGAGAGGCACACCGCCACGCCTAGCTGAAATTCAGGCTGGGGGGGAGGCGCCCCATCCCTCGCCGCCGAAATTCAGGCCGGGGAGGAGTGCCCCATCTACCCGGCCACGAAAAAAAAAAGTAAAGTAAAAAACACACACACACACCCGTGATAGGCTATGTAACGATTTACATAGTCTATCATGGCTAGATTTGCAAAGTCAGCCGTGATAGGCTATGTAAATCGTCACGTAGCCTATCATGGGTGACTTTGAAAGGAAAAAAAAACGTGTATGCAAAGGGCGGCGCCCATGGGGCGTTCCTTAGTTTGGCACGTCTAGTCTACGTAGACTACGGCAAAAATAAGGGAACGCTAACCTATCATGGGTGTGTGTTGTTTTTTTTTTTTACTTTCCTTTTTTATTTTGCAATGGCGGTGGCGGCAGCCGGTCAAAAGACCGGCCGCCCCCGCCGAACCGCCGCCGAACCACCACCGGGACCCGCCGCCGAAAGGAACATTCGCACGAGGTAAGTCCCATCCCGGGGGGTAGTGGGGGGCCAGCGGAGAACTTCACCACCAATTTCGGGGGGCCGAATGCGTTGGCATTTGGCCTCCCGGAGATTCGTGGAGAAATTCTCCGCCATCCCTACCCTGAAGCCCTCCTTGTATCCCGCTTGCCAGCCCCCTTGCTTGCTGGCCACTCCTGCTCGGTGCGCTGTATGTGCTGCCAGACAGTCTGCCGGCAAGTGACACGTGGTAACCCATGAGCCACCATTTCATGTCAAAATAGCAGCTCCACAGTTTACATAAGTAAATAAGTTCTCCGAGTCAGGCAGATGTGGGGATTTGCATCCTGGAGTCCTGGGGGCCAAGCCGTCAAGAAATTGCCAAGCCTCAAGCCCTAAACAGACTCTCATGACATCCCTAATTCTCATATATATATCAGATTCCATCAATGAGCAGACGATGAAATGAAAGACACCTAACAACCCATGAAATGCAGGTGGAACAGATTTAACAGAAAATATACATCCCTAGTTGCATCCCACCTCCTTGAACCAGTATAGTCTATTAAGTTGTTGTTGTTGTTAGTTTCTCAGTAAAATCAACATGTGGGAGCACAGAGTGAGGATGCGAGCTCCTTACCCCATCATGCCTGTTGCCCTCCATGAGTTGGAAGGAGAACTTCTGAAGTGAGGTGCCTTCTCTACCCATGCAGGTTCCCCATGGGAATTTGTGGGGTAGGCAACCTGGTGCATGCCTTTCATTCTGCTGTCCGCTCATTGACGGAATTGGATTTTTTTCCAGTTTCTCAAAGTTGTGCAAATTCACATTTGCAAAGTGACCTCCCCCACCCCCCGAATATGTATCTTCATGCTTTAGCCAGTGGGGAAAATGAGCATTTTCAGCTGGTGTTTTTTTAATTATTATTTTACCATGTTTCTACAACTAAATTTGAGTGGTATTCCAGCAAGTTCTTTTGTTTTTGTTTTTAAGTTCAGCAAGTCCACGGAATACATGTGACTTGGGAGAAGCCAGTCTGATGTGGAATCTGTGGGTCAGATTCATAGAAATCCAAACTCATTTGGTTCTGTTGTGGATTGCTCTGACATCCCTAGATCCAAGAGGCTCACATCACCAGATTCTCTCTTCCTGCCATACACCGCTCTTAGACTTCCCTCTGATGAATCTTAACCCTCTTTTGCAGCTCGCCATCCTCTTTTATGGTTACCATAAGCCTCAAAAGAGGTGCATTTTTTTGCCTTGCTATAAACCAATAATGCCTTAGTTCAAAGTCTAATTCAATTAAGAACACACCATAACTTGTGGATGATTAAACTGCAAATTGTGGGTGTCCACCAGGCAAGCAGTTGCATTAAATTTGCTTGCCTCTATAACTCACCTTCCAACCATGCGGTATATTTTCCAGGACCACTCAAGGATGTTGCCGCCTTGCCTGCGGTGCAGCACGTTACCTAGTATTTATGGTGCATCTGATATACACAATATCTTCTTCAAGGAGACACCGATACATCAATTGAACTTTAACACAATATTACATTGTCCTAATGGAAAACTGTTATAGTCAAATGATTTTTCTTCTCCATCCCCTCGTGCACTTCCTCATATCTGAACATGGCTTTTTTGAAATGTGCTCATTTATGTTTTATTGGAACATGAACCTTTCAGTTTATTTCTCACCAATTTTGTGCCCTTACAAAAGAAACCTCATTTTCTTAGTGGAAGAGATGGGGCAGGAGGTAACATCTATAAAGCCAGAGCTGACATAATAAAAATATTCCTAGTTGGGTTTTCATTTTAAAATGCAGCTCAACAACGCAGAATGCTGCCCTGTTTCACCTCCCACTTTGCAAGTAGGGGGGAATGGATTTGTACCTGGCTTGGTATTGACCTCACGTGGATGTCGAGGAAGGCTTAGAGGACACACCAGTCAGGAAGCTAGACAAGGAATCTGTTATCTTTCTGTTCAAGAACAGAACAACCTCAGCCAACTCTTGACTTCACCGAAATGCAGCTAAGTCCAGTGCTACCTAATGACTAGACCATATTATGAAGCAATCCACCACACAGACCAGTCAGTGGGGAGGCATGATCCAGCCAGGTAGTTAAGGCAGAAAACCCCACCACCCTATGCCATTCCAAGAGTTAACTGCCATCCATACTTAGCCAAATGTTCTGCAGAGAAATTTCAGAGAAATTTGGAGGGGTGAAAGAGGGGGTGAAATTGGCTTACCTCCCCCCCCCATGCACATACTCCTTTTCCTTTCACTACTGCCTGATTTTTTGTGGTAGTGGAAACACTTCCTCCATGGTGCCACTTGGTGGTGGCCACTATTTTCTGCCAGGTGCCACTTGGTGGCCACTATTTTCTGCCAGGTTGCACGTTTAAGGATACTAAGGCATCATGTAGTATTCTGGGGAAATATGTTGGCTCCCAGTCACTTGCTTGGGGAAGCATTATGCTGGTAGGAGAGATGTGCTTCAAAAAGGGACAGGGAGGTGAAGGGAAGAAGGGAGCCACAAGTGGAACAGTGGAGGACAGCGGGAGATATGATGGTGGGAGGCTCTTCAGTCATTGTGGGGCATTGGTCACTCCCAAACTGTCTCCCATTTCAAAGCTTGTGAGCATCTTCTTCCACTGAGTAGAGCCAAGCTCCCTGGGCCAGATCTACACCTCATGTCATATCTATACGATCCCATCAGGGTGACACTATATGACGCATTTATACCTCGTGGCACCAACAATGACATCTGTTGCCATATTTCGGATAACACCAAATAACAAGTGGGAAATAATGCTAGAAAAGTGCTATGTATGATGTGTAATGTGCCCCAACAATACCCAAGTTATTGGTATTACTTCAATTCCAATAAAAAAAAACACTAGCATAGATCTAGCCCTGGTTTTCCAGGGAGCTGGGAGCAATGAAATAAGTAGGATGACAACTAGAGTGACATTGGTGGAGAACTTGGAATAAGTCCAATCAAACACAGGCTAGAGCTCTTTTGGAGCACAGGAACATGGCAAGCTGCCTTATTCTGAGGCAGACTATTGGTCCACCTAGTCCAGTGTTGTCGACATGGACTGGAAGAGGCTGTCCGGGGATTCAGGCAGGATTCTTTCCTAGCCCTGCCTGGAGATGCCGGGGATTGAACCTGGGACCCTCTGCATGCAGAGCAGGGGCTCTACCACTGAGCTACGCCCCCTTGTTATTCCATGGCAGTGCAGGCTATGAAGAAATATTTCTTCTCCATGTAAAATATGAATTGGCCTTTGTTTTTCCTCTTCAGTCTGAAAGTTATGAATTCAAAGCCCTCAAACTTTTGATTTCAACTGTTTTAAAGGGCAGAAAGTTGGCTAAGCTGCTCATGTTGGGAAATGGGGCACTGGATTCTAGAGACCAGAGGGAGTGGAAAGGCTGCAGCATCCATATTAAGCCTCCTAACCATCATAATGGCCTACTTTCTTCCTTCTCCTAGGTTAAACACATTGGATGTCTTCTCTAGAGAACTTAACATTTGCTTTCTCATTTTTGTTGTTGTTGTTTGTCTTTTATACAATTGCATGGGATAATATTGCAAAGTCGTATGAAATTAAAATCAAGTTTGAAATAGGGTTTGTTAATTACAGCATTTAACTGTTGTGGTTATTGTTTCCTAGGAGATTAATGAGGTGAATTATTGTAACATAATTAGACTACAGTATATCTAATCTCTTACATACCCTTGTGGTTTACTGTTATTCAAGTATCACTTGAAGGTTAATTTCACTTAGCTGGTGTATATTTGACTTTGGCAACGCACTTTATATTGAAATATGTTTATAATTATATTTGGAAGTCGTTAGGCAACAGCTTTGCCAAACTTATCATCATGAGCTTTACTAGTAGAGGTAAGGATATTATAAACTGTGCAGTCTACAAGCACAGATGCACACGCACACACAGGCGTGCATATGCACGCACGCGCACACACAGGTGTGCATTCCTAACTTCCCCATAAAACTCAGAGGGACCATATGCTATTAGTTAATCCCAGGAGAATTCATGAATACATTCTAAATGCAGTTCTGCTTTGCCTGGCCTGTTTCGATTGTCTATCGTGATATATGGCAATTATCCAAGGAAGCCAAGTTGGAGAGTTTGAGAATTTCATTAGAGGGCTGCAAAGGATATATATATTTTATGAGCTAAATTATAAATTCAATAATCCCCCCAGCTGCCCTCAAAATGTTTTTAACTGCAGCTTAAAAAAAGAAATACACACACACACAACTTAATGAATTCTTCATTGCACAATTAGAGACTAAGGGCGTGAGCTGTTAGAATGGAAGAACTAATGCCTTTTTGTAGTACCTTTTCCTGGGGGTTTTATTTGCTCATTCTGAACAGCAGTATATGGTATTAAAAGTAAGAGCCAAGATAAGATTATGCATTCATCACTATCTACCTTCCTTTTCCCCAAAGCAACTAATCAACCAATGTTGTCATTATTTTAATCCCAAGAATGAAGCTTATGTTTCCCTCCCAACACTTCTTTTTTAAAAAAGAAAGCAAATCAAATCAACCCATCTTCATCTTAAATTCATTCCTGCTTCTTTCCCCTCATGCTGACTCCAGCAAGATATTATAGAGAATTGCTACACTTTGTGGAAAGGGATGCCACTTATAAATTGCTTATATGATAATTCCTGTCAATCACAGCTCTGTGTGTGCATGTATGCCAATGCACATGTGAACACATGAGTGTACCTTTGGCGTTTAAATAGGGTTGTGCAAATCAGCAAAACTGATGCTTGACAAAGTTCTCCAAATTCCATCTTGAACCTTGTTCCAACTCACGTTGATATCAGATTGCTTTGCTTTGTGTGTGTATTTTTTTTCTTTTCCCATGCTTATTCTGGTGTGAATTTTTCCCAATGTATGCATTGATTGTATGCATTTTTGAAACATACTCATGCATGTGTACATATACATAGGGATGTCAGAGAATTCTGCCACGGATCTCGGTGAAGCCGAATTTGTGCATTCGGCCCCCTGAACTCCGTGGCAGAATGGTCTGCCACCCCGCGGATCCCCCCCCAGGACGAGACTTACCCGGGGCAGATCTTCCGGGTGGTGGCGGCTCCAGCGGCGGCTGCGGAGGCGGCGGCTGGTCTTCCAAGCAGCTGCCGCCGCCGCCATTTCCAGTCTTGTGGTTTTTTTTTTGTTTTTTTTTTTACAAGACGTGATAGGCTATGTAAAGATTTACGTAGCCTATCATGGCTGGGTTAAAAAACAAACAAACCTGTGTATGCACATGGTGGCGGCTATGGCCGCCGCCATTTGCGTTCCTTATTTTTGGCCGTCTTAGTCTACATAAATATTTACGTAGGCTAAAACAGTGAATCAAAAAGGGACGCAAATAGCACCCGCTACGCTTTTTGCATTCCCTTTTATTTTCGCCGTCATAGTCTACGTAAATTTTTACGTAGATTAAGACGGACAAAAATAAGGAACGCAAATGGCGGCAGCCATAGCCACCGCCGTTTGTGTAAGCGTTTTTTTTTTCTTCTTCCCCAGAGCCCTCCACGGCCGGAAATTCGGCTGCGGATGGCTCTGGCCTGGGCTGGGCCTGGCTGGCTGGCTGCTCCGCGGATTCCGGGGGGGAGGAACGGATCGCTTCCCCCCCCGTCGAGGATTCCGGGGGGAGGGACGGAACGCTTCCCCCCCCATCAACATAGTCCACGGAAAGGTAAGTGACTTAGTGACATCCCTACTACAAGTGTATACATGCTGCTGAATGCTTTTGGGGGCAGGGGTCTGCGAATCGCATTGCAAGGTCAGAAATGTATGGACTTCAACTACAGAGTGCATCCGAGTCTGTGTTAGGTCCTGAAGGTGTGAATTGGGTAAAACCCTGATAAAAAATGAACTGAAACAATTTTCTCATACATCCCTACATTTAATTTCATTGAGTGGATTTCATCTGTCTCTTTCTAGTGGCTGTCGAAGGGTATTCATCAAATACCAGAACTATCATTGCATGAAAAACCCACAAGGGTTGATGAGGGTGTGATTTTAAGCATAAGGGAGCAATAGGGATGTTGGACAAATCCACAACAGAACCAACTAAGTTTGGATTTTCATGAATATCACCCATGAATTCTGCAGCAGGCCAGCTTTCCCACTGTTGAGTGGATTCCATAGACTTGTGGACTGGTTTTCTAAGTTTCCCGATGTTGTCATAGAAAAATACCAAAATATTTTAAAAGCCCAGCCCAAAATGCACATCCCCCCCAAAGGCTAAAGGGGGAATTTGCATATTTTTGCAAGTGCAAATTTGCACAAATGCGCATTTGCGCAAATGTGATTTTGTGCAAATTTGAAAACCAAGGAACATCTGATTCCATCAGTGGGTGGATGATGGAATGAAAGGCACCTGACAATCTGTGAAACACAGATGGATTGGATTTTACACAATCCAGACAATCTAGTGAACACACACACACACACACACACACACCCATTATTAATCTTACAGAAGCGCTTTTGGCTTACCTTGAAATTGAGTGATGGTGTCCTGGTTGAGGTAATGGGTCCATCTTGCTTGGAACTGCCTGGTGCCTTGGCCAGGGCTTTGGGGTTGGGTGAGGGCTATATATTAGGGCAAACCCACCCCGATCCCCAAATCCAGAGGATCGTCCCTCACGAGTGGATAATCCCTCCCTTCACTTCCAGTACCACCTTTAAACTGCACCCCTATTATTTATGCTTTGTCCCTTAAGGTAGTTGGTGTTAGGCATCATACAAAACAAAACAGAGGTGCCAGAAAACTAAACAAATATATAGTATTTTATTTTTTAAAAAGAAAACAAAAAAGCTTCTTGTCTTAAGAATGTTGTCACTACTTTTAAACAGGATTTCTTTCTATACTGTTAATTTTACCACCAACCAGAAACCTCAGTTCCTAACCCTAACCAAATGTAAGACAATTCTCCTATCTAGTTCCACACCAGTTTAATGAAAGCCTAACATGAAGGCCTGAATGACTGTGACAGTCTTCTTTCTGGTTGGGTTTGACTTCCACCTATTAATTTCTTTATTTACAACATCTGTATACCACTCCACATCTCAACAGATTCCACAGTGGTAAACAGTAAAAATACAAATAGAATAAAAGAATAAAACATCACATTAAAACAATTACTTCTTTTTAAAACAAAATTCTGATAAAACCATGGCCAGGCAATGAAGGAAGGCTTCCTGAAATGAGGATGTTCTCAGAAGGCACTGGAAGCAGCACAATGTTGGTATCTGCCTGACCATCAAAGGCAGGGAGTTCCATAGGAAGGGGGCCACCACTGAATGCTCATCTGAATGCTCGTCTCCAGGTGGACTCCAGTCGGGCCACAGGTCTATGTGGAAACACCAGGAGCATGCCATTCACCTTCAGTGTTGTTCACCAGGCTTCTCCTGAAGTCTTCAGTCTGGTCCAGCAGTTGCTCTGTTTTCATACCACCACCAGCAGCTCTTACTCAGGCTTCAGATCTCTCCTCTAAGGCTACCCCAGAAATCTTCCTTTCCCCGCTTGCAGACCTTCTTTAGCTTCTGTCTCACATACTCACAGCTTGGCCTTCCAATCATATAACTTCTCTTCCTCCTTGATGGTGTCTTCTTCAGACTGTCCAGGCTCTCATGAAGACACCTCCTAAGGCAATTCTCTGGTCAGACTCCTCCTGGCAGACTTCCCTGCCTGTCGACTCTCCTTTCTCAGATTCTCCACAGCTTCTTATATTTATTCTAGTCAGAGCCCTCCAGCCAATCAGCTTTGGGGTGGCCAACATTCCATCACCCCATCTCTGTAAACTTCCAACCAATGGACATCTCCAGAATGTTTAGTTATTCACCAATCAGATGGTACCAATTTCAATCCTACCTTCCCATATAAATAGTGAGAACCAGGCTTCGCTTCATTCTCACCTCCTAGTGGTAACATTAACTGCCCATTTGCCATCCCACCATATCTGCAAAGTAATTCTCTTCAGGCACAAGCCTCAAGTAAAACACATATATTTTTCTCCTGCAGTTAACCCCTCCAGACCCTCAGCGGTTGAAATAAAACACAACATTAACATTTTTACCTCAGTTTTACCTTGGTTTCTTCACAGTGTTAAGGAGAATAATAGGATTTAAGTGGAGAAAAATGAAGGCCTGGCAGGTGGATGAGACCCGCTGTGCTTCAGTGGTTTCTGAAGGTCAATTTCACTTGGCTGGTATATATTTGACGTTGGCAGGACACCTTATGTTGGAATATGTTTCCTTTTAATTACATTTGAAATTCATTAAGCAACAACTCTGCCAAAGTGATTGCACAGCTCTACCATGCTTGTTATAAACCTTTTGCATAGAATACATAAAGCATGTGTACCATGATGTGTGGCTTTCAGTGGTCCTCAAAAGTCAGCTGGACAAAGATAGGATGCCATGGATAAGCATGTGCAAGAAATACAGCCAGACACAGCTTCTCTCAAATTCCTCTGGAAGAAGGGATGTGTGCATCTCCCCTGAGAGATGTTGCTGGTCTTATTGAAGCTCTTCTTTGTTTCATTTCAATAAGTGCCTGCAAAGACATTTTTCTACTGGAAGCAGAAACCAAGGTTTGCTGTACCATTCAGATACCAATTCCCTGCCTTCCAGGGATGTATGAAACACTTACCTGGTTTCGTCCAGGGACATCCATGGTGGTGGGGAGGCGGCCTAGGGATGGCGGAGAATTTCTCCACGAATCTTCGGGAGGCTGAGTGCCAATGCATTCGGCTCCCTGAAAGTGTTGGGGAAATTCTCCGCCGGCCCCCCGCCCCCCCTGGGATGGGACTTACCTTCGGCGAATGTCCCTCTCGGCAGCGGGTCCCGGCGGCGGTTCGGTGGGGGTGGGGGTGGCGGCCGGTCTCCCAACCAGCTGCTGCCGCCGCCATTACAAAATAAAAAAGTACAGTAAAAAACAAACAAACACACACCCGTGATAGGCTATGTGATGATTTATGTAGCCTATCATGGCTAGATTTCCAAAGTCAGCCGTGATAGGCTACATAAATCGTTATGTAGCCTATCATGGGTGACTTTGGAAAAAAAAAAGACGCGCATACGCAAATGGCGGCACCCCATGGGTGGCGCAATTTGCATTCCTAATTTGGACAGGGGTAGTCTACATAAAGATTTACGTAAACTATGGCGAAAATAAGGGCACGCTATTTGCGTTGCCCTTATTTTTGCCATAGTCTACGTAAATCTTTACGTAGACTAGACGTGCCAAAATAAGGAACGCAAATGGCGGTGCCCATGGGGTGCTGCCATTTGCGTATGCGCGTCTTTTTTTTTTTCCAAAGTCACCCGTGATAGGCTTTGGAAATCGTTATGTAGCTTATCACGGGTGTGTGTTGTTGTTGTTGTTGTTTTTACTTTTTTTGTCGCTGCCGGGGAGACGGGGCGCTCCTCCCCGGCCTGAATTTCAGCCGGGCGAGGCAGGGCGCCTCCCCCCCTCTCCTGAACTTCGGGGGGAGAACCGAAGCGCCTTCCCCCCACCACGAAGCAAGCTGCGGGACAAGGTAAGTCCCTTTCGTCCATCCCTAGGAGGCGCTCCGTCCCTCTCCCCGAAATTCTCCCCAGCTGGCTCTGCTCCATGGCGACTCTGCAGAGCCACCGGCCGGGGCCACCCGCAGCTGGACATCCAGCCCATGGGCTGCGCAGGGACGCAATGGCGGCTGCCGTAGCTGCTATTTGCGTCCCTGTCTTTTGCTGTGATAGGCTACATATATATTTACGTAGCTTATCACGGCAAAAAAAAGGGAACTCAAATGGCGGCGGCTACAGTGGCCGCTATTTGCATTCCTGTTTTTTGCCGTGATAAGCTATGTAAATATTTGCGTAGCCTATCACGGCGAAAGACAGGGATGCAAATGACGTAGCAGCTGCCATTTGCGCCCCTGTCTTTTGCCGTGATAGGCTACATAAATATTTACGTAGCCTATCGCAGCAAAAAAACAGGGGCGCAAATGGTGGCCGCTTTGGCGGCCGCCATTTGCGTTTCCTTTTTTGCCATGATAGGCTACATAAATACTTATGTAGCCTATCACGGCCTCCACAGGGACACAAATGGCATATTTACGTAGTAAAATGGCATACTTACGTAGCCCATTATGGCAAAAATTGCGAAGCAAATGGCAGCCGCAAACACGGCTGCCATTCACAAAGCAGCGTGAACGGCACTAGGCAAGTGCTCCATTTTGCACGCCTTTCACGGGGGGGTGGGGTGGGGGGCTTCATTCCGCCACAGATTTCAGGGGGCCGAATGCACTGGCATTCAGCCTCACTGAGATCCATGGTGGAATTCTCCAACATCCTTATTGCCTTCATCTATCTATCTCCCACTCAAGATGCCAGCTGAAGTAGGTCACTTCACCCTGTTGCATGGCAGAGCTGTCTTGGCTCAAAATCCCTTGGATGTTTTGCCCAAGAAGAAATCTTAAATGTGTTGAGGCATTTGTGCTACATGCCTTTATACTGCACTTGCGCTCTCTCTCTCTCTCTTTAAGGTAACTACTGATAATGTTTTATCTCTTGTCAGAACTTGGTGAAAACTGAAAGGGTAGTTGTCCCTTGCGAGGGGATCATGACTGCCAATTTTCAGAATAATAGCTGTGGGGTGTGTGTGTACAAGAGCTGCCTTGACATTTTGAGGGTATCTAAAATAGGATGCAGTTTTCTCCCTATGTTCTTTGCATCCCATTGTTCTGAAATTGACAGACAGCTAGGGATGTGTGAACCCACCCCCATCCAGTTTCTCCAGGCACCCGCACAACCCCTGACCCCACTTGCCGGGCCCAGTCTGCACTCAAGCCCCTCCTGCACTTGGTAAGTGGTCCGCACTCACCCTGACAGTGTCATTGAGGTCTGCAGTCACCATTTAACAATAAAATAAAATGGTGACTGGAGAAATGTGCATATTTGTATATGCCCAAAAATGCACATTTTGCGAATGCATATATTTCCCTATCTGCAAAAATGCACAGTTTCAGAAGTATAGGTACAGCAGTGTATATGGTGGTGGGGTGATTTTCTTCCCCTTCTCTCCTTCCATAAGCAATTTGTATGAATGTCACATGTTCCCAGCAAGCAAGAAAATAGAGATGTACGAAAGTCACTTACCTTTTCGATGGGGTGATTCGCGGTGGGGGGGGAGGCACTCTGCACCACCCCCCGAAATCCTAACCTGGCCGGCTCCACTCCACAGAGATTCTGTGGAGCTGCTGGCTGGGGCCACCCACAGCTGGACATCCATCTGCTGGGCATTCTGCAGGCAAAAAACCCCAAAACAGCGTACGCAAATGGCGGCGGCTACGGCTGCCACTATTTGCATTCTCTATTTTTCACTGTTTTAGCCTACGTAAATATTTACGTAAGTTATTACGGTGAAAAAAAGAGGAATGCAAATAGCGTAGTGGGTGTCATTTGCGTTCCTTGTTTCCCCGCCGTTTTAGCCTACGTATATATTTACGTAAGCTATTACAGCAGAAAAAAAGGAACACAAATGGTGCCCACTACGATATTTGCATTCCCCTTTTTTTTCGCCGTAATAGCTTACATAACTATTTACCTAGGCTAAAACAATGAAAAAAGGGAATGCAAATGGCAGCCGCTGTAGCTGCCGCCATTTGCATACGCTGTTTTTTTTTTAGCTTGCCGTGATAGGCTACGTATATACTTACATAGCCTATCACAGCCTCCGCAGCAATGCAAATGGCATCCCCGCATTAGCCGTGATAGGCTACGTAATTATTTACGTAGCCTATCACAGCTATGATGAGGAAGCGAATGGCAGCCGCAGCGTGGCCACCATTCGCAAGTCAGTGCGGATGGCAGCAGGTAAGTGCTCCGTTTCGCGTGCCTTTCGTGTGGGGGGCTTTGTTCCACCACAGATTTTGGGAGGCCGAATGTACTGGCATTTGGCCTCACTGAGATCTGTGGCAGAATTCTCTATCATCCCTACAAGAAACCTACAATGTTTCAGAAGGATAGCTGCATCGGCTAGGGAGTTATAATGATCGCAAAACAGTTTAAGGCTTTTTTTTTTCCTTCATAGCCTGGTGCCTTTGGAAGAATGACCATCTCAGGGCCCATCCTTCCTCTCCCATCCTTGAAAGATTTACTCTTTCAAGCTTCTTGGAACCATCCATGGGGAGAGAGGGACAGTGAATTAGTTGTCGCTTTAGTTCTCTTCAGTACTATCTCCATACCTACTAAAATTACAGATCCTGCCAAGGGCTTTCCGTTTCTTCTTCTGACACATTTCTTAGTTGTAATTCATTGGGGCCTGGAGCTTTGTCAACTTCTAATAGCTCTAATTGCCTAATTAAAGTATCAGCTGTGGTACACGTATGGAGACTTTCAAAGATGCTGCTTCCCCCCACCTGCATCATCCTAAATAAAATAACTGTATTTTGGCTTTGCAGTCTCTGCTTCTTTGCTCCTCCTTTTGTGTTTTTAGTCCAACCTGTAGTTAATGCTACCAAGGGAACAGTCCTATATGGATCGACAGTCACCTCCGACCCTGGGGATGACCACCAATCCAGTGCAGGGAGGGAGGAGCAGCCGGAAAGGGGCATGGCTGGGGCCGTTCCAGGGCAGGGAGAGTGGAAATGCCTGTATGACACATCCAATGTGTTGTACAGCAGCTTCCTCCCCAGCTCAGCCCTCCTGTGGCTAGACAGCTGCAATCGGCTTTCTAGGTGAAAATGCAGGGCAGGAGAAGCACAGAGGAAATGATCCCCTCTGTGCTTCTCCTACCCTGCATTGAATAGGCAGTCGCCTCCAGGTTTGGAGGCGGCCACCTGTCTGAATAGGACTGCACCCTTAATAACATGGTGCATGGTGCATGGGGGATGGGGGTCAGAACTCAGAGAAGTGTAACAGATTCTGCCAATGAACCAGCTCATTTCAAGGTTTGGAGTCATCACTTGTTATTAGGGGTGTACGAACCCCACTCACCATTCCAGTTCGGGGCATCCTCGGGGGGGGGGAGGCAATCTGTCCCTCCCCCTGGAATCCTCCCCTGCCAGCTCCGCTCCACAGTGAGTCTGTGGAGCCACCGCCTGGGCCCATCTGCAGCTGGACTTCCGTCCGCTGCTGGGCTGCGGATGCAAACAACGTCGGGCATAGCGGACGCCATTTGTGGCCCTGCTTTAGTTGTGATAGGCTATGTAAATATTTACGTAGCCTATCACAAAAACAGTAGTGACGCAAATGGTGTAGCAGATGCCATTTGCGTCCCTGCTCCTTATGATAGGCTACACAAATATTTATGTAGCCTATCATGGCTAAAGCAGGGACGCAAATGGCGTCCACTACGCTGGACACCATTTGCGTCCGCAGACCGGGGCAGCATACAGCAGCGGATGGACCCAGTCTGGCCTGCAGCAGGTAGGGTCTTTCCAGGCAAAATTTTGTAGGGTGGTAGGGGGGAGTAGTTCATTCCACCATGAACTACTCCCCTCTGAGTCTAAAGAATCCAGCCTCATTAGAGTCTGTGGTGGATGTCTCCGCCATCCCTGCTTGTTATTAATGCCATAGTCAGTCCCAGAAGCTTCAAGAACAATATATTTGACCATGAATACACACAGTATTTATTTATTTGTTTGTTTGTTTATTTCTATACTGCCCAATAGCTGAAGCTCTCTGGGCAGTTGACAAAAATTAAAACCACAGAGTGCAGCACAAAACACTATCAAATATGAACGCTTTAAGCCACAGTATAACAGTACAACCAGAATAAAACCAAGCAGCAATGCAGAGATACAGATTTAAAATACTAGAGCTAAAAGATGAAGAAGCTAAAATGCTAAAATACTGAGAGAATAAAAAGGTCTTCATCTGGCGTCAGAAGGAGTACAACGTAGGTGCCAGACGAACCTCTCTAGGGAGCTCATTCATTGTGCATCAGCTGTTGCAGCCAGCCAATGCTTTCTCTTCTCTTCAGGGGATCAGCTGATGATGCCAAGCCCACAGCCCTGTTCCTTTGGCTGCAAATATGTCATTTTCAAGCTAGGCTTCAGCAGTATGTGAACCAAGAACTACCGGAAGTACAATCTCGGTTTCGAAGAGGCAGAGGAACTAGAGATCAAATCGTCAACTTTCGCTGGATCATGGAGAAAGCAAGAGAATTCCAGAAAACATCTATTTCAGCTTCATTGACTATGCTCAAGCCTTTGTGTGGATCACAACAAACTGTGGCAAATTCTAAAAGAGATGGGAGTACCAGACCACGTTACCTGTCTCCTGAGAAATCTATACTAGGGTCAAGAAGCAACAGTAAGAACCAGTAGGGATGGCAGAGAATTTCTCCACGAATCTTCAGGAGGCCGAGCACCGAGACATTTGGCCCCCCGAAAGTGTTGGGGAAATTCTCCACCGGCCCCCCGCCCCCCCCCCGGGATGGGACTTACCGTGGCCGATTGTCCCTCCCGGCGGTGGGTCCCGGCGGCGGTTCGGCAGCAGTTTGTTGGGGGCGGGGGCGGCGGCCGGTCTCCCGACTGGCTGCCGCCGCTGCCATTACAAAATAAAAAAGTAAAAAACACACACACACACCCGTGATAGGCTACGTGGCGATTTACGTAGCCTATCATGGCTAGATTTCCAAAGTCCGCCGTGATAGGCTACGTAAATCGTCACATAGCCTATCACGGGTGACTTTGGGGGAAAAAAAAAGTGCGTACACAAATGGCGGCAGCCCATGGGCGTCGCCATTTGCATTCCTTATTTTGGCACATCTAATCTACGTAAAGATTTACGTAGACTACGGCGAAAATAAGGGCAACGCAAATAGCATTCCCTTATTTTCGCCGTAGTCTACGTAAATCTTTACGTAGACTAGACGTGCCAAAATAAGGAACGCAAATGGCAGCACCCATGGGCCACCGCCATTTGCGTACCCGCTTTTTTTTTTTTCCAAAGTCACCCGTGATAGGCTATGTGATGATTAACGTAGCCTATCACGGCTGACTTTGGAAATCTAGCCGTGATAGGCTACGTTAATCGTTATGTAGCCTATCACGGTTTTTTTTTTTTTCACTTTTTCTTTTGCGGCCGGGGAGACGGGGCGCTTCTCCCCAGCCTGAATTTCAGCCGGGCGAGGCGGGGCGCCTCCCCCCCCCTCGCCTGAACTTTGGGGGAGAAGCGAATTGCCTCCCCCCCACCGCGAAGCAAGCTGCGGGACAAGGTAAGTCCCTTTAGTACATCCCTAAGAACCAGGCATAGAACAACTGATTGGTTCAAAATTTGGAAAGGAGTACGACAAGGCTGCATATTGTTGCCCTGCTTATTTAACTTATATGCAGAGTACATCATGAGAAATGCTGGGTTGGATGAATCACAGGTCAGAATTAAGATTGCTGGGAGAATTATCAACAACCTCAGATACGCAGATGATACCACCCTAATGGCAGAAAGTGAAGAGGATCTAAAGAGCCTCTTGTTGAGGGTGAAAGAGGAGAGTGCAAAAGCTAGTTTGAAATTCAACATTACAAAAACTAAGATCATGGCATCTGGCCCCATCACTTCCTGGCATATAGAAGGGGAAGAAATGGAAGCAGTGACAGATCGTATTTTCTTGAGCTCCAAGATCACCGCAGACGGTGACTGTAGCGATTAAATTAAAAGATGCTTGCTCCTTGGGAGGAAAGCTATGGCAAACCTAGACAGCATAGTAAGAAGCAGAGACATCACCTTGCCGACAAAGGTGAGTATAATCAAAGCTATGGTTTTCCCAGTAGTAATGTATGGCTGTGAGAGCTGGACTATAAGGAAGGCTGAGCGCCGAAGAATTGATGCGTTAGAACTGTGGTGGAGAAGACTCTTAATAGTCCCCTGGACTGCAAGGAGGTCCAATCAGTCCATCCTAAAGGAAATCAACCCTGACTGCTCATTGGAAGGACAGATACTGAAGCTGAAGCTCAAATATTTTGGCCACCTGACATGAAGAAAACACTCCCTGGAAAACACCCTGATGCTGGGCAAGACTGAAGGCAAAAGGAGAAAGGGACGGCAGAAGATGAGATGGCTAGATAGCATCACCGATGCAGTAAATATGAAATTGAGCAGTGAGCGCTCTCCGGGAAAGAGCAGAGGACAGGAAGGTGTGCTATGGTCCAGGGGGTCACGAAGAGTCGGACACGACTTAACGACTGGACAACAACAAATGTCATTTTCATACTGGGAGTTGAAAGCTACAGGTATTTCTGGCATCCCTACCCCTGAAAAACCACAGGTTGACTTCCCAATTTGAGATTGGGTGGGGGCAGGGGAAGCTTTGGTGTAAGAGCATGGTTTTGCCTGAGCCATGCATTTGAGGGCCAGGTGGGCTCAGGTGCAGCTCTTCTCCTGAGCTAACTTGAGATCTGTGTCCTGCATCCCAATCCCCTCTCCTGCCTTTGCTGTCCGCCAGGTGATTTTCCTCTTCCAATCCCCACACACACACCTGTCTCTAATTCTTATCCTCTCACAAACCCACTCCCCTCCACCAGCATGGTTCACTCCACCATGACTATCACTCTTATGGATGCCAGGGAGTGGCACTGCAATTCAATGGTAGTGCCACTTTGGGCTTCTTTAGGTCCTGTTGTTGCTAGTGGAGTAGTTGCAGTGGGTGGAGTTCGTTCCTGCAGGCATGCAAGGTAGCAATAAGAAGCAGTTGCCTGTGAAACGCCTGCTGGATCCTGCCTGCTTTTCTGCATTCCTCTTATTCCCCTACTTGACCTGGAGTCTGAAGAAAGCTTTTCCTGCCACAGTATCCCATATAGTCATAGAATAGTAGGGTCAGCAGGAGGGGTGTATGAAACACCCTTACCTTGCATCCGCAGGGGTCCGTGGGGGGGGAGGCGATCCATCCCTCTCCCCCGGAATCCTCACCAGCCGGCTCCACTCTGCGGCAAGTCCACGGAGCCACTGGCCGGCTCCGAAGTGCCAGCAATATGGCCACTATTGCTGTATCGCTGCTGGTGGGCTGGAGTAACTGCGGCCGCAAATGTTTTCCTGGATGCCATTTGCGTCCATGCTTTTGATTAACGCGATAGGGTACAGAGATATTTGCATAGCCTATCGCGTTAATTAAAAGCACGGATGCAAATGGCATCCAGGACGCCATTTGCAGCAGTAAAAGCCTTAGTTTAAGGTAAATGCAGCCATTTACGGCTGCATTTACCTTAAACTAAGGCCTTCACAGCAGCAAATGGCGTCCTGGATGCCATTTGCGGCTGCAGTTACTCCGCTCCAGAGCCAACCAGTTGGGAGGATCTGGCCAGCGAGGATTCCTCTTGCAGGTAAGAGATCTGATCCTCCACAGACTTTGGGGGGCAGATTCAATAGAATCCGGCCTCACTGGGGTCCATGGAGGATTTCTCCAACATCCCTAGTCAGAAGGGGCCTACAAGACCATCAAGTCCAACCCCCTGCTCAATGCAGAAATCCAAGTCAGAGCATCCATGACAGATGGCTGTCCAGCCTAAGGATGTACAAAACTCTTACCTGGCTCTGCGCCGGGCAATCCGTTGTGGGGGGGGAGGTGCTCCGTCCCTTCCCCTGTAATCTTCCCTGGCTGGCTCTGCTCTGCAGCGACTCCACGGAGCCACCGGCCGGGCAACCCGCAGGTGGACATCCGGCCGCTGGGCTGCACAGGGACGCAAATGGCGGCCACCGCAGCCATTTGTGTCTGTGTCTTTAGCCGTGGAAGGCTACGTAAATATATATGTAGCCTATCATGGCTAAAGACATGGACACAAATGGCGGCAACTATGGCGGCCGCCATTTGCGTTCCTTCCTATTGCTGTGATAGGCTACGTATATATTTACATAGCCTATCACGGCAAAAGCAGGGACGCAAATGGCAGCTGCTATGCCATTTGTGTCCCTGCTCTGAGCCGTGATAGGCTACATAGATACTTACGTAGCCTATCATGGCTTGCTAGGGACGCAAATGGTGGCCGGCGTAGGTGCCGCCATTTGCAGCCACAGTCCGGCAGCAGCTGGAGCTGCCGCCGGAGCTGCCGCCGGTGCCACAGCCAGGTAGGGTCCATTTCGCGGGGCTTTCGCAGGGTGGTGGGGTGGGTTGCTCTGTTCTGCCACGGATTCTGGGGGGGGGGGCAAATTCACTGGAAATCGGCCTCCCTGGGATCCGTGGTGGAATTCTTTAACATCCCTAGTCCAGCCTTATCTTGAATGCCCCCAATGTGGCAGAGCCCACCACCTCCCTAGGCAATTTGTTCCACTGTTGTATTACTCTAACAGTCAGGATGTTTTTCCTGATGTTCAGCCCAAATCTGGTTTCCTGGGACCTGAGCCCATTATTCCGTGTCCTGCACTTTGGGATAATCGAGACGAGATCTTGGCCTTCCTCTCTGTGACAACCTTTCAAGTACTTGAAGAGCGCTATCCTATCTCCCCTCAGTCTTCTCTTCTCAAGGCTAAACATGCCCAGTTCTCTCCTCATCAGTTCATCAGTCTCTCCTCATAGGGCTTTGTGTCCAGTCCCCCCATCATTTTTGTTGCCCTCCTCTGAACCCTCTCCAGCTTGTCTGCATCCTTCTTAAAATGTGGTGCCCAGAACTGGACACAGTACTCCAGATGAGGTCTAACCAGTGCTGAGTAGAGGAGAACTAGTACTTCCCAGGATTTGGAAGCTATGCTTCTATTAATGCAGCCCCAAAGAGCATTTACCTTTTTTGCAGCCATGTCACATTGTTGGCTCATATTCAGCTTGTGATTGACAACAATTCCAAGATCCTTCTTGCTTGTAGTGTGGTTGAGCCACGTATCCCCCATCTTGTAACTGTGCCTTTGGTTTCTTTTTCCTAGGTGCAGAACTTGGCATTTATCTCCCCTCCCCCCCCTTGATTATTTTCACAAGAATATTTACAGAAAGCTAGAGGCAGAGTATTTACTTGAGCAAATGAAATGGCACAGAACTTTGCACCCCCCTCACCCCTCGAAAGCACTTCCTTTTGTGGAAAATTAATAATCAAGCAGTTTCTAAAAGTATGCAATTCATTCGAGAGGCAGTAGTTCCACTCCATCAGTTTCATATATAGACACACACACACACGCACACACACGCACACACACACTTTATACTTAAAGAGTGGGGGAGAGAAAGCTGCTTACTCAAGTTAACTTATGTTTAGTAAATTTGCTAAAAATTGCTTATCTGCAGATCCTGACAAACAGGGAGAACTCCTTTTGGAGCTCATTTTTGCATAATGATGTGCCTATCTATGAGATTTTAACACACAGCAGTATGGTCTGTCTGTCTGTCTACCTACCTACCTACCTACCTATCTAATACCCCCCCCCATGCACACACACACACACACACACACACACTGTATATTAGGGCTGTGCACAGACCCCCGATTCACTTCGGAGACTGATTCAGATCTTCTTAATCAGCCCTGATTCACTTTGAACTGATTCAGACCCGATCCAATTCTCTTCAGATTGCTCAGACAGGCTGTCTGGGCTTCACAATTTTCCAAAGTGATCTGAAGAACATCGGATCTCTCTGACCCACTTTGGAACATTTCGGACCTGCTTTGGATTTGGACTGAAGCAGTCCGAATCATTCCGATCTGCTTCAGAATTTGGGATTCCGACTGAAGTGGTGCACAGCCCTACTACTACTACTACTACTACTACTACTACACACACACACACACACACACACTTACTTTCCTGCAAAGATGATGTGGGCTGAATTTGAAGAAAGTGCTGTAAGGGCAGAATTTACTGTAACTCTAAATAAGCTATAAGAGTAGGACGTGTAATGATTACCTGGTGCATCCATGCAGGAAGATCATGTGACACCTCTGTTGTATCAGCTGCACCAGCTGCCAGTGTATGTCTCGGCCCAATTTAAATAGTTAGCATTGGCCTTTAAAGCCATATGTGGTTTGGGTCCAAGCTACTTGAAGGACCATCTTCACCCATACCAGCCAGCCTGAGATCTACATTGGAGGCCCTGCCTGTGTGCCCACCTGTCAAAGCTGGCGTGGGCCTAAGGCAGGGCGGGCAATTTGTGGCCCTCCAGATCTTTTGGCTTATGGCTCCCCTGATCCCTTACCACTGGCTATTCTGGCTAGGCCTGTTGGGACTTGTAGGATAGAACATCTGGAAGGCCTCAAATTGCATATGGGATGGGGCCTTCTTGGTAGTGCCCTCCCCACTTTTGTGGAACTCTGTGGAAGGGCACACCTTCAAGCGAGCCCTGAGGACTTATTTCTTTACCTTGGCCTATAATTAGATCGGTTCTTTACTGGGTGCCATTGTGTATATGGTGTTCTCTGGCTGATCATATTATGATTTTATCATTGTTTCGTGGTTTGTTTGTTTTTTTTAATTTTATACACCACCTTGGCTGTGTCCATCAATGCTGGTTTATAAAACCTTGAGAGAGATTGTGTGTGTGTGTGTGTGTGTGTGTGAGAGAGAGAGAGAGAGAGAGAGAGAGAGAGAGAGAGGTGTGCATGAGGAGTTGCTATTTATTTATTTATTTATTTATTTTTATTTCATTTCTGTACTGCCCAATAGCCAAAGCTCTCTAGATCTAGCTAGATTGGAGTGTGTGTGTGTGTGTGTGTGTGTGTGTGTGAATCAGATTCCTTAAAAGCATTGTGGAAGGTAGATGCAAGGTAGGCATGAAAAAAAATCCAACGAATTGGAAGAGAACATCCAATAAGAAAAATATGACATCTTCCTTTGGATGATAGGCATGTGCAAAAGCTATACCTTTGCGAATATTTCTGACTCAGCCATATGAAGCTGCCTTGTTGTCCTGAGTCAAACCCTTGGTCCACCTAGCTAGGTATTTTTCTGCACTGTCTGTAGGGATGGCGGAGAATTTCTCCCCGAAACTTCGGGGGGCCGAGCGCCAATGTGTTCGGCCCCCTGAACAAGTTTCGGGGAGAAATCCTCCGCCCGCCCCCCGCACCCCCCCCGGGACGGGACTTACCTTCGCCGAATGTCCCTCCCGGTGGCTGGTCCAGCTGGCAGTTCGGCGGGTGTTCGAGTGAGGCGGGAGCGGCAGCTGGTCTTTCGACCGGCTGCCGCCGCCACCATTACAATGAAAGAAAAAAAAAAACAACGCCCCCTGATAGGCTACGTGACGATTCATGTAGCCTATCACGGCTAGATTTGCAAAGTCAGCCATGATAGGCTACGTCAATCGTCACGTAGCCTATCACGGGTGACTTGAAAAAAAAAGAAAAAAAGAGTGTACGGATAATGGCGGCCCCCATAGGGAGCCGCCATTCCCATTCCTTATTTGGTCGCTGTAGTCTACGTAAACATTTACGTAGACTACAGCGACTAAATAAGGAACACGAATGGCGGCTCCCTATGGGGGCCGCCATTCGCGTACGCGCTTTTTTTTTTTAAGTCACCCGTGATAGGCTACGTGATAATTCAAGTAGCCTATCACGGCTGACTTTTCAGATCTAGCCGTGATAGGCTATGTGAATCGTCACGTAGCCTATCAGGGGAAGTTTTTTTTTTTTTTACTTTCGCGTTCGCGGCCGGGCGAGGCGAGGCACCTCCTCCCCGGCCTGAATTTCGGCCAGGCGAGGCGGGAAGCCTCCCCCCCGGCCTGAATTTCGGCCGGGCGAGGCGGGAAGCCTCCCCCCCTGGCCTGAACTTCGCGGGGGGACCAGCGAAGCGCCTCCCCCCCACCGTGAACGTCCTTCGAGGACAGGTAAGTGACTTTCGTCCACCCCTAACTGTCTGGCAGCAGCTCTTCAGTGTCTTTCCAAGCCTTGCCTGGAATCTGGAGATGCCAGGGATTGAAACTGAGGCCTTCCACACGCAAAGCATATGCTCTACCACTAAGCTGCAAGCCTTCCACATGCTTTCCAGGACATGGGTAAACGGTGCAGCAAGGCTTTTTAAAAGTGAGAACTCTGGGCATGGGGTGAGGGTGGGGATTTGTGCTTTAATTCATGCAGCAACACATTTTGGCCCACCACTGATGTTAGCCTGGCAAACCCAGGATTAGGGATGCCTGAAGTTTTCATTTGGTCTGTATTTTTAAACAAACCAACCTGATCCACACTTCTCAGGCTAATACGCAGCTTGGGATACTGTTATCATTTACTTTTTGTACTTCCCCCAAATTTGTTTTACATTTCTTGGCTTAAAAACCAAGCCAAACACTCCACACCAAAATGTGTATAGAAATGCAGATTTCTGTGCTTAAACAAAGAACAAAGGGGAAATGTGCTTTTTAAGTAAAATGCATACATAAATGACTATTTTAGGGTGAAATGCATGCAAAAATAATGCTTTTTTTTGCACTGTTTGTTTTTAGTAGCAGACTGATGCAGAAATGGGACTGAACAGACATATGAATGAACACATGTGAAGCTGACACAGGCCAGAAATAGCCTGATCTGCCCATAGACATAGACATAGAATCATAGGGTTGGAAGAGGCCTACAAGACCATCGAGTCCAACCCCCTGCTCAGTGCAGGAAGCCTGATTCCCAGGCAGTCTCCCATCCAAATTCTAACCAGGGCTGACCCCGCTTAGCTTCCGAGATAAGATGAGCTCGGGCACATCCAGCCCTTTGCTTGTCCTTTCCTATCTGGGATAGGTTTCTGCAAAAGCAGATTTGGTTTCAGCAATTCCAATCTGACTCATTGTTGTCCCACATGTTATTATCAGCTATTGGAAAATTGTCCATCCATACAAGGAGTATAAATAGTCTGAAGTTTGGAAGGGCATCATATCGCACCTAGCTAGGAATAGGCAAATGAGCAATGTTCGAAATCGGCATGATTCACCTGCAATCTTGCATTTATGGGCTATTCCCGCTGCCATTTTACATACAACTAGATGCACGCATATCGCGATCGCCATTTTTTTTTTCAAAATGGCGATCACGGGGTTCAATGACTAGTCTTGTCAGGGTTCTGTTTTTGCCTGGCTGAGAACTCCAAGAGCCAAATCAACACTCAGACCAGAGGCTGCATTCCCAAGGCTTTAATTCCATTTACTTTAAGGAGGCATACCGATGCAAATTGCTAGAGACTACAAAAGAAACAACCTTCGGGGAGTTCAAAGGGAAACTATGAAAGTTGATCTCCGTTTGGGGAAAAAAGGTGGCAAGCTCTCTTAACTTAAGGGGTGGGAGGGGAAGATCTCCCCCTCTCCCATGACACATCTGGGCGCAGCTGTTGACACCGAGCCAATTGGGCAGAGCACCGAAGTTCAGCCCATGTGACTTCCTGCTTGTGCCTATGTCTGCGTCTAAGAGTTCAGGTTGTTCTTCTCTCACCTCCCCCTGTCCGCTATCACTCTCGGGGATGTGTGAAGGGGGGCTGGGCTCTCCATGCAGCTGTGCCTGGGAAGGAAGTTCCTCGCCCACATGTAGCGGCTCTTCCTCAGAATCTGAACTACTCTTGACACTCCATATGCTCAGGGGCAACCCTGACAGGTCTCAGATGAGTGCCAATGGCTCGGCAAGTGTGTGTGGGGTCGAGTGGGGGCAGGGGCTCAGGGGCATGGGCAGGGGAGGTGCCAGACTTCTGTCCTGGATCAAATCAGGCACCCATGCCATCCCTAGTTCACAGTTGCGAACAGGGCAAGCTTGCACATTTTGCGAGCAAAAATGAACTTCCATACATCCCTTCTCCCAGCACATTAGCTTATGCACAAGGGAGAGGAAAGGAGAGGCCTCCATGAAAGCTTGTTGAGGGATTCCATCTGTTTACCCAACCATGCATGCAAATAATACATCTGCTCTGCAAAAGATGGTGTTCATGCCAGTGAAAAAGAAAAAGAAAAGAAAAGACAATGGTGGTCCGGATTCATTACATGCACACCTGCAATTTTTATTTTAATCACAATGGAGTGGAGAAAAGCCATCCTGGCCAAGCCATCATTATGTGCAGTAGACAGCTTGGACCCTGAACACTACACCACCTTCTTCCTTTAAACTGACATTGATAAATTATGGCAGGTTGAACTTAACACTCTTGTGTCCAGATATTTTATTATTGCTCCTTATCTTGGGCCTTGACTGCACAAAGGTTTCGAGCGAACTGGAGGCTACGAGCCTTCAAAACATTGCTGCACTCCAGGTGATCATCTAGAGAAGACTGGGGATGGAATCCAGCAAAATAAATACAAAAATCAGTTCCTGAAAGGGGAAATCTATTACTCTGAAGGTGACAACATTTGCTGAGTCACCCAAGAAAAATGGCTCTCGGCATATCAAAGTGAATGAGTGTCCGGCCCTCTTGACCATCTTTAATATTAACTGTGAGATCCTGTAATTCTTTACTCAGAAGTAACTCATTGAATTCTGACCTGGTAGATATCCAAGCACTACAGATGGAGTCTCATTATAAAGTAGGCTAGGGCCTACTTTAAGTACCAGGGCAGGCCTAGTTAATGCCCCTCTTCTGACCACCATTCCCAATCTGAACAATGCTGCAGGGTCCATCACAGCTTCCCCCTTTTGATTTGATGTCTCACCCTGGGTGACACACCTGAACCCCTCTCCTTCTCAGATTCCTCTCACTCTCTGCTTCCCACCATCACAGGGATGAATCAGGGGCATGACCTGAAGACTTATCTTGCAGCTGGGCCAGTTCTGACATTAAACTCCCCATTGTCATGATGTATGTCAGGTTTCGCCAGAATCCCAGGCCTTGAGGTTTCCATTACAGTACTGGATTCTAATTTATCCCTGTCTGATTCAGAATCAGACCCAGATTCCTCAGTGTTAAGGCTAGGGATGTCAGAGAAATCTGCAAGAGAATCAAATGAGTTCAGATTTCTATGACTTCAACACACGGATTTCACAGCAGACCAGCTTTTCCTGCATTGCGGGACATTTTCCTGCAGTTCTACGGATGTGCAGACCAGGTGCTTTTTTTTTTTTTTTAACTTTCTCAAATTTTACACAAATTTAGTTGTAGAAAAATATGGGGTTTTTTAAAGCTGAAAATGCAAATCTCCCCCATAGACTAAACCATGAAAGTGTGTGTGTGTGTGTGTGTGTTGGGGGGGATTTGTGCATTTGCACAAGCACAAATCTGTGCAAATTGGGAAAACTGGAAAAAAATTCAATTCCATCAACGAGTGGCTGATGGAATGAAAGGCACCTGATGATCTGCAACACAGAGATTTTTATGAAATCCATATATCCCTACTTAAGGTCCTCTGTGGTGCTTAGGCCAGTCCCAACACCACCCCTGGTCTATGAGATGGCAGCCTAAATATCTTCAAAGGTATTGAGGGCATAATTTCTGCCAAGTCTGCAATTTTATATATCTATAATGGTTTGAATCTGTAGGGTAAATATTGATGACTATATAATATTCCTGTTTGTACATTGTTTGTACATTTTGTACATTTTTTGTACATTTTGTTACATCCATCTGCCTTCAAGTTTCAGTTCTGGAATGTGATGGTCTTTATTTATGTGCTGGAGGTGGGGGAATGTGTCCACCCTTGGGGCCACATTTCCTTGGGAGCTCTGCTGGTGAGACAGCACATCTCACCTGGAGACTCCCGCTATGCCTGCTTTGTTGCTGGCAACAGGGCCCAATCCAGAGTGTCCTGGAGATAGGCCTGGTGGGAGGGCAGTCTTGGATCTATGGACTGCGTAAAATCTGTTTCATCTGCACGTGACAGATTGTCAGGCACCTTTTGTTCCATCGTCCTCTTGTCAACAGAATTGGATCTTATTTTATTTTCCAAATATATGCAAATCCACATTCCCCACACCGATGAGTATGTTCACACTTTACCCTATGGGGGAAATGCACATTCTTGGCCAGTTTTTGGGGGGAGGGGGATATTTCTGTGTTACTAAATTTGCACAAAATTCCAGAAAGTTAGAAAAAATGGTCTGCAAGTCCACGGAATCTACCCAACTGGGGAAAAGTGAGTCTGCTACTGAATCCACAGGTTGGATTCATAGAAATCCAAACTCATTTGATTCCATTGCGGATTTCTCCAAGTTCCCCTACTTGGATTTTCTGAATTCAAAGCCTGCTCACTCCACCAATATGCCCCTGAATGAGGCACCTTGATATGCCCCAGGATGGTGCAGATATTTTGCCCTCCATTGTTTTCGATGGGAAGGAAAATGGAAACAAATATTTGCTAGGAAATAGAAGAAACTTGGGTGGAGAAAGCTGGCAGGATTTTGGAAGCAGCAAATGGGTTGCCATGAGTACTCTGGCAATCCCTTCTGCCTCTCTCCAACCACTTGAGAATTCTCTGTAACTTTTGTTGGATTGTGTCCTATGTGCAGAAGCATACCTAATAAGGAATGCTTTACCTGGAAGCTATCTAGGAAAACACCAGCACCATCCGCACCAGAACGGATGCCCTTTAACATCTGAAGGAAATACAAACTGCTGCTCCAAACACAGAATAATAGACAAGCAGATTTGTGCCTTCTTCTTCTCCTCAGTTTAATGAATAAATTATCTTCCCATTTGTTATTTATCTCCTTTAAAAAATCCCACCAAGTCCTTCCATTCATAATTATGGCAATTCATGAGTTTGTAGAAGATTGGCACCTGCTGCAAAGAGAATAATGACATGATTCAAATGCCTAGAGTAGAAAGAATAGGGAGCCCAGCTAATTTCTGTCTGAAAATGGTTGAATTCCTAGCAGGGCTGCCTGTTACAATTCACACACATTGTAGTAGACCAAGTGGGAGTTGTGAATTTTCTGATGAAGTTAATGAACTCTCAAGCAGCAGCTGGTTTGCTACATCACCAAGACAGAAGACATGATGTTTTTTATTTTGTTTTGCAGGGATAAAGATCCAGAAGTCATTCTCCTCCTCCTTCTCCTCCTCCTCCTCTATTGTGACAAGTAAAATGACTAGTAGGTAGAAGGGCATGACAGAGTTTTGGTCCAGTTGTGAATGAGAGGGTTAATAGAGCAGGGATAAGCAGCTTGTGGGCCCCCAGTTGTTTTGGTCTGCATCACAATCCTTCACCATTTGCTATGTTGGCTAGGGCTGATGGGAGTGGTAAGCCAGAACATCTGTAGTCACACAAGTTGCCCACCCCTGTGATAGAGGGTGTCATGCTGGAGAACTCCTTTTTGGAGCATTGGCCACTGAGCCAATCATCATAAGGGACCTTGAGGCAGATCAGGGGTATCCTGGGCCCTCAGTGGAGATGGCTGTTGACCCTTCCCCTCACAATGAAGTTATTCCCCCTCTCAGACTCAGAGGCAGATGCCAAGCAGCCAAGATAGGGGAGCATATGTGGGTGCAGAAAGTATGGGAGATATTGCTACATATTTGAATTTCTCTTGCTGGTGGATTGGTCCAGCAATTATTATGATGTTCCTTGCTTGCTTTCTGTTATCCAGATATTCTTATTGCTGAGCCAGTATGATACATCAGATGAAACCTAAAATCAGAAGCCTGGCTGTCAAAGAGCTGGGCCAAAATTACTCAGAAAAAAATATTTCTGAAATATATTAGAATTTTCATTTTGGGCCCCCTCACAATATTTGGACAATGTTTGGCAAAACGTCCCTCAGAATTATCCACTGATGAAGTCACGTGTGGACTAGCTTGATCTTGGTGCAGCATTTACATCTCAGACCCACTCCCCCATCTCCAATCTATGGCTTGGATTTTGTTGTTAATAATGTTATTTCTTTTCAATCCCCCACCCCCCACATTGTAAAACCTCAAAGTGTATTTGGAGGTTCTTATTCTGGTGGAATTTCGAGGAACGGAGGCTAATGAGCTGCATTCAACTCAAGGGGGTGGGGGAGTCAAAAGTTATGCAAGCCTCTCCTCCTCCAAGGAATACTTATGTTTTGTGAGAGAGACGAAAGCACTTTGATAACATTGGCAACATTTCTCAAGGAGTTCTGAATCATTCTGTTGCCATGGAATTGAATGTAAAGCAACACTGATGGCAAATTTGGAAGGCCGTGTTCAGAAGAGGCATCTATAGCTGTTCTGAGGGAAATAAAATACATTCTGATGAGCATAACGACAACATTCCTGGGGGGCTGAAAGCAGATTATCAGCCGGAAATGGCAAGCAGCTTGCCCGCCGCTTGAGAACAGCCTTGTTTTGCACTCTCCCTTTCAAACAAACAAAAAATCAGATTGCGAATGAAAACAGAAGTGAGCCGAACTGAGGTTTGAAGTTAAGTTCAGATAATTTTGGTGAGTTTGAACATCCCTGGACCTCCCATCCTTAAATGTGTATTACTAAGATGACCATCCACAAATTTGCCACCTGCAAATGGAGGGCAGCTGCGTTGATTCTATTATGAGTTTATTGAATTCAAGTCATAAGCCTCTTTATCTTTGGATAAAGAGAAGTGGCATATACAGTACATTATTGAAGTATACATCAGCACTGCCAGCACTCCTGATTTATGGGACAAGAGGTATGTGCCAAAGAGGGCAACCTTCTTACCAAGCCCCTGTTGTTTCTCAGGGGCTTTAGTTCTAGTAATGCACTTGTTGTTGTTCAGTCGTTCAGTCGTGTCCGACTCTTCGTGACCCCATGGACCATAGCACGCCAGGCCTTCCTGTCCTGCGCTCTCTCCCGGAGCGTGCTCAAGTTCATATTCATTGCATCCGTGATGCTATCTAGCCATCTCATCCTCTGCCGTCCCCTTCTCCTTTTGTAATGCACTAAAGGAAACCAAATAGAATATGCCAGACCCATGGATCATCACTTCCACTTCCACCCCCACCCCCTAAAATGCATACTTTTTATGATTTGTTTGAATAAATAATGAACTTGAAGTTTAACTATTGTTGCTGTCGTCGTCATCAGATTTATATACCACTTTCCACAATGTTTGAAAGCAGTGAACAGCAGTTTGAAAGCAGTCCATAAATCAGGACCATATCATCAAAACAATGAAGCATAACCATGTAACAATAACACCACACAAAAATATAAATCCTGATCACCTATAAAATTGCACACTCTGCTGTGTGCTACAGAGCACACGTGGCTGGGTCGCACTTCATGGAAAGCCTATGTGAATAGAAGGGTCTTGAGGAGACATCTAAACCCACCAGAGGATGGGGGCTGTGACACTAAATGCTCTGCTGCAAGTACTCCTGAGGTGAACCTCAGGGGCATTTAGCACCCTCAGGAGTGCTTCCTCTGATGGTCACAAAGTCTGGGCAGATGCATACGGGGTGACGCAATCCCCAAGATTACCTGGACCCAAGTTGGCTAGGGCTTTATATGTTAACAAGAACTCCTTAAATGTGGCCAGGTAGCTTATTGGCTGCCAGTGCAGTTCTTTTAGCAAAGGTATGCCTTGCTATCAGAAAGAGGAACCAGGTAGCAGCCTCGCTGCTGCATTCTGCTCTAGGGATGTACGAAAGTCACTTACCTTTTTGCGGATTATGTTCATGGGGGGGAGGCGTTCCATCCCTCCCCCCGGAATCCTCGACGGGGGGGGAGGTGATCCAGTCCTCCCCTCTGGAATCCTCGATGGCCGGCTGTGCTCCGCTGCAGCTCTGCGGAGCAGCTGGCCAGGCCCAGGCCAGGGCCATCCGCAGCCGGATTTCCAGCCACGGAGGGCTCTGGGTAAAAAAAAAAGTGTACGCAAATGGCAGCGGCTACGGCCGCTGCCATTTGTGTTCCTTATTTTTCGCCGTCTTAGTCTATGTAAATATTTACATAGACTAAGATGAAGAAAAGAAAGGGGAAAGCAAATGGTGGCGGCCATAGCCGCCGCCATTTGCGTACGTGTTGTTGTTGTTGTTTTTTACCCAGACATGATAGGCTACATAAGTCTTTACGTAGCCTATCACGTCTATGCGGGGGGGCACAGACTGCAAATGGTGGCGGCGGCAGCCAGTCAGAAGACCAGCTGCTGCCGCTGGAGCCGCCGCCATCCGAAACATCCACCCCAGGTAAGTCTCGTCCTGGGGGGGATCCATGGGGGGCGGGAGGGTGGCAGCCCATTCCTTGATGGATTTCGGGGGGCCGAATGCACTGGCATTCGGCCTCACTGACATCCATCGGGGAATTCTCTGACATCCCTATTCTGCACCAGCTGCAGCTTCCAGACAAAGCCCAAGGGAAGCTCCACATAGAATGCATTACGATAACCCAGCCTTGAAGTTACCAGTGCCTGAACCACCATGGCTAAGCAATCATGGCCAGCCAGGAATAGCCATAGGTGGTGTGCCAGCTGAAGCTGTTGAAAGGCACTCCTAGCCACCAAGGTCACTTGAGCCTCCAGTGACAAAGATGAATCTAGGAGTAGCCCTGAACTATGTAGCAGTTCCTTTATTGGGAGTGCAGCCCCATCCAGAGCAAGCAACGGACCTTCTTCCCAGAGCCATGACCCACCTACCCCAAGCACTTCTGTCTTGCCAGGATTCCAACTCTGGTTATTGGCCCTCATCCATCTCACCACTACATCCAAGCACTGATCAAAAGACTGCACACTCACCTTGATTCAGAAGTTATAGAGAAATAGAGCTGGGTGTCATCTGCATACTGATGGCATCTTGCTCCAAATCCCCAGATGAGGGCTCTAACGTTTGCATGGTCATATAAATGTTTTGTGTTTTGTGTTGTAGGATTTTATCTAGGTAAGTTGTTGAGCCAAGTATCCCCAAAGATGGGGGATAGTTGGCTCAACAACACTACAAGCGAGAAGGATCTCGGAATTGTTGTAGATCACAAGCTGAATATGAGCCAACAATGTGATGTGGCTGCAAAAAAGGCAAATGCTGTTTTGGGCTGCATTAATAGAAGCATAGCTTCCAAATCCTGGGAAGTACTAGTTCCCCTCTACTCAGCACTGGTTAGGCCTCATCTGGAGTATTGTGTCCAGTTCTGGGCACCACACTTTAAGATGGATGCAGACAAGCTGGAGAGGGTTCAGAGGAGGGCAACAAAGATGATGGGGGGACTGGACACAAAGCCCTATGAGGAGAGACTGAAAGAACTGGGCATGTTTAGCCTTGAGAAGAGAAGACTGAGGGGAGATAGGATAGCACTCTTCAAGTACTTGAAAGGTTGTCACAGAGAGGAAGGCCAGGATCTCTTCTCCATCATCCCAGAGTTCAGGACACGGAATCATGGGCTCAAGTTCCAGAAAGCCAGATTCTGGCTGAACATCAGGAAAAAACGTCCTGAGTGTCAGAGCAATACGACAATGGAACCAATTACCTGGGGAGGCAGTGGGCTCTCCAGTGCTGGAGGCATTCAAGATGAGGCTGAACAGCCATCTGTCAGGATGCTCCAACTTGGATTCCTGATTTGAGCAGGGGGTGGACTCGATGGTCTTGTAGGCCCCTTCCAAGTCTGCTATTCTATGATTCTGTGATTCAAAGTGAGGGTGAATGGACTGTGGGTGTGTGGGTGATGAGAATTCTAAGGGGTTTAAAATAGAGAGTCTTTACAGGTTAACAGGCTACTCGGTTACTTCCAGATATGTAAAGTGGAGTCTATGGCTGCATTAAAGGGGCAACGTCTCAAGATTACAGCATAAAGGGCCCTTTATGCCTGTAATCTTGAGCAATTGCCCCTTTAAGGCAGCCATAGACAAGCTCAACTTTACATACGCGGACCTAACCTGAGCTGTGATTCCTGGGCACAGTGTTGGCTCGGTAAGAGTACAGATGGCTTCGCACTGCTTTTCAGGCGATCGTCAAGCTGCCTTGACGCTCCCGCCATGCAGCTCCCACAGCAGTGAGGATGGCTCATCAACCGCCTGAACAGAGCAGATGGAGGTGTGCCCGTCCATGCCTAATATACATATTGAATAGCACTGGGGAAGAAATAATGCCCTGAGGCACCCCTTAGCACAAATGCCAGTTGGGCTAGGTGCACTCCCTGCCACTCTCTGAGACTGACCCAGTAGATAGGAGCAGAACCACTGCAGTACAAATACCCACACCACAAAGCTGATCTAAAAGGATACCATGGTCAATGGGATCAAAAGTGACATAGAGATTGAGTCAGAGGAGGAAGGTTGCGCTCCTCCTATCCCTCTCTCAATAAAGCTCATCTACCAAGGCTGATTCAGTTCGAAAACCAGCTGTAAAACCAGACTAGAAAGGGTCTAGATAATCAGTTTCATCCAAGAATGCCTGCAGTGACCCCACCACCACCCTCTCAATCACCTTCACTGAAAAATGGTGTGCTTGAGAAGGGGCGATAGCTGTCAGACATCCTTGGATCTGGGCTAGGGGCCAGCATTTCAGGAACAGTCACTCTTCTGCTTCTAGTAGGCTTTCTTGTTGTACATCAAGCTCAGAGCTGTTGACACTGCTTCCATTTGTCAGCCCCCTTGCTTGAAAACACCTTCCCAGAAATGAACTCAATGTACCAGGCATCACACAATGCTTGTCTCTTAAATGAGACATTTGCCTTGGCAGCTGCACACCTGTTTTAAATTAGTTGCCTGTCATCCTTCACTTTGCTCAGATAATTTCTTGCTAAGTGTGTTTCAGGCTTTTTCCACCCCCCAGCCCACCCCCACACTCCTTCAGTTAAGAATTCCTTATTGGTCATCATCACTGGGTCCAAATCAGTCAGGGTCCAGGGTTTGGCAGGAGCTGGCTGCCAGTCCAAAGTGGCCAGAACTTGTTCCAGTCCAGGTAAGTGTCAAGTTCCACAAGCAGCAGCCAAACATTAGAATGGCCAGAAGCAGGCAACATACTCCAAGACAAGCAAGAGGGGAAATTCCAAGGCCGGCCCTACCATTGGGCAGAGTGAGGCAATTTCCTTAGGCAGCAGATGTTGCAGAAGTGAATAGTAGGCCATACAGCCTGCCCTGTGCCCCCTATGCTAGCCTGTTGCCTTCGGGTGTGGTGGAGGATGTAGGGATGTACGAAAGTCACTTACCTTTCGCGGATTATGTTTATGGTAGGGGGGAGGCGTTCCGTCCCTCCCCCCGGAATCCTCGACGGGGGGGGGAGGTGCTCCGTTCCTCCCCCCCAGAATCCTCCGCGGCCGGCTGTGCTCCACGGCAGCTCTGTGGAGCAGCCGGCCAGGCCCAGCCAGGCCAGAGCTGTCCGCGGCCGGATTTCCGGCCATGGAGGGCTCTGGGAAAAAAAACACACTGCGTACGCAAATGGTGGCGGCTACAGCCGCCGCCATTTGAGTCCCTTAGTTTGGGCCGTCTTAGTCTACGTAAATATTTACGTAGACTAAGACAGCCCAAACTAAAGAATGCAAATGGCAGCGGCCGTAGCCACCGCCATTTGCATACACCTTTTTTTTTTTTTTTTACCCAGACATTTTAGGCTACGTAAAAACTTACATAGCCTATCACGTCTCTGTAAAAAACAAAACAAAACCTGCAAATGGCAGCTGCGGCAGCCGGTCAGAAGACCAGCCGCCGCCGAAGCCGCCGCCGGAGCTGCCGCCACCCAGAAGATACGCCCCAGGTAAGTCTCATCCCGGGGGGGATCTGCAGGGGGCGGGGGGGGCAGGCCGTTCCGCCACAGATTTCGGGGGGCCGAATGCACTAGCATTCGGCCTCACCGTGATCCGTGGTGGAATTCTCTGCCATCCCTAGGAGGATGCTGTCCCAGTGTCAGTGTTGAAGGAAGAGTCAACTACTCGTCCATTTGGGGCTTTCTTTAAACATGGGATGGGAGGGGCACCATCTTGACTTTTGTCTCAGGCAGCAGAATGTCTTGGGCTGGCCTTGGGAAATGCCAAAGGTAGCAAGTGCTTAACCAGCTTGGGTCCTCTGCAGGGAAAAGAGTTTGTGCTGAAAATCGTGCTTGCTGTCAAGGGCTCCTTGGAGGGCTCTCAGTCTAATCCAGTAGCCAGGTCCAGACACAGACAAAGGGATTCTTTTCAAAGCTTTATTCTTCTTTTACAACTTAACAGCTCTACAGGTAGCAACTAGATCTGCGCAGCAGCATCCCTATGCCCTAAGTTGGAACAGTTGGTCCCCGTTTGAAAGGCGATAACTGGCAGACCCCTGAATATAAGGACTAGGGAGAATCCCTCCCCTTTTCCCTTGGATCCTCTGGGCGCAACCGTTCTTTGAGCGCAAACCATTTGGCGCCGCTCTCTGCGTCTGCGCCGCGCATCCCCCCCAGTCTGCTATCTGTGCTGAGTCACTCCCTGGACTGCTTTCTAAACTAGGAATGTGGGTGGGAGGAAGCTCCGTCAGCTGTTGGTCCTGGGAAAAAAGGAGCGCGCTCCTCTCCCGAAGGAGTGACTGCTCTTCCTCAGCATCAGAACTACTCTGGGATTCTATGGGCTCGGTGTCCACCCTGACACTTTGAAAGCCAGGGTTTCTTACTGGAGTCAGACAGGTAAGGCAAGGATCAGCTGACTGAGCGGCAGATCAGTCTAGATGGCACTCTAGAACCACAACGTTCAGTCCTTAGGACTTGTGGCAGGAATGTGCTCCTGGTGGCGCAGGAGGCAAGACGTTTGCCCTAATTACACACACACATGCACTAGGGATGGTGCGGGCGCCCGATTCAGTCTGGGAATCCAGCCGATCCGCTCCTGCCTGCACCCCCGAGCCCCACTCATCGAGCCCCTGCTCCTTCCACCCCCTGTCTGTGTTCAGCGGGCCTGCACTCACCCCAGCAGCCTCGTCGAGCTTCACGGTCACCATTTTTGAGAAATAAAAAGGCGATTGCAAAAATGTGCATATTTCTGCACAAGCAAAAGTGTGCATTTTTGTGAATGCGCACAAATGCGCATTTTCCCCAAAATGCACATATTCAGGCACACACTAATGCATGCCTTCACATTTTTGCGTTCACCATTTTATTATTTTTTAAAATGGTGGCCATGGAGCTCGATGAGGCTGCTGGGATGAGTGCAGGCTGCTTGCTGAGCATGAGAGAGGCTCTGGGGACTGGCGAATGGGGGCAGGGGCTGGGTGGCAGTCCAGAGAACCCAGACGGGGGTGAGTTTGCACATCCCTAACATGCACCCACATGCGTGCACACGCTGTTCATTATATGGTCTGAAATCAACATAAGGCAAGTAGGGATGGATGAAAGTCCCTTACCTGATCTCGAAGCTTGTTTCGTGGTGGAGGGGAGGTGCTTCGGTTCTCCCACCGAAATTCAGGCCGGGGGGGAAGGCGCCCCATCCCTCGCTGGCGAAATTCAGGCCGGGTAGAAGCGCCCCGTCTACCCGGCCGTGAAAAAAAAAGTAAAAACAAAACAAAACACCCCCGTGATAGGCTACGTAACGATTTACGTAGCCTATCACGGCTAGATCTCCAAAGTCAGCCGTGATAGGCTACGTTAATTGTCATGTAGCCTATCACTTTTTTTTTTTTTTTTTTTTACTTTCCTTGTAATGGCGGCGGCGGCAGCCGGTCGAAAGACCGGCTGCCGCCCCCGCCCCTGACGAAGACCCGCCGAACCGCCAGCGGGACCCACTGCCGGGAGGGACATTAGTCAAAGGTAAGTCCCATCCCAGGGGAGTGGGGGGGGGCGGAGAATTTCACCGCCGATTTCAGGGGGCCGAATGCGTTGGCACTCGGCCCCCTGAAGTTTCGGGGAGAAATTCTCCCCCATCCCTAGACAAGCAATCATATTCCATGTTCAGCATGTCCAAATCACAGCTTGCAAGTAGGGATGCATGGTTCATATAAAATCTGTTCCATCTGTGTTTCGTGGATTGTCAGGTTAGGGATGTACGAAACACCTACCTGGTTCCATGCTGGGGCATTCGCGTTGCGGGGGAGGTGCTCCGTCCCTCGCCCTGGAATCCTTCCCGGCCGGCTCCGCTCCACAGCAAGTCTGTGGAGCCGCTGGCTGGGGCCAGCCGCACCTGGAGTTCCGGCCACGGCTGGGCTGCTGCAGCCACAAATGGTGGCCATCATAGAGGCCGCCATTTGCATCCTTCCAGGCTGCCATGATAGGCTACATAAGTATTTATGTCACGGCAAAGAGCAGGGACGCAAACGGTGGCCACTACGCCATTTACACCTTTGCTCTTTGCCGTGATAGGATATGTAACTATTTACATAGCCTATCACAGTAAAGGCAGCTATGCAAACGGCGGCCGCTATGCCATTTGCGTGGCTACCTTTACCATGATAGGCTACGTAAATACATACGTAGCCTATCACAGCAAAGAGCAGGCATGCAAACGGCGTAGCAGCCACCGTTTGCACCCCTGTTCTTTGCTGTGATAGGCTATGTAAATACTTACGTAGCCTATCAAGGCAGCCTGGAAGGATGCAAATGGCGGACGCTACGACGCCTGCCATTTGCGGCCACAGCAGCCAGCTGAGAGACCAGCCGCCGCCGCCAGAGCCGCCACCAGAGCTGCCGCCACCTCCGCATCTGCCCCAAGTAAGCTTCGTCCCAGGGGGATTCTGCAGGGTGGCTGGGGGTGGGAGGCCATTCCGCCACAGGTTTCGGGGGGCCAAATGCCAATGCATTCGGCCTCACTGAAATCCGTGGTGGAATTCTCTGCTATCCTTATGTAAGGTGCCGTTTGTTCCATCGTCCGCCCATCCACAGAATTGGATTTTTTTTTTGTTTCCAAATGTGTGCAAATTTGCACATGTGAAAATGCACAAATCCCCCCAAAATGTGCATTTTCACACTTCGGCCTACGGAGGACTGCACATTTTTGGCCTTTTTTTTTTTTTTAGTGTATTTTTCTACAACAAAATTTGCACAAACTTTAAGAAAGTTAGAAAACTGGCCCGCAAGCCTGCAGGGACCTCCCTGCTGCCGGGGGGGGGGGGGGAATGGTTCACTACTGGGTCATATTCATGAAAATCCAAACTCATTTGGTTCCATTGTGGATTTCTCTAACATCCCTACTTGTGAACTGCATGCGTTTTCAGAACAGCTCAAGCACAGCTTTCCTGAAGGATGACACTCTACCAAATTTTGTACAAAATAAAAGGGAGGGGGATTTGGAGGAGCCTGTTTGGGCAAAACATCCAAATAATTTCAAGGGAAGCAATGTTGAGCTTTGATAAGCTGTGTGAAATAAATTGCATGGATTTTGAAAATGCATTTCTGTAAGGGTTCTGCCAGACAGAGGACCAACTTGAAGCAGGGTTGGGGAAGTTTTTAAGTGGCTGGTCTGTGGCTCAGTGGTAGAGTCCCTGCTCTGCATGCAGAAAGTCCCAGGTTCAATCCCCAGTTTC
The DNA here is from genome assembly GCF_057233095.1 of Heloderma suspectum. Lineage (NCBI taxonomy): Eukaryota > Metazoa > Chordata > Lepidosauria > Squamata > Helodermatidae > Heloderma > Heloderma suspectum. The sequence goes on from NC_139469.1 coordinate 27,230,933, forward strand.
TCCAGGTATGGCTGCAAAAATGCCTCCTGAAACCATGAAGAGCTGCTGCCTGTCAGTATCAACAATACTGGGTTAGATGGACCAAGGGTCTGACTTTGTATAGGGCAGCTTCCTATGTTCACTTTCTTAGGGATGGGGGAGAATTTCTCCCCGAAACTTCGGGGGGGCCGAGTGCCAACGTATTCGGCCCCCTGAAGTAGTTTCGGGGAGAAATTCTCCGCCCCCCGCCCCCCCCGGGATGGGACTTACCTTTCCCGAATATCCCTCCCGGCGGCGGGTTCTGGTGGCAGTTTGGCAGGTCTTCGTCAGGGGCGGGGGCGGCAGCCGGTCTTTTGACTGGCTGCCGCCGCCGCCATTCCAAGAAAAGTAAAAAAAAAAAAAAAAACGCCCCGTGATAGGCTACGTGACGATTAACGTAGCCTATCACGTCTAGATTTGCAAAGTCAGCCGTGATAGGCTACGTAAATCGTCACGTAGCCTATCACGGGTGACTTAAAAAAAAAAAAAAGCACGTACTGCTAATAAGGGTGGACGAAAGGCACTTACCTTTCGTTGAAGCTTGTTCGCGGTGGGGGGGAGGCGCTTCGCGGCTCCCCCCGCGAAGTTCAGGCTGGGGGGGGAGGCTTCCCGCCTCGCCCGGCCAAAATTCAGGCCAGGGAGGAAGCTTCCCGCCTCGCCCAGCCGCGAACTCCATTGTTTTTGTTTTTTTTAAAAAAAACCACCCCCGTGATAGGCTACGTGACGATTAACGTAGCCTATCACGGCTAGATTTGCAAAGTCAGCCGTGATAGGCTACGTTAATCGTCATGTAGCCTATCACGGGGGCGTTTTTTTTAAACTTTTTATTTCGCGGCCAGGCCAGGCCAGGCGCCTCCTCCCCGGCCTGAATTTCGGCCGGGCGAGGAGGGAAGCCTCCCCCCCCGGCCTGAACTTCGGGGGGAGCAGCGAAGCGCCTCCCCCCCACCGCGAAGCAAGCTGCGAGACCGGGTAAGTGACTTTCGTGCACCCCTACGTTCAGTTTCTGTCAGTTCCTCATTTCTCCAATCTTTAGTTCAGCTTGTCTTGAACTTTGAGACTTTCTCCAGTCTGAAACTGTGTTCATCCCAAACACACACACACACATCCCATGAAAATGCATAAGTATTTTTTGTGCAAGTTTCTCCTAATGCATGCATTTTACCTTACACATTTTTTGCAAGCAATTTTTGAAATATATGGCTTCTTTAATGTTGTTTCCTCTAATTTGCACATATTTGGAGGTGTCTTGGGGGGTCTTGTTTTGTACTTTTTTAAAAACTGGAGAACTGCATTAAATAACGTGGATAAGTGTACATTTCAAAAGATAACTGTGTTTCAGTTCACATAGTGATTGGAAAGTGAAAAATTAGGTAGCTTTGCAGCAGCATTACAATGTGAATGGAGTGGATTTCTTCCCCGTTCCTAGCTTGGGTGCGAGGAGAAAACCAGCACAAGAAGCTTCTTATCTCCTATGCTTTGAGATTTTGCTGTTGGATATCGACTTGTCACTTTGGGCCTCCCCTTCCAGATGTGTGCACAAGGAGGAAAGGGGTTGGAGGGAGGACAGAGTGTAAGTGCTGGTTGCTGAAGAAATCACATCCGTAGCCCTCCTGGCTTTTCCATTTTTTACCTAACTCATTAATCGCCAAATCATGGCTATTAGTTCAATGTTCAAAGCTGTGTTCTAGCTACGTGTCCTGTTCCTTGACAGTAATTACTTAATGCCAACACACATCTCTCCCTGACTGTTTCATTAGTAAGTTGCATCCAGCTATGTGCCAGAGTCTTTCAGAGTTGCAACTTCTCTTGCCTGTGGGGACCACAGTAACGAAGAGTGGGAAGGAGAAAGAATGACCCTCTGCTGCAAGGTCACCAGACTGCTTCACCCTCTTGCCAGAAGCTAAATTCAGCACTCTGAACAAATACTCTGCTTTATGATGGCTGGCTTACTTTATTTATTTATTTGGGTGGTGCTGTCTAAAAACAATGCATTTTCCTTGTTTCGGGGGAAAGTAGATGCAGGGAGAGATATAGAGAGGAGTTATTTACGTGCAGATACTAGGAAAAAGAGATTTATTCAAGGAGGCAAGCCAATTTGCTACAAGGAGTCAGATAGGGATGTACGAAAGTCACTTACCTTTTTGCGGATGTGATTCACGGTGGGGGGGAGGTGCTCTGTCGCTCCCCCCAGAATCCTCAACGGGGGGGGAGGTGATCCAGTCCTCCCCCCCGGAATCCTGCCCAGCCAGCTCCACTCTGCGGCGGCTCCGCAGAGCAGCTGGCCAGGGCCATCCGCAGCAGGAGTTCAGGCTGCCGACGGGCTGCTGCAGACGCAAATGGTGGCCGCCGTAGCAGCCGCCATTTGCGCCCAGCCAGGCTGCCATGATAGGCTACATAAGTATTTACATAGCCTATCATGGCAGGCCAAAAAAACAAATAAACCAGCGTACACAAATGGCAGTGGCTACGGGGGCCGCCATTTGCATTCCCTATTTTTCGTTGTTTTATCTTACGTAAATATTTACGTAGGCTATTACAGCAAAAAAAAAAGGGGAACGCAAATAGTGCCCACAACGCTGTTTGCTTTCCCCCTTTTTTTTTGCTGTAATAGCCTACGTAAATATTTACGTAGGATAAAATGGCGAAAAATAGGGTACGCAAATGGCGGCCGCCGTAGCCGCCGCCATTTGCGTACACATTGTGTGGTTTTTTTGCTTGCCGTGATAGGCTACATAAATACTTACTCAGCTTATCATGGCCTCCGCAGGGATGCAAAAGGCATCCCTGCATTAGCCTGCAGGCTAAATGGTCCCTGCAGGGCGGCCGTCGTTTGCAAGTCAGCGCGGACAGCAGCAGGTAAGTGCTCCGTTTCGCACACCTTTCGTGGGTTGGGGACTCCATTCCACGTGCCTTTCGTGGGTTGGCGGGGTGGGGGCTTCGTTCCGCCACAGATTTCGGGGGGCCGAATGCACTGGCATTCGGCCTCAGTGAGATCCGCAGTGGAATTCTCCGCCATCCCTAGAGTCAGAGATGCCAAACCATGGGATGGAGCTGGCTTCAGGGTTGAGTCTATCCTCGGGCTCTGGTGGCAGCAGGTGGGTCTAGAAAGCCACCTCCGTGCTGCATTTGGGCACTCCTGGGCATTGTGGGATATTTAACATAGCGGGCCACTTTCTACATCCAGCCCCTATCGCCAGATGTGGTTAGGGAAACAGGTGGGAGACTGAAACAGGCAATGGCATGAATGGGTTCTGTCGGGGTATATACTTGCACTCTGTCATCTCTGTCTAGGGTGTAGGGGAGCTCGACGAGCTGCCTCCCCACTTGCGCTGCCCAGACCCGCTCGGCAAGCGTCCCTGCTCGCCCTGCCCACTAAATGGCCTGAGCCTCCTCTCCTCTGTGCACCAAGCAATTCCGGCAGTCAAGCCCTTGTGCTTCATGAGCACAAGAGCTTGGCTGCCAAAGTCCTTGGCACAGCTCTAGACTTCTCCTCATCCCGAGGAGGACAGGACTAGAGAGCTTGGGGGCACCAAGGCCCCTCCTGCCCACGCCAGTTGTCAAGGGCTTCTTTATCAGCCAGCAGCAGCAGGACGAGTCCTGGATGCCACTCCCAGCTGCTCGCCAAGCTCTGGGATGCTCAGAAATTGGGTCCCTCAGTGTCCCATGGCTCAGTGAGCAGGGTCCAGGAGGCTGGACACGGGGAGAGTCCATTGGACTCCACTCCCTCCTTGGATTCTCATGCCATCCCTACCAGGGAAGTTGTTGGAGAAATTTGAGATGGATTAAAATGAGCTTGGATTTCTACAAATCTGATCTGCAGAATCTCCTGCTGACTGGTCCCCTCAGGCTGCGTGGAGTCCGTGGACTTTCAGGTCTTTTTAAAACTTTCCCGAAATGTATGCAAATTTATTCATAGGACAATCCACATGTTTCTGCTGAGATATACACCATCCTGGAAAATATACATGAGCCAAAGTTAAATGGAATGGGGGATAACATTCTCAATGTTGCGTACTAACGTACGTTATGTGAAAGGTTGCCAACCCTCTTATAGAATTATCTGTGTATTTTTCAGCAAAACGAGAAATAAAATGAAATCCATCTGTGAATGGATGCCAGAATAAATGACACCACACAATCCATGAAACACACGCAGGATGGATTTCACAACATCGAGACATCCCTAGTGCTGATTAGAGATGGGTGAAGGATTCTCGGAACGTTGTCTCACCACTTGCCTGCATGTCGACAGTTCAACCTCTGGCAAAAGTGATTGTTCGCCTCCCCAGCAGCCCACTGCATGCAAAGGGAGAGAGAGAAAAGGGAGTGGCAGAAACAGAAAAAGAGAGTGATCCAGCTACTTCTGGCTCTAGCTCTGCCCATTTTGCCCCATTCACTTCCAACTAGGGATGCTGGAGAAATTCGAGATGGACTAAAATGAGCTTGGATTTCTAAGAATCCAACCTGCAGAATCCACTGAGGAGTGCCCCCCTCAGGCCACGTGGAGTCCATGGACTTCCGGATGATTTTTTCACTTCCCTGAAAATTATAGATATAAATTCATAGGAAAATATGTAAGTTTCTGCTGAGGAAATGTTGAATGGAAGGGGGAACAATACTCTAAATGTTATGTACTAAAGTAAATTATGTAAATACTTACATAAATACTTACATAATTATTTGTGTATTTTTCTGCACAACAAATACACACACACAGACACACACACATATACATATACATATATATTCGCATCTGTCTGTGGGCAGACAATGGAACAAAAGGCATCTGACAATCCACGAAAAGCAGACGGAGTGGATTTTACACAGTCCGTACATCCCTACTGCCAACCTGTGTCCCCTGACAGATTATCCAGAAGGAAATGCATCCTTCAGCACAATAAAGATTGCCCACCCCTGCCTTAAGAGCAGTGCTGAAAATTTATTCTGCCTTTTTTTCAGCCACTCTTGTTCAGTTTGATAGAAAATCAATATAATAAAATTTAAATTTAATAAATTTGATTTTAAAATGTTCAAAAGAGAAGAACATTTCAGTGAGGTGTGGGCTGCTTGCTCTTATCTTAGCATCGAGGTGGCTGAGGGTGTGTGTGTGTGTGTGTGTGTGTGTGTGAATTAATTAATGAGTGTCTTGTCTTTCATTGTACAATAATCTCTCCAGCAGTTGGTTTGCAGCCTTCCAGCTTCCCATGCTTCAATTAAAGTCCAGGGGAAGATGGCATGGTGTAACTCATCCTATTGGACTTTTGCAGATCAGTAAGTGTGGGCAGCTGGGGAGGCTGCAGAACAATGGAGAGATGTGTAAGAGAAAGGGGGGGAACACATACACAGCATCCTATACCTCCTTGCAACAATGAGGTAAGCTCAACTCCCCCACCAAGGAAATTCCAAAAAACCCTGCAAATGAGTCAAACAAAAATGGAAGCTCCGTTTGTCGGGAAAGACAACCTTTGGGAAATTAGAGGACAAACTTTAGCACACGATTACCCCCCTCCATTTTCCTGTTTTGTCCTACCTGTATTCAGTATAGTGTACTGCATACTTCTGAGGACAGGGTTGTTTGGAAAAGAAAGGAAGTTTGGATAGGATACAAACATAATTAATAAATTATTGCTTGCTTCGCGGCAGGGGGGGAAGCGCTTCTGTTCTCCCCTCGAAGTTCAGGCCGGGGGGGGAGGCGCCCCGCCTCGCCCGGCCGAAATTCAGGCTGGGGAGAAGCTCCCCCTCCCCCCGGGCCGCAAAATACAAAAGTGAAAACACACACACATGTGATAGGCTACATAATGATTTACGTAGCCTATCATGGCTAGATTTCCAAAGTCAGCCGTGATAGGCTACGTAAATCGTTACGTAGCCTATCATGGGTGACTTTGGGGGGAAAAAAAAAGCGCGTTCCTTATTTGGGCCCGGGTAGTCTATGTAAAGATTTACATAGACTACGGCAAAAATAAGGGCAACGCTATTTGCGTTGCCCTTATTTTTGCTGTAGTCTACGTAAATCTTTACGTAGATTACAGGGACCAAATAAGGAACGCAAATGGCGGCGCCCCATGGAGGCCGCCATTTGCGTACGCGCTTTTTTTTTTCCCCCAAAGTCACCCGTGATAGGCTACGTAATGATTCACGTAGCCTATCACGGCTGACTTTGGAGATCTAGCCGTGATAGGCTGTGTAAATCGTTACATAGCCTATCATGGGGGTTTTTTTGTTTTTGTTTTTTACTTTCGTAGTTCGTGGCTGGGGAGATGGGGCGCTTCTCCCCGGCCTGAATTTCGGCCGGGCAAGGTGGGGCACCTCCCCCCCCAGCCTGAACTTCGGGGGGAGAACCGAAGCGCTTCCCCCCCACCGCGAAGCAAGCTGCGAGACCAGGTAACTGACTTTCGTACATCCCTAATTTCAGCAGTTCCACACCTATGGACATCCAATACTATTTGTTAAATTATAGTAAGCTTTAGATACATTGATTTCTGGGAAGACAGGTGGTTGACATGGAAACAGTTTTAAGAGAACCTTCCATTAGTACAGTTTCTTCCTTGAGGTGTCATGTAAATGGCTCTTGCACCAATTACACACACACACACACACACACACACACATACACACCTGCTTTTTAATGTATGACCATTCAAAAATCAGTTTCTGGGATTTGTAAAAGGAGAGCTGTTGAAAGAAGCTGGTATAAGGATCATATGCCATGTACCTGTAAGGATCTGCACCAGTTGCTTCCTAGGTCCAATGCAAGATGTTAGTCTATTCTTTTGCAATCCAGAGTCACCCAGATGTGCTGGACTGCAGCTCCCTTCATTCCCAGTCCAACACATCTGGAATGCACCAGGTTGGGGAAGGCTGACTTCTCCTTCTCCTTCTTCTCCTTCTCCTTCTTCTTCTTCTTGTTCTTTTACATTTCTATGCCACCCCATAGCCGAAGCTCTCTGGGCATTTTACAGAAGTTAAAACATTAAATACAATATAAAAAGTTTGAAAGCCATTTACGTAAAAGTACACAGACAATATACACAAACAACATACAACTAAAAACAACTTTGAACTGTCAGTTATACCTAAAGACACATCCAGGACTGATTAAAATGCATCATGTGCAGCCAAATGCCTGGGAAAAGAGATAGGTGTTAACTGGCACCAAAAAGATAATAATGTTGGTGTCAGGTGGGCCTCATCGGGGAGATCATTCCACAGATGGGGGGACACCACTGAGAAGGCCTTCTCCCTCGTTGCTGCCTTCTGAGCTTCCCTTTGAGGAGGCACTTGGAGGAGGACCTTAGGTGCTGAACATAGCGTATGGGTAGGTTCACTTGGGGAGAGGCATGCCATCAGGTATGGTGGTCCCAAGCCATGTAGGGCTTTATAGGTTAAAACCAGCACCTTGAATTGAGCTTGGAAGCACAGACTATGCCCACATAGACTTATACACAAGAAGTGTGTGAATCACCCATAGACTAGTTTACAGAGCTATTTTGCGTATAACTCTATGGGCAAGTGCTGCCGATCGCCATTTTTAAAAAAACAACAACAACATGGCGATTGGAACAGAGACGAACAGGCCCGGATAAGTTGTGGGCTGCTCATCGAGCATGGAGAAGGCGCTCGACTGAAGCCCGGAGCGCCAGCAAGCAGGGGGAAAGCTCAGGGGCACCCGGAGAACCCAAACTGGGATGTGTTCTCACATCCCTACTTATATGAGCAGGCCTTCTAGTCCCAGTTATCAATCAGGCTGCTGCATTTTGCATGAGCTGCAGGTTCTGAACTGTCTTCAAAGGCAGCCCCACATAGAGTGCACTGCAGTAATCTAACTTGGAGATTACCAGAGCATAGACAACTGAAGCCAGGTTATCCCTGTCCAGATAGGGGCATAGCTGGGCCACCAACCAAAGCTGGTAGAAGGCACTCTATGCCACTAAGGCCACTTGAGCCTCAAGTGTCAGAGATGACTCCAGGAGAACCCCAAAGCTATGAAACTGCTTGTTCAGCGGGAGTGCAACCCCATCCAGAACAGGTTGAACACCCTCCATCCAGTTAGCAGAACCACCCACCAACAGCATCTCAGTCTTGTCTGGATTGAGTTTCAGTTTAAGGCTCAGGCTAAGAGTCAGTGACTGGCCAGAAGTCATGGCATGGGGTCAATGAAACCTAACAAAATGCAACAAAATCTAGGGATGTACGGAAGTCACTTACCTTTCGCGGATTATGTTGATGGGGGGGAGGCACTCCGTCCCTCCCCCTGGAATCCTGGATGGGGGGGAGGCGCTCCATTCCTCCCCCCGCCGGAATCCTGGCTGGCCGGCTGTGCTCCTCAGGGATTCTGCGGAGCCACCAGCTGGCTCTGCCAGCAGCTGGACATCCAGCCGCTGGCTAGCAGGGACGCAAATGGCAGCGGCCGTAGCCGCCGCCGTTTGCGTCCCTGCAGTCAGCCGTGATAGGCTATGTAAATGTTTACGTAGCCTATCATGGCTGATTAAAACAACAACAACAACAAAGCGCGTACGCAAATGGCGGCGGCCAAAATAAGGAATGCAAATGGCGGCAGCCATGGCCGCCGCCATTTGCGTATGCGCATTGTTTTTGGGTTTTTTTAAGTCAGCTGTGATAGGCTACGTAAACATTTACGTAGCCTATCACGTTTTTTTTTAAAAAACGTAGCCGTGATAGGCTACGTAAATCTTTACATACCCCATCACATCTTTTTTTTTTTTTTAACTGGAAATGGCGGCGGCGGCAGCCGGTCGGAAGACCGGCCGCCGCCAGGAAGATCCGCCCCAGGTAAGTCTCATCCCGGGGTGGCGGGGGGGGGCGGAACGTTCCCGAGATCTGTGGTGGAATTCTCTGACATCCCTAATAAAATCAGAGAAAATACAATATACAGCAACTCATGAAAATGGCAGTAATAAAATAACAACACTTCAATCCCCACTATAATGCCAGCTGTTGGAGAACATACCTGCTGTTCTCAGCCATGGCTGTAAATGCTCTTGCAAAAAGGTACATTGAAAGCAAGGGTGGGCAGAAGATATATTGGGATCTATGGGTAGATATCTAGGTGAGTTGCAGTAGAACTCCAAGGCCTTCGGACTCCAAATACATTAAGGCTGATATGGGCAAATGACCAATTTTTAAGGTCACCAGAAGGCTCCAATCACTTTCTCGCCACTCATCTTCTGCCCAATTCCCATTCATTGCTCACTTTGTGTGAATGGGAAAATTACACAAATTGAGCCACACTTAAATGGGAGATTTGTGCACATTTCCCCTAAATTGCATAACTTCCCCAAATTTGTGCAAATTTCCTAATTTGAGCAACATCCCTCCATAGGTTAAAGTGGGGCTTATTCAGTCTACAGGGGAAATTTGCACAAAATTTGCACAAATTGAACTGGGAATTGAGAAGGGGAAGATGACAAGCACATGGTTGATCATTTGCAAATATTTCCAGCTGTCATGTGCTCATGTTTTCATTTAGAGCTTCGAATGGGGCATGCTCCAATGTTTTGCGAGCAAAAACAAAATTCTCTTACATCCCTACTTTAACCATAACAAGTAAAACTGCAAGTGAAAAAAGAAGGAAAAGCATGCCCTACCATAATTGGCTTTGTACGAATATCTGATCTAGTTTCAGCATCAGTGTTTTCATGTGTAAAATAGGAGTGTGGCGTCGGATCCTACCTTCTGCCGTCCGTCCACTGTCACCTGTCCCATCTGCTCCTGCCTGTCTTCAGATGCAAATGGCATCTGGTGTAGTGGACGCCATTTGCGTCCCTGCCATTTGCCATGAATCTTTACGTAGCCTATCATGGCAAAGAGCAGGGACACAAATGGCGTCCGCTATGCCAGACGCCATTTGCATCCAAAGACAGGCAAGGCGGCAGCGGACAGACCTAGCTGGTGGCTCCGCAGACTTGCCATGGAGCGGAGCCGGCCAGGGAGGATTCTGGGGGCAGGAATGGATCAAGTGCCCCCCACGGACCCCCCCGGTGGACTCGGAGGTGAGTTCCATACACCCCTACCCTTGATAGGGAGTTGAATAGGGTGGGAGGAGGTCCAGACCAACCCATCTTGCTCCCTGAAGCAAAAGTCACCACCACCTACTTCCCTGGTTGTGAACACCTGCCTGCTTTCGTGGTGTGGGCCCTGCTTACCCAAAGTCTCTCGAGTTTGCCAGGGGAGTTGCAGTGGAAGAGGAGACAAAGGCAAAGTGGTGAGTGGGCTGGAGTAAGCCCAGGGACTTTCCATTCTGAGTCGCCATGTGCCCCTGAGAGCTCCAATTGAATTGAGGGGGGGTGGTCCAATTACTCTCAGCAGCTGTGTGGGTGGGGAGTTTCAGTCTGTTTCCTGTCTCCTAGCTGAGCAGAGCAGAGGAAGCTGCTCCAGCTGCCTAGGGACTATAGAAGCAAGCAGGCTCCCAGACAGCGAATGATCAGAGCGAGCAAACATGGAGAACCCGCAGGAGTTTGCCAGGGGAGTTCGGCAGGAGAGGTCAAGGGGGAGGTCCGTAACATTTTAAAAAAAAATTCTTTTTCTTGTAACACACATTTTCATACCAGTCGGACTCTGTTGTTAACCTTCAGTGAATAGAGGACAAAGCAGAGGCTATCCCAGTACAGTCAGAAAGCTAAAAACATAAAGGGAATAGAGACTATGGAAGGAAAAGACTCTCCAGTTAAGAGCAGAAGACCTAGAAGCCACTTTGCACCACTGGAAGCAGTGGAGCTATGGAACCGTTTTCTGGGTGACTTTGGGCTGGTCTCTAACCACTACATACATACATACCAGGGACATAGCTGGATTGGGGGAGAAGCTCCGCCCCACACACACACATACACACACATAATGGAAGAATATAGTTCTTCATATTCCCTGGTATGTTTATTCCTCATTTTATCCATTCCCTGAGCATGTGCAGAGTGTGCATTTTATTCAAACAAAGAGAAGCTTGCTAATCTTTCCGCTCATGCTGCATTTGTACACATATGACTGCTTCAGAAAGAACTTTCCATTATACTGTCTCTTTTTCATGAGTTTCATAACAGAAGTGTGGTGTAGTGGTTAGAGACCATCCCACAGTCACCCAGTGAGATAACTAACAGGAGGTTTGCTAATGAGCTGGTTGTGGAAATACAAAGCTGAGCTGGGGGCAAGTGGGGTGCTGAAATGTGTAGGAGTAAGTTGCATTGAACTCAATAAGACTTACTTCTGAGTAGACATGCACAGAGTTGGTTCTCCTCTCCATTTTAGCCTCACAATGTCAACAACAATGCTGGATGTGGAAATATAAAGCTTAGCAGGGAGAATAATACCTCGTCAGGGCTCCAGGACCAGCATGATCATTTTAAAAGGTTTTTTTCTTCCATTAAAACAGCATTGCTTTAAACAAAGAGTGCATCGCTCAGGCACACCTAGGGCAGCCTTGTTTTGGGAAGCCCCTAGGAGGAGGAAGTGTTTTGGCTGAAAGTAAATGAAGAGGGAGGATTTCAATTTAAAAAGAACACCCACAAACAAGGCGGTGAGCACAATTCATTTTTTAAAAAACTTACGTATCTATTATCGGAATATACTACACTGCGTTTTTTTGATTTATGAAAATTCCACAACTCTTTGTGGACAATGAAAAAAAAGCCACATGACTGCTGGCTCCACAGGACCTCGTGGTGCTGTTCCGCAGAGGGTTCCGTGGCACGGACTGAAGGGAATTCGATCCCATTTCAGTCCTAGACGGAATTCTCTGACATCCCTAGGTGTAACAGAAACTTGGTGGGATGACTCCCATGACTGGAATACAGCAGTTGAAAGATATACTGTAACTTGTAGGGGTGTACGAAACCCTGCTTACCTGGCTCCACCAGGTTCCACAGGTGGGGGGAGGCAATCTGTTCCTCCTCCTAGAATCCTCGACGGGGGGGAGGCAATCCGTTCCTCCCCTCCAGAATCCTGCCCGGCCTGCTCTGCTCTGCAGCCAGGCCGCAGAGCCGCCAGCTGGGCCAGCCCGCAGCGGGTCCTCCAGCCGCTGCCGGTCTGGTGAAGACGCAAATGGCATCCTGAGTAGGGGATGCCATTTGCATCCCTATGGTAGCCCGTGATAGGTTACGTAAATATTTACGTAGCCTATCACGGCTAAAGCAGGGACGCAAATGGCATCCCCTACATAGCCCCAGGTAAGCCTCATCCCGGGGGCAATCTGCAGGGGGGGTGGGGGGGCAGGCCATTCTGCCACAGATTTCAGGGGGCCAAATGCTAGTGCACTGAAATCCGTGGTGGAATTCTCCGCCATCCCTACATGAGAAGGAACAGAAAGGGAGGTGGGGTTGCTGTATATGTTTAAAATACATATCTTTGCACAGAAATACAGGAGGATGAGCTTGGCAGCCCCATTGAGAGCATCTGCGTTAAAATAAATAGAGCAAAGAATAAAAGGAAAATGGTGGTCAGAGTCTACTACTAGCCACCCAATCAAGGAGAAGACGAGGATGAAACTTTTGAAAAGTGAATTGCTAACGTTTCTTGCCTGCCCTCTCTCTGTGGCAAATGCTATGGCACGGGATCAGCTGGAAGGGCACTCAGGAGAACCTGCTCAAGATGGTGGTGGCAGGCCCTCCTGGCGGGGGCAGAGGGGAGTGGTGCAAGTTGCCACTCCTTCTGCTCTGCCATCTGTTGTGGCTGCATGAGGCCACATGATGGAAGGATCGGCTCTGGGAGGAAGCTTCCACCAAGCTGGCCCTGAGTGTTGCTCTGAACTGCCAGATGGTTGATAGTAGAACCACCTGATGCATGATCTCCATAAATTATCCTAGAGCACACTGGGGCATGTACGGGCTGAGACTACTGTTGCACACACACACACACACACACACACACACTGCAAGTGTAATGGGATCTCTGATTTCTGGTATTGTCTTCAACCCCACCCCCTGTTTACGTTCTAAAGTGGCGCACCATTTTGTATTCTAACACAACCACCTGGAAATTATAGCATCGAGAGGAGGAGGAGCTCTGCCATACCAGTGGCCTGCTTCCACAGCAGGGCTCAGCCCCCACTGGGATGCCCTGAGGTGCAAGTGGGAACCCAACCCGGAAGGAGAGGAGTGACCATTTCAACAACTGCGAAGACCATTCATTGGTGACTTGGGTCGTTCACATGGCAATGAACCCCTGAAAATGGCTATCTGTTGGCCTCGGCATAATTTGCTTCTGTAAAGGGCACATTTACACAGTGTCTGGCATGTGTCTTGCCTTTGGGGGCCTGTGTAAGGAGACTGTGCAGACGCAAAATAGGTGCCAACGCTCGAAATCGAGCATGTGCCAACCAAAATCGGCTGTCTAGCCACAAATGCAGGGCAGGAGAAACGCAAAGGGAACAGTCCCCTCTGTGCTTCTCCTACCCCACATTGGATAGGTGGTCGCCTCCGAGTTCAGAGGCAGACGCCTATCCCCGTAGGATTGCACCCTTAGTCTGCCTTTGGTCTGGAAGTTGAGAATTGATCAAAAACAAACTGAAATTAATTTATCATACATCTCTAGTCTAAAATTACTTTACTGCACCACTATGCGCACTCAGTTTGCCACAAACCCCTCCCCCATATCCAGAATTTAGTTCAAGTCATCGACCTTTTATACACACAGGTGAGCAAACCCCCCACCCTGTCCATCCTACTTGGTCCTTCACATTCCATCATCTCCTTTGACTGGGATTAGTAGCGCCGCGTATGTTCTGGAACCAAGTAACTTGTGTCCAGCCATCAATCCCTGCACTATTCAATTTTTTGTTGGGGAATATTATTACATTGAAATGAGACTCTATCAAAGAAAATAAGAAATTGGATGGGCAGCAGAGCAAGCCACATTTTCTGAGTGCTTTGCATAAATGTTCTCCCAACCATGATAGCAGCTTCGGAACAGGAGGAAAAGGAGGGGAAAAAGAAATAGAGCTAAACTGTCAAATTGCAATTTCTATTCATTCGCGATTGAAGCACTGGGGGGGTGTAAAATTTCATTCCCTGTGCTGTGCTCACACATACATCCTTCTAAGAAACAAATGTAGAGCACACACACACACACATCTTATCTAAATCAGTGATGCTGAAGTTTGCCAACCATAGGCTCGTAATACGAATGTTCACTATTTATAATGCCTGGTTTTCTTTTCTTTTCCTTTCTTTTTTAATAAGACAAGCTATCTTACCCTGAAATTCTTATATGCTGCTATTCCATACACAATTACCTGGGAGCAAGCCTCATTGAATTCAGTGAGACTTACTTCTGAGTAGAAATGCATAGGGTATCATTGTTACAGTTTGTAATTAATAATGAGACATAATCTCTCTCTCTCTCTCTCTCTCTCTCTCTCTCTCTCTTTCTCTCTCTCTCCCTGCATGGTCAGCATTCATCAGTTAGGCTAGCAAGACCAGTAGATTCTGCTGGTCAATGTCAATTTCACTGGGCTTGTAATTCCCCACGACCACCACCACCACCACCACCACCACCACCACCCCAGCTCATTCTGATGCAGGTCAGCATCAGAGCATCCCATCTGGAAATACTTGTGCTTGTGTCTAAATCTACACATTATCTGTACACATTTCTGAAATGTATGTATTTTCTTCCCATTGAGAAAAGCAGTTTTGTATGCTTTTTTTTTTTCAAACATGTGCACATTTCAAAAGTATGATATTTTTAAATGCACCCCTGCCCCCAACACTCATCACAAGCCTCAGAAATCTATGGATTTCATTAGTGAGATGCATTTAATTCCTTGTTCAGTCTCAGGAGGTGCCTGTTTGGTGTTCTTGGGACCACAGTGGGGGACAAATGGATCATCACTTGCTATGGATCATCACTCCTGTGCTTATTTTTGAGTAAAGAGAGAGATAGAGAAAGGGAGTAGGGATGTGCAAATCAGCACAACTCGAGCTTGCCAAAGTTATCCAAATTCCATCTCAAAGCACATTCTGACTCAAGCCTATATCAGATTGCAAACTTTGTGTTTTTTTCTTCTTTTCGCATAAAAATCTATGCAGAAATGTATGCATCCATTATGTGCATCTTTGAAATGTTATAGGGATGTACGAAAGTCACTTACCTGTGACGAAATTTGCTTCGCAGTGGGGGGGAGGTGCTCTGTCCCTCCACCCGAAATTCTGGCTGTGGGGGAGGTGCCCCGTCCCTGCCCCCAAAATTCTGGCCGGGGGGGAGGTGCCCCGTCCCTCCTGCCACGAATCCCGGCCGGCCAGGAACGCAAATGGTGGCGGCCGTAGCCGCCGCCGTTTGCGTCCCTGCAGTCAGCCATGATAGGCTTCGTAAATGTTTACATAGCCTATCACAGCTGAGTGAAAACAAAAAACCGCGTGTACGCAAATGGTGGCGCCCATGGGCGCCTCCATTTGCGTTCCTTATTTTGGCACGTGTAGTCTACGTAAACATTTACGTAGACGACGGCAAAAATAAGGGGAACGCAAATACGCTATTTGCATTCCCCTTATTTTCGCCGTAGTCTACGTAAATGTTTACGTAGACTACATGTGCCAAAATAAGGAACGCAAATGGCGGTGCCCATGGGCGCCGCCATTTGCATATGCGCGGTTGTTGTTTTTTTTCACTCAGCCGTGATAGGCTACGTAAACATTTACGTAGCCTATCACGGTATTTTTTTAAAATCTATCCGTGATAGGCTACGTAAATCTTTACATAGCGTATCACATTTTTTTTTTTTTACTGGAAATGGCGGCGTCGGCAGCCAGTCAGAAGGCTGGCCGCCGCTGCCGCCGCTGCCGCCACCAGGGACATTCACCAAAGGTAAGTCCCATCCCGGGGGGGGGGCAAGGGGGTGGTAGACCGTTTCGCCACTGATTTCGGGGGGCCAAATGCGCTGGCATTCGGCCTCCCCGAGATTCGTGGTGAAATTCTCTGACATCCCTAGAAATGTAGGCGTTCTTCTCCCATTGATTAAGGTGCATTTGTGTGCATTTTTTTCCAAAAGTACACATTGTGTTCATGCTCATTGTTTCATGCATGCTGTTGAATGCAGTGATTTTGGTCGTCAAATCACATTGCAAGCTCAGAAAGGTATGGATCTTGACCACAGATTGAATCTAAGTCTGTGTCTTTTCCAGAAAGTGTGAACTGAAATGAATTTCTCATATATATCTGAGAGAGAGAGAGAGAGAGAGAGCTGGTAGCTACATTATTGAACTAACACAGACTTTGATCCTCAGCCTGAATAATATGTCTCATCAGAATATACTTTGCCAGGCCAAGCCTCAGTCCTAGGGATGAAGCATGTGTTGTTAGACTGTAAGCCTCACCATCAGCTATGGTAGCTAGGGCTGATGGGAATTGCAGTCCAACAACAGAGTAGACACACTGAAATGAATGAGACAGAGGTTAGTCATGACTAACCTAAGGTCCATTCATTTTGATAGGTCTACCCTAATTTGGACTAACATTGGATGCTACCCACGTTGCCGACCCCGGTTCTACTGCCTTTCAGAAACTGATCCCTGCCCTGAATCATGTAACCTGTCTTTGCTGCTTTGGGGGACTGACAACTGCCAATCTGGAACAACATTACCTGCCTCCATGGAACTTAACCCTTGCCTTCAGTGTACCATGCTCTGCTCTGCCCGCCTCCCCCATGGCAGTCAACCTGTACCCCGTGAACCCTGAAACCTAACCTGTTGTGAGCCCATATCTTCTGATCCCAAACACCTTATCCAACTGTAGATCATATTACCAAGTTCTTGAGACATGTTTCCTGACATAAGTCTGCCCCATGGAGGAATGAAATCCATGTTGCTAGGTAAATCGTGAAATCTCCAGTAATTTCCTGGTATTGACCAACAATCTGCTGACATAGTTCATTATGAGCCCAATCAACTTGCAGCTGCTGTCCTGTGGCAAACAGTGGGATGCTTGGAAGAATCCATACAAAGTCATTTCTGACAGCTGCAGAAATGACCCCTCTCCACCTGCCCATACCAACGAGGTCCTTTTGCATAAAGTCTCATTTTGTGGAACTAATTTCTGATCGATCCATACCTGTTTGTAAACAATCTCACACATACTTTTGGGGTGGAAGGACCTTTTGAGAATTCATCAGCACTGGCTGGATTGCCTGAGATGACCTTTTTCGACTTCCTTTTCCTCAGTTCTTTGTATACGTCAGAAAGGGAAAGTAGGTTAAAGGAATACATGCTCTCTGTGGCTTTCTGCAGCCTCCTAGGCACATTTAAACTCTCTCTCTCTCTCTCTCTCTCTCTCTCTCTGTTTTTAAAAAAAGTATGTTGGTGATATGAATATTACAGTTGGATTCAGCTAAGTGATCTTTTGAATATCATTGAGTGGCTGGCAACGTTGTGATGAATTCTAGGCAATCAAGAATCAGGCATAGTCAAGCCTTTGACATGTTCAGTTATATGTGACAATGTATTTACCAAAGAAGGAAGAATATATGAAACTCTGTGTGAGAGCTCACATGCTTCAGGGGCCAGACTAT
This sequence comes from Heloderma suspectum, assembly GCF_057233095.1. NCBI lineage: Eukaryota > Metazoa > Chordata > Lepidosauria > Squamata > Helodermatidae > Heloderma > Heloderma suspectum. The sequence continues at coordinate 27,248,463 of NC_139469.1, forward strand.
GAGCCGGCAAATGGGGAAAAAATGAATATATAAGAGGATGCTGAAACAGTTAGTTGTATGGCAAGTAAGGGTAGATGGATAGTCCATTTCTGGTCTGTGTCAGCTTCACATGTGTTCATTCATAAGTCCATTCTGTCTCACCATAAGTGAATCTGACCTGATTTGCACTTCATAAAATCATAGAATAGTGGGCTTGGAAGGGGACTAATACATGGACTGGAACACAAATAACCTCCATATTTTTTCTCACCTCTCTGAATTTTGCAATAAAATTTGTAGCTTAAAAACAAACAAACAAAGTACCAAAATGTATTGCTCAGGTTTAAAATGCACTCAGAAATTCACTTTTGTATTCAAAAGTAATGCAAATCATCATGCCATTTTTTAACTGCAGATAGATGTGGGAATGAGATGTAGGGATGTACGAATCCCTTACCTGGTTCCGGTCGGGGCATCCGCTGGGGGGGGAGGCAATCCATTCCGCGGGTAGTATATAAATATATACGTAGCCTATCACGGGCTAGTGTAGGGATGCAAATGGCAGCTGCTACGACGGCTGCCATTTGAGATGCAGCAGCCCGGCAGTGGCCAGAGCCGCCGCTTCAGCTGCCACCGGAGCTGCTGCTGCTGCCACATCCACCACCAGGTAAGTCCATTCTGGGGGGATTCCACGGGGTGGCAGGGGGGTGGGAGACCATTCCGCCATGGACTCCAGGTGGCCGGATTCTTTAGAATCCAGCCTCACTGGAGTCCATGGCGGAATTCTCCGCCATGCAATCCTATGGATGCCGGGAGGTCATCCCAGGGGCCATAGCACAGTTTGTATCTCCCTCCTCAAGGGCAGAGAATCAGGTCTGAGCATTATAATATGTAAAATTGAAAGTGGCAGAAACCAAAATGGACAGATTTGTCCATCCAGGCAAAGAGCTTAGCATTTAACAGCCTGGTTTGGAATCCCTGTACATTCAACCATGATAGTGCTGAATCTGGGTTGCCACCTCTTTTTTCTGACAAGTTCCTTATATCTGGTACCTTCATGGCTAGGGATGGGGGAGAATTTCTCCTCGAAACTTCGGGGGGCCGAGTGCCAACGCATTCGGTCCTCCGAAGGTTGTTCAGGGAGAAATTCTCCGCCCCCCCGCCCCCCGCCCCCCCCGGGATGGGACTTACCTTTCACGAATGTCGCTCCCGGCGGTGGGTCCTGGCGGCGGTTCGGCAGGTTTTCGTCAGGGGCGGGGGCGGCAGCCAGTCTTTCGACCGGCTGCCGCCGCCGCCATTACAAGAAAAGTAAAAACAAAACAAAACACCCCTGTGATAGGCTACGTGATGATTAACGTAGCCTATCACGGCTAGATCTGCAAAGTCAGCCGTGATAGGCTACGTAAATCATCACTTAGCCCATCACAGGTGACTTTAAAAAAAAAAAAGCGTGTACACAAATGGCGGCCCCCATAGGGAGCCGCCATTCGCGTTCCTTATTTGGTCGCTGTAGTCTATGTAATGATTTACGTAGATTACAGCAAAAATAAGGGCAACGCAAATAGCGTTGCCCTTATTTTTGCTGTAGTCTACGTAAATCTTTACGTAGACTACAGCGACCAAATAAGGAACGGGAATGGCGGCTCCCTATGGGGGCCGCCATTATCCGTACGTACTTTTTTTAAAAAAAGTCACCCGTGATAGGCTACGTGATGATTGACGTAGCCTATCACGGCTGACTTTGCAGATCTAGCCGTGATAGGCTACGTAAATCGTTATGTAGCCTATCACAGGGCTTTTTTTTTTTAACTTTTCTTTTTTAGTTCGCGGCCGGGGAGACGGGGCGCTTCTCCCCGGCCTGAATTTCGGCCGGGAGAGGCGGGAAGCCTCCACCCCCCGGCCTGAACTTCGGGGGGAGAAGTGAAGCACCTCCCCCCCACCGCAAGGCAAGCTGCGAGACCAGGTAAATGACTTTCGTACATCCCTATTCATGGCAGGCAGGTACAACATGGTCCTTCTAGGGTTGTACAAAAGTGGCTTACCTTTCAGCAGATTATGCTGATGCTGGGGGGGAGGCATTCCATCCCTCCCCCCAGAATCCTGGCTGGGGGGGAGGCGCTCTGTTCCTCCCCCCTGGAATCCTGGCCGGCCGGCTCCGCTCTGCAGGGATTCTGCAGAGCCGCCAGCCAGCTCTGCCAGCAGCCGGTCATCCGGCCGCTGGCTAGCAGGGACGCAAATGGCAGTGGCCATAGCCGCCGCCGTTTGCGTCCCTGCAGTCAGCCATGATAGGCTACGTAAATGTTTACATAGCCTATCACGGCTGATTTTAAAAAAAACAACAACACGTGTACGCAAATGGCGGCAGCCATGGCCGCCGCCATTTGCGTTCTTTATTTTGGCACGTCTTAGTCTACGTAAACATTTACGTAGACTAAGACGGCGAAAATAAGGGGAACGCAAATAGCGTAGCATCTACGCTATTTGTGTTCCCCTTATTTTCGCCGTCTTAGTCTACGTAAATGTTTACGTAGACTAAGACGTGCCAAAATAAGGAACACGAAAGGCGGCGGCCATGGCCGCCGCCATTTGCATACTAGCTTTTTTTGTTTTTGTTTTAAGTCAGCCGTGATAGGCTACGTAAACATTTACGTAGCCTATCATGATGTTTTTTTAAAATCTATCCGTGATAGGCTACGTAAATATTTACGTCGCCTATCATGTTTTTTGTTTGTTTGCTTGTTTGTTTTACTAGAAATGGTGGCGGCGGCAGCTGGTCTTCTGACCGGCTGCCGCCGCCGCCGCTGAACTGCTGCCGGAGCCACCACCGGAGCCGCCGCTGCCAGAAAGATCCACCCCAGGTCAGTCTCATCCTGGGGGGGGGGGACAGACCGTTCCGCCACCGATTTCAGGGGGCCGAATGCACTGGCATCTGGCCTCCCCGAGATACGTGGCGGAATTCTCTTACATCCCTAGGTCCTTCCCATGCTAGCAATACCTGTTCCTATAGAATTTGGATGGTCGAGATGTGTGAGGATTTTGTTCATGTCTTTTTTGATAAGAACATACGAAAAATTAGGATTTTTTGTTCATAAACTGGAGGGTAAAAATTTGAGATTAAAAAAAAAAAAGCATGAGAGAGAGTGAAACTTGCCAATTTGTCCATTCCTAGGGTGGTCAAGCTTTCTGGGGCTGAGGGTTATATTTCTGTGGGGGAAAGTGGTTGAAGGGTGCATACCAGGTATGTGTGTGTCTGGGGGAGGGGCTGGGCCACAGTCAAAGGTGAATAGCAACATCCTGTACTTTCTCTCTCCCTTCCTCCTCATCTTTTATTCATTCTTTCTCACTTTTTCTCTATCTCTCCATCTCCTTCTCTCACAGACACACATCTATTCAAGCACCCTCCATGGCTCCCCCTGCAAACCCACCAGATTTAAAATAAAAATAAAAAATCAGGATTTATCCAGCTCACAGCTTCTAGACTGAACATAAAGTTGGATGCAGTCTATGATCAATGTCCATACATTTTCAAGCTTGCAATAAGATTCCCAGACACACGCACCCCCACCCGCCCCGTCCAAAGTGTTTTATAGCATGCGTACGCTTGGAAAATGTGCACAAATATGCTTTAATCAATGGGAGAAGAATGCATGCATTTCAAAGAGGTGCACAATTAATGTGTACATTGGGGTGGTGGTGCATGAAAATATGTATACATTTTCATGTGAAAAAACGAAACAAACAACCCCCGCTCAAGTTCCCAACCTGATACAGACTTGAGTTGCAATGAGCTCCAATATGGAATTCAGAGAACATTGGAGAGCTCAAGTTTTGCTGATTTGCACATCCTCAGCCCTCCTTATGCCACATGCTTCCCCAAGAACAGTGGCGTAGTGATAGAATTTGAAGTGCAGGCATGCATCATGGCAGTCTCCATAGCCACGCCACAAAGGTGAGTCCAAAAATTCAGGCAGCTGTATTGATCTATATCAACAAGTAGGGATGAACGAGCCCATCTCCATCTGGGGCAGGGGGAGCTCGACGAATTGCCCCCACGGCTCACGTGGCCCGGATCTGCTTGGTGAGCTTTCATGCTTGCCCCGCCCACCCACAAGCTGCGTGAGCTGCCCCTCTTCCTCATGCCAGTTGTCAAGGGCTGGCACGGGGAAGGAGGCCCTCAGTGGCCAGACCCTAGCCTCTTGCTCTGGCCTCCAGCACGGGGGAGGGAGAATAGGATAGGTGCCTCCTTATTCACTCCATCCCCACCTGCTACAGCCGTGGTGGCAAGGGACAAGCTGGTCATTTTCCATGAGGCCAGGAAAACTCACAGAAAACAACCAGCTTCTCCCACGCCACTGCCGCTGTAGACAGGATGGGGGAAAGAGGAGAGGCACTGCCTTCTTCCCGTCTCTTTGCTGATGGAGCGGGTGCCCGAACACTTGCCCGACTCAGCACACCACAAGTTGGGCAAGAGCTCAGGTCCACAAACTGGCGTCCGGGGGTGGGGGCGAACCGGCAACTTCTCGCTAGGCTTTAAGCCCCAACCCTATCAACAAGCCAGTTTTAGTAGATTTCCTCTCCACCAGGAGCAGGTCTTTTGTAAAGCAAATGAGTCTCAGTTCCCCATTCAAAATCAAAACCACCCCCAAATACAGAGCATTGCAACAGGAAACAATATATCGTGGTTGGGAGAATTCATTTCCTTCCATCTACTGTGAGGATTGCAGCTAAGCCAAAAGACCCTGAGGTGTCTGAGGGGGGTGGCAGATGACATCAGTGTCCCAGCTGATTTTTTTTTTTTAAGCTCTGGCATTGTATCCCTGTGAGCTCTGCCAGAAAGTTTGAACTACCAGTCCAGTTGGGCTTTTTGAACATAGAAGGGGGCGGGGGGCTCTTGACCATTGCCTCAGTCAGCAAAATGATGAGAGCTGGCTCTGTTGACTTTGGGCAGCTCTACACTGGCCTAAAATCCTCCATTTAAAATGGGGCTTCCTGCTTCCATTTTAAATGCGGGATCACAACGATGTCCTTTTTCACGCACTTCCTTTCCCCCCACCCCCTTCCCCCTCTTCTCCCCATATCTGCGTCTTCCATCATCTTTCATTGATCTCGCTCCTCTTCTTGCCGCGTTTACTCTTTTCACAGAGGAAACCGAAGTGGAACACAGCGGGGTAATTCGATAGCTCATTATCTGTGATCCATTTAAAAACGGAACAAAGGGAGACAATTAAATTTATGTTAGATTGCAAACCTTTGATAGAATTTGTACAAGAAATAGAGAAAAATGATATCTATGTATGTGGATTTTGAACTTTGAGATGGCTGATTCTCTTTTTTCTGTTCTTAAAATTAGGAGAAAGGAGATAATGTCTGTGAACTCAGTGTATGATATACAACTAAGATAAGAACTAGAGAATAATAATAATAATAAGCATTTGTTGTGTAAGGGGAGACCATGGTAGATATCTTACAATCTAGTGTATGTGTACTGTTGTGTTTCTGTTGTTGTTGTGTTTTGTTTTTCTTTTTAAAAAATAATAAAAAATGAACAAAAAACGGAACAAAGGGTATTTAGTGCCAGAGACGCTTTGGAGGTTCACGGCTTCATGTAAACAGCCCACAAACTTCTGTGAAGGAGCAATCTCAATCGCAGGATAAAAGCCCGGTATGAAGGAGCCCTTTAAATGGAGTTTATTCAGGGAAGACTTTTTCTGCATCTTTTTTCTCTCCTGCCTTTTTGCAAGGGTGGTGTTGGTCTTTTTTTTTTACCAGTGTGCTTTGGAATGAAAATGATATAGCACAGAGATCAAGTTCAAGGGAAATGGAGGATAGATGTGTGCGGAAGAGTGTTAACTGTCTGACTGTCTCAGACTTTTTACAGACCGATTATTCCATCTTAAATGGTGTCTGGGTTGTGGAATAGAAATACCTCCATACAATAGGCAGGCTGACTTTCATCCACTCCTTGCTTTCGATAGCTTAAGATAAGTGGGCAATTTAAATCTTTCACATATTGTAAGTCAGACCATAGTTGCTGACTTTTTAAAGGCGTGAGTAATACCTTTGACTAATGTGAAATCCTACTGCATAATAAGAGCTCTTTATTACCATTATTGTTTGTTTCTGTAGATATTCTGGCCCCACAGGCAGAACCTGGGATCAAAGGTGGGTGCTGTTGATATCACTGCAACAGAATTTGGCGATAAGCAAATTGGTTTGGGGGCTACATACTTTGCTCCTTTAACACTGGAACCCTATTCAGACTCCAGACTCCATGCAGTGATTGTACCCCTGTTCAGACATTCTGAATAGGGGAAGAATCACTGCATGGAGAGAAAAGGGAAATGCTGGCTCCAGGATTTTTAGGGCCCTTGGGCAAGACACTTGATGGCCCCCCTCCCTCATTGTGTCTACCTACACACCACCATGGTCACGAGCTGCTCTTGCTTCTCCACCTCTTTCTCATCATAGCTACCACTTGCTTGCTTGACAGGCAGAGAGCCAGGGAACAAGTAGGCAGTAGGGATGTTGGTGAAATCTGCAAGGGAACCAAATGATTTCAGATTTTCAGTGAATTCAGCAGTGGTCCGGCTTTTCCTGTCTCAGGTGGATTCCATGGACTTGTGGACAGGTTTTCTAACTATCCAGAATGTTGCACAAATTTCTCAGTAGAAAAATATGCATTAAAAAACCCCAGCCAAATATCTGCATACCCACCCACCCCCCGGCTAAAGTGTGGAAATGTGCATTTGGGGGGAATTCATGCATTTTCACATGTGCGAAATTGCACAAATATGGAAACAAAAACAATCCAGTGCCAGAGATGGGCAGGCAGTGGAACTAAAGGAGCCTGACAATCCACAAAGCACAGACGGAATGGATTTTGCACAATCCATGCATCCCTAGTAGTCAGGGGCATCTCCTCCTCCTCCTCACCACCACCATTCTCTGGGCCAGAGTAAGAGGCAGGTGAACAAGCAGGTTGCAACTGTGAAGAGGAGGAGCAACTCCAGGGGGGTCTCATCAGTGGGCCTTCTGCAGTCACCCAAATATGCCTACCCTTGACAGCTGCCCTGGGAATGGGGATTAATTTCTTAATCGCCCATCTGGCCAGTCACCCAGCCACTCTGGGCGATGTATAACAATACAACAGTTTTAAAACAATCAAATTCTACTTTAAAACATCATATTTCTTAAAATACCCTAACCCACCCCAAATGCCTGCCTGAACAACCACGTTTTCAATGCATGGCAGAAGATCATTAAAGAGGGGGCATGGCGGAGTTCCCTAGGGAGGGAGTTCCACGGAGTAGGGGCCACAACAGAGAAGGCCCTCTCCCTCATCCTCACCAGCTGAGCTGTCCTGGCTGAAGGGACAGAGAAAAGGCATCCCGAGGCTGATCTTGTTAAGCGGCCTGTCTGGTGTTGCTGGAGGTGCTCCTTAAGTGGGATGGGTAGCCCACTTACCTTTTGGGATAACTCACTGGGGTGCAGCTTTCTTTCTTTCTTTCTTTCTCTCTTTCTTTCTTTCTTTCTTTCTTTCTTAAGATAGCTATAGGGGTGATTTGGCTAAAATTGGTAGAATGCCAAGGGTGAGGCTGGTGGATTTCATTAAGCATTCCCCTTATCTTTCTCTCCCAGTCTTTGATCACTGATGTGCATGCAGAGCAGATTAATGGATGGAGGTCAGAGCAGGGGCCTCCAGCTGCTACACCCATTCCCCCTGTGTACATTGATTCAATCCATATTATGAATATATAAATAGGGCTCTTGAGTCTCCAACATGCAACTGATAATCAGGGTGAGTAAGTCAATTTACAGATTATGCTTTAAAGAGGAGAGAGAAAATATGGCATGAGAGGAAACTGTTTCCGCCTTATATCATGAGACATGGATAGATGATGATGGTGGTGATGATGATAGACAGATAGATGAACGATAGAAAGGCTAACAACAAAGTATTCACTCAGAAATATATATTATAAGCTAAACTTTTTGGCTTCTGCACTCATCAGTAGCTGTGCTGTTAACTGGATATCAGGAGTGGCAGTTTGGAAGGCCTGGAGATGAAAGTTCCTTAGGAGAAAAAAACAGAGGAATGCTTGATCTAATGCTTATGAACTGTTATCCAGATTAAGGGCATTTGGACTAAGAGTTGTCAGTCTATAGATCCATAAATTCTCCCTTTTGTCAAGCACATCAGTGTCATTTGTTTATTCTGTTCATAGCAACTCTAAATCCGAGAACCCATGTGAAGGTGAGCTGAAATGTCTTGCAACAGACTGCTCTGGGCTTTTTGTAAGAATCACAGATTTGTCCTTACGGAATCTTGTACTTTGGACTGTTGTAGTTTTCCCTTCATATTGCATACGATATTAAATCCTTTTTTCTTTCTTCTTTTTTTTTTACATTCTATTAAATAAACTACATTACTAGAAGTGCCTATTAACGATTGTCTAATGAAATAAGTATTGTTAGTAACTGTGCTCCTGAAAGAAGGGGTTTCTTGGAAGTAACTGCAGGTAATGCAACTAGGGATGTACGGACTGTAGGGATGGTGGAGAATTCTGCCATGGATCCCAGTGAGGCTGAATGCCAGCGCATTTGGCCCCCTGGAATCTGTGGCGGAGCAAAGCCCACCCACCCCCCACCCCGCGAAACGCATGCGAAACGGAGCCTACCTGGCTGCGGCTCCAGCTCCGGCGGTGGCTCCGGTCACTGCCAGGCTGCTGCAGCCGCAAATGGCGGCCATTGTAGCAGCCACCATTTGCGTCCCTACACCGGACCGTGATAGCCTACGTATATATTTACGTAGCCTATCATGGCTAAAGCAGGGACGCAAATGGCATCCCCTACGCCATTTGCGTTCCTGCTTTAGTCATGATAGGCTACCTAAATATTTATGTAGCCTATAATGGGCTTGCATAGGGACGCAAATGGCGGCCACTACAATGGCTGCCATTTGTGTCTGCAGCAGCCCGGCAGCGGCTCGAGGCCCTGCTGTGGGTTGGCCTGGCTGGCAGCTCCATGGCCTTGCTGCAGAGTTGAGCCAGCTGGGCAGGATTCCGGGGGGGAGGAAATAATCGCCTCTCCCCCCATTGAAGATTCCAGGGGGAGGAATGGATCATCTCTCCCCACCTGCAGAACCCAGCAGAGGCAGTAAGCGGGGTTTCGTACACCCCTAACAGACTGTGTAAAATCCGCTCCATCTGTGTTTTGTGGATTGTTAGGCACCTTTCATTCCATCGTCTTCCCACAGATGGATGCATTTTTTTTTGTCATGAAGAGAAATACTCAAATTATTATGTAAATATTTACATAAGTATTTACATAATTTACCTCAGTACGTGACATCTAGTGTATTGTCCCCCATTCCATTCAACATTTCCTCAGCAGGAACTTATGTATTTTTCTACAGATTTATATGCATAAATTTTGGGAAAGTAAAAAAATCATCTGAAAGTCCACAGACTCCATGCGGCCTGAGGGGGGTGCCTCACAGCAGATTCTGCAGGTCAGATTCTTAGAAATCTGAGCTCATTGTAATCCGTCTCGAATTACTCCAGCATCCCTAACTGCAACTGCAGGTAATGCAACATGTTGATTTACAATGGGTTGCAAGTATCTTGTTTAATAAGAAATAATAACAACAACACATAATTGACCGTATATCTTATTTTACTGGAAATATCAGGGATTGAATCTGGGAGCATCAGCATGTAAAACATACTTCTGGTGCTTTCATTCTTAGTTGTTTGTTTGTTTGTTTGTTTCTAAGTTATGTTTTTATTTTGGTTTGTGTTTCTTAATATTTATTTAAAAGATGTCTAATTCACCTTTCAGGGACACTAGTCTAACAAGGCGGCGTTCCTGAAAGGTGGGTTAGACAACTTTTAAATGAGGCCTAAACGCCTAATATAAGATGAGATGAATGTGTTGGTTTTGGCTCAGGCAAAACATCCTAAGAATTTAAAAAGAATCAATGCTGATAAGATTGACCTTTTTAAAAATGTGTACTGTTATTGGTGCTAATTTCACATTTATATGTGAAAAGCTTGTAAGAGACAATATTAGGGCTTTCTCAGTGGTGGCCCCAGGGAGATGTTTATGACCTCATCACTGCTAGCTTTTAAAAAGGACACTGAAGCCACATTAAAGTGTTTAAAATCCTTTGCTGCTGCTGCCACTGCATGTGTGTGTTTCATTGTACTTTGTATGTTCATGTTGTGTTAGGTGAAATTAAGTGGCAACATTATGTGGAGAATTCCCTTGTCAGCTCTGGGTTCTGAAGTCTGAGGTTATCCAGTATAGGAGAGGGATAAGTGACATCCACAGCACATTAATAGGCATTTCCTGACTGAGTAAATTCCAGCCACTCTTCTTTCAATATATTTTTATTGTTATTGTAACCTTCTGTATTTGGTGTTTTAAATGCTTGCACACAACTCTGAAATCTTTTGATGTGGAGTAATGCATAAATATAATAACAATAATGATCATATTAATGGCCATGATGATGATGTTCTGTGGGTTTCAGGAGAGGATTTTGAGGTCATCCCACACCCCCAGAAGTTGCAGCTGTCTTTGCCTCCATTGAAATTCTTCAGAACCTCCAAATCTTCCTTGAAAAGTTGCTTTAGGCATAATTTGGTAGTGAGTTAACTCTCGGTTGAAAGAGCAGCAATACAATTCAGCCAGATGGTTCTCTTCTGTTTCAGAAAAGAAATATCCCAAAGAAATGCAAAAGCAGAGGAGGGAAAGATGTGGTGCAAACCCAGAACTGGACTCAACAGGGATTTCCCCATTGTGAATTGTTCACAAACAGGTCAACAATAATAGTCTTTGCTGAACCACGTCACTTTGTTTGTTTGTTTGTTTAATTATTTATTGAAGCTCTTATAGCTGTATGGCAGCTCCTTGCTTGTGGGGAATGTAAACATCATTGCAATGAGCCAACCACGTATAAACCATCTTGTTTCTTTCACATAAACCGAATGTAGCTCTCCGCCTTTGGGAAATCATCACAAACTGGACCTTTCAGGGACAGGGCAAATTGCCAAAGGGAGGCTGAATGCATGTTCTGATATCATTTAAATATCCAGTTGGCAATAATTTTGATGACAATGCTCCAGGTACTTAATCTGGTGTAATCTCTTTTTTGTAAACAACCAGAAAATCTTGGAATCCTTGAAGGCTGGCCAAGTTGCCTTCAAGTACACCTAGGAAAGGAAAGGAAAGGTTCCTCCTGTGCAAGCACCAGGTTATTACTGACCCCTAGAGGGATGCCGCTTGCGCTGGCGTTTTCCTGGCAGACTATAGCGGGGTGGTTTGCCATTGCCTTCCCCAGTCGTGACTACCTTTCCCCCAGCAAGCTGGGTGCTCATTTTACCAACCTCGGAAGGATGGAAGGCTGAGTCGACCTGAGCCCGGCTACCCGAGACCCAGCTTCCGCTGGGATCGAACTCAGGTTGTGGGGAGAGTTTCGGTTACAATACTGCTGCCTACCACTCTGTGCCACATGAGGCTCTTAGGATGTGGACTAGACAGCCCTTCAAATCAAGGACCATCCTCTGTAAAGTAGGACACATGGCCACCCTAGGCAAACATAAGAAAGAAAGAAAGAAAGAAAGAAAGGAAGGAAGGAAGGAAGGAAGGAAGGAAGGAAGGAAGGTTCCTCCTGTGCAGGCACCAGGTCATTACTGACCTCTAGAGGAACACTGCTTATGCTGGCATGTTCCTGGAAGACTATAGCAGGGTGGTTTGCCATTGCCTTCCCCAGTCGTGACTACCTTTCCCCCAGCAAGCTGGGTGCTCATTTTACCGACCTCGGAAGGATGGAAGGCTGAGTTGACCTGAGCCGGCTACCTGAGACCTGGCTTCCGCTGGGATCGAACTCAAGTCGTGGGGAGAGTTTCGGTTGCAATACTGCCGCCTGCCACTCTGTGCCACACGAGGCTCAAAGGCCAGCAAAGACCGGGCTATTTCAAGACAATAAAACTCCCATGTGCATTATATGAAGAAGAACCATGTGTAGAGCAGGTCAGTGGGGACATGCCTGTGACCCTCCCCTACACGCCATGTGGCTCTGCTGTGAATTGTGGGATTTGTGCTCCAATGCATCTTGAAGACACCAGGTTGAGGAGGACTAATATGGGGTTTCCCTGCATTCTAGACAAACTGGGGTGGGGCACAGGGAGGCCTAGTGCCTGGACAGTGGGGGTTGGAAGACCAGTTCCACAGCCCCATTCTTCTCTTCCCCACTCTCTTCCCATCAAACAGCATGGTGCTCCCTTGAGGAACACAGTAACCCAGGAAGACCACTGTTACGATAGGCAATTTTGTTATTAGATGGGCCCCAAACTGTCTGGTATAATGTCTGACTGACATCTACCACAAAATCCTTGATGAGCCATTGGGATGTTCACAGTACTGAGGGGAACAGGTTTCTTCCTAGAAGGAAGGGCTTCATGTGTGGCCAAAGGGCAGGAGGAGGCATCTGTTATTGCTGGGAATGGGTGAGGGGGAGAAGAACAATGCCTAGCAGCTGCCATGGGGAGAGTATGGAGGGTCAAAAAGACCGAGAGGTCGAGCTTCACACACTTATTTGAAATAACCAGCCAAATACTTGACAACAAATCTCTGTCAAGGCTACCACTTCCACTGCTTTTAAGATCCGAAGGTGTTCCATCCATCATGAGGGGAGAGGTAAGGGGAAGCACTTAGACTGGGAAGAAAGCTGGGAGCTCAGGGCCCTTAACGTAGATTGGGGGTGGTTAACTACACAGGGCTGGAAGTAGGGATGGCAGAGAATTTCTCCACGAATCTCCAAGAGGCCGAATGCCAACGCATTCGCCCCACTGAAATTGGTGGGGAAATTCTCGGCCAGCCCCCCGCGCCCCCCCTGGATGGGACTTACCGTGGCTGAATGTCCCTTTCGGTGGCGGGTCCCGGCGGCGCTTCGGCAGCGTTTCGTCGGGGGGGGGGTGGCGGCCGGTCTCCTGACCGGCTGCCGCCGCCGCCATTGCAAAAAAAAAAGTAAAGTAAAAAAAACACACACACACCCGTGATAGGCTACGTAACACTTTACGTAGCCTATCACGGCTAGATTTCCAAAGTCAGCCCATGGGCGCCTGCCATTTGCGTTCCTTAGTTTGGCACATCTAGTCTACGTAAAGATTTACGTAGACTACGGCGAAAATAAGGGCAAAGCAAATAGCATTCCTTTATTTTCGCCGTAGTCTACGTAAATCTTTACGTAGACTAGACGTGTCAAAATAAGGAACGCAAATGGCGGTCCCCATGGGAGCCGCCATTTGCGTACGTGCTTTTTTTTTTTTCCAAAGTCACCCGTGATAGGCTACGTGACGATTTACATAGCCTATCATGGCTGACTTTGGAAATCTAGCTGTGACAGGCTACGTAAATCGTTACGTAGCCTATCACGGGAGTGTGTGTGTGTGTGTGTGTTTTTACTTTTTTTTTCACGACCGGGAGACGGGGCGCTCCTACCCCGCTTGAATTTCGGCCGGGCGAGGCGGGGCACCTCCCCCCCTCGCCTGAACTTTGGGGGGAGAACCAAAGCACCTCCCCCCCACCGCGAAGCAAGCTTCGAGAACAGGTAAGGGACTTTCGTCCATCCCTAGCTGGAAGTACGGATGTCGTGGGCCCCTGGCTGGGTCTGGGAATCCATCGGGGCCCCTCCACTTGTGACCCCTGGACTGTGCCCACTGAGACCCCTGGGCTTGCACCCGCTCATGCCCTCCCAGACTCACCACGTTCCCGTCTGGTGAGTGCCCGCCATTTTCCCGCCTTTGATTTCTACATAAAAAAAGAAGTTAAAAATGTGCATATTTAAATATGCGCAGTTTGGTGCTGGGAAAGCTTAATATGTGGAATATTAGAGGTATAATCCTCCTAATGTTGTGCTTATTAAGCTTTCCGGGTCCCCAACTGCGCAAAGTCAAATATGCACATTTTTTAACTTCCTTTTTTTTACGTAGAAATCAATTGCGGGAAAATGGCAGGGACACACCAGATGGGATCGTGGTGAGCCCAGGCAACTCACCGAGCTCATGGGCAGCCTGAGCCCAGGTCTGGGGGGGAGTGTGAGTGAGGGAACTGCTTCAGTGGGCACCCAGAGAAGCCGAGCTGGGGTGAGTTCTCACATCCCCAGCTGGAAGGCTCCTCTGATAGGATTAGGGATGTACAGATCATGTAAAATCCGTTCCATCCTGTGTATTGCACATTGTCAGGCGCCTTTTGTTCCACAGCCTGCCCATCCACAGGATTCAATTTTTTTGGTTCCCAAATTTTGTATGAATGCACATTTGTGCAAATTCACATGTGCAGGAATGCGCACATTCCTCCAACATTTTTATCTTGCTATTCTAGCCCCCATTCTTCCATTCTATGCATTTCACATCAGCTAAAATTTAAGTACACCATGTATATATAAGTATTCCCATACACAGACCTTAAATGCTGCAATAATGGTTTGGAAATCGTATCATTCCCAGTGTAGCTAATACAGACGTTAAAAATAGAATATCCATTTCACTCTCTGTCTCTCATTTCTTCTTTTTCTTTGGTGTCAATTTTACTAAATTATATGGTGCAAAGAGCAGTCATATGGCACTGTAAATCTGGCATAAACATCTCCAGACTTCAAAAAAATGATGAATGATATTTCAGATTGTCCCTTTGGGGCCATTTCTAAAATTCCCACTTGATCCAGACAGCTGCAAATGCTTCTAATAATATAAGTCAGTCTCTTCAACCTCCCCCCAATCCATTTGTTGATTCTTGGCTCGGCTTTTAAAATAACATCATTAATTTGCAGCACATGATTACTGTGTACATGGTTGGCACTAGGCTATGTTTGTTCTGTGGTTCTTGTTCTTTCCCTGCCCTTCAACAGATTATTTGCACCTAGGGATGCCCAAGAATTTCATAGGGACGTCAGAGAATTCTGCCATGGATCTCAGCGAGGATGAATGCCAGTGCATTCGGCCCCCCGAACTCTGTGGCGGAACGGCCTGCCCCCCTGCCCCCCGTGGATCCTCCCCGGGATGCGACTTACCTGGGGTGGATCTT
Organism: Heloderma suspectum; assembly: GCF_057233095.1. NCBI lineage: Eukaryota > Metazoa > Chordata > Lepidosauria > Squamata > Helodermatidae > Heloderma > Heloderma suspectum. Next base: position 27,263,532 of record NC_139469.1, read on the forward strand.
CCGGGCAGCGGCGGCTCCGGCAGCGGCGGCTGCAGCGGCTGGTCTTCCGACCAGCTGCTGCCGCTGCCATTTCCAGTCTTGTTTAAAAAAAAAAAAAGTGATAGGCTACGTAAAGATTTACGTAGCCTATCATGGCTAGGTTTTTTTTTTAAAAAAATGATGTGATAGGCTACATAAATCTTTACGTAGCCTATCATGGCTGGGTGGGTTAAAAAAAACAACACACCCACATATGCAAATGGCAGCGGCTACAGCCGCTGCCATTTGCGTTCCTTTTTTTTGGCCATCTTAGTCTACGTAAATATTTACATAGACTATGACGGCGAAAATAAAGGGGAATGCAAATAGTGCAGTGGGCACTATTTGCATCCCTTTTTGATTCGCCGTTTTAGCCTACGTAAATCTATCATGTCTGACTTTTAAAAAAACACACACGTGCATATGCAAATGGTGGCGGCTACGGCCGCCACCATTTGCATTCTTTATTTTGGCCCATCTTAGTCTACGAAAATATTTACATAGACTAAGATGGCGAAAATAAAGGGAACGCAAATGGCGCCCACTATGCTATTTGCGTTACCCTTTCTTTTTCGCCGTAATAGCCTACGTAAATATTTACGTAGGCTAAAATGGCTAAAAATAGGGAATGCAAATGGTGGCCACCGTAGCCGCCACCATTTGCGTACGCTGTTGTTTTTTGGCTTGCCGTGATAGGCTATGTAAATACTTATGTAGTCTATAACGGCAGCTTCGCAGGATGCAAATGGCAGCTGCTACAGCGGCCACCATTTGCGTCCACAGCAGCCCGTCCATTGCCGGAACTCCGTGGAGCGGAGCCGGCCGGGGAGGATTCTGGGGGGAGGGATGGAGCGCTTCCCCCCCACCGCAAATCACATCTGCGAAAAGGTAAGTCACTTTTGTACATCCCTAGAAAATAGTGCAAAGTGGCCTTCTTTCTTTAGGAGTGGACAGTGGCAGCTGGTGCCCACTGGGGCTGGTGGAGTGGAAGGCAGGGCAGATGCTCATGATTCTACTGAAACTGCCAGAGGACAGGAGAAGAACATGTGTGGTACTTGGAAGCCGGACTCCGTGCATTGGAGCAAATGTACCTGTTTCTTGGGGTATCTCCCAGGCACAAGTGAGTGGGGGATAAATGGAAGTCAGTCACTACCCCAGTTGCCCCAAAAGTAGAGCCATCTCTGGATTAGGGATGGCAGAGATTTTCTCCCCGAATCTCTGGGGGGCCAAGCGCCAACGCATTCGGCCCCCCGAAATTGGCGGTGAAATTCTCCCCCCCGCCCCCCCCAGGATGGGACTTACCTTTGGCGAATGTCCCTACTGGCAGCAGGTCCTGGTGGCTGTTCGTCGGCCTTTCGTCGGGGGCGGGGGCGGCTGCCGGTCTTCCGACCGGCCGCCGCCGCCGCCATTACAAAGTGTAAAAAAACCCAACAACCCCGTGATAGGCTACGTAATGATTAACGTAGCCTATCACGGCTAGATTTCCAAAGTCAGCCGTGATAGGCTACGTAAATCGTTACATAGCCTATCACAGGTGACTTTGGAAAAAAAAAAAGCGCGTACACAAATGGCGGCGGCCTATGGGCGCCGACATTTGCATTCCTTATTTGGTCCCGGTAGTCTACGTAAAGATTTACGTAGACTACAGTGTAGTCTACGTGAATCTTTACGTAGACTACTGGGAAAAAGGCCGCCGCCATTTGCGTACGTGCTTTTTTTTTTTTTCAAAGTCACCCGTGATAGGCTACGTAACGATTTACGTAGCCTATCACGGCTGACTTTGGAAATCTAGCCGTGATAGGCTACGTTAATCATTACATAGCCTATCACGGGGTTTTGGGTTTTTTTACACTTTGTTTTGCGGCCGGGGAGACGGGGCGCTTCTCCCCGGCCTGAATTTCGGCCGGGCGAGGCAGGAAGCCTCCCCCCCCGGCCTGAATTTCGGCCGGGCGAGGCGGAATGGCTCCCCCCCGTCGCCTGAACTTCGGGGGGAGAAGCGAAGCACCTCCCCCCCACCGCGAAGCACCCCTGCGAAAAGGTAAGTGACTTTCGTACATCCCTACTCTGGATGGGGAAAGAAAAAAAGAGAAAAGATATAAAGCCACCCAAGGTTAACTCTTTGTGCATTTTGCCCATTAATTTCCTTGATGCCACATACTGGCTCTTTAGCGTAGTGGACGCTATTTGCGTTCCCCTTATTTTCGCCGTCTTAGTCTACGTAAATATTTACGTAGACTAAGATGGGCCAAAATAAAGAACACATGGCCGCCGCCATTTGCGTATGCACCTTTGTTTGTTTTTAAGTCAGACGTGATAGGCTACGTAAAGATTTATGTAGACTATCATGTGTTTGTTTTTTAACCTAGCCGTGATAGGCTACATAAATCTTTACGTAGCCTATCACGTCTTTTTCTTTTTTTTTTTTCACGGGAAATGGCAGTGGCGGCAGCCGGTCGGAAGACCGGCCGCCGCAGCCGCAGCCGCCGAACCGCCACTGGAGCCACCACCGGAGCCACCACCACCCGGAAGATTCGCCCCAGGTAAGTCTCGTCCTGGGGGGATCCGCAGGGGGGGCAGGGGGGCAGGCCATTCCACCACAGATTTCCGAGATCCGTGGCGGAATTCTCTGTTTGAAAATCTCAAACATTTTCTCAGAAAATAAGCCTTCTGAGCTATTTTGGCTCAGCTCTAGCAGGAATCAGCATGTAGACTGTTCTGATCTATCTAAAGGAAGTTTGGGGGATTCTCTTTGTAATCATGGTGTCTTGGAGAAAACTGCAGCATCATGTTTCCAAGGCACCTAGATCACATGTTGCTGGAAGGGGTTTGAAATTGAGAGAACTTATTTGATGCATTTATGAAAACGTTCTCTAATCTGGCTATATGCCACATTCAAATGGTCACTAGGGCTTCAGAGAGAGGCCTTTCCCAACCCAACCCAACCTAAAGATGCCAGGGACTAAACCTGGGACCTTTTGCACACAAAGCAGGTGCTCTACCACTGAGCTATGGTCCTTCCCTTAAAACTAAAGCAAGTCTCCAGTGTTCATGGTTCTGAATAAAGGATTGGCTTAGTATACTCAGTATAAGGCCGCTTCTTTAGTCTGACCATTGTTCTACTTAGCTCAGTATTGTATGCACTGTCTACACTCTCCAGGTTCTCAGACAGCAGCTTTTACCAGCTGTACCTGGAGATTTAAGGAAACAAGGACGGGGAAATCCCTCCTGCAAGGACGGGGAAATCCCTCCTGCAAGGACGGGGAAATCCCTCCTGCAAGGACGGGGAAATCCCTCCTGCAAGGACGGGGAAATCCCTCCTGCAAGGATGGGGAAATCCCTCCTCTAAAGAGCCACTATGGGGAAGCAAGGAAATTAATGGGCAAAATGCACAAAGAGTTAACCTTGGGTGGCTTTATATATTGTTAAGATGTTGCGACCCTTCAGTGGAGTGGCAGGTGGATCTTCAATAGTGTAGGCGGGATCAACCCTTTGTTACATAAGAGGGAGCAGTACTGGAAGGAAGAAATGCTCACAAAGCCAGGATATGTCATACATGCACCAAAGCATTTAAGGACACTATTTGGCTCTAAAAACTGGCCCAGCGTGCCCTGTTGAGATGATTACCAGTGAATTTCAGAATAAAAAAGGTAATGATATTCACATACAAATAATGTTAAATACAGCTCTTACCAGCCATTAAATTGCTAATCATGTTGCAGCCCTTAGAATTAGCATTCCAGATACTCTTACGGGGGTTGCATATGCCAGAATAATTACATTCTAATCTAGGTATCATTAAACCCCGACTTTGCTCCTGTGTGTATTGATGGTGAACTTCCTATTTCGATAATGACTCCAGGAAAGCAAAGAGAGAAATCCAGTTCATGGGGTTTACCTGCTGGAGGCCAAATGCAGTCATTTCCAGCCAATGGAATGCACAGAGGAGAAACAGAAGGGGGGCGGGGGAATGGTTTGTGTCATTAAATTAATAATTCAGATGCCACTATACATAAAAACAAGGGAAGAGAATTATCCTGCTCACTGTGGTGAGTTAACTAGGGATGTCAGAGAATTCTGCCACAGATCTCGGTGGAATTCGGCCCCCTGAAATCTGTGGCGGAATGAAGCCCCCCCCAACCCACAAAAGGCGCATGAAATGGAGCACTTACCTGCTGCCGTCCACGCTGATTTGCAAATGGCAGTCGCCCTACAGCCGCCATTTGCTTCTTCATCATAGCTGTGATAGACTACGTAAATACTTATGTAGCCTATCACGGCTAACGCAGGGATGCCTTTTGTGTCCCTGCGGAGGCCGTGATAGGCTACTTAAGTATTTACGTAGCCTATCATGGCAAGCCAAAAAAACAACAACAGCGTACGCAACTGGCGGCGGCTACGGCGGCTGCCATTTGTGTTCCCTATCTTTTAGCCGTTTCAGCCTATGTAAATATTTACATAGGCAATTACGGTGAAAAAAAAGGGGAACACAAATAGCATAGTGGGCGCTATTTGCATTCCTTTTTTTTCACTGTAATAGCCTATATAAATATTTACGTAGGCTAAAACGGGGGGGGGGGGGAGGAACGCAAATGGCGCCCACTACACTATTTGCGTTCCCCAAGTGGTGGCCATAAGGGGCCATTTCTGCAATATTGGAGGCCTCTAATATTGTGGAAATGGCCCTTTCTGGCTACCGTTGTGAATGTTGCAGAAATTAGGGCTGTGCAGGGACCCCCCAATCCGACTCAGAAGCTGCTCAGGCAGATTGGGGGGGCGACCTGCCTTGGCCCTGAACTTGAAGTGGGTTCCCCACCTCTACACCCCAAAGCAACCCCCCCAGCTCCTTACCTGGGCCACCGCTGCCTCCTTTGCTGATCTTGCCACTGCCTACTGCCGCCCTGCCGCTGCTGCCCCGCTGCCTCCACACCACCTCCCGATGCTGCTACCTCCGCCTGGACACATGGCGACTGGTCTTCTTCCAGGGAGACACCATTTAAAAAATGGCAACTCCCTGCAAGAAGAGTCACCGCACGTCCTGGCCTCAGGAGGTGGTGGCAAAGGAGGTGGCAAGGTGGCAGAGGCGGTGAAAGTGGGAGCAACCCACTGCCACCTCTCGCCGCCTGCCACTAGGGATGTCGGAGAATTTCTCCATGAATCTCCGCATTCAGCCCCCTGAAATTGGTGGAGAAACGGTCTGCCCCCCCCGCCCCCCCCCGGGATGGGACTTATCTTCAGCGAATGTCCCTGGTGGTGGTGGCTCCCGGCGGCATTTCGGAGGTGGTTTGGTGGCGGCGGTGGCCGGTCTTCCGACCGGCCGCCGCCACCGCCATTTCCAAGTAAAAAAACAACAACAACAAACGTGATAGGCTATGTAAAGATTTACGTAGCCTATCACGGCTAGATTTTCAAAAAACACCATGATAGGCTACATAAATCTTTACGTAGCCTATCATGGCTGAGTTTGAGAAAAAAAAAGCGCATACGCAAATGGCGGCACCCATGGGCACCGCCATTTGCATTCCTTATTTTGGCCCGGATAGTCTATGTAAATATTTATGTAGACTATGGTGAAAATAAGGGCAACACTATCATGAATGGAGAGGCATGGCTAAATGGAAAAATGCATGAGATTTCTGTCTCAGCCCCATGAACTGGAATTTCCAAACATGTTTTGTTAACAGGCCATGTTTAGTCTGTAAGATTTAAGCTAGGCCAGAGATAATTGCTCATATATAGATCCGTCTTTTTTCTCTTTTTTTTTTCCTCCTCTTTTTTAAAATACCTTCTCTTTAAAATGGATATGATATCTTGTACTTAAATCTACTGTTTGAGGGTGTATAGAAATGTGCACACTCATTTATATATCTAGTACAACTAGGGATGTCAGAGAATTTCTCCATGTATCTCTGGGAGGCTGAATGCCAACGCATTCAGCCCCCCGAAATTAGGGTTGGCGGAGAATTTCTCCCCGAAACTTTGGGGGGCCGAGCGCCAACGTGTTCGGCCCCCCGAACAAGTTTCGGGGAGAAATCCTCCGAACCCCCCCACCCCCCGCACTCCACCTGGGATGGGACTTACCTTCACCGAATGTCCCTCCTGGTGGCGGGTCCGGCCGGCGGTTCAGCGGGTGTTCGAGCGGGGCGGGAGAGGCAGCCGGTCTTTTGACCAGCTGCCGCCGCCGCCATTGCAATCAAAGAAAAAAAAAAGTCCCCTGATAGGCTATCAGGGGACTTTTTTTTTCTTTGATTTCTTTTGATTTCTTTGAAATCTCAGGGGGCGTTTTGTTTTGTTTTTAAACTTTCACGTTCGCGGCCGGGCGAGGTGGGAAGCCTCCTCCCCGGCCTGAATTTCGGCCAGGCGAGGCGGGAAGCCTCCCCCCCAGCCTGAATTTCAGCCGGGGCGAGGCGGGAAGCCTCCCCCCCGGCCTGAACTTCGTGGGGGGAGCAGCGAAGTGCCTCCCCCCCACCGCGAACGTTCTTCGACGACAGGTAAGGGACTTTCGTCCACCCCTACCTGAAATTGGTGGAGAAATTCTCCAACACCCCCCCACCCCCCCCAGAATGGGACTTACCTTTGGCGAATGTCCCTGGCACTGGCTGCTCCTGGCAGCAGTGCGGCGGCGGTGCTGCAACGGCCGATCTGCCGCCGCCACCATTTCCAAGTAAAAAAACAAACAAACAACAAACGTGATAGGCTACGTAAAGATTTACGTAGCCTATCATGGCTAGATTTTCAAAAAACACTGTGATAGGCTACATAAATCCTTACGTAGCCTATCACGGCTGACTTCGAAAAAAAAAAGCGCGTACGCAAATGGCGGCGCCCATGGGCGCCGCCATTTGCATTCCTTATTTTGGCCCGGATAGTCTATGTAAATATTTATGTAGACTATGGTGAAAATAAGGGCAACGCTATCATGAATGGAGAGGCATGGCTAAATGGAAAAATGCATGAGATTTCTGTCTCAGCCCCATGAACTGGAATTTCCAAACATGTTTTGTTAACAGGCCATCTGTAAGATTTAAGCTAGGCCAGAGATAATTGCTCATATATAGATCCGTCTTTTTTCTCTTTTTTTTCCCTCCTCTTTTTTAAAATACCTTCTCTTTAAAATGGATATGATATCTTGTACTTAAATCTACTGTTTGAGGGTGTATAGAAATGTGCACACTCATTTATATATCTAGTACAACTAGGGATGTCAGAGAATTTCTCCACGTATCTCTGGGAGGCTGAATGCCAACGCATTCGGCCCCCCGAAATTAGGGTTGGCAGAGAATTTCTCCCCGAAACTTTGGGGGGCCAAGCTCCAACATGTTCGGCCCCCCAAACATGTTTTGGGGAGAAATCCTCCGAACCCCCCCTGCCCCCCGCACTCCCCCCGGGATAAATCCTTACGTAGCCTATCACGGCTGACTTCGAAAAAAAAAAAGCACGTACGCAAATGGCGGCGCCCATGGGGCGCCGCCATTTGCGTTCCTTAGTTTGGCACGTCTACTCTACGTAAAGATTTACGTAGACTACGGCGAAAATAAAGGAACGCTATTTTTCCCAAAGTCACCCGTGATAGGCTACGTGACGATTGACTTTGGAAATCTAGCTGTGATAGGCTACATAAATTGTTACGTAGCCTATCACGGGTGTGTGTTGTTGTTTTTTTACTTTCCTTTTTTATTTTGCAATGTTGGCAGCAGCAGCCGGTCAGAAGACCGGTCGCCGCCGCCGCCCCCACCGAAACGCCGCCAAAACGCCTCCAGGACTCGCTGCCGAGAGGGACATTTGCACGAGGTAAGTCCCATCCTGGGGGGGGGGAAGTGGGGGGCCAGCGGAGAATTTCACCAACAATTTTGGGGGGCCGAATGCGTTTGCATTTGGCCTCCCGGAGAGTTGTGGAGAAATTCTCCACCATCCCTACTTACCTGTGGCAGATCTTCCAGGCGGCGGCGGCTCCAGTGGCAGTTTTGGCGGTGGCGGCTCCGGTGGATGGTCTTTCTACCGGCTGCCACTGCCACCATTTCCAGGCTTGTAAAAAAAAAAAAAAAAAAAAAGAAGACGTGATAGGCTACGTAATCCTCGACGGGAGGGGGAGGTGATCTGGTCCTCCCCCCAGGAATCCTCAACGGCTGGCTCCACTCCACAGCCAGGCCGCGGAGCAGCCGGCTGGGGCCATCCACAGCCGGATTTCTCTGATGACTCAGACACAATCTGCTGTTGAAGCCTGTACATCTTCAGGCTTCCTGAGTGATTTGTGGACACCCCACCCCCCAATTGCATTCGACAGCATGTGTACATTTGAAAAAAGTGCACAAATACATTTTAATCAATGGGGGAAGAATGCATGCATTTCAAAGATGTGCGCAATTGATGCATGCATTTGGAAAAATACACACGAAAATATGCATAGATTTTTATGTGGAAAAAAAACAGAGAGAGCTTACAATCTGATGTGGACTCAAGTTGGAACAACCCTCGAGATGGAATCCAGAGAACTTTGGTGAGCTTTTGCTGATGTGCACATCCCTACTATCAGATAGAGGCTCTTTCCAAGCTGTACCAAGGACTGAACCTGGATTTCTGCATGTGCTCTGCTACTAAGGGGAAAAGCAGACATCACTTCACATGTGTATCTAGCAGCTGTGCCTTCTTTTTCATTTTTACTGTAGACAGGAGGCCCCAATTAGGGATGGCACGGGCACCTATTTTGGTCCTCAAATCTGTCAGACCATCAGTGCCCATGCTTGCTGAGCTGTGCCCACATAGGTCTATACACAAAAGGCGCAGTGAATCGCCCATATACTCTAGTTTCACAGCTCTGTGTTGTGTATAAGTCTATGGACACAGTCTGCCAATCGCCATTTTTTTAAAAAAAAGCATGGCAATCAGGACAGAGATGGATGGGACCGGGTAAGTTGCGGGCTGCTTACCAAGTGCGGAGGGGGGCTTGAGTGCAGCCTGGAGGACCAGCAAGAGGGGGCAGGGGCTGGGTGGGCGCCTGGAGAACCAAAGAGGGAGGGCGCTCGTCCATCCCTAGCTCCAATACCGATCTTAAAAGCCCCCTCACCCACAAGGATATGATCCCAATACAGCTCTGGAGTCCTGTGCCTATTCTAGAGTAAAAATGAAAAGAAGCTGTACCTCGACCTAGACACACAATAAAACTAATGTCTGTTTTAGCCCCAAGCTATGTCCTTCCTGGTACAGTAGAAATGCACCACATAGAGGAGGAGGGATTTTGATCCCTATGTCAAGTGCTCTGTGTGGGGATGGATAATGCCCATATTTACCTGAAATTTTTAAATGGGATGGATTTTGCAGAGCAAGAGTAAACCTTGGCAAGCACTCAGTAAAACAAATCAACTAACACACTTATAATTATTATCTTTAAGAACTGATCATTGAGAACAAAGCATATGGTTCAATTATCTTTGAACATGCCATTCTAAAAGTCAAGGACTGCCTTTGTAGGAAAGAACTATCAATTGCATGTCCTTCTGAGACTTGAACATACTGTACATTAAGTTTGACATTATTGTAGGGATGCTGGAGAAATCCGCCGCAGACTCAAATGAGGCTGGATTCCAAAAAATCTAACCTCCAGGGACAATGGCGGACTGGCCACTCTTACCTCCATGTCTGGAGGAGTTCCTGCAGGGTGGCTCTCCAGCTTCCTAAAAAGCATAATACTCTAATGGAGGCTGCCATTAGCTTATCACAGGAAAGTTACAGCTGTAAATGGCACATTGTATGACATTTGCAGCCATAAAGCACTTACTTTTACCTACTGTAAATACAGCCATAAACAGCTGGGATGCTGGAGAATGGCATAAAATATGCCATTTACAGCTGTAATTTTCCCATGATAGGCTAATGGCAGCCACCATTAGCATCTACCATTTTTTAGAAAGCCAGAGAGCAGCTCCGCCAATTCAGATGGAGGCAGCAGGGCTCCAGAGGACTCCGCAGGACCCCAAGCGGTCTGAATTGCACCGCAGCGGACCCCGCCCAGGAATGGACAGTGAGGGGTTCATGCATCCCTACATTATTGCAATGTATACCCAAAGCTGTGAAACCATTCATTTGAACATGAGGGTATGTTCTTTTTCAGTAGTTCTCATTTTAAGTTTTTTATATATACAGACAATAACAAATCTTTGTACTTTGTCATTCTCATTTTTTGCCTTGTTGGTTTTAATAAGTATAAAAGTAATGGTTTCTTGATTTTTATATGAATGTGGGAAGTATTAATTGTGTATTGGCTAAAATTGGTTGTAAAACTTATGTAATTTTTATAGTAATTATTTGTTTTAGGAGTGTTTGAGATGCTTTTATATGTTCTGGAGTAACATTTTATTTATTTATTTATTCATTCATTCATTCTTTTTTATTATTATTTGTTGCATTTATATCCCACCTTTTTTCCTCTTGCAAGGAACTCAAAGCGGCTTACATTCTCCTCCTCCTCCTCTCCATTTTATCCTCACAAAAAGAACCCTGTGAGGTTGGGCTGAGAGTCTGTGACCGGCCGAAAGTCACCCAGTGAGCTTCCATGGCCGAGTGGGGACTAGAACCCGAATCTCCCAGCTCCCAGTCCCAACACTCTCACCGCTCCACCACACTGGCTCATGAAATAACCAAGATGATGTATGTATATTTTTATTGTAGCCCCTGAAGAAGGAAATAAATATTTCCGAAATGCGTTGGGCCAGTATCAAAGAGCTACAATAAACCTTTTTCTATAGGCACCTGGGATTTCTCCATTTTCTTTTCTCCACTGGTTGTTTTTTTTTTTTTTCCTGCACAAGTGCCTCCCCTCCTCTTTTTATCCTTTTTCAGTAGTGGCCTAAGTTGTATTGCATACCTAATAATAATAAAGTATGTATTACAAGAAACAAAACTAAAATGGGAACTTGCCAAAGGATGGGGTATAAACCAAAATGAATGAATAAATAAATAAAATTTAAAAGGACGATGAAGAAGTGAAATTCATGGATGCAAGCCATTCATTCCATTTGACATTCATTCTTGGCTGGTTGGTTGACTGGTTTTTTAGCCTTTGCAGGATGGTTGGAGGGGGGAGGGATATGGGAGAAGGATGGGGTACGGGAAAATACAACTTCCCCAAGGTGAGCTCTGGGCAATGATTGAGGCCCCCAAATGCTTGTTAAAGGGCATGGAACCACAAGAGCTGGAAAAGACTCAGAGTGGGCCCCTTGGTCATTGTTTTGGACTGCTCTTCATATTTAGTATCCTCGATTTATGTAATTTCAGCTATGTTATAAAGTTTCCTTATGTACTTTGGTAGAAAAGTAGAGTGTATACTTAAAATAATAATAATAATAATAATAATAATAATAATAATAATAACATTAATAGAAATAAAAATACAAATACAAATAAAAATAATATTCTTCCTAAGTTTCATCATTCAGTTAGCAGCGACCTTCCAGTACGTTTCACTGAATGGATCCTCTGCATTTAATGAGGGATTGAGCAGCAACAAACACAAGAATCATTTCATGTTCAGGCCCCTTTCCTTATGGAATCCTGACTCTCCCTGCTGCCCTCATCCCAGTGGGTTTAGGGGAAAGTTGTTGGAGCTTGATCTAAAGCCACCTCCACCAGGTGCCTTCTACTGTTTTCTGCCTTGGCTCTCAGTCTCCAGGAGAGGGACATAGAAAATCCCATTAGCTGAATTCCCATTTCCTCCTTCCCTGCGTCTACTGGCATTTCTCGCTGTCCAGTGAGAAAACTGGCACCTCAGATTTGTTGAATCTAAGAGCCTCTTCCTTACTCTGTGCGAGCTAGGGATGTTGCAAGTGTCCGTTTGGGTGCTCGAGCTTGGTGGGTTCCAGCCAGTTCGGCCCCCAGACACCAGTCCGCGACTTCCTGCTCTTGCGCAACCCAGCCCATGCCGAATCAGGCAAGCGCAGTGGCCCCTGCTCCTTGCCGAGCTGCGATGGCAGGATGGGAAGCCTTCCCATCCAGCCACCGAGAGCAACTGCGCCCCTCTCTGCCAGTGCTTGGCAGAGAGGGGCGCAGTTGCTCTGGGTGACGGGAGAGGGAAGCACCACTTCCCTTTCCCGTCGCTGAGCTGCTGGTGCCAAGAGCTGCTGTGCCCCTCTCTGCTGGTGCTTGGCAGAGAAGGCACAATTGCTCTGGGTGGTGGAGGCAGCCTCTTTATGGCTGCCATTTACACCAAATCAATTAGCCTTTACAGAAAAGATCAGGCTACCATTTTGCACCGAATCGCAGCTCAGCAGAGGAGCAGGACTCTTCTCACTGGGCCTGGTGGGCAGGGTCAGACTTTGCCTATCCCTGGGTTGGATGTGCCTTCCCTGTCTATTCCCATTGTCTTTAATATTAAATAGACAAGTTTTCAAAAAAAATATTTCACATGCCCTCATGAAAGTCAGTGCTGTTTCTGACCAAGGAATTGTATCTCTGAGCTTCAGGAAGCAAAAAAGCCCCATAACATTGAAAAGCAGTTTGCTCTTTAATACACTGAAAGACGTTTATTTATATAATAACTAGGAGATGCCAATGTGAGTTCCCAGGTTGTGGCTTCTCTCCTTCTGCCTTTCTCTCACAATACCCAGGCCTTGGGAGAGAAATTCTATCAGAGGAGATGAGGAGGCATTAGTCTGACTTTCCTGTCCTAGGTTTTTTGCCCTAGTACAACAGAGTTCTAGCCACAGGACCCATTTGGAGCTATCCAAGGTCCTACTTTCTGCCTTGATCTTGCTACCAGCTTCCCCTGTGACCCTCATGGGACCATAAAATGGGACAGTCAGGGGACATGTTCCCAATCACCCCGCCCCCTTTTGCCTCTACTGACACTGGAGCTCTGACATTGGAAAGGAATGGGCCACACAGGTTTCTGCAGGGGGCAGGGGCTGTAAAGGTGCATGCAAGGATAGTTCTGCTCTTCCAAGGGCATACTCTCTCTCCATCTTTGGAAAAGGAGATCCAAACTATGCTATGGCCCCTGAGATGTCCTTCCAAGTACTGTAGGATTCCTGCTTAAGTAGCTTAAAACATGGGATTCATATGATTATTTTTAATCATTAAAGGCGACGTTAAAAACATATTTTATACACAGTCTTTTTCTCTCACATTTATTTTTATATATCTTCATAGCAATTTATTGCAATAGATACATCACCATTACTACAGACATTTATGGTGCTATTAAAATTCAATGCCACCATAAATTTAGGCTGCTTAAAGTGTTGACATTTGTAACAGCTTCCACAAGGACATATTTTATCATGAAAGTGAAACTTGGAACTGAAACTTTTGTTAACAAAAGAAATAAGATACAAATGAGAAAGTGTGTGTCAGAGATGGAGCAAGCTATCCTGAATTGCAGGCAGTGTTCTGGGAGTTGGGCCACACAGAGTTTTTACAAGAAGTAGTCATTCTGATTTTCTCCAACCCTTGTCACCCCACCCCCATAAGCATTGGGAAAAGCACTGGGCAGTTCACAGTTAAAACACTAAAATACAACTTAACAAGAGATAATATAAAATATAAAACCTTTAAAAGTGTAGAAGTACCACGTAAAACCAAAGTAAAACCCAGAAGCAGTTGCAGCCCAGGAAAAGCTTGTGAAAAGGTGTGTTTTCAGGAGGTGTTTAAAATATGCTACATTTTCTGTCTCCTGAACTGAATAAGCTACTGGTTTTCCGAAGGGTGGGTGCCAGCGGGGATCTTCATGGCGACATTCCATTTGTTTTGGAATGACCAGTGAGACCTCCTCTTATGATCTCAGATGACTCCTGGGTATGTACAAAGGAAGGTGATCTACTAGGTATCCTGGTCCCAAGTTGTTTAGGGCTTTATTGATGAATCCTTTAGCCCAGTTATTGGCATTAATCATGATAGCTCGCTGTAGCATGCAAGCCTGCATACCTCTGAAGAGCAGAGGCTGAGAACAAATGATAAATCAACATTTCCCAACCTGGTGTCCCAGATGGTTTGGACTAGAATTTCCATCATTCTTGACAATTGGCCATGATGGGTGGGACTGATACACCTTGAAGGGATCAGGTCAGGGAAAACTCTGGTAGGGATGCTGGAGAAATCTGCCACAGATTCAAATCAGGCAGGATTCCAAAGAATCTGACCTCTGGAGTCCTCAGCAGACCATCTGCACTCACCTCCTTATCTGGAGGAGTTCCCATGGGGTGGCTTTCCAGTTTTCTACAAAATGCAGTATGCTAATGGTGGCTGCCATTAGCTTATTGCAGGAAAATTACAGCCGTAAATGGCGTATGGTATGCCATTCGCGTCCATCAAGCACTTACTTTGACCTAAATATGGCTGTAAACAGCTGCAATTTAGGTAAATGTAAGTGCTTTACGGATGCAAATGGCATAAAATATGACATTTATGGCTGTAATTTTCCCGCGATAGGCCAATGGCAGCTGCCATTAGCCTATCACAGAAAGCTGAAGAGCCGCTTCACCAACTTTGGTGGATGCAGCAGGGCTCCGAAAGAATCTGCAGCAGCCCAAATGGCTCAAATTGCTCCATGGCAGACCCCTCCCCCTGAACTGGACATTGGGGATGCTTGTATATTCCTACAGGAAACCAAACACCCTCATGTCTTGTTTGTTAGTTGCCCAGAGGCAACCTGTCAATTTTTGGTAAATAAAATGCTGGATTAGATGGACTTTTGTCTGATCCAGCAATGCTGGACATCTAAACTAGTTCCTAAATGATATACTGCAGGATGGGGAACCTAGGTCCCATGGGTTGAGTCTGGCCCACCTGGGGCCCAAATCCAGCCCACTGTGATTCCTTCAAAAGCCATAGCTCCTTCCCTTGGCTCTACCCCTTTCCCCCCAACCACCCATCATGTGGTGCCGGTTTCTCAGCTTGAAATGCTTCTCCAAAGGCTTAGTGATTTATAGTAAGAGCTTTAAGCTACAATATGCTAGTATGTTTTGCATTGCAGCCCCATTCCCTTTGCTTCTTGCCCCACCCACCACTGGAATGTGGCCCCCAACAGCTTCTCCAAAATTAAATTTGGCCCTTGAGCTGAAAGAGGTTTCCCACTCTTGATAAACTGTCATTAGGGACGGGGGAACAGGAGATGCTCAAAACTTCTCAGATTCGACAGACATTGTCTCGCCTCTCGCCCTGTGCCCAATTCCCATTCCCATTTGCACAATGAGCAGCCATTGAGCAGGTTTCCCCAACTTTGCACAGATCTACACAGGTGTCCTCATTTGTGTGACTTCCCTCCATAGACCAGAGCAGGAGTGATTCAGTCTGCGGAAGAAAAAGTCAAAATGGGAACTGGGAATGAGACAAATGTGAGCACATGTTGGACGGTTTGTGAATATTTTTGGTGGACACATGCTCACACTTGTGTTCAGAGCTTTGAACAGAGCATGTTTGCATGTTTTGTGAGCAAACACAAATTCTCATGCATCCCTGTCATTCTATGACATCATAACTCCATCAGGTTTTGCTTGCCACACAGATGGCTTCCCCAGGTTTCAGCATCTATGATTTTAAAGCAGCTAAATTCCAAGGGATAAGATTTTGGATAATAATCTATTTCCCTGCCTTTATTAATGGGGGGGGGAGAACAATTAGGATTCACTGAGGTTCTTCCCTTCTGCACTTCTGAACACAACTGCATGGATGTTCCAATTGTCAGCCATTACATGTTCCCTATTGTGGTTCTGTGCAATCAGTCTGGATTACTTTTAGATTACTTTTTCTCAGTTTCCTCTACCATTTGCCTGCAGGGGTCAGGAGTGCCTGGTGGAATATTAACCCTCAGCTACAAAACTGAATTGAAAGGCTGTGACATTGTCACAACAGGATCTAACACCATTTATTGTCAAGGGAGGGGGAACAAAAACCCAAGGGAAGAGCCTGTGCTATGCCTGTATTGTGTAACTGAAGGGTGTGGGGGGGAGGATAAAGACTATAGTAGGAAATGTATCTCATAATTAACTATTATTTCCCTCCGGCATCTCTGTCTGTGATCCTTGAGTAAAGTCTTATGAATACTGGCATAATGTCTTGGTTTGTGAGCTTGTATAATTAATTATAACAATTGAAGTACCCCATCCTAACTCTTTAGAGCCTGATTGATTAATTTACAATCAAAAGTAAATCTTCCTGAGTTCAGTGTGGGACTTACTCCCTAGTAAGTATGTATAGGATTGCTACCTTCAACATTCCTATAGTGTCAGGAGCATATATCACTAAATAACCTAAAACAGAAAAGAAAGACAGGTAACAGCCTCCATGGAGGAAATGTGGAGAGTGGGATAGAAAACGAGACATGAGAGAGGAAGAAGTAAGGGCAACAGAAATATGTTTTTATTCAGACAAACCGTTGGAATATTTATTTATGTATTTGAGTTGTATCCCACCTTTCTATCTATAATGTTACTCAAGGTGGCTTATAATCACAGATAAAAACAACACTAAGCAAATGCATTAAAGCACTGTTAAAAACACAATGACAACAAGTAAAAACAGATACACGTACACACCAAAGGCCTGCTTGAAGTCAGTCAACTGCTGAAGGGTTATTTGTTTTCACTAGTTGATGCTGTTTCTCTCTTCTGTTGCTATCTTTTAATTGTGTTTTTTTAATTTCTTTGTTTCTATATTATGCTTTACTTAAGATTTTGTTTTAAAACTGATTTTATTGTTAGCCAGCTTGAGGCCCATTTGTGGGTGGAAAAGTGGGGTATAAATATTAAATAGTAAGCAAACAAAGAAATGATTACACATAGAGATGGGCACCCCAAAAAAAAAATTGGGGTTCTCCAGGTGCTGCTGAGCCCCTACCCCTGCTCATGTGCCCAGGGACTCACACTGTACCCCCCATTCTCACTGAGCCACCCTCACTCACCCAGGACCCATCTATGAGCGCCACACAAATGCCATTTTGAGGGGGGAAATGTCGATCTCGAAATTTCTAGTCTTATACAAAATGGTGCTGTGAATAGCTCATATACACAAGATTACAGTCATAAATGTGGTAAAGTTCTGGAGAAATCCACAGGCCCCCAAGCAGCCCGGATTTCTCCTCTATAGAACACCCTCACACACACACCGGACGTTGGGAGGTTCATACATCCCTAGTAGTGAGTCCCAACCTTGTGTCTTCATTCTTTAGGTGACTGGAGAGTTTTGCTCAGAGTAGCAAACTTATATAACCAAAAAAATTAAAGTTTAAAACATGTGTTTTACAATATTGAACAATACTTTTCACATGCTGGGATAGCATTTAAAGATTTTTTTTTTTAATGTAAGATGTAAGGAAGATCTTGGTTAACGTCACACAGCACTGCATTTTACAAATATATGAACAATAGTGTCCTTCCTGTCCAATTTAACTTGGCCTGCCTACGCTGATCTATGTTTTTGGAGATTCAGGCTACAATCCTGCTTGGGAGTAGAGATGGGTGAAGCAATCTATTTTCATTCCATGTCAGTTGTGCATGTATCCAGGGGTAAGTCTATTGAATAGAATCTATTCCAGACAGGATGCTGGAGAAATTCAAGACAGACTAAAATGAGCTCGGATTTCTAAGAATCTGACCTGCGGAATCTGCTGCAGAGCGACCCCCCACTCAGACAGCACAAAGTCTGTGGACCTTTTTGGATGTGTTTTTTAAAACAACTTTTCCATATTTTACACATATGTATTTGTAGGAAAATCCATACATTTCTGCTGAGGAAACGTTGAACGGAATGGGGGACAATACACTCAATGTTTCGTCCTAAGGTAAATTATGGAAATTGTTACAAAATGTCCTAGGTGGTGACGAAAAATAATGATTCGCATCCATCTGTGAGAGGACGACTGAACAAAAGGTGCCTGACAATCTGCGAAACAGAGATGGAGCAGATTTTGCACGATCTGTACATCCCTAATTCCAGGGGTGCTCAACCTCATTCACCTGAGGGCCAATTACCATTTCAGAGAAGGCCTTGGAGGTCACATGCCAGTAATGGGTGGAGCCAATGGCAAAAGGGGCAGGGCTAAAAATAAACACAAACATATCAGCATATTTTTGTTTAAAGTTTTCAATGCCAGTAATTAAGTTTAATTGTTATAACAGGTTAGATGTTGCTGTTTTCTTTTTTTCTTTCTCTCGCAGCCTCACAAATACTGTAACCAATATTGCATTTAGTATTACATCATGTAGACCAAACAAAATCCATGGGACGCTGCTGAGTCTGTCTTTTGCAAGGCTAGGATTCCTTCCATGGCTCAGATAATATTTTCTCCCTAACACATTTTTTTTCTGACTTCAACCAGATTGGACATAACTCACAGTAATAGATTGAAAAGAATTGTTCTCTTTTTTTTATCTTCCTGCAGTCTATAGAATGCCTAATCAGTACATATAATATGTGGAATTTGTCCCACTCACAGGGAGAAACCTTCATAATTCATTAGTGCCTTCACCCAGCATGAGTTATACACTGCTTGTTTCATTCAAGAGATAAAAATCCATATCCCAGGAGTGCTCATTATTATACACCTCTTTGGTATAAACCTATTCAGTTTCTGAACTGGAATAAAGCTGAATAGATAAAGACACTTATCAGCAGTCATTACTGTATAAAGATCTTCACCATTGCCCTGAGCATGGCAGTCAATGTGTAGGAAATAACCCCAATGGTTTCAGTTTTACTAGCCCTAAAGAGAAACCCTGTCAAAAGAGCTATAAAATGGAACAGTGCACAAATGGCCTTTTAGCAGGAACTCTTGGAAACTTGGCTGCCATTTTGCATCTTCCACAATACCCATGACCTAGCATTGTTCCAGGACATTGTCCGGGGGTGTTTGGGGGGAGAAGAGATAGCAGCCACCACCAACCCACAATGGTGGAGAATATTCAGAGAAAATTTAGCAATGTGGCCTTATTTACCAGCAGTGTGAGAGAAAGAAATAACTCTGAAATGTTCTCAGAAAAATGGTTTCTGAGAAATTTCAGCTCAGCTCTATGATGGGTTTGAGTAGTGTGGGTCTCTGAAAATATCTATGATTATTATCTAAATAATAATAATAATAAAAATTTAGATTATTATGTTCTTCTATACCCCAGCTCTCAGAAGAAGTAGAGCAACCACACCACCAGTTAAAAGTTTAAATGTGCCTCATATCACCGATGCAATGAATATGAACCTGAGCACACTCCGGGAGAGTGCGCAGGACAGGAAGGCCTGGCGTGCTATGGTCCATGGGGTCACGAAGAGTCGGACACGACTGAACGACTGAACAACATATAGACTTGCCTCTAAATTCTGCCATGATGAAATTTTAAGGTTTTCTCTTACCAAAACGAAAATCCTTCTGTTGGAAGTGGCCAAGTGGCCATGTTTGGTGATGATCTGGAATTAGAATAAATGATCTGGAATTAGAAGTGAGCAGTGAAGTGACCAAGTTTGCCAATGACGCCAAATTATTTAACATGGTTAAAGCAAAAAGGAACTGTGAGAAGCTCCAAAAGGATCTCTCCAAAATGGAAGAATCTGGATAGCAAATTCAGGTCAATATAAGCAAGTGTGAAGTGATGCACGTTAGGGCAAAAAAATAAAATAAATCCCAATGTCAAGAATAGCCTGATGGGATCTGAGCCTGCACTGGCTGACAAAGAAAGAGTTCTTGGGGTTGTGGTGGACAGCTCGATAAAAATGTTGACCCAGTGTGTGCCTACTGTAAAAAAGGCAAATTCCATGTTAGGCATAATTAGAAAATGAATTAAAAGTAAAACTGCCAATGTCATGCTACCCTTATACAAGTCTACGGTGTGGCCACACTTGGAATACTGTGTGCAGTTCTGGTCACCACACCCTAAAAAAAAGATATTGTAGAGCTGGAAAAAGTTCAGAAAGGGGCAACTAAAAAGATCATGGGGCTGATCCCTATGAGGGAAGGCTACAATAGCTGGGCTTGTTTAGCTTGGAAAAAAGGAAGGGTAAGGGGAGACATGACAGAGGTGTACAAAATTATGCATGGTGTGAAGAAAGTGGTCAGGGAGACATTTTTCTCCCTCTCTCAAATATCAGAACCCAGCGGGGTCATCATGAAGCTGATTGGTGGGGGGATACAAGACAGATCAAAGGAAGGACTTCTTCACACAGCACATGGTTAAACTATGGAATTCGCTACCACAAGATGTAGTGATGGCCACCAATTTGGATGGCTTTAAAAGGGGATTAGACAAATTCATGGAGCACAAGGCTATATATTACTCCAGCATCAGAGACAGTAAGCTTATGTACACCAGGTGCTGGGGAACATGGATGAGCTCATGTCCTGCTTGTGGGTTCCAGGTTGACAGCTGGTCAGCCACTGTGTGCACAGAATGCTGGACTAGATGGACCCTTGGTCAGATCAAGCATGGCTCTTCTTATGTTCTTATGAAAGTCTGGATCTGGGTGAATAACTTCCCATGTGGTGGAGACAGTTTATATTATACAGAACTTGTTTCCCAATGGGTTTCTCCTAAAGTGAGATTTTAAGGTCAATATGGAAATTCTTGGTTAGAATAAAACACATGAGGCAACATGAGGGAAGCAACGAGAGGTCTGATGAGTGACATCTTCAGGGTAGTTCCATGCATCCCTACTTGGAACTACTACACTGGATTAAGTGGGGGAAGGAGCACCTTCTTGGCCTATCAGATTAAGAAGGCATATAAGAATTGAGTTGAGAAGTTCCGTGTGTCTAGATGAAAACTAGCCAAAATCACTTCCAGTGTAAAACTTTAGATTATGTTATTTCTGTTTTCACATTTCATTAATACCAAACTGTGGTTGCTATGTTCACCATAATAAGAAAAGAAATCATAATTGTTTTAGCTGTGCTTCGTAATGAATTATACATACCAAAGGAAATTTGCTTCCAGCATTTATACTAATTCTTTTTTGCCCAGTAAATTAATAGTTTTGTTTTTTATTTTGTTTTCAAATTAGAGGAAAAGAACACACACACACACATACACACACGTACCTTAATTTAATATTTTATTAATAACACACACTTAACGTGAGAAAATGAGAAAAACCAAATTGCAACGTTATTAGTTGGGAATACATTTCCCTAATTTAAATGGCATAATTGTCTTTAAAATAATGAATTGTGACTCATAACCCATAGGATCAAAGATCTATGGATGCACACATGATGTTATCTTCTAAAATAATCCAGTTAATAATAATAACTTCCTCTATTTCTGTTTTTTCAGGCTGTGGGTGACATTTTTTATGTAGCTAAAACAACTCCAGTCCCAGACAAGGGGAAGGTATAAGCAGAGATGGGAGAACCCTAAGGTTTTCAGTATGATTATGGACTTTAGCATGCTCCGGGAGAGAGTGCAGGACAGGAAGGCCTGGTGTGCTATGGTCCATGGGGTCATGAAGAGTCGGACACGACTGAACAACTGAACAACAACAACAACAAAGGTTTTCAGTAGTACAAAAAATATTTAGTATCCCTGCACCCACCCTCACAAAAATACAAAACAAACAAACAAACAAAAACACCAACACATAGCTCAATGAGAGTTTGTGGCCATTCAATGCTTACTTGCTGTTAAGAAAGACAAAAATGGAAAAGCAGGGAAAGGAGGAAAGAAGATTAGAAGAAACACATTGGGGGGTTTAGAGAGAGAACCATTTCATTGTCTTGATAGATCATTTTCTGACTCATAATGAGAAACTTTTTAAATGTCCCCAGTGATACATGCGTTATCTGCCCATAGCAATCAATACAGAAATGTAAGATATTAAGAAGCCACGACTGAGCACCAGATGTGTCTACACCCCCCCCCCCAAGGTAGTAGCGAAGACAGTAATTCCTACTCTTTCCTAGTTTTTATTTAGCTTGAATCTTTCTTTAAAATTCTTCTGATGCAAATTCCAAAGCAATTGCGGTCCGTTATTGCCATATTGCCAGTTGGATGCGACTATTGCTTAGAGACGGTGCCTTAAGACAGCCCTGCAGTGTAGTTTGCAGCGAATGCTGCAAGTCAGGCTCTGGGTGGTTTAGAACAACCCTGCAGTGTTGTCTGAGTTAGGGATGTCAGAGAATTTCGCCACGAATCTCGGGGAGGCCAAATGCCAGTGCATTCGGCCCCCCAAAATCGGTGGCGAAACGGTCTGCCACCCCCCGCCACCCCCCGGGATGGGACTTACCCTGGGTGAATCTTCCTGGTGGCGGCGGCGGCTCCGGCGGCGGTTCGGCGGTGGTGCGGCGGCAGCAGCTGCAGCGGCCGGTCTTCCAACCAGCTGCCACCGCCGCCATTTCCAGTAAAAAAAAAAAAAAGTGATAGGCTACATAAAGATTTATGTAGCCTATCATGGCTAGATTTTTAAAAAATACCGTGATAGGCTATGTAAATGTTTACATAGCCTATCACGGCTGAGTAAAAAAAACAACGCGCGCACGCAAATGGCGGCGCCCATGGGTACTGCCATTTGCGTTCCTTATTTTGGCACGTCTAGTCTACGTAAACATTTACGTAGACTACAGCGAAAATAAGGCTGTATGGCGAAAATAAGGCGTCTATGCTATTTGCATTCCCCTTATTTTTGCCGTCTTAGTCTACGTAAATGTTTACATAGACTAGACGTGCCAAAATAAGGAACGCTCCAATACTGAAATAAAATAAAATAAATCTGCACGTGGAATAATACCCACTTTAGAGCAGGGACTCCAGTCTTTGATGCTAACGTTTGCGCCAGCACCCTCAAGCATACACAGCAAGAAGCCCACTATGGTTACACTGTAACATTTTACTGCAGACTCACTTGTATAGCTGGATATTCTGTCCCTTGGGACAAGAGCTTGTGCTTGCTTGCTCAATGGCATAAGCGCTCTCTCTCTCTCTCTCTTCCTCTCTCTCTCTGTTTTATTTATTTATCCAAAACAAAAACAAAATTTAGGGTAGTAATGGACAGTCAGGTATCTTCTCTTCCATCTTGCACCTCTGTGTTCAATTTACAGTCCAGTCTCAGATCACAGCATCACTGGAAGCTTTGAGGTTTCCATCTTGTAGCCACATTTTAGTTTTTTGTTTGTTTGTTTTCTAATGCAGCTCTTAAGTGATCAGAAAGACCATCTTCCACATTGTCATCATCCCAGTTGTCCTCCCACATGTGCACATCTCTATCTTCATCTAAGCCAGCCCAGTCTTTGGCTGGGAACTCCTCGAACTCCTCGTCCTCCTTCAGAAGCCCCAAATCGACAGGCTGTTTCTTCTCTGGCATCGTCGGCCTCAGCCTGCTTCCACTGCTCTAGGGCCCGCTCTACTGTTCCCCATTGAGAATGATGGGATAGTGACAGACGGACATAAGCTGTCTCCAGGCATCCGCAAAGAGGGTTTTTACTGTAGATGGAGCCAGGGATGCAGCTGCAGCCTCACCCTTCCACTCCTGACATCTCCATGTTAACAGGGAAGGTCTGCAAAGGGTGCCCCAACTGTGTTTGACTGAATGTGGTTATAGAGCTCCTTGCAATCGGGAACCTTATAAATAAGTTGAACATCCTGAACTTTTTTATACTGCCTTGGCAAAACCAACAAATTATGGATGGCAGCATGGCCAGAATGCATGCCCCCCAGCTCCCTCCATGGTTACAGGAAAGCCCTCTTCAGCAAACACCAGAAAAGGGCCAGTGTGGTATAGTGGTTAGAGTGTTGGACTGAGACTCGGGAGAACTGGGTTCTAGTCCCCACTCGACCACGAAACTCACTGGGTGCCTTTAGGCCAATCACTGACTCTCAGCCTAACCTACCTCACAGGGCTGTTGTTGGGAAGCATTTTCTTTTGTACTGTATGCACTCTATGTGTACGTTACAGGCATAGGTCCATTTTTAATGTCATGGGAATAAGATGACTGGATGCTGTTCTCTCCTGGCTTTCATTCCATGCTTCTTAAGTAACTTAGGGAGCAACCCTCGGCCACTAGTCAGTGGCTAGACAGCCATAGGATATCTGGTTCTCCGGGAACCGACCTTCCCCTGCCTTCTGCGCTGCCTGACAGGCATTGCGGAACTGCCCTGCGCTCCAAAGAGGACTGTGGATCAGCCGAAACAGGGTGTTCCAGGGGGTGTTCTGGGGCAGGGAAGGCACAAATGCCAGTACGACACATCCTATGTGTAGTCTGGCAGACTCCCCCACTCTACCTTCCCATGGCTAGACAGCCGAAATCAGCTGTCTAGCCACAAATGCAGGGCAAGAGAAGCATGGAGTGAACGATCCCCTCCGTGCTTCTCCTGCCCTGCGTTGGATAGGAAGTCACCTCCGAATTTGGAGGCAGGCACCTGTCCCCATAGGATTGCACAGTTAAGAATGTCGAAACCTGGGAGCCCTGACTGATGTCAGCCTGCCCCAAGCTGGCGTTTGAGGCTAACATGCTCCCTCCCAGTTGTTTCATTACTGGCATGTGTGTTTCCACATTCTTACATTACCAGAGTGCCATTAGTTGCAGCCATGGCAGAGTGGCAGACAGACACGCATGTAAAAAACTTGCCTTATCCTCCTTCCTAGAGTCAGATTAACAGTTCCTTTGTTGTCCCAGTCCATGGTGGGAAGAGATGTCCTGCTGAGGCCCTGGGAGCGTTTGCTCTGATCCTGCCACCTCCACTACATTCTTTTGCCCTGAAGGTACATTTCTGGGCCTTGCAGCAGGGGAAACATCAGCGAGAGGGCATAGTTCAGTGGTACAGCACCTGTTTGGCATGTAGAAGGTCCCAGGTTCAATCCCTCACATCTTCAGAGAGGGCTAGGAAAGAATCTTGCTTGAAACCCTGGAGAGCCACTTCCAGTCAGTGTTGACAATACTGGTCTAGATGGGCCAATGGTCTGTCTCAGTATGAGGAAGCTTCCTACATTCCTCATGTAGGCAAGCACTTTGCAAGCATTGTCAAGCCTTTGCAAGCACTTGAATGCAATGTTTTGATCCCTTTTGGGGTGAGCAGTAGGATGCTCTTGAACATTAGAGCACCAGAAGAGCCATGCTTAGGCTGACCATATTTCCTTGAGAACAAAATGGACAAAAACAGAATATTAGGATGACAAAAATGGGACAGGGTTTTTATTACAGTGGAGAGTTCCACTGTAATAAAAAAATAGCTAACAGCCTGTTGAACCAAAATATGAGTCTGAAAAGTCTGAATCAAACTGAATGTAGGGTAGAAAGAATCTCTATGGGCGGAATGATGGTAGAAATAACAGTAAGACCCACCCTCCTGGCTCCCACATGCTTAATGGGGCTTAGCGACCGCCTCTTGAATTCCCCGCCACTGCAGACAAGCAAGGGGGTGGCGTCTGATCGTCGCTAGCTCAAGAAGCCTGGCCCTGACTGGATAAAGTAAACGGGACTTCCTCTTTTGTCACACTAGTAGTTTTACTACACGCATTGATTGGCATAGAGCCTTATGATAAACGCGTTCAGTTTTTTACAAAAAATTAAATACGGGACAAAATTGACATTTATATTAAAATGATGGGATGGTCGGGAAATATGAAAAAAATGGTACTGTCCCATTTAAAATGGTACGTATGGTCAGCCTAGTCATGCTGGATCAAACCAAGGTCTATTTAGCCCAGCATTCTGTTCACACAGTGGCCAACCAGCTGCCCATGGGAAACCCACATGCAGGACATGAGTGCAACAGCACCCTCCTGCCCACATTCCTCAGCATACTGTCTCTGATACTGGAGATGGTAGCATCTAGCCATCAGGACTAGTAGCTATTGACAGATTTATCCTCCATGAATTTGTCCAATGCCCTTTTAAAGTCCTCCAGAGTGGTGGCCATCACTACATCTTCTGGAAGTGAATTTCATGGTTTAACTATGGACTGTGTGAAGAAGCCCTTCCTTTTATCTGTCCTGAATCTCCCACTAATCAGCTTCATGGGATGACCCCAGGTTCTAGTATTATGGGAGAGGGAGAAAAATGCCTCTGTATATACTTTTTGCATACCATGCAGATTTTTGTTCTTCTGGCATCCTTGGTTCCCACAGAGATTCTCCCTGCAAGCAAACATGGGTGTGATGGCTTGCAGGTCAGAGACTGGTGTTTCCAGGGAGATGTGAGCCCCAACATTTGTTTTGCTAGAAAATAAGCCCAGCACTCCAGACAGCATAGGTCCCCCACATGATTCAGTTCGCATATGATGTGGCAAGCACCTCTGTGGGGCAACAACACAAGTGAAAGGACATAAGCACTGGACCTAGGGAGGTACTTGCCAAAAAGAAGGAACACAGAGCAGCTATCACAGTTTCTTGAAGTGCATAGTGTTTAAAGTATGAGGCCTTTCTTTTGCTGCTGCAGACTCCAGCATCAGTCATCTCCATTGTTTTGCCCCAGCAAATGAGCCGTGCTCCATTGCTTTTATATCTCCCATTCAGTGTCATGATGCTGTTCTGTATCTTTGAGTGTCTTTGTGCACATCCAAGGGAGGTGTGAAATCGAAATGCCAGACTTTACAACTGAATGCACGACTTACAAGAGAGCTTTGGCTGTTGAGCGGTATAGAAATGAATAGATAGATGATAGGTAGGTAGGTAGGTAGGTAGACAGACAGACAGACAGACAGACAGACAGACAGATGATAGCAGCATATTGTGTGGTATTTCCTGCCACAAGACATCTTATTTCTAAATTCCTCATGAGTGCTCCTCTACCTTTCCAGTACCTGCTGCAAAGTGGTGGAAGCTTCCATTGCCCTTTCTAGTGGCTGCTGAAAACAGTTCTGTATACACTGTGGTGTATCTAACATTTCTCTATCAGATGCTTTTCTCTTTATTTATTTCTCCTTCAAATTCTTCAATGGAGCTCCCATGCCCCAAAGGCAGACCAATACCATGGCTTGAAAATGGATTTTGAAAGCTCTGCATGGAAAATAGCATAAACATCAAAGGAGCAACAATACCAGAAGTAGGAGTCTCCCCTTAAAAGTCAGTATATCTTAACCAAAAGAATCAAATCATTGTCTGTGAAGAAGCTGGTTGTGTTGAGGATGGATTTCCATTGCTGGTTCCCTTGAGTTTTTTGTTTTGTTTTGTTAAATGAGATATTTTCCTCATTACAGCAAATCACATACATTTACATTCTCTCTCTCTCTTGCTCTCTCTCTCATGTGATATTTGGCTGGATGTGTGTTACCCTCTTGAGAAATTTTCCTAACCTTATTGAAAACGTTTCTTTTGTTCTTCGCTTCCTTTGAAAAGTTTGTGGATTCTTTGCTTGAAGAAGGAACCTTTGCATTTGCTTCTGGCAAAATCAAGTAGCAGCACATGATCTAACTTTGGAATGGTGAGGGGTAGGATGCAAACTCCCCCAGTTTGGAATGCTTCACCACAATATGGGGGAGAGCCCAGGGCCTTCCAGATTTGGACCACCTGAGTTCATATTGCCTCATAATCAAGTTTATCCCAACACACACACACATACACACACACACACACTGCTGCTAGCCAGCCATCTCTTTCCCCATCACTTTCTCTTCCCTTTCCCCAGACTTACCTTGTTGTAGGGTAGAGGTATCAAGGTCTCACCTTCTCTCCATTGAGGGGTATAGAACACTGCAACAAGTGTGTCCCAAGTTCAGAGAGCCTTGGGAAATGCAATTCTCCAGGGCTCCTTGAGTCTTAGAGGTTCACAGGGAGTGGGGGATTGTGGAGAGACTGGCGGGAAATGATTGGAAGTCCTCTTGTGCTCCATTCATAACATAATGGGGCTGCAACAGGGTTTCTGGCTTCTGAACTGGGTTCAGGGGAATAAGGGTGTTTTGTTTTGTTTTGTTTATTAGAAAATGATTTCCTTTGCTAAGCCCAGTTCCAAACTCAGAACAAACTGAGACTGAATTGAGGGGAGTTTGTCCATTAATAAACAGTAGTATGTGCACAAATATAGATTAGGGACAAGGAGGATGCTTGCGAGGGAAGACCTCTGTGAAAACAACCATTACTTAGGTTTGGGTATAATTCTACAAATCTTAGCCAGATCTAGTCCCATCATCTATTTTCAGTTAGTCCTGAGACTCAGCCTACAGAGTTATGAAACAAACATCAAGCAAAGTGTACCTCCAAAATATGCAGTGACTTGTCTTCCCTGCTGAATAATCAAAGCCAGATATACAGACCCTAAATACAGAGGTATACAAATGTATATTTGTGTGACATGGATGTAGCTGTAATTAGGGACGTCGTGGGCATCTGTCTGGGGCCTGAGGCCAGGACACCAGTCCATGGATCGTCGTGCTTGCCCGACTTGGCATGAGCTGAGCCAGGCAACCCCCCAATCACTTGCCAAGATGCAAAATGGCAGCTTGGCCTTTTTTTGTAAACTCTCATTTGCACAAATGGCAGCCATAAGATGGCCATTTACGCAAGATTACTGGCTTAAATGGTCCATTTATGCCTGTAATCTTGCAAAAGTGGCTGCTTTACAGCCACCACATGTGCAAATGAGGATTTACAAACAATGGCCAATGGGCCATTTTTACATAAAATGGTGGCTCAGCAAGGGATTGGAAGGCTGGGAGCTGTTCATCGAGTGCCCGTGGACAGCCCAGTAGCTTGCTGCATATGGTGGGCAGAGGTGTGGGGCTGGGGCAGAGCATGTGGCTAGGGATGTGAGAACTCATCCCAGCTTGGGTTCTCCAGATGCCAGCTGAGCTCCCCCCCCCCACTCACTGGCCCTCCAGGCTGCAGTTGAGCCCCTACTCTGTGCTTGGTAAGCAGCCTGCAACTTACCCGGGCCTGTTCGTCTCTGCCCCAATCACCATGTTTTTAAAAAACATGGTGATTGGCAACGCTTGCCCATAGACTTATATGCAAAATAGCACTGTGAAACTAGGGTATAGGGGTGATCCATCATGCTATTTTGCATATAAGTCTATGGGCAAGCGTTGCCGATCACCATGTTTTTTTTTAAAAAACGTGGCGATTGGGACAGAGACGAACAGGCCCGGGTAAGTTGCGGGCTGCTTATCGAGCGTGGGGGTGGGGGCTCAACTGCAGCCCAGAGGACTAGTGAGCAGGGGGGAGCTCAGTGAGTGCAGCTTGGGGGGTGCAGGTGCCAGTGGTCTGACAGATTTGCAGACCGAAATGGGCGCCCGCTAGGGATGTGCGAAAGTCACTTACCTTTTCGAAGGGGGGGATTTGGGGTGGGGGGGAGGCACTCTGAACCTCCCCCCGAAATCCTAACCTGGCAGCAACTCCGTGGAGCCACCGACCAGGTGCATTCGCAGACATGCAGAGCCTGCGGACGCAAATGGCGGCGGCTACGGCGGCCGCCATTTGTGTTCCTGTTTTTTTTCCATGACAGGCTACGTAAATGTTTACGTAGCCTATCACGGCAAAAAAACAGGGGCGCAAATGGTGGTGGCTACAGCGGCCACCATTTGCGTTCCCTTTTTCTGCCGTGATAGGCTATGTGAATATTTACATAGCCTATCACAGCCTCCACAGGGACACAAATGGTGTCCCTGCGTTAGCTGTGATAGGCTACTTAAGTATTTACGTAGCCTATAATGGCAAAAATGGGGAAGCGAATGGCAGCCACAGATGCGGCCACCATTTGCAAAGCAGCATGAATGGCACTAGGTAAGTGCCCCATTTCGCGCGCCTTTTGCGGGGTGGGTGGAGTGGGGGGCTTCATTCTGCCATGGATTTTGGGGGGCGAATGCAGTGGCATTCAGCCTCACTGAGATCCATGGTGGAATTCTCTGACATCCCTAGCACCCGCACCATCCCTACATGTGGCACAGAACCTGATAAGTTTGTCGATCCCATCCCTAGCTGCAATGAAGGAAGAATCAGTCCTTTGGCAGGAGGATGGAATGCCTTGCACCTTAACTGACCTGCCACCATTTATGCAAGGATGTCTGCTTTTTTAAGCATCTGATGACTAATTGATAACTAATTTCCTTCAATTTGCGGTTCATTTCTCTTTTCTTCGCCTCACAAAAGATGTTTGCACCTGGCTGTGTGAATCAAAAAGTCATTACGAAGTCAATAAATGTATTACTTCCAGGAGCTTGCCAATGGACTAATTGCATGGTAATGTGTTTGCATTTTCTCTTGCTGATTAACACAGATTCCTTGGAACAAGAGGAAGCCATGTTAGTGTGAAGACAAGGAGAATCTTCTAAAAGCGGTAGAGGGGGGTTGACAAAGCTGTTGCTGCCCTCTGAACACAGGTTCATTTTTTCTGTCCTGCAGTGAGTTCTGAAACACACACAATGGATCTGCATGTTTTATTTATTTATTTATTTAGTCATTCATTCATTCATTCATTTCATTTATTTCATTTCTATACCGCCCAATAGCCGAAGCTCTATGGGCGGTTCACAAAAATTAAAACCAAACGGCACACAATAAAACAATATAAAATATATAGAACATTAAAACCACAATATAGCAATACAACCACAATAAAACCCAGCAGCAGTGCAGGAATTTAAAATACAGATTTTAAACAGCAAAGCTAAAAATCTAGAAAGCTAAATCGCTAAAATGCCTGAAACAGAGAAAAGATGTCAGGAGTGGCTATTGGGTAGCGCGTATAACAGGAGTGGGGAACCGTATTGGTTATGGGGGCTGGATGACATCAGGGGGTGAAACCCTATCCCTGACATCATTGGGTCCCTGCCTGGAGCAATAGCTGGGGCTCCAACACACAGCACTTTGGCTAGGAAACCATCTTCACTCTTACATCACCTTTCTTCCATGGGGAAGGAAAAGGAGGAGCAAAGCACACTCAGACTGTGCTTCCAGGAGGCTGAGTCACAACCCCAGGACTCATCTGGCTCCTTGGAGTAGCACCTGAGTGTGAAGCATCTGACCATCTGTTGGGTTGGCCTGGTGCACCAAATTTGGTGCAATAATCAAAGGTTCCCCATCCTTAACCTATAACAGCACTAACAGATATCCTTCCCAATAGTGGATGCAGATAGTTTCCCTGATTCACAATAGGTGAAGGGAGACTTAATTTTTTTAAGCTTTAATTGTAAGTAATTTAGGGGCTCTATTCAGGCTGAAAGGTGAGTCATACATTTCATTAACAACGTCTGAAATCCAAAGTCCAGCACGGATTACGTGATATGGAATTCAAACAGACAAGGGTCCAAGATTTATTATAAGTTCGGGCAAGAAAGTAGGGATGGCAGAGAATTCCGCCACAGATTTCAGTGAAGCCAAATGCACCCCGAAATGCACCCGAATTCGGAATTCGGAATGCACCCAAATTCGGCCCCTGAAATGCGTGGCAGAATGGCTTGCCACCCCCCGCCACCCCGCGGATCCCCTCCAGGACGAGACTTACCTGGGGTGGATGTTCCGAATTGCGGCGGCTCCAGCAGCGGCTTCGGCGGTGGCGGCCGTTGGTCTTTCGACCGGCTGCTGTGGCCGTAGGGATGTACGAAAGTCACTTACCGTTTTGTGGATCTGCTTCGCGGTGGGGGGGAGGCACTCCGTCCCACCCCCCAGAATCCTTGACAGGGGGGAGGCACTCCGTCCCTCCCCCCGGAGTCCTGCCCAGCCAGCTGTGCTCCACGGGGATTCTGCGGAGCCGCCAGCTGGCTCCGCCCGCAGCCGGACATCCGGCCGCTGGGCAGCAGGGATGCAAATGGCGGCTATTTATAAATATTTACGTAGCCTATCATGGCAAAGTAAAAAAAAAAGGCGTACGCAAATGGCGGCTGCGGTGGCCACCATTTGCGTTCCTTATTTTTCGCCGTTTTAGCCTACGTAAATATTTACATAGGCTAAAACGGTGAATAAAAAAGGAACGTGAATAGCGTCCACTATGCTATTTGCGTTCCCTTTTTTTTCCCGCTGAAATAGTCTACGTAAATATTTACGTAGACTAAAATGGCGAAAAATAAGGAACGTAAATGGTGGCCGCCGTAGCCACCGCCATTTGCGTACGCCTTTTTTTTTTTTTTTTTACCCAGACGTGATAGTCTACGTAAAGACTTACATAGCCTATCACGGCACCCTGGCTGGATGCAAATGGCGGCCACTACGGCGGCTGCCATTTGCATCCGCACCAGCCAGTCCTCGGCCGGAAATCCGGCTGCGGACGGCCCTGGCCTGGCCGGCTGCTCCGCAGAGCCGCCGCGGAGCACAGCTGGCCATCGAGGATTCTGGGCGGGGGAGGACCAGATCGCCTAACCCCCCCATCGAGGATTCCAGGGGGGAGTGCCTCCACCCCTCCAGCGGACACTGCCACCGGAACAAGGTAAGGGATTCATACATCCCTACAAGGAAGTCTTTCAGGCAGTTAAGACTTTCCAAGGCTAGAACTTACACACAATCAGAGATCAATTCCAACAATAGATTCTATGTCAGGATCTCACTGTTACATGCTTCAAGGCAGACAAGAGTCCAAGAGTCATGATAAGTCCAAGCAGGGAAGCATTCTGGGTATCCAAGTAGGGATGTGTCACTTACCTTTTCGAAGGGTGACATTTGCGGTGGGGGGGCGCTCCGTCCCTCCCCCCTGAAATTCTGTCCGGGGGGGAGGCGCTCCGTCCCTCCCCCCCTGAATCCTGGCCGCCTGGCTCTGCAAATGGCGAGAAAAATGGCGAGAAAATGGCTCCACCGCCGTTTGCGTCCCTGCAGTCAGCCATGATAGGCTACGTAAATGTTTGCGTAACCTATCACGGCTGATTTAAAAGAAAAAAAAACACACGTATGCAAATGGCGGCACCCATGGGCACTGCCATTTGTGTTCCTTATTTTGGCACATCTTAGTCTATGTAAAAATTTACGTAGACTAAGACAGTGAAAATAAGGGGAACACAAATAGCGTAGCGTCTACGCTATTTGTGTTCCCCTTATTTTCGCCGTAATCTACGTAAATGTTTATGTAGACTAGACGTGCCAAAATAAGGAACGCAAATGGCAGTGCCCATGGGCGCCTCCATTTGCGTACGCGCGGTTTTGTTTTTTGTTTTTTTACTCAGCCATGATAGGCTACGTAAACATTTACGTAGCCTATCACAGTTGACTGCAGGGACGCAAACGGCGGCGGCTATGGCCGCCGCCATTTGCAGCCCGGCCAGCCAGGATTCAGGGTGGAGGGACGGAGCACCTCCCCCACCAGCCAGAATTTGGGGGGGGAGGGACGGAGCACCTCCCCCCGGCCAGAATTTCTGGGGGAGGGACGGAGCGCCTCCCCCCCACCGCGAATCAAATTTTGTTACAGGTAAGTGACTTTCGTACATCCCTAGCACGGATCACGGTGTGGCCGAATGCCAGTGCATTCGGCCCCCCGAACTCCATGGCGGAACGGCCTGCCCCCTGTCCCCCTGCAGATCCCCCCCCGGGACAAGACTCACCTGGGGTGGATCTTCCAGATCTTCTGAAATAAATATCAGTGATTCTTCAGATACCCTAATTCATAATATGCTTTAAAGGCTTAAACCATCATACTGGATTTTGACTGGGAACAGTTAGGAAGCCAGTGGACCTCTACCAACCAAGTAACCTAGCAGCCGTATTTTGTGCCAACTGATGTTTCCAAATAGTCTTCAAAGACAGCCCCAGATATAATGCATTGCAGTAGTCTAAACTGGGTGTTAGCAGAGAATAGAAAACAGTAGCCTGTCTGTCTCTGTCCAAGTCAGGCCACAGATGGCACACTAGCATAAGATGTTGAAAGGCATTCTGCTGCAAATATGCCACCTAGTATCTAGGTAGGTGCAGCCCAAAGCGGCAGACTTGTTTCTAAGGGGTCGTGCGCCCCCATCCAGAACGGGTTGAGCTACTCCAAATAATTGCAACGAGGAGGTAAACGCAACATCCAGCGTTTGCTCCAGATACGTTTGCAAATGAACATTTTGACATGGATTTGGTCGCTCGCAAAGGCTGCCTGAGGAAGTGCCTAATTACATCTGGCATATTTGCATACCTCCGTTGGCTGTTTGCCAAGTGCAATTGCTATTTGATGTGAAGCCTGTCAGTCAAGGCAGCAGCTTCTCATATGGAAAACAGTGACATTTCTTCCTGGAGCAAAGCTACATGTTTGCCCTAGGGTGGCATTCGCCACATTTCATAGGATTAAAATTGATAATATCATCCGACCAAATGAACCCCAAGCAATGCAAAACATCATAATCAAAGCTCCTGCAGCAGCATGGCAGCGAACAACGGCACTTCCCTGGTATTTTTGCATTCAGCAGAATAGCGTTCGGGGAGAAATCTGGAATAACAAGCAGGGAAGTGAAATTTCTATTCTGAACATTCCACAGTGAATTCCTAACCCCCCAAAGTTATGCTATTTCCCTGTGCATATGTGCTTAGCCAAGCTCCCAGACTACCTTTTAATGCAGAGTGTGCTTCAAAACTAAATCTCAATTAAATATCTTCATTAAAATGCTATCTTCTTTGCCCATGTCTTAAAAACAAACAAATAAACAAAAACACCCTGAGTATCTAGCTGCCATGTTTCCAAAATTAATACAGAGAATAAACAAGGAGACTGGAAAGAAAATTTGTCAGAGATATTTAGGCACAAGGTTGACACAAGTTATTTGGATACTTCAAAGAAGGATCTGGGTTGGGGATGTTGGTGACATTCACTCCTCTCTTTGGGTGGGGGTGGGGGCTTCAGATTCTCCCTTGTCTCACTTCCAGGTCTTTTCCCCTCTCCAAAGATTGCCACCAAGTGGGAACCAACTATGAGTTTTGAGAGTTCTCTTTGCTTTCTTGACATTATAGGAGAGTAGCATAGGCGAGCAACACCCTTTTCCATAAGTGGAAGGGAAAATAGACAAAATGCTGTGTCCATACTCAGTTTTGCTCATCCCTTCCTGTGGCCTTTTCTTTGCCACCAGAAGTCATCTTTTCTTTTCTTTCTTTCTTTCTTTCTTTCTCCTCTGGCTGCCCAAATCAGACTTAAAATTCTCTATCTACTGTATAGAGAATGGGGGTTGGCTATGCGATGTGGGATGGGTAACATCCCACCAAAAGACCACATGTTTCAAATTACAAACTTTAAAATTTTTATTGAAGGACAATATTAATGGGGGGGAACCTTGTAAATCTGAATGGATACACACACGACCAATAGGGTAATAAAATACCCAGGGGTATCCAGCTAAACTAACTAGACTGTGTCTCTATTTTATGCACTTCCCTTATCTAAGCAATATCTTACTCTCATTGGTCCAGGTCTCTCAACCAGCTCTCCAATTCCAGCTGTTCTTACTCTCTATTTCCTCTAGGACCCCAGCCAGCTGGCCAGCCAGCCAGCCTGCCTGCCTGCCTGTCTGCCTTCTCTCCCTCTCCCTCTCCCTCTCTCCCTCTCTCTCTCTCTCCCTCCCCCTCTCTCTCTCTCCCTCTCTCTGTCTTTCTCTCCCCTTTCTCTTTCTTTCTCTTCCTCTCTTTCTCCTCCTCCTCCTCTTCTCTGTCTTCCCCCTGCCTCTCTGCCTTTGTCTTATATCTTCTAAAATTATTTTTTCTTTCCCCAGCGCCAACCAGTCAGGAATTTCTAATTTCCATTTCCTGAGTTGAAACTTCTCTCTCTCTCTCTCTCTCTCTCTCTCTCTCTCTCTCTCTCTCTCTGACCTTCTTTATAAATCTATAATCTCCTGGCTTCCTGAGCAAACTCCTGATTTCTACATTCTAAGTAAACTTTTGACCTAACCTTTGGACAGAAAGTGAGTAGCACAAAGACTAAAACGATTCATCCCAATAATATCCTAAAACCAAACTGAATACAAAAATGGAGGACAGTTCTGTTTCATCACAGAGAGCCAATGCTATATTCTGTCACTTTTGTTGTTCAGTCGTGTCCGACTCTTCATGACCCCATGGACCATAGCACGCCAGGCCTGCCTGTCCTGCGCTCTCTCCCCGAGCGTGCTCAAGTCCATATTCATTGCATCAGTGATGCTATCTAGCCATCTCATCCTCTGCCGTCTCCTTCTCCTTTTGCCTTCAATCTTCCCCAGCATCAGGGTCTTTTCCAGGGAGTTTTCTCTTTGCATTAGGTGGCCAAAATATTTGAGCTTCAGCTTCAGTATCTGTCCTTCCAATGAGCAGTCAGGGTTGATATGTTGCTATCTTCAGTTTGTCTCTTACCACAGGAGGACCAATGCTGCCAAAATTTCTCCCACTTTTTTTTTTTTTTGCCTTCTCATTCCATTTGATAGAAAAGAAATTTGCTTTTGAAAAGAAATTCAATGGTGAAGAAATTTCAGAGAAAATTTGCCACCTCAGCTCCTTATACTTCCATTGAAGCCCAGTGGAAGGCATCATGAGCTAATTCCTCCCATGGGTCTTTTTCAGATGAAGACGTGCGGCCTGGGAGACTGGCTGTGATTAGGTACACTCAAAACACCAAGAAAATACATTATAAAACATCCTGAATGAGGCAGAACAATGGAAGCCTCTTTGGGGGAGGGAATAAAAAAATCAGGAAATTGAAAGACAGAATTAGGCAGAGCACTAACTCCACCTTATACCTTGGAGCTAGGCATAACTCAGCCCCCGCTTGCATTGTGGTGGATGCAAACTGGGGGCCAGCCTGCCAAGACAGTTGATGCTGTTGCAGCATGAAGACCCCTCAAAACACACCCTTACCAAGAAAGAAAGAGCGCTATGTGCTATGAGCCCTGCCAGTTGGGAGCCATACCTGGGACAAACTGTCGAGCATTTCTCCTCTCCCTGGAGAAATTTGGTGAAATTGTCTCCCAAATTTCTCGGCCCACAAGCCAGGTGGAGAATTTCGAGAGGCCATTTGCACATGGCTCTAGTTTGTACAGTCCGATTGGTGAACTTGAACTTCGGCAAGTAGAAAGATGCATTCCTGTCAGAGGGATTAATCCATATGGGAACCGGGGAGCACACGGGGCTATAACAAGAGTTACCTCTGCACACGGATGACACCCGGTGCTTTAGCACTTCTAACAGCTGGTGACAAATGAGGTCAAAGACAACGCAGTAGCTCCTACTATTTTTTCTCCCTTCCTGGAGCAAATATCTTATTTATTAGCTGCAGCTTTAATTGTTCAGCACGGACTGAACAATGCAAGAAAGCCAGGTAGTGGTTTGGAATATAAATAAACACTCTATGACAGTTTCTAAATAAATAATGCCATTAATCCAGACGACGTTTGCTCTTCTCTTCCTCCCTCCCTCCAGCCCCATTTTTATTTGTCGAAACAAGTCTGGAACAGCACTCTGTTTATTTGTTTGTTTTTATTCCTGGAATAATGTCACCATGGCAACCTATCCTACCTCCTCCCTAGCTATAGGCGGTAGCTGCAAAGTTAGTCAATGGGTGTTGTGTGTGTGTGTGGGGGGGGTGTTAAGGAATTTGTCAAGTACAAGAGATTATGAAGGAAGAAGGTCGCCTGTGGTATCCACTGAGGGACAGAGCCAGAACCCACTGAAGAACAAAGGATGGGAAAGAAAGGATGGGTATGGGGAAAGGAATGATACGAATCAATTGTGCCATGGTGATGAAGTTGCCTCTTTTTTGTCATTGTTTTACTGTGGCACTTTTGGGAAAGCATAGACGTGGGAGTAACCATGGAAACTAAAACTCAACAAATTACCCCCACCCACCCCCATTCAACATATTGTTGCTTGAGATCTTTTGAGAAGCAATTCAGTGGATGGGATACAAACTAAGGAGGTATGGATTTTTTTAAATCCATTCCATCTATGCTCTATGGATCATCAGGGGTCTTCCTTTTCATCATCCACTCATTGACAGAATCAGATTTTTTAAACCAGAATTGAGTTCCACTTGCGCTAATGCAAATTAGTGGAAATCCCCTCCCCCTGCAGTGAAAGAAATGGAATCTGCATAACTCTGAAAAAGCCAGTCCAGCGCAGAATCCACAGATGGGATTCAAACCTAATCCAAACCATACCTAATACACACCCTCGTTTAAGTTTTTAAGGGCCTACGGACCTGACTCAAAATGGGACTAGATGTTTAAGTGGACGTGTGTGTGTATTCATATTTTGAGCTCCTGTCATTCACAATCTTTTTGCACCATCCCTAGTGATAGCTAATTGGAAACAAAAAAGGGGGAGGGGGATTGGGAGATCTAGTCAAAACTGGTTTGACTCTGAGAGTACAGAATTGAAACGTTTGGTCTCTTTTACATTTTTGACCAGCCTTTCTCTTTTGTTCTCTTTTGGATTTCTGCTCAGCCATTTCTCTGGTCTCAGAATGACCAACTTCCTGTACAAGGTGCCCAGCAACCCTAACACCCTCGCCCTGACATGCTACTTTTAAATGTACTATTTTGTTAAATAGAAGAATGTTCAAACATGCAATAGTCACACATCCCTACAACATGAAGTCGTGCAGTACAGGATAAGGTTTAACAGTTGATTCTGCAAACTGGATTACTTGGCCCTTACTATGAATCTTATGATCGATTTCCTAAGGGCAGGAGCTCTGTAAAGCCTTGGCCAAGCTCTGAGACAGGTGGGAGATGGTGTGTGCATGGAGGGCTATAATTCTGGCACAGGTGGACCAAGGTTCAGTGGGCCTCAGGTAGATTACAAGGTTAAAGAAGGGCTAGTGTCCGAGTCCTGTACCAAGGAGTTAGGAATGTCCATTGTTCAAACATCTGTCCCTTGGGGAGCCCAACGGATCCCCACTGCCCGCCTGACTCGGCTTGCATTCACAAGCTAAGCCACGGGGTTTTCCTGAAATCTGGGAACTTTTCTTGGGGGGAGGGGTAAAATGGAATTTGCAGAAATTGTGGCTGCAATTTGTACACATTACACACAGTATGGTTACAATTTGTGCAAATTATGCAAATTATGGGTGAAATTCATGCAAATTACCCAAATCATGGCTACAATTTGCACAAATTTCTTTTTATGGGAAAAAAAAATCCCTGGACACTCCATGAGCTGCCCGACTCAAGGCAAATCGATCCAGGCCAGCTCATGGGGAAGCAAGCTGAAGTCGGGGGGGGGGGGCTGCTAAAACCTTGGTGAGCTTCACCCCCAAAGATTCTCCAACATCCCTACTTGTACATTTGAAGGCTCAAATCGAGGGTCAAACTACACATTGCATTAAATATGTAGTGCATAGCTCTTATTCCTTATTTCTTTTACTCAAAAGTATGTGCAGAATAAAATCTAGATTGGGACCATAGTGCATAGGGTAGGGAGGTTTAATACTTCCTTCTTCAGCTGTGCCCCCCCCATACACCTCTCCAAATGTGGCAGTTAAGAATACTTCTTTAAAAATCCACCCAAAAGTCATAACTGGTAACTCTTAAAGCTATGCTTCTTCATCATTTTGAACCTAATCACCCTGCACTAGCATCTCATGCTAAAGTTCCTCACCAACTGGTGTACATAGACATACTGCCTCTGATACTGGACGTAGCATATAGCCATCAGGACTAGCCATTGATAGCCTTCTCCTCCTTGAATTAGTCTTATCCCATTTTAAAGCCATCCACATTGGTAAGCATCACTGCATCTTGTGGTAGAGTATTCCATGGTTTAACTATGTTCTGTGTGAAGAAGTATTTCTTTTTGTTCTGTCCTGTAACTAAACAGCAGTGTGTTGAATACTGTTGATACAATTTGGGAGACTATATGTATAAACATACTCAGGAAGAGCAGCAAGCAAGGAATTGTTATTATAAGGACGATAATATGGCACTGTGGTTTCCATCTGTAGGCCATGTGGAAGCCCTTCAAACTTGTGAACAAATTCCAACCGAATACAATTGACTATATTTTTTCTCACACGCACTACACACACACACACATACACACACACACCCCTTATGCTATATAACTTGTATCTTCATTATTTCATTGAATAGTGTCTTCTTAGGTTATTTTACTCTAGCTATTCCACAAGCATTGAATGAGCTTCCGCCGCACATTAAAAACGTGGTTGTTCAGGCAGGCATTTGGGGTGGGTTAGGGTATTTTTTGAAATATGGTGTTTTTATTGTACAATGTTATTGTTTTAAACTGTTCTGCTATATACTTTGTACATCTCCCAGAGTGGCTGGATGACCGGCCAGATGGGCGATTAATACATTTAATAAATAAATAAATAAATAAATAAATGCATATGATAGACTAACATTTATAATTAACACATTGCTTTATTTCCTTAGTGACCTTGTTATATTATTATGTATGTTTATTTGTTGTTGTTGTGTTGCCTTTATTTTGTAAACTTTAAACTTTAAGGGGCTGGACTTACCACTGGCATGTAGTATGACCCCTGTGGAACCAAGCCTGGAACCACAGGTATATTGATCTGATTAAGATATGGATAGGGATGGCAGAGAATTCCTCCACAGATCACGGTGAGGCTGAATGCCCTGAACTCCGTGGTGGAACGGCCTGCCCCCCCGTGGATCCCCCCCCCGGGACGAGACTCACCTGGGGCGGATGTTCCAGGCGGTGGCGGATACGGTGGTGGGGGCTTCGGTGGCCAGTCTTCCGAGCGGCTGCCGCCGCCACCATTTCCACTCTTGTTCTTGTAAAAAGAAAGAAAGAAAGAAAGAAAGAGAAAGAAAGAAAGAAAGAAAGAAAGAAAGAAAGACGTGATAGGCTACGTAAAGATTTACGTAGCCTATCATGACTAGGTTTAAAAAAAAAAAACCACGATGTGATAGGCTACGTAAATCTTTACATAGCCTATCATGGCTGGGTGGGTTAAAAAAAAAACCCAAATGTAAATATTTACGTAGGCTAAAATGGAGAATCAAAAAGGGATGCAAATAGCGCCCGCTACGCTATTTGCGTTCCCCTTGATTTTCGCCGTCATAGTCTACGTAAATATTTATGTAGATTAAGAGGGCAAAAATAAGGAACGCAAATGGTGGCAGCTGTGGCCGCTTCCATTTGCATACACGGGTTTGTTTGTTTATTTGTTTTTACCCAGAGCCCTCCGCAGCCAGAAATCCAGCTACGGATGGCTCTGGCCTGGCTGGGCCTGGCCAGCTGCTCCGCGGAGCTGCCGCGGAGCACAGCCGGCCTTGGAGAATTCCGGGAACAGAGCGCCTCCCCCCCCCGTCGAGGATTCCGGCGGGAGGGACAGAACGCCCCCCCCACCATCAACATAGTCTGCGAACAGGTAAGTGACATTCGTACATCCCTAGATATAGATCCAAACAGCCCTCCCTTCCCTCAAGACACCTGGTCTAGCTTTATTGCTGAGCTGCAGTACCTTCAATGGCCATGATGGTGGGGGTGCAGCAGCAGAGGGATGATCTAGTCAGCACCTCCTTCCATCTATGAGTAGGGATGCTAGAGGAATCCATCCGGGGACTAGAGCTGGCTGAGCTTTCAGCAGCTCCCCCCCACCAGACTATCGCTTCCCCGTGAGCTGGCCCAACTCAATCTGCATCAGGTTGGGCCAGGTCACAGATTTCCTGGTTTATGTGTTTGTTTTGTAAATAGAGGTTTATGCAAATTGCAGGTGCAATTTGTGTAATTTGTGCAAGTTTTGGTGTAATTTGCTGAACTTGCTCTAATTATGACCGCAATTTGCACAAATTTGTGCAAGTTAGAGCCAAAATTTGCTCAAATTACACAAATTCCACCTGCAATTTTCATACATTTCTATTTATGGGCAGACACCCATCCACACACACACACACACACACAAAGGCCCCCTGATTTCAGGAAAACCCCACGACTCGGCTCATGAATGAAGGCCAAGGTGGGCGGGCAGTGGGAATCTGTCAGGTCCAAAAAGAAATGGATTTTCAAACCACAGACATTGCTATCTATGAGCTGCCTTAAGGGCACAGAGCAGAAGGTGAATGGGTCCTGCCACCAGACTCTACAGTTTGTCCCCTGGTGATTTACAGAGTCTTATTTTGTTAAACTAGTTAAAGTAGTTGCTGTCAGTGACCCTAATTCTTGAAGAGGAAAGAACCCAAAGGCTCATGGTCTGGATGTAACTGGTTAGGGTACCATGGGCCATGTGCAGCTTTATCTCAGAACCTTCAAGTAGGGATGTGAGAACTCACCTTAGCTTTGGCTTCTCTGGGTGCCCATTGAAGCATGCCACTGTTCACACATAGGGATGTACGAAACACTTACCTGGTTCCGGTCGGGGCATCCGCTGTGGGGGGGAGGTGCTCCGTCTCTCCCCCCAGAATCCTCGATGGGGGGGGAGGTGATCCAGTCCTCCCACCCGGAATCCTGCCCGGCTGGCTCTGCTCCGCTGCAGCTCCGTGGAGCAGCCTGCCAGGGCCATCCGCAGCTGGTCCTCCGGCTGCGGATGGGCTGCTGCGGACGCAAATTGCGGCCGCCATAGCGGCGGCCATTTGCGTCCTTCCAGGCTGCCGTGATAGGCTACATAAGTATTTATGTAGCCTATCATGGCATGCCCCCTGCCCAAAAAATGGCGTACGCAAATGGCGGTGGCTACGGTGGCCGCCATTTGCGTTTCCCATTTTTCGCTGTTCTTGCCTACGTAAATATTTACGTAGGCAATTATGGCGAAAAAAAAAGGAACCACAAATAGCGTATTGAGCACTATTTGCATTTCTTTTTTTTCGCTGTAAAAGCCTACGTAAATATTTACGTAGGATAAAATGGCGGGGAAAAAAGAATGCAAATAGCGCCCACTACACTATTTGTGGTCCCCTTTCTTTTCGCTGTAATTGCCTACGTAAATATTTACGTAGGCTAGAACGGTGAAAAATAGGGAACGCAAATAGCGGCCGCCATAGCCGCCTTCATTTCTGTATGCTGGGTTTTTTGGGGTGGGGAGGTTAGCTGTGATAGACTACGTAAATTCTTATGTTGCCTATCACACAGCTGTAAGGACGGCAATGGTGGCCGCAGCAGCCCAGCCATGGCTGGCCAGGACACCAGCCGCCGGAGCCGCTGCCGCTGGAACCACCGCCGCCGAATCCGCCACATCCGCCCCAGGTAAGTGCTGTCCTGGGGGGTTCCGTGGGGGGGGCAGGAGGCCGTTCCACCACAGATTCTGGGGGGCCTCACTGGAATCCGTGGCAGAATTCTCTGCCATCCCTACTCGCACACACACACACATGCCGGACCCACGGTCAGGCTGCCCATGACCTCGGAGAGTTCCCCGGGCTCACTGATATCCCATCTGGGGAGTACCCACCATTTTCCTGCCTTTGATTTCTACGTAAAAAAGGAAGTTAAAAATGTGCATATTTAAATATGCACAGTTTGGGACTGGGAAAGCTTAATAAGCACAATATTAGAGGGATTATACCTCTAATATTGCACATATTAAGCTTTCCTGGCCCCAAGGATCTGACCTGTGGAATCTGCTGCAGAGCAACCCCTGTTTGAAAAACAAAAGACCTGTGCATTTTGAAATGCACATTTCTAAAAAATAAAATGCAATAAGTGTTTTCATACTTTAGTCAATGGGGGAAAGTGCAGAGAAATATGTACAGAAATGTGCATTTTCCCCATTCAAAATGTGCATTTTCCCCCGTCGAACTAGGGATGTACGAAAGTCACTTACCTTTTCGCAGCTTGGCTTCGCGGTGGGGGGGAGGTGCTTTGCTTTTCCCCCCGAAGTTCAGGCGGGGGGGGAGGCGTCCTGCCTCGCCCAGCCGAAATTCAGGCCGGGGGGAGGCGCCCTGCCTCGCCCGGACGAAATTCAGGCCGGGGAGAAGTGCCCCGTCTCCCCGGCCGCGAAACAAAAAGTTAAAAAAAAGACCCCATGATAGGCTACGTGACGATTTACATAGCCTATCATGGCTAGATTTCCAAAGTCAGCCGTGATAGGCTACGTAAATCGTCATGTAGCCTATCATGGGTGACTTTAGGAAAAAAAAAAAAAAAAGCGCATCCGCAAATGGCGGTGCCCATGGGGCGCCGCCATTTGCGTTCCTTATTTTGGCACGTCTAGTCTACGTAAAGTTTTACGTAGACTACGGCGAAAATAAGGGCAACGCAAATAGCGTGCCTTATTTTCGCCGTAGTCTACGTAAATGTTTACGTAGACTAGACGTGCCAAAATAAGGAACGCAAATGGCGGCGCCCCATGGGCACCACCATTTGCGGACGCGCTTTTTTTTTTTAAAAAAAAGTCGCCCGTGATAGGCTACGTGACGATTTACGTAGCCTATCACAGCTGACTTTGGAAATCTAGCCATGATAGGCTACGTAAATCGTTATGTATCCTATCACGGGTG
This sequence comes from Heloderma suspectum, assembly GCF_057233095.1. NCBI lineage: Eukaryota > Metazoa > Chordata > Lepidosauria > Squamata > Helodermatidae > Heloderma > Heloderma suspectum. The sequence continues at coordinate 27,307,712 of NC_139469.1, forward strand.
TTGTTGGTTTTTTTTACTTTAGTTTTGTTTTTTTTTGCAATGGCGGCGGCGGGAACCGAACTGCCGCCGGGACCCACCGCTGAGAGGGACATTCGCCAACCAACTTCGGGGGGCCGAATGCATCGGCGCTCGGCCTCCCGAAGATTCGGGGAGAAATTCTCCGCCATCCCTACGTTGAACAAACCAAAAAAGAGGTGGCCAATGCAAATGGAAGCAAGCCCAACTGAGCTTGAAGTGAAGTTCAGATAATTCTGGCAAGCTCAAGCATCCCTGGTTCTCCCTTCCCTACAGGCAGGTACATCATTCTCTCCATGGTGGTAATAGCTGAATCCGTTGAATGTGAGCATCTTATCCCAGTTTGGTTTTCATAAGAAATTACCACAATTTGCTTTCTTCATGTTTTGGAGAGAAAAATTAAACAAACAAACAAAAAACTGGCAGATTCACCTATCCTTAACCCCAATTTAAGCACCAGCAGTGGAGACCCTCCCACAAGATGTTGGACAATTGGCAGCTGCCCAAAGATGCTGCTGGAACCTTCTTCCTGCTGTCTTTCTGTCTGGTCTAATCCTGCTCCCAGTTAGGGATGGCGGAATCAATAATGTTCGATATTGCAAGGAATCTCCTAACATCACCTCGCTGCTCATCTTGTGGCTGATTCCTGTTTATCAGGAATGAATCTGAGCATGTGGAGATGTCTCTCAGCTCAGATTCAGAATGGGAACAGCCAGAACAGGGGGAGGCTCCCTCCCTAGTGAGCTCAGATATGGCAAGGCCTTCTTCCCAAGACCTTGACTCACAGATGCTCAGCTTGGAGCCCCCCTGTTTCATCCTCCATGAGAACCCAGCTTTTGGAGGAGGAGGAGAGTAAAGGGTGTGATTTGAGGGGTGCTAGGGTCCGTTGCAGAGTGAAGTGGGAAAAGTTAGAGGTGGAGCTCAGACGGTTCACCCGGTTGGCTATGCATGAAAGCCTACATAGGAGGGAGCCACCTTGAGGGAGGGGCATCCCTGAGAAGGAAGTCTGGCCAAGAAGTTCATGCCCAGTTCATGTTGGCAACTTCTCTAACTTCCAATTCGGCTCCTCTCTATTGATATTTGTAATTGTGTGGATTAGCTGTTTTCATTGTAGTCTGAGAGTTTCCTAGAATTTGCATTTGTAAGGAAGCTAGTCATTAACTAATAAAGTAGTGAGCCTGAAGGAACGTGATGCTTCTGGGGTTTGTGATTGCTGCGGGAATGGGGAAATGGTGCAAATCAAGCAGCGATTGAAAGTGAAATTGGCAAACTTTCCTCCATAGCGTAAAGCAGGGCTTTCAGTCTGCAGGGAAAAATGCTGTGAAAATTAGGAAATTTGTGCAAAACCAAACTGGGAAGGTTGTGCAAATTGAACATGGGGCACATGTCTGACAATTTGCGGAAATTTCCAGCAGACATGTGCTCATGCTCATGCTCACGTTTGTGGCTTTGAACAGGGCATTCTCACATGTTTTGTGAGCAAAAACAAAAGTCTCATACTCCCCTATGGCTGGGCTGTCGTGATGCATCAAATTATATCACATGTCCAGGTTTGTTAATATTGTCTACCACAGTGATATACCATATATATATGTACGTGTGTGTGTGTGTGTGTGTGTGTATGTGTGTGTGTATATATATATATATATATATATATATATATATTCTCAACTGCAGCTTCATAGCATGCTGATGAAATCAGCAGCCATGGTACTTCCTCTGTTCTGCCAGTGGAGCAAACAAACACCTTGCTCAAGGATTTCCAACTGTTTTCTCATTAGGACATTGTTATTCCGGAGCTTTTGAAATCTACAGTGGACTACCTTGCAGGGCAAATACCGTCCTCCATCTAACCCTGGCAGTGAGGCTAATGGCTGTTGAAGGGGGCCCATGTATCTTAATAAAAAATGGAAATGGTTTTGCCCCTTCATTTTAATTAACATTATGTCCACATTTTGATGGTAATGGATAATTAAGTAAGTTACCTTGACATTGGAGTGCTCTTGGAAATAATTTATGGTGTAATTTCATTAGGAGGGGAAAGACATTTGTCTGTTTTATTTTCATATCAAGGGCTGGACATAAATATTTCTGGATATCATTTGTGCATAAGCTAATTTATATTTATAGAGCTAGGTTTCTACAAATCTTAGAAAGGGTGGTTGGGTTCTGTGGGGGCTCACCAATTCCACAAACACAAAGATTCATCTATTCTTTCCAAGAAAAGTGTTATTTCTTTCTTTTCCATGAGCTGTGCCTGATGTATTATTCTGAAAAGCATGTCAGGATCAGAGAAACCTTTTGAAAGCACCCTCATTTTGTTTTGGAGCAAGAAATGCAAAAGCAGGGTTGTTGGAGTTGATTATAATTCAGAAGTTGGAAACACACACACACACCCCTAAGATGATGATGATACTAATAATAATAGAGCAATAAAATCCAAGCAGAATTTATGCACAGAAAATAGTCTCAGTGTAAATGTATGCCTGCCCTCCAGGTAAAAAATGTTGCTCCACAAATCTTTGTTGAAGCAGCTCTGGTAAATAACCCTATGTAAGAATGACAAAAAAAATATAAGAATATATATATATATATATATATATATATATGCACCCCCCCACCCAATACTGCCACTAAATATACAGACAGGAAACTTTATTTCATTGCAGCAGAATGTAGCTTCAAATAATAAAGTCAGAGTCTAAAGCTCTGTCCAGCAACTAATTTTTAACCAAGGATCCCAGTTTAGCACCATTCACTGACTCAAGTCTATGTTGGTTGAGATTTGGGCAAAGTATCCTTTAATCCCACTCTGTCAGTGCTGGGATATACGCAGCCAGGAATGCAAAAATGGTGGGGGTACAAGCTCCAGCAGAATGGGACCACAGCTCAGAAACAAATGGAAACAGGAAGCTACCTAAACAAATAGGAGGCCCTAAACAACTTGGGACCAGGATACCTGAGAGAACACCTTCTCCCCTATCAACCTGCCTGGTCACTGAGGTCATTGGATGGGATGCTCTTGGTGGTTCCACACGGACCTATGGCCTGATCGGATTCCACCAGGAGAAGAGCCTTCAGCGTGGTGGCCCCCTTTCTTTGGAATTCCCTGCCCCTGGAGGTCAGGCAGACACCAATATTGCATTGTTTTGGGTGCCTGCTGAAGATACCTTTATTTCAAGAAGCCTTTGTTGATTGACCAGCCATAGTTTTTATTGGCATTCTGTTTTTAAAAATACTTTAATATGGTGTTTTATTCTTTTTATCTTTTATTCTTCACTGCTCCAGAATCTGTTTAGATGTGGAGCAATATATACATGTTGTAATAAATAGGTAAACAAATGCAGGCCATTGGTTGCTGTAGGTCAGTATCATCTATACCAGCCTTTCCCACTCTAGGATTCTGAGATGCTGTTGAACTACCATTCCCATCAGCCCCAGGCAGCCCTAGGTTGGGGAAGGATGGTCTACCTTGACTAGCAGAAGATCTCTGAGTCATGTGAGCCAGTGTAGGACATGGGTTCAAATAAAAAAAATCAGTTGTAAATGACTTTCAGCAAATCACTGTCTGTAGTGTAACATTCTGTATTGCCTATGTAGGCTGCTGCCATCATCTGTAAAAGACACCATTCCTTGCACCAGATATTTTGGGTTGCACCTAACAACAGCTCCTGGTTGCATCTCTCAAGGGAAGGATGGTCTACATTGACTAGCAGAAGCTCTCTGGGGAATTTCCCCCTAGAAAGCTGCTGCCCTTCATATGTTTTGGAATACAACTCCCAGCATTCCTGGCCATTGCCCATGCTGGCTGGGGCTGATAGGAGCTGAAGCCCGAAACAGCACTAAGGACTGAAGCTCAGTGGTAGGGCACCTGCTTTGTATGTGGAGGGTCCCCAGTTCAATCCCTGACATCTCCGGGGAGGGCAGGAAAAGTGCCTGCTTGAAACTCTGGAGAGCCACCACTAGTCAGTGTCAACAGTGCTGGACCAGATGGGCCAATGCTCTGACCCAGTCTAACAAAAAAAGCACACTTGCACATTGCGTACTTTCCGGCGGGGGGGGGGGAATGCACATTTTCTTTTAAAAAAAAAACTTAGAAGTTAAAAACATTTAAAAGTGTGCATTTTTCCTGGTTGAAAAAAGAAAAGATGCTTGCATTCAGGAACATGAACAAGGCAAAACAACTTCAAGAAAGAATTGGGAGAACTTCAGTGAGTTCAGACATCACATGTTCACCCACCCCTAGTTGAGGAAGGCTGCTCTAGGGTCTCAAGTGTGAATCTTTCCCAGTCCTATCTCAAGAGATCAAGGACTGAATCTGGAACTTTCTTACATAGAAAGCATGTGCTTTGCTACTGATCTACAGCCCTTCTGCATTCTCTGACTTGTACTGCATAGGTCAAATTTTAGAGGCTTGTAGTCTCTATGACATCTTGGACCTGAGGTATGCATTAAGATCCACAGTAAAAAGAACCAGAGTCTAGGAACCACAGGGAATTGTTCCACCATCGAGATTATTGATTACTAACAACCCAATCTGTTCACCGGGGGTGCGAGAACTAGTAATGCTCAAGCTCACAGAAATTCTCTGAACTTCACTTCAATGCTAAATTTGGTTTGATCCTGTCTTTGTTTGTGACCTGTTTTTTTCTCTCTTCTTCTTCAGTTTGTTTAATGTGTGCATTTGAACATGAAAAGTGCACATTTTCCAAAAGTGCACATTTTCCAAAATGTGCACTTTTCCCCATTGTCTTAAGCATGAACATGCACATTTGTAAGCATGAATATGGGAATGTTTAAAAGGGCACATTTTTAAACTCCAATTTTTTTTTCAAACATGAACACAAGTTCAGGAATTTGTGAACATTTTTGGAGAATATGCACTCCTGTTTGTTCCAAACAGGGCATTCTTGCATATTCCATCTGTTCCCTTGAAAATATTTAGCAGTGATGCCATTTAGTGACCAAGACCTCCTGCACCCACACCTCACAGCCTCCACCTTGTAATTATGTGGAGCTGTTCCCGATCAACCCCAGAGCTCTCCTACGCAGCCAGCTGTTGGTCTCTGAAGGATGATAACCACCTTTTATGCACAGTGCAGAGAAAGTGGACAAGGAGACATTTTCCTCCCTCTTTCACAGTACTACAATCTGGGGTCATTCCATGAAGCTGGTTGGTGGGAGATTCAGGACAGATCAAAGGAAGGACGTCTTCACACAGTGCAGAGTTCAACTATGATATTTGCTACCACAAGATGTAGTGATGGCCACCAATTTGGATGGCTTCAAGAGGAGGGTAGGCAAATTTGTGGAGGAGAAGGCTATCAGTGGCTACTAGCCATGATGGCTATCTATTCCTTCCAGTTTCAGAGACATTGTGCCTCTATATGCCAGTTGCTGGGTGACATGAGCAGGAGGGTGCTGTTCTTGCTCACTGCACTGACCTCCTGGTTGTGGGCTTCCCATCGGGGCATCTGGTTGGCCACTGTGTGAACAGAATGCTGGACTAGATAGGTCTTTCTTCTGAGAGCTCTTATGTTCCACCTGGAACAGTTTGGCTTATTGAATTGCTCGAGCTATTGGCCTAGAAACTCAACTCATCCCTCAATTATCAGAATCCATTTCAGACTGCTTTCTCCGTTATAGCTCTGCATCTGTTAGACATGCTTACTTGTCCCCTGTGTGGTTCTTCCCTCAGTGCCCAAGTAATGTTCAACATTAAGCATGTGATGAAATCCCAAAATTCCAAATCCATGTACACATCAGGAAAGTTGTTTTCTTGCTACCAGAATGGTTTTCCTCTCACCATCCAGCACCATCAAGTTATCCCCCTGCCCCCTGCCCCAAATGAACAGCATCCTTCTGATAACAAAGATGAAACATCTCTCTTTTCATTTGCCACCTTTCTGGTTTTTTGGATGAGAAATCTGACCCTGACCAAATACTCATTCCAGTTACATCCCCCAAGTGACTTATCGGTTGATTTTCTAGAACCAGCCTGCTCCAGATGCTTCTTTTAGGCAATTAGTTTTGGCTGTGTTACTTTAGTGCCATTAAATGTGTTGGTGTTCTGTATAAAAAAGGGGAAATGCTTCACCCAGTAGGGCTGTGCATATAAGTTTGTGTAAGTCCTGGACTAACCTCAGATCAAGATTTATGAGTTCCTCAATCTAAAGCTGTTAGATGTGCTAGTGAGCATTTAGCAAACAAGATATAAAATACATATAAAAATCCAGATAATTTTCATGCAAAAATGGAGGAACCCCCCCCCAAAGCTTCCAATCTGATAGGGACTTGAGTAGGGATGTGCAAACCCACCCCGTCTGGGTTCTCCAGGCACCCACCCAGCCCCTGCCCATGCTCACTGGTCCCCGGACCGTACTCAAGCCCTTCCCGCACTTGGTGAGCAGCCCACACTCACCCCAGTGGCCTCGTTGAGCTCCACAGTTGCCCTCAAAAAAATAAATAATGAAAAGATTATTGCAAAATGCACATTTTTGCATATGCACAAAAATGCACATTTTTGTGAATGTGCATATTTGCTTTTGTGCAAAAAATGTGTATTTTTGGAATTGTTATTTTATTTCTCAGCTGCAATGCTCAAAAAGGCCACCAGAGTTAGTGCAGGCCATTCACTGAGCAAGGGCAGGGGCTTGGCGAGCAGAACTCGGGGGTGCAGGCAGGAGCAGTTCCACTGGATTCCCAGACGGAATCAGGCACCCCCACCATCCCTAGACTTGAGTCCAAACAAACTTCAAGATGGAATTTGGAGAACTTCAGTGAGCTCCAGTTTCGCTAATTCACACATCCCTTTTCAGTTGTGGAAATCTTTTCAATCGACTGCTCAGTGGCTGTGCCCTGAGTCAATTTACAGATAGGTTTCCCCTTGTCAGAACATGGGACATGTCAGTTTCCAGGGAGGCATGTGCCAGGACCTTGGCAAAGCTGGCTTTCATTCCAAGAGAGGCTGGAGGAAGTTAACAAAGGCAGGGGTGGAATATCAAAGCATCAATAGAGGATCAAGGGGGGCAGAAGTAGATGCATAGTAAATGGCAACAACAACAGAGCTTAGGAAGTGTCCTGACTGAGGTCAGACCAAGGAATTGATCTTGAGGCTTGGACTTTATAGGGCTGTTTGCTCCACATTTTGGAGCAAACTCTCCTTGATCCCACCTCCTGTACCTAGGGATATGTGAACTCACCCCGTCTGGGTTCTCCGGACGCCCACCCAGCCCTTGCCCCTGCTCGTCGGTCCCCAGACCACGCTCGAACCCCTCCCACACTCGATGAGCAGCCCACACTCATCCCAGCGGCCTCATTGAGCTCTGCGGTCACCATTTAAAAAAAAATAGCAATCACAGAAATGCGCATGTTTTTGTATGCACGGAAGTGCACATATTCACATATGCGAAATGTGCATTTTTGCAAAGGCACACATCAGTGTGTGTGCGAAAATGTGCATTTTGGGAAATGCGCATTTTCACGCATATGCAAGAATGCACATTTTTGAAAATGCGCGTTCGCAAAATGCACATTTTCACATATGCGTAAATATGCACATTTTTGAGATCACCATTTTATTTCTCAAAAAAATGGTGACAGCAAAGTTTGACAAGGCCACTGGAGGGACTGTAGGCCATTTGCCGAACGTGGGCAGGGGGCGAGCAGGGGTAGGGGCTCGGGGGTGCAGGCAGGAGTGGGTCTACCAGATACCTGGACTGAATTGGGAGCCCGTGCCATCCCTACCTGTACCACTGTGAGAATTGGGACATAGGTATCCAGCTCAGTCCCCATTTTCCTTTTCTGTGATGTGAACTGTACATTATGAGAGGGTCGGAGGGCTGCCTTGCATCTTTCACCTGCTGAATTGAGCTTGCAGGAGCTCATCTGTCTTTAGTTTAATGTTTTATGACTAATGTAAGCCCCAGGACCCTGTGCTGGATGATGCTCACACTCCAGCTGAGCTATGGAAAAGTAGCAGCAGTAGTGCATAGTAACATCAAGAGGATGACTCTTGGAAAAGGTACTGGGAAGGAAGGGGAAATTGTGCTTCTTCTATGTGTCTCTGGGTATAGGCAGAGTAGGAGTGAGAGATGTTGAGCAATCTTGTCATAGGTCTTGTGGCATCACTTAAAAAGAGTTGCAATGGCACCTCTCATTCCATAGCATGAGATGTCAGGACTCAAGAGATTTCTCTTAGGGACTCTACATTAGAAATGCCTGAGGAACCCGGTTTGGGGTTTGATTCAGTGTGCGCCAAGTCAGGCAAACTCTCAGCATCCCACTGGTCCGTGAGCCACCATTTTGTGTAAAATCGCAAGTAAGCCTTTTGCGGAAATTGCCATTTTGTGCAAAATATATGCACCTTTTGTGTTCATTTTTTTCTTAACATGTTTTTTATGTGCATATTTTTAATTGATGGACTTGGGTTCAATGTAGGGATGTACGGACTATGTAAACTCCGCTCCATCTATGTTTCTCAGATTGTCAGGTGCCTTCCATTCCGTCGTCCTCCCACAGATGGATGCAAACATTTTTTTCGTCATGCAGAAAAATCCGTAAATAAGTACGTAAGTATTTACGTAACTATTTAGATAATTTACCTCAGTATGTAACATTTAGCATATTGTCCCCCATTCCATTCAACGTTTCCTCAGCAGAAACATACGTATTTTCCTACGAATTTATATGGGTAAATTTTGGGAAAGCAAAGAAAAAAATCATCCAAAAGTCCACCGACTGTGCCTGTGCTGCCTGCAAGGGTCGCTCCGCAGTGGATTCCGTAGGTCGGATTCTTAGAAATCCAAGCTCATTTTAGTCTGTCTTGTATTTCTCCAGCATCCCTAGTTCAATGTTTGAGAAAGTGCGGATTTCAAACTGCAACTGCTTTCCATTTCATGCTTTGGCTCAGGGAGTGTGAATTAGGTGGATTCACATCAGAATGCAAATTGAACAAAATTCTCACCTGTGCCTACTCTACATCTTTTGAGGTGGATTCCTCCTCTCCATTGAAATGAATAGGAATTGAGCATACTTGAGTATCATCCTGCTTCTGTACAGCTCCTGATCATTTCAATGGGCCAATGCAAAGGAGACATACCCTGAAGATTGTATGTCCCTGGTATTTGAGGATGACGCATTAGCTGAGACAGAAGAGAAAAGAAGGGTGCTGAAAATAGCTCCATGGAGATCTATATTGTTATCTTTGGTCTTTTCCGACCCTTCTTTAGAAAGATATCAGGGAGCCAACCTTAGTTCTGATTGCATGGAGAAAGGCTTGCAATTTGCAAGGCTTAAATAAAATTGGAGCTTTCAGAAAGAAAATCACTAAAATGGTTATTTGGTTTACATGCTGAGAATGAAGGGAAAAAAAATCCTTAGGGGAAGAATCAGTGCTGCCTCCTCCTTCTTTTGACTATAGACAAATATTTTATCCTGCTGCACCTTCTTATGCAGCTTTCAGTACTGATATAGCGGCTTTGAAATTTTGTTTTTCTTCCTATCAGACTCATGCTGATATCAAAAACAGCACCATGCAGTTCCCTGAAACAATATTACTATTATTAGAACAATGGAAGATTAAATGTGCTAGAAAATTAAACATTGCAATCAGCTCTGCTGTAAAACATTTTTTTTACCACCCCTTATCTATCATGTAGGGAGCTTAGCACGGGATGCCTTGATATGGCCGTATAAGCTGTATCAGTCCCATCCAAGCTGAGGGATAGTAGCCAGTACAGGTCGGTGGCTCTGATGTCAGTGGGGCAGTGAATCCACTCCAGGTTTCAGTCCAAACCAGTCCAAACTCTAAAGGAGCTATCCAAGGTGCTTCACACGGGTTGTGACTGAAACCTGGAACAGATTCACCCACTGACATCAGAGCCACCAGCCTCTGTTGACCGTAGCTCAACTGTGGAGGCCATGTTTTGCACACAGAAGGTTCCAAGCTCAAACCCTGGCATCTCTGGGTAGGTCTGGGTAAGACCTCTATCTGGAACTCTGGAGAGTGAATTCATGCCTGTGTAGATCAGTGGTGGGGGACGTTTCTCCTATGAAGAGCCATTGACCCAAGGGGAAATCCAATCATTGGCCACAGCCAAAGTTTGGTGGAGCTGTTCTGATGGTTGGTGGAGTCAGATCCAAAAACAGTAGAAGAATTTAGTAACGTACATTTACTAAGTAAATAAGCAAGCGTCTTTGGTGCATGAAAAATGACGTGAGCTTGGCAGGAGGTCGTTATGAACTGACTATTAGATCTGGACCTGTATGGCAAATAATGACACTGCCCTCTCTTTACACCACTGAGTTAGAGCAAGATTCCTCAACCTGACACCCTACGGATGTTTTTGGACAACAACTCCCATCACCCCAACCATTGGGCAGGATGGCTGGAGCCAATGAGAGTTGTAGCCCAAAACATCTGGAGCGTGCCCAATTGGGGAAGGCTGACTATGTGTGCAATCCTGTGTGGAGAGGTGGCAGCCCCTGAACTCAGAGGCAACCACCTATCCAATGCAAGGAGGGCAGAGCATGGAGGAGATTTTCTCCTCTGCACTCCAGCTGCCCTACACTCATGGCTACATGGCTGATTTCAGCTGTCTAGCTGTGGGACCTCAGGGGGGAGGGGAGGCCAGTTGATGCATAGGAAGCATCATACCAGCACTTCTGCACTCCCTACCCCTTCCCTCCCCTAGGAATGCCCCTTTTTGCCCCACTCTGCACTGCTCTTATGAGCCCAGAGCCCAAGGCAAACCGTGCCTCTTATGAGGTTGTTGGGGAGGTGGTGGGGAGATGGTTCTCAAGGAACCAACCAATCCGGTGGCTGTCTAGCCGCTATCTAGTGGCCATAGGATTGTGCCCTTAGTGTATCTCGACACTAGAACCTGAGGTCATCCAATGATGTTGATGAGTGTAGATTCAGGGCAGACAAAGGGATGTACCTCCGTGGGCTTCCCAGAGGCATCTGGTGGGCCACTGTGGGAAGCAATTTGCTGGAATAAATGAACTTCTGTTCAAATTCAGCAGAGATCTTCATATGTGGCATTTCCCCCAAACATTTTTCCTCCTGTACCAGAGGTGGTATGCCTATGTACACCAGTTGCTGGGGAACATGGGAGGGAGGGTGCTGTTGCACTCATGTCCTACTTGTGATTTTCTGATTGACAGTTCTTTGGCCACTGTGTGACCAGAATGCTGGACTAGATGGACCCTTGGTTTGATCCAGCAGGGCTGTTCTGATGTTCTTATGAATTTGGCCTGTCACATAGCTTGCTTGCATGAATCACATAGCAGACAACTCTTGGGCGGACTCCTACATGGTGTGACTTACTCCCCTTGCCTCTTGCAGGATAATGGGAGATAGGGGATGGTTTATTGCCATCTCTCTCCCCTTCCTGAATTCTAGGCCTTTGGCTTTCCCTTCAAGTTGCGAACTTTGCTTGCAGCCAGCCAGATTCTAAATGGCCTTTTCTACCTGTCTAGACCTTTTCCACCTCAATGAATAATAAGTACACACACACCCCTTGAAAAATGCTGTGTGAAGGCTTGGTAACTGACACATTGTTTGATGCAATATCTAACATTTGCAAGACAGGCAAGTCAGCATTCCTGGACAGAAAGAAGCCAGAATTCTTGAGTCTTTTATGCAGGAGCCCCCTCCTCCCCATCTCTAATCCAGCACAAACTATGAAGGCACTTCTAAGGGAGGATTCATCAAAATCTCTAATTAAGTACATGACAGCTGGTGAATGAGAGCATTTTGTCTCAGCACTTCCATTCTCTAAAACTTCATAATCCTGAGAGTCCGAAGTATGAATTAATTATGATTCCAGGACCCTGATACACCCAACTAATGGCAGCGGGGGTGGGTGGGTGGGAGGGTTAGGAGAGGATAAAAATGCTTCTTTAAATTGGATCTTAGGGGCTATATTATATTATACATTCAACAGAAGCAACAGAAACAAGTGAGTTTGTTTCTTTTCCTGGACCATATCATTTCAGACCATGTGTGTGTGTGTGTGTGTGTGTACGGTGGTGGCGGTGGTGGTGGTGGTGATGTTTCATTGCTCTCCATCTCCCTGATATGCTAGTTTCTATGTGCAGGGAACTTTTTCCCACGTGAAGTCATGTGAGTTGCCCACCTGCAGTGTGGCATAGCAAAGCTGAGATGTAGCTGAATCACCTGAGCAACCATTACAATTATTTATATGCCACCTCTCAGGATACACATTCCACTGAGGTGGCTTACAAGTCACATAAAAATAATAAAATCACAATAAATAATACTAGCATTTTAATCATCATTATCATCATCATCATTATCAGGATCCTTTTCGCAGGGCAGTGGGTAGAAGGTGGCCTTGGATGCAGGGAAAGTACAGCTGGAACAGGAGCAGTATGGGGTCATCTTCATGTACCTCTACCTCTCTGCTGGAATCCTTCCCATAGAGCTGTTGAGTGCTGATGACCCTGGGGAGAGGGTGGGTAGGAACGCTAGGTAAGGATGCCGGAGAATTCCACCACAGAATCAAATGAGGCTGTATTCCATAGAATCCAACCCCCCAGAGTCCATGGTAGAGCAGCCGCACTTTGTTCCGGGTCGGGAGGAGGTCCTGCAGAGCGGCTCTCCGGGTCCCTATAAGACATGATACACTAATGGCAGCTGCCATTAGCCTATCACAGGAAAAAATATAGCCATAAATGGCATATTGTATGCCATTTGCAGCCATAAAACACTGACTTTGACCTACATACAGCCGTAAACAGCTGCAATTTAGGTCAAAGTCAGTGCTTTACAAACACAAATGGCATACAATATACCATTTATGGTCGTATTTTCCCCTGTGATAAGCTAATGGCAGCCACCATTCATGTATCATGGCATATACGGACCTGGAGAGCCACTCTGTCTTCTTCTTTATTTATTTCTTTTCTTTGTTACATTTATATCCCACCTTTCTTCCATCATGGAACTCAAGGTGGCTATATGTGGTTCCCAGGTGGTCTCCCCTCCAAGCACTGACCAGACCAAAACCTGCTTAGCTTCAGCAAGGTGGCTGCCTCACGTGCCTTCGGACCGTGCCCTGGGACCAGCTCTGCCAACTTCAGCAGATGCAGCTGGGCTCCAGAGGATTCTGTGTGGCCCCAAGCAGCCCAAATCTCCCCACTATGGACCCTCCCCCAGGACCTGACAGTGGGGGGTTCATACATCCCTAACTTCCTAACTAGAGAAGGCCCTGAGGTCTTCTTCACCTACCTCTCGATGGTGTTGTTAGTCATTGAGTTATGCTTGAAAAAGTTCAGAAGTTGTAGAAAGAAAAACAAACAGATTTGCCCATCCCTAGCATAAGGCAACTTCCCAAAGATTAAGGGCACAATCCTATGGCTGCTAGACAGTGGCTAGATGGCCATAGGATTGTTCAGTTTTTGGGAACCAACCTCGGAGCCCACGATCCAAGGTTGGTTCCCAGAAAACCACCTCCCTGCCTTCTTCCCCACTACCTCATAGGCAGCACGGATTGTCCCTGTTCTCTGAAGAGCAGCAAGAAGTAGGAAAAAAGGGGGTGTTCCTGGGGGCAGTGAGAGGTGGGGGCTGCAGAAGTGCTGGTATGATGCTTCCTATGTGTCATCCAGCCTCCCCCCCCCAAAGTCCAGGGGCTAGACAGCCGAAATTGGACGTCTAGCCACGAATACAGGGCAGCTAAAGCACGGAGAAGATCCCCTCCATGGTCTGCTTGCCCCGCATTGGATAGGCAGTCACCTCTGAGTTTGGAGGGGGCTGTCTGTCCCAATAGGATTGCTCCCCAAGTGTGTTTACTCCCACTGCTCTATTATAATGCACATTGTCATCGGACCTCTTACATTTCAGTTCCCACATGGCTCACCATTGTCACAGATTATACCACCCTAAATCACGTTCCATTATACCCATCTGCAGGAGCCTCAGATATGCTAAGCGTAATTAAAATAATTTTTAAAGAAGATTTTACAGATTGTTAGCCCAAAGAAATATTTCCTGTGAACCCCCCAGCCCTAACCCCTGGCCTGGAATTTTCTCCGTGCAACACTGCTTCGTGTCAAGGGGTGTACGGATTCCCCACCATCTGTTCTGGTGGGGAATCCATGGCGGGGAGGTGATCCGTTCCTCCCCCCTGGAATCTTTCAGAGCAGCTCTGCCCTGCTCGAATTGTGGGGGGGGGAATGTCTTGGGGGCGCTTCCCTTCCCTTCTGCCAGCCAGACCCATTTGCCTCCTCCCTGTCCCTGCCAATTGGCTTTAAAAAAAACTGTCTTTTTTTTTTAAGGCGATGGGGGGGGGGAGTTCCCATAGACTTATACACAAATAGAGTCATGAATCTTGCATATAAGTCTATGTGTCCATAGGCTTATACGCAAGATTCACCGCTCTATTTTGCGTATAAGTCTATGGGCACATAGACTTATAAGCAACATCCATGACTCTATTTGCATATAAGTCTATGGGCACTTCCACCCCCCCGATCGCCTTTTTTTTTTTTAAGACAGTTTTTTTAAAGGCAATCGGCAGGGATAGGGGGGAGGCGAACTGCTATGGCTGGAAGAAGCAGCCAAGTGCCATTCTGCCTCCAGTCCTCCTGGAGCGGAGGTAAGTCGTCCCTATCCGCTGCAGATTCCTGAGGCCAGATTCCAAAGAATCCAGCCTCATTTGAATCCGCAGCGGATTTCTCTGACATCCCTATTCATGCCTGTGTTTCTCTACACACGTGACTAACAATGCGTGAAATATCACTCCACCCTTATTATCATAGCAGATATAATCTTTTGGCTGAAACTGATTAACATACATTTGCAAACAAACAAAAACAACCCAAAACAACAACAAAACATAATATCCTAAAACCGACGAAATGCAAAAATGGAGGACAGCAGCATGGCTGCTTCATTTTGCACCCATTGCAGCTTCCAGACACTCTTCAGTAGGGGTGGACGAAAGTCACTTACCTGTCCTCGAAGCTTTTCGCAGTAGGGGGGAGGCGCTTCGCTGCTCCCCCCGCGAAGTTCAGGCCGGGGGGGGGAGGCTTCCCGCCTCGCCCAGCTGAAATTCAGGCCGGGGGGGAGGCTTCCCGCCTCGCCCGGCCGAAATTCAGGCCGGAGAGGAGGTGCCTCGCCTCGCCGGGCCGTGAACTCGAAAGTTTTTTTTTTAAAAAAAAAAACGCCCCCGTGACAGGCTACGTGACGATTAATGTAGCCTATCACGGCTAGATCTGCAAAGTCAGCCGTGATAGGCTACGTTAATCGTCACGTAGCCTATCACAGGTGACTTAAAAAAAAAAAAAAGCACGTACACTAATGGCGGCCCCCATAGGGAGCCGCCATTCGCGTTCCTTATTTGGTCGCTGTAGTCTGCGTAAATCTTTACGTAGACTACGGCGAAAATAAGGGCAACGCAAATAACGTTGCCCTTATTTTCGCCATAGTCTACGTAAATCTTTACGTAGACTACAGCAACCAAATAAGGAACGGGAATGGCGGCTCCCTATGGGGGCCGCCGTTATCCGTACGCGCTTTTTTTTTTTTAAGTCACCCGTGATAGGCTACGTGATGATTTACGTAGCCTATCACGGCTGACTTTGCAAATCTAGCCGTGATAGGCTACATTAATCATCACGTAGCCTATCACGGGGGCGTTTTTTTTTTTTTCTTTTATTGGAATGGCGGCAGCGGCAGCCGGTCAAAAGACTGGCTGCCGCTCCCGCCCCGGACGAACACCCGCTGAACCGCCGGCCGGACCCGCAGCCGGGAGGGACATTCGCCAAAGGTAAGTCCCGTCCCGGGGGGGGTGCGGGGTGTGGGGGGGTGCGGAGAATTTCTCCCTGAAACTTGTTCGGGGGGCCGAACACGTTGGCGCTCGGCCCCCCGAAGTTTCAGGGAGAAATTCGCCGCCATCCCTACTCTTCAGTTGTAGCCCCACAGAGAGTGCATTGCAGTAATCGGAATGTGATATGTCAAGGGAACTCTTTGAAGGTGACCAGATGAGAGCACAGATCAAACAGATGATTGCTTGGAGCCTGGGTTGTCTCTCCCCTTTTAACATCGACAGTGGGACAGCATCCTCCTAGCTGCTAGCTTTTCCCTTAAGGTAGGAAGTTTAGAGTAGAGATGTGCATATTTAAAATGTGCATATTTGCGCATATGTGAATATGTGCATTTCCATGATCGGCATTTTATTTTTCAGAAAATGGCGATTGCAGAACTCGACGAGGTCACTCAGGTGTAGGGATGTACGAATCCCCTTACCTTGAGTCTGCGGGAGGGGGGGTCCACAGCGGGGGGAGGCAATCCATTCCTCCCCGCCGGAATCCTGGCTGGCTGGCTCCACTCCGTGGTGAGTCCGCAGAGCTGCCGGCGGCTGGCTCAGTTCCGCAAGCAATACGGCCGCCATTGCCATGCTGGCCGTATTGCTGCTGAGCAGAAACAGGAAGTGATCTGGATGCAAATGGCATCCACTACGCCCTTTGTGTCCCTGTTTTTTCATGTGATAGGCTACATAAATATCTTAGTAAATACAGACGCGTAGCCTATCGCAAGGAAAAACAGGGATGCAAACGGCGTAGTGGGCACCATTTGTGTCTGGATCACTTCCTGTTTCTGCTCAGCAGCAATACGGACAGCAGTGGCAGCTGTATCACTTGCAGAATGGAGCTGCCGGCAAGTAGGATTCAGCTCCACGATGGTCCAGCGGGAGGCGGAGGTGAGTGGGATCGTTCTGCCACGGACTCTGGAGGCTGAATTCCCTGGAATTCGGCCTCATTGGAGTTCATGGTGGAATTCTTGGACATCCCTACTCAGGCGAGTACGGGTGGCTAGGTGAGTATGGGCAGGGGCAAGCAGAGGTAGGTGGTCAGCGAGCGCAGGTTGGAGTGGGGGGGGGTTCTGCTGGATTCCTGGATGAATCAGGTGCCCACACCATCCCTAGTTGAGAGGGGTTTGTTTGTTCGTTTGTTTATACCATTTGCCACTCTACTGTTCAGTTAAAAAAAAAGGCTTCCAGCGGCTTACAAAGGTCAGTAAGAAGACAGTCACTAACCTTGTGCTTACCATCTAAGAGACATGACATAAAAGGAAAAGGGATTCGGGGAGGGGAGGGGAGGGGAGGGGAGGGGACAAAATCAGGCACCACTTCTTATTTATGTAGTTCTTATAATGGCTCCCTGGAATAGAAATAGTTCAAGGAGAGGAGCAGCTTCCCTTTTCTCTCCAGCCTCATCCTGATGGAATGGCTGCTTCTGGGTGATAGGTGATGGAGGGAAGAGCCAGCTGAAGCTGGTTTCTCAGCAGAGGTAATGGTGCTCCTGCTCGGCATCCCTTCCCTTCTTCTGCTGCAGCCTGATGGAATGACTGCTGCCACGTGAGAGCCCCATTTCCCTTCTCTCACTCACCTCAGCCTGATTGAGTTTAGTATCTTTGAAAGAATGTTGTCCTCATTTCAAATCTCTGTACGTTAGAGTAAAGTTTGGCCCTTTATGGATCCATTTCCTGTCTCATGCCTTCATTCCAGGGTAGGAGGGCAAGTGAGAGAACGGGTTTCACGCATCCCCCATTTCCAGTCAAATCTTGCACTGTATATCAGGAGTGCACCACCGCCATTTATGGCAAAGGCCATCTCAGAAACCTTAAATCCCACACTGAGCAAATTAAAGAGAAATATTTTATCACACAGGCAATGATTTCCCCTGCATCATTCAGCAAAACTAACTTGGCAAGATTTCACATACACTTCGTTAGCTAATCAAAGACAGATTGCACTGGGGGAAACCATATCTAAATTTATTAAGAAAATTAATAGACCGTTTCATTTTTACTAGACTTAAGTATAAAAGATACAGTAAGCATTTGAGGAAGCCAATCTCTATTACTTATAACTTTGACCTACAGTCGGCATGTAATGAGAAATTGACATCTAGATTAGAACTGTGAGAACAACACCAATAATAATATGATTCTGGATCATTAGGGAAATCAGGCCAAATGTGATGCTTCTGACAACTTCAATTTCTCCTGTTACTTCTTCTGAGTTGATTATATTGTGCCAGCACTATTGTGGCCTCATCCATGAACAGACGATGTGACTGATGCAAACTGGTGTCTGACTGTACCTGCAACTAGGGACGCTGGTGAAATCCAAAACAGATCCAAATGACTTTGGATTTCTATGAATTCAACCCATGGATTCCACAGCAGACCCAATGTCCACAACGTCTGAGTCTGACAACTTTCCAGAATTGTACACAAATTCTATTGTACAAAAATATAAAAATTACTGGAATATATGTGAATATATATGCCACTTAAAAACAACAACAGTGTATCCATCTCTCATCTCTTTTTAGCCTCTGCTGTGTAGCACTCTATTTTGTGTGTGCTGTGCTCAGTGATTGTATGCTGAGCTAAGAAAAATAAGCAAAATGTTGCAGAGAAACTTATGTAAATTGTGGTGGACTTTTTTGCCTATTTTTCCAAAGTGTGGGGGAATCCAATTCCATCAATGAGAAGATGACTGAATGAAAGATGTCTGAAAATCTGTGAAACACAGACAGAACAGATTAAACCAAGCTGGTACATTCCTGCTTCCAACCCTGTGAGGTAGGACAGTCTGTGAGACACCCTTTGTCTATAGTCCAAGGCATACTTACCACCACACATGGGATTAATAAGTCTTATTTATTATAATTCTTAACCTGGACACTTGGGAAACCAGGTTCATGGCTTATATTTAGGGAGAAGTGCTGATATTTAGGAAGGAGTCTTCTGCAGAACTCCCTTAAACTTGATAAAAACTAGGGATGTGAGAATCAGAAAAAAAAACTTTAGTTTATTGAGGTTCTCCAGATTTCACTATGAAGCTCATTCCAGCTGATGTCCATACCAGATTATGATCTTTGGTTATATGAAAAATTGTGCACTATTCTCTAACTGTGTGCATCAATTGTGTGCATTTTTGAAATCTACACATTCTTCTCCCATTGGTTAAAGCATGTTCCTGTGAATTTTTAAAACTACATTTTTTTATGCACATTTTTCAAGTGTACTTGTTGTTGTTGTTCAGTCGTTCAGTCGTGTCCGACTCTTCGTGACCCCATGGACCATAGCACGCCAGGCCCAGGCCTTCCTGTCCTGCGCTCTCTCCCGGAGCGTGCTCAAGTTCATATTCATTGCATCCGTGATGCTATCTAGCCATCTCATCCTCTGCCGTCCCCTTCTCCTTTTGCCTTCAGTCTTTCTCAGCATCAGGGTCTTTTCCAGGGAGTTTTCTCTTTGCATTAGGTGGCCAAAATATTGGAGCTTCAGCTTCATTATCTGTCCTTCCAATGAGCACTCAGGGTTGATTTCCTTTAGGATGGACTGATTTGACCTCCTTGCAGTCCAGGGGACTCGTAAGAGTCTTCTCCAGCACCACAGTTCGAAAGCATCAATTCTTCGGCACTCAGCCTTCCTTATAGCCCAGCTCTCACAGCCATACATTGCTACTGGGAAAACCATAGCTTTGATTAGACGGACCTTTGTCGGCAAGGTGATGCTTCTTACTATGCTGTCTAGGTTGGCCATAGCTTTCCTCCCCAGGAGCAAGCGTCTTTTAATTTCATGGCTACAGTCACCGTCTGCGGTGATCTTGGAGCCCAAGAAAGTAAAATCTGTCACTGCTTCCATTTCTTCCCCTTCTATATGCCAGGAAGTGATGGGGCCAGATGCCATGATCTTCGTTTTTTTAATGTTGAGTTTCAAACCAGCTTTTGCACTCTCCTCTTTCACCCTCAACAAGAGGCTCTTGAGATCCTCTTCACTTTCTGCCATTAGGGTGGTATCGTCTGCATATCGGAGGGTGTTGATAATTCTCCCAGCAATCTTAATTCCGACCTCTGATTCATCCAACCCGGCATTTCTCATGATGTACTCTGCATATAAGTTAAATAAGCAGGGTGACAATATGCAGCCTTGTCGTACTCCTTTCCCAATTTTGAACCAATCGGTTGTTCCATGTCTGGTTCTTACTGTTGCTTCTTGACCCTCGTACAGGTTTCTCAGGAGACAGATAAGGTGGTCTGGTACTCCCATCACATTTGCCAGAGTTTGTTGTGATCCACACAATCAAAGGCTTTAGCGTAGTCAATGAAGCAGAAATAGAAATTTTTCTGGTATTCTCTTGCTTTCTCCATGATGCAGCGAATGTTGGCGATTTGATCTCTAGTTCCTCTGCCTCTTCTAAACCCAGCTTGTACTTCCGGTAGTTCTCGGTTCGCATACTGCTGAAGCCTAGCTTGTAGGATTTTGAGCATCACCTTGCTGGCATGTGAAATGAGCGCAATTGTGAGGTAGTTTGAACACTCTTTGGCGTTGCCCTTCTTTGGAACTGGAATGTAAACTGATCTTTTCCAGTCTTGTGGCCACTGTTGAGTGTTCCAGATTTGTTGGCATATTGAATACAGCACTTTAACAGCATCATCTTTTAGGATTTTAAATAGCTCGGCTGGAATACTGTCATCTCCGCTAGCTTTGTTGTTACTAATGCTTCCTAAGGCCCACTTGACTTCACTCTCTAGGATGTCCGGCTCAAGTTCAGTGACCGCACTATCATGGCTATCAGGGACATTCAGATCTTTCCTGTATAGTTCTTCTGTGTATTCTTGCCACCTCTTCTTAATCTCATCTGCTTCTGTTAGGTCCCTGCCTTCTTTGTCCTTTATCATGCCCGTCTTTGCACAAAACGTTCCCTTGAGATCCCCAATTTTCTTGAAGAGATCTCTAGTCTTTCCCACTCTGTTGTTTTTTCTCGATTTCTTTGCATTGTTCATTTAAGAAGGCCTTCTTGTCTCTCCTTGCTATTCTCTGGAACTCTGCATTCAGTTGGGTATATCTTCCCCTTTCTCCCTTGCTTTTCGCTTCCCTTCTTTCGTGAGCTACTTGTAAAGCCTCATCAGACAGCTACTTTGCTCTCTTGCATTTCTTTTTCTTTGGGATGGATTTCGTTGCTGCCTCCCGAACAATGTTACGGCCCTCCGTCCATAGTTCCTCAGGCACTCTGTCTATCAGGTCTAATCCCTGAAATCTATTCCTCACCTCCACTGTATATTCATAAGGGATATGATTTAGGTCATACCTGAACGGTTTAGTTGTTTTCCCGACGTTCTTCAATTTAAGCCGAAATTTTGCAAGAAGCAGCTCATGATCTGAGCCACAGTCAGCTCCAGGTCTTGTTTTTACTGACTGTATGGAGCTTCTCCATCTTTGGCTGCAAAGGACATAATCAATCTGATTTCGATATTGACCATCTGGTGACGTCCATGTGTAGAGTCGCCTCTTGTGCTGTTGGAAAAGAGTGTTTGCTATGATCAGCATGTTCTCTTGGCAAAACTCTATTAGCTTTTGTCCTGCTTCATTTTGTACACCAAGGCCATGCCTGCCTGTTATCCTGGTGATTTCTTGACTTCCTTCTTTAGCATTCCAATCCCCTATGATGAAGAGGACATCTTTTTTTGGTGTTAGTTCTAGAAGGTGTTGTAGGTCTTCATAGAACCGATCAACGTCAGCTTCTTCAGCATCAGTGGTTGGGGCATTGACTTGAATTACTGTGATGTTGAATGGTTTGCCTTGGATTCGTACTGAGATCATTCTATCATTTTTAAGATTGTACCCCAGTACTGCTTTTCCCACCCTTTTGTTGACTATGAGTGCTACTCCATTTCTTCTAAGGGATTCTTGGCCACAATAGTAGATATGATGGTCACCTGAATTAAATTCGCCCATGCCTGTCCATTTTAGTTCGCTGATTCCCAAGATGTCGATGTTCAATCTTGCCATCTCATGTTTGACCACCTCCAGCTTACCTTGATTCATTGATCTGACATTCCAGGTTCCTAAACAATATTGTTCTTTACAGCATCGGATTTTCTTTTCACCACCAGACACATCCACAGCTGAGTGTCCTTTTGGCTTTGGCCCAGCCGCTTCACTCTTTCTGGCGCTACTTGGAAATACCCTCTGCTCTTCCCCAGTAGCATATTGGACACCTTCCGACCTGAGGGGCTCATCTTCCAGCGTCATCTCTTTTAGCCTTGTGATACGTTCCATGGGGTTTTCTTGGCAAGAATACTGGAGTGGGTTGCCATTTCCTTCTCCAGTGGACCACATTTTGTCAGAACTCTCTGCCATGACCTGTCCATCTTGGGTGGCCCTGCACGGCATAGCTTATGGCTTCACTGAGTTACGCAAGCCCCTTCGCCACAACAAGGCAGTGATCCATGAAGGGGTTTCAAGTGTACACATGTTGTCAAACTCATTTTTTATTGTTAGTTTTCGTCCGTGAATCACTAGGGATGGCGGAGAATTTCTCCTCGAAACTTCGGGGGGCCGAGCGCCAACGTGTTCGGCCCCCCGAACAAGTTTCGGGGAGAAATCCTCCGCACCCCCCCGCCCCCCGCACACCCCCCCGGGACGGGACTTACCTTCCCTGAATGTCCCTCCCGGCGGCGGGTCCGGCTGGTGGTTCGTCCGGTGTTCGAGCGGGGCGGGAGCGGCAGCCGGTCTTTCGACCGGCTGCCGCCCCCGCCATTGCAATGAAAGAAAAAAAAAAAAACCGTCCCCTGATAGGCTACGTGACGATTCACATAGCCTATCATGGCTAGATCTGGAAAGTCAGCCGTGATAGGCTACGTGAATCGTCACGTAGCCTATCACGGGTGACTTAAAAAAAAAAAAAAAGTGTGTACGGATAATGGCGGCCCCCATAGGGAGCCATTCCCCTTCCTTATTTGGTCGCTGTAGTCTACTTCAATGTTTACGTAGACTACGGCGAAAATAAGGGCAACGCTATTTGCGTTGCCCTTATTTTCGCCGTAGTCTACGTAAACATTGACGTAGACTACAGCAACTAAATAAGGAAGGGGAATGGCGGCTCCCTATGGGGGCCGCCATTCGCGTACGTGCTTTTTTTTTTTTAAAGTCACCCATGATAGGCTACGTGACGATTCACGTAGCCTATCACGGCTGACTTTCCAGATCTAGCCGTGATAGGCTACGTGAATCGTCACGTAGCCTATCAGGGGACGTTGTTGTTTTTTTTTTTTACTTTCGTGTTCGCGGCCGGGCGAGGCGGGAAGCCTCCTCCCCGGCCTGAATTTCGGCCGGGCGAGGCGGGAAGCCTCCCCCCCGGCCTGAATTTCGCCCGGGCGAGGCGGGAAGCCTCCCCCCCCGGCCTGAACTTCGCGGGGGGAGCAGCGAAGCGCTCCCCCCCACCGCGAACAAGCTGCGAGAAAAGGTAAGTGACTTTCGTCCACCCCTATGAATCACATTTCAAGCTTGGAAATGTATGGACTTCAGCTGCAGATTGCGTTCAAGTCCGTGTTCAGGTCTTGGAGGTGCAAACTGGGTGATTTCTGGTACATTTTTTGTACTAGAAATTATTATTAAATTATTACCACAAATTTACCAGAAATTACAGAAACTGAAATTATTTTCTCATTGTTGTTGTTGTTCAGTCGTTAAGTCGTGTCAGACTCTTCATGACCCCATGGACCATAGCACGCCAGGCCTTCCTGTCCTCTGCTCTCTCCCGGAGTGTGCTCAAGTTCATGTCCATTGCATCGGTGATGCTATCTAGCCATCTCATCCTCTGCTGTCCCCTTCTCCTTTTGCCTTCAATCCTTCCCAGCATCAGGGTCTTTTCCAGTGACTTTTCTCTTTGCATCAGGTGGCCAAAATATTTGAGCTTCAGCTTCAGTATCTGTCCTTCCAATGAGCACTCAGTGTTGATTTCCTTTAGGATTGACTGATTTGACCTCCTTGCAGTCCAGGGGACTCGTAAGAGTCTTCTCCAGCACCACAATTCAAAAGCATTGATTCTTCTGCGCTCAGCCTTCCTTATAGTCCAGTTCTCACAGCCATACATTGCTACTGGGAAAACCATAGCTTTGATTATACGAGCCTTTGTCGGCAAGGTGATGTCTCTGCTTCTTACTATGCTGTCTAGGTTTGCCATAGCTTTCCTCCCAAGGAGCAAGCATCCTTTAATTTCATGGCTACAGTCACTGTCTGCGGTGATCTTGGAGCCCAAGAAAATAAAATCTGTCACTGCTTCCATTTCTTCCCCTTCTATATGCCAAGGAGTGATGGGGCCAGATGCCATGATCTTCACTTTTTTAATGTTGAGTTTCAAAGCAGCTTTTGCACTCTCCACTTTCACCCTCAACAAGAGGCTCTTTAGATCCTCTTCGCTTTCTGCCATTAGGGTGGTATCGTCTGCGTATCTGAGGTTGTTGATAATCCCCCCGGCAATCTTAATTCCGACCTCTGATTCATCCAACCTGGCCTTTCTCATGATGTACTCTGCATTTAAGTTAAATGAGCAGGGCGACAATATACAGCCTTGTCGTACTTTCTCATACATGCCTATTAAAAACCAGAACACGGTATATCAAGCATCCCAGTGTATGGGTGAGGCCAGCCTTCAGAGTAGGCAAAAGAAGTAAACCAACTCCATTTTCCAATTAAGTAAATTTATTAAATAAACAATGAGAGAGAAGTTCAGAAATGCTTGGTTGCTTTTACAATAAAATGAACTGCTTGAATACAATGGAAGAGTTCAACCAAGGTATTTTTATGGGGGCCGGGCAACACCCAGAAAGGGAAATTCAAAGTAGGGATGGAGGAGAATTCCATCACGGATTCTTTAGAATCCGGCCCCTCAGAATCCGTGGCGGAATGGCCTCCTGCCCCCTGCCCCCTGGTGGAATCCCCCCATGATGGCACTTACCTGTGGCGGATTTGGCAGCGGTAGCGGGGGCGGCTCCGGTCTCCTGGCCGGCCGCGACAGGGCTGCTGCCGCCACCATTGCCGTCCTTGGACGTGATAGGCTACGTAAGAATTTACATAGCCTATCATGGCTAACGTAAAAAAAAACCCCACGCACGCAGCGTACACAAATGGTGGTGGCTATGGTGGGCGCCATTTGCGTTCCCTATTTTTCCTGTAAATATTTACATAAGATAAAACAGCGGAAAAAAAGGGGATTGCAAATAGCGTAGTGGACACTATTTGCGTTCCTTTATTTTTCGCCGTTCTAGCCTATGTAAATATTTTTTTACGTACAGCCCTGGCCTGCGGACGGCCCTGGCCAGCTGCTCTGCAGCGCCAACCATCGAGGATTCCAGGGGGGAGGACCGGATCTCCTCCCCCCCATCAAGGATTCTGTGGGGAGGGAAGGAGCAAAGGTAAGTGAGTTTCGTACATCCTAATTCAAAGTGACCAATCAGTGGCTTGGGAAGACCTGATCTTGCATCGTCCAGGTGGTTCCTGCATGTACATAATTAACATAAGGCTGAATCATGGCGGTGGAAATGGGGAGGTAAAGATTCAGCCCAGGAAGTGTAGTAATGCAGATTTTTTGCAGATTTTTCTTCATGCAGATTGTCCCAGGCTCAATCTCTGCCATCTCCAAGTAGAGAGGGATGGACTCACCTCAGTCCACCTTGCATGCTGCTTGCTGGACCCCTGCCAGCTGCCTGTCCCTGTCCACCACACTGCATGACCCTCTGGACAGTCCATGAGCACCTGTTTCCTCATTTTTGCGTAAAAATGACAGCTCGTTCTTTTACAAAAAAGGGCCTTTTACACAAATGGTGACCCTAAAGCAGTGATTAACTCAAGATTACAGGCGTAAATGATCCATTTATGCCTGTACTCTTGTGTAAATGGCTGCTTTATGGCCCCTATTTGCACACATGGGCATTTACGTAAAAGAACAAGCCATCAATGTCATGCAAAATGGCAGCTTGCTGAGGGAACGGGTGGCTGCGCAGTGCCAGCCAGGTACACACAGATCGTCCCGGGGCTCGCACGAGTGGCAAACAGAGTCCAGCAAGGATGGCGGTTTGCAGACTGTAGTCCAGGAGGCTGAGGGCTCCACTGGGCTCCACCCCCTATCTGTCAGGGTGGAAACTGAGCCCAGAGAGCCCCAGAGCAGTTCTGATTCTGAGGAGGAACAGCAATCCATGGGAGAAGAGCCAGCTCATCCCTCACAGGCACAGCAGCTGGCAGAGATTCCTCCTGCCGGCATTCCTGAGATAGATAGTGACCCTGGCAGTGAGAGAGTGCAGGAGGGGGGCTTGCTGGACGCTCAATGCAGACGCAAAGAGCGACAAGCGATGGAGGGCGCGGAAAGGAGGCGTAGCGCCCATTTGGCGTGCAAGCAACGGCCGCCTCCCATGGACCCAAGGGAAAGAGGGAGGATCTCTCCCTAGCCAATAAGTTCTGGGTTCAAGTGACTCTTTTTCAAACGGGGATCAACTGCCTACTCGGAGCATAGGCCACTCTGCTGTTCCTTACTTTAGCCGCTGGTGATTAGCATCTGAAAGAGTCATTAAGTTGTAATGGGATTAAAGCTTTGAAAATAATTCCCTTTCATCTGTGTCTTGAGTTGGCTATTGGAATCTACTGAAAGAGGCCGCCAAGGTGTTCCTGACACTATCTCCGACTACAGCTGGGAAAGACCCCAGTCCGAAAATGTGGAGAGATGCTGCCACTCAATGAAGACAATATTGAGCTGAAAGGATCAGTGGTCTTACTCAGGAGAAGGCAGCATCCGATGTTTGTATCTAGCTAGTCTCTGCTGTGCTGCCATTGGTGTTCTTTGATTCTTTTGATTTTACACCATATTGCTTTTGAGTGACATTATGAAGGCCGCATTGAAACTCTGTAGGAAAACGTGGGCTATGATACAGATAGGATGTTGTGATGGTAAAAGCAAAACCTGCCTGCCCTCCACACATAGCATTGTGTGGCCCAGCCTTCATTTGCAGGGAACCTTCAGGGAGACACTGCTTCAACCACCAGGTGGGATCTTTTCAATAAAAAGGTCTCCTGCCACACCCTGCAATCTGTCATAATAGCAGACATTTTGCTACCAACAAATGAGCAGGAATCTCCTGACTTCCTGGATTTGGGTTCCACCATGAAAGCCTCAAGGATACCAAGCATATGTACAACATAAAGACAACAGCACATTTTAATTAGATCCCTTTAACAAAAAATCCTGACCCCTCTGTGTGGTGCATTTATACCTTTTGTTAATTATCAATGCAATTAAAAAGTACTGAAATAAAATTAGGCTGATCTATTTCATTTACATTCAAATTATACCAATTTTCAAGACTTCTTCCCTTCCTGTCTTTTTCTGTCCTCAATTTCTCCCCTCCCACATCCAGTTTTGTGTTTTCAGGATGAAATTGTCTGCATTAAAACAGCTGGAAAACAACCTTGTAGAGAAATAAATTCTCTCACCCCCCACCCCACGACCTGTGATTACACACAGTGTGCAAGTTAATTTTTCAGGCAGCAATATAAGTAGTTATCATTAGGGCAGTGACTCATACAATAGAACCTGCACATAATCACTTGTGTGCAGTCATGGTCACTGTAGCTGGCTAGGTGTCAGGGTGGAAACTGAGCCGATAGAACCCCAGAGCAGTTCTGATTCTGAGGAGGAACAGCAATCCGTGGGAGAGGAGCTCGCTCATCCCTCACAGGCACAGCAGCTGACAGAGATTCCTCCTGCCAGCATTCCTGAGATAGATAATGACCCTGGCAGTGAGAGAGCGGTGGAGGGGGGCTTGCTGGATGCGCGGCACAGATGCCGGGAGCGACGACAGCTGGAGGGCGTTGAAAGGAGGTGTAGCACTCATTTGGCGGGAAGCAAAGGTCGCGTCCTGAGGACCCAAGGGAAAGAGGGAGGATCTCCCCCTAGCCCATAAGTTCAGGGTCTTCCCGTGATTCTCCTTCAAACGGGGACCAACTGCCTAACCTGGAGCATAGGCTACTCTGCTGTTCCTTGCTTAGTCACTGGTGATTAGTATCTGAAAGAGTCATTAAGTTGTAAAAGGATTAAAGCCTTGAAAATAATCCTTTTGTCTGTGTCTTGAGTTAGCTATTGGAGTAGACTGAAAGAGGCCGCCAGGGTGCTCCTGACACTGGGTTCCATGACTTCCTTTTATGGGAATGGGTTTCCATAACATTGGGAAGGAAAATTGAAATCCAGATGGGGCAACTAATCAAGGAACTGGAGCAACTCCCCTGTGAGGAAAGCTTACAACTGCTGGGATTGTTTAGCTTGGGGGGGCAGGGAGTGAGTAAGGGGATACATGACAGAGAAAAGGGGATACATGACAGAGGTGTACAAAATTATGCATGGTATGGAGAAAGTGGATAAGCAGACATTTTTCTCCCTCTCTAATAATACTAGAATCCAAAAGGGTCATCCCATGGAGCTGACTGGTGGGAGATTTGGACAGATAAAAGGAAGTACTTCTTTGACATAGTGCAGAGTTAAACTATGGAATTTGCTAGAAGAAGAATGTAGTGGATGGCTTTAAAAGGGGGTTAGACAAATTCCAGAAGGAGAAGGCTATCAATGGCTATTAGTCCTGATGGTGATATGCTACCTCTAGTATTGGAGGCAGTCTGCCTAGGTACAACAGTTGCTGGGGAACATGGGCGGGAGGGTGCCGTTGCACTCATATCCTGCTTGTGGGTTTCCCATGGGCAGCTTGGTTGGCCACTCTGTGGACAGAATGCTGGACTAGATGGACCCTTGGTCTGATCCAGCAGGACTCTTCTTATGTTCAAATAGAAGAGGATTAATAAAAGTATAAGGCTGGATGGCCTTAGACCAAGGTTAACCAACTTCTTCAACTTCATGGACTGTTTAGTCACTGTACCTTGAAACTCCCTGAATTTCTTGAAACT
The DNA here is from genome assembly GCF_057233095.1 of Heloderma suspectum. Lineage (NCBI taxonomy): Eukaryota > Metazoa > Chordata > Lepidosauria > Squamata > Helodermatidae > Heloderma > Heloderma suspectum. Next base: position 27,336,495 of record NC_139469.1, read on the forward strand.
CCCGAACAACATCAGTGTTAAAACAAAAACCCAAAAAACCTCCCTTTCATGACTTCAGCAGGAGCAGCAATAGACGTGCACAGAAGGAAGAAGGCAGAGAGAAGAGAGAAGGGAGCTTCTTATGATCCCCCCTTCCTCCCTCCTTCCTCTGGGCCACCACCCCTTTCCACTGGTTAACATTATTGGGTGGGGAAGGTGATACACTCCTTTCAAGGGCTCCTAAAACAATCCTGCTCTCCTATCCCTGCTTACCTTCTCTGCTGCTGTTCCTTCCACTGCTAACCTTTCGAGAAAAGGTAGCTTTGATGGCTGGGAGTGTTAGGGAGAACTTTTGGGGAAGGGGATGCTGGTGGAGGAAACAGAGTCTGCACTCATTAGTCCTTAAGGTGCCCAAGAAAATTTGTTGTTTTATCTCCCAGGTACCTTTACCTTGGATGCTAAAATTGTTTGTTTGTTTTTATAGTTTTTCTCCCTTTCTGCCATGCAATCAAATTTTATTGTCTTGTGTAGTCAGCCCTTTACAAAGGCCATGTTGGTTATCAACAGACACTCCCACTTCTCCATCTTTTGTTGTTCAGTCATTAAGTCATGTCCGACTCTTCGTGACCTCATGGACCACAGCACACCAGGCCTTCCTGTCCTCTGCTCTCTCCTGGAGCGTGCTGACTGCTGAAGTTCATGTTCATTGCATTGCTGATGCTATCTAGCCATCTCATCCTCTGCCATCCCCTTCTCCTTTTGCCTTCAATCTTTCCCAGCATCAGGGTCTTTTTCAGTGACTTTTCTCTTCGCATTAGGTGGCCAAAATATTTGAGCTTCAGCTTCAGTATCTGTCCTTCCACTGAGCAGTGGCAAACCTATGTCCATAATTTCCTCGCAACCCTTTCACTTCCCTAAACACAAATGTTTAGCAGGACATTTTCATCCAGACATTAATCATAGCCCTTGACATCTTCCAAACTGAGGAATTTCTTGTTGTGATTGAGATTTGTGGAAATTGACAGGCACTGAAAATAACGTTTTGCCATTGCTGGCCACTTGGCTGACAGATATGTAATTCTTCTTGGAAGAACTCATTCTTCCCACCCACCCCCATCATGAACTGGAGATTAGTGAGAGGTGCTACCAGAACAAACACATTCTACAGTTGAGCAATGTGGAGCCTGGACTCTGGGGGGATTTTGACATTTGTTCATAAGCCATAAGTGACACTCTGACCCTGTGGATTCATTTCAGCTGTGACACATCCTTTGTTCAGCAAGTAGATCAAAACTTTCTAAGATTCCTTCTCTCATTATTAGCTGTCTGACTGGGGCAGATTTGCACTGGTCTCCCTGGCTAGGAAGTCCCACTTGATGCAGTGGAATGGAAAGACTCGATGTGGCTCAGGGATACATAGGAAACTGCCTTAGGGCCAGTTAGACTATTGCTCCCTCTCTAGCTCTGTATTGTCAACAGTGACTGGCAGTAGCTCCCCAAGGTCTCAGACCCAGGTCTTTCCCAGTCCTCCTACTTGGTGATCCTGGGACCTCTGGCCCTCCCTCTCAGGCTTACCTGCTTACATCAGCAGCCGTTTTCTGATGGAGCTGCCACTTAGATTTCACACAATGCCCCAGAGTGGGAACTATTTCAGACTAGGGATGTCAGAGAATTCTGCCACGGATCTCAGTGAGGCCGAATGCCAGTGCATTCAGCCCCCCGAAATCTGTGGCAGAATGGCCTGCCACCCCACTGCCCCCCCGCGGATCCCCCCCAGGATGAGAATTACCTGGGGCGGACCTTCCGGGCGGCGGCGGCTCCGGCGGTGGCTGTGGCGGCGGTGGCTGGTCTTCTGACCAGCTGCCGCCTCCACCATTTGTCTTGTAAAAAATAACAAAAAACCCAACATGATAGGCTACGTAAAGATTTACGTAGCCTATCATGGCTGGGTTAAAAAAAAAAAAACGCGTACGCAAATGGGGATGTACAAAAGTCACTTACCTTTTCGCAGGGGTGCTTCGCGGTGGGGGGGAGGCGCTTCGCTTCTCCCCTCGAAGTTCAGGCGAGGGGGGGAAGGCATCCCGCCTCACCCGGCTGAAATTCAGGCCGGGGAGAAGCGCCCCGTCTCCCCGGCCGCGAAACAAAGTCTAAAACAAAAAACAAAAAACCCGTGATAGGCTACGTAACGATTTATGTAGCCTATCACGGCTAGATTTCTAAAGTCAGCCATGATAGGCTACGTAAATCGTTACGTAGCCTATCACGGGTGACTTTGAAAAAAAAAAGCGCATATGCAAATGGTGGCGGCCTATGGGCGCCGCCATTTGCGTTCCTTATTTGGTCCCGGTAGTCTACGTAAAGATTTACGTAGACTACGCCATTTGCGTACGCGCTTTTTTTTTTCCCCCAAAGTCACCCGTGATAGGCTACGTAACAATTTACGTAGCCTATCACGGCTGACTTTGGAAATCTAGCCGTGATAGGCTACGTAAATCGTTACGTAGCCTATCACGGCGTTTTTTGGGTTTTTTTACACTTTGTAATGGCGGCGGTGGCAGCCGGTCAGAAGACCGGCTGCCGCCCCCGCCCCAGATGAAAGGCCGATGAACCGCCGCCGGGACCCGCCGCTGGGAGGGACATTCGCCAAAGGTAAGTCCCATCCTGGGGGGGGCGGAGAATTTCACCGCCGATTTCGGGGGGCTGAATGCGTTGGCGCTCGGCCCCCCGAAGATTCGGGGAGAAATTCTCCGCCATCCTTATATGCAAATGGCGGCGGCTATGGTCACCGCCATTTGCGTTCCTTCTTTTTGGCCATGTGAATCTACGTAAATATTTATGTAGACTATGATGGCGAAAATAAAGGGGAATCCAAATAGCGTAGCGAGTGCTATTTGCATCCCTTTTTGATTTGCCATTTTAGCCTACGTAAATATTTACGTAGATTAAGATGGCCAAAAAGAAGGAACGCAAATGGTGGCGGCCGTAGCCGCCGCCATTTGCATACGCAGTTTTTTGGGTTTTTTTCCTCAGAGCCCTCCGCAGCCGGAAATCTGGTGCGGACGGCTCTGGGCTGGGCTGGGTCTGGCCAGCTGCTCCGCAGAGGTGCCGCGGAGCACAGCCAGCCGCGGAGGATTCCGGGGGGGAGGAACGGAGCACCTCCCCCCCCATCGAGGATTCCAGGGGGAGGAACGGAATGCCTCCCCCCCCACCATCAACATAATCCGCGGAAAGGTAAGTGACTTTCGTACATCCCTATTTCAATTTCAGGTGGGAAATTAATAGGGCAGCTCCCAGATCCAGCCACTTGGTGCACACACACACATTCTTTAAAGTGTGGCCCAGGGGAGGTTTCAGTAACAGGGTGATAAGAGCTGCCCAAAAATGGACCTGGAAGATCTGAAAAATTGTCATGAATTTCCTGGCTTCATTCCAGAACAGCTGGTGAATTTTTTGTATTTTTGTGTGTGTTTGTTTTTTTCTCCCATGGATTTGACTGGGGATGGGGGAGAATTGCATTCTATCTTTGATAAGAATTTACCAAAATGCACAAATTTCTTCATAAATTGAAGAAAAGGAAACTGAGATATAGATAGATGATAGATAGATAGATAGATAGATAGATAGATAGATAGATAGATAGATAGATAGATTGATAGAGACAGAGATATATAATTTCTGCAGTGCTCCATAGCCGAAGTTCTCTGGGGAGTTTACAAAACCTAAAACATTACAATACAATATGCAAAGTTGAAAAGCTATTTACATAGAAGTACATAGACAATATACACAAACAACATATAACTAAAAAAAAATTTAAACTAAACACAGCTTAACAATAAATCCAACCATAAAAACAACACTGCTTAAAAACAACACAGCTTAAAAACAGTATGCAAGAGTCAATAAAAGGAATAAGAGTTCTAAAAAGGAAAGGCCTGCCAGAATAATAGAGTCTTTAAGTCCAATCTATTTAGAATGATAGATGATAGAGAGAGAGAGAGAGAGAGACAGACAGACAGACAGACAGACAGACACAGACTGATATGGGTATAGATACATAGATATACACACTGAATGTGCAAGAATGTGAAATTGATAGATTTGTTCATCCAGCTAGAGGGCTTAGCTCTTAAAAAAATTAAGGTGCAGTTCTACAGACTGTCCCCTCACTACTCAAAAGTCTCCAAACTTGAAGGCTTCCGAGAATCCTATGCCCTGCCAGCCTAAAGCCATCAGGGCAAGAGGAGAGCTGGAGGTGATCTTGGCCTCCCCATCCTCCAATCTTTGCTTGTTTTTTCCCAGATAAATGGGCTTTGGAGGGGGAGGAAAGGAGGCTGGAAGAGGCTCAGGATAAATGTTAACTTGACTTCTCTGGTGTCCTCCCCTCCACATCCACAGGAACTTCCCCTTTCTCCCTCTCTGAGGTTGATTTTCTGACCTTGGAGAGGCAGCTGGCACAGTTCTCTCCATGCTGGCTGTGAGGGGTCAGGGTCAGGGGTTGGATCTCTGACTCCCTTTTCCATGGTCAGAGCACTGTCTCTGACCTCAGATGGGGGAAACCAAGCCAACCTTTGGTCCCCAGGACACTCACCCAGGGACCAAAGGAGGATGGTCTCTAGAAGTCTGGGTTTGAAAACCCATGTTTGTGATCCTGAATGAGGATTACCACTTCTTTTTCTGACAGGCTTCTCATCTTCAACAGCTACATGGCAGGTAGGTAAAATGTGGTCCTGTGCACATGAGAATAGCATTCCTCTCGATTTTGATGAGAATGTACTGAAATTTGCAGATTTCTTCATCAATGGGACAGAAATAATTTGAGATTTTAAAAATCTGAATATGGGAGAAAACAAAACTGGCAGATTTGTCTATCCTTAAGTAGGGATGTGTGAACTCAGCCCTGTCTGGTTCTCCAGATGCCCGCCCAGCCCCTGCCCCCACTTGCCGGTCACCAGACCACTCTCGAGCCCCTCCCACACTCAGCGAGGAGCCCGTACTTACCCCAGTGGCCTCGTCAAACTCTGTGGTCACCATTAAAAAAATAAATAAAATGGTGATTGCGAAAATGCACATCTTTGTATGAGCAAAAATGTGCATTTTTGTGGTTTCCATTTTATTTCTCAAAAAGTGGCAACTGTGGAGCTCAATGAGGCTGCCAGGGTGAGTGCAGGGCATTTGCCGAGTGTGGGCAGGGGGCAAGCAGGCACAGGGGCTCAGTGAGTGGGGCTCGGTGGTGCAGACAGAGGCAGTTCCACCAGATTCCCAGACTGAATCGGGTGCTCGCACCATCCCTATCCTTAAGTCTGAGAAGAATAATCTCAGACCAGTTGCTTGGGTCACACATTTATACAGGACAGCTCAATCAATATTTTTCAGCAATGAGAGCTAAATGAAAACTCAGAGGTAGGGACGTGTGAACCCACCCCAGCTTGGGTTCTCTGGGCATCTACTGAAGCGCTGCCCCTCTTCAACCCCTGGACCCATGCTCAAGCCCCTACAAGCTCGGCAAGAGGCAACATTCCCTTAAGTACCAGAGGCAGGGTGGAGGTGGGGGGTAGAAACAAGTGAGGACTATTACTTTCATATCCTACTTATGGGCCTGCTAGAAGCAGCTGGCTTGTCAATGTAGGAAACAGGATGCTTGAACACATGAGCCCTTGGTCTGATCCAACAGGACCCTTGGTCTGTCACTTATATTGAAGATGAAGTGTTCACAACAGGAGTTGAAAATCACAGATATTCAAAGCATTCCTAAGTCCAATTAATGCATCTGATTAAGTTGATTTCCATACCACTACAAAGGCAACCTATTTAGGCAATATGCATATGTTATGGCTTTCTGTGCTATGGCAAATTTCTGCTTCACAGCAACCTTGGAGCTGCATCAGTCTCAGTGCCAGAGTGGTGGATCAAAGTCCCACAGGTATGCATTCAATGGAACAGACACATGCAGTCTATGTAGCTGAAGCTACCATTCCATATTTCAAGTACCCAACTGGCAACCAATCCCATCCTCATAGAATGATAGAGTTCTTCAATACTTTGTTATGAAAAGAGAGATTGATTATGAATGTGTGATTTGCATGACTAACAGCACAAAGCCATACATACCTACTCAGAAGTAAGTCCCAATGAATTCAGTGGGATTACTCCCAGGCAAGTGCATATAGAACTTCAGTAAATCATCTAAGCTTTACCATTTCTGCTCTTACCATGATGTCGGTTGGTTTAACCCTTAACTTTCTGGAGGGAATCTTACTATCCTGTTTGCAATGCTCATGCTCACAGAATGATGCTACTTAACTCATTCGTTAATGTTTTCTAAACCAATTCGTGTAAAAGTCTGGATCTGAAATTCTTCAACAAACCAATCATGTTGAAGAAATAGCCACATACGTTCATATCCATCCACATGAAAACAGCCAATCAGAGAGAGGAACATATAGTGATACATGACATCATGACACATAACACGACGACATACTACAGTTCCCAAGATGCACTTCTTTTGGTACATGCACAACGGTGTGTACATACACAGCAAGCTCTTGAGATAACGAAACACCTCATTCAGAATTGGGCGAGGGAATCCTTAACTTAATGAGCAAATTAGGATTTATCTTTGGGTAAGTTCTCCCACCACTTATTTTTATACATTACTTGCACAGGTTTCTCCTTCAGCCCTTTCCCACCCATACCGCTGTCCCCAGCCAACAATTAAGAGGAAGCACTTTTTGTTGTTTTATTATATTGCATGAGGCATCCTCACTGTTGTGTCAGTCCTGATGTATTTCAATCTGTATACAATTCCAAAAACTTCTGCTGATCTGTCTGGAACTTGTCTTCTTGCTGCAACGTAATGTGATCTGTTGTTGTTGCTGCTGCTGCTGTTGTTGAGGAAACCATGCATCCATCCATGTATATTTGGTGAAGTGCAAGATTCACAGAATTGGTGGATTATTCATTTAGCAAGTAAGGATGCTCTTAGTGTAAAAACTCCATTGTTTATGTTTTTCAGGTGCTCTTTTGACTTGCAACTAGGGGTGGATGAAAGTCACTTACCTTTTCTCGCAGCTTGTTCGTGGTGGGGGGGAGCGCTTCGCTGCTCCCCCCGCGAAGTTCAGGCCGGGGGGGGGAGGCTTCCCGCCTCGCCCGGCCGAAATTCAGGCCCTTATAAGCGTTGCCCTTATTTTCGCCGTAGTCTACGTAAACATTTACGTAGACTACAGCGACCAAATAAGGAAGGGGAATGGCGGCTCCCTATGGGGGCCGCCATTATCCGTACACTCTTTTTTTTTTTTTAAGTCACCCGTGATAGGCTACGTGACGATTCACGTAGCCTATCACGGCTGACTTTGCAAATCTAGCCGTGATAGGCTACGTGAATCGTCACGTAGCCTATCAGGGGACGTTTTTTTTTTTTTTCTTTCATTGCAATGGCGGGGGCGGCAGCCGGTCGAAAGACCGGCTGCCGCTCCCGCCCCGCTCGAACACTGGACGAACCGCCAGCCGGACCCGCCGCCGGGAGGGACATTCAGGGAAGGTAAGTCCCGTCCCGGGGGGGGTGCGGGGTGCGGGGGGGGCGGAGGATTTCTCCCCGAAACTTGTTCGGGGGGCCGAACACGTTGGCGCTCGGCCCCCCGAAGTTTCGAGGAGAAATTCTCCGCCATCCCTACTTGCAACTGGCAGTGTACTTCTCTGTAGGGGTATGTGACTCAGCAAAATTTGGAGCTCATCAGGGTTCATCAAATTCCACATCAAAGCTTTTTCTCACTTGTCAAATTTAGGGATGTCAGAAGAATCTGGTGGAGTGCAACAAGCTTTGTTGGCGCGGCCCTCTGGACACTGTTCCATCTTCTGCCAGCTGGCCTGACTTGGCACACAATAAGTCAAACAAGCTGGCAGAAATTTCTGCTACAAATTACACACATTTGCATAATTTGTGCAAATCACAGCTGAAATTTGCGCAAATAGTGCAAATTTGTACAATCTGTGGCTCAAATTTGCGCAAATCTTTATTTACACAAATTACAGCAGAGACAAAAAATGTGTTAAAATACCCTGGAACTCAAGGAAACCTTGAGGCGTAGTTCACAAAAGCAAGCCGAGTTGGGTGTGCTTCGGAAGTCCAGTGCCCCCCAAAAGGGCTAGATTTCTCAGCAACCGACATCCCTAGTCAAATTACAAGCTTTCCTCTTTTGTATTGCACAAAAATTTGTGCATATTTCTGTGTGCATTTCTGAAATGTACGTATAAATTGTGCACCTTTTTGAACTGTATGCATTTTCTCCCACTGAAAATGTGTTTGTGCACATTTTCCAACAATATGCATTTTTTTCATGCACATTTTTTAAATATGGGCATTTTTCAAACACTTTTGTGTTGTTCCATTAATCATATCCCAAGCTTAGAAATGAGTAGATTTCAATAGGGGTGTACGGATTCCCACTGTCTGTTCCGGTGGGGAATCCATGGGGGGGGAGGTGATCCATTCCTCCCCCGCTGGAATCCTCCAGAGCGGTTCCACTCTGCTCGGATTCTGGGGGGGGGACTGGCTTGGGGGCGCTTACCTTCCCTCCTGCCAGCCAGAGCCATTCGCCTCTTCCCTGTCCCTGCCAATTGCCATGTATTAAAAAAAAAAAAAAGATGATCGGGAGGATGTGCCCATAGACTTATACGCAAATAGAGTCATGAATCTTGCGTATAAGCCTATGGACACATAGGCTTATACGCAAGATTCATGGGTCTATTTCACATATAAGTCTATGGGCACATCTTTTCGATCGTCATTTTATTTTTATTTATTTTTTAAGACATGGTAATCGGCAGGGACAGGGAGGAGGCGAACGGCTCTCGGTGGAAGAAGAAGCCGAGTGTCGTTCCGCCTCCAGTCCTCCTGGAGCAGAGGTAAGTGGTCCTGATCCACTGCAGATTCCTGAGTCCAGATTCCAAAGAATCTGGCCTTATTTGAATCCGCAGCAGATTTCTCTGACATCCCTAGACTTCAACTGTAGATTGTGTTTGGGTCTGTATTCAGTTTTGGGAGGTATGAACTGAGTAAATTCTGGTAAAAAATGAACTGAAACACATTTATCATGTATCCCCTCTCCTCCATAATTTGCTGAGGCTGTCTATGCTGGATTTGTCTTCAGAGGCTAGAACTTCCACATAGGACCATGCTGTCATGTAAACTTTGGGGCATCCTCACATGACATAAACATTTCCTCCCTGTCAAAGTAGAAAAGATGGCAGGAGATTAATCAAACATTGCCTTCTGATCAAAACAAAAATGGCAGTGAATTAGCCAGAGAGGGCTATGGCACAATTCCATAGAGGCTGTCTCACACAGAGACTTCCATTAACCTAAGTGGAATCCATACAGTCTTTGTCTATTGAGCAGGAAATGTTCCCCTTTCTGGTCAGAGATAAACTACATTTTGCTTTGCTTGATCTTTTCCCCCACAACAAGAGACCTTGTCAAGAGTGCCCCCAATTCTTTAATAGTAGAGAGAGGGGGAAAGTGAGCAGAAGGGACATCGGAGGCAAAGCAATGGAAAATACCTTTGAGATTAGAATCTTGATAAAGCACCACAAACTACCAGAGAGGTGAAGCCATTAAACTTTTACTGAAATGCTTTGTCAGGGCAGGGGGGCACTGTTGATCAAAGAATTCAACAAGCATGAGATGTTTCCCCTTAAAAAAAGAAAGGAAATATTAGTGTTATAATAGTCATGGGTGGAATTTCTCTTTGAGCAACAGTTGCCTTCCACAACCTAGCTCCCTCCAGATGTGTTGGACTATAGTTCCTGCCATACCTATCCAGTATGGACCATGGGAGTTATAGCCCCACACATCTGGAAAACACCAGGTTGTGAAGGCACAGAATGGTTATTTCCATTCCAATTGAGTTATTCAGACATCAAATGGTCTGTTGTATTAAATTACATTTGTAAGTTTCCTAATGTATGTCAAAAGGGTATCAGTTCACAGGCTTCTGTCTGAATAGGTAGCTATGTCCCTTCAGTGACATTGTTGGTCATCTACAATTAAAATCTGCTGGCAGGCCTACTTTAAATATTCCATTTTCTCAATTTAGATCTCAATCAGACACTGCCTACCTGTACTAGGGATGTTGGAGAAATCCATCAGTGTGGGCAGGAGTTTGTCAGGTTTTCCTAAGTTTGGCCATCAGGGTTTGTTCCAGTTCCTTCTGTGGCAACTGAGTCAGTCTGTACTGAGTTGGGGCAGTTCATGGATTTTCCAGGCACTTCATGCATTTTTCCCTACAGATTCTGCAATTTGCACAAATTTCTGTGCAATTTGCACAAATTTCTGTGCAATTTGTGCAAATGTCTGTGCAATTTGTTCAAATGTCTAAGCAACTCCTGCAAATTCAGCCATAATTAGCACAAATCACTTAGAAATTTACATGAACTGCTCAGAAATTTGGGTAAATTTCAGAACCTGCAAAAGAAATATGCAAAAAAAAAAAGTTCCCAGAGTTTGGGGAAAAACCCACAGCTTGGCTCACAAATGCAACTGGAGTCATAAATGTCGCAGAACTCCATCAAGTAAAAATGAATGAATGAATGAATGAATGAATAAATGAATGAATGAATGAATGAATGGCTTTTCCAGTGATGGACATTCCTAATCTGTACTACTAATGACAGATTTGAATTGCCTAGGAATCTGACAGTGGTAGGTAAATTAGCTTTCTCATTGATAAAGCCCTGGCAGATGACCCAGGTTAGAGTTTCAAAATCACTAGGATAGTGCAGGAGTGATGAACCTGTGTCCCTCCATATGATGCTGGATCACAACTCCCCTTGTCCCTGAACATTGCCCATGTGGGCTGGGGCTGATGAGAGCTGGAGTCCAACAACATCTGAAGAAACACCCCATCGGCTCAGCAAAAGACATCTCTGGACTTCACCCAGAACCTTTTATTCTGTATCTAATAAGTTCTTTGGTTCCAACTGTTTGATGGAATTTCATAATGACACATTATGTTGTTAGTTAGTTAGTTAGTTAGTTAGTTAGTTAGTTAGTTAGTTTGCTATGATTATATTTGTTGCTGTTGCGGCATTTATCTGAGCTTTTAAAGACTTTCCTACCCTTTAGATATTTCATCAAAAGACGAATGTGTTTACTTTTTTTAAAACCATGGCCATGATGGGTTAAGGGCACCATTAAATCATCCTCAGATTTTTATTTGCAGCTAGTTCAGAACTAACCAAAGCTTAGACATAATATTATTTAGTATTTCACAGTTTCAGTTTTATTACCTGGCCTTCTCTTGTTATTTTCTCCATTGTGTTTTAGAGGTAAGACAGTCACTACAGAGATGAAAGCCCTTGTGAGATTACTTTGCCTTAGATTCAAGGACTTCTTTAAACTGCTAAAAAAAAAAAAGGGGTGTGTGTGTGTGCGGGGGGGGGGAATAGAATCTTTTTCCTGTTTCTCCTTCTCCTTGATAAATCTAAAGCTCTGACTGTCTTCTTGAGACAGTCATGGTTTCTCCTAGCCCAGGGGAGTTGGGACTAGATTGCATAGGGGAACTGTTCCTTGCCACTGTAGTTTGACTGGAACAACCATTTTGAAATTCTGGATGACTTTTCAGGACAGCAAATGATTTCAATAAGACTAACAGAGTTTCTGGAGGGGCATGGGGTACACATATTCTTACCTGTAATGCACAGAATGCTAGGGGTGGACCCAGTGGGAGACATTTGCTAATTTGGTGGGGTGGACACAGTGATAACCACATCAGGATCATGTCGGAGGAGAGACTTACCCTTCGCAATGATGCCAATGGCTTTTTAATTTCTTTTTTTCCCCTGCCACACCTGTAGTAACACTAGAACTCTCAAATCTATTAGTCCAGATCCGGCAAAACCCTCCCCCCTCCCCCACGACCCCAAGCCCCGCTCACCGAGCCCTTGTCCCCGCTTGCCCCCTGCCCATGCTCACTGAGCCACCCTCACTCACCTAGGCATGGCATCAAGCTCCACATTCACCATTTTCCAGAAAAAAATGGTGATGATGGCATATTTGCATATACACAAAATGGGGCTGTGAATAGCCCATGTAGGCAAGATTACAGGTGTCATCTCTAGAAAATGCACCCCCATTTTGTGTATATGCAAATGCGTGCATTTTCATGATCTCCATTTTATTTTTCAAAAAAATGTCAATCATGGAGCTCACTGAGGCTACCCGGGGGAGTGTGGGCAGCTTGGCAAGAGGCGGGAAGCTCAAGTGCCAGTCTGATTGCACGCGAGCGGAGGCAGGGGCTGGGAGGGTGCCCAGAGAACCAGGGTGCCTGGAGAACCATCCGTAAATGCAGGCAGTTATTCAAGCTGTACAGAGAGTTAAATGGCCTGCTGCCTCTCCAGCTCTCGATGTCCTCCGGACTTGCTCTTGCCTGGGACTGCATTCATTGCCACTAAAATTAGCTAGATGGCAATGTGAGAGTGGTTTCTGCTTGGGAGGGATATCCATGGAATTTCAAGGGATGAAAAATAATATTCAGAATCACCCCTTTATTTATATGTTGCTTTTCCAAATTATGTTCAAAGTAGGAATGGGTGAGAATTTCATTTGGTTATAACAACTTGGTCTCGGACTTGGTGTTGAGGACCCCTAGGATGATGGTCCTGGGGGATCTCAACTTCCATGCCGAGGCCGCTGTATCTGGGGCGGCTCAGGACTTCATGGCCGCCATGACAACCATGGGGCTGTCCCAACATGTCATCCGCCCAACGCATACAAAAGGACACACGCTTGATCTGGTTTTCTCGACTGGGCAGGAGGATGGTGATCTGAAAGTGGAGGAATTAACATCTGTCCCTTTGTCATGGTCAGATCACTTCCTGCTGAGGTTTAGACTCCTGGCGGCCTTTCCCCTCTGCAAGGGTGGGGGACCTATTAAAATGGTCCGCCCCCGGAGATTAATGGATTCCGATGGATTCCAGAGGGCTCTGGGGGATTTTCCTGCTGGTATGGCTGGTGCTCCTGTCGAAGCCCAGGTCGCTCTGTGGAATGCAGAGATGACTTGGGCGGTTGACACGATCACGCCCAAGTGCCCTCTCCCTCTGAGCAGAGCCCGGCCAGCTCCTTGGTATACACCTGGGCTGAGGGCAATGAAGCAAGAGGGGAGATGGCTAGAACGCAGGTGGAGGAAAAGTCGTGCTGAGTCTGACCGAACACAGGTAAGAGCCCACTATCGAGCCTACTCTGTGGCGGTGAGGGTGGCAAAGAGGCAGTTCTTTTCCACCAGCATTGCATCTTCTCAGTGTCGTCCAGCGGAGCTTTTCCGAGTGGTTCGCGGCCTGTTACATTCTGGGCCAGGGAGAGAGACAGTGGAACCCTTGGTAGCACGCTGTGATGAGTTTGCATGGCACCTTGAGGATAAAGTCGCTCAGATTCGTCATGAATTGGACACCACCATTAATGCAGTTCCATTGGTAGAGGCGTTCAGAGCACCGTCTGGTCCAGTTTTATTGGATGAGTTTCAGTTACTGAGGCCTGAGGATGCGGACAAGGTGCTTGGCCAAGTCCATTCGACCACTTGTGTGCTTGACCCTTGCCCTTCATGGCTTATTAAATCAAACAAGGAGGGGTTGTCCGGCTGGGTCCAGGAGGTTGTAAATTCCTCCTTGAGAGAGGGAGTGGTGCCTGCTGCTTTAAAAGAGGCAGTAATTAGACCACTCCTGAAAAAGCCTAACCTGGACCCAGAGGATGTTAACAATTATAGGCCAGTGGCCAACATCCCCTTCCTGGGCAACGTGCTTGAGCGGGTGGTTGTAGGACAGCTCCAGGCACTGTTGAATGAAACGGATTATCTAGATCCATTTCAATCAGGCTTCAGGCCTGGTTTTGGAATGGAAACTGCCTTGGGGATGACCTCTGCCGGGAGAGGGACAGGGGGAGTGTGACCCTGTTGATTCTCCTGGAGCTTTCAGCGGCTTTCAATACCATCGACCATGATATCCTTCTGGATAGGTTGTCTGGGTTGGGAGTAGGAGGCACTGCACTACAGTGGTTCCGCTCCTACTTGGATGACCAATTCCAGAAGGTGGTGCTGGGGGATTACTGCTCTGTGCCATGGCAATTGTGCCATGGGGTTCCACAGGGCTCTATTTTATCCCCCATGCTGTTTAACATCTACATGAAACCGCTGGGGGAGGTTATCCGGAGGTGTGGGCTGAGGTGCCATCAATATGCAGATGACACCCAGCTCTACCTCTCTTTTACATCAAAACTAGGGATGGGGGAGAATTTCTCCCCGAAACTTCAGGGGGCCGAGTGCCAACGTATTCGGCCCCCCGAAGTAGTTTCGGGGAGAAATTCTCTGCACCCCCCCGCACACACACCCCGGGATGGGACTTACCTTTCCCGAATGTCCCTCCTGGCGGCAGGTCCCAGCGGCGGTTCGGCAGGTCTTCGACAGGGGCAGAGGCGGCAGCTGGTCTTTTGACCAGCTGCCGCCGCCGCCATTCCAATAAAAGTAAAAAAAAAAAAACGCCCCCGTGATAGGCTACGTGACGATTCACGTAGCCTATCATGGCTAGATTTGCAAAGTCAGCCGTGATAGGCTACGTTAATCATCATGTAGCCTATCACGGGTGACTTTAAAAAAAAAAAAGCGCGTACGGCTAATGGCGGCCCCCATAGGGAGCCACCATTTGCGTTCCTTATTTGGTCGCTGTAGTCTACGTAAAGATTACGTAGACTACGGCGAAAATAAGGGCAATGCTAAACCCTATGGGGGCCACCATTTGCGTACGCGCTTTTTTTTTTTTTTAAGTCACCCGTGATAGGCTACGTGATGATTAACGTAGCCTATCACGGCTGACTTTGCAAATCTAGCCATGATAGGCTACGTGAATCGTCACGTAGCCTATCACGGGGGCGTTTTTTTTTTTAACTTTTTATTTCACGGCCGGGCGAGGCGAGGCGCCTCCTCCCCGGCCTGAATTTCGGCCAGGCGAAGTGGGAAGCCTCCTCCCCGGCCTGAATTTCGGCCGGGTGAGGAGGGAAGCCTCCCCCCCTGGCCTGAAATTCGGGGGGAGCAGCGAGGCACCTCCCCCCCACCGCGAAGCAAGCTGCGAGACCAGGTAAGTGGCTTTCGTGCACCCCTAATCAAAACCAGGTGAGACAGTGACTGTTCTGAATCAGTGCCTGAGCACGGTAATGGACTGGATGAGGGCTAATAAACTGAAACTCAATCCAGACAAGACGGAGGTACTGTTAGTGGGTGGTTCGTCTGCCCGGCTAGGTGATATTCAACCTGTTCTGGAGGGGGTTGCACTCCCCCTAAAGGATCAGGTTCGTAGTTTGGGGGTGCTCTTGGATCCAGAACTGTCACTTGAGGCACAGGTGAACTCAGTGGCACAGAGCACTTTTTATCAGCTTAGGCTGGTATACCAACTACGCCCTTATCTGGACAGAGATAGCCTAGCTACAGTTATCCATGCTCTGATAACTTCTCATCTGGATTACTGCAATGCATTATAAGTGGGGCTGCCTTTGAAAATGGTCTGGAAACTTCAGCTGGTCCAAAATAGGGAAGCAAGATTGTTAACAGGGACTGGCCTGCAAGCTCATATTATGCCAGTAGTTTTCCAGCTGCACTGGCTGCCAGTCCATTTCCGGGCCCGATTCAAAGTGCTGGTGTTAACATTCAAAGCCCTTAACGGCTTGGGGCCAGGTTACCTGAAGGATCGCCTCCTCCCATATGTGCCTGCCCGGACCTTAAGATCATCATCAGCGGCCCTTCTCCGTGAGCCCCTGCCAAAGGAAGTGAGGCGGGTGGCTACTAGGAGGAGGGCTTTTTCTGCTGTGGCACCCCAGCTCTGGAATGAGCTCCCTAGTGAGGTTCGCCTGGCGCCTACATTGTATTCCTTTCGGCGCCAGGTGAAGACCTTTTTATTTTCCCAGGCATTTTAGCATTTTAGCTTTCTAAATTTTTATCTTTGCTGTTTTAAATCTGTATTTTAAACTCCTGCACTGCTGCTAGGTTTTATTGTGGTTGTATTGTGGTTTTAATATTGTGGTTAAAAATATTGTGTATAAAATATTGTGGTTTTAATGTTCTGTATATTTTAAATTGTTTTATTGTGTGTTGCTTGGATTTAATTTTTGTGAACCGCCCAGAGAGCTTCGGCTATTGGGCAGTATAGAAATGAAATAAATAAATAAATAAACTTGCCAAAATATGCACATTTCTTCATAAATGGGATGGAAAGAACTTGAGTGTTTGTTTTTTAAAGTATGTAACCATAGGATGTCTGGGTGTGAATCCCTGTGTATTCAGCACTGTTTAGGGGCACTGAATTAAGGTTACCACTTTTCTCTAACAGTTGCCCATCTTTAGCAGCTACGTGAGGGATGCTGCTGCAGGAATCCGTTTGAGGGGTGGAATTTGTTGAGGTTCCCTTGGTTCATCCCACCCCCTGACTTCAGTCTGTTTTCTGCAAACTGGCCTGACTCGATCTGCATCAAGTTGGGCAGTTCATGCATTCTCCATATTTTTTATTTGTGCAAACAGAGATTTGCACAAATTGCAGCTGCAATTTGCATAATTTCTGCAAATTCCAGTCACAATTTGTGCAAATCTCTATTTGCTCAAATAGAAAATGTTACTGAAAAGTTCCTGGAGTTTGGGGGGAAAACCCATGGCTTGGCTTGCAAATGCATGCCAACTCAGGCATGATGGAGAACTCTGACGAGCCAAAAATGCAATGGATTTCCCAGTGACAGACATCCCTAAGCTACATGGCAGGCAGGTATAACATGGTCCTCTCCATGCTGGGAATAGCTGTTTTAATTTGGCCAGGTCAGATGAGTGAAACATGACCTTGGTTTTCTTTCTTTCTTTCTTTCTTCCTTCCTTCCTTCCTTCCTTCCTTCCTTCCTTCCTCCTCCTCCTCTTCCTCCTCCTCCCCCTCCTTCAATAAAAACTAACCAACTGTGCAAATTTCTTTATACTAGGGATGTATGAAAGTCACTTACCTGTTTGCGGAATTGATTTGTGTGTGGGGGGAGGCACTCTGTCCTTCCCCCTGCAATCCTCGATGGGGGGGAGGTGATCCGGTCCTCCCCCCCGGAATCCTGCCCAGCCGGCTCCACTCCATGGTGGATCCTCAGAGCAGCTGGCCAGGCCTGTCCGCAGCCAGAGTTCTGGCCACGGATGGGCTAATGCGGACGCAAGTGGTGGCCACCGTAGCGGCTGCCATTTGCATCCAGCCAGGCTGCCGTGATAGGCTACGTAAGTATTTACGTAGCCTATCACGACTGGGCCAAAAAACAAACAAACAAAAGCGTACACAAACGGCAGCGGCTACGGCAGCTGCCATTTGCATTCCCTATTTTTCACCATTTTATCCTACGTAAATATTTACGTGGGCTATTACAGCGGAAAAAAAGGAACGCAAATAGTGTCCACTACGCTATTTGTGTTCCCCTTTATTTTCGCAGTAATAGTCCATGTAAATATTTACGTAGACTAAGAAAGCAAAAAATAAGGAATGCAAATGGCGGCCGCCATAACCGCCGCCATTTGTGTACACGTTTTGTTTGTTTTTTAACCCAGACGTGATAGGCTACGTAAGTCTTTACATAGCCTATCACAGATGAATACAGGGATGCAAACAACAGCAGCTACGGCAGCCGCCATTTGCATCCCTGCTACCCAGCGGCTGGATGTCTGGCTGCTGGAGGAGCTGGCCAGCAGCTCCACGGAATCCCCATGGAGCGGAGCCAGCCGGGCAGGACTCCGGGGGGAGGGACGGAGCGCCTCCCCCCCACCACGAAGCAGATCTGCGAAACGGTAAGTAACTTGTACATCCCTATGTAAAATCCGCTCTGTCTGTGTTTCACAGATTGTCAGGCGCCTTTCGTTCCATCATCCGCTCACAGACGGATGTGAATTATTATTTTTTCGTCATGTGGAAAAATACGCAAACAATTACGTACGAGGTGTCGTAACAATTTGCATAGTTTACCTTAGTATGTAACATTTAGCGTACTGTCCCCCATTCCATTCAACTTTTCCTCAGCAGAAACGTGAGTATTTTTTGATGAATAAATATGCCTAAATTTGGGGTAAGTAAAAACATCCAGAAGGCCATGGACTCTGAGCAGCCTGGGGAGTGGGGGGTTGCTCTGCAGCGGATTCTGCAGGTCAGATCCTTGTGACAGGGAGTTCCATATTTGAATCACAGAAGAATAGAGAGCCCAGACGTGGGTTTAGGCTCAATGTCTCTGGGGTCTCATTGCATCTTGAAGGGGCTGGGGGAAATAAAGCTGGGAAGCTAGTTACGCTGGTCTTTTTTCCCTTCCTTCTACTGCAGCCCTCATTGCAGAAGTGCAACAGGACAGTGGGGGAGAAAGTCAGTTGCATGGAGGAACTGCCGTCCCATCTGGAGCATCTGGCTCAGGTTTCTTCCCTTTATCCCTCTTCCTCTTTCAGGTAGTAGCCCTAAGCCTTAGTGGCTTTGTCGGGCACTCGCTGAGCCACCAGAGCCATCCACCCCTATTTTCTGTGGCTGCAAGCGTCTTGGGCCCGGCGAGCACCTGACAAAGCTACAGGGCCATCCACCTTCATAACGAGCCTCCATTTTGTGCAACAATGGCTGCTCGGGCTCTTCCAGGAAGGTATTGTTGCTCCATTCTCACCTATAACATTGCATAAATGGCCCCTTTATGGTCATCAATCACACAACATTATCTTTCCACAAGAGCTCGAGCTGTCACTGTTGCACAAAACGGCAGCTCACTACAAGGGCGGACGGCTGCCAGGCACTCACTGAGGCATGGGGCATTCAACCACCAGGTCTGTGAGTGCCCAGCAGCTTGGCGAGCAAGGTCCAGGAAGGCGAATGGGAGAGCCCATTGGACTCCATCACAGACACACCCCACAGACTCTCATGACATCCCTATTCATGACACATGAAGGCAGGTGCAGTCCACCATTGGTTCTGCTGCCTGGCTGGGAACAGCAGTTGCCAAACAATCCACGAGCTATAAGACACGATCAGTACACTGCACTCGACTTGGTGAGGCCACACGGTTTTGCTGGTCTGGGCTTCATACTCACATTTCACTATTGCTGCACTAAGATGAGCATTTTTGGTGTCATAATGCATTATGTCCTTTACTTCCTAATTCATTCAGCTTTCTTCTGCACTGTTTTCAAATGGAGTAATGATCCTGATCAGCTCATGCTTTGTTTTGTGCAAAACAGACCCAGTTATTTGGGAATTTATTGGAACAACTGGGAACAGAAGGAGTTGTGGGGGAGGCAGGGGGGGGGGACCTGCAGGTAGCATCATGCTCTAGCTGGAAGGGAG
Organism: Heloderma suspectum; assembly: GCF_057233095.1. Classification (NCBI taxonomy): domain Eukaryota; kingdom Metazoa; phylum Chordata; class Lepidosauria; order Squamata; family Helodermatidae; genus Heloderma; species Heloderma suspectum. The sequence goes on from NC_139469.1 coordinate 27,355,833, forward strand.
ATCAAGCAATCTGATTAAAGTGCTGGAGTGAAGGCGGGTGGACTACATACAAATAATTTCACCTTGAGGCTCCTGAAGGCTGTACCATGCTCTGCAAATATACACATTTCTCCTGTGGTATTTGTTTGCTACCACAGCTGTCACTGCTCTGTTTTTGACTGTTGCCTTGTAGCTTCAGGAAAGATGAGCAAACACTCTGGGACCTCACCAGCCTTGCAGTTTAATGTTTTCACTTTCAAGCAGCTCTTAAATTTGTGGCCAAGCTATGCTCCTGTGTTGCAGATTAGAAATATTCTAGCAGGTTCTACCATATCAAAAGAATTCCATTGTGCTCTGAACTTGTGAGGAAAAATCTGGTGGTTCTCATGTAATCAGTGGGTATCCACAAACCGTCATGGAAAGTGGATTTTCACCCATAATCCCACTGGATTTCAAGGTAAGGAACTGTTCCTTCCTTCCCCATGAAAGAGCGTTGAGTGTTAGCACCAACCCAACACAAAAAGCCCTCCTGTCTTCCTTGTTGTTGTTTATTAGGTCAGTCGCTTCCGACTCTTCGTGATTTCATGGACCAGCCCATGCCAGAGCTTCCTGTCGGCCCCAGCCATCGCCACCCCCAGCTCCCCCAACGTCGAGTCCATCAGCTCCAGAATATCATCCATCCATCTTGCCCTTGGTCAGCCCCTCTTCCTTTTGCCTTCCACTTTCCCTATCATCAGCATCTTCTCCAGGGTCTCCTGTCTTCTCATTATGTGGCCAAAGTACTTCAGTTTTGCCTTTAATATCATTCCCTCAAGTGAGCAGTCTGGCTTTATTTCCTGGAGTATGGACTGGTTTGATCTTCTTGCAGTCCAAGGCACTCTTTGAATTTTCCTCCAGCACCACAGTTCAAAAGCATCTATCTTCCTTCACTCAGCCTTCCTTATGGTCCAGCTCTCACAGCCATAGGTTACTACAGGGAATACCATTGCTTGAACTATGTGACCTTTGTTGTCAGTATGATGTCTCTGCACTTAACTATTTTATCAAGATTTGTCATTGCTCTCCTCCCAAGAAGTAAACGTCTTCTGATTTCCTTGCTGCAGTCAGCACGTCTGCAGTCATCTTTGCGCCTAGAAAGACAAAGTCTGTCACTGCCTCCATGTTTTCTCCCTCTATTTGCCAGTTATCAATCAAGCTGGTTGCCATAATCTTGGTTTTTTTTGAGGTTTAACTGCAACCCAGCTTTTGCACTTTCTTCTTTCACCTTCGTCATAAGGTTCCACAGCTCCTCCTCGCTTTCAGCCATCAAAGTGGTATCATCTGCATATCAGAGATTGTTAATGTTTCTTCCAGAACTCCAGCCTTGGCTTCATCAAGCCCAGCAAGTTGCATGATGTGTTCTGCATACAGGTTGAATAGGTAGGGTGAGAGTATACAACCCTGCCGTACTCCTTTCCCAATCTTAAACCAGTCAATTGTTCCGTGTTCTGTTCTTACTGTTGCTACTTGGTCATTATACAGATTCCTCAGGAGGCAAACAAGATGAGTTGGTATCCCCATACCACCAAGAACTTGCCACAATTTGTTATGATCCACACAGTCAAAGGCTTTAGAATAGTCAATAAAACAGAAATAGATGTTTTTTCTGAAACTCCCTGGCTTTCTCCATTATGCAGCAGATATTGGCAATTTGGTATCTAGTTCCTCTGCCTTTTCTAAACCCAGCTTGTACATCTGGCAATTCTCATTCCATTAATTGCTGGAGTCTACCTTGCAAGATCTTGAGCATTACCTTACTGTCATGTGAAATAAGTGCCACTGTTCAATAGTTTGAACATTCTTTGGTGCTTTCCTTTTTTGGTATGGGATATAAGTTGATTTTTTTCCAATCTGTTGGCCACTCTTGTGTTTTCCAAATTTGCTGGCATATGGCATGCATCACTTTGACAGCATCATCTTGCAAGATTTTAACAGTTCAGCTGGGATACCGTCATCTCCTGCTGCCTTGTTATTAGCAATGCTTCTTAAGGCCCATTCCACCTCACTCTTCAGGATGTCTGTCTCTAGCTCACTGACCACACTGTCAAATCTATCCCCAATATTATTATCCTTCCTATACAGATCTTCCATATATTCTTGCCACCATTTCTTTATCGCTTCTGCTTCTGTTAGGTCCTTGCCATCTTTGTTTTTGATCATACCCATTTTTGCCTGAATTTACCTCTGATGTTTCTAATTTTCTGGAAGAGGTCTCTTGTCCTTCCTATTCTATTATCTTCTTCCGCTTCCACGCATTGCTTGTTTAAAAATAATGCCTTCTCTCTTCTGGCTAACCTCTGGAATTTTGCATTTAATAGGGCATATCTCCCCTATCACAGTTGCCTTTTGCTTTCCTTCTTTCTTGGGCTGCTTCCAGTGTCTCAGCAGACAGCCATCTTGCCTTCTTGGTTTTCTTTTTCTTTGGGACGTTTTTTGTTGCCACCTCCTGAACAATGTTGTGAACTTCTGTCCATAGTTCTTCCGGGACCCTGTCTACTAAATCTAGTCCCTTAAATCTATTCTTCACCTCCACTGCATATTCATTTGGAATATTAGTGAGCTCATATCTAACTGATCTGTGGGTCTTCCCAATTCTCTTTAGTCTGATTCTAAATTGTGCAATAAGAAGTTCGTGATCTGAACTACAATCAGCTCCAGGTCTTGTTTTTACTGACTGCATAGATGTCCGCCACCATTAGCTACAAAGGATGTAGTCAATCTGATTTTGGTGTCAACCGTCTGGTGAAGTCCATGTATAAAGTCATCTCTTAGGTTGTTGGAAGAGAGTGTTTATTATGCACAGTGAGTTGTCTTGGCAAAATTCTAGGGATGACGGAGAATTTCTCCCCGAATCTTCGGGAGGCCGAGCGCCGACGCATTCGGCCCCCTGAAGTTGGTTGGGAAATTCTCCGCCGGCCCCCCGCCCCCCCCAGGATGGGACTTACCTTCAGCAAATGTCCCTCTGGGCGGCGGGTCCCGGTGGCGGTTCGGCGGCAGTTCGTCAGGGGCGGGGGCGGCGGTCGGTCTCCCGACCAGCTGCCGCCGCCGCCATTGCAAAAAAAAAAAAACTAAAGTAAAAAAAAAAAACACCCATGATAGGCTACGTAATGATTTACGTAGCCTATCATGGCTAGATTTCCAAAGTCAGCCATGATAGCCTACGTAAATCGTCACGTAGCCTATCACGGGTGACTTTGAAAAAAAAAAAAAGCACGTACGCAAACGGTGGCGGCCCATGGGCGCCACCATTTGCGTTCCTTATTTTGGCACATCTAGTCTACGTAAAGATTTACATAGACTACGGCGAAAATAAGGGCACGCTATTTGCGTTGCCCTTATTTTTGCTGTAGTCTACGTAAATCTTTACGTAGACTAGACGTGCCAAAATAAGGAACGCAAATGGCGGCACCCATGGGCGCCTCCATTTGTGTACGCGCTTTTTTTTTCTTTCTAAAGTCACCCATGATAGGCTATGTGATGATTTACGTAGCCTATCACGGCTGACTTTGGAAATCTAGCCATGATAGGCTACGTAAATCGTCACGTAGCCTATCACGGGGTCTTTTTTTTTTTTTACTTTTTGTTTCGCAGCCGGGGAGGCGGGTGATTCTCCCCGGCCTAAATTTCGGCCGGGCGAGGCGGGAAGCCTCCCCCCCCTTGCCTGAACTTCGGGGGGAAAAGCGAAGCGCCTCCCCCCCACCGCGAAGCCAAGCTGAAAAAAGTTAAGTGACTTTCGTACATCCCTACAAAATTCTATCAGCCTATGTCCTGCTTCATTTTGTTCTCCCAGACCATGCTTGCCTGTAATTCCAGGTGTCGTTTGACTACCCACCTTAGCGTTCCAGTCTCCTGTAATGAAAATAACATCTTTTTGGGGCATACTATCCAGTAGGTGCTGCAGATCCTCATAGAACTGATCTACTTCTGCTTCTTCAGCACCTGTGGTTGGGGCATATATTTGGATCACTGTGATGTTAAATGGCTTACCCTGAATTCGAATTGAGATCATTCTGTCATTTTTTGGATTGTATCCAAGCACTGCTTTAGCCACTTTATTATTAATTATGAAGGCTACTCCATTTCTTCTGTGGTCCTCTTGTCCACAGTAGTAGATCTGGTGGTCATTTGATGTGAAGTGGCCCAGTCCAGTCCATTTCAGTTCACTGACACCCAAAATGTCTATATTTAATCTTGACATCTCCCCAATAACCACATCCAATTTGCCCTGGCTCATAGATCTTACATTCCAGGTTCCTATGGCGTGTTGATCTTTAGAACATAGGATTCGTCGTTCACCACCAGCACCATCGGCTGCTAGCTGTCCTTTCAGCTTTGAGCTAGCTGCATCATCACATCTGAGGCTAATTGAACTTATCCTCTGTTCCTCCCCAGTAGCATTTTGACCATCTTCTGACCTGGGAGTCCCATCTTCCGATGGTATATCAACATATCTCTGGTTGTACTGATCCATTTAGTTTTCATGGCAAGAATACTGGGGTGTGTTGCCATTTCCTTCCCCAGGGATTGTATTTAGTCTGACCTCTCCGCCATGACCGTCCCGTCTTGGGTGTCCCTTCATGGTTTAGCTCATGACGTCATTGAGGTGCTCAAGCTCCAGCACCACGACAAGGTAACAATCTCCTTTGCTGAAGCCTCTCTTCCTTAGGGATGTGCAAATCAGCAAAACTTGAGCTCACCAATTCTTCAAATTCCATCTTGAAGCTCGATCCAACTCAAGTCCATATCAGATTGCGAGCTTTGTTTGTTTCTTTTTGCCTGAAAATCCTTGTGTATTTTTGTGTGTACTTTTCCAAATGTACACATCAATTGTGTGTATCTTTGAAATGGATGCATCCTTCTCCCATTGATTACACTGTATTTTTGCACATTTTTTCAAAAGAATACATGCTGTCAAATGCATTATTTTTCATCCACAGATGACATTGCAAGCTCAGAAATATACAGACTTTGACCACAGACTGTGTCCAACTCCATTTTCGGTTCAGAAGGTGTAAAATGGGTAAATCCTGATCAAATATGAGCTGAAACAAATTTCTCATGCATCCCTGTTCCTGATCTCCCTTTCTCTTTGAGTATTACCGTCACCACTTCACATTTGGTGAGAGTGTGTGGCTGCATCAAATCCTTCAGCCCAACACAGGAGGTGTGGCTATCACAGGGGCTGGCAACTTGTGGTCCTGCAGGTGTTTTGGCCAACTTCTCCCCCCCCCATTCCTCACCATTGACTACGCTGTCTGGAATGAATGGAAATTGTAGGCCAAAACATCTGCAAAACCACAGGTTAGCCACCCCTGCTTAGGCTAGGTGAGAGGGGATCAAGAAGTAAACCCAACTTACTTCAGCAAAACTTACTAGTAACTCAAGTGTGTAAAGAATTGTAGCCTAAAGCATGTATCCCCAGTAGAATAATATTGCTTACAGCTTATTTGTTTTCTTCATTTTCCAGAGATAAAATTATATCCGCCCCTTCCTCTAAGGAGCTAGGTGACCCACCCAGACCTCACCACCATCTCATTATATCCTCTTCAGAAAAAGTACCCAGCACAAGGTCACTTCATATGTTTCTTGTCAGGCTGGTTCTTTGAACCCAAGCCTTCTCTGTACTGGTCTGACACTCAGACAAAGGGATGGTGAACCTCTTCAGCACAAGGTCTAAATTCAGTTTCAGATAAATTTCATGACTCATATCTGACTAGTTCTTTGAACCCTAAGTCTTCTCAGTACTGGTCTGACAAACAAAGGGATGGTGAACCTCTTTAGCACAAGGTCTAAATTCAGTTTCAGAGAAATTTCATGATTCATATCTGGCCGCTTATTTGAAACTAAATCTAACAAAGGGATGCCAAACCTCTTTCAGCCCAAGAGCCAAATTCAATTTTAGAGGAATTTCATGTGATTCATATCTGGCTGGTTCTTTGAACCCTAACAAAGGGATGTCCAACCTCTTTCAGCCCAAGAGCCACATTAAATTTTGGAGAAATTTAATACGATTCATATCTGGCTGCTTATTTGAAACCAAGTCTTCTCTGGACCCATCTGTCACTCTAACAAAGGCATGTTGAACCTCTTTCAGCCCAAGGTCTGAATTCAATTTTGGAGAAACTCTCAGAGGCCTGTGATGGCCCTGGCCAATCGCAGTGGTTGATGGAGTAAAAGGCAAAGTATGTGGGGCCAAAGCTGAAAGGGGTGGGGGCAAAAATACTCCGAACACCCCAAATACCAGAACTTCTTAGCTTGGAATTCTTCCTCCTAGGAACGAAGTACTGGGAGAGACATTTCAGCTAGTGCTATGCCAAAAACTTATCCCACATTTTTTTCGACCACTCTCATTCCATTTGATAGAAGATAAATTGCTTTCAAAAAGAAATTCAAAGGTGGATAAATTTTGGAGAAATTCTCAAGGGTTGGGTTTGGGGTTCTTGTGCTTACCTTACTTAGGAGGTAGCCAAGGATTGAGCACCTATTTCCTGTACATTGTACAATCATATCTATGGCCACCTGTGGCCTCCTCAGCTTCCCACCCCTCACTTAAAGCCCAGTTTAAGGCACCATGAGATAATTCCTCCCTTAGGGCTTTTTTCAGATCAGGACATGCAGGCAGCCAGGGAGGCTGGCTGTGATTAGGTACACTCAAAAACACCATAAAAATACATTATACAACATCCTGAATGAGGCAGAACAACGGAAGCCTCTTTCGTGGGGGGAAAAAACTTTCAGGAAATTGGAGGACAGACCTTGACTGAGCGCTAACTCCATGTCATCCCTGGAGCTGGACACAACACTGGCCACAGTAGATGCAAACTGCCAAGACAGTTGATGCTGTTGCAGCACGCGTGCGCGCTCACGCACACGTGCACACACGCACACACAAGCCCTTACCAAAAAAGAACAAAGCAGTGCTACAAGACCTGGCAGTGGGGAGCCCTGCCTGGGAGAAACAGTTGAGCATTTCTCCTCCCCCGGGGGAATTTGGTGAAATTGTTTCCTAGATTTCTCTGCGCACAAGTAAGCTGGAGAATTTCAAGAGGCCATTTGTGCACAGCTCTAATTTCAACCTTTTAAAATGAAAACCACCACCACCACAACACATGCAACAAAAGCCAGAAACTACCAAATGATCAATAGTTGGAGGAAAGGGGTTGTCAGGGGAAGAGATCCTGACCTTCTGGGGACCCCCAGAAAGCCAGATATGGGCCCTTGGCCTGAGTTTCTGCAGCCCTGCTCTAACCATTATACCTTCCTGTTGTAGTCCTATCCATATTTTTGATGCAAATTGCATCCCAAATTGTATTGTATTTTATTTTATTTTTTAGCACTCCGATTTCATTTAGGCTCATTCTCCAAATGCCAACAAAATAACATTTCCCTACTTCCAACAAAATGTCATCACTTCGTACAAAAACGCACACCCCGAAATCTATATTAAGCTTTACTTCGATAGCGAGGCCAAAATCCTGTCAGGATGAACTGTGTAGGGAATAGAATATTTTTTTTACAAAACAATGGAAATACTTTGTTTTAATTAAACCACATTTCAAAGCGGGAGTCATTTAATAAGACGTGGTGTTTGTTGCTTGTGTCGCACATAAATCCTGAAAGATAAGAGGGAGTTGCCTTATATGAGAACCATTCCAAGCATTTTGCTGAAAAGTCAAATTCATTCCATTTTAGAGCTACAATAAAAACAAAGACATTCATATTCAAGATGGTTTCTCCTTGCCAAACTAGACAATAGCTGAGAACAGAATTTTGGGGATACTTATAAAAAATAGAGTTAGAAGAAGGCAAATGGATAGTTATCAGACACAACTCAATGTCATGTTCTGACCTCCTGGCCACTCTCGTTCCAGTTAATTTGAAATTATAGCATTTGAATAAGCTGCTGTAAGGACTCTGATATATTCTAAAAGCTAAATGACATATGATTGGTTAAAGCAGAATTTCGAGTGGGCAGAAGGACAAACATTTGAGAAAGAGAGTTAATCTAAGGAGACACTGGATGCATAAGCATTACATTCTTTTATTTTATCATATTTGCATCCTGTCTCCTCCATGGAGCTTGAGGTGGCATATGTGGGCTTATGCTCAATTTGCATCCCCAAATTAAACCTGTGAAGTTGGATAGGCTAAGAAATTATAGTTGGTCCAAGGACACCATTTAAGCTTTATGGCAGAATGAGGTCTTTGAATCCAGGTCTTCCCATCGAATCTGGTGGGATTCAACAGTCACAAAAAAATTAAAAACCCTTGAAAACATCCACGACCCCCCCTCCCCCAGACCATGTCCCAGGCAACTGCCTCTGCTCTGTATCAGAACTAGGGATGTAAGGACTGTGTAAATTCCACTCCATCTGTGTTTCATGAATTATCAGGCACCTGTTCTTCCATCTTTCACTCACAGATGGATCTGAATTCCCCCCCCCCCCATCATGTGGAATAATATGTAAATAATACGTAAGAGTTTTCCTAATAAGTTACGTAATTTACCTTAGTACATAACATTTAAGTCGGATTTAACATGTTGCCCCCTGTTCCATTCAACTTTTCCTCAGCAGAAACATGTGCCTTTTCCTATGAATAAATATGCATACATTTTGAGAAAGGATTTCTCCCCCATCCCTACTATTTTTTCATGAGCATTTTCAAATGTATGCATGCTGCTGAACACATTTTTGGGGGGTCTGCAAATTACATTGCAAGCTCAGAAATGTACAGACTTTGACAGCAGATTGTGTCCGATTTGGTCCGAAAGGTGCGGACCTAGTAAATCCTGATCAAGGATGAACTGAAATGCAGCTCCCAGCTTACCTGGGTTGCAATGTTGTGGTGGCTTGCAGTCCCGATAAGGAATCAGGGAGGGAGCAGCTGAGCCATGACAGCAATGCGAAGTGTGCACCCATGTGGGAGGCAGGGAACCAAGCGGAGCTAAATGGGCTTGACAGGAAGAGGGCTTTGCTGGTGGACTGGAGGGAAAACTTCCTTCCCTCTAGTCTGCCAGAGGCCATTAAGAGCAAGGCCTCCCACGTGGCTTCGGCATTGCCGTTGCCAACTTTTCCACCCACCCACTCCAGGGTAACTCAGTTCTTGCCATGGATTATGGTTAGTCACCAGTCAATGGGCCTGGGAAAGAATTTTACCTGTACACAGATTGACACCAGTGTGCAGGGTTTTTGCCTTCTCCCTTGCAAGAATACTAACTCAGTGATACTTGGATTTGTTTGGCTTGACAAGTATAACTGTAAGGTTGGTTATAAAACTTTCAATTCTAAGTCACAACTTTGTAGGCGTGGAAGGCGTTCGGCTGCAACCATTGGAAAGGGGAACAGGATTGGGCTCTTCAGTTTCCTCTTCAAGGGGGGGTCCCCTTAAGGGAATGTGGGGGGAGGGGTTGGCATTAAGACCCAGCTCAGCATGGGGCTGCAATCCAGGCACAACTAGGGATGTACAAAAGTCACTTACCTTTTCGAAGGGGGACATTCGCGGTGGGGGGAAGGCGCTCCGTCCCTCCCCACAAAATTCTTCCCAGCAAGCTCTGCTCCGCAGAGACTCTGCAGAGCCACTGGCCGGGGCTGCCCACAGCTAGACATCTGGCCGCTGGGCTGCACAGGGATGCAAATGGCAGCCAACGTAGCTGCCGCCATTTGCGTCCCTGTATTTTGCCATGATAGGCCACGTATATATTTACGTAGCCTATCAGAGAAAAAAAAAGGGAATGCAAATGGTGGCAGCTATGGCAGCCGCCATTTGCTTTCCTGTTTTTTGCCATGATAGGCTACGTAAATATTTACGTAGCCTATTGCAGCAAAAAAAGGGAACGCAAATGGAGGTGGCTACGGTGGCCGCCATTTGCGTTCCCTTTTTTTTTGCCATGATAGGCTATGTAAATAATTATGTAGCCTATCACGGCCTCTGCAGGGATGCAAATGGTGTCCCTGCATTAGCCGTGATAGGCTATGTAATTATTTACGTAGCCTATCACGGCAATAATGAGGAAGCGAATGGCAGCCGCAGACGCGGCTGCCATTCGCAGAGCAGCACAAACAGCACCGGGTAAGTGTCCCGTTTTGCACACCTTTCGCGGGGTGGGGGGGTGAGGGGCTTCATTCTGCCATGGATTTCGGGGGGCCGAATGCAGTGGCATTTGGCCTCACCAAGATCTGTGGTGGAATTCTCTGACATCCCTAGCCACACAACCCAGGAGGCAGAAAGAGACTCACTTCAAAGGTCTGTGCCATGGAGTGCCTCTGACTCCTGCCCCCCACAGTGAGGTACCTGGCAGGCGGGCCAGGTTGGTGGGACCAGACTGCAGGCAGGTAGTCCGATTAACACATCTGTGCCCTATGCCCCTGCTAACTCTATTCCAGGCTGAACCAATAAAGTTGTGGCCAATCTTTTAACGCATCCAAGACTATGCCTGAATTTGTTTCGCCACCTCCCTGTCCAGTTCTAAAGCGATTAGCTACGCACTGCCACACACAAATAATTTTTTCATACATCTCAAGAGGTAAGTTCTAAGGGTTTTCCTTAAAGCCCTCCCCCAGAGGCAGTCTGATATCTGTTAATTGTTTATTTGGAGCCCAACACATTTCAGCCAAAAGGCCTTCTTGAGGGGCTCTTTACAGAAAACAGACAACAAATGCAACCTGTTTTATTGTATTATTGGCTAGGGATTCTGGCAGTTCCAGTTACTGTTTTTAAGATACATTTCGTAAATACTTGTGTTGTCTGTTCTGTGTAGACAGCCCCTGAAGAAGGTCTTTTTGGATGAAACAAATTGGGCTCCAGATAAACAATTAACAGCTTCTTGGGAAACAGTTGGTATTTTGGGTGGGATTCAACATTTGCCTCACCAGGCAAAATTTGTAAATGGAACAGAGGCCCAAATCCACTAAAATGAAGGTTTAAGTCTGGAGAACAGAAAAAGAGCCCTCCTGGACCAGAGCAAAAGCTCATCTAGTCTTTCACACAGGTCCATGTCAGATGATCCAGGAAGCAGTGGAACTATTTTTAGAACTTTGCACTGCTGCTGGCTTTTACTTTGGTTTTTACCTTGGTTTTATTCTATTTTTAAACATTTTAGGTTGTTATATTTTTGTGCATTATGGTGTTACGTTTTGTCTGGTGAACCACCCTGGGAACGTCAGCTAAATTGGGCATATAGAAATGTAATAGATAAAATAAATGAAGGTCACGAACAAGGCTGGAAAGAAATAAGGCCCTGTCTTACTGCTGGGATCTGATGCTACCTCTAGGGATGGACGAGCCCATCTCTGTCCAGGGCAGGGGAACTCGAAGAGCTGCCCCCCGCAGCTTGTGCAGCCCGGACCTGCTCGGCAAGCTTCCTTGCTCACCCCGCCTGCCCGCAAGCCACCCCTCTTCCTCGCGCCGGCTGTCAAAGGCCTGTGCGGGGAGGAGGGGCCTCAGTGCAGCCAGCCCCTAGCCTCTCACCCTGGCCTCTAGCAGGTGTGTGTGGGGGGGAGAAGATAGGTGCCTCCTTCTCCTCCCCCCCTCCAACCTGCTACAGTGGTGACGGCAAGGGACAAGCTGGTCATTTTCCGTAAGGCCAGGAAAACATAGGGAAAATGACGAGCCTGTCCCATGCCACTGCCACTGTAGCAAGGATGGGGGAAGGAGGAGAGGTGCTACCCTCTTCCCATCTCCTTGCTGAGGGAGTGGGTGCCTGAGCTCTTGTCCGACTCAGCACACCATGAGTCAGGCAAGAGCTCAGGCCAACGAACTGTCATCCGGGGAGCCAAAGCGGCAACTTCTCGCCAGGCTTCAAGCCCCAACCAGAAGCCTAAAGAATTGTGCCTTTATTCTCTGAATGTACCATTTCTCACCCTTGTGCATTTCCTTGCTAAATTATTTGCTTCCTAGCATACCAATAGCTCTCTTCCATTGGCGTGTTAAAATTCCTGTTGAAAATGCACCACTTTACTCTGGCATTCTCACAATGATTTTTTTTTTTATCCCTTTCTCTTCTGTGTCTAGTTTCTTAGAAGTATTAAATTCAATAGTCCTTCAAGTATTGAGGACTATTGTGGCACGGGGGAGCAACCATTTCCCTAGACAGGTAGTTTGCCACCGACACCCACTCAATGCATTTTTCAGTTTTTCTCACTTTCAGAAGTCTAACATGTTGGACAGAGTGCAGTTTGATCCTTCTTTGCTCCATGTCCAATCCCCGCCCCCCAGTGCTACCACTGTTACAGACAGGAACTGTGTCTCCTGTTTTGTTCTTGTTGCACAGTCTAATACCTATATGTGCTCCATAAACAACAGCAAATTCCTGTATTGTTGTTGTTGTTGTTGTTGTTGTTGTTATTATTATTATTATTATTATTTCAATACAGCTGAAGCTCTCAGAGCAACATACATAATAAAACTGGGCCTTCTCTGTGGCGGCCCCCACCCTCTGGAAAACCCTCCCCCATGCAGTTCAGGAGGCAGAAAATGTAACATCTTTTAAATGCCTCCTGAAAACATACCTTTCACGCAGTCCTTCCCTGCGCTGTAACTGCTCCTGGGTTTTACCACAAACTGGGTTTTACCGCAACTTCTCGCCGGGCTTCGAGCCCCAACCGGACACTCGCGACATCCCTAGCTATCTCCAGAAGTTTCCAATGCATTTTGGGGAAGGCAAGTTCTGCCATGGGAGGCACATTTTAGAATCACTGGAACTTATACTGAGTCAGATCCTTGGTCCATTTAGCCCAGTATTGTTGACGCTGACTGGCGGTGACTCTCCAGGGTTTCAGGCAGGATTCTTTCCTTGCCCTACCTGGAGAAGCTGGGGATCGAACCCGGAACCTTCTGCATGCAAAGTATGTGTTCTATCACACTGAGCTGTGGAAGAGCGCAGTTCTAAATCACACAGGAAGCCTACACAAGTAGAGAATACACTATGTTCAGCCCCCAATGCATGGAGGGTTAGGAAGCAGCAATGGTGACATTCATTCATATATTTATTTATTCCATTTTTATACCTCATGACAGAAGAGGGATCAGGGGGTACTGCCCCTTCATGCAACTGGGATCATGGGAGAGGGCACAGCATTACTAACAGTGACTGGCCGTGGCTCTCCAGGATTTCATGCAGGATTCCTTCCAAGCCCTATTTGGACATCCCAGAGATGAAACCTGAGACCTTCTCCGTGCAAAGCAGGTGATCCACTGGCCCTCCCATGTCTCATGTCCTTTAGGTTTCAAGTCTGCATAGAGGCACAGTCTTGTTTTTATTGATCACCACTCTATGCATCTTATTTGAGTTAAAAATTGAATAATGATACTTTAAATAAAGCAGGTCCTTTTCTCCAGCAGCAGAAAGGATTCAGGGATATATATATATATATATATATATATATATATCCCCCCAACAGGGACAAAATCAGCTGGTGGCAATGGACTGATTCAGTCTACAGGGGAAATTTGTGCAAATTAGAAAATTTGCACAACAATGAACTGGGAAATTGGAGCAAATGGAACATGAGCACGTATCCAGCAATTTGAAAACATTTCTGGTGGACAAATACTTACAATCAGGTTCTGGGCTTCAAACTAGACAATCTCACATGATTTGCAAGCAAAACAAAGTTCTCATACATCCCTAATCAGGATCAGAGAGCAAAGCAGAAGGCAGGATTGGAGGACAAGCCAGAAGCCAGGATGAAAATGAAAGACCAGAAAGCAAGCCACCCCGGAGCTTAGGTAGGCCAATTTTCCTCAAGCAAAATTCCACAAGACCCTTTTATACACCTTCCCGTCCAGAAGGAGCCAGCCTAGGCCAGCCTAGGTGGGCGGAGTCAGTCATAGCCCTGAAGGTACTGCACTGAGTAGCTGTGGTTGCACAGCTTGCCACATGAGGCAGTGACACAGGCTAGAAATAGCCCGATTCATCCATCCCTACTGCTCATGTGCAAGTGTTCCATGCAAGCAGAATGTCTTGTCATACAGAGGTGCTGATTCATAGAATAGAATCATAGAATAGTAGGGCTGGAAGGGCCCTCCAAGGCCAACGCAGGAATCCAAGCCAGAGCATCCCTGATAGGGGGCTGTCCAGCATCATCTTGATTGTTTGGAGTGGTTATGCATTAGCAGATGCTCCTATGTAGGGATGCTGGAGAACTTCAAGATGGCTTAATTGAGCTCAATTTTCTAAGAATTAGACCTGCGGAATCTGCTGAGGACCAACCCCCACAGGCCGCACAGAGTCTGTGGACTTTCACATCTTTTAAAAAAAAAAGCTTTCCTGAAATTTACACATATTTATTTGTAGGAAAATATGCCGGTTTCTGCTGAAACTGGTAAATATATGCAGGGAAATGTTGAATGGAATGGGGGACAATGCATTAAATGTTATGTCCTAAGATAAATCATGTAAATTATTGAGAACCCTCTTACGGAATTATGTACATATTTTTCTGCATAACGAAAAAACAATGAATCCATCTGTGAAGGGACAATGGGGCAAAAGGTGCCTGACAATCCATGAAACACAGACGGAGTGGATTTTACACCGTCCGTACGTCCCTACTCTCATGTAGATGTCCCTGTGCAGATTTCTCCTCCCAGGTGCCCATTTGCAGCACTGGGAACAGGTATGGAACCCCTTTCCATGTAATATGTGGAAAGGGTACCCTATGTGGAGACTGAATTTGTGCAAAGGGAGGAGAGAATGTACAAATCAGGCCTTCACATGGTGTTCCAAAGCACAGGCTATGTGTGGGGTGGTGAAGGAGAAATGGATACATGTTCTCCTCTACCTCAGTATTATGATTGTCAGACCAGATAAACTGTGTATCCCTCCACTATGTAGAGTGATTTAATTTAGCCTCCATATGGCACTCATAATGAAAAAGAAGAAACAAGAAACAAACAAGCAGGACCTCACTCAGAATTTCTCATAACACGTATATTCAGTTTCTGAAACTCAATTTGGCTTTCTGTGCCTTGCCCATCTCTGTTAACCTCTAGGCTTCTGTATCTTTTGCTGTAGCAATCTTTGTGTTATTTTGGAAGTCTCTTCTGCAAATTCTGACCCATCCTTCCTTGGCTTACCTTGCAGGAGCTGATGAGATCACTATTCAAGGTGGTAGGGCCTACAGAAAATTGAGGGGAAAAGGTCTTTTGTGTGTGATATTCCTCATCAGTGGAATTGTACACCTGAGATTAAGATTCTCTGCCATCCCTGTCAGAGTTCAAATTCATCCTGAAGATTTATTTATGAACGCTAGTGTGGCTTGATTTGTAAAATCATTTTGAGCTGACCACAGAAGGGAGTATGTATGGACATTGCTATGATTTATACATACTCTTACATGGTGTGTGTGTTGGGGAGGGGCAGAGGTTTCTTATGAGAATGTGACTTCTAATGGAATTTCAAAAATACATTTGGAGCAAGGTGTGTGTGAGTGAGTGTGTGTGTGTGTGTGTGTGTGTTTGTGTGATACTCCAAGTATCTACTCAGAGTGTGTGATTCAGCCAAGTAGTAATTTAGCACTGAAATACCCACTGGTCAAGTAAGAACAATACCATAGTAGAAGCACATCCATCAATTGTTGTAGGAGTTCAATTGAAAGTGGAAACATAGTTCAAAGTTGGGTGAAATATCTGGGCTAGGGACATTTAACAAAATTCTCAGAACCATCATAGAAAGGAAGGAAAACTCTCTCTCTCTCTCTCTCTCTCTCTCTCTCTCTCTCTCTCTGTGTGTGTGTGTGTGTGTGTGTGTGTGTGTGTATTACCAGGGCAGGGCTACAGTCCTATACACACTTACCTGGGAGTAAGTTGAAATGAAAGCAATAGGATGTGCTTCTGAGTTTAGACAGACATGTATAGGATTATGCTCTTAATCTGTAATATAAATATTTACTTAGCTGTGCTGGAGACAGGGGAGACTAAATACTTTATCCATGATTAGGGAGGCTCATTGTGAAACAATCTGAGCTTTAACTTTGAACGTAGATCATGTTCCTGCTTTGTTATCTACAGGTAATAGTGCTGCATCTACAGGTAACAGTCCTTCGAAGCACCATTTGCCCAAAAAAGTTGGAACCATCTATTAAAGCTCACCTATTAATAGTAGAGTCTTACAACACAATCATGCAGGTGTACCCAGAAGGAAGCCCCATTGAAATCAAAGGGGCTGACCCAAACTAAGGGCCAAAGTAGAAATGATGTTAAATGTGTGATTGGCCCTTACCTGCTTTGTTTTTTGTTTGCTTGTTTGTTTATTACATTTCTAAACCACCCAATAGCTGAAGCAGTTCACAAAAATGTACTAAATAGTAGCCATGTATGGTGGGGCTGTAGGGCTGTTCTGGACCAGGACCATGGTGTGTGTGTTTTTAGAGGGCCCTGTGGTTGAAGCCTTTCTTCCTGCCAGGGCTATAATCAGAGATCAGAGATAACAGCAGGGAAGTGGGAAGACTTCTCAATGAGAGCAACAACTCTCCTTAGCAAGGGCAAAGTCCTCCCATCCTGAATACTCCTATCCCTTCTGTGATTCTGACCTGAGTTAGGAGATAACAGTGGGGATGGGGGTGTGGATGGCCTGACTCTGATTCACCTGCCCTATGAAGGATTACAGCCTTAACCAAGTGCTTCATTCTCTGGTTGAAATCAATGGGACTCAGCACCTCTTCATATATTATTAGTGATGTTAGAGAAATCTGCCGCAGATTCAAATGAATCTGGAATCCACAGTGGAATGGTTGCACTTACCTCCGCGTCCGGAGGATTGTCTGTGGAACGGCGCTCGGCTGCTTCCTTAACCAGAGCCATTCTCCTCCGCGCCGATCGCCATTAAAAAAAGAGAGCCATGAAATAGACTTATACGCAAGATTCACAGCTCTATTTTGTGTATAAGTCTATGGGTATTGGGCACATCCTGCTGATTGCCACTTTTCTTTTCTTTTTAAAGGCTATGGGAGCAGAGGAGAACGGTTCCAGGTAAGCGGCCCTCAAGCCGGGCGGCTCTGCAGAATCCTCGCGGAGCGGAGCCACTCCGGAGGATTCCAGAGGGGATGAGGAACAGATTTCCTCCCTGCTGGGTGGATTCCGCACTGGAACGGACAGTGGGGAATCTGTACATCACTACATATTATAGTTTGGGGAATATATAAAAAAATTGACTGATCTCATATGTGGAACCCCTCTGAGAAATCAAAATGCGTTTTTTCTTTCCTTCTCTTGAACTTCCTTGGATGTTTCACAAGAGTGGAAGTTTCCTAATTTGCTTTTGATGTCTCTTAAGGAAAAGCCAATGACAGCCCAGGGATGTGCAGAACAACCATAAAAAAATCCACTTATCGAAACCCCTTTGCCTTTCTTTGAAACTCCTTGGATGTTTTGATTCAGAAAAGAATGGCAATGTTCTCTTCAAATTTGACTTTCATTGGAAACCAGAACCAAAGGCAGTGAGCCTGTGTACATCAGTTGCTGGGGAACATGGGTGGGGGGGTGCTGTTGTGCTCATCCCTGCTTGTGGGTTCCTGGTCGACAGCTGGTTGGCCACTGTGTGAACAGAATGCTGGACTAGATGGACCCTTAATGTGATCCAGCAGGGCTCTTCTTATGTTCTTATGTTCTTAATGAGTGTATAACTTATGTAATGCATGAATGCACAAAGACATATGTGTAAACATGGACTTTATATATGCTTACATGTCAGGGAGCCAGGACTGGCTGCTGCTCCTTGAATTATAGATGGAATGGGTAGTTCACTGATAGCCTCCTTTTTTTACAGATCCTTTCAGTGTCTTTTCAAAAGGTATTATGAAGCTATTCCATGTTTTTCTCCTTAATTGATTTTTGCTTTTTTCTGGTAAGTAAAAAATATGGGAGAAGCAGTGGGAATACATAGTAGGGAATCTGTTATTTTCACTTACTCCTGCTTTGGGGTGTTTTGGTTTTTTTTTTTAAAACAAACTCAACTTCTTTCTCTTTTGCATATGAAGGCCTTTGTGAATGTTGGAAAATGCTTAAAAAAAAAGAAAGAACTGACCTGAACTTCTTACCCATCTGCACCAGCCAAATTCAATGGGTACAAATATTCCCAGCATGGTGAGGGCCGTGGTGTATCTGCCTGCCATAGAGTTCTCAAAGTTGAGGAGCCCATAAGAAAAAAAAAGGGACAACCCTAATTCCACACTAACATGGTTGAATACACAAGGATTCAAAGCTGAAATTTAAGAGCTAAGCATTCAAATCCCTGGGCCTGGATTAGGGATGCTGGAGAAATTTGAGATGGACTAAAATGAGATTGTATTTCTAAGAATCTGACCTGTACAATCTGCTGTGGACCGGCCCCCTCAGGCCATGCAAAGTCTGTGGACTTTCATATATATATATATATATATATATATATATATATATATATATACTTTCCAGGAATTTACGCATATATATTCATAGGAAAATACACAAGTTTCTGCTGAAGAAACGTTGAATAGAATGGGGGACAATATACTTAATGTTATTTTCTAAGGTAAATTATGTAAATACTTATGAAACCTCTTACATCATTATTTGAGTATTTTTCTGCATGATGGAAAAAAATTGCATGTGTCTGTGGTCGAATGATGGAACAAAAGGCACCTGAAAATCCGCAAAACACAGACGGAGTGGATTTTACACAGTCCGTAAATCCCTAGCCTGTATGGACAAATCTGTCCATTTTGATTTCTCCCACATTTGTGTGTGTGTGTGTGTGTGTGTGTTCAAGTTCTTTCCCCCCCAAATATAGAGAACTTCATGAATTTTGGTAAATTCTTATCGAAATCAAATGGAAATGAAATTGTACCCCATTCCTCCCTTGTTGGATGAACTCCATAGAAAACCTGGATTCACTCAGTGTAATGTGTGAAGGGGCCTTTAAGCATTTAACTTTACCTGGATCATCCCCTGAATTTGAAAGGGGAACGAAACATTGTTGAGAGAATCAACAGAAATGATGTATTTACAACACTGTGTACTCCATCTGGTGTGTGTTGTGGAGTCTTTAAATTATCACTGCCATTGGGGTCAGAATAACTTTTCTCTATCAAGGGCAACGGGAAGCAAAAAAACCCAAAGCCTATTATGCGCTGAGAGAAGCAGTGCTGTGCTGTCAAAGCGAAGTCATGGAAAAACAAAATAATTGTTTTCTGAACAGAGGCACTGTATGTCTGTGGCTGTAGCATGGCTTATTTACACAAGAGCTTTTAAAGCTATTTAGTTTGGGTTAGAAAATCAACTCATCTCGTTTTTCTTATGACACTCCACATCCAGTGTTTCTGTTATCTTTGCGTGTAGTATTAGCGCTGAGCATAGCTGATATTAATAACAGAACAGGCATAATAGTTCAGAGACATCCATAAAAAGGTGCTTTGAATGGATTCCCTAAAGCCAAGGCTTTTGAAGGAGGAAGATTGGATCCATCCTGCATGCTCATTTAGATCATCAAAGCTGATGAGCATTTGGTAGCGGGGCAAGGGGGGGGGGAAATAACACAGCAAATATTTACAAGGGCAGCCTAGGTGTAGACAGTTTCAATCACAGCTTTCTGAGCTGCATTTTACTCAAGGTTGCACATATCACAAACAGCTCATCTCTTCTCTTCTGAACTTGGAATGACAAGAAAGAGCCTCTAAACATTGCCAGCCACAAAATGCTTTTTGTAAGAATAGAATATCTTTTTTCAATTAGCAGCTCAGTCCTGTGGGTTTGTGTTCCTTGCCATGGCACAAATAGCTTCTTGCAACATCGTATTTAGGAGTCATCATGCTGGATGGACCATAGACAATCTGGAGAGTGAGAAATGGGAAGCAGGAGGCATGAGGCTCCAGGATTTTAGGGTCTATGGACAATCCAGCATGTGGGCTGGTGGACAGGTAGTAGGAATGGCCATTGCAGGAAAATCCTGTTCAGTTTTGGCTCAGCGGATCCCTGTGGTGCCCTCGATCATTTACACCTGCAATTTTGCACAAATGGCACTATTTACAGCCTCAATTTTGTGCAAATAGTGATTTCCATAAATAGTTATGCCCACAATTTTGCACAAATTGGGATGTGGACATATTTTCTTTTTAAAGCAGCAAAGTTCCTGAGTTTTGGAAACTGACCTGCTGCGTGGATCGCAAATGAGAGCCAAACAGGGGCACCAGGGGCATCCGTCGAGCCAAAAGCAAACAGGATTTCCCTGCAACGGCTGTTTCCACCTGCAATTTTGCACAAATTGCACTATTACAGCCATGATTTTGCGCAATCACCATTTCTGTAAATACTTTTAGGGATGTACGAAAGTCACTTACCTGTTAGCAGATTATGTTGCTGGTGGGGGGGAGGCATTCCATCCCTCCCCCCAGAATCCTCGATGGGGGGGAGGTGCTCTGTTCCTCCCCCCCGGAATCCTCCGTGGCCGGTTGTGCTCTCTGGCAGCTCCACAGAGCAGCTGGCCAGGCCCAACCTGGCCAGGCCAGAGCCGTCCGCAGCCGGATTTCCAGCCGCGGAGGGCTCTGGGTAAAACAAAAAACCATGTATGCAAATGGCGGCGGCTACGGCCACCGCCATTTGCGTTCCTTATTTTTGCCCTCTTTATCTATGTAAATATTTACGTAGACTATGACGGCGAAAATCAAGGGGAATGCAAATAGCGTAGCGGGGGCTATTTGCGTCCCTTTTTGATTCCCCATTTTAGCCTACGTAAATCTTTACGTAGGCTAAAACGGGGAATCAAAAAGGGACACAAATAGCACCCGCTATGCTATTTGTGTTCCCTTTGATTTTCGCCGTCATAGCCTACGTAAACATTTACGTAGACTAAGACGGGCAAAATTAAGGAACGCAAATGGTGGCGGCCGTAGCCGCCGCCATTTGCGCACGCAGGTTTTTTTTTCTTTTTAACCCATCCAGCCATGATAGGCTACGTAAAGATTTACGTAGCCTATCACCTCGTGTGTGTGTTTTTAAAACCTAGCCATGATAAGCTACGTAAATCTTTATGTAGCCTATCATGTCTTTTTTTTTTTTTTACAAGAACAAGAGTGGAAATGGCGGCGGCGGCCGATCGGAAGATCCGCCTCAGCTGAGTCTCATCCCAGGGGGGATCCGCAGGGGGGGCAGGGGGGTGGCAGGCTGTTCCACCAAAGATTTCAGAGGGCCGAATGCAGTGGCATTCAGCCTCACCGAGATCCGTGGCGGAATTCTCTGCCACCCCTAATACTTATACCTGTGATTTTGTGCAAATTGGTACACAAAGTCAGAAAACTGAGCTGGCCCAACTTGTCGCATGACGAGTCAGGCATGCTCAGGGATGTGTGAGCCAGAGTCTGGGGGCCAAGCTGGTGAAAAGTCACTGATCTCTGCCCCACCAACGGATTCCTCCGAAATCTGTAACAGGCAGTGGAGCAAAATCTACCTGCAGAAGGGACAGGCCTAGAGATTACAGTCAGGGCTGTTTAATGCCCAGGGCAGCTTTCACCAGTCTGGTGCATTCCAGATGCTTGGGATTTCAACTCCCATCAGCCCCAGCCAATGCCATTGGTCAGGAATGCTGGCAGTTGTAGTCCATAACATCTGCAGGGGACCAGGCCGGGGAAGACTGTCTTATATTAGGCCAAGGCTAAGGCTGAACCAGAAGTTTTTATAGTCCTACTAGATCAGGGGAAACCAAACAGTGGGTGGGAAGGATGACTGCCTGTCTGTCTGGATAGCTGGTTGTTTGGTTAGGTGGGTGGATGGATGAAAGGAATCACTGTGGAGCCTGTGATGACATTATAACTAAGTGAACCTATTTCTCTGCTGCAACAATTGGCTCACTACTTGGGGCAGCAGGGTACAGGCCTGACGATTTCTTAGTTCTAGATTGGGTGGCTGCCAACTCCACATCATAGATTGACAGGGAAACAACAATATTTCCTCTGGGCCCCTAGCCAGGAACTGGAAGTTCCAAAGCCAGAAGAAAAAGTAATCTCCTGCAGAGGCACATGGAGGGGATGGATGCAATTTTCCAAGTAGAGTATGGTGAGATTGCATGTCAGTCTCCAGTTCGGAGTGCCCAGTAGAGGCTGTGGGCAGTCAACACTGAAGCCTGACAGTCTCACCTTGCTTTTCCCTGGTTGCCTCTCCATTGGTATAGCACCTGTTCTGCTGCTACCCTAGGCTGGCAAGCTTAGAGATGAACGAACTCCCCTGTGTCCTCCTCACAAGTTGCTCACCAGATTCCTGTCACTTGCCCAATCCTGGCATGCATGTGGGGTAAGCTGCCAGATGGTACACAGGCACCTGGTAGGAGCTTGCAGTTTCCCGCTTTTCTGTGAGCTGCCATTTCGCCCCAAATCAGGGTATAACTAATTACAGAAATCATGATTTTGCACAAAATGGCAGCCGTAAGTAGTGCAATCTGCGCAAAATTGCAGGCGTAGATGGTCTAATTAGACCATTTCCACCTGCAATTCTGCATGAATTGGGCTATTTATGGCCACCATTTCACGCAAAATTGTGATTTCTGTAAATAGCTTACCCATGATTTTGCACAAAATGGCAACTTGTGGAAAAGTTGGAAACTACAAGCGTGCCCAACTTGGTGTGTGCCAAGTTGGGCAAGCTCAGGGATACAGGGAGCTGAGCTGGTGAAAACTTGCTAAGCTCCACCCCCAAACCAGATTCCTGCAACATCCCTAGGCAAGCTAAATATGAGGAATGGTGTACCAACATTGATGGCACAGACAGACAGTCACTGGACAGACAAGGGGGCATTCCCTTCTTAAGGAATGGCATACTGTTTGTGATCAGGGACACTTAGACTTCAGGTACTATCCAGAACTGTCAAGAGGAGAGGAGATGTCTAGATTGGTGAGATCTTCCTGCATGGAAAAATATACACAAGGTGATGATGTCACCTTTCTTTAGTTGAAAGTGGGATCATCCATGGCCCTACCTGCGTGGCCACAAGGACAACTTTTCTGCAGCAGAGGTCCTCACCAAAGCTTGACAGCAAAATGAGGGAGCACATAGAGTATATATCCTTGAATTAATAAGTTTCAGAACTCATGAACAACAGAAAAAGGGGCCTTCCCTTAATTAACATACTACTTAACGAACACAGAGTTCCATGTACCATTGGCTTGACTGTCTAAAGGTTTCGTCCACAGAAACAGCAGGTTGCATGACAAAACTGCTTCTAGATTCAGGCCACAGGGATTATATCTCTGGATGCTTCCACGTGTTATTTTTTCCTACACCTAAGAAATAGCAAGTCATGAAGAAGGCTCAGATGTACTGTACTCTCACATAGGAATGGCTGAATCTGTCCATTTTGGTTTCTCTCAGTTCCTCATTTTGCCAATGTTTAGTTCAGTTCACCCCAAACTTTGAGAATGTTTTCATAAAGATAAGGTCTCATTTTATTGATTTATTTTTATTTTTATTTCTTTACAATATTTATAAACCAATATTTATTTTCGCCGTAGTCTACGTAAATCTTTACGTAGACTAGATGTGCCAAAATAAGGAATGCAAATGGCGGCGCCCATGGGCGCCGCCATTTCCGTACGCACTTTTTTTTTTTTTTCAAAGTCAGCCGTGATAGGCTACGTGACGATTTACGTAGCCTATCATGGCTGACTTTGGAAATCTAGCCGTGATAGGCTACGTAAATCGTTACGTAGCCTATCACAGGTGTGTGTTGGGTTTTTTTACTTTACTTTTTTTTTTTTGCAATGGCGGCGGCAGCAGCTGGTCGGGAGACTGGCCGCCGCCCCCGCCCCCACCAAACCGCTGCCAAACCGCCGCCGGGACCCGCCGCCGAGAGGGACATTCAGCCACGATAAGTCCCATCCCGAGGGGGGGGCCGGGGGGCCGGCGGAGAATTTCCCCACCAGTTTCGTGGGGCCGAATGCGTTGGCATTCGGCCTCCCGAAGATTTGGGGAGAAATTCTCCGCCATCCCTAGGGAGTTCCACAGGAAGGGGGCCACCACACTGAAGGCCCTTTTCCTGTTGGACTCCAGACAGGCCATGGGTCCATGTGGAACCACCAGGACCAAGCCCTCTGATGACCTCAGTGATCAGGCAGGTTGGTAAAGAAGAAGGTGCTCCCTCAGTATCCTGGTCCCAAGTTGTTCAGGGCATTGTACACTAGCACTAATACCTTAAACCAGGCCTGGTAGCAAATATTTGTACTCATTTTTCTGTACATTCCTCCTAATGTATGCATGTCTGTATGCAATTTTCTTAGTATATTGCATTTTTGAATGCTATTTTCACATATCCATTTCTGTACACATTTTGTGTGCATTTCCCCTAATATATGCTTTTTGCATGCAACTTGCTTACTACAATGCATTGTTCTTCTTCTTTTTTCTTTTAATGGGACAACTCCGTTGCAAAATTTAGAGAAGTGTGAATTTCTATGGATAGCTGAGTTTCAGTTCGTGTATTGGGTCAAAATTGCAAAATTAGGGAAGGTCACATTACAATGTGAACTAAGCTAAGTTCTCTCCCATCCTGATTCTCACTTCAATATTTCTATGTGTAAGGAGATACAACAAGGCACATCTAAATATATAGGCAGTTATGTACATTTATGGCATCTCCACCAACATTCCAAAGCTGAATAGTCCATGGACGATTTTACCATATGATCTAATTCTTCCATAGATCAGACCTAATACTGATCAGTACATTTACCATGGGTTGTTGTTTTGTTTTGTTCTGGTTTGTTTTAATGAACTTTTAATTGATGTATAGGCTCTAGCCTATAATTCAGTTCTATTGGGAGTTTTATCCCCATCCCATTTATATGATGATTCCCCATTTTTTCCCCTAGAAGCATGCAGCTGTAGGATTGGAAATGTCCTCAGTGTAATGTGATTTGTAAAGTCCATGGCTGCCATGCATACACATAAACATGAGTTGAATGGCAGGGAAATGGGGGGGGGGAAATGTGGAGCAAGAAAATCCAAGTCATTTGACCTGCAAGTCAGGAGCGAGACCATGCTCTCAAATATAATTCCTGCTGTCCTTCCCTAGGGGCAGAGAAAAGGGATTAGCCTGTTCCCACTCAGAGCTGGAGTCTCTGCTGCTGAGAGAACCAAAAATAATTTTGGAACTCCAAATAGCTCTTCGGGGGTGGGGTGGTATTCCATCTGCTGAATATAAAGAAGGCTCGAGCAGAAAAGTGTACGAGCCAGATCTCCTTCCTTAACTTTACATTGATTGAAATGGAATCCGTGATCCCTACCAAGGCCTACAGATAAATTCTGAAAGAACCACAGGCTCTGCATTTCTACTGTTTTCTCTCTTTCACTAATGCCCCTCCCTTGGTGCTTGTTGTGAGTAATTGCCCAGGGTTGTTCAGTATCAGGACCAGTGTCTGTGTCTGGCACCCTCAGCACTTCAGTGCTGACCACTGATGCCTGCACTGGGCCCTTTTTCCCTCTTTTTTCTGGCACCAATGAGCACTGGGTGGGGTTGGACGTTGGCGCGGCAATTAAAATTTCTCGCAATGCCCAGCAACACCCTCGACATACTGCCTGCCTGGGTCATTGTGGGAAATTAAAATGGGGTCTGGGACACTGAAGGACATTTCTTTAACCTTGCATTTATATCCTGACTATCCCCCCCTTGTGAGGACCCCAAGGTGGCTTCCATGGTCCTCCTCTCCTCCATTTTATCCTCACAACAACCTCATGAGGTAGGATAGGCTAAGAGTCAGTGACTGCCCAAAGTGACCCAGTCAGCTTCGTGACTGAGTTGGGACTTGAACCTGGATCTCCTGAGTCCTAGTCCAACACTCTAACCACCACACCACACCACACCCACCATTCCAAGTCAACTAGTAGAGCACCACCGCGGCTTGCATTTATTTATTTATTTATTTATTTATTTATTTTAGGGGTGTTTTTACCCCACTCTTCAGCCGAAAAAGGCTCCCAGAGTGGCTTACAAAGATGAATATTAAGACAGTCCCTGCCCTCGAGCTTACAGTCTAAAAGACATGACACAAAAGGAAAAGGGATTGGGAGGGAGGAGGGGAAGGAAAGCAAATACAGCAATGACTGATGTATAGGACCAGGTTGGTCTCCCCCCTGCAATGATGCTCATCCTGGGAGGCAAGAGGTGCAGGCAGCCCCCCAGTGGCCTCGGTTCTCTAGCCGATGGCTTTCCTCCACCAGTGCTGTGCTGAATGCAAGGCGGGCCGGGTGCCCGGTCCGAGTCCGACTCCTGCCTCTGCTCAAGCCGTCATGGGTTCCTTGCTTGCAAGGAGCGCATGAAGGCCTGAGTCAGGCCAGTGACGGCAGGTGGAAATGAGGACGGGCTGCCGCCAGTGCCACCAGGGGAATGACTGCCGCTGCCAGCTCCTAGGCCCTCTGGATGTGCACCGGCAGCCATCTTATTGTTCTAGGGAATGGGGGGAGCCATTTTTAAAATGGCAACTCCCCATATTTCTGGAAATACAAGGAATCGCCATTTTAAAAATGGCTGCCCCCCTCCGGAACAACAAGACGGCTGCTGGCACAGAGGACCCAGGTAAGGAGCTGGGGACTGAGTGGTGGAATGGCAGCTGGGCCTCCGGATCGCAACAAAATGCTTCAGGGCAACCCGATTCACTTCAGGCCACTCTGGGGGCCCTCCACCTCCACTCAGAGGTGGCCCAAAGCACCCCAGTTTGACTCGGAACTCGGGCTTCAGGCCAAAGCGGTGCACAGCCCTAGTAGAAACCTGGCATATCAGAGAGAAACATTTGTCCCTTTCTGAGATATTGTAGTTTATTACGTGGCAGAGAGATTTGGGATTGAATTCTTTTTTTCTGAGGGGTGAGGAAAGTTATAAATAATTGCTCCCCTAACCTGAAGTGCAAAAAAGGGGCAGAATTCTGACACCAGGATCTCCCATCTCTGTCACCATGATGTGCAGAACAGCTCGGATGAGAGTTCAAATCACTTTGACAAACTGTGATTGGGTGATAATTGTTTGCTTGGTTCCCTTACAACCCCAGCTTGGGTGGCATTTCAGCCAGTGACCTTAGATGACAAGCCATGTAACCTATTACGCAATCCATTGAGAAAACCCTATGAGGGATGTTCTAATTTTAGCCAGCTTGACTGACAAGCTCTAAATAATTGCACAATGGCTGGAAAACAGGACCTTTCTAAAACCCTATTCCAACTGCTGTGAAGCATGTCATTACGTTGCTGAATTTCTAAATGTTCTGATCCATTGCCATCACAAGCTCATGGAAGATGAAAGCTGCATTGCCAGAGACGGGGGAGGAGTGTTATTATAAGAAGGTATGAAAATAATTTTCCTAGGGAATAATTGCTGTTCACCTTCCAAATCATTGCTTGTCTGACTCAGAAATTGTTGTGTGTATAGCACTTTGCCCCTTTTTCTTGGTCTCCACCAGCCTTAGAGGGGTATTAAGTGGATCAGACAGTTAAACAAGGTGGCTCAGAGATGCATCTTCCTTTTCTTTTTCTTTTCTTTTTTCCCCCCGAAGGTGATTTTTCATTTGGAATGTGTTGGGGGAGAGGCCTTGATCTTATTTATAGAGAGCTGCATTTCGGAACAATCTTCTCAATTCTTCTCTGAGTGACAATAGACCACACTGAGTTCTAAACATTCTGACAGCACAAACCTATAAATGTCTACTCAAAAAGTAAGTCCCATTGAGATTAATGGTGCTTTCTCCGACAACACTGGGTGTAAGATTGAAGCCTTCATGGTCAAACATTCCTTGGAATGTTTTAATTTGCTTTAGTGCTTTGTTTTATTTTTGCAGGTAGGATTGCATAGATTTATCTAATCACGGGGAAATTCAGATGACAATTGTGCGCCCAGATACCACACAGACAGCACTTTCTCCCATATCTGGTTTCTCCCATATCTGGTTTCCAATCTCTGGTCATTGGTGCAGTGTGACCAGGGGTGTACGAAACCCCACTTACCTGGCTCTGCTGGGGTCCATGGGGGGGGAGGTGATCCAGTCCTCCCCCCAGAATCCTCGATGGGGGGGAGGCGATCCGGTCCTCCCCCTGTAATCCAGCCTGGCCAGCTCCGCTGATATATGCAGATAAATTAATAAATTTGATAAATTAATTATATGATTAATTTTTGTGAACAGCCCAGAGAGCTTCGGCTATTGGGCGGTATAGAAATGAAATAAATAAAATAAAATATGCAAGATTACAGGCTCTGGGTTTTAAAAGTAACATCATCTTGGTGTTCGCACTAACTTGGGGATAGCCTACTGAGTGGGAGAGAAGATAAAAGGACATGGAGATTTCCCTCCCCCCACACAAAAACCCACTTTCCAGTTTCTCTCTCCGAATCAGATAAATGTAAATCAGCTAGACACAACACTGTACCCCTCACACCCAGGGATGTACGGACTGTGTAACATCCACTCTGTCTGTGTTTCGTGAATTGTCAGGCACCTTTTGTTCCATCATCTGCCCACAGACGGATGCATTTTTTTTTGTCATGTGGAAAAATATGGAAATAATTATGTAAATATTTACATAAGTATTTACTTAAATATTCACATCATTTACCTCATTACATAACATTTAGTGTGTTGTCCCCCATTCCATTCAATGTTTCCTCAGCAAACACTTGCATATTTTTCTACGAATGTATATGCATAAATTTCGGGAAAGTAAAAAAAAAATCGTCTGAAAGTCCAGGGACTCCGTACAGCCTGAGGGGGGCACTCCGCGGCAGATTCTACATGTTGGATTCTTAGAAATCTGAGCTCGTTTTAATCCAACTCGAATTTCTCCAGCATCCCTACTCACACCTGCATTGTGGTCAGATGCAAACTGGGGGTCAGCCCGTGAGCACAGTTGATGATGTTGCCACTTGCAGTACAGTGCAAAAAAGAAAAGAAAAAAAAAACGTAGGGGGAAAAAAAGAAGAAGCTGTACCAGAACCCCTGCCAATGGCTGAACCCTACCTGTGAGAAACTGTTGAGAATTTCTTCTCCCCCTGGAGAAGTTCAGGGAAATGGTTGCTCCAATTTCTCTGCCCACAATAAGGGTAGAGCATTTTGAGGGGCTGTTTGTACACAACTCAACTTACAGCCATAAAATTCATTATGATAACAAACTGATACAGCAATAAAACAGCCACCATTCATGTTGTGTGGGGGGAACATGGGCATAAAACATCTGGCCTACATGGTACTAAATGTGGACAACTACAGCTGAACACACCTTCACACCCTCAGCCACCTCAGTCATAAGTAAATTAAGCACAAGAACCCTAAACCCAACCCACGGGAATTCCTCTGAAATTTTCTTCACCATTGACCTTCTTCTTCTTAGAATCCTAGGGTTGGAAGGGCCTACAAGACCATCGAGTCCAACGCCCTGCTCAGTGCAGGAAGCTGGATTCCCAGGCAGTCTCCCATCCAAGTACTGAGCAGGGCTGACCCTGCTTAGCTTCCGAGATCAGATGAGATCAAGCGCATCCAACCCTTTGCAAGGGGATTTCTTCTCCTTCTCCTCCTCCTCCTCCTTTTAGTCTTCTATAGCAAATTGAATGAGAATATTTTAAAAACACAAGCGTGAAATTTTTGGCACAGCACTAGTTGTAAGCCATCACAGAAGGGCTCCTGCCCTCTAAAGGCAGCCTGGAAATATTTTACATGGGGATGGCTGGACTCACCTCTATCCTTGACTGCCAGAGTCCTCGGTGCCATACATGGATAAGGTGCATAGCCTTGCAAGAGGTTAGACTGGTTGGGATGTGTGCGGCGACAACAACCCCAGGCTGGTGCTGACTGCTCGGCCAGGTCCAGGGCACTCGGTGGCAGGGTCTGTCATCATCCAATGGCTTGGTGAGAGGGGGCCAGGGGGCGGGCGTGGGGGAGTCTGCCGGCCTTCCTGACCAACCTGCGCACTCGCAACATCCCTCATTTTAAGTGACTGAATAGATGAAAGGCCTGGCCCTGCACTCCAAGCAGTGTCAGCTGACTGCATCTCACCAGCTTTTAATTTCCACAATGTCCCTGACCTAGCAACATTCCAGGGGCATTGTGGGAGATTAAAAGGGTGGCTAAATCCAGCCGCCCAGCACCACTTGCAGTTCTGCTGTCACACCGAGTAAGCCTGCCAGCCCCACATACAGACAAGGGGGGATGCTATGTCTGCACCTACTCTAGAGTAAAAATGAAAGGAACCCCTATGGGGAGTAATGTCTGCTTTTACCCTCACTTTCATTGCTTGTGATACACTGCCCCCGCCCCCTGCTCAGTAAACATCCTGTGCCCATGGAGCACGTTTTGAACTGTTTGGGTCTTTCTTCACCTTAGGATTTTCTAACAAATATATATTTTGCAATTCTTCAAACTTTGGGATTGTCCTGAGCCTGTTGATGCCTCCATCTTTCTGGTGGATATTATGACATTTATACCCTGCCTTTCTTCCAAGCAGCCCAAGGTACTGTGCATGGTCCTCCTTCCTCTCCACTTTATCCTCGCAACAACCCTGCGAGGTAGGTTAGGCTGAGCATCAGTGGCTGGCCCAAAGTCACCCCAGTGAGCTTCCTGGCCAAATGGGGACTGGAACCTGGATCTCCCAAGACCCACCCCAGCAGACTCACCACTACACCCTGTCAGTGTTTGTTTTAGCTACGTACATAAAGATCCACACTAGGACCATGCGCTGGCTGTTGGCATCTAGAATGTATAATAGCGCATACACATGAGGAGTGGGTGTCCCCAAACTAATGGGCTTTGTTTGGAGACAGATGGAAAGACTTCGGGGGCTGTACTGTGCTCTTGGGTCTTTAGTTGCCTATCCTCTTACATGTGTGCTCTTGACACATTCATATCTGACTTTTCTATGTCCCCCATCCAAGACCACACACACACACACACACACACACACACACACTTGCACTCAACCGTTTTCTGTTCATCACAAATACGAAGGTTGCAAATGTCTGGAGATGCTGTGCCTTTGCCCCATCATTTAATTATTCAGAATTATTTACTGAATACCTGCGTTGTGTAATGCCTTCATCAGTCGATTCTGTCATAGCAGTTGAGACTTCCGGGTATCTTGAAATGTGGAACACTCTGATTAGACATTATTAATTGAGAAGCACAGCCCACAGAATTAGGCTTCAGGAGTTACTCCTATCGTAATCACAAATGTGGATGTTGTTTTCCATGGATATCTGGCAGCAGTTATATGAAATACTTCCTATTTTACCCTGGAATGTTGCTGTCACTTGCTAGGGATGCCATGAAAAGAAACATGAGACGTTTGAAATACATTGAGCTGACAATTTAGCCGTTGCTGAAAATATGATGGGGCTATTGCTTGAAATGCATTCCTACTTAAAGGCACAATCCTATGCACATTTAGACTAGGGATGTACGAAAGGCACTTAACCTGTTCGCGGATTATGTTGATGGGGGGGCGCTCCGTCCCTCCCCCCGGAATCCTCGCGGCCGGTTGTGCTCCGCGGCAGCTCCGCGGAGCAGCCGGCCAGGCCCAGCAAGGCCAGAGCCGTCCGCGGAGGGCTCTGGGTAAAAAAAAAAACCGCATACGCAAATGGCGGTGGCTACAGCCGCCGCCATTTGCGTTCCTTATTTTTGCCCTCTTAATCTACGTAAATATTTACGTAGACTATGACTGCGAAAATCAAGGGGAATGCAAATAGCGCCCGCTACACTATTTGTGTTCCCCTTGATTTTTGCCATCATAGTCTATGTAAATATTTACGTAGATTTAAGATGGCCAAAAATAAGGAACACAAATGGCGGCGGACGTAGCCGCCGCCATTTGCGTACGTGTTTGTTTGTTTTTTACACAGCCAGCCATGAAAAGATTTACGTAGCCTATCACATCATGTGTTTTTTTTTTAAACCTAGTCATGATAGGCTACATAAATCTTTACGTAGCCTATCACGTCTTTCTTTTTTTTTTCTTTTCTTTTTTTTTTACAACAGTGGAAATGGCGGCGGCAGCAGCAGCCAGTCGGAAGACCAGCTGCCGCCGCCGCCAGAGCCGCCAGAGCCACCGCCGCCACCCAGAAGATCCGCCCCAGGTGAGTCTCGTCCCGGGGGGGGTCCACAGGGGGGTGGCAGGCCGTTCCGCCATGGAGTTCGGGGGGCCGAATGCACTGGCATTCGGCCTCACCATGATCTGTGGTGGAATTCTCTGCCATACCTAATTTAGACAGAAAAAAGCCCTACAATTCCCGGCATCCCTCCCCGCAGCTATGCTGACTGGGCCATGCTGGGAACTGTAGGACTTTTTTCAGTCTAAACATGCATAGTATTGTGCCCTAAAGTATTTACATGGTAGGATAAGGTGGGAAGTAAAGGATACACAGAATTGGCTTGTTGATTTCAACGTTCTTGTAAAACCATGCTAGGGCTGGTAGGTTCGACAGTTGTTTGAGACAAACACAAAGTTGTTAATCTTCTGCTGGTCTACTCTACACAGAATGTAGCCTTATATATATTTCAGATTACAAACCATGTCTGCAGACTTCCCGTGGCCAAAGGTGAGGTACTGTGATGTCACAGGATGTTCACAAACATTGTACCTTCTGAAAGGGAAGAGTCAGCCATTGAATGTTGGAAGTCAGCTGGCTTGCCTTCATGCCATTTCCAAACACAGGAGTCCCATAGGATCCAAAGAGAGGAGTCCCATTGATAACAGACTTGGAAAGCAGGCATAAGTTACATCTGGGAAGCAGGGGTATAAGGGGGTATCATCCAGGGCTTAGAGCAGGGATGGGCAACATATGGTCGGTGGGCAGCATGCAACCATTGAAGATCATATGCACAACCCCTCCCCCCATGAGTCTCCCTGCCACCAAAGTTGCCCACCCCTGGCTTAGAAGCATGAGAGGCTGTGTTCCTCATGTCCCTAAACATGAGAATAACACAGCTAAAGCAAGGTGTGCAGAATTGTTTTAGGAGGGCTGAATTTGGATTTCTGAGCACTAGCAGCAGTCAATCTTCAAAGCAGGATTCTAGACCTTATGACCGAAGAGATAACAACTTGACTTCTGAAGTAATATGCTTCCATCCAGAGGTTTTCCTTGGGCATAGGAGATGAGAGGGAGACCAACAGGCACCCTCACCTGGAAAGATTTCCCCTTTCCTTTTAGAAGAGGGAGTAGCCCTTCCAGACAGCTTGTCATCATGCATATATGGGCTCTTCATGGTGCCATTGAGTGTAAGACTAAATGTGTGCATATTCGCAATTGCCATTTTCTTCTGTCATGGTGCTCACGGACAACCCCTGGGTGAGTGTGGGTGGCTCGGTGAGCATGATAGGGGTCGAGCGGGGAAAAGGGCTCACCTGGCATGGCTCAGGCACATGGGCAGGGGGTGCCGCCAGACTCCCAGACCCAATTGGGCACCCGCGCCATCCCTATTATGTAGTTGGGCCAACTGCAAATACACATGCGATGAGCCATAACAATTCAGGCCTACACTGTGAACATCACAAACTAGGGATGGGAGCATTCCCTACCTGTTCTTCCACTTGGGAATCTGCCCGTGGGGGGAGGTGATCCATCCCTCCCCCCAGAATCCTCCTTAGCCGGCTCTGCTCCGTGGTGATTCCGCGGACCCGCCGGCTGGCTCTGAAGCACCAGAGATATGGCTGCCATGCTATATCGCTGGCTGAGGGGGATTGACTGCCATTTATGGCTGCATTTACCTTAAACTAAGACCTTTGCGGCCACAAATGGCATACTGGACACCATTTGTGTCTGCAGGCAATCCCCCTCAGCCAGCAATACGACATGGCAGCCGTATCACTGGCGCTCCAGAGCCAGAGGATCCAGCCTAGGGGTGCACAAAAGTCACTTACCTGGTCTCGCAGCTTGCTTCGCGGTGGGAGGGAGGCGCTTCGCTGCTCCCCCCGAAGTTCAGGCCGGGGGGGGAGGCTTCCCTCCTCGCCCGGCTGAAATTCAGGCCGGGGGGGGAGGCTTCCCACCTCACCTGGCTGAAATTCAGGCCAGGGAGAAGCGCCCCGTCTCCCTGGCCGCAAACTTCAAAAGGAAAACAAAACAAAACGCCCCTCTGATAGGCTACGTAGTGATTAACATAGCCTGTCACGGCTAGATCTGCAAAGTCAGCCGTGATAGGCTACGTTAATCGTCACGTAGCCTATCACGGGTGACTTCGAAAAAAAAAAAAAGCGCGTACGCAAATGGCGGCCCCCATAGGGAGCCGCCATTCACGTTCTTATTTGGTCCCTGTAGTCTATGTAAAGATTTACGTAGACTACGGCGAAAATAAGGGCAACGCTATTTGCGTTGTCCTTATTTTCACCGTAGTCTACATAAATCTTTACGTAGACTACAGGGACCAAATAAGGAACGTGAATGGCGGCTCCCTATGGGGGCCGCCATTTGCGTACGCGCTTTTTTTTTTTTTTCAAAGTCACCCGTGATAGGCTACGTGATGATTAACGTAGCCTATCACGGCTGACTTTGCAAATCTAGCCGTGATAGGCTACGTTAATCGTTACGTAGCCTATCACAGGGGTGTTTCTTTTTTTTACTTTGCTTGTAATGGTGGTGGCGGCAGCTGGTCAAAAGACCGGCTGCCGCCCCTGCCCCTGACGAAGACCTGCCGAACCGCCGTCGGGACCCGCCGCCGGGAGGGACATTCGTGAAAGGTAAGTCCCATCCGGGGGGGGCGGGGGGGCAGAGAAGTTCTACCCGAACAACCTTCGGAGAATCGAATGCGTTGGTGCTCAGCCCCTCGGAGTTTTGGGGAGAAATTCTCCCCCATCCCTAATCCAGCCAAAGAGGATTCCGCAGGGAGGAAGAGGTAAGTGCTCCATTCCACCATGGACTCCAGGGGGACAGATTCTAAAGAATATAGATGCCATGCCAGTGATATGGCATGGCCTGTATATGGGCATCCAGATAGGATCATGCCCTTAGGTGGGTTTGTGATAGGGATGGCGGAGGATTCCGCCATGGACCCCAGTGAGGCCGGATTCTTTAGAATCTCACTGGGGTCCATGGCAGAATCCTCCACCATCCCTATCACAAACCCACCTAAGGGCACGATCCTATCTGGATGCCCATCAGCCTCTGAACTCAGAGGCTGATGGGCATCCTAGGGAGAGTGGGAGAAGGCCAGAGATGATCTTCACTCTGCATTTTTGCTAGATGGTAATTTTTTGCCTGTCTAGTCTAGCTAGAGCTCTGCAGCATGGAAAGCAAGGAGGCTGGGTAGCACTGGGATATCTCATATCCCTGCTTCCCCAGTTCCCACCCACAGAATCTCCCTCCTCTCTGAGGTCACCTTTGCAAGCATAGAGAGGCAACCGGTGTGGTTCTCTCCATGCTGGATGTGAGAGGGAGGGGGGAGGAGAGCCTGGACTCCTGGGTCCAAGGTCGGAACACTGTCTCCAACATCAGATCCAGTCATTCAAGCTATCCCATCCCCCCGCCCCCCGATGCTATCCAGATGCTGTCTAGGGGGCATAGGATTGTTCCCTTGGTGGTGGATAAGCGTCCTGAACACACGTTCTGTGGGAAGACAGAAATCTCCTTGGAAATAAAGGCATAGGTTTCACACACACACAGGCAATATTGCTGCTGTACTCAATACCATACTCAACCTGCTTGCCTTTCACTATCAATCAAATGACAGTTGCCATAGGCATGCATGCAAAGACCTCATTGTCACAAATGGTGACCAAATCGACTTAAATCACCATTAAATGATCTTTTCTGGTTTAAGTAGCATGAGGACAAGGCTGTTCGTGGGGTAAGCGCTATGATCTCCAGCCTGCCCATGTCAACGGGAGCCCACCTTGATTATGTCAGTCTCAGTGGGTCTCCCGCCAGTGCAATTGATCTGACGATTGGGCTGGAACTGGAAGTACCGGGGCTCCAGAGTGCTGATCTCCAAGGTAATTTGCTAGCAGCTTGAAATCATCCCAGCGGGAGGGAGACTCAGCTGAGCAGGATAGCATTGTGTTTGCCAAACACATGCTATCAAAGCAAGAGGCTCCAGCTAAAGCATTCAGCTTGGCGACACAACAGAAGAGAATTGAGAATGACAGGCATGTATCGGCACACATTATACAGGGTGGGCGGGGGGTTGTGGGATGTACCCGAGTCAAAAACATGTATTTTAAATGGATGTTTAAAAATGCATGACTGTGTCAAATTCCATACGCATCTGATATGGCTTGTCCATGCTAGGGATGCTGAAGAAATTCGAGATGGATTAAAATGAGCTCGGATTTCTAAGAATCTGACCTGTGGAATCTGCTGCAGAGCAACCCCCTCAGGCCTAGGGATGTACAAAAGTCACTTACCTTTCTGCGGATTATGTTGATGGGGGGGGAGGCATTCCATCCCTCTCCCCAGAATCCTTGATGGGGGGGGAGGAGATCCGGTCCTCCCCCCCGGAATCCTCAATGGCCGGCTGTGCTCCATGGTGGCTCCGCGGAGCAGCCGGCCAGGCCCAGGCCAGAGCTGTCCACAGCCGGATTTCCGGCTGCACAGGGCTCTGGGTAAAAAAACAAAACAAAACTGCGTACCCAAATGGCGGCAGCTACTGCCGTCGCCATTTGCGTTCCTTATTTTTTGCCATCTTAGTCTACGTAAATATTTATGTAGACTATGACAGGGAAAATAAAGGGGAATGAAAATAGTGTAGTGGGCGCTATTTGCGTCCCTTTTTGATATGCCGTTTTATCCTACGTAAATATTTATTTATTTATAAAAATATTTACATAGGCTATAACGGCAAATCAAAAAGGGACGCAAATAGCGCCCACTATGCTATTTGTGTTCCCATTTATTTTCACCGTAACAGTCTACGTAAATATTTATGTAGACTAAGACGGCGAAAAATAAGGAACGCAAATGGCGGCTGCCATAGCCGCCACCATTTGCGTAAGCGGTGTTTTTTTTTTTTAACCCAGCAATGATAGGCTACGTAAATCTTTACGTAGCCTATCACGACTCTGTAAAAAAAACAACAACAAAATGACAAGATTGCAAATGGCAGCGGCAGCAGCTGGTCGGAAGACCAGCTGCCGCAGCCGCCTCTACCACCACCGCCGGAGTTGCCGACACCTGGAACATCCGCCCCAGGTAAGTCTCGTCCCAGGGAGGATCAGCAGGTTGGCGGGGGGGGGGGTGGCAGGCTGTTCCACCACAGATTTTTGGGGGCCGAATGCACTGGCATTCGGCCTCACCGAGATCCGTGGCAGAATTCTCTGACATCCCTACTCAGGCCATGTGGAGTCTGTGGACTTTCAGATGATTTTTTTTTTTAACTTTCCCAAAATTTATGCATATAAATCCATAGAAAAATACGTTTCTGCTGAGGAAACGTTGAATGGAATAGGGGACAATACACCAAATGTTACGTACTGAGGTAAATTATGTAAATACTTACATAAATACTTACGTAAATACTTACATAATTATTTCCGTATTTTCCTTGCATGACGAAAAAAACATTTCCATCCATTTGTGGTAGGGATGTACGGATCCCCTTACCTGCCAGTCCAGGGTGGGGGTCCGCAAGGGGGGGAGGCAATCCGTTCCTCCCCCCGGAATCCATTGGGTCCGGCTCCGCTCTGTGGCAATCCTGCCTGGGGAGTCTCTGGATGCAAATGGCGTCCAGGACTCCAAATGCAGCCGTAAATGCCTTAGTTTAAGGTAAATGCAGCTGCAAATCGGACGTCCCTGCTTATACGTGATAGGCTACACAAATATTTGCATACCCTATCGTGTTAATGAAAATCACGGACGCAAATGGCATCCAGGACACCAATTGCAGCCATAAAGGCCTTAGTTTAAGGTAAATGCAGCCATTTACGGCTGCATTTACCTTAAACTAAGGTATTTACGGCTGCAAATGGTGTCCGGGATGCCATTTGTGGCCACAGTCATTCCGTTCTGCCAGC
This sequence comes from Heloderma suspectum, assembly GCF_057233095.1. NCBI lineage: Eukaryota > Metazoa > Chordata > Lepidosauria > Squamata > Helodermatidae > Heloderma > Heloderma suspectum. The sequence continues at coordinate 27,393,774 of NC_139469.1, forward strand.
AATACGGCAATGGTGGCTGTAGTGCTGGCACTCCGGAGCCAGCAGCTAGGAGCATCAGGCCAAGGAGGATTCATCAGGGAAGCAGAGGTAAGTAGGGATGGCAGAAAATTTCTCCCCGAAACTTCGGGGGGCCGAGCGCCAACGTGTTCGGTCCCCCGAACAAGTTTCGGGGAGAAATCCTCCGCACCCCCCCGCACCCCGCACCCCCCCGGGACGGGACTTACCTTCACCGAATGTCCCTCCCGGTGGCTGGTCTGGCTGGCGGTTCGGTGGGTGTTCGAGCGAGGCGGGAGCGGCAGCCGGTCTTTCGACCGGCTGCTGCTGCCGCCACTGCAATGAAAGAAAAAAAAAAAACGCCCCCTGATAGGCTACGTGACGATTCACGTAGCCTATCACGGCTAGATTTGCAAAGTCAGCCATGATAGGCTACGTCAATCATCACGTAGCCTATCACGGGTGACTTTAAAAAAAAAAAAAGAGTGTACGGATAATGGCGGCCCCCATAGGGAGCCGCCGTTCCCCTTCCTTATTTGGTCGCTGTAGTCTACGTAAATGTTTACATAGACTACGGCGAAAATAAGGGCAACGCTATTTGCGTTGCCCTTATTTTCGCTGTAGTCTACGTAAACATTTACGTTGACTACAGCGACTAAATAAGGAACGCGAATGGCGGCTCCCTGTGGGGGCCGCCATTCGCGTACGCGTTTTTTTTTTTTTAAAGTCTCCCGTGATAGGCTACGTGACGATTCACGTAGCCTATCACGGCTGACTTTGCAGATCTAGCCGTGATAGGCTACGTGAATCGTCACGTAGCCTATCAGGGGGCGTGTTTTTTGTTTTTTTTTTACTTTCGCGTTCGCGGCCGGGCAAGGCGAGGCGCCTCCTCCCCGGCCTGAATTTTGGCCGGGAGAGGCGGGAAGCCTCCCCCCCCGGCCTGAACTTCGCCGGGGGAGCAGCAAAGCGCCTCCCCCCCACCGCTAACGGCCTTCGACGACAGGTAAGTGACTTTCGTCCACCCCTAGGTAAGTATTCCATTCCTCCACAGACTCCGGGGGGCCGGATTCTTTTGAATCTCACTGGAGTCCATGGAGGATTTCTCCCCCATCCCTAGTTTGTGGGAGGATGATGGAACGAAAGGCACCTTACAATCCACAAAACACTGACTGAGCAGATTTTACACAATCCGTACATCCCTAGTCCATGCTGTGATTCTCTTCCAATAGACCAAAATGATACAGACTCTGGTGAATACGTTTAGGCTTCTACAGCTAGGGATGGTGGAGAAATGCAACCAGTTTGCATTTTATTGCAAACTTACCTCATTTTGCACTTTCGAACCATGATGAGAATCAAAACACAGTTATCATTCAAAATTTGCACTCCTATGAATTTTGGAAAGGAGTTCTCCTTTTTCTTTTTCTTTTTAAAGAAGTGTATATTAGGAAACACAACATTTTAAATGCATTACATTAGGAACATTGCTTATGAAAAATGGTATATTAGGCAAAAAGGCATGAATTAGATGAACTCTGCACAACAAGGGCTTATGAATTTTCATGCACACTCAAAGAAAAGAAAAAATTCTCAAATTTAAGGATGACCTGAACTAAAGACTGGGAAAAGTGAGAAAATGAGGGAAACCAAAATTGACGGATTCATCTTTCCATATCTGTCGCTGTGCCAAATATTCTCTGATTTTGATTTTTGTTTACTGTTGCTCCAGAGTGCAGCACAATAACAATTTAACAAGTGGGCAGAAATTGCAGGGAAGGACATTCCAGCTGAGTGTTATGAGCACCTTGCTAATGGTGAGAACTAGTGGAGCAGACAGCCTCGGAAAGTGGTGGGCTTTCCTTTGCTGGAGGTATTGAATTTGAAGTACAATACAATATGTACTTGCATCCTGTATTGTTGATCTTGCATTGAGCAAGGGGGGTGGACAAGATGAACTTTAAAGTACCTTATAACTCACTGATACTATGATTTGCTTCAAGAATAGCACGTTTGCCCTCACTGAAATACGCTATTAATGGTGCGTGTGGGGAGTACTGCTAGCTAGGGATGTTCCGATTGTATTTCATCCATTCTACACAAGTTCCATGGAGAAGGTGGAATTTTGAGGTCCATTATTATTCACAAACCCACAAATGTGGATGGTTTTCTTTCTTTTTTTTCCACTCAGAAAATTACGTAAATAAATTTGCAGCAAGTTACAGAAGTAAGGAATTTATGCAACAATTTATGGAAATTATGTAGTTGCATATTTTTTAAGTTGTGTATTCATTATCATAATACTTGTGACTGATGTAATGTTCTTCAACTAACTTGCAGTTTCATCTACAAATATATTTAAATAAAGTTCAGATTTTTTTTCCCTAAAGCCACATCATGTCCATGGAATCCACCTGACACACAGATGCCAGCTTGGCACGGAATCTGTGGACCAGATGACAAGAAATCCGGACTCCTTTCAGTCCGTTTCAGATTTCTCTGACCTCCCTAGTGCTAGCCACTATTTCCCATAATGGTCCCAATATAATCCCACTCTGGGGCATTAAGGGTGACTATAGTGGTGTCTGGATCCAGCCACCAGGACTGTTCACACTGTCAGGCCAGAAGAATGAATGAATGAATGAATGAATGAATGAATGAATAAATAAAGCAAGTGAGGGGGTCCAGGCAGGGCAAGCATCAGTGGTGGGCCTTGTCAGGGTACTGATGCCCTGATCTCTACTCCAGGCTAGGGATGTATGAGAAATTCATTTCAGGGGTTTTTTTTATCAGGGTTTTACCTAGTTCACAGCTTCTGGACTGAACATGGACTCAGATGCAAACTGGCATCAAACTCTGTACATTTCCAAGCTCACAATGTAATTTGCAGACCTCCAAAAATGTTTTGAAAAACATACTTGGGGGGGGGGGAGTGTACAAATATGCTTCCATCAATGGGAGAAGAATGCATACTTTTCAAAGATGCCTGCAATTGATACATACCTTGGGGAAAATATGCACAGAAACACACATGGATTTTCATGCGAAAAGAAAAAAAAATGGAGCTCACAATCTGATTCGGACTCGAATCAGAACGTGCTTCAAGATGGAATTTGGAAAACTTTGGCGAACTTGAGTTTTGCTGCTTCGCATGTCCCTGCTCAAGGCTGACAGGTGATAATGGTCAACAGGCTGACCTGACCAAAATGTATCTGGGGATCCCCCACACACACACATGGACACTAAACCCAGCTTCCTCTGCCGCTTCTGCTGCAGTGATTTCCTTCCCATCCCATGTATCCCCTCCTCCTACTGATGTTTAAATTCTCAACTAGGAAGTATCCTTGAGAGAACTGAAGTAGTGTGGCAGTTATTCAGTCACCAAGGAGGTGATTTCTGGCAAAGAGACTGGGGATGCAAGTAGAATGTTTGCAGGTTCTGAATTTTCATCATTCTCACTTCCAATGCCCTGAGGAGATGGCCAGCCTCATCTGAGTGGCCCAGGGCCCTCCAAGCAGATGGTGTGAATTGAACCCCGACTGTCTCAATTGCAATTCCAGAGCACAGGATCTACAGCAGAGAAATAAATAGCTGCCAGCCCAGAGCATCCATGCCTATTATGGGCTAGATTGGCTTGTCTTGGATGACTGGAATAGGTCCCACTTGCATCCCATTGGCCTACCTGGTCCACCTGCCCTGAAGCCTATAACTGCAGGCGTCTTTGCCAAATTATTTTCTGTTTTTTCTCTCTCCTAGTTATTCACTGCCAGCTTTTCACAGAATGTTTGTTCCTCATATCGTAACAAAATTACACCTTCCAACACTCATATCTGAAGAAAATTGGGCAGGGGGAGGTGGGTACCAGTTTGCAATTGAATTTGGAATTGCAATAAGATAATCACTTCTAGAAGAAAACACCACAAGGGACTAGATCTATGTGCAGCAAATAAATTGCCATAACCCATGATTTCATTAACAATTTGCAGAAGTATCAGAGACAGAGAGAAGGGGAAGAGTGCCAGATCCAGGTTTTACCAGGTCCTTCAACAAGATACACTCAGTGGTCCTACTGTAGGAGATGGCTCACCTCCTGCTCTTTGCTGTTGCTGCTGCCCATTCAATGGCCTTTCATAAGAACATAAGAAGAGCCCTGCTGGATCAGACCAAGGGTCCCTCTAGTCCAGCATTCTGTTCACACAGTGACCAACCAGCTGCCCACCAGGAACCCACAAGCAGGGCATGAGTGCAACAGCACCCTCTCGCCCATGTTCCCCAGCAACTGGTGTACATAGGCTCACTGCCTCTGGTACTGGAGGTAGCACATAGACATCAGGACTGGTAGCCATTGATGGTCTTCTCCAGGAATTTGTCCAAACCCCTTTTAAAGCCATCCAAATTGGTAGCCATCACTACATACTGTGCTAGTGAATTCCATAGTTCAACTATGTGCTGTGTGAAGAAGTCCTTCCTTTGATCTGTCCTGAATCTCCCACCAAACAGCTTTCCTTTCAGGCCCAATTAGTACAACCACTCAGAGGGAGAACAACTGCAGGGTGCTGCAGACAGTATTGCATCATCAGAAATATTGACTAAACAAGTACAAATAGCCAAAGGGCCAACAGAGATGTACGGTTTCTTTGCAGGGCTGCGTAGGCAGAGTAAGGTGGTCACTTCCGGTGACAGATGCTGGAAGACAGCAGCAAGGTGTTGGAGGAGAGAGCAGTGTACCACATGGCCTACCCTGCACTTCCTAAGTTGCCATGATGCCTTCCTTTTGCCAGATGTTAATGTCTTAACCTTGTTGCAAGCCACCTTGAGTTCTGCAGATGCAGTAGAAGGCCAGGATATCAATCTTCCCAATAAATCGAAATAAACAAGAATGATCCCTAAAATTCATTACTGCAGATAATCCGTGGGGTCTCTTCTTGAATGCAACTGTCTCTTCACACAGGGCAAAGTTGGGAGGTCCAATGGGATTGGCCAGTGTTCCATGTAAACTGAGTGTTTTCCCTAGAATATTCTCACTAGGGGTGCACGAAAGTCACTTAACTGGTCTCGCAGCTTTTCGCGGTGGGGGGAGGCGCTTCGCTGCTCTCTCCGCGAAGTTCAGGCCAGGGGGGGAGGCTTCCCGCCTCGCCCGGCCGAAATTCAGGCCGGGGGGGAGGCTTCCTGCCTTGCCCAGCCGAAATTCAGGCCGGGTAGGAGGCGCCTCGCCTCACCCGGCCGCGAAATTAAAAGTAAAAAAAACAAAAAACGCCCCCGTGATAGGCTACGTGACGATTAACGTAGCCTATCACAGCTAGATCTGCAAAGTCAGCCGTGATAGGCTACGTAAATCGTCACGTAGCCTATCACGGGTGACTTAAAAAAAAAAGCGCGTACGCAAATGGCAGCCCCCATAGGGAGCCGCCATTCACGTTCCTTATTTGGTCGCTGTAGTCTACGTAAATCTTTACGTAGACTACGGCGAAAATAAGGGTAACGCAAATAGCGTTGCCCTTATTTTCGCCGTAGTCTACGTAATCTTTATGTAGACTACAGTGACCAAATAAGGAATGGGAATGGCGGCTCCCTATGGGGGCCGCCATTATCCATACGCGCTTTTCTTTTCTTTTTTTCAAGTCACCCGTGATAGGCTACGTGACGATTTACGTAGCCTATCACAGCTGACTTTGCTAATCTAGCCATGATAGACTACGTTAATCGTCACGTAGCCTATCACGGGGGCGGGGTTTTTTTTTCTTTTATTGGAATGGCGGCGGCGGCAGCCGGTCAAAAGACCGGCTGCCGCTCCCGCCCCGGACGAAGACCCGACAAACCGCCGGCCGGACCCGCCGCCGGGAGGGACATTCGGGAAAGGTAAGTCCCATCCCGGGGGGGGGGGTGCGGGGTGCGGGGGGTGGAGAATTTCTCCCCGAAACTTGTTCGGGGGGCCGAACACGTTGGCGCTCAGCCCCCTGAAGTTTCGGGGAGAAATTCTCCGCCATCCCTAATTCTCACAAACACTCTGCAGTGCATAGGGGCTCCTGAGCTTATGAGTTATCATGAATTGGGTTCCCTGGAGTTAGAAAGTTTTAAACCACTGCCGTAGGCAGTTAAGAGAAGTTCACATTAGTTGAGGTTGAAAGCTCTGATTGCAGATTCCTCTGATAGAGACCTCAAGCTGGAGGAGCTTTAATGGCTTGGTTGAGGGTAGCAAATAGGTTCCAGCAAAAGAAAAAGGAAGCAAATGGGATGTATGAGAATCGATTTTTGCTCACAAAAAAATGTGAGCATTCCAAGCTCTAATGCAAGCGCAAGCATGCATGCACCAAAACTATTCACAAATTGTCCAACATATGGTCACATTCATCTCATTCCAGATTCCCAGTTCGATCTGTGCAAATTTCCTCATTTTTGCAAATTTCCTCCATGGACTGAATCAGCCCCATTTTAGTCTATGGAGGACATTTGTGCAAATTTGGGAAAGCATGTGCAAATCTCCTGTCCGATCCTGGCATCATGTGCACAAGTTTTCCATTCACGCAGAGCGAACAGCCATCACAAATATTAATGGGAATCAGGCACAAGACGAGCAATGAGATGATATTTGTAGAACTATGGCTATCTCGAGTATCGCTCATTCACCACCCATCCCTAAGCACATGCCTTCCATACTATAGATAACAGTCTCTGTTTGTCCCCTGACAAGTACTGAGGGTAGGGGTGTACGGATTCCCCACTGTCCATTCTGGGGGGGAATCCGTGGGGGGGGAGGCTATCCATTCCTCCACCCCCCCCCCCCAGAATCCTCCGGAGCTCTGTGAGGATTCCGGGCGGGGGGAACCTGCTTACCTTCCCTCCTGCTGGCCAGATCCATTTACCTCCTCCCTGCTGATCGCCATGTCTTAAAAAAAAAAAAAAAAGTGATTGGCAGGATGTACTCATAGACTTAGACGCAATAGAACCATGAAACTTGCATCTAAGTCTATGTGTCCATAGGATTATATGCAAGATTCACAGCTCTATTTTGCATATAAGTCTATGGGCACATCCTGCCAATGGCCATTAAAAAAAAATACATGGCAATCGGCAGGGAGGAGGTGAACGGCTCTGGCTGGCAAGAAGCAGCCTAGTGCCATTCCACTCCAGTCCTCCTGGAGGAGAGGTAAGTAGTCCTGATCCGCTGCGGATTCCTGCGGCCGGATTACAAAGAATCCGGCCTCATTTGAATCCGCAGAGGATTTCTCTGACATCCCTAACTGAGGGTGGTTTATTTCTATTATTATAAGTGAAGGACCCCACCCCACCCCACCACCAACGCCCTTGCTACAAGATTATTCAAGCTGTATGTGAGAATCCAAATCAAGGGACCCAGGCTATTGGGAAGACAGAGGTAGGGATGTCAGAGAATTCCGCGACGGATCTCGGTGAGCCCGAGATCTCGGTGAGGATCTCGGTGAGGCCCCCCGAAATCCATTGTGGAACAAAGCCCCTGCCCCCCCAAGCCATGAAAGGCATGCCAAACAGAGCACTTACCTGCTCCCGTCTGCGCTGCTTTGCGAATGGCGGCCGTCCTGGCGGCCGTCGCTTCCTTCTCTTCCTAGCCATGATAGGCTATGTAAATACTTACATAGCCTATCACAGCTAATGCAGGGATGCCATTTGCGTCCCTGCAGAGGCCGTGATAGGCTACGTTAGTATTTACATAGACTATCACGGCGGGGGGGGGAACCCCAGCGTACGAAAATGGCGGCGGCTACCGCCATTTGCGTTCACTGGGATTTTTCCCCCTGCCGTGATAGGCTACATAAATACTTACGTAGCCTATCGCGGCGGGGGGGGGAAACCCAGTGTACGTGCCGCCACCATTTGCATACACTGGGTTTTTCCCCCCTGCCGTGATAGGCTACATAAATATTTACATAGCCTATCACAGCTAGGGATGTCTGAAAGTCACTTACCTGTTCACGGATTATGTTGATGGGGGGGGAGGCGCTCCATTCTTCCCCCCTGGAATCCTCCGCGGCCAGCTGTGCTCTGCGGCAGCTCCGCGGAGCAGCTGGCCAGGCCCGGCCAGGCCAGAGCCGTCCGCAGCTGGATTTCTGGCCGCGGAGGGCTCTAGGTTAAAAAAAAACCAAACGCATACACAAATGGCGGCGGCTACGGCTGCCGCCATTTCTGTTCCTTCTTTTTGCCCTCTTAATCCACGTAAATATTTATGTAGACTATGATGGTGAAAATCAAGGGGAATGCAAATAGCGCAGCGGGCGCTATTTGCGTCCCTTTTTGATTCCCCGTTTTAGCCTACGTAAATATTTACGTAGGCTAAAACGGGGAATCAAAAAGGGACGCAAATAGCGTCCGCTACGCTATTTGCATTCCCCTTGATTTTCACCATCATAGTCTATGTAAATATGTACGTAGATTAAGAGGGCAAAAATAAGGAATGCAAATGGCGGCGGCCATAGCCGCCGCCATTTGCATACGCGGGTTGTTGTTTTTTTAAACCTAGTCATGATAGGCTACGTTAATCTTTACATAACCTATCACGTCTTTCTTTTTCTTTTTTCTTTTTTTTTACCAGAGTAGAAATGGCAGCGGCAAAGCCACCGCCAGAGCCGCTGCCGCCTGGAAGATCCGCCTCAGGTGAGTCTCATCCTGGGCAGGATCCACGGGGGGGTGGGCGGGGGGGCAGGCCTTTCTGCCATGGAGTTCGGGGGGCCGAATGTACTGGCATTCGGCCTCACCATGATCCATGGCGGAATTCTCTGCCATCCCTAATCACGGCTAAATACAGGGACGCAAATAGCGGCGGCTATGACAGCTGCCATTTGCGTCCCTGCAGGGCTGCCCAGCAGCCGGATGTCCAGCTGCAGGCGGCTGGAGCCGGCTGGCGGCTCCATGGCTTGGCCGCAGAGCGGAGCCAGCCGGGCAGGATTGTGGGGGCAGGGACAGAGTGCCTCCCCCCTGTCGAGGATTCCGGGAGGAGGGACGGTGTGCCTCCGCAAATTGCCCGGCGCGGAGCCAGGTAGGGGTTTCATACATCCCTAGACAGAGGGGGGAATCAATCAAATGGAGGGCTGATGGCCCCCAAATGAAAGTGTTGCTATCAGAGCCACACAATGCCACATACAAAACTGATAGAAGAGAAAGATGCCAGAGAGCTGCTGAACTGGTTGCTGGGAGAAGGGGTAATTTTAAACATATATAAATACACTAACCGCAAATGCCTTCTGATTACCTAATATGGGTTGATCACCTGCAAAATCTCAAAGCAGCCCAGGGAGAACTTAAGGGAAGATGTGTTAAGCATCAGTAAGCGGGTGCCCAGATCTCAAGGCTTATGACTAGATCTCAAGGCTCAAGTTCTGACACATTTCCATGCTGTGACCTTTACCAGGTTGTCTGGATAGGCTGTGTCTCTCAGGCAGTAACTCTCAAATTTTATGTCTTCGTGGAATATTGTTCACATTAACTTATCAGCGGAGGAACCCCCTGTACATCTGCTACAGAGCCATTCCTCATCATCGTTTTTAGTTTGTAGTTTAATGCATGGCCTACTTGCAGAAAAGCAGCAATTTAATTTTAAGGGAACTGCACTGGCCGCCTATTCCCTACTGGGCCAGGTTTAAGGTTTTAGTACTAGTGTGCAAAACGCTAAACAACTTGGGACCAGGATACCTGAGAGAGCATCGTCACCCTTACCAACCTGCCCCATCACTGAGGTCATCAGATGGCTTGCTCCAGGTGGTTCCACGTGAACCTATGGCCTGCTTGGAGTCCATCAGGAGAACAGCCTTCACTGTGGTGGCCACCTTTCTTTGGAATTCCTTGCCCCTGGAGGTCAGGCAGGCACCAACACTGTTCTTTCCAGTGCCTCCTGAAAACAGCACAGTTCCAGGAGCCATTCCTTAATTGACCAGATACAGTTTTTATTGGCATTGTGTTTTTAAACAAGTATAATTTTAATTTGGTATTTTAATCTTCTTTGTTCTTTTATTGTTTTATTTTTTGTGTCCACCCCTCCAAAATCTGTTCTAGATATGGAGCAGTATATAAATATTGTAAATAAATAAATAAATACACTCAATTAACAGGTAGCGATGATCAGGCTCAACAGGCCTGGATAGTCCCCCATATGAACTGAATGATGGGATGAACATCTCTCTCCCAGGCAATTCCTTCTTCTATGAAGCTGATTGGTGGGACAGATAAAAGGAAGGACTTCTTCACACAGCACGTAGTCAAACTATGGAATTTGTTACCACAGGATGTAGTGATGGCCACCAATTTGGATGGCTTTAAAAGGGGGTGGGCCAATTCCTGGAGTAGACGACCACCAATCGCTATTAGTCTTGGTGGCTATGTGCTGCCTCCATTACCAGAGTCAGTCTGCCCATGTACACCAGTTGCTGGGAAACAAGGGTGGGAGGCTGCTGTTGTGCTCATGCCCTGTTTGTGGGTTCCTGGTCAACAGCTGGTTGGCCACTGTGTGAACAGAAAGCTGGACTAAATGGACCCTTGGTCTGATCCAGCAGGTCTCTTCTTATATCATTATGTTATTATGTTCTTTGCTGTTTGGTGGATTCACTGTGCTCTCCATTCCAGGCCATCAGAATTCTGGGTTAAGTAGAATTTCTACAACTTTAAATCAAGGGTGGGGAACCTCAGTACCAGGAACCAAATCTGGGCCTCCAAGCTTCTCCAGATGGCCATGCCCTTTCCCTTGGTCCCACCCCATTTCCCCAACCATCAATCGTTTGGTGGTTTCCCAGCTTTTGTGCAGTTTTCCCATTTCGGTGCTTCCTGAGCAAAATGGCAGGCATGGGGAGATTGACAAGTTGTTTGGCAAGTACAAAATATGGCTCTGCTGGGTTAAACAAAGTAGTGTGTGGAAAGGATAAAACTGAGAAAGATATTTGCAAGAGGGGAATATGCCTCTGTGGGACTGTATAGCAAACAGGCAGACTTGGGATCATGTGCATTGCACAGGATTGCCAATAAAAATTAAAATTAAAAACATTTATGACTAGGGAATTATGGACTGTGTAAAATCCACTCCGTCAGTGTTTTGTGGATGGTCAGGCACCTTTTGTTCTGTTGTCTGCTCACAGGGGGATGCCAATTTTTTTTGTCATTCAGAAAAATATGCAAACAATTATGTAAGAGGTTTCGTAAGAATTTACATAATTTACCTTAGTATGTAACATTTAGCATATTGTCCCCCATTCCATTCATTGTTTCCTCAGCAGAGACTTGCATATTTTCCTATGAATATATATGCGTAAAATTTGGGAGAGTAAAAATACATCATCTGAAAGTCCACAGACTCTGTGCAGCCTCAGGGGGTCTCTCAACAGTAGATTCAGCAAGTCAGATTCTTAGAAATCTGAGCTAATTTTAGTCCATCTCAAATATCTCCAGCATCCCTAATTACGACCCTATTTGCACAAATTTAAAGATCCACCCTGAAAAAAAAATCCAATTTGCACAAATTGCCACAATAAAAAAACAGGGGGGATCCGCATAATGGCTTGACTCACTACAGATCGAGTGAGCACCAGTGGATGGAAACTGAACATAATCCAACTGGGCTGAACCAGAAAAATTGGTGAAGTTTTCACCCCCCAAACAGAATTCTCATATATTCTCATATATATAGTCCAATATATAAATTGGACAGGTGGAGGCTGGAGAGACAGTAAAGCCTCTGCAACTCTACCTTCCTGCCTGGATCTTGCCACAGGGCTTCTGATAGACAGCCCTCCATAGAGGAGGCATCAGTCCTGTAGGACTGCACTCTTAAATGTGTATTTACATAATAATTAAAAATATGCAGATTCTTTAAAAAAAAAATCATAGATGGAAGGGACTTCTACGTGGACCCAAAGGGTCAAGTGAGAGAGAATGAAAATAGACCCATCCGTCAGTCCAGAATCAGTTACACTTGTTATCAAATTATGGGTTTATTTTTGATAGCCTAAGCAAGGGAAATCTATTCAGCTCCACCGTGTGCTTCACTGGATATTGGAAAGCTTTTTTTTTACCTCACTTCTACCTGTCAGACATACACTGTAAATAGATATTGATGCTTAATATGACTTTCTCGGCTCACATAATTGCATTAGAGTGAGGGCTGATACAAGAATCAGCAGTCAAACCTTCTGAGTGAACAGAGCGCTTGTTGGTGATTGGAAGAGGCCTTTGACAGAATTTCATTCACTTAGCACAACTCTATTCTTCTCCCATTTATAAGATGGTAATGAGAAAGGCCTTCTATAGTGATGTGGATGTAATAAAAAACAGGGAGCTGCCTATTTGGTTGCAAGCTGCTGTTACGTTTTCTTGAAGGCAACAATTGGCCAAATTTGGAGGATCAAATGCAAAAGGTCATTGCAATTTCAACTGAAACATTACATCTCAAGCCTTAACACCGTAACGTATTTGTTTTAATTGAGCCATATCAGACACATTGTTCTATCAAAGGCTGCAGCAACAGGGATGGAAATCAGTCTATTTCCAGTCTGTATCACTTTTCCATGTCTTCACTCATGAGTCAATTCGGTCCTGTTTCTGCATTCATCTGCATTTTTATTTTTATTTCTATTTCATTGTTTATCAAATCTCTCCATATTCAGGATGGAAAGATTTTAAAACATGTGAATGTGGAAGAAACCAAAACTGACTGAATCATCCATCCAGGCTCAGGGCTGTGAGTGCTTAACTCTTAAAAATCTAGGGTTGAACCCCTTTGTATTCAACCATGTTAGTGGTTGCTCTGTGCGAGAACTACAGATGGAGAGACTCTCCCAATTCCACACATGGCAGGCCCTTAAGAAGCTGCCGCTGCCACTCACCTCCACAAGCCAGCCCACGTGAGCCCCTACAGGGCTCAGCAAGTGGTCCAGGTGTGCCCTGCAGCCATGCGTTGCTCCGTGAAAGCCACCAGTTTTACAGAAGATGGGGGGCTCTAGATTTTGGTATATCTAATGTTGTGCACAATGGAGGCTGTAAAGGGCTATTTCCTCAACACTAGATATATGAAAAGAGTGGAAATGGCCCTTTATGACTGTCATTGTGTGCCACATTAGATATACAAAATCTAGAGCCCCTATCTTCTGTAAAAATGGCTGCAGGGCACTCTGGGATGGGTCTGGTAAGTCCCACCCACTCACAGCTCGGAAGGCAGGAGTGGCAGTTCACCAAGCCAGGTTCAGGGAGCGAGGCGGGGGGGGAGTCCAATGGACTCCCAGACCCAGTCAGGCACCTGCAATATCCCTAGCAAGAACCTTGCAACCCATTCCTGACAGTTGGCTGTCCGGCCCCTGCTTCAATGTTGGGATGGGCAAACAAACAGTGTTCAAGATCACTAGGATTTTCTGAACATCACCTTGCTGCTCAGCTCGTGTCCATTCCTCATCTGCTTTTGTGATCGATGCTCACTTTGAGTGACTGGGAAACTTGTGCAAATTGAGCAATGATCGAAATGGAGATTTCCGCACGTTTTGCCAAATGTGTCCAGGTTTCCCCAGCCATGTGCAACTTTCCTCCATAGACCAAAGAGGGGCTGATTCAGGCCAAAAAGGAAATTAGGAAATGTGCACAGATCAAACTGGGAATTGGGTATGAGAGAAACACAAGCATGTGTTTGACAATTTGTGGATATTTTTGGTGGGCATGTGCGCACACTCACAACTGGAGCTTTGAATGGGGCATGCTCACGTGTTTTGCAAGCAAAAATGGATCTCCCATGTTTCCCTATGTGAAGGTTTGAGGCCTACTGGCATGAGGAAAAGGTCAGGCTTAGGGGCCTGGGGTTTTTTTGTTGGAAGGCAGTATCCCTGAGAGGGGTAGTTTCATTTCCCCAATTAAGTGTCATTTTCCTGAGTTAAGTTTCACTTCTTCAAGTTTGCAACAGTACCTTCAGTTTTGTGGAAGGAGGGGATAAAAAGAGAGAGAGAAAGCCAATGAGAGAGAGAGAGAGAGAGAGAGAGAGAGAGAGGAAGACCAGAGGGTCAGGAAGACCTGAGCCTGGAGAGAGAGCAGGAAGAAGCAGACTGGAGACGTCTAAGTGCAGCTAGGGTAGAGGAACTTGCATTTTTGCAACCTTTATTTTCTCTTAATGCCTTTTGTATCACTCAGCTCTATTCTGGAAATACCTTTAGTTGTTATTTGCTTGCTTTAATTTACCAGTAAACTGTTGTGGTTAAAACCCAAGTGTCTGAAGTGCTAATCCCTGCACATCAACAGCCTAAATCCCACATTATTGGGAAAGGGAAGTTAAAAAGAAGGAAGGCAGGACTCTTAAGGAGGCAAGAGATCTTTAAGGAGTTACTCAGGGGGTCCACTTCGGAAGGGGAACCCTGACACCCTACTTAGATGCCTCCAGTGAAGGACAGTTCACCACCTTCCAAGGTAGCCTGTTCCACTAACAAAAAGCTACAGCTCTTACCGTTAGGAACTTTCTCTTCATGTTTAGCTGTCTAAGAGCAGAATTCTAAGAGATTGCTGCTTGATAGGCTGAAGACTCTCCATCCTATGTCCTGATGGCAGGCCCCAGGCAAGCCAGGAGGAGGGTGGAGGCAAAAACACCTGCCATTCTTCCTTTTCTTTACATTGTCAGCTCTTGGCTCATCTAGCTGGCCTACCTTGTTATGGGTCTGTCAGGGTTCCCCTTATGACCTGGACCCCCCTGAGTGATAGAAAAGACCTTAAAAGAAAATACATTTGCAAAATGCAAGTTCCTTTACCCTACCTGTACTTAGACTCCTCTAAGCTGCTTCTTCCTGCTCTGTCTTCAGGCTTGGTCTCCTGGCTCTCTCACTCTTTATATACCCTCCTCCCTCAAAAAGTGAAAGTACTGTTTCAAACCTAAAGAAATGAAACTTAACTGGGGAAATTAAACTGAAACCTAACCAGGGAATTGAAATTTCTGCTCTCAGGGATACCCCCTCCCAACAACAAAAACAGACAAACAAATAAACAACCTCCAGGTCTCTAGGCCTGTCCTTTGTCCTTGCCTCTGTAGGCCTCAGACCTTCACAAGGTGGGATGAGCAACAAAGAGGCTTTAGGATCCTGTGGATCCTGGCCTCTCCTCCCTCCTCTCCCCATCCACCATCTCACCCACTTTTTCTACTGTAACCATGGAAAAGCAGCCACCAAGCTGCTTCTGTGTGGGCTGCAAGAGGGTGAGGGAATGATGCAAATGTCAGATTCCTCCCTCCCGTGAGATTGTAGCAGTGTCTACAGGCTCAGGAAGGGGGATCCACCATATCCTATGGTCCTTGAGATGCTCGCCAGGGACTATAGAATTGCTCTGTAATGGAATTATACAGAACACTGGAAAATAATATCATTGCTATTCATATTATGGAAAAGGAGAGGGTGGAAGACAGGTCAAGAAACATCAGTCTTCTGCTCCAGTTCCCACTGGGCTTGTTTTGTTTTGATTTAAGTGTATGACTCTTAATATATTCATTGCACTTTGAGGACTTAAGTCAAAAAGCTGGATACAAGACTACTAAATAAGTAAATAAGTAAGTAAGTAAGTTACAACAACAACAAAATACAACACAGGACACAAAACAAAATAAAAACATAAACAACAACAAAAAGAAACCCTCCAGCCATAATGTGAATGTCTTACAGGATATGACAGCTTGTAATCTTGCCGTATGAGGGTACTGTTGCAAGACCATGATACCAGTACAGGGCATTGCTCTCTTTCTGTCTCAAAAATGATTACATTAAATTCTTGTTAATGCTAGCAGTATAATATAGCTGACAAAGCAATATTGCATTCCTGTGTTTGATAAATCAGCCATTCGGAATTATTTTACATCTCATTGCTCTCTGACCACTCCTTCTCCTTCTCCTTCCACTTCCACTTCCACTTCCCCCTCTCCCTCACCCTCTCCCTCTCCCTCTCCCTCTCCCTCTTCCCCTTCCCCTTCTCCATCTCCCTCTCTTTCCCCTCCCCCTCCCCTCTCCCCTCCCCCTCCCCTCTCCCTTCCCCTTTGGTTTTCCCCCTCTCTCTCACTCTATCCCTTCCCCTTTCCCCACTCCCTCTCCCTCTCCCTCTCCCTCTTCCCTTTCCCTTTCCCCTTCTCCTTCTCCTTCTCTCTCCACTCCCCCTCCCTCTCCCCTCTCCCCTACCCCCCTCTCCCCTTTCCCTTTCCCCTTCCCTCTCCCCTTGCCCTTCCCCCCCTTTCCTCTCCATCCCTCCCTCCCGCTCCTCCTCCTCCTCCTCCTTCTTTTTCCAGTTCAGCAAAATTAAATAAAATGTACTGTCATATGATACTGAGAGAAAGACTATGGAAAATAATTGGTGGCACACTATTGATAAATGCTCAGCGCCGTCATAGCAATATGCCATCTATCATCCGGGCTCATGTTTGATGGCATCATGCAAACTAATTCAAGGTGGATGTCCTCTGCTTTAACCTTGGGCATTCTTGCAACTTAAATGGAAGAAAAGTAATAATCCTTCATTAAGTGCTATGCACGGCACGTGCTACATTAGGAGGTGGGAGGGAAGGATTTACAATTGCACTCAGTGTTGTATATTTTAACATGTAAATTATATACCTTTTCTGATCAGGAATCCAACCCACTGAATTTTCTCACACAAGGTCTCATAGAATCATAGAATCATAGAATAGTACGGTTGGAGGGGCCTACAAGGCCATCTAGTCCAACCCCCTGCTCAATGCAGGAATCCAAGTCAGAGCAGCCCTGACAGATGGCTGTCCAGCCTCGTCTTGAATGCCTCCAGTGTGGGAGAGCCCAGTACCTCCCTAGGTCATTGGTTCCATTGTCGTATTGCTCTAACAGTCAGGAAGTTTTTCCTGATGTTCAGCCGGAATCTGGCTTCCTGTAACTTGAGCACATTATTCCGTGTCCTGCACTCTGGGATGGTCGAGAAGAGATCCTGGCCTTCTGTGACAACCTTTCAAGTACTTGAAGAGCACTATCATATCTCCCCTCAGTCTTCTCTTCTCAAGGCTAAACATGCCCAGTTCTTTCAGTCTCTCCTCACAGGGCTTTGTTTCCAGTCCTCTGATCATCTTTGTTGCCCTCCTCTGAACCCTCTCCAGTTTGTCTGCATCCTTCTTAAAGTGTGGTGTCCAGAACTGGACACAGTACTCAAGATGAGGCCTAACCAGTGCTGAGTAGAGGGGAACCACTTCTCAGGATTTGGAAGCGATGCTTCTATTAATGCAGCCCAAAAGAGCATTTGCCTTTTTTGCAGCCACATCACATGGTTGGCTCATATTCAGCTTGTGATCGACAACAATTCCAAGATCCTTCTCACTTGTAGTGTTGTTGAGCCATCTTGTAACTGCATTTGGTTTCTTTTTCCTAGGTGCAGTACTTGGCATTTATCCCTATTAAATTTCATTCTGTTGTTTTCTGCTCAGTGCTCCAGTCTATCAAGATGACGTTGAATTTTGTTTCTGTCTTCCGAAGTGTTAACTATCCTGCCCAATTTTGTGTCATCTGCAAATTTGATCAGCATTCCCTGCACCTCATCCTCCAAGTCATTAATAAAAATGTTGAAGGGCACTGGGCCCAGGACTGAGCCCTGCGGTACCCCTCTCATTACCTCTCCCCAGCTTGAGAAGGTCCCATTGATAAGCACTCTTTGAGTCCGATTCTGTAGCCAACTGTGGATCCACTGGATCATTGTTTCATCTAGCCCACTTTGAGCTAATTTGCTCATCAGGATATCATGGGGCACTTTGTCGAAAGCTTTGCTGAAGTTGAGGTATATGATGTCTACAGCATTCCCACAGTCCACAAGGGAGGTTACTTGATCCAAAAATGAGATCAGATTCATCTGGCAGGATTTGTTCTTGACTATTCCATGTTGGCTTTGAGTAATCACTGCACTGTTTTCAAGGTGCTTACAGATGGATTGCTTTATCATCTGCTCCAAAATTGTCCCAGGGCTTGATGTCAGACTGACTGGTCTGTAGTTCCCAGGTTCCTCCTTTTTACCCTTTTTGAAGATAGGGACCACATTAGCCCTCCTCCAGTCATGTGGCACTTTACCCATCCTCCATGATTTCTCAAAGAGAATAGACAGTGGTTCTGAGAGTCCTTCTGCCAGTTCCTTTATTACTCTAGGATGCAGTTCATCTGGCCCTGGAGATTTGAACTCATTCAAAGTAGTTAGGTGTTCCTTGACTATATGCCTATTGATCTCAAGCTGCAATCCTGCCCTCAGCTGTCAGCTGTCTCCCTCAGCTGTTGCTCCTAGGACTTAGAATCTGAAAGAATTTGGGATGTTTAATCCAAAGTTGTTTCTACATGATAGAGGTCTATACAATAATGAATGGTGCAGACAGAATAAATAGAATCTCTCTCTCTCTCTCTCTCTCTCTCTCTCTCTCTCTCTCTCTCTAATACTACTAGAGCTGGGGATCATACAATGAAATCAGTAGAAAATTTTGACAAATGGAAGTAATACTCCTCACAAGCCAGTGCAACTTGCGATGGGTGAGTTGCCTCCCTCTGCCCCAAGCTTTCCTCTTAAGGAATTCATTCTTTTACAAGCCTTCTCAAATAATTACCTGCCAATGCTTAGGCTTTCTATTTCCCCCTCATGGGAGCTAAGAATAGGGAGTCGGGAAGAAATAGGTTATGGGGAGCTTCTTTCCAGCCATCGATCTTAGAATGGACTCTGGCGACAACAGAGACCTTGTAGGCCTCAACCTTAATGCCTGGAAATATTTGGGCATGTCAGGAACGTCGTTTCCAGCTGGCATGCCTGGGGCTTGTTTTCTATAGACTATGCTTCCCAATTCAATATGCTGGCCTGGGCGGTACATCACAAGCATTTGAGCATCCAGGCATTAAGGATGAGGCCTGTGAGGGTTCTCCTATTTCCAGTGAGTATTCTGCATCATCACAGTTACGTTTGCTTGGGAAGTGAGGGAATTGGCAAGATGTGTTCACTGGTGGTAATGGCAAATACGTCATTATGGATGCAAAGAGGCTTTGGTCTCAGCTCACAATGCATCTTTTTAACCCCCTCCCCCAAGATAGATAGATGATAGATTAGATAGATAGATAGATAGATAGATAGATAGATAGATAGATAGATAGACAGACAGACATTAGATTTAGCTATAGCTATAGATAGATGATAAATGTGGTAGGAAGGTAGACTGATAGATGATGATAGATAGATAGATAGATAGATAGATAGATAGATAGATAGATGCAATACATATAAGACAACCATGTTTTGTATTTTTTTGTATGTTCATAGACAATACAGTGCATCCTGCCAAATGTCAGACCATTGGTCAATATTTATTATATACTAGTTCAATAATGTATACACATCGGGGATAGACAATCTGGTGTCCACAAGCACCAATGTGTCCCCAGACAACTTTCTTGGCACCCACCAAGTAGGGAAGTTGAATCTATTTGGGGCTGGATCAACGGCTTGGCTCCCTGGAGTCCGGCTTGATCATCCACGAGTTCGCTCAACTCATCACGTGACAAGTCAGTCCAACTTGCAGATTTTTCAGAGGGTTTTTTCCCCACAAATCACGATTTGTGCAAAATGGCAGCTGTAAATAGCACAATTTGCACAAAATCACAGCCACAAATTGTCTAATTTGTGCAAAAGTGACCATTTACGGCCACGATTTTGCACAAATCGCACTATTTACAGCTGCCATTTTGTGCAAAGCGGCCTGCCATTTTGCACCAAAAAACCCTCAGGTTTCGGGAACACCTCCTGGGTTTCGGGAACTATCTCATGGCTTGGCTTGCAAATGCAAGCCAAGTCAGGTCCATTACGAGGATCCCTCAGGCCCAAAAAAGCTCAGATTTCCCCACAATGGACAAGCCTACCACCAAGGTGCCCTACCCCAGTGCCTCAAAATGCCCAACTAAAGGTGTCCCCTTATTTATTTATTTATTAAATTTATTAATCGCCCATCTGGCTGGTCACCCAGCCACTCTGGGCGATGTACAACATATAATAAAACAGTTTAAAACAATAAAATACTACAATAAAACATTTTCTAAAATACCCTAACCCACCCCAAATGCCTGCCTGAACAACCATGCTTTTAATGCACGTTTTTAATGCACGGCGGAAGCTCATTAAAGCTTCCCGTCCCATCCCTCCATCTGCACTTCCTGTCTTACCACTTGTGAAGGTTTAAGGCCTATAGAGGCAAAGGGGGAAAAGCTCAGGCTTACAGGCCTGGAGGTTTTGTTAGGAGGGGCCATCCCTCAGTGGAGGAGTTTCATTTCCCTGGTTCAGTTTCAGTAGCATTTCCCCAGTGAAATTTCATTTCTTCAAGTTTGAAGCAGTACTTTCTGTTTTGAGGGAGGAGGGTATATAAAGAGAGTGAGAGAGCCAGTAAGAGCAAAGTCAGGGAGAGGAGAGCCTGAAGAGGGAGCAGGAAGAAGTAACCTGGAAAAGTCTAAGCACAGCTAGGGAAAAGGAACTTGTGTTTGCAACTTTTATTTTTCTTAATGCCTTTTGTTTCACCCAGCTCTACTGTGTAAATACCTTTACTTGTAATTTGCTTGGTTTAATTTACCAGTAACTTGTTGTGGGTAAACCTTGTGTCTAGAGTGTCAATTACCCCATGCCTACAGCCCAAACCCCCACATTATTGGAAAGGGGAAGGTAAAAAAAGGAAGGTGGGACTCTTCAGTAGACAAGAGATCCTTAAGGAGTTGTTCAGGGGGTCCAGGTCATAAGGGGAACCCTGACACCCCTCATCTCCCTGCTCCAACCCCACCTACAAAGCTATTTCCTAGGCAGAGCCATTCAGCCCCATCTAGGGGAACAGGATTCTGATCAAATCCTCTGAAGGAGACCAGCTGAGGGAAGATGGCTCTTTTACTGGAGTAACTCCGGCTCTCTGGCATGAGAGAACCAGCAATTCTTGAGCTCGCCTAAATTCTTTGAAAATCATGTCGAAGTTCATTTCAGCTCACTCCCATTTTCATTTTTGACCTGTTTTTCAGTTCCTTTGAACAGGAAAAGTGCACATTTCTGTGTGTATTTGTGAAAAGTGTGCAGACACACACCCGTGACTAAAGCATGAAAGTGTGTGCGTGTGTGTGTGTGTATTAAAATGCACATTTTAGAGTGCACACTGTAAAAAAAAAACCAATACAGTTGTGTGTGTTTTTCAAATGTGGTTGCAAATTCTGGAATTTGCTATCATTTCTGGAAAACAAGTGTTTGTGCTCATATTCAGGATTGTGAATGGGACATGTCTGCATGATTTGTGGACAGAAATGAAATTCCCATACATTTGTACTCGGGGTGGTCAGTATCCCATCCATATTACATTGTGCCGCTCATGCTCTCCCTCTTACTACTGCAGAATACTTGGCGACTCTTTAAATGCTGGCAAATGCAGTTCTCCTCTTGGCTCTATTAAATGCTGCCTGAAGCCGAGCCAGGTCCATCATGAGGATCCTTTGGGCCCCAAAAGGCCCGTATTTCCCCACGATGGACAATCCTACCGCCAAGGTGCCCAGTGCCCTACCCCACCCACTTAAAATATTAATACATTTTCTTACTGGCAACTGGGATTGCTGTGAAATAAGTCTCTGTTGGTGCTGCTGAAAACGGTGGGTTCAAATAAGTCGTTTAGTGTGTTGGGGCTCAGATCTCACCACTTTGTATTTTGTCAGGTTACTTGTCCTTTACTTATTCTTCATGGCAGGTATTTTGTGGTGGTGCCCAGCCAGGATAATTCCACAAATTGTCCAGTTGCCAAAATCATTGCCTACCCCTGGTCTACACTGATGGCAGAAGATCTTTAAGGTCTCAGAGGGCTTTTCCAGCCCTACCTGAATATGCCAAAGATTGAACCTGGGACCTTTTGGATGCAAAGTATGTGCTCTCCCATCACTGAGCTCCCCTAATCATGTACAATATGGAGGATTGCACAATAACTTCCCAGTGACCACAAAATAATACTATACTTACTTGAAAATAGGTTATGGTACAGTTCTAGTCCTTTCAAGAGCATAAAACTAACTAATATTCTGTATAGCCTTCAGATATGACCCTGCCCAGACACTGTCCTTCAGCAGTTAGTTGGGCTAGCTAGATGGTCTTTTCTGAGCTCTCGACTGCCTCCCAACTCTTTGGTTCTACCATACAGTACATATTTATCTCCCTTTCTGTCTGATGTGTCTCTCAGTTTGTCTCCAATTCTCACAGGCAAAACCACATCATTGATTTTGCTACAAGCATTCATTCTAAGAAGGCTGCATGAGATAGCATTTTACATTATGCATTAAGAAGATGCTTGTAATTAGGCAATTGTAGTAATGGCCCCCATTCTCAGATGGAAGAGCTTTTTTCCTCATTTCCCATTAAGTGCACCAGGGAGTTTATTTGCACAGAATTGAGTTTAATTCAATTAACAGGAATTGTGAGGCATTTACAACACAAGGTATATTAGCATAGTACTTTCTTTGTAATAGAACCAAAAAGCATTTAGGGAAGAGCTAATTATCTGAGAGGTTACCCCCCCTTCTTGTAATAAGGAGGGTTTATTCCAAATATCAAAATCCCCTAAGCTTTAATTAATGGCTAAGAAAGTGAAAGTGCATTGCAGAGGTTTGTTGAGGGGCTCTGCTCTAAGCCATGTGTTGAGTTAAAACCCACTGGTTTCCATTTTGCAAGTGAATGGGAAATGTAGCTCCTAATTTGGAAATTCCACAGTATCAGATCTCCTTCTGCTGTTTCCACACTTGCTCTAATAATGAAGCAAATTCTCACTAAGCAGAGAGCTATGCATTTTAAGTCCAAGCAAATGGAAAGTCTGTGAAGAAACCAGATTTGAAAAGAAGGCCAAAGTTCTGCACTTTTAAGTTGCACTGTCTTCAGTGGGAGAAATGTAAAATAGGGATGTTGCAGAAGTCCAGGAAAGGGGTGAAGTCTGGCCGACATCCTCCTGTGTGGCCCCACAAACACCAATGTGTGCAGACTCCCATGCTTGTCCAACTTGGCGCACACAGGTTCCAGCAAGCTTGGGGATCCCTGCTTACTCATGAGCCGCCATTTGGGGGAGAACTGCGGGAGGTTTTTTATGTAAATAGCCATTTTGCACAAAATGGCTTTTTACATAAAAAAACCTACCCGCGTTTTTCCACAAAATGGCAGGTCGCAGTTAAGCGGGATGCTGTGTTCCACTTGCCGGGTGCCCATGGATCTTCTGGCAGTGCACACTGAGCAGGATCAGGTGGCCGGGGGGGGGGGGAGGTCCAGCATGTGGCATGCCAGGCAACAGTGGGTGAGTTCAGCCATCACTAATTATTCAGTCTCTCCTAGAAATCAATGGGACTTAAAAGTCCCAGGTCCTGGTATGAAGGCCCTTGATGCAGCAACCTTGCTGAAGCTATGGAACTCTAGGTCTGATCAGTACCTGGATAAGAGACCAATTGGGGAGTCTATACATATTGCCTTGCATTCCAACATGGGTCATGATCATGGATCATCTCCAAAGCTCTTAGAATACTGAGTTATATGTTATTGTATGGACTTTATAAATCAGGGTTGGGCAACGCATGGCCCATGGGCTGCAAAAGGCCCCCTCACCTTTTTGCACCCTCACTGCTGCTAGGCCATGCAACGTCACTGAATTTGCTACTGAATTTTGGTATTGCAGTGGTGGCAGTGAAGAAAAATAGACTCCTTTTAAAAGCCAAAGGCAGTGGCTTGCCACCAAAATTCACCTGCTCAGTGGTAGTGGACTAAACAGGCTATTTTAAAGCAAAACAGCCCCTTTTCCCCACTGGCACCATGCGTTTGGCTTTTAAATAGAGGCTTGTTTTCTTGCTGCTGCTGCCATACCACTGAAATTTGGCAGTGCAGTCATGGTGGGGGTAGGAATGTGGCCTGCAGTGAGGTCTGGAGGGGGCAATGTGGCCCCCAGAACCTTGGAATTTGCCCCACACCTGCTACAAATGAAATGAGTTATCTTACCGTGAAATATAGGTCTTTTGAAATAGTTGGTTATTATTAAGGGCTGAACATTAGCTCAACTTGCTGGCCAGTAAGGGACTTCAAATTGAAAATGTTTTTCCATTTTCTCTGCAAATGTTTCACTTACCTAAATATTGCCATTCCTTTTTTTTTTTTTTTTTTTTTGGCACATTCCTCCTTGTTCCTCATAATTGTGTGCCTTTCAGAAGTAATAATCATAGTTGTGGATCATTCCCCATTCAAACCAAAATGAACTAGATGTTGTGTATCCATCTGGTCTCCTCAGTGTTCAATCGTTGTTCAACCTTCAAAGAGATCCATCATTGTCACTGGAGGCCCAAGTGGCCGCTGTGACCCGGAGTACCTTTTACCAGCTTCGGCTGGTTCAGCAGCTACGGCCACTCCTGGACAGGGATAGCTTTGCCACAGTGGTACAGGCACTAGTAACCTCAAGGCTGGATACTGCAATGCACTCTACGTGGGGCTGCCCTTGAGGCTGCTCTGGAAGCTGGAGCCAGTGCAGAACGCAGCAGCTTGGCTGTTGTCGGCAGCTGCCCCTTTCCAGCATGCAACCCCTTTGTTGAGAGAACTGTACTGGCTGCCTATTCACTACCGGGCCAGGTTTAAGGCACTTGTACTAGTGCACAAAACCCTAAACAACTTGGGACCAGGATACCTGAGAGACTGCCTTGTCCTTTACCAACCTGACCAGTCACTGAGGTCATCAGAGGGCTTTCTCCTGGGGGTTCCATACGGACCTATGGACCCACTGGAGTCCACCAGGAAGAGAGCCTTCAGCATCGTGGCCCCCCTCCTGTGGAATTCCCTGCCTTCGGAGCAGGCAGGCGCCAACATTGTGTTGCTTTCGGCACCTCCTGAAGATGTTGCTATTTCTAGAGGCTTTCCCTGAGTGACCAGCCGTGGTTCATTATGTTCAGAATCTGTTCTTTTGAAATGTTTCAATTATGGGGTTTTATTCTTTGATCTTGCTGTTCACTGCTCTGAGATCTTTGATGTGGAGCAGTATATAAAAAAATATTGTGAATAAATAAATGGCACCTAGTGATTTCACATTGGTTGGGGCTATTGCTTTTTGTTTCCTTGTTCAAATAATATACAATGGGCTCCATTTCTCCTAAAACATTCAGCCTCCTTGGCTGTTTGACAACAATTCTATACCATGAGAGTGAGCGCTTCTGTGAACTTACCGAACATCTGGGGGGGGGGAATAACTCCATTATATCCTGATTTGAATCATGCTTAATTCTATAAGAAGAGCCCTGCCAGCTCAGACTAATGGCCCATCCAATCCAACATCCTGTGGCCAGCCAGATGCTTTGGGAAGCCTATAAGGAAAGCATGAAGGGAATAGCTCTTCCCTATCTCCAGCAACTGGTATTCAGATGTCTCTGAACATGGAGGTTCTGTTTAGAGACAATGGTTAATCATGATCCATAGAATTAAATATCTGTAGCAAAGATTCTCTCTCTCCACACACACACACCCTTCTCTACTGACTTCAGAAGAGAAATTGTGTTGCTCACAGCTAGGGATGCACGACAATTTCATTTCAGTTCTCAGATCATCAGAACCATTTACAACCATGAATGTGAATGCAAATGGGAGCACTTTGGGTGGGTGGGTGGGGGGAGCTCACACATTCCCGAACTTGCAATCACATTTGAAAAATGAATATGGTGGGGGAGGGGGACTGGGACTTTAAAATGTGCTTTTTAAAAAAGTACGTTTTCATGTTTTAGTAAGGGGGGGGGGAATGTGCACACTTCCGAAAAATGCACACAGAAATCCACACGTTTCCCATTCAGATGAAAAGAAAATTGGGTCACAAACAAAAAGAGGAATCTGGAGAATTTCTGCAAGCTTGAGCAGCCCTGGTTTTCGCATCTCTAACTGACAATCTGCACTGACAATCTGCACTTGCTATGATTCCCCATATTTTACACTTCTGGAGAATACCAGGAAGGGTGGGTGTGGGTATGGGGGGTGGTTATGGCTGGACAACATTGTTGCTGAGCATATATATTTTATTTATTATTATTTATTTAATTATTAGGTTTATATCCCACCTTTTTTCCCCTTGCAAGGAACCCAAGGCAGCTTACATTATCCTCCTCCTCTCCATTTTATCCTCACAACAACCCTGCCAGGTAGGTTAGACTGAGAGTTAGTGACTGCCCCAAAGTCACCCAGTGAGCTTCATGGCCAAGTGGGGACTTGAATCCAGATCTTCAGTCCAATTACACCACACATAACAATAAAGTTAATGCTAGACATCTTTACAGTCACACTGTGGATCTGCAAGAGATGAGATTTCCAGCCCTATCATTGTATTTTATATGCTGGGACACAGTTATCATATGAAAAACTGAGAGCCAGTGTGGTGTATTGGCAAGAGTGTTGGACTGGGAGCCAGGAGATCCGGGTTCTAGTCCCCACTCGGCCATGAAGCTCACTGGGTGACTTTGGGCCAGTCACAGACTCTCAGCCCAACCTACCTCACAGGGCTGTTGTTGTGAGGATAAAATGGGAGGGAGAGGATTATGTGCGCTGCCTTGGGTTCCTTGCAAGAGGAAAAAAGTTGGGATATAAATGCAATAAATAAACAAATATGTTTACTTTAGCAAGAAACCATTTTTTTCTTAGTGCGCATCATCCTGCTTTTGTTCCAAATAAATTCGTGAATTGAGATTTCCAGCTCTCTAAATTACACTGAAATTTTTAACATTAACATAATTCCAATAGTAACTGTGTGTGTGTGTGTGTGTGTGTGTTTACAAGGTAAAATTATGTTTATGGTTCCAAACTGCTGTAGCTTGGTATACGAGGTTTTGCAGCATTGTATTAACATCCCATTATTATTTATATGTAAATTGCTGTGTGATCACTTTGTTTATCCTGTCTCCTTTCCCTGCCCAGAGTTGCAGTGATTCAGACTGGGAGTAGGTCCTTCAACTTGTGTTTCATTCATGCCATTTGGATGCGAGGAGCTTGTAATTAGAACAATGCAAATATTGCATGTACACAAAAGCTGTTGCGGATAGTAGCGTAGAAATGTTAGAGCAACATGCCTCCACGGTGTGTGTGAACACCTGTCTGCTGTTTGCCTACCACAAATATTTTAACAGATGACTGCAGAAGATGAGCTTACCAGCGTCCAACGTTAAACAAACATGTCTAAAATTCTGCAGAACAAGAATTTCAGATTTGTTGAGTGGCAATAAATTAGTCATTGTTTTTTTTTCTACTGGCTTATTAATCACTGTTCTAGATGAATGAATACAATATTGTTGCATGTTTTGTTCTTCCTAGAGGTGGTAACAATTTCCAGGAACAGCACTACTGTGTTTTGTTTCCTTTCAGTGTGTGTGTGTGAGAGAGAGAGAGAAAGAGAGAGAGAGAAAGAGAGAGAGAGAGAGCATGAGAGAGAGAGAGAGAGAGAGAGAGCACTGAAGACTGTTGTTGTTACTGTTATTTGCTTTCTTTACTAATATGAAAGTTGAACATAACTAATAGTAAAGAGGCAGTTCTTCAGGACAGCAGATCTTCTACCTCAGGGAGACTTTCTGCACCTCCCAGGATTAGGGTTGTGCGAACTCACCCCAGTCTGGGTTCTCCAGGCACCTGCCCAGCCCCTGCCCCTGCTCCCCAGACTGTGGTTGAGTCCCTCCCGTGTTCGGAGACCAGCCTGCACTCACCCTGGTGGCCTCGTTGAGCTCCGCAGTCACCATTTTTTTTGAAAAACAAAATGCTGATATATTTATTTATTTATTAGCCACCCATGTATTATCCGCCCAACAGTTGCAACAATGCACATATTTGCATATGCAAAAATGCACATTTCTGAGAATGCACATATTTGGGTATGGAGAAAAATGCACATTTCTGGGTCCAAAGGAAAAGGAAATGCTGGAGCAACTCCCCTATGAGGGAAGGTTACAACTGCTGGGATTGTTTAGCCTGGAAAAACGGTGGTTAAGGGGAGACCTGATAGAGGTGTACAAAATTATACATGGTGTAGAGGATGTAGATAGGGAGATGTTTTTCTCCCTCTCTCACATAATACTAGAACCCAATAGGGTCATCCCATGAAGCTGATTGGTGGGAGATCCAGGACAGATCAAAGGAAGGACGTCTTCACACAGTGCCTAGTCAAACTATGGAATTCGCTACCACAAGATGTAGTGATGGCCACTAGTTTGGATGGCTTTAAAAGGGGGTTAGACAAACTCCTGGAGGAGAGGGCTATCAATGGCTACTAGTCCTGATGGCTATATGCTACCTCAAGGATCATAGGCAGTGTGCCTGTGTGCACCAGTTGCTGGGGAACATGGGTGGGAGGGTGCTGTTGCACTCGTGTCCTGCTTATGGGCTTCCTGTGGGCAGCTGGTTGGGCACTGCCACTGTGTGAACAGAATGCTGGACTAGATGGACCCTTCATCTGATCCATCAGGGCTCTTACGCTCTTATGATCTTAAGTGGTGAATAGCGACAGCAGCAAGGAGAAGGCAGACCTACTCAGGGAGCCTGCCCAAGCACCCCCCCCCAAAACAACAACATCAGTAACAACCCTGGAACCAGCACTGCAAGCAAGCATCCTGGATTATTCACCATCAATTATCCTCAGAAGGGAATATTCAGCCAGCAGCATAACAAATAATAATATTACAGTTAAAACAAGCTGTCTAAAAACCTCAGAAAAATTGTCCAGCTATACAGTAGTTTCTTTCTTCCTTTATTAATGGCTTAATGCTAACCCGAAGCAGTTTTATAACAATTTTACAACAATTGGATTATTGATACATGAGAGGGACTACTTGATTATCATCATCACATGAACACAGAAGCCCAGGCTAGGCCCAAAGGCAGGCTGAGAGATGAGCAACAAAATACGTTGTGTATCATTGACACAGGCTTACACAGTTTTGCCCTGACGTCTTCCAGTAATTCATTGGTGGGGACCCTCAGGCCCATGGTCCCAATCCAGCTTTCCTGGGGTCCCATCTGGCCTTCCAGGGTTCCTCAGATGGCCATACCTCAGATGGTCCAGTGGCTCAAACCCTTTCCCCCTAGCCATGGATAGTTTGGTGGTTTCCGGGCTGTTGTGCAGGTTTCCCCTCATTCTAAAAACTGTAAATGCTTCTCCTAAGGCTCACTTCCAGGGAGTGAGAGTTTTACGCTACACTATGCTAGTCTTTCTGGATTTCCTCCTCTAATTTAGCCCCTCTCCTTTTGCCTTCAGTCCTTCCCACCACTGGAAGGTGGTCCCCAACAATTTATCCAAAACTGAATCTAGGCCTTGGGCTGAAAGAGGTCCCCCACCTCTGCAGTAATTTGTACAAGCAGCAGCCTGTGAAAGTGATGCACTAGGTAGGCAGAGGCAAAGGAGGAGGGTGGCCCATCACCTTTAGCAGCAGATGCCACAGAGGCATGGGCGCTGCTAAGTGTTCGCCACATGTACAAAGCCATGATGCCCGTAGTTGTCCCTGAAAGTCAATGGGCAGGACGGTGAAATCAGCAATGGTAGTGAAGCAAGAGTGAACTGGCTGGGAAGCGGGTGATTTTAGAGACCCTCTCATTAGGGATGTGCAAATCCACCCCCATCTGGTATTGGTGGGCGCTCGCTGAAGCACCACCCCCACTTGAGCCCCCACGCACAAGTCCACATGAGCTCGGTGAACCACCCACACTCACCCTGGGTCCCATCCACAAGTGCCTGCCATTTTGCTGTGGTTTGTTTTTTGTTGTTGTTTTTAATGAAAAAAGGAGCTAATTAAAAATGTG
The DNA here is from genome assembly GCF_057233095.1 of Heloderma suspectum. Lineage (NCBI taxonomy): Eukaryota > Metazoa > Chordata > Lepidosauria > Squamata > Helodermatidae > Heloderma > Heloderma suspectum. Next base: position 27,423,540 of record NC_139469.1, read on the forward strand.
CAAATTTAAATATGCACATATACAAGCTGGGAAAGCTTGATCTACGCAATATTCGAGGTGCAAATGGACCGTTTATGCCTGTAATATTGCATAGATCAGCCTTTCCCAGACCAAATTTGTGCATAGTTAAAGATGCGCATTTTAATGACTGCAGTTTTTTTCTGTAAAAATTAGCTTGGGAAAATGGCGGGCACTGGCAGATGGGTCCAGGTGAGTGCAGGGAGCATCCAGGAGGGCCCGAGTGCGGCCGAGTGAGGCCATGGTCTCAGCAGGTGCAGTTTCAGGGTGCGGGAGGTGGGGGGAGCCTGAGGGACTTCCAGACCAGTTAGGCATCCATGCTGTCTCTACCTCTCATGTTACCTCCCAATTTTGAGCTGAAACTTCTTTTGATAGAATTGTGGGCTCAGTCTAAATATAAATACTGCCCCTTTGGGTGGTGCCAGTAGGTGGACTTGGAACACAAATAGTCTGGGACAGAACCCAGACAGAGTTTGGTGGTCAGAAACTGTGATTAACTGGCTTCTCAGCCCACACCTGACAAAACCTAGCCTTTTGCAAAGGGAGGCAGATAAATAAGAGATGGGACTCATGCAGTGTATTGAACAAAGGACCACATTTATTTCATTCAAGATCTAATTCCCTCAGGCAACTAATCTGATGTATATTCGGGTGACATTTACCCCACTCAGAGTAAAGGATGGGAAGAAATTGACCACTCCCATCTCATAGGCCACACCCATCCAGGTACATAGGGTGGCTGTCCCAATTTATCTCCTCTGGAATCCTCACAGTTCTGTACAGATGCTATAGGTTACCCACAAAGGCGATCTCTACCCTGCCCATGGGTCCCACAGGCAGATCTTGGGAAGCTCAATTACCATAACCATAGGCCAATCTACACTTAGGGGCTTTTTCACTTCCAATGAGGTTTCACCACCCGTCTTCCACACTACACACTACCCGCCTCAAATTGGAACCAGAATTTCACGCTTCCGTGCTCCCACTTTCAATAGTCTGATATCCTGGTATTTCCCCTTAATGTGCTCTGATTTTCCACCTTCGCTACCGTATCTGGTTGTAGTCCCCTCCCCACCTGTCCATATACAGTGATGTTTGTATTTCCCTCCTGTCCAATCACAGCTTTCGATGGCCCCATGTTGTCTTCCAGCTATATTCAAAGAATCGTGGCTTCTCCGTGATTTTTTGTTTTAATTCAGGCATGATCTTCAAAGATTCAAAAATTCAAAGATTTGAAGCTTCGAATCTTCAAATCTTCGAAGATCATGCCTGAATTAGAAAGAGAAAATATCGCGGAGAAGCCACGATTCTTCGAAGATAACGCCTTAATTTAAAAAAAATCCAAAGCAGGGGATAGGAAGAGGTAAAACTTAGTCTCATTTGAAGGGATAGAACAACCCCCTGCTCAGTGCAGGAAGCCTGATTCCCAGGTGGTCGCCCATCCAACTGCCCATCCAACTACTGACCGGGGCTGACCCTGCTTAGCTTCCAAGATCAGACAAGTGTGCACACATCCAGCCCTTTGCTTGTTGCTGAGGAAACATTGAGTGCTGAGGAAGTTATGCAATCAGTAGCCGGAAGATGACATGGGGCTGTCAAGAGCTGTGAGCGTGGTGGGCATGCAATCAGCAGAAACAGGAAGAGTTTCTGATCCTCCAATGAGAGCCTCTGTCTTTAAGATCAGGAAAACAGCACAGCACTCAATTGTGAACTGAGCTCACGCGTTTGATGAAGCGCCGCAATGGGGAAAATGGGTGAGTGTGGATAATCACGTTTCAATGCGAGAGCATTTAACCTAACAGAACACCAAATTCATTATGATGGCAGGTGCAATGTAGATTGGCCCCATGACACAAAATGCCCACCTAAAGGTGTCCCTTCCTTCCATCTGCACTTCATGTCATACCCCCTTGTGAAGGTTTGAGGCCTAGAGAGGCAAAGGGGGGAAAAGGTCAGGCTTACAGGCCTGGAGGTTTTCTTAGGAGGGGCCATCCCTCAGCGGAGGAGTTTCATTTCCCTGGTTCAGTTTCAGTAGCATTTCCCCAGTGAAATTTCATTTCTTCAGGTTTTGAAGCAGTTCTGAGGGAGGACGGTATATAAAGAGAGTGAGAGAGCCAGTAAGACCAGAGCCAAGGAGAGGAGAGCCTGAAGAGGGAGCAGGAAGAAGCTGAAAAGTTTAAGTACAGCTAGGGAAAAGGAACTTGTGTTTGCTAGGGATGTACGAAAGTCACTTAACAAGTGACTTTCGAAGGGTGACATTCGCAGTGGGGGGGAGGCGTTCCGTCCCTCCCCCCCAAATTCTCTCCAGCCAGCTCTGCTCCACGGAGATTCCACGGAGTTGCTGGCCAGGGCCACCTGCAGCCAGACATCCGGCCACTGGGCAGCCTGCGCAGGGTCGCAAATGGCAGCTGCCATAGCCGCCGCCATTTGCCTCCCTGTATTTTGCCATGATAGGCTACATAAATATTTACGTAGCCTATCACAGCAAAAACAACAGCAACATCGAACTCAAATGGTGGCAGCTACGGCAACTGCCATTTGCGTTCCCTTTTTTTTTTTTTTTGCTGTGATAGGCTACATAAATATTTACATGGCCTATTATGGCAAAAAAAAGGGGGGGAATGCAAATGGCGGCCACTACGCCATTTGCGCCACTCTCTTTTGTCATAATAGGCTACATAAATATTTATGTAGCCGATCACACGGCAAAAAAATGGAATGCAAATGGCAGCCGCCGTAGCTGCCGCCATTTGCATTCCCTTAGTTTTGCCATGATAGGCTACGTAAATACTTATGTAGCCTATCACGGCTTCCGCAGGGATACAAATGGCATCCCTGCATTAGCCGTGATAGGCTACAACTACGTAAGTATTTACGTAGCCTATCATGGCTATATGGAAGAAGCGAATGGCAGCCGCAGATGCGGCCGCCATTCGCAATGCAGCGCGGATGGCAGCAGGTAGGTGCTCCGTTCTGGGCCCATTTTGCAGGGTGGGGGGCTTCGTTCCGCCCCGGATTTCAGGGGGCTGAAAGCACTGGCATTCGGCCTCACCGAGATCAGTGGCAGAATTCTCTGACATCCCTAGTGTTTGCAACTTTTATTTTTTTCTTAATGCCTTTTGTTTCACCCAGCTCTACTGTGTAAATACCTTTACTTGTAATTTGCTTGCTTTAATTTACCAGTAAACTGTTGTGGGTAAACCCTGTGTCTAGAGTGTCAATTACCCCATGCCTACAGCCTAAACCCCACATTATTGGAAAGGTGAAGGTAAAAAAAGGAAGGTGGGACTCTTCAGTAGACAAGAGATCCTTAAGGAGTTGTTCAGGGGGTCCAGGTCATAAGGGGAACCCTGACACCCCTCATCTCCCTGCTCCAACCCCACCTACAAAGCTATTTCCTAGGCAGAGCCATTCAGCCCCATCTAGGGGAACAGGATTCTGATCAAATCCTCTGAAGGAGACCAGCTGAGGGAAGATGGCTCTTTTACTGGAGTAACTCCGGCTCTCTGGCATGAGAGAACCAGCAATTCTTGAGCTCGCCTAAATTCTTTGAAAATCATGTCGAAGTTCATTTCAGCTCACTCCCATTTTCATTTTTGACCTGTTTTTCAGTTCCTTTGAACAGGAAAAGTGCACATTTCTGTGTGTATTTGTGAAAAGTGTGCAGACACACACCCGTGACTAAAGCATGACAATGTGTGTGTGTGTGTGTCTGTGTGTGTGTGTGTATTAAAAATGGACATTTTAGAGTGCACAGTGTAAAAAAAAAAACCAATTGTTTTTTCTAATGTGGTTGCAAATTCTGGAATTTGCTATCATTTCTGGAAAACAAGTGTTTGTGCTCATATTCAGGATTGTGAATGGGACATGTCTGCATGATTTGTGGACAGAAATGAAATTCCCATACATCTGTACTCGGGTGGCCTGTATCCGATCCATATTACATTGTGCCGCTCATGCTCTCCCTCTTACTACTGCAGAATACTTGGCGACTCTTTAAATGCTGGCAAACACAGCTCTCCACTTGGCTCTATTAAATGCTGCCTCAGTTACTAATGAACTGCCTTTTTAATGGATGATAGTGTAGGAATAATACATGGGGCCTGGAGATGTCATTTAGCTCTCAAGATTGATCACTCCAATTAGGAATAAACCAGTCTCTCTCTCTCTCTCTCTCTCTCTCCCCTCAGCCTCCCTGGCAGGGATGGAGTAGAGAAGTGTGTGTCTGTGTATTCATTTGGTTTTTCTTCCTCAAAGCAGATTACATTCATAAAACAAATACAATAAAACCAATATCTAGCACTTTTCTCCCTTGCCTTTTGTGTTGCCTTTTTTTATTCCTGACTTGTGAGTCGATCATGATGTGCTCAGTACCTCTCGTGTTTGCTTTAATTATTATGTATTATTTACCCCAGAGAGCTTCGGCTATTGGGCGGTATAGAAATGAAATAAATAAAATAAATAATAAATAATTTCAATGGATTTCTTTTACTCGTTGGTGCGTGGCAGTGTACAAAAAGTGCATCTTCCCCTAACTCTCCAGCAACTGTAGGATTGTCCATCAGATGTTGAGTCTTTCTTCTTCTAGTTGCTTCTTCATCCCAGCACCCCTCTTTGAGAAGGCACGGTAGTCTTAAATGCATTGGTATGCAAAGGTGTCCCATGTGACTCCCTTAAGACTGAAAGAAAAGCTACAGATGAGACAGGGGATAGGGTTGTGTGCATGACACATGTTCATAATGAAGTCTAAAACACCTCCCCCACATGTGCAATTATGCCCACAGATGGTCTTTCTTTTTCAAGGGTCCTGATACCATGGAGGAATCTGTGCATACATGCAATTTTATGCATAGGGACAAACCTTACCATTGGGTATATGTGATTTAGAAATGGACTTACCAGTCTCTTTCCACTGTCTTATGTGTTCACTCATATGTAGGGATGTCAGATAATTCTGTCACGGATTCCAGTGAGAATTCCGCCACAGATTCCCTGGAATCCATAGTGGACCGGCCTCCTGCCCCCCCCGCCACCCTGCAGAATCCCCCCGGGACAGAACTTACCTGGGGCAGATGCAGCAGTGGCTCCGCCGGCAGCTCCAGCAGCAGCTCCAGCTGGTCTCTCGGCTGGCTGCAGCCAGGCTGCTGCAGCCACCATTTGCGTTCTTGCAGCCGTGATAGGCTACATAAGTATTTACGTAGCCTATCACGGCAAAAAGCAGGGAAGGGATGCAAATGGCGGCCACTATGCCATTTGCACCCCTGCTCTTTGCCGTGATAGTCTATGTAAGTATTTACATAGCCTATCACGGTAAAGGCAGCCACGCAAATGGCGGCCGCTACGCCATTTGTGTGGCTGCCTTTACTGTGATAGGCTACTAAATACTTATGTAGCCTATCACGGCTGCTTGCAGGGATGCAAATGGCAGCCGCAGCAGCCCGGCCACAGCCAGAACTCTGGCCCCGGCTGGCCCCGGCTGGCACCTCCACAGAGCCACCGTGGAGCGGAGCCGGCCAGGGAGGATTTTGGGGGGAGGGACGGAGCGCCTCCCCCCCACCATGGATGCCCCGGCGCAGAGCCAGGTAACGGATTCATACATCCCTACTCATATGTCCATTCAATTCAATTTCTGTATTAATCTACTTTTTAAAAATGGGGGTGGTCCACATGGAAACTTGTATATAAATACACATGTATTTTTTCCCCACATCTTTTCTCTCAAATTAGATATTTTTAAAAATGCATTTTATACCTTTTCTGGAGCCAAGAAAGTGCTGCAGCATTCAGTGAAATGCAAACTCCGATGGATAACTAATAAGTTCCTATCTGCACATTAGCTCAGGACGTGCACATGAGGTCAGCTTGAATTGGGTGGAAATCATGAAAACTGAATTCCTCAAATATCCCTAACACAAACCTGCCCCCCCCCATCCCACCTCACATTCCATGTATTCATATAACATCTCATAGAGGTGTCATGAGAAAGCTACCAATGACTGACTCCCAGAATTTTCAGCACCAAGAAAGAAGTACCCCGGATGGGTTGGAAATTGTATTCCTTCATGTATTTGCTTTTATTTTTATTATTTAATTATTTATTCAGATGTGTATGTCCCGCTCTTAAGCATAAATATGTTTAAAAACAAAAACAAAACTCAGCTGCAGATTAAAACAAATTCAACTAATGTTTTCAAAAGGCCTGGGAAAATTAAAGAAAAAAGGTCGTAACTTAGAACAGAAGTTCTTTCTGTTCTTTCTGATAGACAGAAAGAAGATCTCCAGATCTTTCAGTCTTCAACTCCCAGCATTCCTGACCATTGGCCATGCTGGCAGGGGCTTGGGGGGATGAAGTCCTAAACATCTGGAGATCTACCTCCTTCCCAGCCCTGACTTAGAATGCACTGAATTGACTGATGTACCCAAGGCCTGTTTTGATGAAAAGAGATACACTGATCATCCATTATTTTAATTTAATTAGGATTGACAACCAGTAAGTATTTGACTACTACTAATCAAGTTCTATCAGATAACCAGTACTGAGAATCTTAAAAGCCAGTGAAGTCTATATGCTTCAAGGCTCTTCCATGAGCTTCCATGTCCTATTTTTGTTTTTGCCATAAGCCAACAAATGCCATCTAGGGGCCACTCCTGACCCACCAAATTCTATTCAGGACCAGCGCATACTGGACATGGACTTTTCCTTGGAGGAGACAGAAGACTCCACTTCTAGCTCCAGCATGTACTGTCTGGGACCAAGAGGAATCAGCATACCCTGATGAATACCCTGGGCCTGCCATCCCAGAAGATGCCCTACTTCTACAAAGTCTACATGCCAAAAGATGCCCATGTCTGCCAAATGGACTTGACAACTGACAGGTCCACCTCCAAAAACCATCTGTCACCAACCCCAAGACTAGAGATGGTGACAGGTCCAAGCAGAAGCCCCGATCAGAAGGTGTAGTGCATGACTGGTGGCATGAAGCATTACATCTCTGAGTTCAAATTAGAAAGAGGAAGCAAATATCTCAGCATACTCCTTATCAGGGTTAGGGATTTGAGAACTGAGAGTGGGTGGAGGGATGGAATCTGCATTTCGCATTTGAAAAGTGTGCACTTTCCCCTTATGGAATAAAGTGTGAAAATGCAAATTTGAAAAAGTGTGCTTTTCTAAAAGCGTACATTAAAAAAGGTGCACTTTCACAAATGCACACTTTAAATTGTGCCATTTTAAAAAATGTTCATTTCTTAATGTTTGCGTTTTTTAAAGGGCCCACTTTTCTACCATTGACTAAAGTGTGAAAATGTGAATTTTAAGTGTATTTTTAAAGTGTGCCTTTTAAAAGAAATGTATGGTTTTAAAATGCACACTTTAAATTGTGCCATTTTAAAAGTGCACATTTTTTGAATGCAAGTTTGGGAATTTGTGAACATTTTCAGAGAATGTGCAAACCCAGTTGTGGTTGCGGATGGGGCATTTTTGAAAAATGTACAAAATGAAAAACAAAACAAAACCTTGTACATCAGGGTCCTTCTGATGTTTCAGAAAGGATTTGGGCAGCAGGGGCAGCTATAAAACCTCTCACATGCAATCTAGCTCTGACTACCTGGCTGCATAGTTCCCCTGTTGCTTCAACAAAATTTGGATCTCCTACTTATACTGGGTAAACAGGTACATTAGTCAAATTCACATGATTGTCCTTCCCTGACATATCACAGAGGGGAGGTCATTTCAGAGGGAAGGTACCACCACAGACAAGGCTCATTGCCACGTTGCTGCCAGATGGGGCTCTGCAGGTTGTGGCATGGATAACAAGGCCTCCGCTGAAGATTGTAGTGGTCTAACAGGTCTATATAGAGGGAGACAATATTGAGCAAAATGGCAGAAAACCCACTTAGGAGATTTCTACAAGGAATTGGAGGTTGTAGTCCAAGATCTCCTCTATAACCAACTAGGGATGCTGGAGAAATTCAAGACGGACGAAAATGAGTTGGGATTTATAAGAATCCAACCTGTGGAATCTGCTGCAGAGCAGCCCCCCGGCTGCACAGAGTCCATGGACTTTGAGATATTTTTTTTTTACCTTTCCCAAAATTTATGCATATTTATTCATAGGAAAATATGTAAATTTCTGCTGAGGAGACGTTGACTGGAATGGAGGATAATACGCTAAATGTTATGTACTAAGGTAAATTATGTAAATTGTTATGGAACCTTCTATGTAATTATTTGTGTATTTTCCCACATGACAAAAAAACAATCTCATCCGTCTGTGGGCGGACGATGGAACAAAAGGTGCCTGACAATCGGTGAAACACAGACGGAGCAGATTTTACACAGTCCCTTCTAGGGATGTATGGACTGTGTAAAATCCTCTCCATCTGTGTTTCGCAGGTTGTCAGGTGCCTTTCTTCCATTGTCTGCCCACACACGGATGCCAATATTTTTTTTCATCATGCAGAAAAATACACAAATAATTATTTAAGCATTATGTAGGTATTTACATAATTTTCCTTAGTACGTAATATTTAGCGTATTGTCCCCCATTCCAGTCAACATTTCCTCAGCAGAAACATACATATTTTCCTATGAATTTATATGTGTACGTTTCAGGAAAGTAAAAAAAAAAAATCGTCTGGAAGTCCACAGACTCGTGTGGCTTGAGAGGGTCGCTCCGCAGCAGATTCCGCAGGTTGGATCTTAGAGATCCGAGCTCATTTTAGTCTATCTCAAATTTCTCCAGCATCCCTAGTCCCTACATCCCTATAACCAACCCAGTCCTGAAAATCCCACATACTGGGCTTTGTTTTGATTGGATGTGTAGGATTGCACTGCATATGTGAAGTTAATTCCAGCTGGCTGGTAGCAGTGCTGCAACTTACAAACTGACTTGTTACAGTGTTCATTGGTGGCCTCAGAAAGAGCTCTAGTCCTTGTTGAAGCAATATTGGACTGCCTAGCCACTCTCCTTGGGCCTGAAGCCCAAGTGAACACTGCTTACCACAATGCAGCTAGCTCTCTGCTTGCGCTGGCTTAAGCCTTTCAGCCCAGTTCAGTGCTCTCCCCTGCAGGCCTATTGATCTGAATATGACATCCCTGGCTGCATAGGTCCCCTGTTGCTTCAGCAAAACTTGGATCTACTATTTGCCCAGTTGGACAGCTCCCTAGCCATGCCAGTGCAATGGGAAATCCAAGTGACACCACCCCATATTGGTGGGAACAGGGCACTGACCTATTTGATTCTTCCATTGCTCTGTCTGCATGGCCTGCACTCCCTTAAGGTCCTAAGTACAGACCCAGTATTTTTTTTTTTAAATCAAAGTAGTCAATTCTCCTTCTAATTGTGAATTATGTGACGGATTCCTCTTGAAGCAAACATATTTTTGCTTCTTTCATTTGTCATCTGCCCACCATCTCCCTGAAGCATTTACAAACTGCCCTATAAGTAGCCCAGCAGGTTTCTGATCCTAACACAAAATTAAATGTCATACACTGGATTTGTTTATCTCTTCACATCCTTCTTTTGCAGATGTTTGTCCTTTGGCTTGTTCCTTTTTTCTAATTAATTTTTGATTGCAGTTAGAAGCACCTTCTGTCTCGACCATTTCCCTCCTCTCAGTAGGTTCATTTCTATCCCAGCTACCCATGGCGATTTCCAAAACAACCCCCCTGAACTTTATTTACTTCAGGTTGAAAGTGACCTCTCTTTCATGAGGTAATAAGCTGTAGGTAGCAGTACTTGCAATGTGTAAGGGCAGATCATAAGCTGGGCAGAATGATCGCCAAATTCTGGTAACGAAAGCATGTTTTGCAACCAACATGTGCTATTCTACAATGATGGCATATAGCACAAATTCTATGCTGTGCACGTTTTTGAAAAGTGTTTAGCTCTTTGGCTGTTTTTAAAGCCATAGGGATGGATCCAGGATCTGCCTTCCATTAATGGTGTACCTCTGCCCCAAATCAGGCAGGCTTGTACCTCTGGCTGATTTTGGGGGGACCCCCCTTTCCTCACACACCACAGCTCACCCACTTCAGCAGGGCCTCCCATTCCTCTGTGTAGCATTTTCAGGGGGATGGAGGGGCTTCTATGGGGAGGAAAGGGTAAAGAAATCAATTTCCACCAGCCCGGTTGCACATGTCTAAACCTGGCCCCAACCCTTGTATATGAACATATCATGCTTCTTTATCCCCTACCTTGATCTCCTGCATCCTAAGCAACAGTCATAGCCCTGAACTAGCTTTCCACAAATTGACAATCTCCAGATGGACTACATCTCCCCAAATTCCTGATTATTTCCCCATGCTGGGTGGAGCTGATGGGAGTTGAAGTCCAAAATGTCTGGAAGGCACCAGATCAGGGAAGGGTGCCCTAGGTCAACAAGTCAAGAACATGTCATCTCATTTACACATCATCATCAGTAAGAACCAGAGATGGAACAACCGATTGGTTCAAAATTGGGAAAGGAGTACGACAAGGCTGCATATTGTCACCCTGCTTATTTAACTTATATGCAGAGTACATCATGAGAAATGCCGGGTTGGATGAATCAGAGATCGGAATTAAGATTGCCGGGAGAATTATCAACAACCTCCGATATGCAGACGATACCACCCTAATGGCAGAAAGCGAAGAGGATCTCAAGAGCCTCTTGTTGAGGGTGAAAGAGGAGAGTGCAAAAGCTGGTTTGAAACTCAACATTAAAAAAACTAAGATCATGGCATCTGGCCCTATCACTTCCTGGCATATAGAAGGGGAAGAAATGGAAGCAGTGACAGATTTTACTTTCTTGGGCTCCAAGATCACCGCAGACGGTGACTGTAGCCATGAAATTAAAAGACGCTTGCTCCTTGGGAGGAAAGCTATGGCAAACCTAGACAGCATAGTAAGAAGCAGAGACATCACCTTGCCGACAAAGGTCCGTCTAATGAAAGCTATGGTTTTCCCAGTAGTAATGTATGGCTGTGAGAGCTGGACTATAAGGAAGGCTGAGCGCCGAAGAATTGATGCTTTCGAACTGTGGTGCTGGAGAAGACTCTTACGAGTCCCCTGGACTGCAAGGAGGTCAAATCAGTCCATCCTAAAGGAAATCAACCCTGAGTGCTCTTTGGAAGGACAGATAATGAAGCTGAAGCTCCAATATTTTGGCCACCTAATGCGAAGAGAAAACTCCCTGGAAAAGACCCTGATGCTGGGAAAGACTGAAGGCAAAAGGAGAAGGGGACGGCAGAGGATGAGATGGCTAGATAGCATCACGGATGCAATGAATATGAACTTGAGCACGCTCCGGGAGAGAGCGCAGGACAGGAAGGCCTGGCGTGCTATGGTCCATGGGGTCACGAAGAGTCGGACACGACTGAACGACTGAACAACAACAACAAATGTAATGATTGCAGCCTGAGGTGAGGATATGAGCATGCCGATCAGAGATGGGGAACTTTTGACCTATGGCTCTGCACCCTCTGCCCTGGAGAGAAAAGCTCTTATCTCCAACCAGCAGTTGTTTGGAGATAAGTATTTCCGCCCCCCTCCCTGCTTAGCATTCAGTGCTTACCCATCAAAAACACTTATCACTGATCAGCTGATCTGAGAGTAGGGAGCAGGGGTTAGTGCAGAGGGAGTGGAGCCAGGAAAGGAAGATGCTGACTGATGGAGTCCTCCTGAGCTGCTCCTCCTTACTTCTGAGTACACATGATGCTCCTGCTTAACTTCTGAGTATGGCAGAGGAATTTGTTCAGTTCTCATTTTCAAGCAAACATGCCTAATTTCTCACTTCCGTTCCATGCCAATACGCAAACTGAATCTCACTTCTCCCTCAAAATGTTCACTTCTCCGAATTTTGCAATAATGTTCCCCAATCAAAAATGCAGACAGAAATGTGCTTCCTATGGAAAGCAACGTTCTAACATGCAATTAGGAAATGCTGGGCTGTCTCCATGCCTATGTGCCCTGCGTAGAGACACAAGAAATAAGGAGGTTGTCACAAATGAGGGTTGGATCCAGCGGGAAATTGTTGGTGGATGCGGAATAAAAAGGGGCGAGGCCTGGTAAAAGCGGAGTCTTCTCTCCCAGGTCTTTTGAGCCTTGTGCTTCTTTGATGACTAGGCCAAAAGTAACAAAAGACTCCTGCCCAAAGGAAAGTCTCTACTAGTTCATCTCAGACTGCTAGGATCCAGCAGCTACAGGATGCTTGATCAAGCAGATCCTTGATCTCTCCACCCACAGTATAAACTAGGGCTGTGCATGGACCCCTGACTTTGCTTTGGATCTGAAGCGAGATTCGGATGTCCAGATCACTTCTTTGGGGCGCTTCCCCATTGACTTGCATGGGAAAACACAAATGGCCATCACTTTTTCCATTTTCAGGATAAATACATGAGACTTTGAGGCCTCTCTGCCCCCATGGAGGGGATCAACCCTGCCAAATTTCAGACATTTTGACCCAGTATGTTTTGTGCTAGGCACAGCTGAAATTTGATTTTTCCTACAAAAACTCTCAAAGCAAAGAGCTCTACCTCTCAGCCCCACACCGCCGCCGCCTCCTGCCTGCTTGGCTGTCAAGGGCCTCTACGCTAGCGATCTCCTGCTCATGAGGAGGAGATGGCTAGCTAGCAGCTGGGGTGTGTGCCATGCCTCCTCCTCCTGCTGCTGCCTGGATGATTCATGGCACTTTCTCCATATAAGTCTATGTGCACACATAGACTTATATGCAAATATTGTTGTGAATCGCCCGTATACTCAAGATTCACAGTGCTTTTTGCATGTAAGTCTATGTGCACATAGACTTCCAATTGCCATTTTTAAAAAAAACAAAACATGGTGATTGCAACGGAGGTGGAGAGACCAGCGAGTGGAGCAGGGGTTGGGTGGGCAGGCATTCAGACAACTCAGATGGGGGTGGGTTCTCCCATCCCTAGGTAACACCCACCAGAATGATCCAACCCCCTGATCAATGCAGGAATCCAAGTCAAAGCATCCCTGTCAAGTGGCTGTCCAGTTTTATCTTGAATGCCTCCAATGTGGGAGTGCCCATTACCTCCATAAGTAAGTTGTTCCATTGTTGTATTGCTCTAACAGTCAGGACGTTTTTCCTGATGTTCAGCCAGAATCTGGCTTCATGTAACTGGAGCCCCTTATTCTGTGTTCTGCACTCTGGGATGATCAAGAAGAGATCCTGGCCTTCCTCTCCTCCTGGCTTTCCTTCTCTGTGACAGCCTTTCAAGAACCTGAAGAGTTTTATCATATCTCTCCTCAGTCTTCTCTTCTCAAGGCTAAACATGCCCAGGGCTTTCAATCTCTCCTCATCGGGCTTTGTTTCCAGTCCCCTGATCACCTTTGTTGCCCTCCTCTGAACCCTCTCCAGTTTGTTTGCATCCTTCTTAAAGTGTGGTGCCCAGAACTGGACACAGTACTCCAGAAGAGGCCTAACCAGTGCTGAGTAGAGGGGAACTAGTACTTCAGGGGATTTGGAAGCTATGCTTCTATTAATGCAGCCCAAAATAGCATTTGCCTTTTTTGCAGCCACTTCACATTGTTGGCTCATATTCAGCTTACAATCTTCAACCGTTCCAAGATCCTTCTCACATGTAGTCTTGTTGAGCCAAGTATCCCCTATCTTGTAACTGTGCATTTGGCTTCTTTTTCCTAGGTGCAGAACTTGGCATTTATCCCCATTACATTTCATTCTGTTGTTTTCAGTCCAGCACTCTGGCCTTTACATTTCTTATCATTTAATACAATACAGAACTGGGGGCAGCAGATATGTGTTTGCCAAAAATGTGTGTGTGTGTATGTATGTATGTATGTATGTGTATGTATGTGTATGTGTGTATGTGTATGTGTATGTGTATGTGTATGTGTGTATGTGTATGTATGTATGTGTGTATATATATATATATATATATATATATATGGAACAACTGTATATAAACATGCATGTGTTAGGAGAAATGCTTATGGATTTTCACGTGAACATTTTAAATCTCAAAGTTCTGGATAGACCAAACAAGACTGGAAAAATTCTTGAACTTTGAGGCAAATTTAATTTTAGACTGGAAAATGAAAAATGAAAAGATCTTGACAGATTTGTCCATCCATACTTCTGAGAAGAAATACAGAAGTGCTGCAGAGTGATTCAATCCTGTTTCCTTCTGCGCTCCATCCTGCAGTGGCTTGTCCTGCATACTTCTGAGTAGACATCAAAAGGCTTGCCCTTCTTACTTGTCAGAAGACTGTATCCTTATGCTTACTTCTGACTAGACATGCTGTTTGAAAGTACTGCTGACTGATACTTCCTTGCTTACCGCTGAGTAAACGTTCAGAGGTTTCCCCTGCTTACTTGTGAATAGACATGATGCCTGTGACATTCCCACTCTGGGGTTATACTTTTCCAGCTTCATTCCTTTTCCTCGGGGTAAAGGAGACATACGGTATGATTAATTGGTTTCTCCTACCCAATACAAGTAACAAGGAAACAGGGTGTTCTTGTTTTAATCTGGTAACATAACAAAACAAACTGACATGTGAGATTTTGTATTTATAATAAAACATATAAAATTTATTAAACACAAAAAGAGTTATATATACTATGATTAATAGATCTATACTTGGTTCTAACCGACCTTCCTACTCTACCCCTTCTAAATCCTATTCGCACTCATCCCTATCTGCATGCTTGACTGTCAGTTCACCTATCTTTAAACTTCAGAATACCCTCACTCACAAGCCCCCCACACACACCTTTCACTCACTCTCTAACATTCTGTTAACCCTAACTTACTTGGATTACATTTTACAAATTCCAGTGCATACATTTATATTAACAAGCCCATGTCCCAAACTTTGTTTGTTACGTCGAATGTTACGATGCCCATGTCCCAAACTTTGCTAAAATTACTTGCAATTTCCATCAGAAGTTTAGTAGATACTTACCTGAGCAGGAACCTCCAGATTCTGAACAGCACAGTACAATCTAAACTTTGGATGGATGAATCATACCAGTGGAAATCAATTTCATCTTGTTTCTGCATGAATCTGCAGTGGGGGGGGGGTCTAACCACACATGAAAATTCACATCCATTTTTTGCATGTAATATCCCCTAAAATATGCAATTTTGTACACAATCTCCCTTAATATATTGTTTTTTCTGTGCAGTTTCCCATAGTATACAGATTTTTGGTGGCTTAGTGGTTAAGATGCTGAACTGCAGACTGGAAGGTCGGCAGGACAGCAGTTCGAGACCTGAGTGCCACGTGATGGAGTGAGCTCCCATCTTCAGTCCCAGCTTCTGCCAACCTAGCCATTAGAAAGCAAGAAATTGCAAGTAGATAAATAGGTACCGCCTCGGCGGGAAAGGTAACAGCGTTCCGTGCACCTCAGTGTTCAGTCATGCCAGCCACATGACCACTGAAATGTCTTCGGACAGCGCTGGCTCTTCGGCTTAGAAACGGGGATGAGCACCGCACCCTAGAGTCGGACACGACTGGTTGGGGACACCTTTACCTTTTTTGAGCCAAGGACTGCATTGCAAAGTTCATGGAAATGCACAGTCCAAAGGATAACTGCATTCCAGTCTGCGAATAAGTCCAAGAAGTTTGAATTAGGTCAGTCGACTTAAAAATGTGGAATGAATGGAATTTTTCCCTATGCCTAATGTAAACATGGTGACCCCTGGTCCTTCACATTACCCCTCTCCATAGTGACCTATAGTTCGATAGTAACTAGGTGGGGCAAAGAAAGGCTGTATGGGCAGAGAGTCTGCATGGACAGTCAAAGTAGCATACACACAAGTAAAACTGATTGCCTTTTAAGTCTGGGATTGCCAGTTTGTTCACCAACTCTGAAGTTCAAAGCAAATGAAAAGATTTCTCAGGTTAAATGTTTTGTAGGAAGACACATTTTCTCAGGAGATTCATCATGCCTATTGGTTTCTGACTAGAATGCTTTCTGTATCCAACTTATATTTGACAACTTCTCCTTAGGAGGAACATCTGAGATATTTGAAGGAGAGCCAAAAGGGGCTTGATTGTTCAAGTTGTGTTCACACAGTCTTAGTTGCACTATTCAGGTGTGGAAAGAAGAGTATTGGGGATGAAGTGTATAGGGGTGCTTGGAAACTTGTGCTGCACCACCCCCAGTGTCCCTATGAATTCCAGCTCCTCCCACTTCACCCCAACCTTCAGCTCACATGCTTAGAATCCTCCCTGTGAGCAGGAACTCTGATAACACAGGGTTCCTCAGACTTCCTCCTGATCACAGAGATTATAAGTGTGTTCAGCCAAACATGCTGAGAATCCCACATCACAGAATCATAGAATAGTAGGGTTGGAAGGGGCCTACAAGGCCGTCCAGTCCAACCCCCTGCTCAATGCAGGAATCCAAGTCAGAGCAGCCCTGACAGATGGCTGTCCAGCCTCGTCTTGAATGCCTCCAGCGTGGGAGAGCCCACCACCTCCCCAGGTAATTGGTTCCATTGTCGTATTGCTCTAACAGTCAGGAAGTTTTTCCTGATATTCAGCCAGAATCTGGCTTCCTGTCACTTGAGCCCATTATTTCATGTCCTGCACTCTGGGATGATGGAGATCCTGGCCCTCCTCTCTGTGACAACCTTTCAAGGACTTGAAGAGTGCTATCCTATCTCCCCTCAGTCTTCTCTTCTCAAGGCTAAACATGCCCAGTTCTTTCAGTCTCTCCTCATCAGGCTTTGTTTCCAGTCCCCTGATCATCTTCGTTGCCCTCCTGTGAACCCTCTCCAGTTTGTCTGCATCCTTCTTAAAGTGTGGTGCCCAGAACTGGACACAGTACTCCAGATGAGGCCTAACCAGTGCTGAGTAGAGGGGAACTAGTACTTCCTGGGATTTGGAAGCTATCCTTCTATTAATGCAGCCCAAAATAGCATTTGCCTTTTTTTGCAGCCACTTTACATTGTTGGCTCATATTCAGCTTACGATCTTCAACAGTTCCAAGATCCTTCTCACATGTAGTCTTGTTGAGCCAAGTATCCCCCATCTTGTAACTCTGCATTTGGTTTCTTTTTCCTAGGTGCAGAACTTGGCATTGATCCTTATTAAATTCAGTTCTGTTGTTTTCTGCCCATCAGACCTTCCTGCTCAATATAAAAAAGTCAGGGATGAAGTTGGTGCATACATAGATTTTCGGGTAGTGCCTGTGCATCAGCCCATGCCTCCGACATCATGCTTTATCCCCTCCATGTGCTCTTTGAATGCCAGACAAGGAATAGTGTGGTGGTAACAAAGGATCCATTCTGGGCTGTGGGCATTTCTCTCACTGGTGTGACCTTAACTCCACTGCTTCCATCTCTCTTGCACTGTATTCGTTGCTTGTGAGAGCCTGCTTTAAGTTATTTGACTAGAAGCCAAAATCCAAATTGAGAGCTCTGTCTTTGTATAATAGCCAGCAGGATGGGTGTTTGTTGACAATGCAGAATTGCAATTAAATAACCTAATTAACTCTCCCTGAAAGAGAAAAGCTAGGATCCATATGTAAGACTGCCATTCTTTCCCTTTAACAAAGTAAAGCGAATTCCAAGTTAATTTTCATTGAAAGGACAACCTCATCAGGTAATTTAATATGCAGCATCAAGCAACTTAATGAGGGAGGGGGATTCTGCTCTCCAAATATCTATACTATATTTGATGATTGAAAAGATGATTGAAATTAAAATCCCATCAATATAGGTTGACGTTCTGAAGCTATCACAGAGTAATTAAGTGACACCTCCCATAGCTTTCATGTCATGGCTTACAAATGGAGCAGACATAGATTACCAGGCCTAAACTCTAAATCCTTTATACAATACAAACCAGTATTGGATGCATAGCACACAGGATCTTGGGAGTTCTAGTTTGGTAAGGTGCTGAAAATTCTGATGCTATCTTTTCTATCACAGAAATGAGACATTGTGGTGACTGGAACAATATGGCCACAGAGATCCAGTAAGAGCTTTGCTGACCACTTTGCCGATCAGTGTCTGTTCCGGTGGGGAATCCATGGGGGGGGGAGGCAATCCATTCCTCCCCTACCCCGGAATCCTCCAGAGCGGTTCTGCTCCACTCGGATTCCAGGGGGGGGACTGGCTTGGGGGCGCTTACCTTCCCTCCTGCCAGCAGGAGCCGTTCGCCTCCTCCCTGTCCCTGCCGATTGCCATGTCTTTAAAAAAAAAAAAATGGCGATCGAGAGGATGTGCCCATAGACTTATACTCAAAATAGAGCCGTGAATCTTGCGTATAAGCCTGTGGACAAATAGACTTATACACAAGATTCATGACTCTATTTGCATATAAGTCTATGGGCACATCCTCCCAATCGCCTTTTTTTTTTTTTTTTTTAAGACATGGCAATTGGCAGGGACAGGGAGGAGGCGAACGGCTCTGGCTGGCAAGAAGCAGCCAAGTGCCGTTCTGCCTCCAGTCCTCCTGGAGCGGAGGTAAGTTGTCCCGATCCACTGCAGATTCCAAAGAATCGGGCCTCATTTGAATCCACAGCAGATTTCTCTGACATCCCTATGTCGAACACTTTTTTTTTTTGGTCTGCTAATCTCATTGCAAGTTCAGCAATGTGCAGACTTCAACCACAGATTGCATATATCAGGGTTCCCCTTATGACCTGGACCCCCTGAGCAACTCCATAAGGATCTCTTGCATCCTTGAAAGTCCCACCTTCCTTCTTTTATGTTCCCCTTTCTAATAACATGGGGTTTAGGCTATAGGTGTGGGGTGACTGACACTCTAGACATGTGGTTTAACCAGAACAGTTCACTGGTAAATTAAAGCAAGCAAATCACAGCTAAAGGTATTTACAGAATAGAACTGAGTGAGACAAAAGGCATTAAGTGAAAATGAAAGTTGCAAAATGCAAGTTCCTGTACCCTAGCTGTACGTAGACCTCTCTAAGCTGCTTCTTCCTGCTCACTGTTCAGGATCTGCTCTCACCGACTCTGCTCTTACTGGCTCTCTTGCTCTCTTTATATACCCTCCTCCCTCTAAACTGAAAGTTCTGTTTCAAACCTGAAGAAATGAACCTTAACTGGGGAAATGAAATTACTCCTCTCAAGGATACCCCCTCCCAACAGAAAACTCCAGACCTCTAGGCCTGATCTTTTTCCTTGCCTCTGTAGGCCTCAGACCTTCACAGCATCTGAGTCTGTGTTCAGTCTAGAAGGTATAAACTGGGTAAATCCTGATCAACAATAAAACGTAACAAATTTCACATACATCCCCACCACTCTCTAGGCTCCCAGACTTCGTCAGGTACTCCTGGCTAGGTGAGGCTGTGGAGGATCAGTCCCGTGGCTTCAGGATTCACTGTTGGCAGAATTACTGCCTCAGTCTTAAAGTCACTTGGGATTAGGGATGGGATAATCAGCAAAGCTTGTCCTTGCCAAGGATCTCTGAATTCCACCTGGAAGCTTGGCACTCCTTGTTTCTGTTCCCAGTTGTGAGCTGTTGTTTTTCTTTTTCAAACGGGAAAAGTGCACCTTTGGGTATGCGTTTTTAAAGTGTACACCCAAACGTGTACTTTCCCTCTATTGACTAGAGCATCCAAGTGTGCACTTTTCAAAGCACACACTTTAAAAATGCACACTTTTCTGAAATGTGCACTTTTTCAACGGGCGTTGCAAGTTCAGGAATGTGCATACTTTGCTCTCAAAAATGCATTTGTCTTTGGCGGTGTGAACGGAGCACGTGCTGGTCCCAAACACACCAAAATCAAATTCTCACTTGGTGCGGGTATGATGATGGTCATAAGAGAGTTGTGGTGGGCAAGATTCCCTGAAAAATCGTAGCCCATCTGCTGCTATTGATCTCCCCTCACCATATGCACACTGGCAGGGCAGTGTCAGTTCTGCTTTAGGCTCCTTCTTGGTTCATGCAGTGTGACACAGGAGGCCAACAGGCCTTTTCAGCACTCCATTTGCCACAGTCTCAAACACCACAGGAGGTTAGTGCTTCATTTCTATACTGCCTGCAGCAGCAACTTAGTTGAAAACCTTTAGTGCTATTTTGAAATGTAGGGGAGAAAGCACCAAAGTATGCACTTTTCAATGCTCCCCTGTTCCTTGAATCCTCTGTATCAGCAGGTTTTGTTGACGTTGTTGAAGACCATAGCTGCATGCAGAAGTCCCAGGTTTAATGCCTGGCTTCTCTGTTTGAAAGGATCAGAGAGCAAGAGGTGTGGGAGACACCTGTCTAATAAGATCCTGGAAAGCCACTTCCCTTCAGAGGAGGCCACGATACTGGGCTAGATAGACGGACAAACAGCTGGTATGAGACAATTTCCTGTATTCCTGGAGAAAGTTTCCCGAAAAGTGGGAGATTTTAAAACCCTTGAGAATAGCGAAGGAGAAATTGGGTAAAACTAACATAAGCCATATTTAGTGTAGATCCAATGAAATGAATGGGACTTAAGTTAGTTTAAGTTCCATTCATTTTAATAAGTCTACTCTAAGTAGGACATATTTTGGATTTTACCCAATGCTGCCCTTAAAGTTGAGGTGTGAAAAGTTTAGGGTATTTTTTCAGCTTCCTTAAATAGGGTTCATGTGAATATAATGGCTGATTACACAAGGAAGGGAAGGGAAGGGAGAAAGATAATTACAAAATGGAGAGGGTGAAACATTTCTACCTTTCTCTAGATTAGCACTTCATGATTACTGGGCCTATACTGGTGTTAGTAACACATTTAATTTTATGAAGGCAAGGGAATTACTGCTCTGAGGTAAGAATCCCTTTTGTTTACCTGTATGCAACTTCATGCAAACATAATTTGAGTTTCTCCAAGCAGGGAAGGTTTGGTTGGCACTCATGTTGTCTTGTCCCATCCATTATTTACATGCCTTGGCTCTTTGGCTACTTAGAGCAATGTCACAATAACCTCCATGAATTCTTGATTGAGGGATAAAAAATTAACCATATGAAGTGAATTACTATTCAGTCAAGTTTCGAAACAGACACCGTGAGGTTTCAAAGAATGCCAGGACAACATTTAATGCTACAGTGCAACCATCTCTCTTCTTGATTGCATATAGGGATGCTTCCAAAATTCTTCTCATTTGAATTTCTCCCTGGATTTGGAAGATCCAAATTACATTGGGTTGGATCCAGAATCTGCCTTCACAAGAGGAAGGGACTTTCCACAGGAGGAAGTTCTCTGCTTGTGTAAAGTCCCTCCCCCTGCTTTTTAGATATCACTCTCCCCCATATACCCATTTAGCAGGGTCTCCTGACTCTCTGTAGGAACCTCGTGTGGCACAGAGTGGTAGGTGGCAGTATTGCAACCTTCCATCCTTCCGAAGTCGGTAAAATGAGCACCCAGCTTGCTGGGGGAAAGGTAGTCATGACTGGGGAAGACAATGGCAATAGTCTGCCATGAAAACGCCAGCACAAGCGGCGTCCCTCTAGGGGTCAGTAATGACCCGGTGCTTGCACAGGAGGAACCTAGGGGTGAACGAAAGTCACTTACCTTTTCTCGCAGCTTTTTTGCGGTGGGGGGGAGCGCTTCGCTGCTCCCCCTGCGAAGTTCAGGCCGGGGGGGGAGGCTTCCCGCCTCGCCCAGCTGAAATTCAGGCCGGGGGGGGAGGCTTCCCGCCTCGCCCGGCCGAAATTCAGGCCGGGGAGGAGGCTTCCCGCCTCGCCCAGCCGCGAACTCGAAAGTAAAAAAAAAAAAAAAAAAGTCCCCTGATAGGCTACGTGACGATTCACGTAGCCTATCACGGCTAGATCTGGAAAGTCAGCCGTGATAGGCTACGTGAATCATCACGTAGCCTATCACGGGTGACTTTAAAAAAAAAAAGCGCGTACGCGAATGGCGGCCCCCATAGGGAGCCACCATTCGCGTTCCTTATTTAGTTGCTGTAGTCTACGTCAATGTTTACGTAGACTACGGCGAAAATAAGGGCAACGCAAATAGCGTTGCCCTTATTTTCGCCGTAGTCTATGTAAACATTGACGTAGACTACAGCGACCAAATAAGGAACGCGAATGGCGGCTCCCTATGGGGGCCGCCATTATCCGTACACACTTTTTTTTTTTTTTAAAGTCACCCGTGATAGGCTACGTGACGATTCACGTAGCCTATCACGGCTGACTTTGCAAATCTTGCCGTGATAGGCTACGTGAATCGTCACGTAGCCTATCAGGGGATGTGTGTTTTTTTTTTCTTTCATTGCAATGGCGGGGGCGGCAGCCAGTCGAAAGACCGGCTGCCGCTCCCGCCCCGCTCGAACACCGGATGAACCGCCAGCCGGACCCGCCGCCGGGAGGGACATTCAGGGAAGGTAAGTCCCGTCCCGGGGGGGGGGGCGGGGGGCGGGGGGGCGGAGGATTTCTCCCCGAAACTTGTTCGGGGGGCCGAACACGTTGGCGCTCGGCCCCCTGAAGTTTCGGGGAGAAATTCTCCGCCATCCCTAGAGGAACCTTTCCTTTCCTTCCTGACTCTCTGTATTTCATTTTCAGGGGTCTGGAAGGGCTGCCATGGGAAGAAGGGGTCAGAGAAGTCACTTCTACCTGTGGCTGATCCACCATAAATCTGGATTTCACCCCTAGTCTTGTTTCCAAATCGGAACCAATGCATTAGGAATCCTGCATTGTTACATTTTTTTAACTTTCCAAATTTTGTACAGAGCATGGTGCATGTGCAGCTTCCCACAGTTACCCAACCATTCATGAGTTTCCCCTCTTTCTTACCTTACTGATGTTCACGTGCACATCTGTGCATTGATAAATAACTAAAGTAAAACAATCTTGTTGTGAGAGTGTACAAATGGTTCAATCAAGACCCTTCTTCTGTAGTTGTTAACCAATGTGCAGGAGCGCATGTATCCACCAGTGAAACACCCCACAAAGAGAACATTGGTGCAACCATAAGAATGACATCAGGACTGTTTTTTTCAGTGCCGGCTCTCAGTTTTGATGTGCCCTTGAGTGAGATGCCTTCAGGGTCTCTGAGTAGCTCCATCTCTTCCTTACTGCCATCACCTTTGCCCATGCTCTTGAATTATGCCTCTGGGCACAACACACACAGCTGCCCAAAGGGAAAGGGGAGATACTGCTCCATCTTTCTCCTCACTCTGGTCACTGCTTGCATGCTCAAGGAGGGCAGATGAACCAGAAGTAACGGCAAGAAAGAGGACCAGCAGGGCCAGAGGGCATGAGTGGTTAGCAGTGGGCTGCCTTGCTGGGGTGAGGACCTTGGCCGATGCCCAGTGACACCTATTCCTGACACAGGCTCTACCCTTCTGCCATCATCTGACAGAAAAGAGAAGGAGTGTGTTGGGAGTTTCTGGAGGGGATGGCAAGGTGGGTGACAAGGACAGGCAGAAGAGTTGTTCTCCAGCTCAGATTTTGATCAAAGAAAGAGAACATTTGCTTTAAAAAGAAAGGAAGGAAGGAAGGAAGGAAGGAAGGAAGGAAGGAAGGAAGGAAGGAAGAGCTTGCCTCCTGAGATAGGCTTTTCAAACCCCCACAGTTCTTATTTATTTATTTATTTATTTATTTATTTCTATATTTCATTTCATATCCAAGCATGGCTCAGGAGACCTTTGCCAGTACTTCTCTGAGAAGTTTTAGGACTTTGTCACACTTGTTCAAGTATATATCGCCCCGGGAAGTATGTTCCGTGGAACACTGAAGCTTTGCATTGAAATGGGATCATGATTATGGTTTCCTGAAATGGGTCAAGTGACCGATGGGTTACCCATTAGGAGATGGTGCAGAGTCAGTTTCAATCAAAACTCCAGCTGTGCACGCAGTTCCTTTACTCACATGTAAATGATTTCTTTGATACATGCCCTCTGTATTTGCTTGCTGCGAGGTGTCTATTTTACCCTTGGGGGAAATGTGTCATTCCACAAGAATGAGCTAAATGCCCTCCAGCCAGGGATGGAAATGAGATTCAAATTAAAACCCAATCTGCACTTCACCTGTCTCTGACTCATGTCATTTTGCCTCTTTAGAGCAGCATTGGGGGGGGGGAGCCTTAACAGCCTCTCTTCTCCCTTGTTGATCTCCCCCCATCCTCTGTCTCACTTCACAGTAAGGAATCCAATTACCTGTAGCTGACTTGGTGGGATATAGCGATGCCGAAGTAAATCAGTGGAAATGGGTGTCCAGAACACACTGCAGGGATAACAAACAGTCTAGAATCAGTGAAATCAAATCATAGGTGACAACCCCATTTTATTAGGCTGCAGAATAATTATGAGGATTATTCAGAAGAACACTAGTGTGTATGTCTGTGTGGGCAGGAAATATGCGCAGTTTGCTTCCTAGTAACAGTGGAAGTGGAAATGGTCTGTGCAGACACAGCTAAGCATCGCATTAAGAATTCTTTTACAAATTCTTGCTTTGGTGCATTTACCCTGGCCTTCCCTCCCCCCCCCCCCGGGTGTTTTTTCTTTCTTTTTTCCTAGAGAGGTTGAGTTTTGCAATGCAATCCATATGGATGTCTACTCAGGAGGAAGTCCCACTGATTTCAATGCAATCCATATGGATGTCTACTCAGGAGGAAGTCCCACTGATTTCAATGCAATCCATATGGATGTCTACTCAGGAGGAAGTCCCACTGATTTCAATGCAATCCATATGGATGTCTACTCAGGAGGCAGTCCCACTGATTTCAGTGCAATCCATATGGATGTCTACTCAGGAGGAAGTCCCACTGATTTCAATGCAATCCATATGGATGTCTACTCAGGAGGAAGTCCCACTGATTTCAATGCAATCCATATGGATGTCTACTCAGAAGGAAGTCCCATTGATTTCAATGAGACTTACGCTAGGTCTTTGAAGCAGGCCTAAATGGTTTAACTTAGAGCTGAGCCCAAAGTTTTCCGAAGACATTTTCCAAGAAGATTTCTGAGATTTTTCTTTCTCTCTTCCTGCTAGAAAAAAATGGCCACTTTGCAGAATTGTCACTGAATATTCTGAATACCATTTTTTGGGGCGGGTCACCATTTTCCCTCCCACAAACATAATGCCCTGGACTTAAGCTAGGTCTTGCACACTGTGGAGGACACAACATAATGATCAGCCTGCTGGTACAATTTCTGTTGTTGCCACTTGCAGTGTCAGCAAAAAAGAAGAAAGAAAGAAAGAAAGAAAGAAAGAAAGAAAGAAGAACTGGGGAAGGGGAGAGAAAGAACTGTGCTATTGCCACATCTAATGGTGAACCCCACCCTCAAGAAACCATTGGAGAATTTCTTCTCCACCTGGAGAAATTAGGCGAAATCTCCCCCCCCCCATTTCTCTATGCAAAAAATAGGGTGGGGAATTGTGTGAAGCCATTTGATCAAGGCTCCAGTTGAAACAGTAGATCCATCACCCTAGAAAAGCTGAATGTGAATCCAGGCAATCCACCAGGAATGTGATGAGTGCGGGTGGTCTCTGGTCTGCACATTCAAGCTACGGTGGTGGTGATGCTGATTAAGCACTCAAGTTGCACTAGACCAGGTCAGTGGGATGGGATCACAGAAAAGTCAACAGCCCTAAACTTTTACTTGCAATGCCATCTAAGTCGACACCTTCTGGTAAAGAAATCTCTTGGGACAGCAAGCACCAAAGAGCAGAGAAAGTACTTTGTTGTCCATCCCCTGATAGTAGTCCATGAAAGTTTAGAATTATGGGATGACAAAGAGAGGTCAGAATTTTTTTGGTCCCCTGACACAAGGGACAAAAATTAATATTTCCCGAAGAAATATCTTTACCCAAGGGAATCTTTTACAATACACATTTTTTTAAAAAAATGTTTCAAATACTTCCTTGTTTCCTTGTTCAGCTAACCTTGTTTTGGAGTAGTCTTTTGGGACTACCTTCTTCAGCTGCCGCAAGACCTTAGACTGATCAAAAATCATCTAAGGAAAAGACATTTGTTTTTATTCTAGAACAACCAAAATGTTCTCCTTTTTCATTCCTTGATTCTAACATTTGGGGAAGCATAGGGTCAGTTATGGCTATATGCTACTCTCAGGATTAGAGTTGCTGGAGAACAAGAGTAGGGGGATGGTACTGCACTCACAGACCACTTGTGGGCTTCCCATAGGCATTTGGTTAACTGCTGTTGGGAACAGGATGCTGACCTAGATAAGCCTTTGGTATAAACCATCAAGGTTCTTCTTAGGCTGTTATGATATAAAGAGGAATAGGAATCCCTTCATCATTCCCAAATTTCAAAGCATCTCCAGGCACTCACTTCCAGTTTGCGAACTACATAACCTATTGTTCCCTAACAGGGCACTGCTATGCATGTCTCCTCATTAGCAAGCCCCACTGTGTCCAATAGAACTTCCTCCCAGGCAAGTGTGTGCAGGATTGCAGCCTAAATTATGTGTTGATTGCCAAAGCTGCAAGAGAGCAACCGCATCATGAGATAATATCTGAATAGAAAAATGCATTTGAGGAAAAAATCTACAAATACTGTATCAACATTTCCCAATGTCATGATGTATACACATCACATCAGGGTTTTCAGGTTAGATGCCACCCTCCCTATATCTACAGTTCTACAGATCACAGGAGGATTGTCATTTTTCAGATTGGAGACGGGGGTACAAGATTTTTCTCTGCAAGGTTTAAAGGCCTCCTCTCAAATGTACTTAACAGCAAATTTTCCCAAAGCAGTGTATTTTAAATAAAATATTCTGCGGTTACATTAAAACAAAAACAAATCATATCTCATAGTAATTATTGCAATTAAGGTTATCACCAATGAAAGAAATCTTAAATGATTAATCAAATAAGTTGTAATCAATCAATCAATTAATTAATTAATGGAGTACTCCTATGGCCACTAGACAGCGGCTAGACGGCCATAGGATATCTGGTCTTCTGGGAACTGACCTCAGAGCCCATGCTCCAAGGTTGGTTCCCAGAGAACCAACCTCCGCCCACTTCTGCACTGCCTTGGAGGCAGCATGGAACAGCCCCATCCTCCGTGCTTGCAAGAGGAGCACAGAAGGGGCATTCTGGGGGCTGTACCGGGGCGGGGAGAGCAGAAATGCCTATAGGACACATTCAGTGTGTCATACAGCAGCCTCCTCCCCCGTTCAGCCCTCCTGCGGTTAGACAGCCGCAATCAGCTGTCTAGCCAAAAATGCAGGGCAAGAGAAGCGTAGAGGGAATGGTCCCCTCCACGTTTCTCCTGCCCTGCATTGGATAGGTGGTCACCTAGGGTTGCACCCAAAATCAGCATAAATAGGGATGGACAGACTATCCTCTGGGAGCTCTGCCTCCGGGCACTTGCCAAACCCCTACCACCTTGCCTGCCCTATTTGGCTCCCTGGATGAGGTGCTTCATGAACCCTCAGCGAGCCTCCATTTTGTGAAAAAATGGCAGCCCCATTTTTTCCATAAATGTAATGTTGCGTAAATGGCTGCCACAAAGGAGTGGAATATTTTTGCCTGCAATGTTGCATAAATGGCTCCTATACTGCCACCATTTATGTAACATTGCATTTATGGAAAAAAACGGAGCTGCCATTTTTACACAAACGTGGCAGCTTGGTGAGGGAACAGGTGACTGCCAGGCGCTCATGGTCCATACGGCGACACAGCAAATAAGGTCTGGTAAGTGCAGCAGTCCATGGATTGGGGTCTGGAAGGCCGAACGGGGGGGCGGGGGTGGGGAGTCCACCAGAATTCACCACCCCCTTGGACTCCCATGACATCCCTAAGCATAAATTTGCTTGTGATGAAAACAGGGTGAAAGTGGGTGAGAGGGATTCCCTGTCCCCCGCAGCCGGCCCCCCCCCCCACACACACTCAAAATCTGCCCCAGAGGACTGGGGGAAAGTCCAGAGCAGATTCTGGGGCTGAACTAGTGGACTTCTGTTAGTACAACATTGGATTTAACTCACCAAGTTCCATGGGACATACTCCCAGTGTGTATAGGATTGCAGCCTTACTTTCTGTGTTGTTAGATAGTGTATGCATATCTCACAGGAGGCACCACAGTAGAAGACGGAGCTATGTGCAGATGACCTCTTGAAATTCTCCACCCTGTTTGTGAGAAATAGAAATTCAGTGAGCCTCACCATTAGTAATAGCAGAAGCTAGGGATGCTGGTGAAATCCACAAATTATTCAAATGAGTTTAGATATCGATGAATTTGACCTGTGGATTCTGCAGTCGACTGGCTTTTTCTGAGTTGTGCAGATTCCATGGACTTGCAGACCATTTTTTTCTGAATTATTGGGAGGGGGGTTGCTCAAATGTGCATTTGTGCAAATGTACATTTGGAAACGGGAACAAAACTCCTGTACATCCCTACAAAACCCATCCAGTTCTGTCAATGAGTGGACAACGGAATGAAAGACACCTGACAATACGCAAAGATCTGTACATCTCTAGCAGTAGCACAGGTTCTTGCTTTTATCCCTAGGGTCTTTTATTATTATTTTCCTAGGGAGCAGAGCAGAGAGAAAGAAAAACCCCAGATATATTCATCACAAAGAAAATATTCTGAGAAATTTCGGCTCAACCCAAGTAGAAGAAGCATTCTATCCATTGTGAAAGGGAAGGGCCTATGCATCTTCTAAGACAACACCTGCAGTCTGCAGCTTTTCTACATATTTGTATAATTAACTAACTTTTTAAAAGTTGTATTTTAATCAATTAAAAAGGTGTTTCCTGAATTAATTATATTGCTTAGGGCTGCAATCCTATGACCACTTACCTAGGAGTAAGCCCTGCTGTAGAAAGGGGACTTGCTTTCAAGTATGCATGTATAATAGGGGTTGGCAAACTTTTTTCCTTTGAGGGCTGCCTTCTCTTATGGGTAATCTGTTGCATGTAGGGATAGTGTGGACACCTGACTGGGTCCGGGAGTCCATGTATTTTTAAAAAATATATATTAGATTTATTCGCCACGCATTCGCCCAGCTGCCTAGCCACTCCAGGCGGCGTACAATACTAATAACAAATTTACATAATCAACTGAACAAAACAACATAACAAAACAACACTTCTCTAAAAAAGAAACCTAGCCCACCCCAAATACCCTCCTGAACAGCCAGGTTTTTAAAGCCCAGCAGAAGCTCATCAAAGAGGGGGCATGGTGGAGGTCACTAGGGAGGGAATTTGGGCTCCCCCCCCCCGCCTGTGCCTCTGAACCATGCCCACTGAGACTCTGGGCTTGCTTGCCCCTGCTTGCACCCTCCCAGACATTCCACGCACTCACCCAGACCCGTCCGCGAGCACTTGCCATTTTGCCGAGCTTATTTTGCTGGAAAAAAAGAGGTCATTAAAAATGTGCACATGTAAATATGCACAAATTCAGCCTGGGAGAGGCTGATCCTTGCAATATTAGATGCATAACTTGCCCGTGTACACCTCTAACGTTGTGTGTGTTTAAGCCTTCCCAGCCTGCATTTGTGGAAATTTAAATATGCACATTTTAAGGACCTCATTTTTTCCTTAAAAATAAGCTTGGCAAAATGGTGGACACTCGCGGACGGGATCCAGGGTGAGTGCATGTGGCTCGGTGAGGTCATGGAGGCTCAAGCATGGGTCCAGGGGGGGCTTGAGTGGGGGCAGCACTTCAGCAGGAACTCACCGATACTGGATGGGGATGGGTTCATCCATCCCTAGCTGCATGTCTGAGGTGGGTGTAATGGAAGCAAATAGGTTGGCCACTTATGAATCACCAAAAAAGAGGAAATGCATAACCAAAGAAGAAGGATAGTGATTTGCATAAAATTTACATATGCTAATTTACATGTATAATTGCAAGGTTGGAAATAATTATAATAATTGAAATAGAAATGCAGAGGGATAGCGCAGGCCCCGATTCCATCTGGGAATCTGGCAGAAAACCCCTTGCCCGTGCCCCCAAGCCATGCTCATTGAGCCCCTGCCTTGTTCAATCCCCCTGCAACTTCGTGAGCCCCCCGCACTCACCCATGCCCCTTTCTTGAGCTCTGCAATCGCCATCTTGGGAAAAAATGGAGATCACAAAAATGTGCATATTGAGATATGCACAAAATGGAACCGTGAATAGCCCATATAAGCAAGATTACAGGCATAAACGTATATATCTAAATATCAGCATTTTCACAATTGGCATTCCCCCCACACATGGCTATTGTGGAGCTCGAGAACATGGCCCGGGTGAGCGCGAGTGGCTTGTCAAGTGGCGGGGAGCTCGAGTGGGTCCAGGGGGGCATGAAGTGGGGCAGGGGCTGGGCGGGCACCCAGAGAACCCAGATGGGGAGGGCATCCCTCCCTAGAAATACAGTAGGGATGGACAGACTCATGTCCGTCCAGTCCCATCAGGCGATTGACTAGCCACGTTTGCTGCCTGCCCATGCAAGCTGCACCATGGGAGCTGAGGGACAGCTCGGCAACTGTCCAGGCAGTGCTGCGATGCTGTCCAGTGCCTCACTGAGTCAGCATTGTGCACAGAAATTGCAGCTTGGTTACTTCCTCTAATGTAATGTTGCATCTAATATTGCATCTTTAACGAGCTTCCGCCACACATTGAAAACTTGCTTGTTCAGGCAGGCATTTGGGGTGGGTTAGAGTAATTTTAGAAATATGACGTTTTAATTTATCATTTTATGGTTTTAAACTGTTTGTATTGTTGTACATCGCCCAGAGTGGCCGGGTGACCAGCCAGATGGACGATTAAGAAATTAAATAAAGTCAGTCAGTCAGTCAGTCAGTCTATGGCTGCCTTAAAGGGGTGATGAGTCAACATTACAGGGGTAAAGGGCCCTTTACATCAGTAATCTTGAGTCGTCGCCCCTTTAAGGCAGCCATAGTTGCAACATTTGATTTGTGGAAGTAACCAAGCCGTGATTCCTGTGCACAAGTCTGATTCGGTGAGACAATCGATGGCATCACAATGCTTCCCACCAGTCGCCGAGCGGCGAGTGGGCAAGCGAACCCCTCACAGCCCAGCAAGCAGGATCTGGGTGGTTGTGGGGAGAAGTCCGTGAGACTCTTCAGACTCTTGTGCCTTCCCTAAAATACAGTACATCTCTCCATAACGTAGAAGACTGTGACCAGATGATCTGTGTACCAGCCTGTTAACGCTGCTGTCCAGCTGCTAAATGTTGAACAGCACAAGTTCTCGTGGTTCTTGATCTTTAAACTGGAATTGGGCAGGACAGCCCTTTGAACAGCGGACTGCCCTCTGTAAAAGAGGGAACATGGCTACCCTAGCAGTAGGCAAAGTCCTGAACCAAAAATGGTGGGTCACCCCTTTTCTCTTTCAGCCACTCTTCTCTCTCTCTCTCTCCCTCTCTCTCAAT
Organism: Heloderma suspectum; assembly: GCF_057233095.1. Taxonomy (NCBI): domain Eukaryota; kingdom Metazoa; phylum Chordata; class Lepidosauria; order Squamata; family Helodermatidae; genus Heloderma; species Heloderma suspectum. The sequence goes on from NC_139469.1 coordinate 27,454,822, forward strand.
TTCTCCCCCTTTGGGCTGCCAGAGCAGGGACAGATTCCTCTTTCCAGAGGTCTGAACTGACTGCTTGCACAGGGTCTCATGAAATTAGGCCAAGGTCCACATGCAGCATAAGGGCTGCAGATTGCCATTCCTGATGTATAGGATTCTGTTTCACAGCTGCAATCCTATACCCATGTAACTGCAGGGATTTATGAGAATTCCATTTTTGCTCGCAAAACATATGAGCGTACCCTGTTTGAAACCCCAAACGTGATCGCAAGCGAACATGTCCACTGAAAATGTTCACAAATTGCCAGACATGTGCCCTACCCTGTGTCCAGCTTGCCTGGCCACGGGAGGGGGGGGCATTGCAGGCAGGTGGGGAGAGGAGACGTGCCTGGCAGCCATTGGCTGCTCGGCAGTGGGACCACCAGAGGTGAGAGGGGATGGAGAGGCCTCTTTGATGCATGGCTCCCCTCTGCCCTCCCTTATGCAGTGTGGGTTTTAACTGGTTGCCCCTTGGGAGGCCAAGTAGGAATTTTTGGTTCGTAGTCTGATTGGCAGGGGCTATGCGTCTTTTTGCCTACTTCACACTGTAAGTGGGGAGGGTGAGTCCTTAGGTGAATTTGATCTAATCTTTCAAGTTTTGGTCACATTTTACATAGCGGTTAGGATGGGCAATGGGGACGAGAATAGGGATGGTGAGCATTCAGAGGCACTGTTCTGGTGACAGGTGACGCCCGAGGCCTCCGCTCTGGGTTTCACAGCCAATCAGGGGATGAGGGTCACCTGTGAGGCCGACTCACCTCACCCACCCGGTGTTTCGCTGCCTGGGGGGCGGTAACAGGGAAGGTCTACCTCCCCCTGAGGGGTAGCCCTGTGTGTGTGTGGGGGTGATGCTGACTCTCCACTCCACAGGCTGTTAATGTTTTTTTCACCCATTGCAGTGTCAGCTAGCAGCTGGCACAGTTTAGTGCCCATCCTGGGTTCCCCCTTTGCAGATATTCCAATAAATGTGGCCCGATTTGTATCAAAGCACACATGTTCGTCTCTTTATGACCCATCTCCGCTCGCAAGTACTTGTGTTCTATTTGTGCAACTTCCCCCGGTTTGACTTCGCACAGATTTCCTAATTTGTGCAGATTTCTCATGCAGACTGATGGCCCTGTTTATGTCTGTGGGGAAAGTTGTGCAAATTAGGAAAATAGCACAAATTTCACATTCGATTGCTGACCAATTTGCACAATTTTCCTGCTTGAAAACTGGGCATGACGTGATTGGCAAGAAGATGTTTGGGGAATCCTGACAATCTCAGACATTGCTCATTTGCCCATCCCTGGGAGTAAGCCCCACTGAATTCTATGGGACTAATGTCTGAGTAGACGTGCTTAAGATTTCACTGTAAAGATTGAAGCACTAACAGTAATGGGATGTGATCAACATGGTTCAAGTGTCAACACCCTATCCTCACTCCATCAGGATCAATCTTTGAGCTGTTTGAAATGTGTATCTTCAAATAAGAGAGCAATCCTATGTCCCCAGGCAGCATCTGGGAGAGCAAGAGCATAGGATACTTTGGTTTCCTGACTCCGAGGTCAGAGACGGAGCTCCATCCTTGGAGCCAGGAATCCACACTCCCCTCCCCATCCCGTCATAGTAGGTCCGGAGAGAACTACGGTGGCTACCTCTCCATGCTTAGAAAATGGAGCAATGAGATGGGAAAAAGGGGGCGTTCCTGGGGGTGGGGAGGGGAGGAGACTGAGGTGGCTGTGCTATGACTTATTCTATGTTCATCGCAGCCTCCTTCCCTCCCCCTCCTAGGTGTGAGCGAGCAAAATTGCCCATCTAACAGAAATGCAGGGTGGCTGGAATGTGGAAACAAAGATTGCCTCCTCTGTCCTCCCATCCTGCACTGGATAAATCTGCAGCCTCTGAGTTCAGAGGATGTGGGGTGGGGTATCCACATAGGGTTGTGCTCTATGTTGTTAGCATGTGTCAGGACATGTGTCGGGGGACCTGTGCCCCTCCACCCAGATGGTATCGGATCCCACCTCCCATTCTCCATGTCTACTGACCATGCAGTAGACATGGGAGTTGTAGTCCAGCAACATCCAGAGGGCCACATTTCCCCACCATATATCTGAGGGGATGGGGTGTTCACTCCTGAAATGCGTTGAGCACACCCCATTGCTATTACGGCTTCAATCTTTACAGTGCCAACTTAAGCATGTCTACTCAGGCATGATGATGTGTTGGAGATCCATATCTTTTAATATTTTGTTTAAAGCCTGGGGATAATCTCAGGTGCTATTATTCACAGTCGGCGTGTGGCTCTCGTGTGGTGTTACGCCTACCTTTACAGCAATGCACCCGGTTCAGTGTGTTATTTTTATAATCCTAGTCAGTGATAAGCATCGGCTGTTATGGTTCATCTTTCTAAGGATTAAACACTTTAAAAAAGAAGAGCATCCTTCTGGAAGATTACAATAAAACGCCAGCGATGTGTGAATAATAGCCAGTAGGGTACTTCTGAAACTGTGGAACATACTGCGGAGATTCTTAGTATGTTAATGTGCTGGTAATCTCTTATGCTCTCATTGAGAGATAGCAACACAGAGGACACTTTAAAGATCCCAGTGGATGGAGCCGCAAACATATTGATTCACAATGTGCAGGGACATTTTTTTTCATTTTCTTTTCACTTCATTTATCACATTTCGATACTTCCCAGTAGCCAAAGCGCTCTGGGCCTTTTACAAAGGTTCAGACCTTAAAATTACATTATAAAAACCATTTACGTACAAACATATAAACAGACAGCGCAGATGGAGACACACCTATATCTAAAACAATTTTAAACAGTCAACGATAAGAAAAATCCAGGATCTGATTGAAACCTCATCATATGCTGCCAAATGCCTGAGAGAAGGGGAAGGTCTTAACCTGGTGCCAAAAAGATAAGTATTGGCACCAGGTGAGCCTCATTGGGGAGATCATTCCATAACTGGGGGCCACCACTGAGAAGGCCCTCGCCCTTGTTGCCGCTGTTCAAACCTTTGGAGGAGGCACCTGTAGGGGGCGGCTTAGATGATGAATATAGTGTATAGGCAGGTTTATGCTGGGAGAAGGGCTCCATCAGGTATTGGAGTCATGTATTTGAAGAGAAAAGAAAGGAAAAGAAAAATAGGCTGGACATATTAAGGAGAGGATGGTGAGATTGACATAAGCCTATTACTGTTGATTTTAATTTTCATGGTTATTTATTTTCAAATATATTATTTTAGTTTTCATGGTAAACGCCTTCAGGATCTACCTGTGTTGGCTCAGAACAGTCTGCTCCAATCTGATTTCCTCCTTATCTTTTGGCCTGTAATTTCCAGCATTCCTGACCGTTGGCTGTGCTGTGTTGACGGGAGATGAAGTCCTGTACATTCGAAGGGCACCAGGTTGGGGTTTGCTGATTCAGAATATTTTGAATATCTCTATTAGTGAACCAGTCCTGCAAAGGAACCAGCTCACATTATCAGATGTTCAGGCCCCAATGTTGGTACTGAAGGACAATTCATCCCTCCACACCAATACAGAGGTCTTGGGCTTTGTGAAACCATCCAGAAACTGTTCACTCTCTTTATTTTAAAAATGACAACCCATGCACTGTTTGCTTGCCTTTTCCTCTGAGCAGGAAAATCTAAATTCACCTGGATTTAAGTTGAGAACAAATTCTGTGGTAATTCCACAGGAACTGATCTCAGACTGAGCACACATGCAGATGTGGCTGTGAGTGTTTTTCCAATTGGTTCTCACTGCATGACACCAGCAATGCAGCTGGGACTGGATGTCAAGGCAGAAGATTATGAGAATTTTGTTTCAGTCCTCAACTTGCCCCACTTGCAATCCTGAATGTGAAAATGAATGGGAACAGGGCGGAGGGAGGGGTGTTGCAATTTTGTGAACTTGCAAACACATTTGAAAAATGTGTAATTTGAAAAATGTGCACATTAAAATGTGCACTTTCCATAAAATACACATTTTGTACTGTAGACAATGTGAGGAAAGTACATGCTTTTGAAACATGCGCATGGAAATTCTCACTTTCCCTGTTCAAAATGCACATTTTTCCCATTTGAATGAAAAGAAAAGCATGTCACAAACAACAACAGGAGTGAGATGAATACTGCAATGAAATGGAGTTCAGGTAATCTGGGTGAACTCAAACACTGCTAGTTCTCCCATCCTTAGTAGGATGGATGAATCAGCCTATTTCCAGTCCTAGTCAGTCAGTTGCTCATGGATTCAGTCATAAGAATGTTTCCTCCAATTCCCAAAGTAGTCTTCAAATGGGGGGGGGGTGCACAACAATTTACCTTAATTTTTGCACACAACGTTCTTCAATATACATATTTTTTGTTCCAAATTTCCCCTAATATACCTTTTTTTTGCATTCACCTGTCTCTAATATGCAGATTTTTGGTATGTAACTTGCCCTAATATACACATTTGTGTACGCAGTTTTTGCACTGAGAACTGTATCACAAATTTTAGAGAAGTGCACAGTGTAAAATTTATTGTTCTGATCTAGAGATTAGCACACACTGGATTCTTTGCTTAAATACGTGAACCAAGCTAAATTCTCCCACATCCCTAATAAACGGCAAGTATCGCTCTTTGATCCATCCTAAAGGAAATCAACCCTGAGTGCTCATTGGAAGGACAGATAATGAAGGTGAAGCTCCAATATTTTGGCCACCTAATGCGAAGAGAAAACTCCCTGGAAAAGACCCTGATGCTGGGAAAGACTGAAGGCAAAAGGAGAAGGGGACGGCAGAGGATGAGATGGCTAGATAGCATCACGGATGCAATGAATATGAACTTTAGCATGCTCCGGGAGAGAGCGCAGGACAGGAAGGCCTGGCGTGCTATGGTCCATGGGGTCACGAAGAGTCGGACACGACTGAACGACTGAACAACAACAACAATCGCTCTTTGAAATTAGCAACTAAGAGAGCTTCTTTTCGTTCTGCTCCTTGTGTTCACTAGAAACCCCCTCTTTGTCATTTCACCTCTGCCTCATCCCCCAAATGAAAGAATATTTAAAGTAGGGATGGGTGGACCCATCTCCATCCAGGATGTAGGGGAGCTCTACAGACTGCCCCCACCCTGGTTCTGCAGCCTGGACCTGTTCAGTAAGCCTCCCTGCATGGCCCACCCATTGCCAAGCTACACAAGATGCCCCTCCTCTCTACACCAAGGACTCTGACAGTCAACTGTTGTGCTGGAGTCCTTGGCCCAGCCACCCCTGGTGCTCTCACCCTGGCCTCCTCCCAGGGTGCTGCCAAGGCCCTTCCTGCCTGTGCTGATTGTCAAGGGCTTTCTTGACAGCTGGTGGAGGCAGGACAGGTCCTGGCACAGCCACCCCCCGTGGCTCTCGCCCTAGCGTCCTTGGGAGGAGGCCAGGGCAGGAGCACTGGGGTGCTGCCAAGGCCCCTCCTGGCCACACCAGTTGTCAGGGGTTTATCTTGACAGCCAGCAGAGGCAGGATGGGTCCCGGTGCTGCCACCTCCTAGCACTCTCACCCTGGCCTCCTCCCAAGGAGGCCAGGGTGAGAGGGTAGGGGTGCTGTCGAGCCCCCTCCTGCCTGTGCCAGTTGTCAAGGGTTTCCTTGACAGCCAACCAGACAGGATGGGGCTTCAGTCCGTACCCCGGCTGCTAGCCACCTCCTGCTTATGAGGAGGAGATGGTGAGCAGCAGCTGGAGTGTGCACCGTGCCTCTTCTTCCTCCTGCCCTGTCAGCTATCAAGGAAACAGCTGTCAAGGCAACAAGGAAATAAGACCCGGCCCCTCACGGAGTTCTAGGGTGTTCATCGGCCAGGTCCAACAGCACCCTGGAGCTCAGCGAGCAGGGTCTGGGGGCTAGGCATGGAGGATTTCGCCAGCCTCCCGGACTAAATCGAGCACTCACGACATCCCTATTTTAAGGCAACTGTAGACTGACTACTGTGCTGGTGCAACCTCAAAACCCAGGAAATCACAGCAGTACACATCTTTTGAAAGGCTCTTTTTTCCCTTCCAGGACAAGGCAATAGCTTGTGCCTTTAGCATAGTTTTTGAGACATTTGTGACTCACTGGAACACTGCAAGATTGTCATGTAATGTATTTGGCTGTGTCCCCTTGGTTGCATTAATTTGCACAATGGCAACCCCTAGCCGTTACAGTCCAGCACGATGCCAGTATTTGGGACTAATATGTTAACATCTGTGTTCTGTACAGCAGATGCACAACGACCTTGGGTGTATCATCATTAATTTTCTCTCCAACAAACCAGCCAGACTATTGCTAGTAGAACAATTTGAGGAACATCAGCATATAGTCAAACTTATTTAGTCTGTGACATTGACAGAAGGCCTGTTGCTGTTAGAACCACATCAAGGCAAATTCATCAAGGCAAGGCAAGTCGCCTTGACTGAACATGCAGAAACAGTTGGTACACTGGAGACATTTCTCTCTCCCTCCCCCCGGCCCTTGTGTGCTACCTCTTTCCAAACACAGAACAGACCATGCAGCTTTTAAGAAAATCCTGGGTGGATAAATGTAATCTGGGCACATCCACGCTTCAATAGAGATATTTGTCTTCATTTTGACACATGGTACTTTCAGAGATAAAATACTTGAATGAATGAATTGCTAACAAGACCTCCCCATAGGAAAAAAAATGATGTTATTCAGCGTAGACACCAAGAGTTGTATTATACACATGGGACATGTGTGTATCTCTGTATCTTACAGTCTTTAAACGACCACAACTGAGTTTGGGGGTTCTTAAATTTTCTAAATAATTTTGATTAGGAACTTTAAGGGTGCAATCCTATGCATGTTACAGAAAAAAGTCCCACAACTACCAGTGTGGCCCAGCCAGCCATGCAGGTTGGGGGATGCTGGGAGTTGTAGGACTTTTGATGTCTAGTAAGCATGCATATGATTGGACCTGGATGGAGTATGTCTGGGGGACATAGGATATGTTGGATTCCTGGATCTGAGGCTGGAAATGACCCTGCAGCCTCAGAGCCAGGAAACTGAACTCTCCACCCGCACCCCCTCACAACTGGGGCAGACAACTCTGTGGGCTGCTTCTATGAGCTCACAAATGTGAGCTTGTAGAGTGGTTAAAAGAGGTGTATCAGTCAATAGGGAGGGGAGGAGACTGGGGATGCAGGGATCTGAGCTATCCCCAGCTGCCCCCAGCCTCCTTCTCTCCCCCTCCCCAAAGCAAAATGGGCAAAAATACTTTTCCACCAGAGAGGTATTATTGCTAGGGACGAGGGAGAAACTTTTATCAGTTCACATTTTAATGTGAACCTATCAAGTTTAATGTGAACCTACCAAATTTTAATGTGAACCTACCAGACCTACTCCTTGAGCCAATATGTATATTGAAACACAGTTATTCTTCAGTTTCCCCACTTCTCCAACTGTTTTCCAATTAAAAGATACATACAAAAATGCATATATCTGGAGAAAATTGCTTGCAAAAATGTTTATATTAGGAGAAATGAGCATGAAAAATACTTTTAATACAGGATTTTCTGTATTACAGGGTTTTCACACTGGGTTTTCACTACAGGATTTTCACACTGACATTTTTATTTTGTTTTCTAAAGACAATTGATGCAGAAATGGGATGGTGCAACTAAGCCTGGGATAAGGAAAAACTGAGATTGACAGATTCACCCATCATAAATTATGGCCCTATGAAACAAACAAATAAAAATTGAGGGTTCTTTTGTTAGTTTTGCTTTGAGGAGCAGAGCAGGATAAACTGTACCAAGCAGTAAATAACTGGAGATGGTAATGGCCGGGCATCAGTTTTCAGCAGTTGCATTTGGGTTTGAACATGTGACTCCCCTAAGACCTGAAGGCACTAGTGAACAATTTTCTGTTGACTGGCCCCTGCATGTACTCGAGATGAAGACAAGTCTTCGAAGACTAGAGTCTTGGGGACTATTGGACATTTTGTGACTGCTGCACAGAACTCCATTTCATTCATTCGTTCTTTCATTCATTCATTCGTTCATTTCATTTCATTTTTATACCACCCAATAGCCAAAGCTCTTTGGGCTGTTCACAAAAATTAACATGCTGTTAACTTCCACCCAGAACACACCACAACATCCAATGAGTTGGAACCAAACTTAGCCATGCTTAGATTAGACCTATTGATTAGACCATAGTAAATGGCTAGGGGCTGCAGTGGCTTAGTGGTTAAGACGCTGAACTGCAGACCGGAAGGTCAGCAGGACAGCAGTTCGAGACCCAAGTGCTGCGTGACGGAGTGAGCTCCCGTCTTCATTCCCAGCTCCTGCCAACCTAGCAGTTCGAAAGCAAGAAATTGCAAGTAGATAAATAGGTGCCGCTTCGGCGGGAAAGGTGACACCGTTCCATGCACCTCGGTGTTCAGTCATGCCGGCCACATGACCATGGAAGCGTCTTCGGACAGCACTGGCTATTCAGCTTAGAAATGGAGATGAGCACCACACCCTAGAGTCGGACACGACTGGTTGGGGACACCTTTACCTTTAAAAAAAAAAAATGGCTAAGGGTGCAATCCTATCAAGATAGGCTGCCGTCTCTGAACTTGGAGGCAACCGCCTATCCTAAGTAAGGCAGGGGAGGCATGGGGGGGATCGTTCCCTCCGTGCCTCTCCTGCCCTACTGTTTTCCACTTTTCCAGCTGTCTAGCTGCAAGGGACCAACCAGGAGAAGAGGCTCCGCTCTCCCTGCCATGTAATGCCCCCCGCCCAGCCCCTTTTCAGTCACTCTGCACTCCTCTTCCGAGCACAGAGGATGGGGATTCTCCGCACCACCTTGGAGGCAGTGTGGATGTGGGGGGAGGTCAGTTTTCTGGCAACTGACCTTGGAGCACTGGCTCTGAAGTCAGTTGCTGGAAAAGAGCATATCCTATGGCCCTCTGGACAGTGTCTAGTGACCACAGGATTTCCCCCTAAGAGAGCAAGCCTATGTCCCCTAGATAGCTGTTTTAGGCAGCTTCCTCTGAGGTCTACAGCCCTGTTCCTGCCCCCTCCCCGAAGCTGTGTTTAGATGCCCAAAATCAGGCATCTAAGGAAAACTGCAAGGCAGCCAGAACTCAGAGGGAATCCTTTCCTCCGTCCTTCAGCTGCCCTGCACTGGATAGGAGGTCGCCTCCGACTTCAGAGGAGGTTGGAGGTGACCCTTTATCTCAATAGGATTGTGCCCTAAATCAGGCATCATTGACTTCAATGGGTGTACTCTAAGGAAGACTAAGTTTGGATCCAACCCTGTGGGCCATATCCAATGGTGTCATTTGATAAACTCGAAGAGCCCTAGCAGAGCTGAATCTTTCCGTTGGGCAAGCAGTTGCACATTGTGCTTATGCAATGGGTTGCACAACAGGTTGCACAAGCTTAATGCGCAACTGGTTGCACCACAGGTGATACTGTGAGTTGCGCAACCATGCTTGCGCAAATGTAACTTTAGTTGGATTCTCCTTTTGCACAAAGTTCAGAACCTAGTTCTTGTTAGTGCAGCATCATTTGTGCTAGTGGAATGACACAGTTGGATACTGCCCTTTGTCTACAGACAACCCTTACAATACAATCACATCTGCACTGAACAGGGACTCAGAACTTAAGGGTATACATCAGGCATTTTTTTAGACTACAACACCCATCCAATGGAGCAAAAAAGCAGATCAACAAGGCCAGACCGGTAGTAAATCATGACAGGACAGACCTAGTAGAGACAGTGACTGAACATTTTTTGTTGTCACCTATAGGGATGTACGAAAGTCACTTACCTTTCCACGGATTATGTTCATGGGGGGGAGGCATTCTGTCCCTCCCCCCCCCAGAATCCTCGACGGGGGGGAAACGATTCGGTCCTCCCCCCTGGAATCCTTGACGGCCGGCTGTGCTCCGCGGTGGCTCCGTGGAGCAGCCGGCCAGGCTGAGGCCAGAGCCGTCTGCAGCTGGATTTCCGGCCGCGGAGGGCTCTGGGTAAAAAACCCAAAAAAAACGCGTACGCAAGTGGCAGCGGCTATGGCCGCCACCATTTGCGTTCCTTATTTTTTGCCATCTTAGTCTACATAAATATTTACATAGACTATTACAGCGAAAATCAAGAGGAACGCTAATAGTGTAGTGGGCGCTATTCGTGCCCCTTTTTGATTTGCCGTTTTAGCCTACGTAGAGATGCAAATCAAATCAAAAAGGGATGCAAATATGACGCTATTTGCGTTCCCCTTTATTTTCGCCATAATAGTCTACATAAATATTTATGTAGACTAAGACGGCAAAAAATAAGGAATGCGAAAAATAAAGAACGGAAATGGCGACGGCTATAGCCACCACCATTTGCGTACGCGGTGTTTTTTTTTACCCGGATGTGATAGGCTAGGTAAGTCTTTACGTAGCCTATCATGTCTCTGTAAAAAAAAAGAAAAAACGACAAAACTGCAAATGGCGGTGGCGGTTGCAGCCAGTCGGAAGACCAGCTGCCGCAGCCGCCGGAGCTGCCGCTGCCGAAGCCGCCACCGGAGCCGCCGCTGCCCAGAACATCCTCCGCAGGTAAGTCTCGTCCCGGGGGGGATCCGCGGGGGGGCAGGGGGGCAGGCTGTTCCGCCACGGAGTTCGGGGGGCTGAATGCACTGGCATTCGGCCTCACCGAGATCCGTGGCAGAATTCTCTGACATCCCTAGTCAGCTATAGCACCCAGCTAAAGCCACTCCAATATTTCATTAATGATCAACAGCCCATCCTGTGTAAGGACTGAGAAAGAGCCTTCCAGACTCAGTCAAAAGATGTGTACTGATGAGATATCCCGGGTTTTGATGCTTCACTGGCATTGAGAGCCAGTGTGGTGTAGTGGCGACAGTGTTGGCATGGGAGTCGGGAGATCTGGGTTCTAGTCCCCACTCGGCCATGGAAGCTCACTTGGTGGCTTTGGACCAGTCACTGACTTTCAGCCCAACCCACCTCACAGGGTTGTTCTGAGGATGAAATGGAGAGGAGGGGGATTATGTATGCCGCCTTGGGTTCCTTGGGAGGAAAAAAGTTGGGATACAAATGTAATAAATACATAAATAATTGAAATCACTTTCTGGTTTCCCAAATCTTTTCTTATTTTGTTTGGACACCAGGCAGAGGGGGGGGGGAGAAATAAGGAAGAGGATGTTTGTACCATCAAAAGGAACAGAAAGAAAACAAGCTCTCTTAATCACTCATGTCATGCTACTAATATTTACAATTTATTAGGGATGCGGGAGCATTTTTTTTTTTTTTTGGTATGTATTGTTAAGCAAAACAAATTCACACTCATCTGTGGATTAGAACATTTCTTCAGATTGCACACTTCTCCAAACTTTATGATGCAGACTCAGAAATTAAATAAATAAGTGGGTATATTAGGGGAAATTGCATACAAAAATGCAACTGTACTAGGGACAGTTACATACATTAGGGGCAGTTGTGTATGCACATGTGTATATTAAGGAAAGCTGTGTACAAAAATTTGTGAGGTTTTGTGCACTTTTTTCGGGGGGGGGGGCGGATTTGCTAATACACCTGGACCATGATATTTCCTTCTCACAGGTTTTGGATAGCAGGCCTGTCCTTGCTTACAGACAGCCCTCTAGCCTAAAATAACTACTCATCAGCAACAACAAGCCACATAACACAAACACCTGTGGTAAACCCAGATGGCAACTCTGTGCCCATATCTGCACAAAGGAGACAGTGTTACAGGATTTCATACTGTCAGCCACAACATCACGAGTTCATTCAATGTGGTCTGCACTATCATCTGTGTATTGCCCGACCCCAGCCGTGGACTTTGAACTCTTAGGTTAGAGTGCCAAGATAGTGATAAATCAGATCCAGGTTTACTTACAAGGAGTACTTTATTGAGTAACTTACAGCACACAGGTGTACCCAATGGTTGGATCAGAGAGCTTCTCTGAACCCAGAGCCATGGGGTACAATGGGTTTTATAGCATACATGTGATCAATGAGGCAGCATGACAGCAGCAAGCGCCACCTAGAGTTCATTCCCAGCATAGACTAGAAGTATTTGGTTCTCACCACAGCCACCTGCAGCTTTAAGACAAATAAACTTTGCTTCCCAGGCACATCTTGATATCAGCCTTTGACTCATCTCAGCATGCTCTGAGGCCTACTAGCAAGGGAATTGCACCAATAATGAATTTAAGCAAGCATTATGGATCTCTAGGCCCCTCTAATGCTACAGGTGACTTGGTTACACTCCTGGGGCCAAATTTTAGGGATGGGGGAGAATTTCTCCCCAAACCTTTGGGGGGCCGAGTGCCAATGTATTCGGCCCCCCGAAGTAGTTTCGGGGAGAAACTCTCCGCCCCGTCACCCCCCCCCCCGGGATGGGACTTACCTTTCCCGAATCTCCCTTCCAGCGGCGGGTCCCGGCGGCGGTTCGGCAGGTCTTCGACAGGGGCAGAGGCGGCAGCTGGTCTTTCGACTGGCTGCCGCCGCCGCCATTCCAATAAAAGTAAAACAAAAACAAAAACAAAAAACACGCCCCCGTGATAGGCTACGTGACGATTAACGTAGCCTATCACGGCTAGATTTGCAAAGTCAGCCGTGATAGGCTACGTAAATCGTCACGTAGCCTATCACGGGTGACTAAAAAAAAAAAGCGTGTACGGCTAATGGCGGCCCCCATAGGGAGCCGCCATTCGCCTTCCTTATTTGGTCGCTGTAGTCTACGTAAAGATTATGTAGACTACGGCGAATATAATTATTTTTGCCATAGACGTAAAGATTTACGTAGACTACAGTGACCAAATAAGGAACGCGAATGGCAGCTCCCTATGGGGGCCGCCATTTGCGTACGCGCTTTTTTTTTTTTTTTAAGTCACCCGTGATAGGCTACGTGACGATTTACGTAGCCTATCACGGCTGACTTTGCAGATCTAGCCATGATAGGCTACGTTAATCATCACGTAGCCTATCATGGGGGCGTTGTTTTTTTTTTAAACTTTTTATTTTGCGGCCGGGCGAGGCGCCTCCTCCCCGGCCTGAATTTCGGCCAGGCGAGGAGGGAAGCCCCCCCCCGGCCTGAACTTCGGGAGGAGCAGCGAAGCGCCTCCCCCCCACCGCGAAGCAAGCTGCGAGACCAGGTAAGTGGCTTTCGTGCACCCCTAGGGCCAATACAACCTGCTGCAATGTCCTTCTTCATTCTATATAGGACCATTTTTATGAAAAAAATAATGAATAGCACATGTAGCAAAAAAGTCCTGACATCTATTTGTCTGAAATTTGTCAGGCATAATCCTCGCATAAGGGACTCCTTCATATAATTTCCACAAACAGAAAAATATATATAGCCATTTGTTGATTTCCAGAAATAATCAACGGGAGGCATGAAGATTTGGATTTCAAGTTGAAGAGGGCAGCCTGTAAATCAGTCCAAGATGTAGCAGGTTATCTTCTGAATCACTGAATTGGGGTTAGAATCAACTCTTGTGGTTGGTGCACACCCCTGATATATACCTAGGGATGTCTGTCACTGGGAAATACAGCCCTTTTTGAGCTCGCTGGATTTCCAGGGCACCCCTGATTTGGCTTGCATGTTTGAGCTGAGCTGTGGGTTTCCCCAGAAATCTGGGGACTTTTTGCATAAATAGACATTTGTGCAAATTGCACAAATGGGGGCCAAAATTTGCACAAATATCTATTTACGCAAATTTTTAAAAAGATAGAAAATCTGCCAGTTGGCCCAACTTGCTGTGGGCCTAGTTAGGCCAGCTGGCAGAAGTCAAAATGGAGTCCAGGGGCCTGAGCCAACAAAAGCTCATTGAGGCCCACCCCCAACTAAATTCTTCTAACATCCATATATATATACATGCCTACTTAGAATAACAGTTGATACATCTTATGAAGTGGACCCTAGTCCATGAAAGCTTATGCTATGATACATTTCTTAGTCTTTATGATGCTAAGTTGTGAGGTAGGATAGAGTGTGAGAGAATGACTAGTCCAACGTCACCTGGTGAGCTACCTGGCTGAGCGGGGATTTGAACCCAGATCTTCCCAGTCCATATCCAACGCTCTACTCATTTCCCCCAATCATTACATAGAACAAATCATGTTCTCATTTACAGTAGCTGTTCTATGAATACATTTGTAGTAGTGTAGTGCTTGTACCACCACCAGACTATCTAGGTCCAGTCTGGGCAAGATTGCATCCTTTTCTAGGAACCCAGTCTCCAGAAGTGATAGTCTAGCTGGAGAGATCAGGGCAGGGAGAAAGCACTAGAAACTGCATTAAGTTACCACCAGATACCAGAGAGGTGGACTTTTTTGGAATTCTAAACTACAGTTCATTTGTAATGGAGTTGTGCCAAGTTCAGCTGACTATTTGACCTCCCCTTTTTAAGAGTGTGATGATGTGTGAAAGCCTCGCTGTCAGACAGAAGCAATAGTGATGCAATTTGGGGGGCTAATGATTCTGCTGACCTAACGCCCTCTTCCAGCTGCTTTCTATTACTGTTGCTTACCTGGGACACTGAAGGCTCAAGAGACTGGCTTTATATAATGGACTCGCTGTGCAATTACGGGCAGCTCCAGCAGGCATCTAGAACTCCTTCTCCTCATTGTTGGATCCTGCATCTATCTGTTCGCTTGCTTGCTTGCTTGCTTGCTTGCTTTTAACATTAGCCTGGCACAGGGTGGACATGCCAAACAATTTGGGGTACCATGATGCAAGCCCCAGTGACTTTTTGCTTGGTTTTAAAACTTCATCTGGTCCAGACCAGACAACTGGTCCAGAATGTGGAAGCCAGATGATTGAGTGGAACTGGCCAAAGAGACCATGTATCACATATCCTTTGTTGTTCAGTCATTCAGTCATGTCCGACTCTTCGTAACCCCATGGACCATGGCACGCCAGGCCTTCTTGTCCTCCGCTGTCTCCCAGAGTGTGCTCAAGTCCATATTCATTGCATCGGTGATGCTATCTAGCCATCTCATCCTCTGCCGTCCCCTTCTCCTTTTGCCTTCAATCTTTCCCAGCATCAGGGTCTTTTCCAGGGAGTTTTCTCTTCGCATTAGGTGGCCAAAATATTTGAGCTTCAGCTTCAGTATCTGTCCTTCCAATGAGCAGTCACGGTTGATTTCCTTTAGGATGGACTGATTTGACCTCCTTGCAGTCCAGGGGACTCGTAAGAGTCTTCTCCAGCACCACAGTTTGAAAGCATCGATTCTTCAGCGCTCAGCCTTCCTTATAGTCCAGCTCTCACAGCCATATGTTGCTACTGGGAAAACCATAGCTTTGATTGTATGGACCTTTGTCGGCAAGGTGATGTCTCTGCTTCTTACTATGCTGTCTAGGTTTGCCATAGCTTTCCTCCCAAGGAGAAAGCGTCTTTTAATTTCATGGCTACAGTCACCGTCTGCAGTGATCTTGGAGCCCAAGAAAATAGAATCTGTCACTGCTTCCATTTCTTCCCCTTCTATATGCCAGGAAGTGATGGGGCCAGATGCCATGATCTTTGTTTTTTTAATGTTGAGTTTCAAACCAGCTTTTGCACTCTCCTCTTTCACCCTCAACAAGAGGCTCTTTAGATCCTCTTCGCTTTCTGCCATTAGGGTGGTATCGTCTGCGTATGTGAGGTTGTTGATAATTCTCCTGGCAATCTTAATTCCGACCTCTGATTCATCCAACCCAGCATTTCTCATGATGTACTCTGCATATAAATTAAATAAGCAAGGTGACAATATACAGCCTTGTTGTACTCCTTTCCCAATTTTGAACCAATCGGTTGTTCCATGTCTGGTTCTTACTGTTGCTTCTTGGCCCTCGTACAGGTTTCTCAGGAGACAGGTAAGGTGGTCTGGTACTCCCATCTCTTTCAGAATTTGCCACAGTTTGTTGTGATCCACACAATCAAAGGCTTTAGCATAGTCAATGAAGCAGAATGCATTCCATGGGGTTTTCTTGGCAAGAATACTGGAGTGGGTTGCCATTTCCTTCTCCAGTGGACCACATTTTGTCAGAACTCTCTGCCATGACCTGTTGGTCTTGGGTGGCCCTGCACGGCATAGCTTATGGCTTCACTGAATTATGCAAGCCCCTTCACCACAACAAGGCAGTGATCCATGAAGGAGACACATATTCTTACAGACCTGCATTTAGTTTCTTTTCCAGGCACAATTGTAAGTTGTGGCTGTGATCTTCAGAGCCCCAAATGAACTGAGATTAGGGATGCATGGAGTATGTTAAATCCATGCCATCTGTGTTTTGTGGATTGTCAGGTGTCTTTCATTCCATCATCCACCCATTGATGGAATCGATTTTTTCTCCGTTTCCTGGACTTGCATTCATATTGGAAAGTGCACACTTCTGAAAATGTACACTTCTGAAAATGTCAATTTGTGCAAACCCACATTTTCATGCTTTAGTGTATGGGGGGAAATGCACATTTTCAGTCAGGTTTTTTTTTCATATTTCACATATTTTTTTACAACTGAATTTGTGTACAATTATGAAAAGTACAAAACTGGTATGCAAGTCTGCAGAATGTGCATGACTTGGGAAAAGCCAGTCCACTGCAGAATCAACGGATTGGATTCGTAGAAATCCAAACTCATTTGAATTAGTTGCAGAATTCTCTGACATCCCTACCTGGGACTGGGATACCTCAAGGAGTGCCTCCTCCACACGTTCCTCTGTCTCCAATGACATCCTTTTGAGAGGACCTTCTCAGAGAGCCCCACTCCTGATGTTGGGCACATAATTACAAGGAGCAGGGTCTTCTCAGGGGTTGCACCCACGTTGTGAAATTCTTTGGTAGGAAGGCCTGCCAGGCTCACTCATTTGCTTAACATATTTGCTATTGTAATCCACCCTCAGATTAACATCAGTTTGCAACTTTTCTTCTTCTTAAAGGTCTGTGACAATCCATTTTTCATGTGGATTTCTGCTAATCATTTTTGTACATGGTTTTTCCAAATATGCACATTCTTATACACACTTTTGCAAATATAGGTTTGTTTTCCAAGTGATTTACCCTAAAATGATGAGTTTTTGTGTATGCCTTATTCCCCTATCATATATATTTTTGTGCACATTTTTATTTTTATTTGCAAACTGCATTGCAACATTTGGGAAAGTGTGAATGTCACTGTGCTCCAGTTTGTGTGTGGGTTCGGGAAGCGTGAGTTTGTAAGTTTGCATTAAAATGCAAACCCAACAAATTTCTTACTCATCCCTAATTATAGCTGATAGAGGAACTAATGAAAGCCGAGAAGTGATCAGCCTTGTTTACCTGGATGAGAATTCTTATAGCAGAGACACTGGGTTAGCAAAGTATCTGTTTCACAACCTTGGGATATCTACACCAGAAAATGGCAATTGGCAGGAATGCCTTAACGAAGAAATGTATTGAGAGGGTTGTGCGCAATCTGCACCAACTGGCAGAAATCTTGCAAATATAAAGCGTTATGCAAATAGAAGCATCTGGACCGTTTCTGCTTATTTTTGCATAAATTAAATCCTGTTTTAAAAGATGCAGATGGATACAATTTTTTTAAAAAATTAGGGATGGATGGACTTACCTCCATCTGCCCTGCATGCCATGTGTTGGTCCCCTGCCAGCTGCTTGCCCCTGCTCATACTGGGGCACAAGCCACCCAGAGGTCTGTGGGTGCTGGGCAAGCAGCGCATGGATGCCCACTCCCCCAACAAGCTACCATTCCGCAAAAAAAATGGCAGCTCGAGGTTTTCCATAAAAGTAATGTTATGTAAATAGCAGCCATAATCTGTAATACTGTGTAAATGGCCCCTTCACAGCCACCATTTACACAGCATTTATTTTATGGAGAAATCACAAGACACCATTTTTTCCACAAAATGGTGGCTTGCTGAGGGGTTCGGTGGCCACTGGGCACTCCCAGACCATGGAGTGGCTTGGCAAGTGTGGTCCAGTGAGTGCGGTGCGTTGGCTAACAGGATCTGGGAGGCCGAGTTGGGGGGGGGGTCCACCAGACTCCACCCCCCCATCAGACTCCTGAACATCCCTATTTTTAATGCAATTTGAAAGTTCTGTGGTAAAAGTTTGCCTTCTGGCCCATATATTTTTTATCAAGGGCTGTCAACCAATTAAAAAACACAAAGGGTTGTATCCAATGTTAGTCTAACATAAATGCCATTCATTTCAATGGGCCTACTCTAAGTAGGACTAACATTGGATAAAACTCATTGGTTGCTATCCTGTATCCACTTACCTGGGTGTCAGTGCAATTTGAGCCAGAATGGTGGAGAAATGGTGGGGCCTGCAGTGAATTCACCTCATCTGCATCCAGCAAATTGTTTTGAAGATTTGAATGGGGTCCAATCCAGAATCTGTCCTCCTGCTGAATCCGATGAGGTGGACTGAGAACTGACTCTTTTTTTTAATTATTTTTTAATCAGGTTGTTTTAACAGCTTGGAGCTGGTAGAAAGTGTAGCAGCAGCTGTGCAGGTTGAACTATGGCTGGAAATGACCCTGGGGCAATGGTCCATTATGCTGTAGCATTCCTCACAGGGCCATTGTATAGAAAAAATATATGATTGCCCCTATTGCTACATGGGGTAGCCATGTCTCTGTGAGCAACTGGGACATTTCTCTCCGTATTTCAACCCATGCATCAGCTGAAGAACCTGTGTAAAAATCATTTACAGCTTTGAAAGGAAGCCCTCAGACCAGTCAAATAATCTGCCTTTAAACTAATTAATCAATAGATAAATTTATCACATTTTAATAAATATGTACAGTACTGTGCAAAAGTTTTAGGCCACCATTAGATTTGTTGCTTTAGCAATGGTATAATGACCATATATCATTATTTCTCAGTCTCTTCATTAGAATACAACCAAAAAATATAGAGATGGCGGAGAATTCCGCCACGGATCTCGGTGAGGCTGAATGCCAGTGCATTCGGCCCCCTGAAATCTGTGGCGGAATGGTCTGCCACCCCCCCGCCACCCCGCAGATCCCCCCTGGGACAAGACTTACCTGAGGCGGATGTTCCGGGCAGCGGCAGCTCCGGCGGTGGCTCCGGCGGTGGCGAAAGCTGGTCTTCCGACTGGCTGCCACTGCCGCCATTTGCAGTCTGGAGGGTTGTTTGTTTGTTTTTTAAAGAGACGTGGTAGGCTACGTAAAGATTTACGTAGCCTATCACAGCTGGGTTAAAAAAAAAAAACACGTACACAAATGGTGGCGGCTACGGCCGCTGCCTTTTGCGTTCCTTATTTTTGGCCATCTTAGTCTATGTAAATATTTACGTAGACTATTACAGCAAAAATAAAGGGGAACGCAAATAGCATAGCAGGCGCTACTTGCGTTCCCCTTTATTTTCGCCGTAATAGTCTACGTAAATATTTACGTAGACTAAGACAGCCAAAAATAAAGAACGCAAACGGCGGCGGCCATAGCTGCTGCCATTTGTGTACACGGTTTGTTTGGGGTTTTTTTGTTTTTTTACCCAGAGCCCTCCGCGGCTGGAAATCTGGCTGCTGACAGCTCTGGCCTGGGCCTGGCCAGCTGCTCCGCGGAGCCACCGCAGAGCACAGCCGGCCGTTCAAGGATTCCGAGGGGGAGGACCGGATCGCCTCCCCCCCCGTTAAGGATTCTGGGGGGAGGGATGGAACACCTCCCCCCCCTACCATAAGCATAATCCGCGGAAAGGTAAGTGACTTTTGTACATCCCTAAAAAAATACAGGAAATTTGTATGCAGTATTCAACAATAGAAAATAAATCAGAAAAAACAGCTTCCATAGGCTAAAGTGGCAAGTATTTAGTGTGACCTCCCCTTACACTAGAGTAACAGCAGGCTCCTGGCCAGGAATGGTCTTCGTGGAAGGGTAGCAGCTAAGAAACCACTTTTGCGGAAGGGGAACAGGGTGAAACAGCTAAGATATGCTTAAGCTCACAAAGATTGGAATGATGATCAGTGGGAAAGAGTATTATGAAGTGATGAATCCAAGTTTGAAATTTTGGGGTCCAATCGTAGGGATGTACGAAAGTCACTTACCTTTTCGCGGTTTCTGTTCATTGTGTGGGGGGGGAGGTGTTCCGTCCCTCCCCCCAGAATCCTCGACGGGGGGGGAGGCGATCCGGTCCTCCCCCCTGGAATCCTCGACAGCCATCTGTGCTCTGTGGCAGCTCCGCGGAGCAGCCAGCCAGGCCCAGGCCAGGGCTGTCCGCAGCCAGATTTCTGGCCGCAGAGGGCTCTGGGTAAAAAAAACACGTACACAAATGGCAGCGGCTACGGCCGCCGCCATTTGCGTTCCTTATTTTTCTTCGTCTTAGTCTACGTAAATATTTACGTAGACTAAGACAAAGACAAGAAAGGGGAACGCAAATAGCATTGGTTTGTTGTTGTTTTTTTACCCAGACATGATAGGCTATGTAAGTCTTTACGTAGCCTTTCATGTCTATGGGGGGGGGAACAACACAGACTGCAAATGGCAGCGGTGGCAGCCGGTTGGAAGACCAGCCGCCGCCGCCGCCACCGCCGAAGCCACCGCTGGAGCCGCCGCCATCCTAAACATCCGCCCCAGGTAAGTCTCATCCCGGGGGGGGGGGATCCACGGGGGTGGGGGGGTGGCAGGCCAATCCGCGATGGATTTCGGGGGGCCAAATGCACTGGCATTCGGCCTCACCGAGATCCATCACGGAATTCTCTGACATCCCTATCCAATCGTCAACATTATGTGAGAAGAAGAGTTGGAGAGAGATGGGCAAATGAGTGCTTGCAGCCTTCAGTGAAACATGGTGGAGGGTCTGTCCTGGTTTGGGGCTGCATTTCTGCCAGTGTTGGCGATCTTGTCCGTATTGACGGGATCATGAATGCTGAAAAGTACAGACAGGTTTTTAATTCATCATGCCATTCCTTCTGGAAAGCACCTGATTGGGAATGGTTTCATTTTTCAGCATGATAATGATCCCAAGCACACTGCTAATGCGGTGAAATCATATTTAGTGAGGAAAACAGCTGATGAAACAGAGTCATGGACTGGCTTCCACAGACTCCAGACCTGAATATTATAAAGGCAGTATGGGATCACCTGGACAAAGAAATAAATAAAAAACAACCTACATCTAAAGAAGAACTCTGGGAAGTGCTGAAAGAAGCCTGTTATAATATACCAGAAGATTACTTCAGAAAACTTCAGGACAGTCTCCCCAAAAGAGTTCAAGATGTGCTTAGAGCCAAGGGAGGTCACTAAATAACTGACTGTTGCCTGAACATATTTCATGTATTTTCTGTTTGTATCTTAATACAGAGACCAAAAAATAATTATGGATGGTTATTAAAACTTTGCTAAAACAACAAAGCTGCTGGTGGCCTAAGACTTTTGCACAGTACTGTACATTGCCAATATTGTCCAAACAGGCCCCTGTCTGAGATACTGAAAGAAGTGCGAAATTACTTGCAATTTAATGCACAAATGCTTCCACTCTTTGGTAAAAGGAAAAGCTATCTGACATACATTCTTTTCCATTGCTTATCATAGTAATATACCAGCACACACAAAAATAAAAATAAAAAAATCATCAAAACCCTATATGGTTCCGGCCCAGCCTATCTTAAGGAGCGCCTCCAGCAGCACCAGACAGGCCGCTTAACAAGATCAGCCTCGGATGGCCTTCTCTCTGTCCCATCAGCCAGGACAGCTAGACTGGTGGGGACGAGGGAGAGGGCCTTTTCTGTGGTGGCCCCCACTCTGTGGAACTCCCTCCCTAGGGAACTCCGTCATGCCCCGTCTTTAATGAGCTTCCGTCGTGCATTAAAAACGTTGTTGTTCAGGCAGGCATTTGGGGTGGGTTAGGGTATTTTAGAAAATGTTTTTATTGTAGAATTTTATTGTTTTAAACTGTTTTTATTGTATGTTGTACATCGCCCAGAGTGGCTGGGTGACCAGCCAGATGGGCGATTAATAAATTTAATAATAAATAAATAATAAATAAATAAATTGAGCTTGGATTTCTAAGAATCTGACCTGCAGAATCCTCTGTGAAGAGACTCCTTCAGGCTGCGCCAAGTCCGTGGACTTTTGGATTTATTTTTTTTTTTTAAATGCTTTCCTGAAATGTATGCATATTTATTCATAAAAAAAATATGCAAGTTTCTGCTGAGGAATAGTTGAAAAGAATGGGGGACAATATGCTAAATGTTATGTACTAAGGTAAATTATGTAAATTGTTACGAAACCTCTCATGTAATTATTTGTGAATTTTTTCCACATGACAAAAAAAATTGCATCTATCTGTGAGTGGACGATGGAGCAAAAGGTGCCTGACAATCTGTGCAACACAGAAGGAGCAGATTTTACACAGTCTGTGTATCCCTATTCACAACCCCAAACATGAATGCTAACAGGAGCAAAAGTGGTTGGTCTGTGACCGATAAAATTCAATTCAACGAGAGCACATTTTGTAAAAAAAAAAAAAATGCGTGCACATTCACAAACTTTCAATTGCATTCCAAAAAAATACGCATTTTTCAGAAAGTATGCATTGTCATGGTTTAGTCAACGGCTTTAGCTTACTTGTGCCCAGAAATGTTCACACTTCTCACTTGGAGAACACAGTTTTCTTGTTCGAACGAGCTGAAAAACAAGCCACTAACAAAAATGGGAGTGAGCCACACTGAGCTTCAAAGTGAAGTTCAGAACATTTATGGTGAGGTCAGACATCCCTGGCTCTACCATCCCTACTCATGCCAAATAAAGCTGGCCCTCATGATCCATGAGCTAAATCTTTGGCTGTTGAACTTCCCGGTTAAACCAACTGCAGAGTGTAGCCTCCTTTTAGTACTGGTGTGTGTGTGTGTGTCTCTGTGTGTGTGTCTCTCTGTGTGCGGCTTCCCACTTCCCCAAATGGTAAACAGTGAAGAGAACACTAGTGGCTCATGGCTTTTCTTTAATACCTATTTATTTACTAACAAACACACTGAGCATCTGGAAGGTGGCAGGCACTCAGACAGTGTTAGTCATGTAAAGCATGAGATCTCTCTCTCTCTCCTGCCCATCAAAGCAAAGAGCCCCTAGTTGAACCCAGTTTTCCCCAAAGGCTTCAAAATGTAAACCCCAGTCTCTTTTCTGCCTGCATTGCAATCTCCAAACTGCATTGCAATGCCGACCTACTTCTGAATAGGTATTCTGTGTCGTAGTCCAGTGGCCACTGACAATCAAGGCTCATCAAAGCAATGTCCCCTGTCTTCCATAAGTCTTGAGTCAGCATTTTCAGCTAGCTCTAGAAGCTTCAGTTGGGTCCATCAATATTCACTAGCAAGGAAGGAAGCATATGAAAGCAGAAGAAAGACGGTCATACCATTGCCAACCCACCACCTAGGGATGTTGGAGAAATCCTCCACGGACCCCAATGAGGCCCCCCAAAGTCCGTGGAGGATTGGATCACCTATCTTGTCTTCCAGTGCAAAGTCCTCACCGGCGAATCCTCCCTGCTGCCAGCTCTGAAGACCCAGCGATACAGCCGCCATGGCCGTATCACCAGACTGCAGATGCAAATAGCGTCCGCTATGCCATTTCCATCCCTGCACTTTACCATGATAGGCTACATAAATATTCATGTAGACTATCACGATAAAGTGCAGGACGCAAATGGCATCCGCGGACCAAGATTGGCTGTGGCCGGAAGTCTGGCAGCGGCTGGCCCCATCCAGCGGTTCGGCAGACTCACCATGGAGCGGAGCCAGCTGGGGAGGATTCCAGGGAGAGGACCAGATTGCCTCTCCCCCTGCAGACCCCCCAGCGGACCCAGATAAGTGGGGTTCGTACACCCCTACCACCACCTTGAATAATTTTTGATATAGTTTAATGACAATGAAATAACTCCAAATATCCAAGCCTATACTCTTCCCTTTTCAGCTCAGATGTTTGCTTAGAAGGTGGAGAGAATGATGTTCTGCCTATCTGTATCATTAATAGGGATGTCAGCAAATTCCGCCACTGACTCCAGTGAGGCTGAATTCTTTAGAATCTGCGCCCCCCCCAGAATCCTTGGCGGAACGGCCTCCCCCCCGCCACCCCACGGAATCCCCCAGGACAGAGCTTACATGGCGGCAGATGCGGCTCCGGCAGTGGTGGCAGCGGCAGCTCCTCCGGCTGGTCTCCTGGCCACCGCCAGGCTGCTGTGGCCGCAAATGGCGGCTGTCGTAGTGGCAGCCATTTGCGTGGCTGCTTTAGCATGATAGGCTACGTAAATACTTGCGTAGCCTATCACGGCAAAGAGCAGGGGTGCAAATGGTGGCCGCTATGCCATTTGCGCCCCTGCTGTTTGCTGTGATAGGCTACGTAAGTATTTACGTAGCTTATCACAAAAAAGGCAGCCACGCAAATGATGTAGCTGCCATCATTTACATGGCTGCCTTTTTCATGATAGGCTACATAATTACTTATGTAGGCTATCACGGCTGGCAGCCACGCAAATGGCGGCCGGTGTAATGGCGTAGCCCAGCCGGGGCCGGAATTCTGGATGTGGCTTGCCCTGGCCAGTGGCTCCATGGTTGCTGCAGAGCGGAGCCGGCTGGGGAGGATTCGCGGGGGGGGGGGGAATGGAACACCTCCACCCCCACCGCGGATGGCCCCAGCGGAACCAGGTAAGTGTTTTGTACACCCCGAATCATTAATCAATACGCTAACACAAACCATGGTTTAGGCAACACAGATAAACAAATCAACATTTCCATCCCAAGGCTTGGCTTCCTGATATTCCTAGCCCTCCCTAGGACCCGATGGGAGAGCAGTCTTTGTCTATTATCCCTCTTCTGGAGCTTATGGAAGTGAAACCTGACCTCATTTGCACCCCCTTGTTATTGGCTCAGAAATGTTAGAATGAATTCCAAGGAGAAGCATTCTTCAAAGGCAGAATAATTGACTGTGGTTCAATTGGCTGCCCAGAAAGTTGTCTCCAAGAGACCATATGATACACACCTGCCATGGACATATTTTCATGAGGAGAATATTCAAGATGAAGCTGGACAGCCACTTGTCAGGGATGCTCTGACTCGGATTCCTGCATTGAGCAGGGGGTTGGACTCGATGGTCCTATAGGCCCCTTCCAACCCTACTATTCTATGATTCTATGATGTGTGTGTGTATTCATTGGCACAGTGTTAAAGTGAAAGCACCCCAGGGTTGTAAGCATGTTAAAGCACATCATCAGTTTCCAGTGTGGTTTGGGTCTGTTGATGGATGGTGTATGAAGGATTGCCAAAGCCTTTGTAAGTTGGCTTAGGGTGCGATCCTATGGCTGCTAGACAGCTTCTAGATGGCCATAGGATTTGGGAATTGAGCTTGGTTCCCAGAGATGACATGTAGCTCCCTGCCCCTGCAGCCCCATAAGAGGTGTGGTTTGTCTGAAAAGGGGCGGGGGAGGGGATCGTGGAAGCACCATTATGATGCTTCCTATGCACCATCTGGCCTCCCCACCCCTGCTCTGAATCTCCCCAGTTAGTCAAAATTGGCTGTCTATCCTCAAATGCAGGGCATCCAGAGCTCAGAGAAGATCAGTGTAAACTCAATGTGGCTTAGGACCAATTTGAAAAAAATAAACAAAACAAAAACTGAAATTAGACATCTTTGTTGGGCCTTCAAGCACCTCCAAGCCTAAGGGTGCAATCCTATGCATGATTAGACAGGAAAAAGTCCTACAGCTGGGAATTGTAGGACTTTTTTCTCTCTCTAAACATGCATAGGATTGCACACTAACTGATGCCGCCATGTTCCATAGGCAACAGCTAGTAATACTCAATAGGAATGGGAGAGAAATATGTCCAGTTTGCATTCAAATATGAGCTTACCTAATTCACACTTCTGGAATCAGTGTGCAAACCAAAACATGGTTATAATTTATATTCACACATTTCCAAATTTCGCACTACCATTCTCCAGTTAAGAAACACATTGTAATGGGGGGGGGGGAATAACACCCCGAAGTGCATTTTATGATGGAAAATTACATTTAAAATGGGTCTATAAGGCAACATTGCATACAAATATGCATATATTAGGATACATGCACCCAAAAATGCATGTGAATTTTGATGCAGACCATGGCATTGCTAGGCACATAAAAGATTCATGGCCCAGGGCCCTGAATATGATTATATATGCAAATTTAAAAATACTTTCTAGGATTTAGTTAAATATCACAAGATGCAAAGCTGGTCAATTAAATGATCATCTACATAATCTCAAATGAAATAAATTTTCTGTGTTGCAGTATGTGGGGAGGGTAAGAATGTCAGAGAAACCTACAACAAAATCAAACGAGTTGGGATTTCTATAAATATAAATATAATCTATATTTCTATCCATTGCTTCCACAGCAGACCAGCTTCTCCCAAGTCACACAGATTGTGCAGACCTGCAGATCATTTTTTGATGTTGCTGTTTTTTACTTTCTGGAATTTTATGCAAATTTAGTTGTAGAATAATACATAAAATTAAAAAGAAACATCTGAAAATGTGCATTTCCTCCTGAGGCTAAAACATGAAAATGCACATTTTGGGGGGATTTCTGCATTGTGGGGGGGGGGATTTGCTCAAAGACAGGAAATTGGGAAAAATCCAATTCTGTCAATGAGTGGACAATGGAATGAAAGGCACCGCACAATCTGTGAAATGCAGATGGGACAGATTTTACAAAATCCATACATGCCTAGGGGAGGGGGGAGTTAACCCTACACTCCCCAGCTGCAATCCCTCCCCCCTGAAAATTGTTCCCTGCATGTCAAATAAGAGGAGAGGGGGAAAAAAAAACCTTCTACAGGCACCAGCAGCTCCTGGAAATAAATATGGGACCAGGGTCTCATGGACAGGGTTATTGTTTTTTCTCTTTTGACACGAAAATTCATATGGCCATGTAGATTTTCCCAAGCATATGCATCAGTTATGCACATCTTTGAAATGTACACATTTTTGCATACACATTTTCCCAATATATGCATTTTAATGCATTTTTTGATAAGGCACCAGTTGCATCACAAGGGCAAAGATGCGGTCTTGGGCTGCAGGTTGTTTTTGGGTCCATGTTCAGCTCTGGGAGGCGCAAATTGGGTATCTCCTGGTCAAAGACAAACTAAAACAGATTTCTCACGCATCCCCAACTGGCACTAGGGATGTTGGAGAAATCTTCCACGGACCCCAATGAGGCCGAATTCTATTGAATCCGGCCCCCCAAAGTCCGTGGAGGATCGGATCTCCTACCTTGTCTTCCAGCGTGAAGACCTTGCCGGCGGATCATCCCTGCCGCCGGCTCCAAAGACTCAGCAGTACAGCCGCCATGGCCGTATTGCCGGACTGCGGATGCAAAAGGCATCCACTATGCCATTTGCATCCCTGCCCTTTAACATGATAGGCTACATAAATCTTTACATAGCCTATCACAGTAAAGTGCAGGATGAAAATGGCATCTGCTACACCGGATGCCATTTGCAGACCAAGACCAGCCGCGGCCGGAAGTCCAGCAGTGGCCAGCCCCAGCTGACGGCTCTGCAGACTCACCATGGAGCGGATCCGGCCGGGGAGGATTCCGGGGGGAGGACCGGATTGCCTCTCCCCCCGCAGACCCCCCAGCGGACCAGGTAAGTGGGGGTCATACACCCCTAACTAGCACCAGCAAAATGTAAAAAGAAATGAAGAAGAAAAACACTTAGATTTTGACTAAACAGCCAATGTGGGCATATAAAACTTTTGTAAGCCCAAAGTTTGCATTTTGAGGAGGAGAGGAAGAAATGCTGCACACAGGGCTTTGATTTCTTCTGACTACATTGTCAGCTTTCTTAAAAGAGAGATAGGATGTCGGGGATGCAGCAAGAAAAGGAGGAAAACTTAATACATCATGAAAATCATGGGAGAAAGAACACCACCAACAACAACAAAATAAGACTGCTGAAAGTAACAGCATACAGTGAATGTGTGCAGAACAATCAAAGCGCTTTGACAGACATGTTGTCTCTGGTGTAGGATTTCACTTTTCATATGGCTTTGCCGGTTTTGCTCATCAGGTGCCGCAGTTGCTGTTCTCCTTTGGCAGATGTTGCCAAAGGAGAAGAGATGGGGCATGATAGTTTAGGGGACAGAATAGTAATAATTAGGAACCACATGCCTGTAGGGATGTTTGAGCTACTGAATAAAGGAGGTGATAGGTTTTCACCTATATCCAGGCCAGTTCATAAGATTCGAAAAAAGGGATGGAGAAAAAAATTCATTCAGTTTGCATTTTAATGTGAACTTTAAAAATTAGCTCCTTTGAATCACTATGTGAACTGAAACTCGGTTATCCTTCAAAATTCACACTTTTCTGAATTTTACAATGGAGTTCTCCACCCCACCCCCCAGTGCATACAAAAATTCATGCTTTAGAGAAAATAATGTCAAAATACATTATATTACAGAAATCGCTTGCAAAAACATTTATATCTGTTAAAAATGCCTACAGAAAGAATGCATGTACTCGGAGAAATATGCACAAAAATGCTCAAGAATTTTCATGCAACATTTTTTTTAAAGAGTACCCCACATTTTGGAACAAACTGAAATTTCCAAAGAAATTCACAAAGTTCAAGAGGAACTGAACTTAAGATATGAAAAATCAGAAACTGAGAGAAAGTGTAATTAACAGATTTCTCAATCCTTATTCCAGACCAGGACACTCCAGATTACCATAAATTATCAAAACTCATGATACCCAATAGAAAAAAAAATATTGCCAGCACATCTAGTACTTTCTCTCTGTTGAGGACGAAAGGGGACTGAGACCTCAAGGGAGACCTCGGGTGCCTGCTACTTGGGCCCAATTCAACTTTTTCTTCTTTTCAAGGAGGAGACAGGGAAGTAGATGGCCCAGTGAAAATGGCCCTTCCTTTCAAAGCTTATAAAACAACCCCACCTTTAATCTTTTCAAGCTTCAAAGTGAACACTTGAAAGGCTTGATTCCCCCACCCCCTATGACTGGGCAGAGTCAAGCATGATCAAGAAATAAATTCTAGTTCAGGACTATGCAGGCCTGGATCTCAATGGCTGGCATGGTTCTCAGTGGCTCCAAGTGAACCATCTGGGAGATGGTTACGAACATAGAAAGCTGCCTTATACTGGATCAGATAATTGGTCCATGTAGCTCTTTATTGTCTATGCTTTGGGTGTGTCAGACAGGGGTCTTTCTCAACCCTACTTAGAGATGCCAGGAACTGAAGCTAGGACTTTTCTGCATTCTGTCCCAGTGAACTACAGCCCTTCCCCAAAAGCAAAACCCACTGCTTTCCCCCCCCCCAAAGGGACTGATAATCCCACCATAATGGTGTCCCTCAGCCCTTTACTTTCTCCCTTTTAACTGTATGGCTGCCATTCATTCCTATGGGGAAAATGTAAACTGCTGCAAAGTGTTGTGTTAATGACAAAACTGACCCACCAATACTAGATGCCTTAGTCTCCACCAATGGGGACTTCGCAGGGGAGCCTGTGCAATAAAACACACTGAGACATGTAGCAGCAGCATCCCAGGGTCTATGTCTAGGATGAGGAGATGATAGAATTTGCTCTACTGGTTGACCTTTGTATTGTTTGCAGTAGATTGCCAAAGATTTCTGACTCTATAAGAACATAAGAAGAGCCCTGCTGGATCAGCCCAAGGGTCCATCTAGTCCAGAATTCTATTCACACAATGGCCAACCAGCTGCCAATAGGACCTGACAAGCAGGACACAAGTGCAACAGTACCTTCCTGCCCATGTTCCCCAGCAACTGGTGGGCATGGGCATACTGCCTCTGATACTGGAGAGAGCACATAGCCATAAGGACTGGTATCCAGTACTTATCCTCAATGAATTTGCCCAAACCCTTTTTAAAACCATCCAAATTGGTGGCCATTGCTACATCTTGTGGAAGCAAATTCCGTAGATTAGCTATGTGCTGCATAAAGAAGTCCTTTCTTTTATCTGCCCTGAATTTCCCACCAATCAGCTTCATGGGATGGCCCCAGGTTCTAGTATTATGAGAGGGAAAAATGTCTCCCTATCCACTTTCTCCGCAACATGCATAATTCTGTATACCTCTATCTTGCCTCCCCTTACTTGCCTTTTCTCCAAGCTAAACAATCTCAGCTGTTGTAACCTTCCTTGAGACGGGAGTTGCTCCAGCTCCTTGATCATTTTAGTTGCCCTTTTCTGCATGTTTTCCGGCTCTGCAATATCCTTTTTTAGGTGTGGTGACCAAAACTGTACACAATATTCTATGCGACGCCTCACGATAGCGCAGTAAGATCCTGGGAGTTTTATTTTCAGTTTCTTTTCTAAGTATGCCCAACACAGAGTTCACCTTTTTCATAGCTAGCACACTGGGTCAACACTTTCCTTGAGCTGTCCACCACAACCCCCAGATCTCTAGGGGGTGGACGGACTCACTTGTGGCCACTGAACATGGGTGGTCACCAAGTCACCACTGCTGCTTGCCCCCTGTGGCTTGCATCGAGGGGTGGGAGGCTGTGGAGGTGCTCCTGCCATCACTGCCACAGCACGGGGCAGGGGGAGGAGAGGAGATCCATTCTGCTCCTCTTGTCCCTGCTACTGCAGCAGCAGCAGGGACAAGCTAGTCATTTTACACAGGTCTCTCCCACTTACATAAAATGACCAGCCTGTCCCTGTTACTGCTGCCGCTGCCACTGTAGTCGGGGTGGGAGGCAATGAGAGGAGCTCCCTCTCATCTGTGCTACAGTGGCGGCAGCAGTGACGAGGACAGACTGGTTGCTACAGGTGATGAGAGGAGCTGCAGGTGATGAGAGGAGCTCCCTCTCATCTGTGCTATAGTGGCAGTGCAGTGACAGGGACAGGCTGGTTGCTACAGGCGATGAGAGGAGCTGCAGGCGATGAGAGGAGCTCCCTCTCATCTGTGCTACAGTGGTGGCAGCAGGGACAGGGACAGGCTGCTTGCTACAGGCGATGAGAGGAGCTGCAGGTGATGAGAGGAGCTCCCTCTTGTCTGTGCTACAGTGGCAGCACAGTGACAGGGACAGGCTGGTTGCTACAGGCAATGAGAGGAGCTGCAGGTGAAGAGAGGAGCTCCCTCTCATCTGTGTTACAGTGGCAGCAGCAATGACAGGGGCAGGCTCGTTGCTACAGCCGATGAGAGGAACTGCAGGCGATGAGAGGAGCTCCCTCTCATCTGTGCTACAGAGCCGAGCTGATGAAAGCTCAGCAAACTCCACCCTCTGGACAAATTCCTCTGACATCCCTCACTAAATTAAGCTGGTAAAATAAGACAGCTTGGGATAACCAGTAGTATTTTTTTGTGCATGGAAGGATTGTGAGGTTCCTTCAGTTCTGGTGCTCAAAACAAATATCTCAGCATAGAATAATTTAATGCTAAGTTTATGGTCTTTGTATCAAGGTCAGGTCAGTGGATCTTGGACTTCTGGAGAAAAACAGAAAACAAAGTAGATACCAGGGACCTGAAGTCTGCTCACCTCTGGTTTATGTCATCTGTACAGTCTATACACAAATACATAGCACTCATCATTAATGATGGGTAAACTCCCCTCAAAAATCATTACAGCTATTGAAAGTAATGAATTTTATCAAACTTTCCTTGAAAATGCCTACTTCTCCTTCTAAAAGGTAAGGGGTTGGTTTGGGAAAGGGGAGGTGGAATTGGTTTGTGAGGAAGGGTGCTTCTCCCATTCATGTTTCTTTAAGCTCTTGCAAAAACTCTCGAGGGTAGAATCATAGAATCATAGAGTAAGTAGGGTTAGAAGGGGCCTACAAGACCATCGAGTCCAACCCCCTGCTCAATGCAGGAATCCAAGTCAGAGCATCCCTGACAGGTGGCTGTCCAGCCTCGTCTTGAAGGCCTCCAGTGTGGGAGAGCCCACCACCTCCCTAGGGAACTGGTTTCACTGTCGTATTGCTCTAACAGTCAGGAAGTTTTTCCTGACGTTCAGCCGGGATCTGGCTTCCTGTCACTTGAGCCCAGTATTCCGTGTCCTGCCCTCTGGGATGATCAAGAAGAGGTCCTAGCCTTCCTCTCTGTGACAACCTCTCAAATACTTGAAGAGTGCTATCCTATCGCCCCTCAGTCTTCTCTTCTCAAGGCTAAACATGGGTAATTTATCTGACTTCCTTATGCTGAAGAAGCACAACAGAAAACAGAAAACATCCCTCTGTGGAGCTACCTCAGTGGTGGAGAAAATACAATCCCAAGGTTCCCATGCTAACATTTCCAGTTCCAGACCCTTGGTGCCTTAGATGACAATGAAACAGGCCTATCAGCTGAAAGGCACTGTACAAATATTTTAAGAAGTAACAGTAGAACTGGGAGTTTTCATCAATTATATTTGAGCAATTTTATGTTTCACATACATTTGAATTTACTTTTAAGTTCAATGTTTTCATTTCTCACCCGGACAGGAGGCAAACTATTATTTCACTGGCAATCCTATCGTCATGACTGTGTGTGGCTCTCTAGCTGTAATAAACAATTGATGTCGGTTAGTTTAAAAGGCAATTAATGCAATTACTCATTTGTTGAATCAATACTAATGCAATCTTTTTCTCTCCTATAATTTGCAGGCTGTGATGGTGCTGACTGGAAGTAAAGTTGAGGTAGGACATTCTGGTTTCCACTGGTTGCACTGGTGTATTTTTCTGATTGTGTAAATAAGGGCAGCTATGGGCTGTGGGCATACATATTTGGGCTTCAAAGTATGAACTGAAATGTGTGGTGTGTTTTTTTAATTTATTTTCTAAAATGCTTTATCAGGTTGCTTGGATTTAGTTCACACATGTACTCTTTTGGAATAGCGTTCTAATCGGCTTCTGTTTAAAGATTCTAATCTGCTTCATTTCTGCAATTGTCAAATAGGCATTGTATCATAATTTTATCACATCATAGTGCTGTGTGTTTGTTTCAGTTCTGAAGGAATGTGGCACTGGATGCATAATATAGCATTCTGACAAACTTAGCCATTATTATTTTTAAAAGTTGTTTCTAGACCCTACGGCTGATAAAATTAGCTTCCTAGCTAGCCCATGTTATTGAGGGAGGAATGGATTCATTTAGAAGGTATATAAAAGCTGAAACAATACTTATCTTATAGTTGTAACCATCTAAGGGCAGTATCCACTTACATCATTCTGCTAGTGGAAATGATGTTGTGCTAGTGGAAATTAGGTTCTGAATGATGCGCAAGAGGAGAATCCAACTAAAGGTACATTTGCGCAAGCACAGTTGCGCAAGCGGTCGTGCAACCTGTTGTGCAACTGCTTTGCATCATGCCTGTGCAACCCATTCTGCAAGCAGTTGCGCATTATGCTTGCACAACTGGTTGTGCAAGTGGTTGCACACTGTGTTGCACAATCGTAACATACAACCTCTTGCACAAAGGAAAGATTCGGTGGAGATCCGCTAACTGTATTTGAGTTTGGGAAATGGTGCAGTTGGATGCTGCCTAAAGTCTCTCCTTAATTTTATGGGTGTGGATGTGTGATTTGTAGAAGCCTCCGTGCAGAGACATTTGCATCCTTGTGTTGACCCAAGACACCCAATGTCAGCAGTACAGACTAGTTCTGCTCTCACTACACCAGCATCCGTAACTGCAGCCTTTATTTATTTATTTTTCCACATGGGAAAGGATGGCAACCATTACTTTATATGGAATAGAGTCAAGGGGTGCACTTGGGAGCATTGTTGGTCTGGGGACAGAACAGAACATGTCATTGCCCCTGGTGGTTCATCCATCGAGAACCTGTTCCAATCTACATAGGTCCACCTGTTCATTTCCATAGCCAGAGCTCTTTCTTGGTCACACTAGAGTATGACATAAAGATGGAAAGTGGTGTGCCTGTGTACACCTTCATTGTAATGGTTAACCATTTCAGAAGTTGCTCTTCTTGTGTCTTTTGAAAGGCTAGAAGTTGCCGATGCTTTTTGAAAGAGCAATCTTTCTGACTTTCCTTTCACAGCAGCAAGTCATTAATTCACTGTTGCTGCAAAGCCCTAGCCTCAGTGCCTTTTTAATAATCAACTTAATTTTATTTCAGTGAACATAGTCTTGCTCATTTAAATGTAATATCAATCGACGGCCGAGAGAGTGTTTCTATATATGAAGCTGGTCCGAGCTCCATAGCAGGAAATTTGTGATGTTCGCTAAAGCTAATGTTTAACTATAACAAAATGTCTAGGTGACTTCTACTGCTGCAGTCAGATAAATTTTTAATAGGAACCTTTGGTAAATTAAATTGCATTATTAAAGAGAATAGATAAACATAGCTAGTTGCTTTAAAGAACAAGGACATAAGTTCATTTGTGTTTGGTAAAGGACTGACAGTCTAATTCACTCAGATTTAACTTGAAAGTGCTGTTTGCACGAGTCAGACATGCCTGTCTTAGAATTGTGAATGCTAGATCATTAAACATCCGTAAGACGAGGAGGAGGGAATCCAGAATTACAGTCATCTGTGACTGGAAGAGCTTCCGCCACTCCCTAAATTGGGGCATTTAAGCCAGGTTTTTTGACTGAAACCTTCACTTTGGCCACAGACATGTAGTGATAATGCCTAAACATTTCCTGAAATGCATCTCGTCCTCACATATACTACTCCTATTTTGAAATAAAGCAGTTTTATTCTTTATACTTCTCACTTACAAACACATATTCTCTACCTCAAGATCATGCTCCCAACAATCATAACAAGGGCCCACTAGAATTAGGTAGCACATTTAAATTGAATGTACATAGACTGAAAACAAAACAAAAAAGCCAACAAGGAGGAGTGCACACGTTCACAAAGTAATATAAAATCCTATAACATCTTTTTAAATAAATATATATGCAAGTAGGGATATATGGATTTGGTAGAATCAATTCCGTCTGCATTTCGTGGATTGTCAGGTGGCTTTTGTTCCATTGTCTACTCACTGATGGAATGAGATGTTTTGCATTTTCCCAATTTGCGCAAATTCTCATTTTCATAAATTCACACTTTTGAAAATGTGCAAATCCCCCCACATACGCAAATCCCCACCCCCAGTAATGAAATCCCACCAAAGCAATTTTTATGCTTCAGCCTATAGGGGAAATGCACATTTTCAGCCAGTGTTTTGTTTTATTTTATGTATGTTTCTATGACTAAATTTTCATAACATTCCAGAAAAGTTAAACAAAAACAAAAACCAACTCTGCAAGTCCATAGAACCTGTGTGACTTGGGAAAAACTGGTCTGCTGCAGAAACTGGGTCAGATTCACAGAAATCCAAACTCATTGGATACCTTTGGGGATTTCTCTGACATATCCCTATATGCAATGGTCCAACAGAAAATGTTGTTAAAAATGCAAGGCACTGTCTCTGAAAAATCCTTTTGTATCCATCACTACCCTAGTATAATTAACACCAAGCATGAATAACCCCAAAATACATTTGTAAACTTCTTGGTTATGTGTGCTAGGTGATAACTGTATGGAACATCGATATGGTCATGCTCCCTTTTATGCATAAGCTTCAAATGGAAACCTTGATATATGTTGTTTGTGACATAAGTTCACTTCATTAAGTATATAATGACATTACTATTGTTCAAATACAATTATTTTTGAAAATAGTTTCCTTCATGGTGAAGGTGGTACTGTGGCTAGGGATGGCGTGGGCACCTGATTCTGTCTGGGAATCCAGCAGAAAGTGCCCTGCCCACGCCCCCTAGCCCCGCTCATCAAGCCCCTGCACCTGCTCACCCCTTGCCCACACTTGGGGAGTGGCCCACACTCACTCCGGCAGACTCGTTCAGCTCCACAGTCACCATTTTTTGAAAAATAAAATTGTGATTGCAAAAAGGCACATATTTGTGTACGTGTGAAAATGTGCATTTTGCAATCACTATTTTATTTTTCAAAAAAATGGTGACTGCGTAGCTCAACAAGGCTGCCAGGATGAGTACGGGCTGCTCGCTGAGCGCAGGAAGGGCTTGAGCACTGTCCGGGGACCGGCGAGCGGGGGCAGGGGCTGGGCAGGTGCCTGGAAAACCAGGATAGGGGTGGGTTTGCACATCCCTAACTGTGGCACTTGCATAGGCCTCTGTATGCCATCCTACTGTTATAGCAGGGGTGGAGAGCCTCAGGCCCAGCGGTCAAATCTGGACTTACTGGGGTCCCAGTATGACCCTCTGGGGTTCCCCAGATGGCCATGCCTCTTGCCCTCATACCACCCTCTTTCCCCTGACTATTGATTGTGTTGTGGTTTCTTGGCTCATTTTAAATAGTTGAAATGCCTCTCCTAAAACTTAATTACTGGCAATGAGAACTATGTAGCTACAATAGGATGGTATTTGGGGTATGTTGGTCTCACCACTTTTTCCTTTGGCCCTGCCCACCACTGGAATGTCACCTCTAAGACTCTCAGGCTGAAAGAGCTTTGACACCCCTAAGTGATACTGTATCATTGCACTTTCCCTGGGCTTGGCTAAGAGTTGTCCATTTTGGTTGCCAATAGGGATGGACAGATTGTGCAAAATCTGTTTTGTCTGCATTTTGCAGAGTGTGAGATTCAAATCCCCCCCATGTACATTTTTGCACTTTAGCTAATGGGGGAAATGTGCATTTTTAGGCTTGGGGGGGGGTATTTTTCTTTTAGTACATTTGCAGGAAATTCCAGGAAGTTAGAAAAAATGGTCTGCAACTCTGTGGAATCTGCCCAGCTGGGGCAAAGCCAATTCGCAGGTCAGATTCATACACATCCAAACTCATTTGATTATGTTGCAGATTTCTCCAAACTCCCTAATTGCCACTGGGCTCCACCTTTCTTCTCTCACGCCTAATTTGCAGGATTAGGACCTGCTAATTTGGGATTGCTTTGAACTACAGTTCCCTAAATATGGTGGATTGTGCACATCGTGCATTGCTAAAGAGAAAACTGTGTTCATGGAATACTCACCAGGAATTAGGACCTTCTTGACAACAGGTGCTGCTGCCTTACCTTCCTGATTTTGCCAGATCCACTGCTTCTATCATACAGAAGTGCTACAAACCTTTCAAGTAGCACCATAGTATTCTTAGGGATTTGAGTTGGGGCTTCTGCTGGTGACAGCCACTCTGGTCTGGGAGGCTTCTGGAACTATATTCCATGTGCCCCAAGCTAAGGTCATGTCTTTCTCTACAAAGAGTGAGGTCATATCATGCCCAGTGGACATGTAGCCCCAAACACGACAGTGTCCTTTGCCCAAAGAGCCCACACATGATATTATGCCACCCATAGAGGACACAGCACATGGGTGTATGTTTGGGGCAGTCCAAATCATATTGGGAGGTGCACACCTCCACTTCCATATCCACATCTGTGTACCTAGGATGCTATTTGGATGGGGGTTCCATGCTTGAACATAACTTGCACCCCAGCAAAGCATTGGGTCAGACTTGATACTGTGGTGTCTTCCAGAGGCCACTCTCTTGAGAGTTAGGCATATATGATGTGGGGTGGCCCAAAACGTTTCTTTTGGGTGCACCCCCCCCCACAGATTTTTATTCATTTTGGTTTTTTTAGTACATTGGATATTATTGACATGGTTCCATATGTTTCACAGTGTCTGGTGCCCAAACAAATCCATGTGACAAATGTGATGGCATGCATTCTTACGAGTGATGCTGGCAAATTTTGAAATTAGTTGGCTTGTTGGACAAAATTCATCCATTCATAATGCTCACTTGTGCAGTGAGCCTGAATCAATGTATTACAAATTTCCTAGTAAGTTTAGAATTGTTGTGAGTTTTGGAGCATGTGCAGTAAATAATTACATTGATTCTCTCCCCACCCCTAAATTTTCAGTCATAGTACCACCGCCTCCCACCTATACTTGAACCAGTCCTCCTTAGTTGCTTCCCTCATTGTCATCACCACCACAGCTCTGGGGAGGAAGAGGACACTATGGGCCCATCTTGAGGGATCCACATGTGCCCCCTCCATCTGCCCTGAAAACCAATCACAATCCTGCTGATTGGTGGTGGCAACTAAACATCATATTACATCATCATGCAGGCACACCCCATGAAAGCAACCAATAAGAAAGGGGGCATATAACATGGTAACACATGATATCAACAGGGGACACTGATAGCTCTGATTTTGCCAGGGCTGTGAATCCATTCTGGGTTTCCATCAGAACCAGCCAGAACTCTAAAGGAAGTTCTAATGGATAGCTCTGAAGGTGCTATGCAAGGTGCTGAACCCTATCCCCAAAATAGGTACAGCACCTTGGATGGCTCCTTTGGAGTTCTGGTTGGTTCTGACCAAAAACCCCAAATACGTTCACAGTCTCACTAAAAATCAGAGCCACCAGCCACCAGCCTCCAGTGGACATCATGCCACCATAGCAATTCCAAACTACAGCTCCCAAGACGCATCTTGAATTGATATTGCACATCTGCAAACACTCATAGACACAGAATGAGATTTCATATTAAAGAAGAACTCTCATCCAAGCTCACATGGGCAAATGTGTTACTTTCTGAGAAATTTTAAATTTGGGGTAATTTTGCCCATCGCTAGTTTTTAGAGCTGCTGAAATGGGGGGGGGGGCATTTCACAAACATGCTCACAGTCTCAGAGAACAGCTTTCTTTTGGTTTTATTTCTAAGAGTTGCTTGTTGGGGGTTGACACACTCAGTTCCTAAAACATGTAACATGACCACATGCATTTCTCCACTCCACACTACATTACTAGCTAGCCCTAGGAGGAGGTGGGGAAATATATACTGCATTTCTGGGATAGGGAGAAGATAGATCCAGGAGCAAATCCAAATGTGATGCCATCCTGCTTTGTTGTTATTGTACAGTCGTTCAGTCATGTCCGACTCTTCATGACCCCATGCCCATAGCACGCCAGGTCTTCCTGTCCTCCGCTCTCTCCTGGAGTGTGCTCAAGTCCATATTCATTGCATCAGTGACGTTCTCTAGCCATCTCATCCTCTGCTGTCCCCTTCTCCTTTTGCTTTCAATCTTTCCCAGCATCAGGG
The DNA here is from genome assembly GCF_057233095.1 of Heloderma suspectum. NCBI lineage: Eukaryota > Metazoa > Chordata > Lepidosauria > Squamata > Helodermatidae > Heloderma > Heloderma suspectum. The sequence goes on from NC_139469.1 coordinate 27,493,865, forward strand.
TCTTTTCCAGGGAGTTTTCTCTTCGCATTAGGTGGCCAAAATATTTGTGCTTCAGTTTCAGTATCTGTCCTTCCAATGAGCAGTCACGGTTGATTTCCTTTAGGACTGACTGATTTGACCTCCTTGCAGTCCAGGGGACTCGTAGGAGACTTCTCCAGCACCACAGTTCGAAAGCATCAATTCCTCGGTGCTCAGCCTTCCTTATAGTCCAGCTCTCACAGCCATACATTGCTACTGGGAAAAACATAGCTTTGATTATACAAATCTTTGTCGGCAAGGTGATGTCTCTGCTTCTTATTATGCTGTCTAGGTTTGCCATAGCTTTCCTCCCAAGGAGCAAGCGTCTTTTAATTTCATGGCTACAGTCACCGTCTGCAGTGATCTTGGAGCCCAAGAAAGTAAAATCTGTCACTGCTTCCATTTCTTCCCCTTCTATATGCCGGGAAGTGAGGGGGCCAGATGCCATGATCTTCATTTTTTTAATGTTGAGTTTCAAACCAGCTTTTGCACTCTCCACTTTCACCCTCAACAAGAGGCTCTTGAGATCCTCTTTGCTTTCTGCCATTAGGGTGGAATCATATGCGTATCTGAGGTTGTTGATAATTCTCCCGGCAATCTTAATTACGACCTGTGATTCCTCCAACCCAACGTTTCTCATGATGTACTCTGCATATAAATTAAATAAGCAGGGCAACAATATACAGCCTTGTCGTACTCCTTTCCCAATTTTGAACCAATCGGTTGTTCCATGTCCGGTTCTTACTGTTGCTTCTTGACCCTCGTACAGGTTTCTCAGGAGACAGGTAAGGTGGTCTGGTACTCCCATCTCTTTAAGAATTTGCCACAGTTTGTTGTGATCCACACAATCAAAGGCTTTAGCATAGTCAATGAAGCAGAAATAGACATTTTTCTGGAATTCTCTTGCTTTCTCCATAATCCAGTGAATGTTGGCGATTTGATCTCTAGTTCCTCTGCCTCTTCGAAACCCAGCTTGTACTTCCAGTAGCTTAGCTCCACCTAAAGTACTGATGATGAAAATCATCAGGGGATTGGAAACAAAGCCCTATGAGGAGAGACTGAAAGAACTGGGCATGTTTAGCCTTGAGAAGAGAAGACTGAGGGGAGATAGGATAGCACTCTTCAAGTACTGGAAAGGTTGTCACAGGGAGGAAGGCCAGGATCTCTTCTCCATCATCCCAGAGTGCAGGACATGGAATCATGGGCTCAAGTTACAGGAAGCCAGGTTCCAGCTGAATATCAGGAAAAACTTCCTGACTGTTAAAGCAGTACAACCATGGAACCAATTACCGGGAGGGAGGGGCTCTGCCACACTGGAGGGATTCAAGATGAAGCTGGACAGCCATCTGTCAGGAATGCTTTGACTTGGATTCCTGGATTGAGCAGGGGGTTGGACTAGATGGTCTTGTAGGCCCCTTCCAACCCTACTATTCTATGATTCTATGTTTCTAATCATTGCTTTCTAAGATCGGAAGGTCACTATCTAAAACTAACTAAATAACATGTAATATCTGAAAAGAAGATAATTGTTTGCCAATGGTTTCAACAATGACAGCAACAACAACAAATGTGTGTAAGTTACTTGCAACTGAATAGAAAGGTTGTACACATATTCCTTCATTTGAAAAAGAGAGGGACCACTGTGTTTGCTTGTGGATGCTTATACTAGGGATGTATGAAACCCCTACCTTCCGTTCAGGAGGGGGGTTCAGCAGCGGGGGAAGGTGATCTGTTTCCTCCCCCCCAGGATCCTCTTGAGTGGCTGTGTGTCTGCTGGTTCCACGGATCGGCACGCCTGCTCCAAATCCTCCAGCAATATGGCAATGGTGGCCACCATTGCCGTTTTGCTTTGAGAAAGGCAGCCGCATGGCATAGTGGATGCCACTTGCAGCCGTAAAGCCTTTGCAGCCATTTATGGCTTTATTTACGTAAAACTCTGGGCTTTATGGTTGTCTTTCTCAAAGCAAAATGGCAATGGCGGCCTCCATTGCTGTATCGCTGGAGGATCCCCAGAGCAGGCATGCTGGTCCAGCAGGAATCCTTCTTGAGCAGAGGTGAGAGGCACTGTCCCACCATGGACTCCAGAGGCTGGATTCCCAAGAATCCAGCCTCATTGGAGTCCACGGAGGATTTCTCCAACTTCCCTACTTATAACTGGATGCTTGTAACTGGAGGACATAGATTGGCTTTTTGCAGCTTTAGCTAAGCCCAGATGTATAGCAGAGGAGAATTCACAGACAGCTATTGGCATCTCTGGGCTTTTCACTGGATTGAAGTAACAGTGCACACAATCTTCTTAATTCGTTGTACCTCTCTGATTACTTCTAGTTGTTTCCTTGGGTCCTAGCTAAATTCCAGGGTATCAGTTCTGTATGTACAGGGCACCTTTCTGTTTTTTATAAAGGGTTGTTTTATGCAAAGGATCCCTTTATTTTGAATGGTTATATGCTTCCATTCTCGAGCGGTGCATCCCAAACAGTTCTAACATCTGCTTCATCCAATTTTTTACTCTTGGGTTATTCAGATGTGTGCTTTTCGCGAGATATTGTGCAGATAAGGCATACTGAGAGAAAGCCAAAGAAAGAAAAGCAAGAATGTTCTTATCTGTCTTACATATTTAAGAATCAAATAGCTTTCCTTTCAGCATCCAGTTACCACAGTCCAATTTTGGAAAAACAAATATCTGGAGTAGGAGCTGCCAAGCAATTGTGAGATTTGATTCCCTATTTTTAACTTACATGTGTAACTACCACTGACAAGAGTCCCTGCTGAAAGACAGCCAACTTGTCCCAGAATAAATGCTGGTTCTGCCTACATGGTGCCTTTCAGTGTCCTTCCTTTTGTAAATATTCAAATTACCAGCTTTTAAAATAATAATAATAATAATAAAAAGACTATCTCACACATATGGATTCTAATAAAAAGATTGTTATCACAAATGGCTCCGCTCTCTTGTACGATAATACACTTAATGGGGCATGTTAATGTCATTACAAAGTAGACTTTTGAACAGGCTAGAATATGGTCATTTATTATCTGAATGGCAGTAATAGGCGACAGTTAGCAATGAGATTTCAATGCAATTCATCACCACAATTTGTTATAGGGGGACAGATCTGCAATCTTGTATTTATGGGGAACAACTTGTCAGGGCCATGGGTGGCTGTACTTGAATCCAGATCAGGTGTGCGTGTTCTCCGATGTCCTTTGCTGAGAGCTGGGCAGGGATGTGTGACACTGTAAATTCACTGTGGGATTCCTCAGTGTTTCCATGCTGGTAAGCAGCATCAATCTGCAGCAGATTTTTCCCCCATTTCCGGAACTATTTTGTGAATATTCTTTTTGGGTTCTGCCATTTGCTGCAAAACAGTCCATTACACCTTAGTTCTTCTTTTCCCCTACTGAATTTTTTTTGGGGGAAAGTTCTTTGTTTCTGGGATTCCCATCATTTTGGCTCCATTCTCCATTTGTTCTTTGTTTCATTCAGTTCATTTTGCATTAAATCAACTGATAATCATAATAATATAACAACAATAAGTTGTTGTTGTTGTTATTATTTCATTTTCTTCTGAATTTTCTCTGTTTTGCGTATCTTAGGTAGGCAACATACAGCATGGATGGGACTGTGAAATAGTCATTCTTCCAATGCCACGACATTTCACTATAGAAGAGCCTTAAACTGGTATTAAAGTATCATGCCTCCCTATCCCCTACACCAGTCCTTCTGAAAAATTTCAGGTTTCTATTCTGTGGACACCTCTATGATGTGTGCCATTTTCATACAAATGACTCCCCAAAAATCATGGGGGGAGGGAAGGGCAAGTGAATCACTACCCATCCCCATAAATGAGGACTCCCTTTCCATATGAACTGCTACACCTATCCTTCTGATTTTTTTCAGGACTCTTACATAGAGACACTTGTATGCGACCTGTAATCTTTAGAACAATGGTCCACAAGGAACATAGGAAATAAGCATGGCCTTCTTAAAATATCAAGTCTGCTCTCATCAAATCTCCCTGCAGCTATCATTCCAGAATTTGGTTGGCTTGATGCCCTCAGAAGGTGAAATGATCCCTGAAATTTCTTCCAATTCTTCCCAGAAATATATATATATATATATATACACACACACACACACACACACACACACACACACAGTTCCCTTAAAAAAAAACAAAATATAAAGTTGAATAGCACAACGAGCTCTCCATCTATTATTCTGATATTGGGCAGGCGTAATCTCCCAATAAGTGACTGCTATGCCTGCCAATATCATTCAGTTCTGACCAAGAGAGAGAGAGAGAGAGAGAGAGAGAGAGAGAGAGAGAAATTTTAGCCATTTTTAAAATTCCCCACCATCATAATCAATGGAGGCACAAAAGCTCCGATTTCCAAATCTCGAATTGAGTTCGGTACCGAGTCAATGTGGATGGTCTCCGAGTCAATCAGAACCAAAGCTGGATGTTCTCTGAAGTACCAAATCGGGGTTTGAGTCAAATCTTGGGGTCAGTAAACAACTCTAGTAATCGGACCTGAAAGAACAGGATCTGCATGGCCGGTGAACAGTCTAATGGAATGTTGTCTTCTCACTGTTCACATCGAATCAGTGATTTCTCAAGAGTGCAGGACACACACAAACATGCGCTCACCTTGCACAACAATAGCATGAGATGCAAAGAAAACCTAAGTTGGAAAACACAGAGATTGATGCAGACACAATCAATATCTTAAGGTTATTTCATGACGCAGGATGCAGACAAACTGAAGAGGGTTCAGAGGAGGGCAACAAAGATGATCAGAGGACTGGAAACAAACCAATTCCCTAGAGAGGTGGTGGGCTTTCCTACACTGGAGGCCTTCAAGACGAGGCTGGACAGCCACCTGTCAGGGATGCTCTGACTTGGATTCCTGCATTGAGCAGGGGGTTGGACTCGATGGCCTTGTAGGCCCCTTCCAACTCTACTATTCTATGATTCTACGCCTCTTCTTATTCTCTTTTTTAGTACTTTGGGCAATCATCAATAACAAACAATAAAGTACATAACACCATGAAATGGATGCGGTATTTTACAAAATCCTGAGTAGGAAGAGAAGTGAAGCAGTCGTCAGCTCTTTCAGAGATATTTTTTTTAAAAACAAAACAAATAATGTTTTTTTAAAGCATTGCTGCAGCAAAAGGGTGACCAAAGAGGAACACATTTGTTGGCCTTTTCCAAAGCATGTTTCTTGCTAAGTTTGACCTATTGCTTCAGAGAAAGAAAATGCCTGTTTGTGAGTGGTGGAGAAAGACTCCTGAATGGCATTTCTTGATAAGCAAGGAGCAGACTGATAACTTGCTTACATTTGGTCTTTACTACAAGCATGCTTGTGCACCGATAATTTTGTTCTCAGCTCATGATCCAAAGGGAGGCATGTCACAAATCATGGAAATGGCTTAGAATATCTGTCTGAGTGAAGTATAAATCCTTCCCTACTTTACAATGTTTGTCTCAGGAATGGCTCAGGAAGGTACCCCCATGAGGAAATCAAAAGGGTAACACTGGAAATGACCTTCAGTGTGGGAAGCCCTTTTGAACTGTATTTATGTCAGGTGGAAAAGGCAGTGTGGTTCTCCTGGGCCAGGCTCAGAAATGAATATTGGGGGCTAATATAAGCCCACCTCAAATGAGACAGGAGAGTTTTAGAAGCCCTAGAATTATTTCCCACATAGGACTGAAATCTGAGCTAGAGAATAATTCCCAGTTCCCTCCTCTGCCCATCTCTCCCACCACTCCCTATGTCCAAAGGTTGTCCCACCCCACCACCACAAACACTCCCCTCAAAGAGTCACCCCTTCCCATTCTTTACCTTTCATTGGCAGCAGAAGCAACAGTGGTGGCAAGTAATGAAACAAGAGTAAGGACTTCCTCCACCCCTCTCCTTCATCCTTGCCACTGCCCTGATGCATTGGGTAAATGGGAAGCAGGGATGCAAAAGAACACAGAATTTGAAATTCTCTCAAGGACACTTGCAACCGCACATGCAGACAACAACACAGAATGACTGAGAAATCGAAGGGTATCTCAAAGAGAAATGTTTTGCTGGAAAAAATCTGAGCAGAAAGGACAGAGTGATCCACCCACCCAATGCACAAGAACCTGTCACTTCACTTCCCATTCCCAAGCTGTTCCACCACTTTACAACTGAACTGAGAGAGAATGAAAGACAGAGAGATTTTTATTGAAACACTCAATAGAACTCAATCTCTCCCCTAAAGCATAGCGATTGGAGCCACTGGTAAAATATTCCCTAGAATTAGTGGTGGACCTGTCAGTCACTGAACTACTCCCTCCCTTTCCTCCCACTGAGTGTTTTAGAGATACAACACTAAGGGCACAATCCTATGCAAGTTTACACAGAAAAAGGTTTTACAACTCCCAGCATTCCCCAGACTGCAAGGTTGCTGGGAGTAGTAGAACTTTTCCTTCTGCATCCTAAAAGTCTCCACATCTCCTAAGCAAGAGTGAATAACTAAACCTTGTTTGGATCTAGCTTCCATTCTGGCAGCATCAGAGAGAATTCCATTTCACCTTGGGAAGAACCAGAACTGGGCCAGAGCACACAAATTCTACTCAAGCTTTGGGTTTCATCTGAATCTGATAAACATCCCTACCAATTCTTATGGAGTAAAATGAAACAGGTTGAATTTAATTAGGATACCAGTTTCTAATGGGGTAACCCAGATCCTCCCAAAATCCAATCCCTAATATGTTCAAAGAAATCCCATACTGATGGGATCCCAACACATGCAGAAAAGGGGCAGGATTGTGCCCTTAATTTATATGTTGAGTTAGGGATGTCTGCAGCAGAACCAAATATCTGCAGCAGAACCAAATGAGTTTGGTTTTTTTATGAATCCAACCCATGGATTCCACAGCAGACTGGCTTTTCCCCTACTGAGTCAATTCCGTGGACAGTTTTTCTAACCTTCAGGAATTTTTTGTGCAAATTTCTTCATAGAAAAATGCACTTTTTTAATGGCCAAAAATGTGGATTTCCCCATAGGCTACAGCGTGAAATACACATTTTGTGGGAATCTGCTTATACTTACACGTGCAAATTTGCATGATCTAGGAAACTAAAACAAAAATCCAATTCTGTCAACTGGCAGACAATGGAACCAAAGGAGCCTAACAACCCACAAAATAGACAGAATGGATTTTACACAATCCATAAGCTTTATGTTGAGTCATTTCCCTCCATTTAAGTGCAAAATGCACTGGGAATGTAGAAGCCAGATTGGTAATAAACTCTCTTGTATCTGTTTTCACCTTCCCACCATAATTTGTTCTTTCTGACTAGGTGTGGTGGAGAATTCCACCGTGGACCCAAATGAGGCCAGATTCTTTTGAATCCATGACGGAACAGATTGACTTTGGGCCAGTCACAGACTCTCAGCCCAACCCACCTCACAGGGTTGTTGTTGTGAGGATAAACTGGAGAGGAGGAGGATAACGTAAGCCACCTTGGGTTCCTTGCAAGATGAAAAAAGGCAGGGTATAAATGCAATAAAGAAATAAAATAAATTCCCTCCGGAATGGCATGCCAGCTCCGGACTACTTGCGATATGGTAATGGTAGCCACCATTACCGTATCAGAAGCAGTATGGAGCCAGCATGCAGCTGTGCAGAATCGTCGCAGAGCGGAGCCTCTCCGGAGGATTCCAGGGGGGAGGAACAGATCGCCTCCCCCTCCCAGCAGACAATGCCGCGGAATGGACGGTAAGCAATCTGTCCATTCTTAATTCTGACCATAGAGTATCCAGAGCTCCACCCATTGCCCTTTCAAGGACTGGCTATGCTGAGGAGGGGAAGCCTAAATAATGGGGATGGTAGAGAAATCCATTGCCAATTCAAATAAGGCTGGATTCCCAAGAATCCGACCTGCAAAGCCTGCAACAGACTGACCCTGCTCACCTCTGCGTCTGTCAGATTTCCCACAGGGTTGCTCTTCTCCATTCTAAACAGCACAGCCATCTAATAGCAGCTGCCATTAGCCAATTGTGGGGAAAATACAGCCATAAATTGCGTAGTTTACAGCATTTGTGGCCGTAAAGCACTTCCTTCTATGTAAATTGCAGTGTAAATTATGCAGGAACCAGATCTAAAACATCTAATTTGCCAGATAAAATATGAGAGTGGTGGTGAAATATGAGCCTGGAGAATAACTCCTTTTGATCTCGAGTAGTCAGAAATATGGCATGTATAATGATATGGAAATAAATGATGTAAAACACACACATGCACATCTGTTGAAAATAATATAGTGCTCTGGGAGCTTACTGATGGAAGGAGAGTCCTAATGCAACCTAGCTAAACAAGTAGGTAGATTTAATAGTAACTAGAGGAGAATTACAGATGGTTCATTTATGAAACGAAGTGGGCCAAGTACAATTGACTGGATTGTGCTGGTGTTGCACGGTGAGACATTGTTATGAGGAATGACTGGAAGTGGTATTCTTACAATGCAAAGAATTTGTATTCTTCATCTACTGCATCAAATAGATGTGCATAGAGGTGCCCTGGCACACTCAGCAGCACATCAGGTCTTAGAGCTGTGGATCTTGGGATTTGTAGTCATTCCAAGACTACTACAATGGCAAGTCAAAGGAAAGGGGGGGTGCTTTAAGGAAGGTTCAGGGAAGGTATGGGCCTCCATTGTCCAAGTTACTCGGATTAGTTCAGGAAATTAGATAATTATTTTCCTTTTTTTTTTCAGTGATATTGGTTCACTTCTGGAACAATCCAAGGGGGGATTGTGCATGCGCGCATGTGTGTGCTTATGTGTGCATATGTGGGTGTGAGTGTTTTCTGAAGGAATAAATATTCGGTCTTAGAATCATAGAACAGTAGGGTTGGAAGGGGCCTACAAGGCCATTGAGTCCAACCCCCTGCTCAATGCAGGAATCCAAGTCAGAGCAGCCCTGACAGATGGCTGTCCAGCCTCGCCTTGAATGCCTCCAGTGTGGGAGAGCCCACCACCTCCCTAGGGAATTGGTTCCATTGTCATATTGCTCTAACAGTCAGGAAGTTTTTCCTGATGTTCAGCCAGAATCTGTTTGTTTGTTTATTTCTATACTGCCCAATAGCCGAAGCTCTCTGGAAAGTGAACTGTGAAATTCGGAATTCAAAGGACAGGAATTATAATTTGATAGCAGAGCCCTGTGTGGCCAGTTCTTTCAGTTCCAGAGTTCATGATCGCCTAGATATCTGTTCTTTTCTCTCAAGGCTGCCATTGAGCCCCCATCCCATATTTTAGATCAGTTAAGATTACTGCTCGAGAAAATACATTTCCAGCCAGTTCAATCATTCTCAACACTGGAGACTGGACCATTGTTATAAACAATTAAATGGCCCTATGAGCTAGGTATGAATAACAAAAGACACAAATCCCTTTCATTACAAAAAGAGGGGGGGAGTGTGTGTTTTAACCTGTGAAGATAAAGAGGGGCTGAATATACACGTAGCAATTTTACCATTCTCATACTGTAGTGATAACTGCTGGAGCCCATTGGTGTCATGTGCAGCAATAATTATCATTGCAGTATGATAATGCAGCCAAAGTGAGGCCCCACACAAGAAATGTTGCTGCCTGAGGTAAAGAACAAGATGGCACCTCTCCTCACTCCATGTACAAAACTTGACCGGACTGGCAGTTGAATGTCAGATGCTGGGAATTAATCACCATCATATTCATGCCCTCCTGATGATCTCCTAGAGGCATCTTTAGTTTTCATGAAGACTAACTTTTCCAGAATTTCAGCATTTTTTTTTTTTAAGTTAGCGGTAGCATTTCCAAGTACAGCAAAAAAAGCAAAAAAAAAAAAAAACCTTGAGAACGCAACCAACCCAAGGGCATGACATTTCTGTTTCACAAAACTATTAAGTTCTGCTGTGTCTGAGGTGTTGGCTCATGGAGATCATCGATCACCTTCAGAATATCAATCACAGTTTTGATTTACAATGGTCTTGTACATTGAACAACTAACCTTGGACATTCTCTTATTGGAAGAAATTGCTTCCGCTACCCCGCAAAAGGGTTTATATTTCTGCAGCTGTTGTAGCACTTTAGAAGCAATGTCTCCATCCTTGGAGCACATTTTCCATCCATAAACTGACCACCAATATTCTTCTTAAAAGGGGCAAATGTTGACATCTCTACACTTGATTACTGTACACTTGGTGATTGTTTATTGGATGAGTGAACTGGCACAATTAAGAGAGATGCTGCATTTGAGGTGAGGTGGTGATGATGAAAGCTTTGTCTGTGGTGTTAGAGAAAGAATGGCCCATTCACACATGCTAGTCAGCACCTGATGATCACCTGATGTACCTGCATGTGTGAGCCAGCCCAAGGAATACAGTCTTCTGGCTTGAGCTGAATTAACATATGATTTAGATTTATTAGGTCAAATTCGCTGTAGTCAGGAAGCATGTGTCAAATCCATATCCCCGAGGAACTTTGCTTTCATTCTTCTTTTTTAACATATCTAGACCTTAATGGCCTTGGAGGACAGAACTTGCAAAAGTTTCTTTGGAGGCCCAGAAACTAAAAGTGACCAGAGCGAGTTCTGTATAGTTCAAAACAGTTGCCCTGCCCCTCCTTTCTCTCCTTGTTTCTGCAATCCATGCTGTTTACAAGGGACATTTCACCTGTTACACAGTACCAACCCCTAGTTTATCATAAGGCATAAACTCAACGGAGAGATGCAACCAGTCACAGGTCTCTGGTATGATGGTACACATGTTTTCACATATATGTGTGTTGCATTCACACATTAAAATTTTAGGTGTAGACTTGGGGGGGGGGACCAGCAACCCTCACCTATGCTCCTAAAGAATGTAATGTGTGAAGCAGTCTTGAGGGTTTAGAAAATTCTTCTTGTATAGAAGAATTTCTTACATAAATTTCTTACATAAAGAAATTCTTCTTGTATAGAAGAATTTCTTACATAAAAAGATATTTTGAAGAAAAGCATGTTGAGATGCTTATTGCAACATTTATGTAACAGTAACGAAATCTATATTAGGAGAATTAGATAAAGTTTCACTATATTCATTCATTAAATGTATGTGTCATTTCCCACTGCAAAAGCAGTCCCAAAGTAAATTACACAAGAAAGGAGTGGACACAAAATTCCATAATCAAAATAAGAAGGAGGACAAAGTGGATATAAATCCCAATCAAGATAACACAGTAATAGAAATATAAGTAAACAAAATAAAAACAATCTGAAAGAAATACAATCTTCAAAGTGGTATGTGAAAACTTTTGTGTTGCTTTGGACTGATGAGTTTTGTTATGGAACTTGAAAGCCTACACTTTCAAGTACATCTTCCCATGTGTGCATACTGTTCTTTATAAGATGGAGGGTGCACAAATAACAAAGCTCACACATTGTCACATGTAGGATGCTAGTGCCAAGCTGAATATCTGAGCTGGTCTCAAGTATTGCTATGAAATCTAGTAATACTAGCGGTGTACAGATTTTGTAAAAAACTGTTCTGTCTATATTTTGCAGATCGCCAGGTGCCTTTCATTCCATCATTCTGCTCAGTGATGGAATCTGATTTTTTCCAGTTTCCCAAATTTGCGCAAATCCACATTTGTGCAAATTCACATTTGCAAAAATGTGAAAATCCCCCCAATGTGCAAAAAGAAAACCACCCACCAAATGCACAAATCCCCCCCATGCACATTTTCACGCTTTGGCCTATGGGGGAAATGCAAATTTTGGGCCTTTCTTGTTTTACATATTTTTCTACAGCTAAATTTGCATAAAAGTCTGGAAAGGTTTGGGTTTTTTTTAATGGTCTGCAAGTCTGTGGAATATATGTGACTTGGGAAATGCTGGTTGGCTGTGGAATCTGTGGGACAGTTTTATAGAAATCTAAACTCATTTGAATCTATTGCAGATTTCTCCAACATCCCTAAGTGATACACATGAATTGTGAAGCATCCTTCAGATCAAGTACACCTCCTTTCCTAATTCCAGATGAATGGACATTGGCAGTAGTTTGCAGCAAGGGCAAAGGATTCTTCCCAACATACTCCAAATGCCTTCTTTTATGATATCATGGCAGATTCTGAGGCTAACTGAACTTCGATTAGTCCTGGCTTCAATTAAGCCCAGACTGAAAATGAAACATATTTCATGACAGGTCATTGAAAAGCATCGGAGAGTGAAAGGAAATGTAAAATAGAGACAGCACTGTAAAGAGATCAGCCTTAATAGAGTTTGACTCTAAGCTGATATTAAACTTTATCTCATTAATGATAATTAGAGACTGCAGGGCCCACTTCCTGTTTTAAACTGTGAAGAAATGCTGGCAGTTAAAAAAAGAAGAGCATCTTCTGGGCTAGAGGTGATAACCTTTTTCATCCTGAGGGCTGGATACCATTTTGGAGCCACTTTAGCCAGCTGCACTGTAGTGGTAGGTGGGTCCACTCCATAGGCAAAACTGGGTGGGGCTGAAAAATCCAGCCACCCTCCCTCAAATTCAATTACTATCCATTTATAGTAGGAAGCATGTCTACTCAAAATAACCAGGATGAGCACGTGTACTCAGAAGTAAGCAGGACAGCATCACTCTGCAGCACTTTCAAATAGCATGTCTACTCTGAAGTGAACGGAACTAAAATTTCAATCTGCTAATTAGTCCAGGAAGTATGAATTAGGTCGGTTCAATTTCCAAAGATCTAATTTCTCAAGCATCTCTAGAGAAAAAGTAAGGTGGTACTAGACTTAGGGAAGAAGTTGTAGTGGGGACAAAAGACTTACCCACCCGCCCTAACAGGGACCCCACTGGGGTATGCAGTGCATGATGCTCAGAGTCACATTACACCCTACTCTGTGCCCCTGCAATATACAGGTCTCTTTTCCTCCAAAACTACTCCGATAATAATAAAATACTAAGACTAATACTCAGGATTTCATTTCAGCAACAACCCCCAAATACAGCCCAACTATCAGCAGTTGTGCAGAATGTCAATGGTCTAATCAAAAACAGCCTGGTAGCTTATTAAATGCCATGCCAGCAAATGATATATTGTCATGCAGATTCTCTTGATGTTCAACAATGTACTGCTACCAGTGGGGGCCATCCATTTCAACCATTGCTATGCAAATCATAGCAATTTGGAGCCTATTTCCATTGTGGAGTCTAATTTCTCATTGAGAACTAAATAATTTACAGCAACAGACTGATTAGGCAAAGCATATGCACACCATACCTTAATAAGTCTGGGGAAATTATATGCATGCCGCCATGCAGATGACTTCTTTTTTTAATTGAATCAAACATACAGGCCCTATGTCAATGTAATTCATCAATTTACTCCCATTTGAGATTTTTTTTTAAAGGCTGGGGAAGTAGTGGAAATGGAAATACGTCTGAAACTGAAATACATCTGAATCTAAGGTTGCAAACCTATGCTAATTCCACTGGCATTCTGCTAGAACAGCTTATGCTAGCACATCATCATTCATGTTAGCAGTTGTGCCGCATTGGATACCGGCCGCCAATAAGTGCAAATCTCACTTAATCCAGAAGTGCATTCACGTTCCTTCTGATTACCCATGCAAAGGATCACGTTGCAAGTTCCACAGTGACCCTACTGTGCATGCATGTACATTAGGGCTGAACTCTCATAGTTCTCATAGGAGCACTCTCACCTGAGATTTCAAGGGGCAGTGAAATTCAAGACCCTGACATAGCAATCACATTAAGGATTCAAAAAAAGTATATATAATGGGCATTATCCAACAGGGTGCAACTGCTTAACTGTGAACAAACATTACGTTGCGCTATCATAAACTACTCTAGTGCAACACCAATAACATTAGCTGGCGTGCTGATTTCTCTGGGGAAATCAGTGTGCCATCTAACGCTATCGGCATTCTGCTAGAGAAATTTACACTAGCACAATGTAATTTACATTAGCATTTGTGCCCCATTGGATATTGTCCAATAGGCGCTAGTCTCAGTCGATAAAGAAGTAAATCCATATTCCTTCTGATTAACCATGCAAAATCATATTGCAAGGTATTTTAAAAAAAAATGTGTGTGCATTTGGTGGCATTGCTATTATTCAGGTTACAGTGCCCCCACCCCCACCCCGGGGCTCTAAAATCTTGAAGCACCTCCCTTGTACATGCATGTACATTAGGGCTGAAATAAAAGTTCTCATAGGAGCACTCTCACCTGAGATTTCAAGGGGCAGTGAAATTCAAGCCCCAAAATAACAATTATATTAACAATTAAAAATATATATACTGGGCAATATCCAACATGGCACAACTACTCTAGCACAACACTATCAGTATTAGCTGACATGCTGAGTTTCCTGAGTAAATCTGTGTGTGAGCTAACATTATTGTCATTCTGCTTGAGTAGTTTATGCTAGTGGACATAATTTCCGTTACCATTTGTACTCCGTTGGATACTGCCCAACAGGGGCAATTACAAATAATCAGAGTCTCAATAAGTAAATTCAGAACTAAAATATTAATCCATACTACTTTCTATAAAACAATGTAAATAAACTGGCTTAACCCAACTTGAAACTAAAGAAGAGTCAGAATAAGGCCTAACACAGCGAAAGGAATACACCACATACATGGCCAAAAGAGTTTTCCATTCCACAAAGACAACTTGGGGCTCTACAAGGGATGGACAAATTTGTCAGTTATGCTTTCTCCTGCATTCAGTTTTTTAAAAAAATTAATACATCTCAAGTTCTTTCTCTCCCAAATATGAAGAACTTGCCGAATTTTGGCAAATCCTTATCAACCATGAACCATAATGAGTTTCTCACCCATCTGCACTAGCCAAAGTGTATGGCTGGTGGAGATGACCATACTGTACCTGCCTGCCCTATAGCTGTTACAGTTGAGAAGCCTTTACCTGCCTTCCAGGAAACAAAAGGTAGCAACCCCAATTCTATACCATAAACATGGTTGAATACACAGGTATTCAAACCCAGACTTGGAAGAGCTAAGCACTCAAAGCCCTGTGCCTGGATGGATGAATCTATCAGTTTCATTTCTCCCTCACACATTTTTTTTTATTGTCATTTTTCTCTATCCCAGTTATGGTGAAATTTGTGGATTTTGGTAGATTAAAAGAAAATTCTCACCCATCCCTAGGATTGCCACAATTAACCTAGACAGGTTGGTTGGCGACCACACCTCTCACATGTGGCAGCCTTTGTATCAGCTCTCAACAGCCTTTCCTTTCTATCTTTACCTCAATTCTCACCTGGGTAGGAAAAGATTTCTCAAAGCCCCACATACATTCACAGTTGTGATTAGGGATGTATGGATTGTGTAAAATCTGCTCTGTCTGTGTTTTGCATATGGTCAGGTGCCTTTTGCTCCATCATCCGTTCACAGACAGATTCGATCTGTGTTGTTGTTGTTGTTGTTGTTGTTGTTGTTATTATGTGGAAAAATATGCAAATAATTCTGTAAGAGGTTCATGACAGTTTGTAAAATTTGCTTTAGTACTTAACATTTAACCTATTATCTTCCATTCCGCTCAACTTTTCTCCATGTATATTTACCAGTTGCAACAGAAACTTGCATATTTGCCTACAAATAAATATACCTAAATGTCAGGGAAGTAAAAAAACAAAACAAAACACAAGATCTGAAAGTCCATGGACTTCACGTGGCCAGAGGAGGTAGGTGGATTCTGCAGGTGGGATTCTTCGAAGTCCAAGTTCATTTTAGTCCATTGCAAATTTCTCCAGCATCCCTAACTGTGGCATTACTCAGGACTCCCCTCACAATAAATGTGTGAAGAAGGCAGCAGGGCAGTGTGCATTAGCTCCACCACCAGCATTAACATCTCTGCAAAGTGAGCATCAGACCTTTGTGCTTTCAGCTCAATGGCCTCAATGGACTTTCTAAATGCATTCAGCTGAACATGCTTAGAAGCCTCCATGCCTTTGGAACCCTGATGTCACAAGTTTTCCAAGTGTCCAGATGCATCTAAGCTAGGGATGTACAGGTTTTGTTAGATCTGTTCCAGCTGTGTTCCATGGATTGTCAGGTGTCTTTCATTCCATCGTCCATTCATAGACAGAGTCAGTTTTTTTTAAAAAAAAAACTTCTGTTCTACGTGTGCTAATGCACACTTGCACTAAGGCAAATAAGCAGAAATCCCCCCCCAGTAAAAAAAAAAAAAGCGGAATCCACATGATCCCCCACCCCCAAAATACAGTCTGCTATGGAAGCCACTGGTCACATTTGTAGCAATCCAAACTCATCAGAATCCATTGCAGATTTCTCCATCATCCTGATAGGGATGGACGAAAGTCCCTTACCTGTCCTCGAAGCTTGCTTCACGGTGGGGGGGAGGTGCTTCGCTTCTCCCCCCAAAGTTCATGCGAGGGGGGGAGGTGCCCCACCTCGCCCGGCCGAAATTCAGGCCGGGCAGGAGACGCCCCATCCCTCACCGGCGAAATTCAGGCCGGGTAGAAGCGCCCCGTCTACCTGGCCGTGAAAAAAAAAAAAACCACCCCTGTGATAGCTAGATTTCCAAAGTCAGCCATGATAGGCTACGTAAATCGTCACATAGCCTATCACGGCTGACTTTGGAGATCTAGCCGTGATAGGCTACATTAATCGTTACGTAGCCTATCACGGAGTTGTTGTGTTTTTTTTACTGCACTTGTAATGGTGGCAGCGGCAGCCAGTCGAAACACTGGCTGCCGCCCCCGCCCCTAACGAAGACCCAACGAACCGGCGCCGGGACCCGCCGCCAGGAGGGACATTCGTGAAAGGTAAGTCCCATCCCGGGGGGGGCGGGGGGGGCGGAGAATTTCACTGCCGATTTCGGGGGACCGAATGCATTGGCACTCGGCCCCCTGAAGTTTTGGGGAGAAATTCTCCCCCATCCCTACCTGGCCGCGAAAAAAAAAAGGAAAGTAAAAAAAAACACACACACACACCCGTGATAGGCTATGTAACGATTTACGTAGCCTATCATGGCTAGATTCCCAAAGTCAGCCATGATAGGCTATGTAAATCGTCACGTAGCCCATCACGGGTGACTTTGGGGGAAAAAAAAAAGTGCGTACGCAAATGGCGGCTCCCATGGGGACCGCCATTTGCGTTCCTTATTTTGACACATCTAGTCTACGTAAAGATTTACGTAGACTACGGCGAAAATAAGGGCAATGCAAATAGCGTTCCCTTATTTTCGCCGTAGTCTACGTAAATCTTTACGTAGGCTAGACATGCCAAAATAAGGAACGCAAATGGCGGCGCCCATGGGCCGCCGCCATTTGCTTACGCGCTTTTTTTTTCCGAAGTCACCCGTGATAGGCTACGTGACGATTTACGTAGCCTATCACAGCTGACTTTGGAAATCTAGCTGTGATAGGCTACGTAAATCCTTACGTAGTCTATCATGGGTGTGTGTGTGTGTGTGTGTGTTTACTTTTTTTTTCGCGGCCGGGTAGACAGGGCGCTTCTACCCGGCCTGAATTTCACCGGCGAGGGATGGGGCGCCCCCCCCAGCCTGAATTTTGGCCGGGCGAGGTGGGGTGCCTCCCCCCCCTCGCCTGAACTTCGGGGGGAGAACCAAAGCGCCTCCCCCCCACCGCGAAGCAAGCTTCGAGAACAGGTAAGGGACTTTCATCCATCCCTAGCGAAAATAAGGGCAACGCAAATAGCGTTGCCCTTATTTTTGCCGTTGTCTACGTAAATCTTTACGTAGACTACCCGTGCCCAAATAAGGAACGCAAATGGCAGTGCCCATCAGCACCACCATGTGCGTATGCGCTTTCTTTTTTTCCAAAGTCAGCTGTGATAGGCTACGTAAAGATTTACGTAGCCTATCACAGCTGACTTTGAAAATCTAGCCGTGATAGGCTACATAAATCTTTACGTAGCCTATCACTTTTTTTTTTTACTTTAGTTTTTTCTTTCACGGCCGGAGAAGCGGGGCGCTCCCCTCAGACCAGAATTTTGGTGGGGAGGGACGGGGTGCCTCCCCCCCAGCCAGAATTTTGCCAGGGAGGGACGGGGCGCCTCCCCACCCACCAAGAATTTCAGGGGGAGAAACGAAGAGCCTCCCCCCCACACCGAAAAAAGCTGCGGGACCAGGTAAGGGACTTTCGTCCATCCCTAGCCACTGCCTTTTACAGGTTTTTGTGGGTTTTTTTACACCCACGTGATAGGCTACGTAAGTTTTTACATAGCCTAAAACGACTAGGTAAAAAAAAAAAAGGCATACCCCATTTGCGTTCCTTATTTTGGGCCGTCTTAGTCTACGTAAATAATTATGTAGACTAAGACAGCAAAAATACAGGGAATGCAAATAGCGTCTGCTACGCTATTTGCGTTCCCCTTATTTTCGCCGTCTTAGTCTATGTAAATATTTACGTAGATTAAGACGTCAAAAATAAGGAATGCAAATGGCGGCGGCTGTAGCCACCGCCATTTGCGTATGCCTTTCCCCCCCCCCGAGCCCTCCATGGCCAGAAATCCAGCTGCGGACGGCTCTGGCCTGGCTGGGCCTGGCCGGCTGCTCCATGGAGCTGCCGCAGAGCACAGCTGGCCAAGGAGGATTCCGGGGGGGAGGAACGGAGCGCCTCCCCCCCGTCCAGGATTCTGGGGGGAGGGACGGAACGCCTCCCCCCCCATAAACATAATCCGAGAACAGGTAAGTGATTTTCGTACATCCCTATAGGGGGAAATGTGCAAAAGCCAGAAAGCCACCCAACAATCAGCAGTCAGGGTGGATGGGAATGGAGTATGACCATCAGGGCAACCCCCAGAGAGCCAGGTTGGATCTCGGGTGTGCCAAATTTGGCCTGCGGACCTGAGCTAGAACTAGGGATGGATGGACTTCCCAGTGCCCGGCTTCCTCAGGTGCTTGTCAAGCCACTGCCACCACCCTCCCCTGTTTGCAAAGCTGTGCAAGGTTCTAAACAGCCCCGGCAAGCATCCAAAGAAGCCACAAGGCCAGCCGCCCTCATGGCGAGCCACCATTGTGCACAACAGTGGCAGCTGCAGAACTCCCATATTTTTAATGTTGCATCATTGGTGGCCATAAAGGCACCATATACCCAACATTAAAAATACAGATGTTCTGGATCCGGAGTTGCTGTGCACAATGATTGCTGTGGGAGTCCCTTCTGGGGAAAACAAGGGGTTAAGGGCAACTCCTGTCTCCTCCACCTCTCAAGGCTTGTCACGTGGGAGGGGCAGCAGTCATGCCTAGTAATCATTCTCCACTCCTTTCAAGGAGGGAAGAATCTCTACTCTTGCAAGTAGGGGGGAAGAAGGGTTTAAGAGCAGCTCCTGCCTCCTCCACATCTCAAGGCTGGCCAGGCTGCATTAACCCCTTGTTCTCTGCTCCTTGCAAGAAGGGAAGAACCTGCTGGACCCGCTTGCCAGGCATGGCATGGGGCTGCTCAGCGAGTGAGTCCGGGTGTGCACAGAGTCTCTACGAGCCAGTCCAGGGTGAGCAGGTACGGGGAGTCTGCTGGACTCTGCCCCCTTCCTGGACTCTCACAACATCCCTAGCTAGAACATACAGATCAATTTATATAGCCATAACCCACTTTGAGAGCCTAACATTAGGCTGTAAAGGTAAAGGTGTCCCCAACCAGTCGTGTCCGACTCTAGGGTGTGGTGCTCATCTCCATTTCTAAGCCGAAGAGCCAGCGCTGTCCGAAGACGCTTCCATGGTCATGTGGCCAGCATGACTGAACACCAAGGTGCACGGAACGCTGTTACCTTTCCCACTGAAGCGGTACCTATTTATCTACTTGCAATTTCTTACTTTCGAACTGCTAGGTTGGCAGAAGCTGGGACTGAAGACGGGAGCTCACTCCATGACACACAGCACTCGGGTCTCGAACTGCTGTCCTGCCAACCTTCCGGTCTCCAGTTCAGCGTCTTAACCACTAAGCCACCGTGGCTGAGCAGAATATAAATGCTTAAATGCTGTTGCTATACCCCAATCTAGCATAAACATTAAAGTTGCAATCCTATTCAGGTATAGACAGAAAAAAATGTTTTACAACTCCCAGGATGCCCCAGCCAGCTGTTGTAAGACTTTTTTCATCTAAACATGCATAGGATTGCACCCTAAATACCCTTAAGGGAAAGAAACGCCTTCTCATACTTCTTTGGCCTTCTAGTCCAACTAGGGATGGATGGACCCATCTCCGTCCAGGGCATGGGGGAGCTCAGTGAGCTGCCACCCAGGTTACATGGCCCAGACATGCTCAGTGAGTCTGCCTGTTCACCCTGCCCACCCACAGGGCTGCACGAGCCACTCCTCCTCTCCACGCCAAGTACTCCAGCAGTCAAGCCCTTGTGCTTGATGTGCACAAGGACTTGACTGCCAAGTACTCAGCATGGCCAGTCCCCAGTGATCTCACTCTGGCCTCCTCAAGAGGACAGGGCAAGAGTTCTGGGGTGCCACCGAGGCCCTTCCTTCCCACACCAGCTGTTAAGGAAGGTCTTGACAGCTGGCAGAGAACACTGGGGTGCTGTGATTCTCCCAGCCACTTGCCGAGCTCCGGGATGCTCAATGGCCAGGTCCATCAGTGCCCCAGGGCTCGGTGAGGGGGGTCCAGGAGGCCTGATGGGGGGGGTAGAGTTTGTCAGACTCCACCCCCTTTTCAGGCTCCTGTGCCAACCCTGATTCCAACATCAGCTCAAGAATTAGGTGATTAGGTAGTTTCTCTCTTACTAGGCTCTCAGTTGAAGAAAATATTTCCCAGTTCTGTTAGATTTCATTGTTTGTCTTTGGCTTACATCCTTTCAATATGGCTGTTACTTAGCCATTTTTTTTTTTAAAGAAAAGCTGCAAAAGGTGTAACTGTTTACTTCTTATGTGAGTTGCTGTGATAAGAATTTATTACAGGACCTAAGGGAAATGTTGTAACATCTATTAAAAAAAGTTACCATTAATTTTGTGGAATTAGAACATCGATTTAATTTGGCCTCCTTTAATTGATGTTAGGTGGCTTGGGAACGGATGTCCTCACTTTGCAAAGGCACTTAATCACTTCTTGCTGGAGAAACCTTGAACATTATTTCCAGTCATCCCCCGCCCCAACACACACACACACACACACATACACACAACACTGACGGTTATAGGGTTAATGCTAAAAGCTGATGAATCCACAGTGGCTTAGTGTAAAATCAATTGCCACTTCTTCCAAAAATAATAATACTCATATTGCACAATAAGACAGAAACAGGCAGCCAAAAGTATTAAACCGTGTTTACAATCAGGGCCAGCCCGAGAGAATTTGTTCCCCAATAAAAGGATAAAATGGTGCACACCTCCTACAGATGAGAATTTTGTTTCTGTTCAGTTTTGATAAGAATTTATCAGAATTCATGAAGTTCTTCATATTCAGAACTAAAAGAACTTGATATTTAAAACAAAAGAAATGGAATGTGGCAGAAATGGAAACTGACAGATTCTTCTGGGAACGAGTCCCTGCGTATCCAGTCATATAAGTGCTTAATTTGGGTTGCCACCTCTTTTTTCTGACAAGCTCCACATTATAATAGGCAGGTAGATCATGGTCCTGTAGATGCTGGGAATAGCTGTGCCTTTTGAAATTGGCTGGTGCAGATGGATGAGAATTCTATTTCAGTTTGTTTGCAAAGTTCCCTAGACTTGTCTTTCCCCACATCTCATGAAGCAGCATTATGTCTGCACTGTCCTTTAGGGCGCAATCCTATGGAGATAGTCAGCCTCCTCCAAACTCAGAGGTGACCACCTCTCCAATGCAGGGCAGGAGAAGCATGGAGGGGATTGTCCCCTCCGCGCTTCAGCCTCCCTGTATTTGCAGCTAGACAGCCGATTTCAGGTGAAGCGGGGGAGGAGGCTGCCAGACCACACATAGGATGTGTCGTACCAGCATTTCCACCTTCTCTGCCCCAGAACACACCCAGAATGCCCCATTTTGGCTGCTCCGTGTTCCTCTTCCGAGTGCGGAGCATGGAGGCATTCCATGCTGCCTCAAGGCAGCAAGGGAGGGGGCATGGTAGGTTCTCCGGGAACTGACCTCAAAGCATGGGCTCCGAGGTCAGTTCCCGGAAAATCACATATCCTATGGCCATCTAGCCACTGGCTAGCAGCCATAGGATTTTGCCCTCCATCCTGTATGTCCTGATCTGAGCATTTCAGAGGTGAGAGCAGACAATGGGCAGGGAAGGGATGCAGCGACATTTCAGCTCATCCGGTGTAGACATCACAGGCGCACGAACAAACTAAGCAGGCTACAGGAATCTACACAAAGGTCAAGAATTGGACATGGAGAACTATCCACATGCAAGCAAGGACTGGTCTCCTTTCCTTTATCTTGGGGATTTTTGCTTGAATTGAGGGGGCATTTTAAACAACAGCAACAAAAAACTTGTAAAAGAGCCAGCGTGATGTAGTGGTGAGAGTGCTAGACTAAAAGCTGGGAGATCTGGGTTCTAGTCCCCACTCAGCCATGGAAGCTTACTGGGTGACTTCAGGCCAGTGACAGACTCTCAGCCCAAGCTACCTCACAGGGTTGAGGTAAAATGTCAGGATAAAATGGAGAGGATGAGGATAATGTAAGCCGCCTCGGGTTCCTCGCAAGAGGAAAAACGGTGGGATATAAATGCAATCAATCAATCAATAAAAGGAGAGGAGCAAAATGTTTTGGGGGGTGCAATGAGCTTAAACTTGAAATAGCACAGGGGTGTTTTCCTTTCCCCCTCCATGTAAATTGTGGCCATTTATGCCGCAATTTACATAGAAGAAAGTGCTTTACGGCTGCAGTTGCCCTAAACTATGCAATTTACAGCCATATTTTTCCTGCAATTGGCTAATGGAGGCCGCCATTAGCCGATCACACCATTGAAAATGGAGGAGAGCCACCCTGAGGGAAATCCAAGGGACCGGGAGGTGAATGGGGTCGGTTCCGTTGCGGACTTCACAGATCGGATTCTTGAGAATCCAGCTTTATTTGAGTCCGCAGCAGATTTCTCCGCCATCCCTAATGATGTTCCACCTTTCCACCAGAAATGGTGCTCGTGGCAAATTATAGCCATTATTTCTAAATTTGCATGAATACATATGCAAATGTTATGCAAACCTGGGAGAGAAATAACTTCTGATTTTTTAAAAGAAATCCAATGCAGGAGACAGTGAAACTGAAAGATTCTCCCCTCCCTATCCCCTGCCTCCATTTGACATCCAGAAGCTGACAGGAATAGCAGTTGATTCCTATTTCTACACTGGAAACAGGACAGCATACACAATCATACTTGAGCACAGAAGACTAGTTTAGGGGGTGTGGGCTACCTTCCAAGAGAAGGGAATGGCTGTAAAGGAACGGTTGGGTGCTGCCACTGTTATTACTAGGGATGTTGCAGGAGTCTGAGAGGGGGAGAGGAGTCTGGCGGAATCCCCTCTCCCACTCAGCTTCCCAGACCTCATTTGCTAAGCCACCACCCTTACCAACCCCACTCACCAAACCGCGACACAGTCCGCTAGCATTCAGCAGCCGCCCAACCCCTCAGTGAGCCGCAATCTTGCGAAAAAGTGGTGGCTCATTTTTTTCTGCAAATGTAATGTTACAGAAATGTAATGTTACATTGTTGTTGTTCAGTCATTCAGTCGTGTCCGACTCTTCGTGACCCCACAGACCATAGCACGCCAGGCCTTCCTGTCCTCCGCTCTCTCCCGGAGTGCGCTCAAGTTCATATTCATTGCATCGGTGATGCTATCTAGCCATCTCATCCTCTGCCGTCCCCTTCTCCTTTTGCCTTCAATTTTTCCCAGCATCAGGGTCTTTTCCAGGGAGTTTTCTCTTCACATTAGGTGGCCAAAATATTTGTGCTTCAGCTTCAGTATTTGTCCTTCCAATGAGCAGTCAGGGTTGATTTCCTCTAGAATGGACTGATTTGACCTCCTTGCAGTCCAGGGGACTCGTAAGAGTCTTCTCCAGCACCACAGTTTGAAAGCATCAATTCTTCGGCGCTCAGCCTTCCTTATAGTCCAGCTCTCACAGCCATACGTTGCTACTGGGAAAACCATAGCTTTGATTAGATGGACCTTTGTCGGCAAGGTGATGTCTCTGCTTCTTACTATGCTGCCTAGGTTTGCCATAGCTTTCCTCCCAAGGAGCAAGTGTCTTTTAATTTCATGGCTACACTCACCGTCTGCGGTGATCTTGGAGCCCAAGAAAATAAAATCTCTCACTGCTTCGTAATGTTACATACATTTAAGGAAATGCATCACGTAAATGTAATGTTATGTAATGTTACTTTACTGCCACCATGTATGCAACATTACATTTATGGGAAATCCCAAGCTGCCATTTTTCGCAAAATGGCACCTTGCTGAGGGTTCAGGCAGCTGCCAGGAACTCACCGGGCACCTGCAGACTGCGCAGCAGCTTGTCCAGCGAGCCAAACAGGGGTGGATGAACGGACAGCAGCAGCTCAGTGAGCACACAGCGTTGCAGATGGAGGTGAGACCGTCCATCCCTAGTTATTACTGAATATCTGCTATATGCATTTGTCGCCTCACTCTGCCTAATGGTAGTGTCAGCCCTGTTAACCATGGGCAGAATGCAACAGGGAGCTTATGACCCTGCCAATTCTCCTCCATCCCACTGATTGCATTGTGCAAGTAGCCCCCACCATTTGCACTGGTTCGATTTAGTACTTCCAGGGAAGTTTAGGACTTCTGGGGAAGTTTCCAACACAAAAGGAATGGAAACGCTCATTTCAGGAAGGAGGCAGGCTAGCAGAGCTCGCACAAGGAAGGTCCGCCAGCCTGCCACCTTCCAGAAACGAGTGTTTCCACTCATTTTGCAGCTTCCCTTAGGAAATGCTATATCTGCCTTCCATACACGATGGGTCACACACAACAGAATTAGCAGGGCCACCACTTGCAGAAGGGAATTGGTGGGGCAGAAAAGAATGGGGGTCTAAGTGCCTCCTTGGATTCTGCCCTGTGTCTGTAATGGAAAATATGGTTATTTGTTTTTATAGTAGTAGATGAATAATGGTTCCAGTGATGACTCCCCTTGCCCATTTCATTTTAATAATATTTATTAGTTAATCCAACGCCCAGCTCAGTTCATAATGGGCTCGATGTTTTTGAGATATCTGAGAATCCTCAGAAAAAAGTAGGTTGCTCCCCATCCCATCATGATGTTGTTGTTGTTCAGTGTCATTAAGTCATGTCTAACTCTTCGTGACCCCATGGACCATAGCATGCCAGGCCTTCCTGTCCTCCGCTCCCTCCCAGAGTGTGCTCAAGTTCATGTTCATTGCATCGGTGATGCTATCTAGCCATCTCATCCTCTGCCATCCCCTTCTCCTTTTGCCTTCAGTCTTTCCCAGCATCAGGGTCTTTTCCAGTGACTTTTCTCTCTGCATTAAGTGGCCAAAATATTTGTGCTTCAACTTCAGTATCTGTCCTTCCAATGAGCAGTCAGGGTTGATTTCCTTTAGGACTGACTGATTTGACCTCCTTGCAGTCCAGGGGACTCGTAAGAGTCTTCTCCAGCACCCCAGTTCGAAAGCATCAATTCTTCGGCACTCAGTCTTCCTTATAGTCCAGCTCTCACAGCCATACGTTACTACTGGGAAAACCATAGCTTTGATTATACGAACGCCCATCATGATACTCCAAGAGATTTCAGAAAAAACACACCAATGGGAGTTCCTCACCAGTCTATGTAGTTCCCTACAGTCTGTGATCCCAAATGTACCTTGCAAAAGTGTGTTGGGGGTGGGGCAGGGAAACCAGCAACATGGAGAGCTAGTTCTCAGCTTTCCAGAAGCAGTAATTCTGAGATCTTTTATTGCTATGTGTAGTGGATTTGGTACTGGAAGAGCTGGCAAGGGGTCTTAGTGAGCTCCCAGAGTTGTGTCCTGTACAGTGTGCTGAATGCATAAAGATTTGTCATGGAGATCTGTGTAGCCTAACACAGTTAGTAGATTTTAGAAGGCTTTAGCTAAGAAAAGTAGGCTTCATTCCCTAGATGAGCCTCTCATATAGCTTTGATGTGTATCCAGCCAGTGCAGCAAAAACTGTACATATGCCTAGTTACCTCACCCATTTGCGATAGGGAGTAGTGTCTTGTCTCACCCATGAGAGGGGAAGCTTCCACTCCTAAGGCAATTAATTTCCCAGGCAGGGATGCTTCAAGAACCTTCAAGAATATGAGAAAAGGCTGTATAAGGTTGAGAACAATGCACTCACTTTAGCACCCACAAATCAAGTTTGATTGGGATCTAAGTTAATCAAGATTTCATAAAAACAAAATGCTATTGTAACTACAATCCCCAGGCATCCTGGCAGCAACAAAGGGTTTAAGACTGAGAATGCCACTGCTGCAAGGCTACCCCAGTGCCATTCCTTTAAATGGGAAAGATCAGTTGTAATGGTGCTAAGTCAAGTATATTCTGAGTTGGGCCTGAAGTGTGGTGTGTGCGGGGGGGAGGGGAGGGGGCTTGGCTCAGAGTGAGCACATAGGAAAGTTTGACCCCCCTCCCAATTATGAGATTCAGCACCAATGTAAGCCCAAGGACCAAGCATGATGGGTACTGTAGTTTTGTGGTGAGCCTCAAGCAAGCCAAACATACTTTTGAAACCTTCTAGTTACATCTTTTTTTTGCAGAAAAGGGCAAGACATTATGGGACTTGTTGTTTCTGTGCTGAGAAATGATTCAAATGAAGTAAGTCAAACAATGATCACAGATTGTGTGATGAAATGTCACATGAAAGGGTAAAGTGTGGTGGAAATCATAGGGTTTGTAGTTTCTCAATATTTCTCATCATGGCAGTTGTCGCTTTTGATGAATACTGAACTCCAGTGAGGCTCAAACATGAACAAATGGTGGCAAACCAGCTCGGAAAATAATACTGTTGCAAATTTCTGCTGCCTTGCTTTCCATGGATGAAGTCCATCATTACAATTTTGCCTAAACTTTCACCTGATGGGATTCAGGGATCTAACGAAAGAACCTTAATATGCCTTTCATCATTGTGGCTATTTCCCAAATGGACAATTCACCTGAAGGGCTGTGGAGGGGAGTTGTAACTCGTAACTAGTGCTCCAAAGATGAACGTGTGAGAAAAGCAGTAACTGGCAGTATGAACAGGCAGCAGTAGAGAGAAATGTAGAGCTCAGGGTTTTCTACATGGCACTAACAGAAAGGGGGTGAAGATCTTCAAGATGCCCCCTGAACATCTGATGTAGGGAGATCTGCTGTTTTGTAGGAGTGTGCGTTGTTTACCACCTCTTATGCTCTGCTTGTGTATTTTTAAATAAATAAAACAAATAATTACAAAAAAACATGAGCATTCAGTAAGTTCTCTAATCCAAAGGAAACGGTGTTCTGTGGGCAGAGCCCAGGAACGTCCCACCACTAGGAAGTAAGGGGCATAGAAACACCACATTTTCCCCTTTGCAACACCATGTTTCTCTTTTATCAAGTGAAGTTTTGCAGAGATTTATGTTTGCCAACTTGTTCGAAATGAACGTTCCCAATGGATTTCCCTCCTTGGGAAGATGCCTTTATTTTGAAACAGAGCTTTGGCTCACTTAGCTTGGTAGGGTCTACACTGTCTGCATCAACACTGATGCAGCTCTCCAGAGCTGCATCAGATTGGATTCTTTCCCTGCCCTACCTGGAGATGTTGGGGACTGACCTGTGGATTGTCTGCATGGGAAGTGTGTGGTCTGACCCCTACCCAGATGCTCTTTAAAATTTTGGAACAGATCAGTGATCTTAAGACTTAAACCAGAAATGTAAAGCTCAGGGTTTTCTCCCTGGCACTAACAAAAAGGGGGTGAAGGTCTTCAAGATGCCCCCTGGACATCTAATGGAGGGAAACAGAATTGCTGTTTTGTAGGAGTGTGCATTATTTACCACCTCTTATGCTCTGTGTGTATAAAGTAAATATTACAAAGAAAGCATGAGCATCCAGTAATTTCTCTCATCCAAAGGAAACGGTGTGCTGTGGGCAGAGCCCAGGAATTTCCCACCACACTATAAATTGAGGGGCAAACATTATATTTCCCCCTTTTGCAACACCATGTTTCTCTTTTATCAAGTGAAGTTTGCAGATATTTAATACTTTTTAAATTGTTTACCAAACTGTTTGAAATGTATAAAACTGTGGATTTCCCTCCTTAGGAAGCTGCCTTTGTTTTGAATCAGAGCATTGGTTTAAATCCCTTCCTTTTAAAATGGATATGACATACTGTATTTAAATTTACTGTCTGAGGGTGCATAGAAATGTGCACACTCATTTATATATCTAGTACAAAATATATTAGTGATTGTTGTGATGTTGATTTTATTATATAACATTATAAAATTTATTAGTGATTTGTTATTATTATTATTATTTATCATTTTAAATCTTCCTTTTTATTTTTTATTATTATTACTATCATTATTGGTTAGTAAGATTTTTTCCTGGTTGAATCATTAAGCTTTACTATTATATCTTAGATGAAGGGTAATATATGGTTACTGGAAATTAATTGTAGGCCTGCTTCCTTGCTATAAGACTGATGATATGATATTGAAATGTAAGGCTGATTATTTATGCTGTATTGAATTGTAATATTGCCAATGGTATAGGTATAATTTTTAAGTAGAATGGGATATGAAGTTTCTGTGTAATGGAATTTAAATTTAATTCTTTTAAATAACTTTTTATATTTTTTCCATGTTTTTTTTTTCCTTCTCCTTCTTGTGTTTTCTTTTTTTCCTTCTTTTTTTCCCTTTTTTTCTTTCGTTATTGCTGTGTCTTCCTAAGAATACTGTATTGTTGGGAAATTGTAGTTATTGATTAGGTTGTTGGTATTGTTTATTTCATTTATAAAGATAAAAAATAGAATAAAAAGTATTTTTTTAAAAAAGAGGAAAGAATCAGAGCCTTTGCCCACCTAGTTCGGTTGGGTCTACACTGTCTGATTCTCCAGAGCTGCGTCAGACTGGATCTTTCCCTGCCCTACCTGGAGATGTTGGGGATTGAACTGGGGATTGTGTGTCTTGCCTGTGTCCAGGAGTCCAGTGGACTCCCCTTCATCTGCCCCCCCAGACCCTGCTCGCTGAGCTGCAAGGCACTCCAGACCCAGTTGACAAACACCCCAGGCCTGGTGAGCAGCCGCTGGAGTCCCCATTGCAACACACAAAACTCTTTGCAAGGAAGGAGACCTTGACGGCTTCAGAGCTGGTTGGGGTTGCTTGGCTTGGCCTTGCAAGGAGAGCATCAAGCGGTAGGGATGTTGCGAGCGTCCGGTTGGGGCTCAAAGCCTGGCAACAAGTTGCCGGTTCAGCCCCCCAGATACCAGTTCACAGACCTGAGCTCTTGCCTGACTCGGGGTGTACTGAGTCAGGGAAGAGTTCAGGCACCCACTCCCTCAGCAAGGAGAGGGGAAGAAGGTAGTGCCTTTCCTCCTTCCCCCATCCTTGCCAAAGCAGCAGTGGCATGGGACAGGCCGGTTGTTGCCTGTAAGTTTTCCTGGCATTGCGGAAAATGACCAGCTTGCTCCTTGCTGCTGCTGCTCTGGCAAATAGGGGTGGAGGGAAGAAGGAGGCACCTTTCCTCTTCTCCCCCACCCTCACCTGCTGGAGGCCAGGGCAAGTGTCTTGGGGTGGCTGCGCCAAGGCCCTCCTTCCCCACGCCAGCCCTTAACAGCCAGCGTGAGGGAGAGGTGCAGCTCGCATGCAGGCAGAGCGAGCAAGGAAG
This sequence comes from Heloderma suspectum, assembly GCF_057233095.1. Lineage (NCBI taxonomy): Eukaryota > Metazoa > Chordata > Lepidosauria > Squamata > Helodermatidae > Heloderma > Heloderma suspectum. The sequence goes on from NC_139469.1 coordinate 27,523,672, forward strand.
CTTGCTGAGCAGGCCCGGGCTGCACAAGCTGCTGGGGTGGGGGTGACAGTTTGTCAAGCTCCCAGGTCCCGGATAGAGATGGGCTCGTCCATCCCTATATCAAGGGGCCTTTTCCATAAAAGCCAATTTTACATAATCATAAAATCACGAGAAGCTGTTGCTGCCGGCGCCGGCGCCACCAAGCCTCCCCCTTCTGGTGCCCAGCAAAGTCCCCTTCATGCTTTCTTTGCAAGGACTGAGCGTTGCAAGGAAAGAGACCAAGACGGGGGGAGGGCTCATGATAGGGCTTCAGGAGGGCAGCTCGCAACAGGGACACATGGTCCAGCAGCCTCACGAGGAGGGGCGGACAACAGCTCAATGAGGAGCCTCTGAAGCTGGGCGTGGATGAGTCCATACACACACACACACACACACACACACTTATCTACCCACACATATGTTGGGGACTTTCAGGTGGTTATTTGAATACAGCTCTAGCACAAACTCAACTTAGGGTGGGATCCAAAGTTAATTATATACTAAGAGTGGACCCACTGGAATCACTGCGACTGAAGTTAGTCATGAGTAACTTGAGTCCCATTTATTTCAATGGATCTAATGACTGGATCCAACCCCTAGAAAGTAGCACTGTGTCTGGAGCTTAGAATTGTTCCTCTTGATGAGTGTTGAAAACTAGAGGCATGCCTTTTGAATTTCTACTCTTCCTTCTGGGAAATTTATTGTGAAAGCCCAGTGCTCAGTTCTTTAGATCCCAGTGCTTAAAGTGTTCGATGGCAAGATTCAGACTAGGGATGTACAAGAACTGTGTTTCAATTCATTAGACATCAGAACTTGCCCCGTTTGCACCCCTGAATGCCAACGTGAGCACGTGTTAGGAGTAAAGTTCTCATATTTCCAAGCTTGTGATTGCATCCACAAAATGCATTCATTAGAAAAATTCACCCTTTAAAAATGCACGTGTTGACAAAAAAAAATGCATTTCCATGCTTTAGACCATGGGGGAAAGTGAGCCTTTGGGTGTGCACTTAAAAATGTGCACCTAAATGCATACTTTTCCCATTCAAACACACACACACAGCTTGCATTCGGTGATGGGACCAAGCGGACTGAGCTTCAAGGTGGAACCTTGCTGATTCTCCAGTCCCTAGCTCAGACCAGTTTGAAAGGTACATATTCTGACCCAGAAACCCTCCATCCCTACTCCCAGGTATGGAGAGATTGACTGTGCTTGCACAGTAAAGAAGGTATTCTTCTTTCTAGCACTATTAGGCATTGGGAATGATGTCTAACAGCTGCACATTATTTTAAGATGACCATGTTATGGCTGTGAAGATATGAAATGCTGGAAAGAAAATGTGAAATAGTTGTGACTCAGCTCTAGCAATTCATACCTCTGGCTAATTTCAAATGAAGGGTGACCAAGTTAATAATATTTCTTTATATCTCCAAGCCAAGAAACATTAGAATGTATCTTCAGTGCTTTGAAGATATTCGGGCTGACCACAAGTAGGGATGTCGGAGAAATCCACAATCAGTTTGGATTTTTGTGAATCTGACCTGCAGATTCCACAGCAGACTGGAATTTCCCCAGTTGGGCAGATTCCCTGGACTTGCACACCATTTTTGTAACTTTCCAGAATTTTGCGCAAATTTAGTAATACAAAACTATGGGAGGGGGATTAAAAATGGCCAAAACGCACATTTCCCCCATAGGCTTCTTCTTAAGGTGCCATTTCCTATCAGAGGTTAGCTATCATTACAGCTATATTTTTTTTCATGCTCTGAATAGTTGTATAGAAGTACAGGTGAACCATTCCCTCAGATTCTTTAACCATGATGTTCATCTTCTTCCCACTGATCTTTTCCTTCCTTTTCCCTTGTATAATGAGTTGAGATGTGACATATTTTTTGCCTCGGACAATATGACCAAGGTACTGTAACTTTCTTCTTTTGATGGTCTTTACTAATTCTGTTTGTTTGTTTACTCTGCATAGTACGTCCTCATGTGTTTCTCGATCAGTTCACGGTATTTTCAGCATGCATCTGTATATGCACATTTTGAATGATTAGATTTCCCTCAGATTGTTCCCATAGGCTAAAGCACAAAAATGCTCATTTGGGGGGAATATGTGTGTGGGGGGGTGGGGGGTGTATTTGTGAATCTGCACAAATGAAGAAACTAAAAAAAAAAAAAAATCCAATTCCATTGATGAGTGGACAATGGAACAAAAGGTGCCTGAAAATCCACAAAACATACCAGGTGGCCCAAAAGTAGGTATACAGTTGTTTAGAATGTCAATGGGAGGGGGAGAGATGGAATACATTTATGGACATTGATGCGGACCAGAATTTGTGTCATACTGTCTGTGTGTCACAGTGTTCTGGACAGGTTCGAGGAACGTTGCAATGTTGATGGAATACATTTTGAACACTTACGAGATTAAACAGTGTTAAACAAATGTAAATGGAATAAACACTGTAATAAAATGCAAATAAACTATACTGTATACCTACTTTTGGGCCACTCTGTATAAAGAACAGATTTTACACAATCCCTACATCTTTAATCACAAGTAGTGATGGGTGAATGTATCTCAGGAATTAATGACCTCATTATGAACTTGGGAAGTAACACATTTGTCCATGTGAGATCAGATGAGAGTTCTCCTTCAATACAAATTCTCATTCCATGTATACAAGTTTGTGGGTATGCACAATGTCAAGGTGCATCTTGGGAGATGTAGTTTAGAATTATGTAGTGTGGCATAGTGTCATACGTCATGGGGCACATTATGCCCCCTTTCTGATTAGTTTTTTTTCATGTGGCCTACCTGTGTGATGATGGCATGTCATGTGATGTTTCCTGGCTGTCATCAATTGCCGGTATGAAGAGTTTTTCTTTCTCCTTGTAGAGGCAGAGCTGTGGTGACAGTGGTGATAAGGCAAGAAGCAGCTAAGGAAACTACTTCACGTATGTTTGGGAAGGGGGTGAGGTGGTAGGCTTGCTACAAAGGTGAGCATTACAAACAGATGAGTTTCGACCACCATAATGATTAATTACAAAATCCAGTGGCATCACTAATCACAAGTAATTCCTCCACCCATATAGCATACACATTAAAGGGGAGTGGGATCATGTCCCTCACCCTGAACTCAGTGTACTCTCTGATCTGCCTATGATATTTTGTGCATTCAGCAAAACATGCAGATCCTAGGTGCGTTCAGCTACAAATGTGTTTCACCCAACTGGGGATCCCTGACAGAGATAGATGAATATGTCAGTTTAATTTTCTCATGTATTCGATTTTTAAAAAATCTTAAGCTCCCATATAAGAAGAAACGTGCAAATTTTGGTAAATTCTTATGAAAAATGAGCCAAACATCTCTGGTTGTTTTATTACCCTGTTGCTCATATTGGTGTGTGTTTTATGTGCATTTTTCCTATTGACATTTTTCTTCATTAAAATGTTAATCATTGCTATTTGAAACTTTGTGGTTCCTTTTGTTTTGGGATGTCAACACCACATCTAATAGCCAGCCCCCATGCTTATCGAAAGCAGATATCTGAGATGCAGAGACCAAATTCCAACTAGGGCTGTCAGAGAAACCCACAATGGATTCAAATGAGTTCAAATTTCTATGAATCTCACTTGTGAGTTTATTTATTCATTACATGTCTAAACTGCTCAATAGCTGAAGTTCCACAATGGAAGGGCTTTTTCAAAGTCACATGGATTCCGCAGACTTGAGGACCATTTTCTTTTTTTCACTTTTGGGGGGATTTCCACTAATGCACCCTAGTGCAAGTAGAACAAAATTCTGGTTAAAAAAAAAAAAAATCTGATTCCATCAATGAGCAGATGATGGAACAAAAGATGCCTGAAAACCATAACATGGAGATTTTTGGAGACAGAACAGATTTACCAACATCTGTACATCCTTAGCTTTAAGGCTGGTTTGGTGGAGGCAGCCAGAGTAACAAAGCTTTCCACCTGGTGGCAGCAGAAAAGGCCACAGGGAGGGACGGGCAAAAAAGAATTGGGGACACACTATTTTTTGCTTGTTTTCCCTTCCACCCAACAAAATAGGGTGTCGCCAGTCTGTGATAGTGTGTGCATGCACTGAATTTTTAAAATAGGAGTTGGAAACCTCTTGTCTTCCAGAGGTTGTTTGATTCCAACTCCCATCAGCCCCAGTCAGCCAGGGGTGATGGGATTTGTATTCTAGCAACATCTGGAAGGCCACAATTTCCCCATTCCTATTTTAAAAGGGAGGGGCTCAGCACAGCCTCCTGGAGAATGTTTCATTCTTGCCCCCAAAAACGGGGTGCAGAGGAAGGTGAGCTAATAATAAAGCTGGTGCATTCTGTGTATCAGAATAGACATTAAAAGCTACACACACAAAATACAAGTTTTATAAGTGTTACAAAATTCAAAAATAAGAACATGAAGAGAGATTACTGAGTGCAAATCATACATGTTGCACATTCACAGTCAAAATGGTTTAAGATGGTTTGGGACACTACCGTGCACACAGAAATGACATTACCAACATTAAAGCAGAGGCCACATGGGTATTCTGTTTCTTTCAAGGACAATGAGGTTAAAACTCTACTTCTGAAATTGTTGAGATTATTCCTCTGCCTAACCTCAAGTAATTGCTTTTTCATTCCACTCTCTTCACAGTGAAGGGTGAAAATGCATGCTTATCTTAGTGTGTGCTGCTTATATCCCTCATGAGTCACTTATTAGCAGATTTTCTGCTTTAATACAGGAATGTACAGACATGCTATTGGCGTATCGTCACTGCAAAATATGTATGGGGATTTGGTTTAATTGGCTTTATAAAGTGCACCGTCTTTGCGTCCGTCAACCCCTCCCCCCCCCAGTTTGAAATATAGATTGTTGGAGTTGGTATTTTGTGCTGGCCATTTTGCTGAAGAAATGGAAGGGAACTTACTTGTATTGCAGCAGCGACCAAGGGAAAACCATTGATGAGATATTGTGCTCCCGTATGGTCATTGTGAATTCGTATGGTCTGGTCTGATAGTCTTGACAAAAGGGCCAGTGAGATTAGGCCAGCACAGGCTAATGGGATGAACAGCAGCTGATGGTGGGCCTATGTGATGGCTACAGTCTCCCCATTCTGACCAGGATATGGCATGGCAAGGACGGTGGATTGAGAGCTCACCATAGGTGGAAGATGGGTGCCTGACTGCCCAAGCCAGTCCCTTTAAACAGAAACCAGGTCAGGTATGAAAGGAAATGGATGGGAGCTTGGAATGAGGCAGCGGAATGGGAAAGAGAAAGAGCTGCACAAACCAGCTCTTCCAGGTGATGGACTGGTCTGTTCATCTTGGTCTTGCTCAGATTGTCAATTTTTTTAAAGTTCAAGCTCATTTTATCCCTTTTCTGCCTGAGCTTTTTTTTTTTTTAGTAGTAGTAGTAGTATGGAAATCAATACAGTTTCTTGTGCACATTTTCCCTAATATAGACATTTTAGTGTGCATTTTTTTAAAATGTACACACTCCACCACCCCCATACCTTACATTGTTGAGAAGCAATTTTACTCCCCTTCTCCATAGTCATATTTGGTGCTCACTCTTTTCTTATATGCACATTTTCCAAAGATGAGCGACATTGGAACACGTGCAAAAATGCGAATTTCAGTACACAATGCTGTCTCAGTTCACTGAAAGGCTCAGGAGGCATGAATATGGTAAATCCAATTAAAAACCCTTGAAGCAAAATTCTCCCCCATCCCTAGTTCTTCTGCTGCCTCTTAGAGCCCAGGGTGTCTGTAGCAGGTGCTTTAGGAGCTAAGGATGCAGGGACCATGTAAAGTCCACTCCGTCTGTGTTTCATGGATTGTCAGGCACCTTTTGTTCTGTCATCCACTCACAGGCAGATGTGGTTTTCTTTCATCATGTGGAAAAATACATAAACAATTATGTAGGAGGTTTCGTAACAATTTACCTTAGCACGTAATATTTAGCGTATTGTCCTCCATTCCATTCAACTTTTCCTCTGCAGAAAGATACATATTTTCCTATGAATAAATATGCATAAATTTCAGGAAAGTCTCTCTCTCTCACACACACATCTGAAAGTCCACGGACTCCGCACAGCCTGGGGAGGGGGGTCACTCCCCAGCATATTCCACAGGTTGGCTTCTTAGTAATCTGAGCTCATTTTAGTCCATCTTGAATTTCTCCAGCATCCCTCGTAGGATCTGGTGCTAAGTAAAACTAGCCCTTTACCCCAAGGAGAAGACCCCTCCAGTGGGGAGACACTCCAGGAAACATCAACTTCTCAGCCCTACACAAAATGCAAGGAACTGACCAGCAGAAGCATCTCTGCCCATGAGCGGCCAGGTATAGTCTTCTCTTTTCCCTCAAAAGAATGGTACCTCCAATTTCACAGTTAGTGATAACTACATAAAGCAGGGAGGGCCAAGGCAAGCCACAACTGGAGATTATCCTGCCTACCTCCAAGGCCACATATCATTCTAGGCAGGATTTTTTTCACTTTGAGTCCATGGTGGAACAGCCTCCCCCCCGCCACCACACAGAATCCCCCCAGGACGGACCTACCTGGTGGTGGATGTGGTGGCAGCCGCTCTGGCGGCGCTGCTGTGGCCACAAATGGAGGCCATCGGAGCAGCCGCCATTTGCGTCCCCACACTAGCCTGTGATAAGCTACGTATATATTTACATAGCCTATCCTGGCTAAAGCAGGGACGCAAATGGCGTCCCCTACGCCATTTGCATTCCTGCTTTAGCCGTGATAGGCTATATAAATATTTACGTAGCCTATCACAGGCTAGCATAGGGACACAAATGGCGTCCCCTAAACAAATGGCGTCCGCAGCATAGGGATGGACGAAAGTCACTTACCTGATCCCGACGCTTGCTTCGCGGTGAGGGGAGGCGCCCCGTCCCTCCCCGCCAAAATTCTGGCCGGGGGGGAGGCGCCCCATCCCTCCCCGCTGAAATTCTGGCCAGGGGGGAGAGCCCCACCTCTCCGGCCGCGAAAGTTCTTCCGCCGGGAAGAAGTAAAAAAAAAAAAAAGTGATAGGCTATGTAAAGATTTACGTAGCCTATCACGGCTGACTGAAAGAAAAAAAAAAGCATGTACACACATGGCGGTGCTCATGGGTGCCGCCGTTTGCGTACGCGCTTTTTTTTTCCCCCAAAGTCAGCCGTGATAGGCTACGTAAACTTTTACGTAGCCTATCATGGTGCTGTTTGAAAATCTAGCCATGATAGGCTATGTAAATCTTTACGTAGCCTATCACGTTTGTTGGGTTGTTGTTTTTTTTCACTTGGAAATGGCGGCGGCAGCTGGTTGGAAGACCGTCCGCCGCCGCCGCAACGCCGCCAAACCGCTGCCGGAAGCCACCGCAGCGAGGGACATTCACCAAAGGTAAGTCCCATCCCGGGGGGGGCGGGGGGGCAGACCGTTTCTCCATCAATTTTGGGGGGCCGAAAGCGTTGGCATTCGGCCCCCTGGAGATTCATGGAGAAATTCTCTGACATGGCTACCGCAGCAGCCTGGCAGCGGCTGGAGGCCCCACTGCAGGTTGTCCCAGCCGGCGGCTCCATGGACTGGCCACGGAGCGGCTGGCTGGGCAGGATTCCGGGGTGGGGGAGGAACGGATCTCCTCCACCCACCTGCAGACCCCAGCAGAGCCATGTAAGTTGAGTTTTGTACATGCCTAAGCATGCAGCACAAGAACAGAAATACCCACCCCAAGGCCATATGTAGGGATGGATGATAAATTCATTGGGCTTGCATTTTAAATTGAGATCGCTCAATTTACACCTAAGAGAATGGAATGCAGACAATTTGCTGTTGGAAATCAAATCAGTAGATTTCCGAGTCCAAGATGCATTTCGCAAACGAAAACAACAGGTGTTTGAAAACATGCATGGATTTAAACAGTACACACGGGGAAATGTGTACATTTCAGAAATGTGTACAAACAAGCTTTAGCAATGGATGCATACACAGTGTGCACATTTTGAAACATTAAAACAAAAAAGTCCAAATTTCGGGGCCGGGGGGCCGGGGCTGGAGTCCTTTAGGGGCTGCCAATTACCCAACATTACCTACCTGGAAGTGGTGTTGTACACAATGGCGTCTTGCTAGGAGGACAGGGCAGTTGCTGGGCCCTTGCTGAGCCATGGGGCACCCGCTGAGGTTTGGCAAGCAGAGAATGGGAGTGATTTGGTAAGCGGGGTCTGGGAGGGCGGGTGAGCAGAGAGTCCGTGGGGTAGGGGTGTGAGGAATTTTTCTTGGGCCTTGCAAGTTACATTTGAGTACAATATGGGGAAGGGGTTAAAGCTAATGGGCAGTGGGGCAAGTAGGGGAGTAAGATCCACTGTATTAAAAGCATGCTAGATGCTGATGCTGATAAAAGATGGTTTGATAACCTTCCATCCTTATTGACTGTGTCTTCCTTATAAGGAAACTGGGTAAAAACTAAGGGGTCATAGATAAGAACATGGTTTTTATTTATTTATTTTATTTACAATATGTATATACCGCTCCTCACCAGAAGATTTTGGAGTGGTGAACAACATGATAAAATAATAAAACAATGGTTAAAAGAGTTAAAAGATTTTTAAAAAAAGACAAATCCCAACAAAGTGGAGTTCAACAAACCACGGCTGGCCATGCAAGGAAGGCCTCTTGATAGAACAATGTCTTCAGGAGGTGCCGGAAAGAACACAATGTTGGCGCCTGCCTGACCTCTAAAGGCAGGGAATTCCACAGGAAGGGGGCCACCACACTAAAGGCTCTTCTGGTGGACTCCAACCGGGCCATAGATCCATGTGGAACCACCAGGAACATGCCCTCTGATGACCTCAGTGACCAGGCAGTTTGGTAGGGAAGCAGGCGCTTTCTCGGGTATCCTGGTCCCAAGTTGTTTAGGACTGTGTACACTAGTACTAATACCTTAAACCTGGCCTGGTAGCAAATAGGCAGCCAGTGCAGTTCCCTCAGCAAAGGAGTTACACGCTGAAAAGGGGTAGCTCCTGACAACAGCCAAGCTGCTGCAATCTGCACTAGCTCCAGCTTCTGGACCAGCCTTAAGGGCAGCCCCACATAGAGTGCATTGCAGTAATCCAGTCTTGAGGTTACTAATGCCTGTACCACCGTGGTCAAGCTATCCCTGTCCAGGAGAGACCGTAGCTGGTGAACCAGCCGAAGCTGGTAAAAGGCACTCGGAGCCGCCGTGACCACTTGGGCCTCCAGTGACAATGATGGTTCTATGAGTACCCCCAAACTACGGTAGGGATGGCGGAGAATTTCTCCCCGAAACTTCGGGGGGCTGAGCGCCAACGTGTTCGGCCCCCCGAACAAGTTTCGGGGAGAAATCCTCCGCCCCCCCCGCCCCCCGCCCCCCCCCGGGACGGGACTTACCTTCCCTGAATGTCCCTCCCGGCGGCAGGTCCGGCTGGCGGTTCGTCCGGTGTTAGAGCGGGGCGGGAGCGGCAGCCGGTCTTTCGACCGGCTGCCGCCCCCGCCATTGCAATGAAAGAAAAAAAAAAAAAGTCCCCTAATAGGCTACGTGACGATTAACGTAGCCTATCACGGCAAGATTTGCAAAGTCAGCCGTGATAGGCTATGTGAATCGTCACGTAGCCTATCACGGGTGACTTAAAAAAAAAAAAAAGTGTGTACGGATAATGGCAGCCCCCATAGGGAGCTGCCATTCGCGTTCCTTATTTGGTCGCTGTAGTCTATGTCAATGTTTACATAGACTACGGCGAAAATAAGGGCAACGCTATTTGCGTTGCCCTTATTTTCGCCGTAGTCTACGTAAACATTGACGTAGACTACAGCAACTAAATAAGGAACGCGAATGGCGGCTCCCTATGGGGGCCGCCATTCGCATACGCGCTTTTTTTTTTTTTTTAAAGTCACCCGTGATAGGCTACGTGACGATTCACGTAGCCTATCATGGCTGACTTTCCAGATCTAGCCGTGATAGGCTACGTGAATCGTCACGTAGCCTATCAGGGGACGTTTTTTTTTTTTTTGTTACTTTCGTGTTCGCGGCCGGGCGAGGCGGGAATCCTCCTCCCCGGCCTGAATTTCGGCCGGGCGAGGCGGGAAGCCTCCCCCCCCGGCCTGAATTTCGGCCGGGCGAGGCGGGAAGCCTCCCCCCCCCCGGCCTGAACTTCGCGGGGGGAGCAGCGAAGCGCTCCCCCCCACCGCAAAAAAGCTGCGAGAAAAGGTAAGTGACTTTCGTTCACCCCTAAACTACGGACTACGGACCCCACAGACTACGTTGTGGTTTGGGATTCCCCTTTCTGGAAATAAAGGGAAGAAAAAAGGAGCTGTTGACCACATAAAAGGAGAACGTAGACCTGTTTTACAGTAAACAAAGAGGTAGGAGGGAATATTTGGGAAATGTGTCATAAGATGAGACATTTAGGATTACACAGACCAATAGTTGTAAAGATTTTGGAATATGTATTAGAGGGGAGGACACCAACTTTGAGGGGGTATGTAATAGGGTACAGAGAAGAGATCTTCTTTCTTTACTCTGGGCCAAGCCTGCTGCACTGTGGTCTATTAGGCCATGGTTGAAGCCAGGGTTCAGACAGAGTGGGAGAGAGTCCCTTCATTCTTCATGGTAAAGTAGCACTTTGTGGGTATGCCATATCTTTGTTTTATTGCTGTGTGGAAGGTTTGTGTGCTTGTTAAACTGTTCTTTATCTTTCTTTAATATTTCGCTTATGTCCTTGTTTTAATCCTTATTCATATAATTTAAGTACATCTGGGTGAATGTGAACACACTGGTCTCAGCCCCCAAAGGAACTATGCCTACCACATCAGGACCAAACTCAGGCTGTTTGAAGTAGGTATGAAGTAGGTGCCGAATACCAGGGACCCTGAACTTTTACCCTCCAGTTTTTCCCTTACAAGGGTGGGGGGAGTCCAACAGACTCAGAAAGTAACTAATTCACACATGTTAGCTCAGATGAAAGTTCTTTTATACAAACTCTCATTCTGTGTACATGAGTTTTTGCAGATGTGCCACATCAAAGTGTGCCTTGGTAGACTGGAATTGCATATTGCGGCATGATGTCATGTGTTACCATGTTACAAACACCTTTCCTGTTAAGTCGTTTTCACATGGCCTGCCTGTGCGATGTGATGCTTACTCGCCATCACAATTGTCGGTGTATGGAGGAAAGAAGAAGATGGACCCACAGAGTTTTCTTCCTCCTCGTGGAGCCATGATGAAGCAGTGTCAACAGCAGTGGACGCACCAGATTATTCAAGGGCTAAACCAACCAACTCAGGACGTGCACAGAAATAGTATTATTCAGATTCAGACTGCACATGCCCTGAAGCTCACAATCAATTCCAAACTTAATAGCAAATTCATACATTGATCTGGGCTCACTACAAAGGTGAGCATTATGAATGGAGGACTTCTGAACAATGAACCAACTAATTATGAAATTCAGCACCATCACCATTCACAGCCAGGGATGCTCAAGGATTTCAGTCAGTCTGCATTTTTAAGCGACTGACCGGAATTACTCTTCCGGGACTGATGCATGGATCAGATCAGAATCCCAGCCCCGCCCCCACCCCAACTTCTTTGAATTGAATTCAGTTCTTGGCTCAAAAAAATATTGAAATGTGTATATAAATGTGTATTTTAGGTTAATGCATTCAAAAATGTGCTTTATTTATTTATTTATTTATTTATTGCATTTATACCCCGCCTTTTTTCCTCTTGCAAGGAACCCAAGGCGGCTTACATTATCCTCCTCTCCATTTTATCCTCACAACAACAACCCTGTGAGGTGGGATGGGCTGAGAGTCTTTGGCCCAAAGTCATCCAGTGAGCTTCCATGGCTGAGTGGGGACTAGAACCTGGATCTCCCAGCTCCTAGTCCAACACTCTTGCCACTACACCACACTGGCTCTTTAGATAAAAAATGTGCGCAAAAATGCATATTTATGGCAACAAGCATACAAAAAACTTGTAATCCATAAAAAATGCTTGCTTTCCAAAATAATGCAATTGTTTGTGTAGTCCACCCTCCTCCAAAACTACAGGGATTTTTTTTGCAGCAGCAGCAGCAGTGGGACAGAATGGAGTTATGAATGAACACGTGTGAAACTGACACAGATTGGAAATGGAGTGATCCACCCATTCCTACTTTCAACTTTGTTGTGCCAGGGAAGGCAGCATGACTTCAAAGACTGCAGGACTGCTTTCAGGGTACTTCCAAGGACATGCCTGCAAATGGATAGCCATGTGATGTTTTTCAATATCCAAAGTCCCAGAAAACTCTGCAAGAAGTGATGGTTTGGGGCCAAGATATCCTCCTGTATAGACCTGCCCAGAGCCTGCGTTCTTCATCTGAGGCCCTGCTTTATGCCCCATCTCCTGGAGAGGTGAGGGGTGTGTGTGGGGGGAGACCTGAGACAGGGCCCTCTATGTAGCAGCACCCCAGTTTCAGAACTCCCCTCCCAGGGAGCTTGGCTCACTCCCTTTCTATTGGCGTTTGGATAGTTGGCAGAAACCATACATTTCCACTGCGCTTTTACTGATTAAAGGCGCTCTTTGATTCTAGGAGGCTTCCCTTGTTTTATTGCTACCTGTTTTATCAGTTTTGTTTGACATGATTGCATTTCATTGTGTTTATGGTTTTAATGCCAATGACCTCAAACACTCATTGAACTGAGGGGCAATTCAGAAATAATTTAAATAAATAAGTAATGAAATAATATTGTAAAGTTGGCCTCGTTTCCCACCCTGCTTATTACATTTTTAGCTCACTGTTCTTCCAAGAAGTTTAGGATAGCGTACCTGGCTCCCTTCTCCTCCCTCCTGTTTTATCCTGACAACAACCCTGAGCAGTAAGTTAAGCTGAGAGTGTCACCTAGTGAGCATCATGGCTGAATACAACACCTAAGAGCAATCATTTTTCCCCACTATACTGAGCTGGGCACCCCACTGAACCCATGAAGAATTCACAGGATGCATTATTGTACCCCTAACACAGATATGCCAGTAAAATAGAGTAGCAGTGCCCTGTTGTCCTGAGCTCTTCATGACGTTTTCGTCTGCACAAATCTATTTCACTTTCCAAAGATCATAAAATAGTAGGGTTGGAAGGGGCCTACAAGGCCATGGAGTCCAAAAACATCCAGATGGTTCCAGATGTTTCTAAGAATGGGCAAATTGGTCTATTTCCAATCCATTTCACTTTCACATGCATTCACTCATAGGCCTCTTCTGTTCCATCTCTGCATGTTTCTCCAATTTTTTGTTTAATCCACATGAGAATTTGCATTTCAATAAGTATTTCAATATGCATTTGAATTCATATTTTCAAAATATACATTTCTAAACCTGCATTCTCGCAAAATGCATTCCGATACCTGTTGTGAGATGAAAACTGCATCAGAACATTCAACGAAGGACAAATGAGCAGCCTTGAGCACCATTTCTGGTGGAAAGGCAGGCTATACATAGGGATGCACGTAGCCCCCTCCATCCGGGGATGCCTGTCACTTGCAGAGCCACCACTGCCCACACCGACTCGTCATGTCATGTGAACCCCTAGACGGCTTGGTGAGTGTCCGGAGAGTGCTGCAGACTTGCCCACTCCTTCTCCAAGACACCATTGTTACACAAAGAGGCATCGAGGGTCTCTCCAGAAAACTAATCTTGTGTAGATTATGGCCACAAAGGAAGGAGCCATCTATGCAACAATGGTGGCTCATGGAAGGAGCTGGAGGCTAACCCCCCTTCACAGACCACTCGGGTCCAGTAAATTCCGCATGGTGTGCAAACTGGGGTCTGGGGGGCTGAGGGGCGGGGGGAATCTGTCAGACTCCACCCCCATATCAGGTGGTCAGTGTCACAACATCCCTAGCTAGACATTTAATAAATAAATGATAAGTAAATCCACTGGATAACTTAGACACAAAGCACACGTTATGCTAAAGATGTAGCTAACAGTTTTTTTTATTTATTTATTTATTTATTTATTTAATTAATTAATTACTTTATACCCCACCTTCTTCCCTCTTGCAAGGAACCCAAGGCAGCTTACATTATCCTCCTCCTCTCCATTTTATCCTCACAACAACAACCCTGTGAGGTGGGTTGGGCTGAGAGCATGTGACTGGCCCAAAGTCACCCAGTGAGCTTCCATGGCCGAATGGGGACTAGAACCCGGATCTCCCAGCTCCTAGTCCAACACTCTTGCCACTACACCACACTGGCTCTGTTGTTGTTGATCTCTTTTACTCTAGAGTAATTGCAGGGCCCCAATCCAGATGAGGACCCTAGCATAGGGGTTAGGGGGCTTTCCAGGTTCCCCCAATGTGGTCACAATGCCTGCAATATATATTGCCTTCCTTTGTCTAAGTTTTAATCACCATGCTTGTCTGGGAAGTAGGTGAGTATCATAATTTGCAAATAATGTATTCCTCGGGCATCCTTGGTTACTTCATTCCATTAAAAAAAACACATTGTAATTCTTTAGCACATACTAAAATAATTTCTATGGAAACGTTGAATGCTGTTTTAAAATAGATCAAATAATTGATCCAGTCATAATGCCAAGGAAACAACAACTTCCTTTTCCTTCCAAGTTGATTCTTAAACTGATTTGCAAAAGGAACAAAATGGAAGAGTAAACCCTGGTGCACGAAGGGAACAGAGCTGTCAGCCAAAATTTTGTGCAGGCAATGGATCTGAGACAACCTCTCCCAGCCAGTGTTTGCAAGCTAATCCAAAGAGACATTGGTGAATACCATGGCACTTTCTAGGCAAGGAAGCCTTACACAGCACCAGAGGACAGATTACATTTAGTAGGCAAAGTTTTATTTTCAGAAGTTGGGGGGGGGGAATGAACAGTGAGTTTACATAAAGAGGGCCTTTTCTGCTGTGGCACCCCAGCTGTGGAATGAACTCCCTAGAGAGGTTCACCTGGCACCTACATTGTACTCCTTCTGGCACCTTTTTATTCTCCCAGTATTTTAGCATTTTAGCCTCCTAATGTTTTGGTTCTGGTGTTTTAAATCTGTCTTTTACATCTCTGCATTGCTGCGAGGTTTTATTCTGGTTGTACTGTTATATGGCAGTTTTAAGCTTTCATATTTTATATTGCTTTATGCTGCACTTTGTGGTTTTAATTTTTGTGAACCACCCAGAGAGCTTTGACTATTGGGCAGTATTAGAGAGAGAGTGAGACTGAGACTGAGACTGAGACTGAGATTGAGATTGAGAGAGACATACAGACATAAATCTGTTTCAAATATCTGAAGATAACACTCCCTTCAGTCTATATGAATGCCTGCACTGGTGGTGTCTACACATATTTCTGATGTGTACATATATAACAGAGCTTTCTCATTGGGATTCCAAGCCTCACATGCACTTTTTGAATGCTTGCAAATTCTTAGATCCGAACTACCTAGCAACTCAGGTTCAGCAAAGTTCTCTCAACTAGCAATGGAGTTTCAGGTCTTGCAAAACTTTTGGAGACCCTAGGCTGTTTTCTACAGTGCTGCATTTTCATATGGGAAACCTAGTTCTTAGAAAGGGGACTGGTATGCAGAAAACACCACATGACCTCTCCCAGCATACATTTTGCCACCTTTCTGGTCCATGCATCCAATACCCCTCCTTTACAAATATAGGTTGTGTAAATCATAGAATCATAGAATAGTAGGGTTGGAAGGGGCCTACTACAAGGCCATTGAGTCCAACCCCCTGCTCAATGCAGGAATCCAAGTCAGAGCATTCCTGACAGATGGCTGTCCAGCCTCGTCTTGAATGCCTCCAGTGTGGGAGAGCCCAGTACCTCCCTAGGTCATTGGTTCTATTGTCACATTGCTCTAACAGTCAGGAAGTTTTTCCTGATGTTCAGCCGGAATCTGGCTTCCTGTAACTTGAGCACATTATTCCATGTCCTGCACTCTGGGATGGTCGAGAAGAGATCCTGGCCTTCTGTGACAACCTTTCAAGTACTTGAAGAGCACTATCATATCTCCCCTCAGTCTTCTCTTCTCAAGGCTAAACATGCCCAGTTCTTTCAGTCTCTCCTCACAGGGCTTTGTTTCCAGTCCCCTGATCATCTTTGTTGCCCTCCTCTGAACCCTCTCCAGTTTGTCTGCATCCTTCTTAAAGTGTGGTGCCCAGAACTGGACACAGTACTCCAGATGAGGCTAGATTTCCAAAGTCAGCCGTGATAGGCTACGTTAATCGTCACGTAGCCTATCACGGGTAACTTTGGGGGGAAAAAAGCGCGTACGCAAATGGTGGCGGCCCATGGGTGCCGCCATTTGCATTCCTTATTTGGCCCCGGGTAGTCTACATAAAGATTTACGTAGACTATGGAGAAAATAAGGGCAACGCAAATAGTGTTCCCTTATTTTCGCCGTAGTCTACGTAAATCTTTACGTAGACTAGACATGCCAAACTAAGGAACGCAAATGGCGGCGCCCATGGGCCACCACCATTTGCATACGTGCTTTTTTTTTTCCCCAAGTCACCCGTGATAGGCTACGTGACGATTAACGTAGCCTGTCACGGCTGACTTTGGAAATCTAGCCGTGATAGGCTACGTTAATCGTTATGTAGCCTATCATGGGGTTTTTTTGTTTGTTTTTTTCACTTTTTGTTTCACGGCCAGGGAGACGGGATGCTTCTCCCTGGCCTGAATTTCGGCCGGGCGAGGTGGGGTGCCTCCCCCCCCGGCCTGAATTTCGGCCGGGCGAGGCGGGACGCCTCCCCCCCCTCGCCTGAACTTCGGGGGGAGAAGCGAAGCGCCTCCCCCCCACTGCGAAAAAAGCTGCGGGACTAGGTAAGTCCCTTTCATACATCCCAGAACAACACAGTCCAAAAGCAGAATCAGGTAGAAGTCCAGGGGTCAGTAGCACTGAAGTCCAAACACATGACAAGGTCAGGGAGAAAAGAGGAGACAGAAACTAGAGCTGAAGTTCAAACATTGTTTCCAATGGCTCTCAAGTGACAAGAGAGAGCTGATATAGCTAGTGCTACTAGAAATTCACCGAATGTTCAGTGTTGTCAGATGTCCTCCTCATGAGGAGGGCCCAATTCATGAGTAGTCCTCTTCAGTAAGTGGGCTTTGCCTGGCCACCATCCTATCATGGATGTTAAGGTGCCCATGGGGATCTTAAGGTGCTCAGGGGCTCATTGATGGCCCAGCATCCCCCTCCACCTCAGAAGTGAGCTCTCTGCCTCTCCAGGAGGCATATCTAAAGGTATCTCCAGGGTCTTCTGAGGGGTCAACTGGCTCTGAAGGCTCTGACTCCTCCTCTGAAGATGACTCCAGTGGTGAGATAACACCTGAGACCATGACAGAGACCTCCTTCAAACCTCCTGAAAAGTTGAGTATCCTATCCCCAATTTAGTCCTCATGTGAGCAGCATAGGGCTACCATGACAGGTCCCTCACGTATGTCGGTCATCATTAGATGTTGCACTCATCAAGTGATAAAATGCATGGGTGAAGGTTTAGCATAGCACAGCAAACATCCAGCCACCCCCAGTGCTAAATCCATTCCAGCATTTCTCTGTTTCACTCCATTTCCTGCATGCATATATCTTCCTTTGAAGCACCTTGAACTGCACAGTCCTACTTTTCTAACTTCGTCCTTCTGAATGATTTTTTTTAAAATAAGAAAAAAGATAGTAGCATATTGGAATGAATCTATATACAGCTCAATCTAGTCACAGCTAATCTCAGATCTATCTTTGAGGTGCAGATATTATTTATTATAATGCTCATTGCAAGCTGGGCTCATCTGCACTTCGCAGTTCAGACAGGACTTGCTCAGACGTCAACCCCATTTAGAATGCCTTCCCATGGCAAAGGACATGTTCAGTGTGAAAATATGAGCTGTCCTGTTTTAATACTAATGACATCTTCAGAAAGCTGAAGCTATTTTGGGTTGCTTCAAGAGCACCTGGGAAGGTCTGTTTCTATCTTTCATTCTCTGTGCTTTTGTATCCTAAAATAGAGTATAATAGAAGAGCAGGTGGGGTAGGTCCCAGGAGCAGCCATTCCATCAGGCTGCAGCAGAAGGAGACGGGAAGCAGGGCCATTCCATCAGCTCTGCTGAGACACCAGCTGACTTGGGCTCATCCTCTTCCTCACCTGTCACCCAGCAGTAGGGGTGGACGAAACCCCACTTACCTGGCTCTGTCGGGTTCCGCAGGTCAGGGGAGGCGATCCGTTCCTCCCCCTGGAATCGTGCCCGGCTGGCTCTGCTCCACGGTCAGGCTGTGAGGCCGCCGGCCAGGCCAACCCGCAGAGGGGCCTCCAGCCGCTGCTGGGCTGCTGCAGACAGAAATGGCGTCCTGCATAGGGGACGCCATTTGTGTCCTTATGCAAGCCCGTGATAGGCTACGTAAATATTTACGTAGCCTATCACAGCTAAAGCGGGAACATAAATGTAGGGATGTACGGAAGTCACTTACCGTTTCGCGGAATCTTTCACGAAAGGGGGGGAGGTGCCCCATCCCTCCCCCCGGAATCCTCGACAAGGGGGAGGTGCTCCGTCCGTCCCCCCAGGAATCCTCGACGGCTGGCTCCGCTCTGCAGGGATTCCGCGGAGCCGCCGGCCGGCTCCGCCAGCAGCCGGACATCCGGCCGCTGGCTAGCAGGGACACAAAAGACGGCTGCCGTAGCCACCACCGTTTGTGTCCCTGTATTCAGCTGTGATAGGCTACGTAAAGACTTACGTAGCCTATCACATCTGGGTTTTTTTAAAAAAAAAAACGCGTACGCAAATGGCGGAGGCTATGGCCACCGCCATTTGCATTCCTTATTTTTGGTTATCTTAGTCTACGTAAATATTTACGTAGACTAAGATGGTGAAAATAAGGGGGAATGCAAATAGCATAGTGGACGCTATTTGCGTTCCCCTTTATTTCCACTGTCTTAGTCTACGTAAATATTTACGTAGACTAAGACGGCCAAAAATAATGAATGCAAATGGCGGCCGCCGTAGCCGCTGCCATTTGCATAAGCATTTTTTTTTAAAAAAACAGACATGATAGGCTGCATAAGTCTTTACGCAGCCTATCACATCTATGTAAAAAAAAAAAAAAATCAGAAGCGACCAGACTGCAAATGGCGGCGGTGGCAGCCGGTTGGAAGACCAGCTGCCGCCGCCGCCAAAGCCGCCTCTGGAACGCCGCCATCATCCAGAACATCCATCCCAGGTAAGTCTCATCCCGGGGGGGATCCGTGGGGGTGGCAGGCCATTCCGCCATGGATTTCGGGGATCTGTGGCAAGAATTCCTCTGACATCCCAATGCAAATGGCGTAGAGGACGCCATTTGCGTCCCTTCTTTAGTTGTGATAGGCTACGTAAATATGTTGTTGTTCAGTCATTAAGTCATGTCCAACTCTTCGTGACCCCATGGACCATAGCACGCCAGGCCTTCCTGTCCTCTGTAGGGATGTACGAAAGGCACTTACCTTTCGTGGATTATGTTGATGGAAGGGGGGGAGGCGCTCCGTCCCTCCCCCCGGAATCCTGGATGGGGGGGAGGTGCTCCATTCCTCCCCCCCCCCCCGGAATCCTGGCCGGCTGGCTGTGCTCCACAGGGATTCTGCAGAGCTGCCGGGGGGCTCCGCCAGCAGCCGGACATCCGGCCTCTGGCTAGAAGGGACGCAAATGGCGGCAGCTGTAGCCGCCGCCGTTTGCGTCCCTGCAGTCAGCTGTGATAGGCGACGTAAATGTTTACGTAGCCTATCACGGCTGACTTAAAAAACAAAAACAAACGTGCGTACGCAAATGGCGGCAGCTGTAGCCGCCGCCGTTTGCGTCCCTGCAGTCAGCTGTGATAGGCGACGTAAATGTTTACGTAGCCTATCACGGCTGACTTAAAAAACAAAAACAAACGCGCGTACGCAAATGGCGGCGGCCACGGCGGCCGCCATTTGCGTTTATTATTTTGGCACGTCTTAGTCTACGTCAAGATTTATGTAGACTAAGACGGCAAAAATAAGGGGAACACAAATAGCGTAGTGGACGCTATGCTATTTGCGTTCCCCTTATTTTCGCCGTTTTAGTCTACGTAAATCTTGACATAGACTAAGACGTGCCAAAATAAGGAATGCAAATGCGTAAGCGCATTGTTGTTGTTGTTTTCTAAGTCAGCCGTGATAGGCTACGTAAACATTTAATCAGCCTATCACTTTTTTAAAAAAAACTTAGCCGTAATAGCCTACGTAAAGCTTTACGTAGCCTATCACGTTTTGTTTGGTTTTTTTAACTGGAAATGGCGGCAGCGGCAGCTGGTCAGAAGACAGGCTGCCGCAGCCGCCGCCACCACCGGAGCCACCGCCACCAGGAAGATCCGCCCCAGGTAAGTCTCATCCCGGGGGGGCGGGGGGGCAGACCGTTCCGCCACCGACTTTGGGGAGCCGAATGCTCTGGCATTCGGCCTCCCCGAGATCCGTGGCGGAATTCTCTGACATCCCTAGTCCTCCGCTTTCTCCCGGAGTGTACTCAAGTTCATATTCATTGCATCAGTGATGTTATCTAGCCAGCTCATCCTCTGCCGTCCCCTTCTCCTTTTGCCTTCAACCTTTCCCAGCATCAGGGTCTTAGCGTAGCTAAGGAAATAGCGTAGTGGGCGCTATTTGCGTTCCCCTTTTTTTCTCCATAATAGCTTACATAAATATTTACGTAGGCTAAAACAGCAAAAAAAAAGGGAACGCAAATGGCGGCCGCCATAGCCGCCGCCACTTGTGTACGCTGTTGTTGTTTTTTCCGGGAGGCTGCCTAGCGGCTGGATGTCCAGCTGCGGGTGGCCCTGGCCGGCGGCTCTGCGGAATCTCCGTGGAGCAGAGCCGGCCGAATTAGGATTTCAGGGGGAGGTGCTGGCTGGATTAGGATTTCGGGGGGACGTGCCTCCCCCCCACCACGAATCACCCCGTTGAAAAGGTAAGTGACTTTCGTATGTCCCTACTTATAGTCCAGCTCTTACAGCCATACCTTGCTACGGGGAAAACCATAGCTTTGATTATACGAATCTTTGTCGGCAATGTGATGTCTCTGCTTCTTACTATGCTGTCTAGGTTTGCCATAGCTTTCCTCCCAAGGAGCAAGCATCTTTTAATTTCATGGCTACAGTCACCATCTGCGGTGATCTTGGAGCCCAAGAAAGTAAAATCTGTCACTGCTTCCATTTCTTCCCCTTCTATATGCCAGGAAGTGAGGGGGCCAGATGCCATGATCTTCGGTTTTTTTAGGGATGTACGAAGGGGACTTACCTTGTCCTGCAGCTTTTTTCACGGTGGGGGGGAGGCGCTTTGCTTCTCCCCCTGAAGTTCATGCGAGGGAGGGAGGCTCCCCACCTCGCCCGGCCGAAATTCAGGCCGGGCGGGAGGCGCCCCATTCCTCGCCGGCGAAAGTCAGGCCAGGTAGAAGCACCCCGTCTACCCGGCCGCGAAAAAAAAAAAAAACCTCCGTGATAAGCTACGTAACGATTAACGTAGCCTATCATGGCTAGATTTGCAAAGTCAGCCATGATAGGCTACGTTAATCGTCACGTAGCCTAACACGGGTGACTTTGAAAAAAAAAAAAGCGTATACGCAAATGGCGGCCCCCATAGGGAGCCGCCATGTGTGTTCCTGCAGTCAGCTGCGATAGGCTACGTAAATGTTTATGTAGCCAATCACGGCTGACTTAAAAAACAAAAACAAACGCGCGTACGCAAATGGCGGCGTTATAATAATAATAGCCATTTATAAAATAATATATAATAGCCATTATAAAATAAGGGCTATTTGCGTTGCCCTTATTTTCGCCGTAGTCTACGTAAATCTTTACGTAGACTACACGGACCAAATAAGGAACGCAAATGGCGGCTCCCTATGGGGGCCGCCATTTGTGTACACGCTTTTTTTTTTTTTCAAAGTCACCCGTGATAGGCTACGTGACGATTAACGTAGCCTATCACGGCTGACTTTGGAGATCTAGACGTGATAGGCTACGTTAATCGTTACGTAGCCTATCACAGGGTTTTGTGGGTTTTTTTACTTTCCTTGTAATGGCGGCGGCAGCAGCCGGTCAAAAGACCGGCTGCCGCCCCCGCCCCTGACGAAGACCCGACGAACCACCGCCGGGATCACCGCCGGGAGGGACATTCGTGAAAGATAAGTCCCATCACGGGGGGGTGGCAGGGGGGTAGCGGAGAATTTCACCGCCGATTTCGGGGGGCCGAATGCGTTGGCACTCAGCCCCCCGAAGTTTCGGGGAGAAATTCTCCCCCATCACTAGTTTTTTTAATGTTGAGTTTCAAACCAGCTTTTGCACTCTCCTCTTTCACCCTCAACAAGAGGCTCTTTAGATCCTCTTCGCTTTCTGACATTAGGGTGGTATCGTCTGCATATCGGAGGTTGTTGATAATTCTCCCGGCAATCTTAATTCCAACCTGGGATTCGTCCATCCTGGAGTTTCTCATGATATACTCTGCATATAAATTAAATAAGCAGGGCGACAATATACAGTCTTGTCATACTGCTTCCTAGGTATGTTAGAGAATTTCGCCATGAATCTCGGGGAGGCCGAATGCCAGCACATTCGGCCCCCCGAAATCGGTGGTGAAACAGTCTGCCCCCCCAGAATGGGACTTACCTTGTGCGAATGTCCCTGGCAGCAGCGGCTCCGGCGGCGGTTCGGCAGCTGCGGCTGCGGTGGCCGGTCTTCCGACCGGCTGCCACCGCCGCCATTTCCAGTAAAAAAAAAACGTGACAGGCCACGTAAACATTTACGTAGCCTATCACGGCTGGATTTTTAAAAAATACCGTGATAGGCTACATAAATGTTTACGTAGCCTATCACGGCTGAGTGAAAGAAAGAAAAAACCGTGTATACGCAAATGGCGGCGCCCATGGGCGCTGCCATTTGCGTTCCTTATTTTAGCATGTGTAGTCTACGTAAACATTTACGTAGACTATGGCGAAAATAAGGGGAACGCAAATAGTGTTCCCCTTATTTTCCCCGTAGTCTACGTAAATGTTTACGTAGACTACACGTGCCAAAATTTGCATACACGTGCATTTGCATACACGCTTTTTTTTTTTCACTCAGCCGTGATAGGCTATGTAAACATTTACGTAGCTTATCACGGCTGACTGCAGGGACGCAAACGGTGGCGGCTATGGCCACCGAAATTTGCAGTCCCGGCAGAACAGGATTCGTGGCAGGACGGGCGGGGCGCCTCCCCCCCAGCCAGAATTTCGGGGGGGAGGGATGGGGCACCTCCCCCCCAGCCAGAATTTCAGGGGGAGGGACGGAGCGCCTCCCCCCCACCGTGAATCAACTTTCATCAAAGGTAAGGGACTTTCGTACATCCCTACTCCTTTCCCAATTTTGAACCAATCGGTTGCTCCATGTCCGGTTCTTACTGCTGCTTCTTGACCCTCAACAGGTTTCTCAGGAGACAGGTAAGGTGGTCTGGTACTCCCATCACTTTAAGAATTTGCCACAGTTTGTTGTGATCCACACAGTCAAAGGCTTTAGCGTAGTCAATGAAGCAGAAATAGACATTTTTCTGGAATTCTCTTGCTTTCTCCATGATCCAGCGAATGTTGGCGATTTGATCTCTAGTTCCTCTGCCTCTTCGAAACCCAGCTTGTACTTCCGGTAGTTCTCGGTTCTCATACCGCTGAAGCCTAGCTTGTAGTAGCATAACCTTGCTGGCATGTGAAATGAGCGCAATTGTACGGTAGTTTGACCACTCTTTGGCATTGCCCTTCTTTGGATTTGGAATGTAAACTGACCTTTTCCAGTCTTGTGGCCACTGTTAAATGTTCCAAATTTGTTGGCATATTGAGTGCAGCACTTTAACAGCATCATCTTTTTGGATTTTAAATAGCTCAGCTGGAATACTGTCATCTCCACTAGCTTTGTTGTTAGTAATGCTTCCTAAGGCCCACTTGACTTCACTCTCTAGGATGTCTGGCTCAAGTTCAGTGACTACACTATCGTGGCTATCGGGGACATTAGGATCTTTCCTGTGTAGTTATTCTGTGTATTCTTTCCACCTCTTCTTAACCTCATCTCCTTCTGTTATGTCCCTGTCTTCTTTGTCCTTTATCATGCCCATCTTTGCACAAAACGCTCCGATTTTCTTGAAGAGATCTCTAGTCTTTCCCATTCTGTTGTTTTCCTCGATTTCTTTGCATTGTTCATTTAAGAAGGCTTTCTTGTCTCTCCTTGCTATTTTCTGGAACTCTGCATTGAGTTGAATATATCTTCCCCTTTCTCCCTTGCTTTTCGCTTCCCTTCTTTCCTCAGCTACCTGTAAAGCCTCATCAGACAGCCACTTTGCTTTCTTGCATTTCTTTTTCTTTGGGATGGAGTTAGTTGCTACCTCCTGAACAATGTTATGGACCTCCTTCCATAGTTCCTCAGGCACTCTGTCTATCAGGTCTAATCCCTTAAATCTATTCCTCAACTCCACTGCATATTCATAAGGAATATGATTTAGATCATACCTGAATGGTTTAGTGGTTTCCCCTACATTCTTCAATTTAAGCTGAAATTTTGCAAGAAGCAGCTCTTGATCTGAGCCACAGTCAGCTCCAGGTCTTGTTTTTACTGACTGTATGGAGCTTCTCCACCTTTGGCTGCAAAGGACATAATCAATCTGATTTCAATATTTTTTTATTATTTATTTATTTATTTATTTATTTATTTATTTTATTTCATTTATTTCATTTCTATACTGCCCAATAGCCGAAGCTCTCTGGGTGGTTCACAAAAATTAAAACCAAACAACACAATATTGACCATCTGGTGATGTCCATGTGTAGAGTCGCCTCTTGTGCTGTTGGAAAAGAGTGTTTGCTATGATCAGCGTGTTCTCTTGGCAAAACTCTATTAGCCTTTGTCCTGCTTCATTTTGTACATCAAGGCCATGCTTGCCTGTTATCCCAGTGATTTCTTGACTTCCTACTTTAGCATTCCAGTCCCCTATGATGAAGAGGACATCTTTTTTTGGTGTTAGTTCTAGAAGGTGTTGGGTCTTCATAGAACCGATCAACCTTAGCTTCTTCGGCCTCAGAGGTTGGGGCATAGACTTGAATTACTGTGATGTTGAATGGTTTGCCTTGGATTTGTACTGAGATCATTCTGTCGTTTTTGAGATTGTACCCCAGGACTGCTTTTCCCACCCTTTTATTGACTATGGGTGCTACTCCATTTCTTCTAAGGGATTCTTGCCCACAGTAGTAGATACGATGGTCACTGGAATTAAATTCACCCATGCTTGTCCATTTTAGTTCGCTGATTCCCAAGATGTCGATGTTCAGTCTTGCCATCTCATGTTTGACCACCTCCAGCTTGCCTTGATTCATTGATCTGACATTCCAGGTTCCTAAACAATATTGTTCTTTACAGCATCGGACTTTCTTTTCACCACCAGACACATCCACAGCCGAGTGTCCTTTCGGCTTTGGCCCAGCCGCTTCACTCGTTCTGATGCTACTTGGAAAAATACCCTCTGCTCTTCCCCAGTAGTATATTGGACACCTTCTGACCTGAGGGGCTCATCTTCCAGTGTCATAACTTTTAGCCTTGTGATACGTTCCATGGAGTTTTCTTGGCAAGAATACTGGAGTGGGTTGCCATTTCCTTCTCCAGTGGACCACTTTTTGTCAGAACTCTTCGCCATGACCTGTCCGTTTTGGGTGGCCCTGCACGGCATAGCTTATGGCTTCACTGAGTTACGCAAGCCCCTTCGCCACAACAAGGCAGTGATCCATGAAGAGGTACGTAAATATATACATAGCCTATCACGGGCTGGTGTAGGGACGCAAATGGCAGCCGCTACGATGGCTACCATTTGCAGCTGCAGCAGCCCGGCAGCGGCCGGAGCCACCACCACCGCCACTGCCGGAGCCGCAGCCGCAGCCAGGTAGGCTCCATTTCGTGGGGCTTTCGTGGGGTGGTGGGGCAGGGGCTCCATTCCACCACGGATTCCGGGGGGCTGAATTCACTGGAATTCGGCCCCCCTGGAATCCGTGGTGGAATTCTTTAACATCCCTACCCAGCAGCAGCCATTCCATCAGGCTGCAGCAGAGGGAGAAAGGGGAAACAGAGCCACACCTCTGCTAAGAGATCATCTGGCTTCTCCTCTCCCTGAACTGTTTCCATTCCAGCTTGTCATGTTAAGAAATAAGAACAACTATTTAAAACTGGTGCTTGGGTTTATTTTTGTCCTCTACCTTTTCCATCCTTTTTTTCCCTTTTCTGCTATGGCTTTTAATTTCTAAGCCTATAGGCAGGGATTATGTTGTTTTATTGATTGTATGTATGTTTCTCTGGGAGGCTTTCAATAGAAGAACATGATAAAAATGCTTAAAATAGACAAATCAATGAATAAAACGGGTATGCAGGAATTTATAAGTGGGAGAAATAATTTGTCTTAAGGAATGAATCATATATCTGCCTGCCACTAATTAGATGGTTGTAATAAAAGATCATACACATGCATGAAGCCTAGGTCTGTCACTGTTAGCTGTGACAGTAAAATGGAACTGCTGTGTTCAGAGGCAGCGTATGTCAGTTAGGAGATACTGGGGACAAGTGACAGGAGAGATCTCTTGCTTTCACCTTCTTCTTGTGGGCTTCTTTGAGGCTTCTGGTTGGTCTCTGTTGGAAAGACAGTGCTGGAGTACACATGCATGAAGCCTAGGTCTGTCACTGTTAGCTGTGACAGTAAAATGGAACTGCTGTGTTCAGAGGCAGTGTAGGTCAGTTAGGAGATACTGGGGACAAGTGACAGGAGAGATCTCTTGCTTTCACCTTCTTCTTGTGGGCTTCTTTGAGGCTTCTGGTTGGTCTCTGTTGGAAAGACAGTGCTGGAGTACACATGCATGAAGCCTAGGTCTGTCACTGTTAGCTGTGACAGTAAAATGGAACTGCTGTGTTCAGAGGCAGCGTATGTCAG
This sequence comes from Heloderma suspectum, assembly GCF_057233095.1. Lineage (NCBI taxonomy): Eukaryota > Metazoa > Chordata > Lepidosauria > Squamata > Helodermatidae > Heloderma > Heloderma suspectum. Next base: position 27,550,667 of record NC_139469.1, read on the forward strand.
TTAGGAGATACTGGGGACAAGTGACAGGAGAGATCTCTTGCTTTCACCTTCTTCTTGTGGGCTTCTTTGAGGCTTCTGGTTGGTCTCTGTTGGAAAGACAGTGCTGGAGTAGATGAACCATTAGTACGATCCAGCAAGGCAATTCTTACCTTCTTGTATTTTTAAATAAATTAACGTTTTAATGGCCACTTAAATTTAAACAACAACAACCACAACAACAGCAACGACAACAATGGCAAACATCATCAAATAATATTTTCCTGAAACATGCCTTTCTTGCAGGGTGGATTGGGATGCTCAAAACAACAACCAGCAGACCATAACAAGCAGACCAGTGGGAGAACATTTCGACCTCACAAGACATTTTCTTGCTGATCTGCCTGTGGCCATTGTTGATCAGAAAGGGACGTGGAAGAGAGACTCAAGTCTGAAACTGTTGAATTACAACTCGTCCAGAAATTCAATTCTATCACCTCTGGTTTCAAGCATGACCAAGGTTTCTTGTCCCACTATAGGTCATCACAATTAATTTCACAATGATATGGCAGCAGTAACATTAGCAACCATGGGTACTATCCAAGGGGCCGCTTCACCTCTGCTGGTTCTGTTGTGCTCGTGGGACTCACCACTTGTGCAGCAGGGCTTCTGCAGTTCTAAACATCACTCCCCCCCCCCCAATGAGTGGAAACATTCCTTTCCAGATCAGGACAGGTCAGCAGAAATTCCAGAAATGAAAATTTCCACTTGTTTCAGGTTATTTTTAGAACCTCAAAGGCCCCCTTTTGCAAGTGGTTGGTTCCACAAGTGCAGAGCCACAATAGGATACTACCCCATAACTGCTATTGTGAATGGTCACTGTGCCTATTTTGCATATATTTAAGCTTTCACATAATCGACATGGATTGTATCTTTTGAATTTAATGGCCATCTAGCATCACTGTTTAGATATTCCCTCTCTGCACCCAGTGGTATAGAGGGGCCTTCTGAGGAGAACACTGCATACATATCATGGTGGACCTCTGTCCCTAAAATATTATGCCACAATTAGGGAAGGCCATCACAGGCATGGCAAATTTCCCTAGAGCCCCTGGACTGGCTTGCATTTAGGAGATGAGCTGTGGGTTTTTCCCCATAATCCAGGATATTTCTCACCCCCACCCCCCAAATTGCCATGTATGCAAATTGCGGGTGTAATTTGCATAAATTCTGATTTAAGGGGGTGGGGGTAGGAATGTTAGAGAATTCCGCCACAGACTCCAGTGAGCAGATTCTTTAGAATCCGGCCCCTCGGAGTCCATGGCGGAATGGACCACTCACCTCCACCACCCCTTGAAGTTTCCCCGGAACAGATCCTACCTGCCACCAGCCGGGTCCAGTCCATCCGCTGCTGTCCGCTGCCGGTCTGCAGAAGCAAATGGCGTTCAGTGTAGCAGACGCCATTTGTGTCCCTGCTTTTTGCTGTGATAGGCTATGTAAAGATTTACGTAGCCTATCACAGCAAAGAGAAGGGATGCAAATGGCATCCGCTACACTGGATGCCATTTGAATCCGCAGACCAGCAGCAGACGGAAGTCCAGCTGCGGATGGACCCAGCCAGCAGCTCCATGGACTCGCTGCAGAGTGGAGCCAGCCAGGGAGGATTTCAGGGGGAGGGACAGATCATCTCCCCCCCCACGGACCCCCCAGAGGACTGGTGAGTGGGTTTCGTACATCCCTAGGTGGGGGTGGAAATCCATGAGGTGGCCTGACTCATACGGATCAAGTTGGGCCAGCTCATGAGTTAGCGTGCCAGAGTCCAGGGTGGGGGGCAGCTGCTGAAAGCCTAGCAAACCTCACCCCACCCCCCCCCACCCCCGGATGGATTCCTCTGCCCATCCTAGCCACAATGTATTCATTAGTCATTAAGATGCCATGAGACTCTGTCATTTTTACTGACACCCTTGGGTGTCTTTCCTAGAATTCCTTCCTGGGGCATCCCTCCTGCCTTCAAGTACTAGGCAGATTTTCCCACCCTTGTGAGGAGGGCAGGTTAACCAGTTTGATCAGAGACAGACAGTGGGGCATAGTAGTTAGAATGTTGTACTAAGACTATGGATACCCAAGTTGAAATGCCCTTTTAACGATGAATCTCACTGGGTGTTGCTGAGCCTGTCCCTATTTCTCACCCTAACCTTCCTCACAGGGTTATTGTGAGGATAAAAGGGGGTGGGGGATATGTATGTTGCCTTGAGCTTATTTACATTAGGTGTGATGTAAATGCAATGAACAAATTTCACATGAAGAGCGTTTTGTGCTGGGGGCTTGCACCGTTTTAAAACCATGCTGTTGTTTATTGAACACAATTGTTCCTTTCTCCCTTCCTTCCTTTCTGGCTTCCTTAGAAAACCATAGCCTACTCTATGGTGTTGTCCTGCTCATATTCATTTTAACTTGTTGGTAGGCTTTTGTTGTTCCCTTCCCCACTATCTCCCTCACCTCAGTTCCAGGTGTGTGTTTTTTCATCTATCCCTCACTGTAGTTACTCTGCAGGCAAATAAATAAAACATAGGGCTTTGATTTTAATATAAACAGGCAAGCAGCGGGATTAAACTGGATCCCCCCCCTTCCTTTCTGACAGTCTTCCATAAATACAAGCTATTCCCTATGCCAATAATCTCTCTCCTCCCCTAAAATTAGACTATACCATGCAGAACTGCCAACTTTTGCTCTGCCCTGTGTAACCTTTGGTCCAATTGTGCTGGATCTAACTGATCGGATCTCTGATTTGGAGACATACAAGGGAGGGATGCAGACACAGCCACCATTTCTTTGTGTATATTCTAAATCTATTTGTTTGGCAATGCATGGGTGTTTTTCTCTCCCCCCACCCCCAATGAGCTGCAATAAGCTTCAATTTTGTAAGTAGATGGAGAGGAATTATACCTGCTTTTCATGTTACGATGGCAGCACACAGCTGGGAAAACAATTATATCCCTCCTGAACACGCCCCCCCAACTCTGAAAAGATACTTATTCCAGTGAAATATGCATAAGGGAACTTTAAATTTTTCTCACTCTTCAAACTCTCAAAGGAAATTCATCAAAGATGCTGATTTGTAATGAGTCAAGTTTAGAAGAAGGAAGAGGAGGAAAAATGATGAATATTTTTAACAGATCCATTCCTTGCTGGGGTGGGCACCCGGTGATCCTTTGCTCATTGTCATTCTGCACCAGCAATATTTATAAAGGAGTGATTTGTTTTTGTCTTATTAAGACACTTGCGGGGCAAAAAAACAAATCACTGTGCCTCTCAAGATCACACACAGCTCGTGATGAGGTTGAATGTTCCCCCGTTTCTTCCTCAATCCTGAAATAGCTCACGTTTCTTGCGCAAAATGGTTGGTTGTTGTTTTCCTTCCTTCCTTCCTTCCTTCCTTCCTTCCTTCCTTCCTTCCTTCCTCATTCTGTTTTTCCTTTAAAAAAAGATTGGCATCAATAATATGTGTCAGACATATTTCGATGCTGTATTGTGATCGTTATGAATTTTGTGCATAACCACCACAACACAGTGTAGTGATTCCCAAGCTATGTCTCAGGTCACTGTCACCCACAAGTGGGGTTGAAGAGTATCTTGAAAAGTTATACCATGATCCGTCCACCTTTCACGGCCCCTCAAAATAGAGATGCCCTGTGCAACACCATTAATGGTTCTTTTCTCTGCCACTGTATGAACAGCAAGAGCAGAAGAACATGGAATCTGCCTATTACACAGTCAGATCATTGGTCTGTCTAGCTGTTGTGTCCATTGACTGGACTGGCATTGCCTCTCCAGAGACTCAGACAAGTGTCTTTCCCATCTCAGCTTGACCTAGAGATACAAGGGATTGAACCTGGGACTTTATGTATTTTGAGCATGTGCTCAACTACTGAGCATCACAAGGGAGGAAGGATTCACTGGATGCAACCAACACCATGGGGGTCTGTTCACTCAAGGATCCACACATTGCACATCCCAACAGCTGCATGTTCATCTTAAATGTGAAGAATCCAAAAACACACATAGGGGCTCTGCCATGCAAACTGGAATCCTCTTTAACCAGGCTTCCCACACCATTTTTTTGGCTTCTGTTGTTGTTACTCAGTAACACACCGTGTTAATAGATGATGCTAGATTAATGTTTCTCATACTGGGGACTGGGTCTTTTCTGGATTAAAATTGGAATGCCTCTTCTAATTAAAATTGGAAAGCCTTTTCTAAGGTGGAATGCCTCTTCTAATTAAAATTAAAATTGGAATGCCTTTTCTAAGGTGAAATGCCTCTTCTAATTAAAATTAAAATTGGAATGCCTCTTCTAATTAAAATTGGAATGCCTTTTCTAAGGTGAAATGCCTCTTCTCATTAAAATTAAAATTGGAATGCCTCTTATAATTAAAATTGGAATGCCTTTTCTAAGGTGATGCCTGTTGTGACTTAACAGCTGATCATCTAGAATCAAGTGGTTGGATTCAGACTTATGCTGTGCTTGTGGAAGTGGACTTCCACACAACCCATCCCATGGCAGTCCCACCCCCACCCCCCACATACACACACAGAGTCCAGAGACCCTGTTGAATGTAGTGAGTTGTGGTGTATGGGGATGAAGAAGATCCCCCCCAAAAAAAAAATGGGCAGAGGAACCTTCTGCATGTGAAATGCAGAGGCAGATCTTGGATGCAACCCAAAAGACGGGTGTTTGTTTTTACTTTAAAACCATTGGCCATTCCCACATGTGGACCTATGTTCATTTAATCCATTCTTTAATCAGCTTAATCTCATACGATTTATCAGCCAAGTATGGATGAGCAAACAAGTGATTGTCAGGACTGCCAAGATTCTCCGAACATCACCTTGAAGCTCAGCTCACCTCCTTTCCTGTGTTTGATTGCACTCTTCTTCTTTTTTTCATTTCATTTGAACATGGAGGTATGCATTTTGAACAGGGAAATGTACATTTTTTTAAAAGTGCACCAAAATGCACACTTTCCTCCCATAAAATAAGAGATTGATCCTATGGCCCCTAGACAGCATCGGGGTGGGGGAGAGGGATACTTTGGATTTCCAGATCTGAGGTTGAAGACAGTGCTCCAAATTTGGAGCCAGGAAACCATGATCCCTGCCCCTGCCCACTCCCCCTCACAGCCAGCACAGAGAGAACCTCAGAAAAGCGACCTCGGAGCAGGAATAGAGGGGGCGTTCTGGTGGGTGGGGAGGGGAGGTGACTGGAGAGGCCGGAATGCCAAGGCCTATCCCAAGGCCTCTCCAGCCTCCTTCCCTCCCCCTCCAGAACACCCCAGCTAGATGGGGGAAAGCCTGCCTAGCTCAAATGCAGGGCAGGAGGACAGGGAGGCGAATAGCACCTCCACTGCACCTCCCACTCTGCATTGGAATGATCATAAGCTTCCGGGTTTGGAGGCTTACAATCAACAAGGGTGGAATAGGGGTGTCGGAGGAATCCATTTGCAGGGTGGAGCTCAGTGAACTTTCACCAGTTCAGCCCCCGGGACTCCGGCCCAGCTACCTGCCAGCTGGCTTGACTTGGCCCCCGCTGAGTTGGGCAAGCTGGCAGATTTTCCAGCCGCACAACAGCAAGGGCATTAGTGAGAGGGGAGCTGTCATGCTGCCACCACGGTGGCAAAACAGGAAGAGGATGGGGGGAGTGCATTCTGTCTCATTCTTCTCCTGTCCTGCCAGTGCCACCGCCACTGCTGCCACGGTAGTGGGGAGGGAAGGAGGAGAAGGGATCACCACTCCCCTCTTCCTACTCCAGATACCATGGAGGCAGCGGCGGGACAGGAGGAGGGTGAGAGGGAAGCCCCCCCCCCGTCCTCCTGCTGTTCTGCTGTGCTGCTGCCACCACGGTAGCCCGAAATGGAGGAGGAGAAGGAGGAGGAGGGAGTGCCACACCCTTTTCCTTCCATTCCCGCTGGCAGTGGCAGGACAGGAGGAGGATGGGAGAGGGGTATCACTCCTCTCTCATCCTCCATTTTCAGCACAGCAGTGTCACTGTTTGCAAGTCCTACCTTCTCCCTCCCAGGGTCAGGAGGCAGAACAAAAGACTTGCACATATAGCGCACCTTGCTGTGCACAAAATGGAGGACAAGGGGGAGCGGCACACCCTCCACCATGCAGAATGAGCTCCTTCTCCCCGGGAGCCGGGAGGGAGAGAAGGAGCCTGTTGTACACGGCAGCAGAGTTTTTTTGCCCAAAATGGTGGTCGGTGGTGGCAGGGAGTCCTGCCACCGCCACCCACCACCATTTTACCAAAAAAACCCTCAGTAAAGTTCCCAAGTTTCAGGAACTTTACCATGGCTCAGCTCACCTATATATAGGCCAAGCCGAGTCCATCACCAGGATTTGTCGGGCCTAAAAAGGGCTGAATTTCCCCACAACGGACAACCCTAGTGCGGAAGTTATAGGATTGCACCCTAAAGCATGAAAATCTGTGTGTTTCGCCAAAATGTGCACTTTTGAAAGCGTGCATTTTCAAAAATGGACTTTTTAAAAAAAAACAAGTTTGACAATACACAGTTTTTGGAGAACATCCTCTCTGGCTTGTGTTCACGTTCAGGGTGGCAAACAGGACATGCTCACATCATTTGCGAACATAAATGAATGAAATCCTCATATATCCCTACAACCAAGATTTCCTTCATTATGGGTGGCTCCTGTGTGACTCATTTGTAAAAAAAAAAAAAAAAAAACCTGCTGGAAGGGGGCAGAGCCAGTTTTATTTTCTTACAGGTGACTGCTTAAAATTTGGAGAGTCTGGGTGTAAGCATTCAGACATACAGTGTATATGTTTGTTTTTTGCCAGAAAAAAACACTTAAAAGAACCGATTGACTTCCTGTAGCAGCCAAAATCAAGAGAGTTTCATGGACTGGTGCCTCCTTAGGTATTCTAGAGAGCTGTCTTGTCAGGGAAATTCACTCTTATTTACTGTACAATTGCATCCACTTTGGGATCTAATGTCTTGTATTCAAGTCAGCAAGCCAAGCAGTCATCTAGTAGCAAGTTGATTTAGGCATTTTTTCCATCCTGCTATAGATCTGTACATATGTCACCTTTGGGCAAACGATGAGCTAATAGAATTGAAATTAATGTGATTGGCAGAAGGTCAGCCGGGGATCCTTCTGTGTGTTGGCCTTCGTGAGAAGCCCGACTTGATTCCTGTTCGCATATTGCTTGATTAGTATGCAGGTAAGGTTATTGTGCCTCAACAGAATAATTGGATCATTCAAATATCTCCAAGCCCTGGTGTATCTACAAAGCCTGAACACTGATTAGATCCTGCCTGTTCATCTCAGCAAGCCTCGAAATCCTTCCCACTGTGAAAAACTAATTTTCAGTGGGAATTTATTAAATAAGAAATCTGCATGCCACTTTACCTTGTAAGCATTTCTGGCAGAATACAAAGATTTCCCTTGACTTTGATGTATGCACTTCATGGCCGCTTTTTATATCATTGTTTTCTGGCGTGTTTTGCAATTTGGCAGCAGGGGAAAAAAGTCCCTTTCTTTCTAGTGGATCCTGAGCAGCAAGCCATTTAAGTTTCCTCATCAAGAAACAGGGTCATTGATATGGGCAGGGGAAGCTTTGGAAATGCTGGTGCTATGTGCCAAAAGGGAAACAATTAAATAAAACATGCGACAAATATCACGGCAGGAGAGGGGAGAGGAAGGGAGGCACAGAATAAGAGATTGAAAGGTCTGGGTATTTTCTTTTTCCTGCATGTTGTTGAGTTTTAGTTTGCTTCTTCTGTTTAATAATGAGCTACTCCTGTTGCACATTAATGGCAAGAGCTTTTGTTTTCATTTTAAACGCTTTACCACACCAAAGGTGCAATCCTATGCATGTTTAGACAGAAAAACAGTCCCACAGATCCCAGTATTCCCCAGCCAGCTGGGTAATGCTGGGAGTTGTAGGACTTTTTTTCTGTTGAAACATGTATAGGATTGCACCCCAAATAAATGACCATCAATTGCTCTTGAATGGTATCCTAAATGCTAGCTTATGAGTAAAACTATCTCACACCACTCCTCGGGTGAAAGGTTGTGGCACGTATGTTGTTCTTGTTTTAAAGCTGAGGAGTGATAAAACCACAACTGTGGGCCAGGGCTAATAGTCTGGAGACCCAGATGCAACTCAGTTGGGCATAGGGTTACTGAGGATTTCATTCAGTCTGTACTTCAAAGCAGCAAACCAACCTGATCTGCACTTTCTGGACCAATGTGTGGGTTGGAATTCAGATTTTACATTCTCTCAATGTTGTGATGTGATTTTCAGCTCAGAAAAAATACCCAAAGGTGTATAAAAATGCTTATTTTAGGATGGAAAGAGTGCATTTAGAAATGCGTATTTTGTTTATTTATTTAAAATAGTTTTAGGGTGCCTTTGAGGACAGCAGGAGCCCTCCCAAGGCAGCTTACGGCAATAAAACTCATAGAATAAAAATGATATGGTAATAGAGTTCATAAAAACAATAAACACCACCATCTGACAAAACCTCCAACACAATTGGAATTGCAGCTACAACTCAGAACAGTCCAATAAAACATAATCAGGGGAGGCCTGAAGGCAGTGATAGGGTCTGACAGGCCCCTGATGGCAACACTTTTCAGAGGTATGGGGCCACTATGGAAAAGACCCTGTCTCATACACCTGCTCACCCATTTTATGAGAAAGTATGTTTGAAAATGTATATAAATAGGAATTTTGTGCAGATTCTTTTCTTTTCAAAAGAAAGAAAGAAAAAGAAATCTCAGATTAATGTGGAAATGGAATGGAACAGACTTATGAATCAACACATGGGAAACTTACATGGACCACAGCTAGACTGACCCATCCATCCTTAGCAGAAATCTGATAATCACCAAGATGAAGGTGGTGAAGAAAGGCAGACAACAGAGATTTTTAATTGATTTCCAGATATATTTATCTTGGTTTATCTTTTTTTTTTTTTAAGTGCTCACAGTGGTTAACATGATTTATAAAATGCAAACACAATCTAAAATAATGCACATTTATAAAAACAGTGGCATCATTACAATGTAATCTGTTAAAAAGGGCTCAAAGGGACATTGGAATAGGTGCATGTTGCTTCCTTTGTCAGATACAAGATGCCGCATCCATAAATAAGAAATATCCACCTGTGATGATTGTATCTATCCACCTTAATTTTTCAGTTCAACAGCGCTAGAAAAGCCACATGAGAGGTAGCTTCTGTGCAGCTTTTATTTTTATATCTTATGGATTAGATCCATATGTATTCATACCTAGGGTAGACCCATTGAACTTAACTAAGTTACATCCCATTGATTTCAATAGGTCCACCCTAAATATGGATAGGATACTTAGGATCCATAGGATCTAAGACTTAAAGCTGCACAGAAGCTACCTCTCATGTGGCTTTTCTAGCCCTGTTGAACCAAAATAATTAAGCTGGATACATACAAACAAGTGAAAACAGTATCTATCTCATAATGTCTATGATGATAATTCATTCAGCCTAGAATACATCACAGGATCCTTGTGAGGGTAAAAAGGAGAATGCTTCCCTGAGCTTCTTGGAGGAAGAGTGGGATAAACATGTAGAAGCAGATCAATTGTTCCATCTAGCTCAGTGCTCTGTATTCTGGCTGGCAGTTTCTCTCCAGGTCTCATGTTTCCAGCCTTGTTACAGAGGTCCTTCCAAGATCGAACCTGGCACATGAACTACCAAGAAGGTGTCCCCCTGCCCCCCCCCCCCAGCTAGTCTATGGAGCTAGAATACAAAAAAAGTCAGAAACTAAGCATTTGTGCTAGGGCTGTACACAAATGGCCTCTCAAAATTCTCCAGCCTATCTGTGGGCAGAGAAAGGGGGTGGGGCAATTTCACTGAATTTCCCTAAGGGGAAGAAAAATTATCCTACAGTTTCTCGCAGATAGGGCTCACTATCAACAGGGGTTGTAGCACAGTTTCCTAAGGGTTTTTGATTTATTGCATGGCTTCCGGAAGTGGCAACAGGCAACTGGTTAGGCCTCATCTGGAGTACTGTGTCCAGTTCTGGGCACCGCACTTGAAGAAGGATGCAGACAAGCTGGAGAGGGTTCAGAGGAGGACAACAAAGATGATCAGGGGACTGGAAACAAAGCCCTATGAGGAGAGACTGGAAGAACTGGGCATGTTTAGCCCTGAGAAGAGAAGACTGAGGGGAGATAGGATAGCGCTCTTCAAGTACTTGAAAGGTTGTCACAGAGAGGAAGGCCAGCATCTCTTCTCGATCATCCCAGAATGCAGGACACAGAATGGACTCAAGTTACAGGAAGCCAGATTCCAGCTGAACATCAGGAAAAACTTCCTGACTGTTACAGCAATGTGACAATGGAACCAATTCCCTAGGGAGGTAGTGGGCTCTCCCACACTTGAGGCGTTCAAGATGAGGCTGGACAGCCATCTGTCGAGGATGCTCTGACTTTGATTCCTTCATTGAGCAGGGGATTGGACTTGATGGTCTTGTAGGCCCCTTCCAACCCTACTATTCTATGATTCTATGAACAGCATCAACTGTGTTCACGAGTCCACTTTTCTGAGGCAGAATTTCAGATTTCTTTTTGTGGTATTTTTGACTGTACCTAATCCCTGTGAGGTGGCCGAGCGGGCTGTGTGTGTTTTCTCTCTCTATTACACATCTTTCCATTGCTGTGCAGCCTCCCAGGCCACCTGCGTCTTCTGAACTGAAAAAGCCCCATGGGAGGAATTGCCTCAGGATGCCTTCCACATGATAGCTTTAGGTAAAGCTGAGGAGGCTACAGGCAGGCTGTCACAGAGATTACTGTACATGACAGACAGAACACTCATGCACACTGCTCAGCCACCTCACAAGTACGGTAAGCGCAAGAACCCCATACCCAACCCATGAGAATTTCTCTGAAATTCTCTTCCTTTGAATTTCTTTTTGAAAGCCATTTCTTTTCTGTCAAATTGAATGAGAATGGTTGAAAAATAATTGGGGAAAATTTTCAGCACAGAACTAATCGGTGCTTCATGTTTCCTTCCAGTGGCATCTAGTTCCATGGGATTGCTCCATAAAACCACATATTAGCACTTGGCAGGTGTCAGATGTCATCAAATGAGAGAAGAAAACAATGCTATGTCTCAGTGATAGTTGAGCATAGAAATGCTGAAAAGAAAGCTTGTAATTAAAACCCCTGAGTTGTGGCGCTTCTATATTTCTTGGTATGCCCATGCATGTCTTTTGAGGCTTGGGCAGCTAGTGAAGGAAAGAGAATATGTACTTGCCCCCTCTTTCAGGATGAGGTAATATAGCTCAAAACCAGCCTTTTGCATTGGGCCAAAAAACTAATTGTTCAAAATCTGTGCAGATCACTTCAAGAAGGAATGTCTTCTATACTTAAATATGGGTAGGTTTCTCCTCCCCCCCCCCGAAGAGTAGAACAGTTTTTGTTTATTTTTGTTTACCAATAGAGACATTTTTTTAAAAAAAAAATACTCTTCTTTGACTCTGCCCTTCCAAGAACTCAGCGACTGAAGGGGGAACTGACCCCATTGTGATTCAGAGCCAGAGATCTTATTTGTTCTACCCTAGTTCATGGTTATACATTTTAATGAAAGCTCTTCTGTATTCTGGGCTTTCAAAACATTGTCGAATTTTAGCACATTTGCATCACTGGGGGGCATTTTCAGAATGTGGTGTGTGTGTGCATAGTGTTACATTCTTTTTCCACCCCTCTGTGTCATTTATTTTATTTATTTATTTATTTCATTTCTATACCGCCCAATAGCCGAAGCTCTCTGGGCGGTTCACAAAAACTAAAACCAAACAACACACAATAAAACAATTTAAAATATATAGAACATTAAAACCACAATATAACAATACAACCACAATAAAACCTAGCAGCAGTACAGGAGTTTAAAATACAGATTTAAAACAGCAAAGATAAAAATTTAGAAAGCTAAAATGCCTGGGAAAATAAAAAGGTCTTCACCTGGCGCCGAAAGGAGTACAATGTAGGCGCCAGGCGAACCTCACTAGGGAGCTCATTCCAGAGCCGGGGTGCCACAACAGAAAAAGCCCTCCTCCTAGTAGCCACCCGCCTCACTTCCTTTGGCAGAGGCTCACGGAGAAGGGCCGCTGATGATGATCTTAAGGTCCGGGCAGGCACATATGGGACGAGGCGATCCTTCAGGTAACCTGGCCCCAAGCTGTTAAGGGCTTTGAGTGTTAACACCAGCACTTTGAATCGGGCCCGGAAATGGACTGGCAGCCAGTGAAGCTGGAAAAGTACTGGCGTAATATGAGCTCGCAGGCCAGTCCCTGTTAACAATCTTGCTGCCCTATTTTGGACCAGCTGAAGTTTCCGGACCGTTTTCAAAGGCAGCCCCATGTATAACGCATTGCAGTAATCCAGACGAGAAGTTATCAGAGCATGGATAACTGTAGCTAGGCTATCTCTGTCCAGGTAAGGGCGTAGTTGGTATACCAGCCTAAGCTGATAAAAAGTGCTCCATGCCACTGAGTTCACCTGTGCCTCAAGTGACAGTTCTGGATCCAAGAGCACCCCCAAACTACGAACCTGATCCTTTAGGGGGAGTGCAACCCCCTCCAGAACAGGTTGAATATCACCTAGCCGGGCAGACGGACCACCCACTAACAGTACCTCCGTCTTGTCTGGATTGAGTTTCAGTTTATTAGCACTCATCCAGTCCATTACCGTGCCCAGGCACTGGTTCAGAACAGCCACTGCCTCACCTGGTTTTGATGAGAAAGAGAGGTAGAGCTGGGTGTCATCCGCATATTGATGGCACCTCAGCCCACACCTCTGGATAACCTCCCCCAGTGGTTTCATGTAGATGTTAAACAGCATGGGGGATAAAATAGAGCCCTGTGGAACCCCATGGCACAATTGCCATGGCACAGAGCAATAATCCCCCAGCACCACCTTCTGGAATCGGCCATCCAAGTAGGAGCGGAACCACTGTAGTGCAGTGCCTCCAACTCCTAACCCAGACAACCTATCCAGAAGGATACCATGGTCGATGGTATCGAAAGCCGCTGAGAGGTCCAGGAGAATCAACAGGGTCACACTCCCCCTGTCCCTCTCCCGGCAGAGGTCATCCCACAGGGCGACCAAGGCAGTTTCCGTTCCAAAACCAGGCCTGAAGCCCGATTGAAATGGATCTAGATAATCCGTTTCATTCAAGAGTGCCTGGAGCTGTCCTACAACCACCCGCTCAAGCACCTTGCCCAGGAAGGGGATGTTGGCCACTGGCCTATAATTGTTAACATCCTCTGGGTCCAGGTTAGGCTTTTTCAGGAGTGGTCTAATTACTGCCTCTTTTAAAGCAGCAGGCACCACTCCCTCTCTCAAGGAGGAATTTACAACCTCCTGGACCCAGCCGGACAACCCCTCCTTGTTTGATTTAATAAGCCACAAAGGGCAAGGGTCAAGCACACAAGTGGTCGATCGGACTTGGCCAAGCACCTTGTCCGCATCCTCAGGCCTCAGTAACTGAAACTCATCCAATAAAACTGGACCAGACGGTGCTCTGAACGCCTCTACCAATGGAACTGCATTAATGGTGGTGTCCAATTCATGACGAATCTGAGCGACTTTATCCTCAAAGTGCTGCGCAAACTCGTCACAGCGTGCTACCGAGGGTTCCACCATCTCTCTCCCTGGCCCAGAATGTAAGAGGCCGCAAACCACTCGGAAAAGCTCCGCCGGACAACACTGAGAAGATGCAATGCTGGTGGAAAAGAACTGCCTCTTTGCCACCCTCACCGCCACAGAGTAGGCTCGATAGTGGGCTCTTACCTGTGTTCGGTCAGACTCAGCACAAGTTTTCCTCCACCTGCGTTCTAGCCGTCTCCCCTCTTGCTTCATTGCCCTCAGCTCAGGTGTATACCAAGGAGCTGGCCGGGCTCTGCTCAGAGGGAGAGGGCGCTTGGGCGCGATCGTGTCAACCGCCCGAGTCATCTCTGCATTCCACAGAGCGACCTGGGCTTCGACAGGAGCACCAGCCATACCAGCAGGAAAATCCCCCAGAGCCCTCTGGAATCCATTGGAATCCATTAATCTCCGGGGGCGGACCATTTTAATAGGTCCCCCACCCTTGCAGAGGGGAAAGGCCGCCAGGAGTCTAAACCTCAGCAGGAAGTGATCTGACCATGACAAAGGGACAGATGTTAATTCCTCCACTTTCAGATCACCATCCTCCTGCCCAGTCGAGAAAACCAGATCAAGTGTGTGTCCTTTTGTATGCGTTGGGCCGATGACATGTTGGGACAGCCCCATGGTTGTCATGGCGGCCATGAAGTCCTGAGCCGCCCCGGATACAGCGGCCTCGGCATGGAAGTTGAGATCCCCCAGGACCATCATCCTAGGGGTCCTCAACACCAAGTCCGAGACCACCTCCGTCAGCTCAGGCAGGGAGTCCGATGGGCAGCTGTCATCATGATACATCCTGCTATGATTGGCTGCTATCAGATGTGCTTTGTTTACAAACTGAGGAAGCAGAGAGGGAGATACAGGAGGGATCCACGCTGCACAATGTTTCCTGTTCAACAATGGGCAGCATGTGTTACAGCTCCTTGCAGTTGGCATTCCCATCATTTCCCTGGTCCTGGCAGTCTAGCAGAGTTTAACTGTTTGGCCATGACAGGTGAAGGTACTGAAAAAATACATTAACTTGTAATAGATCTTGATTTTAATACTTAAATATTAGAATTTTGGTGGATCAGAGACTGAGTCAGGGCTTGTTATACATACGGAACTGTGGAACTCTATGCCAAGGGAGGCTAGGTTGGCTCCTCTCTGTTGTCCTTCCACCAGCAGGCAAACACATTTTTTAAAAAAATTATTTGGACAGACCTTTGGCATATAAGTGGGTCTACTGCTAAAGGGTTGTTGTTGTTGTTTTTAATTAGCTGGTGCTGCTTATTTCTTTGGGGCATTTTTAATTGTGTTTTTAATTTATTTGCTTTTATTCCATATTTTAATTATGATTTTTTTTAAAAATGCAGATTTTATTGTTACCTGCCTTGAGCATCATTCTTTCACAGAAAAGAGGGATATCCATCCATCCCTCCATCCCTCCCTCCCTCCCTCCCTCCATCCAAACATTGTTAAGTGTGCCAGCCAGCCATGTCCTTTTCCAGGTACTCCATTCCATGAGCACATCCTGGTTTATGAACCCCGCCCCCCCAGACACACACACTGTTACATTTCCATGCCCACTGAGCATGTTCAGTCTTCATGGAGTGGGGTACTCCCTTAGGGATTCTTTTCTAAAAAAGATTTTGTACTTCTGTAAATCATGGGGTTCCCCTGAACCTGCTGATATCTCCCTCTTGCACATGGATGGTGCCATTTTGGCTACAAAAGTGGCACTTGGAGAATGAGTTAGCTATTAGTACATAGGATGTCAGGACCCCTGATCCAACCAGTGGAGGAGGGCAGCTCTGATTTCAGTGGGGCTGTGAAATTGGAGCCACCAGCTTTCAACAAATCCAACAGAACATGTGTGGAGCATCTGGGGCTGCTCTGTGTGGACACGCATAAAAACAAACCAGAGTCCTGTCAATGAACAGTTTGGAAGGGAAGAATGAATTGAGGGACCAAATCCAGTCTCTTGTCCCCAGTTCAGAAAGCTGACTGGCAGGTTTTCAGCATTTATTTGAAAAGAAGGGTCACATGTGTGCAACCTTGGCTGATGGAGTGGACTTGAAGGATCACGCATACATCATCCCCATGCATATACTCCTAGCTGGTTTGGAGAGAATAGGACTTTTAGAGGAGGAGCAGTTTGTGAATGGAAAATTGGAAACATCCATTTAGAAACTTTTCTCTCTCTCAAAAATCACCTTACCCTGCTGATGTTGTACACAGAGTAACAGACCTGAGGATATTCAGACCATCTGAGGACAGGTGTCTAGCATGATAACCAAATCAGTATAGATAAATTGCCATTATGTCTCATTTGCTTGGCAGGGATTTGAAGTCAATGCAGCAATTTAAATACATCCCTTGGAGTTTTATTTTAAAAGTATTCAGGGTTGTTGTTGTTTTTTCTTTTAGAAAGAGTGAAATTGGAGCAGTGGGGACTGAATTGATGCATGGCCTAAGTTGAAATTTTTGAACAATTATGAGTAAACTTAACTATGTTGTTGTCATCGTCATCGTCGTTATTTTGTAGTAGCAGCAGTAGAAAAAAACGTCAATCCCACATGTTTAGTCATCTGATGATTGTGGACAAGAAATGTGGTGGTGGTGGTTGTGATTGTGGTTGTTGTTATCTCTGGGTAAATAAAATAAAAAATACTACCACAATTCAGCACAGGATTCAATGCACTTAAGCCTATTGATGGGATTTTTCCTGCTGGCTATGAACTGACTCAGCTGGGCATGACTCAACACATTTACTAGAAAGTAAGTCCAAATACAGTGAGACTTATTTCTGAGTAGGTGCAGATGGTGCAGGCGCTCGGCTGAGCCTGGGAGTCACCATTTTGTGGCGGGGGGAGATGGTGACCATAGGAACAACGGGTGCTCAGGAACAGCTCTGGGTAAGTTTCTGCAGCTCAGCACAGAGGGCGGGGGGACAAGTGAACAGGAACAGGGGTGTGCCAGTGGGGGTAGTGGCTGGGTGGGCATCCAATGAACCTGGATGGGGGGGGGATCCTTCCATCCCTACTTCTGAGTAAGATAGATTGGGCCACATGTCTTGTTTCATTGTTCTTACAATCTTACATCATTGCTCTTACAATCCATTGTCCATGTTAATACAGAATCAAGCCCCATTCTGTTCAGTGACTCCTGCTAAGTGTGCTCAGGAATGCAGCCTAACAGTACAATCCTGTACAGGTCTACTGAGAAGTAAGCCCCAATGATTTCAGTGGGATTTACTTCCAGATAAATTAGTATAGAATTGCATCCTTAGTAAGAGCTCAATTTACTTGATCTTTCTTAGCTGTTTTTTTTTAGTAGACATGAAATTCATGTCTCTATGAAAAATGGGGGGTTTTTTTGCAAAATGTTCACATCGTATCATTCATGTTTGCAAATTAGAACTCAAATCCATTTCTCTGCATTTGTTTCCCTGGAAATTAGAAAACAGGTTCATTATGACAGAAAGCATTGAAACTACTAGATACTTTTGCATAACACATGTGTGTGCATGCACGCATACACACACACACACACACACACACACACACACACAGATTGATAGAGAGAGATATTCAAGGAAACCTTGTTCTCCTGATATTCCACACACAGCTGGGCTAAATTATTCATTGCAACTTATTTGCTCAGTGCAAGTAATTTATTAATATTTGTCAAAAGCTGCTTAAACAGAAAATGGAACATGTCTTTGTATTAATCATATCAAGTGCTATTATTACTAGTTTATATCATGTCAAAATGATATTTTGTGCTTGCTGGGCAGAATGTAGATAATGAGCATGATTACCAGTTGGGTCTTAAAAGGACCATCCTAATGTCTTCTGAAATAGAGGAGAGGGGAATTTTGGAATGGTTTTCTGGCAACTTTAGAGTAGGGATGTCAAGGGAGTCTGAGAGGGGGGTGGAGTCTGGCAGACTCCCCACCCCCTGCTCAACCTCCTGGACCCCATTTGCCAAGCCACCGCATGGTCAGCAAGCAACCCAGTGACTGCCCATTCCCTCGCCAAGTCACCATTTTGTGAAAAAATGGTGGCTCAGGTTTTTCTGTAAAAAAATAACGTTGTGGCATCCATAAAGGGCCAATGGGCCAAACAGGGGCAGCAAGCACCTGGCTTCACAGATGGAGGTGAGTTGGTCTATCCCTAGTTTAGAGTGGGTTAAGTCAATAAGGATGTATAAGATTTTTGCTTTCATTCATTTGAGACCAGAACAACTTGCCCCATTCACACACCCAAACATGAATGTGAATGCAAGTGCATTTAGCATCGAAGCTCATCCGTTCCCAAGTTTGTGATGCTCATTTGCAAAAAGCATAGTTTAGAAAAATGTGCATTGGGGAGAATGTACATTCTCATGCTTCAGTCCAGGGGGAAAGTATGCATATGGGTGTGCACTTTAAAAAAGTGCATCCAGATGCAGGGCCAGCCCTATCATTAGCAGGGTGAAGCAGCTGACTTGGGCATCAGATGGCAGCCCCTCATTTCATGCTCAGAAAGTAACTGGACTGGGCGATGAATGTTACTTCAACTACAGATGTGGGAAAATTTCACTTTGTCTGCATTTTTAAGTGAACCAACCTAATATGCACCTCCCAAACTAATATTCAGATCAGAACAGTTATTTTTTCCCCAATTTTTGCAATCAAGTCCTTGCCTCAAAAATATGTTCAAACATGCACATTTTAGGGGGAAATGCATGCAAAAATGTCTAGTTTGGTTTAGTTGCCAGTACATTTCTGAGCCCAATTTAACCTTTAAAGCCTTAAATGGCTTGGCCCCAAGCTACTTGAATGACCATGACCACCTTCTCCAATACAACCTGCCCACACTCTGAGGTCATCACCAGAGGCCCTTCTCACCTGCCCTCCACCAAGGGTGGTTAGGCTGGCAAGTAAAACAGAGGGGGCCTTATCAGTGGTGGCGCCACACCTCTGGAATCAGCTTCCAGAAGGGGTTTGACAGGCCCCTTCTTTGCAGGTCTTCAGGAAAGCTCTGAAGAGCCACCTGTTTTTGCTGGCCTTCCCTTAACTCTGATTTTTTTTATTGGTAAGTTTTATTGGTAAGTTTTGTTTTTATTTAATTGGCAATCTCTGTGTTTATGGATTTCATTGAAACATGTTTTTATATATTCTTTAAATTGCACCCAGTTTGTGTGGTTATTATCTTGTACTCAGCCTTAAGAGGGTTCCGCCTTTAGTTTAAAGGCAACTGAGAAATAATTTAAATAGACATAAAATTTATGTGCAAATTTACATGCATTTTATTTTTTTTAAAAAAATGCAGAAAATGGGGCAGAGAATTACTTATTACTGAACACATGCAAAACTGACATGGACTGGAAATAAACGGATCCTTCCGTCCCCAGCTTCAACATTAGTGAAGGGAGAAGGCTGGCACACAGCTTGGTCCTCCAACTTCTTGTTTCTGATTTCCATCTGCTGCCACCTGCTGCCTGATGCCATCACCTCTCCCTGCCTAATGGTAGGGCCAGACCTGTGGGAGTGGCTCAGAAATAAGTCAAGTTATCTGCCCCCGCCCTGTCTGTGTTTTGGGGATTGTCAGGCCCCTTTCGTTCCATCGTGTTTTCACTGACGGAAGGTGATTCCCCCCACCTCCAGAAAAGTAAGCAAAAAGAGTCTGCCACAATTCACATAACTTTCACTGGCACGTAACTTTTCGCGTCTTTTTCTTAGCTCAGAGTCAGTGTACAATCAATGAGCAGAGGGCACAGGCAAAGAATGTCACACAGCAGAGGCTAAAGAGAGATCAGAGGCACAAAGAAAGTTTTGTGTGTGTGTGTGTGTGTGTGTATGTGTGTGTTTTAATGGTTTTTATGACTAAATTTTCCTGCCAACCTAGCAGTTCGAAAGCAAGAAATTGCAAGTAGAGAAATAGGTACTGCTTTGGCGGGAAAGGTAACAGCGTTCCGTGCACCTTGGTGTTCAGTCATGCCGGCCACATGACCACGGAAGTGTCTTCGGACAGCGCTGGCTCTTCGGCTTAGAAACGGGGATGAGCACCGCACCCTAGAGTCGGACACGACTGGTTGGGGACACCTTTGCCTTTACCTTTTTATGACTAAATTTGCATACAGTTCTGGAAATTAAAAAATGGTCCACAAGTCAGAGTGACTTGGAAGATGCCGGTCAGTGAATCCACAAGTTGGATTCACAGAAGCCATTCGAATCTGTTTCAGATTTCTTTGACAACCCTACTCAGTAGAGATGAGGACTGATGAGGGATTTGAGGGAAGAAAGAGAGGTGGCACCGTGCACATGTCCAGGAGACAGTCCCACACAAAGCAAGCGACTATGGAGAGTGGGCAGAGTTGTTTAGGGGAGAAGGAGAACTTCAGCTTGGAGAAAAGAAGATTAAGGGGAGAAATGGCCAGTGATTTCCAACATCTAAAGGCCTTTCAGGCAGAAGAAGGACCTGTTCTTAGTTGCTGCAGAGAGCACGCGACTAGAACCAGTGATTGGAAAGGCAAGCAGATTTGGAGTAAATATTCTGGGTGACCATTAGGAGAAACATCCTAAGGGAAAGAGGTGTTTGACAGTGGTACAGACTGTCGGGGTGGGTGGGTGTCCACTTACCTGGAGGAAGCTGGAAAGCTATTGGTCAGGGATGCTGTAGCTGCAACAACTACAGCATTCCTGCACTGAGCTGGGCTTTGACTAGATGGCTTCTGTAACATATGCATGATAATGTAGATGTTTGTGTTTGAATTGTAAAAAGTTCTCCAGGTCAATTAGAGTTAATAGAATGCAGATGTGTGAGTGAAAAGTGGGACGGGCTTGTGAGTGAGAGAATTCTGAATTTTAAAAGGAGGGATCTGACAGTTTAATGGTTGGATAGTTTTTAGGGATTCAGTGAATGTATGTTTAGTGAGTGGGGTTTTTGGTGAAGGGTTTAGAAGGGGTAGGTAGGTAGATTAGGAATAATTATAGGGTGATTAAATCCTATAAATTTATAGGATTTAATCGTCCTATAGGGTGATTAAATCCTATGTCCTATATAACTCTTCTTGTATTTAATGAAATTTTAGTTGTTTTATATTCCCACATGTTGGTTTGATGGATTAATGCTACTAAATAGAAAAGTCTATTTTTCCAGTTACTACTCCTGTATTGGTTAAAGGAAACCAGTTGGGTTTCTCCCTGACACAAAGTAAAAGGGCTGAAGCTTTGGGATTCAGTGAGGACAGCTGGCCAAGGCTGAGGCAGACATCCTGGGTTGGTTGGTTTTTTTCAGTTTCGACAACAGGTGGGAACTGGAGAGAGAATAACCCTGAGAAGGAACGTCAGAGCTTCCAAGGTTCCTTCCAACCCTAAAATTATATGATTTGGTTGACTGACAATGGTGGAATGGGTGGTGGTGATTATGAGATAGAATGAGAAACAAAGGCTGAAAATTGGGTAAGAGCATGGACAGTAGGGGCATGCAACCATCACAAGATTTGGTTCAGACTCTAATTTGGTGATTCAGGAAATGCCTTGATTTGACTCAGACCAGTTCAATTCTTGCCTGCTTCAGCACAGGTCTGAATCTAAATCTTGATTTGGAAACCCGAACCTTCATGCCTCCCTTTGACTATCACTGGAAATCAACAAATGACAACAATGTTTTTCTCCCTCTTTGTCAGAACTGGGTGGCCTATGACTTGGGAGTGGCTCAGTGGGTCGGGCCAATATTGCTCCAGAACGCAAGAAGAATCCTTGTGGACCAGACCAAAGGTTCAGCTGATCTAGCATTCTATTTCCCACAGTTAGCAGGACTTATGCCCCAGTACACCCATGAGCAGGGCTTGAAGGCAACAGGCTGCTCCCATCATTGTTCCCCAGCAACTGATATCAAATACCATACTGCCTCTGAATGTGGAGGTTCTGTATTGCCATGATGACTAATACAATGTCCCGGGGCATAGTCTGAAGGCACGTGAGGCAGCCACCTTGCTGAAGCTAGCAGGTCCAGGTCTGGTCAGTGCTTGGAAGGGAGACCACCTGGGAACCACGTGTAGCCACCTTGAGTTCCACAATGAAAGGAAGGTGGGATATAAATGTAATAAATAAATAAATCATCTTGATATAACTCTCCTCCTCCATAAGTTTTATAATCCCCTTTTAAAGTCATCTAACCTGATAGGAATGGGCAAACGAGCAATGTTTCAGATCACTAGGGCTCTCCAAACATTGTCTTGCCGCTAACCCTGTGCCCAATTCGTCTTCATGTTTATGATTTCTGCTTGCTCTGTGCAAACAGTGAACTTGCGCAAACTGAGCAGAGATGAAATGGGAGATTTGCACAAAGCTCCCCAAATTTGCGCAAATTTCTTCCACAGACTAAAGTAGGACTGATTCAGTCTACTGAGGAAATTTGAGCAAATTAGGAAATTTGCATGATCAAACTGGGAATTGGGAACGAGACAAATGGCAAACACATGTCTGACAATTTACGAACATGTTTGGTGGACACATGCCCGTGCTTGCATTCAGGGCTTCAAACAGGGCATGCTTGCATGTTTTGTGAGCAGAAACACAATTCTTATACATCCCCATCCATTACCACATCTTATGGCAGTAAAGTCCTTAAATTAATTGCAATTACTATCACATGAAAGGGAAAGCTGGGATGAAGCCATTGGTCCCCCTTCTCCATCATGTCCCCATTCCTGATTTGTTCCATGTGTTGGGACTGAACATCTGCAGGACAGAGCATTTTGTATCTTAGGGATGAGAAGGCTTGGGGAAAAACAAGGGGGAAAATGGAAAACATGGTGTGTGTGTTTTTCAAATTGTCCCAAATCCCAGGCGGGAAAAAACAACAACCCAGGGGTGGGATTCTGAATGTTTCTGCTGCCCTCATTTTTCTTCTTCCAGGCCTTCCCATCTGTATACACACACACACACACACACACACACTTCAAAGCTTGAGAGATCAGTCTTCCAAACCATAAGGGAAGGCCCATTTATGAAGAAAAGACTCCACAGCAGAAAATTCAGCCTCCCACGTATGGGGGGCTGCAAGAATGGTGACGGGAATGTGTGGAAGGGGACAGGACCAATGGTTCATCCCTGCTGTTCCCTGCATGCAGTGGTAATTATGAAGGGGGGGGGGCTGAATATGGCTATTGTGTGAAGAAGTACTTTATTTTGTCTTCCCTGAATCTAATGCCATTTAGTTCCATAGGGTACCCCCCAAATTCTGGCATTATGGGAAAGGTAGGGGTAAAATAGCCCTATCCACATTCGCCATCCAGTCCTTGCTCATTTAAAAATATCCCCTCTCCTAAATATTAGTTGGCTTTAGAGACAAAGAAGTGATAAAGGACCAAGTTTCCAAATACAGAGTGCTGTGAAATTTTTCAAATTCTGAGTCATCATCTTCAATGGACACAGTTGACCTGGGTCATTTTCCAGATTAGCCAGAAAGAAGCACAGCTGAGATTGCATCGCTTTTCCTAGACGATCGCAGGAATAAGCAATCAGGACTATGATATAGCAGAACATTGTGTAAAATGACTCTCCAAATGCTCTGTAGCAACTCAGGCAACATCCCAAGCTGGCTTGAAATAAACTGGTTCATTTTGTTTAAGGAAACCTTGGAAATTACACCATCACTGTTCAGTCCGTATTTATGCAGATAGTTATTATTGTTTCCAGAAAGAGAGACAGAGAGAAGGAGGGAGAAAATCATATTTGTGTCAAGTGAATTACACTCAAAAGGTCAGGTCTAATCATTTATGTTCAATCAGGACTCCAAATCTCCTGCCAAATCGTTATTTTCAGTAGAGAGTTTTAAAGTTCACCATAGATGAGGTGACGAGAATGACAAAGCGGAAATTCTAAAAGGAAGTGGCAGATATTCATGGGTCAGTCTCTCCTCAGTTTTCACAGTCTCCAATCAATCAGAGAGGTAAGTGAACAATACAGCATGAAAGGAGTTAATTAATTATCCATTATTTCTAAACTTTTCCTCAGCCTTTTTTTAAAAAAATTAAACCACCACATTAAAAAGGGGACGGATTCGTTTGCTGGTAGTCCTGGACAGAGCAATCTGTTTCTTTTTAAGTTAAATTTTGAGGAAAGCCTAATGGTGATCAAAATCAAATGAACTGAAGGAGCAACTCCTAGGAATGCACACACATGCACGCCACGTACACACACACACACACAATCATCTACCCACACCAGCCCTCTCCCAAAGACACAGCTAGTGCAATAACTGAATGCAGCCTTTCACCGAAGTATATATACCACTTTCTTCCATCTCTCTTTGATTGGAGACTGCTGGTGTTGGTTCTGGCCATGAGTTCCTACTCGCCAAAGCACACTCCCTCCTCCTCCTGTGCTCGCCTCCCCGCCTCCCCCCGCCTTCCCGCATCTACTTGCCTTCACCCTCCTCCTTCTCATGCCCCTCCACATGAGTGTTCAGAAATTGATACATTATTTTGGAGACAGACTGTCTGGACTGCTCAGGCATTAAGTAAGGAGAGCTATGAATATACGAGGCAGAGGAGGCGCTTCATGGCGGGGGGCGCGCTTCACCCCGGGGTGCCTCAGTACTGCCCTGACCCGCCTCGTATCACAAGGATATTGCTCCAAATAAGCCCACTTCACCTCGTTATTTGGGCTTTGTAACAAGGCGGTGCACAGCCCTAGTGATTACCTACAGTTTAGTGTTAGGTCTGAACCATGCCACTGTCATTACATGCAACAAAAACACAGCTGATTACCTTCAAAACGGAAAGGTATACTGAACTTGCATGAACCCCAGATCTTTGATCAGATAGGGATGTCAGAGAATTCCGCGACAGATCTCAGTGAGGCCGAATGCCAGGGCATTCGGCCCCCCGAAATCCATCGCGGAATGAAGCCCCTGCCCCCCACCCCACAAAAGGCACGTGGGATGAAGTCCCTGTCACCCCCACCCCATGAAAGGTGCACGAAATGGAGCACTTACCTGCTCCCGTCCACACTGCTTTGCGAATGGCGGCCGTCCTGGCCGCCATTCGCTTCCTCCTCTTCCTAGCCATGATAGGCTACATAAATACTTACGTAGCCTATCATGGCTAATGCAAGGATGCCATTTGCGTCCCTGCGGAGGCCATGATAGGCTACATAAGTATTTACGTAGCCTATCATGGCGGGGGGGGGGAACCCCAGCATACGCAAATGGCGGCGGCTACCGCCATTTGCATACGCTAGGGTTTTCCCCCCTGCCGTGATAGGCTACATACTTATTTACGTAGCTTATCACGGCAGGGGGGAAAAAACCCAGTGTACGCAAATGGCAGCAGCTACCGCCATTTGCGTACGTTGGGGTTTTTCCCCCTGCTGTGATAGGCTACGTAAATATTTACGTAGCCTATCACGGCTCACTACAGGGATGCAAATGGCGGCGGCTACAACAGCTGCCATTTGCATCCCTGCAGGGCTGCCCAGGGCTGCGGGTGGCAGGAGCCGGCCGGCGGCTCCGTGGCTTGGTCGTGGAGCGGAGCCGGCCGGGCAGGATTCCGGGGCAAGGGACGGAGTTCCCCCCCCCGTCGAGGATTCCAGGGGGAGGGATGGAGCGCCTCCCCCCCACCGCGGATGCCCCTGCGCGGAGCCAGGTAAGGGATTTGTACATCCCTATGATCAGTAGCATTTTTTTCTATTAGCATGTGACAAATAAATAAAAGTCTGTTGCTCCACTTCTCCAGAATAACAAAAAGATGGCAGCTGCAGTGAGTGAGGCCGTTTCATGCACTTGCCTAGTAACTTATTTTCCTCCTTGAAAAGATCAGCAGAAGGTCCCTCTAATAAGGCTACGAGTGGAAGCTATCTTATTTCCAAAAATGGGCTCTGTAGTCATAAATCATTTTCTTAAGTATGCCACAGTTTCATCATGGATGGATCTTCAGGGACTGTACCCGAGGCTCTCTCTTTCTGTGAGAGAGATGGAGAGAGACAACATTTATAATAGAGTTCAATGTTCTTGGAAGCTGACAACCTTTGAAATTGACTTCATGTAGTCAGCCAGACAATGAGACATTATAACAGACGGGGAACATCATTAACATCATTATCTACAAATGCGGCCTCAGAACAGCATCTTGCTCCTTTTCACTCATTTCTTTTCCACATCACATAATATTTTGCAACTGTTCACAAGTGACTTGTGATGTGCGTTTTGCCCTGCTGGTGGTGGGGTGTGCCATATGTATTTGTGCTTATGGCCTAGTCTTGATGGGTCAGTGTAGGTCCATATATATATTAAAGTTCATGCTACAGCAGTAGTGATGTATGAGAATTTCATTTGAGTTCACAAATTACTCGAAAATGCCCATTCACAATCCCAAATGTGAACACAAATGAAAGTGCATTTTCTCTGAAAATGTTGGCACATTCCTGAACTTGCATTTGTGAAATGTGTACTTCAAAAATGTGCAACTTTCTCAAAATGTGCAACTTTTAAATCGTCCACTCATTAGTCTTTGGGGGAAATTTAAAAAAAAGGGCTTTTTTGCACAACTTTTTTGTATTTTGTTGGGGGGGATTTTGTTGTGTTTTTAGGGGTGGGTAGCCTGCCTGATAGGTGGGAGCGAGGGGGCATGTGTCCACCTGATGGAGGCAGTGGGGGGAGTGTTGGGGGCCAGAACATATCGAGGCTGGGCGGCAGGCGCTGGCGGAGCGCTAGGGGCAGGCCATGCCAGGTAAGGGGAACAAGGGAGAGATGTGTAGTATCTGTCCCCTGCTCCGGGCCTGTCCAGAGCCAAAGGATGGCTGGGGGAGGCGTGACCCCATCTTCTGGCCTTCGTTTGCTGCTCTGCAATGCCAGGTCTGTTACCCAGAAAACCTCCCTCGTCCATGACATGATCCTGGATGAGGGTGCAGACCTGGCATGTATTACGGAGACCTGGCTGGCCGAGGCTGCTGCTCCAACCCTTGCAGCCATGTGTCCAGCCGGTTTTTCGTATGCACAGCAGCCGAGGGCTGGGGATCGGGGAGGGGGAGTGGCTGTTATCTACCGAGAGTCCTTGGTCTTCACCAGACCCCCTCTCTGGGAGACCAAGGTTGCTGAGTGCATGTACTGGAGGTTGGGCAATCTGGGGATTCTGCTCGTGTACCGTCCACCCCGCTGCATGACTGACTCCCTGGCCGAGGTGCTTGAGGTGGTCTCTGATGTGCATGTACAGTCCCCTAACTTACTGGTGTTGGGGGAGTTCAACGTACATTCGGAGGCTATCCTCACAGGAGCACCTCGGGATTTCATGGAGACCATGGCCTCCTGGGAGCTGCACCATATTCTAACTGGGCCCACCCATGTAGCCGGTCATGCACTAGACCTTGTGTTTGTTTCTGGAGAAGCGGGGAGTGATCTGGAAGTCGGGGGTATATCCACCACCCCCTTGTCATGGTCAGATCACTATCTGGTGATGTTGGACTTCTCGGTTCCACAACCCCTCCGCAGGGGTGGAGGACCCATTAAAATGGTCCGCCCCAGGCGTCTTATGGATCCAAATGGATTCCTGAACGCGCTTGGGGATTCTCTGGGGCATGCCAACGGCCACTCGGTCGAGACCCTGGTGGGTGGCTGGAATGCCGCAATCACTGGGGCATTAGATCGGGTGGCTCTGAAACACCCTCTCCCCCTGAACAGGGCTCGGACTGCACCATGGTTCAATCTGCGGTTACGAGCTCTGAAACAGGAGGTGAGACGGCTAGAGCGCCGGTGGCGGAAGTCTCGCTCCAAAGACAATCAGACACAGGCTAGAGCTGTATCTTCAGCCTATCACGTGGCGGTGAAGGCAGCAAAAAAGGAATATTATGCTGCCTCCATCGCGTCTGCAGAGTGCTGTCCCAGGAGGCTGTTCCAAGTGGTCCGGAGCCTGGTCGGTCCTGTGGCTCCGGAACCACTGGAGCATTCTAAGGCCTCCTGTGAGGCTTTGGCAAGGCACTTTGCAGATAAAATTGATCAGATTAGGTGTGTTACTCTGCACACTGTGGATACAGTTAGTGAGCAAGAGGCGGCCTGTGGCAAACCGGTTTTGTGGGATCAGTTCCAGCTTCTTCCTCCTGATGAAGTGGACAAGGTACTTTCATCTGTAAGGCCGACCACCTGCTTACTTGATCCTTGCCCATCTTGGCTCATTATGAGCTGCAGAGAGAGACTGGGTGAGGGGATCAAGGCGGTGGTGAACGCCTCCCTTGAGGAGGGAGTGATGCCATCAGCCCTCAAGGAGGCAGTGATAAGACCGCTCTTAAAGAAGCCCTCCTTGGATCCTCAAGTTCTGAACAACTTTCGCCCAGTCTCAAATCTGCCATTTTTGGGCAAGATGATTGAGCGGGTGGTGGCGGTGCAGTTGAAGGCACACTTGGAAGAAACTGATTATCTAGACCCATTTCAGTCGGGCTTCAGGCCTGGGCATGGGACAGAAACGGCCTTGGTCGCCTTGGTGGATGATATGAGGAGGGCTCTGGATAGGGGTGAATGCTCCTTCCTTGTTCTCCTCGACCTCTCAGAGGCTTTTGATACCGTTGACCACGGTATCCTCCTGGACCGCCTGGAGGGGTTGGGCATTGGAGACACTGTATTGTGGTGGTTCCGGTCCTTCCTCTCCGGCAGGTACCAGAGGGTAGCACTGGGAGAGGAGGTTTCGGACCCGTGGCCACTTACTTGTGGGGTGCCACAGGGTTCCATCCTCTCCCCGATGCTATTTAACATCTATGTGAAGCCACTGGGGGCTATCATCAGGAGGTTTGGGGTGCAGTGTCATCAATATGCGGATGACACGCAGCTCTACCTCTCGTTCAAATCTTCACCAAGGTGGGCCGTAGAATCCCTGTCCAAATGTCTGGAGACGGTGAGTGGCTGGATGGGGAGGAATAAGCTGAAGCTGAACCCTGACAAGACCGAGGTACTTTTGGTGGGAGACAAGAGGAGGCTGGGGGATGTTGACCTGGTGTTGAATGGGGTACGGCTACCCTTGAAAGACCAGGTCCGCAGCCTGGGGGTCATTTTGGACTCCCAGCTGTCCATGGAGGCTCAGGTGTCAGCTGTGAGCTGGACAGCGCTGTATCAACTCCATCTGATACGGCCGCTGCGCCCCTTCCTTCCCGACCATCTGCTCCCATCGGTAGTACATGCCCTGGTCTCCTCTCGTTTAGACTACTGTAATGCGCTCTATGTGGGGTTACCCTTGAAGACGGTTCAGAAGCTGCAGCTGGTACAGAACGCGGCGGCTCGTCTGATTAAAGGCAGCCGCCGGCGAGATCACATCACTCCAGTGCTGAAGGAGTTGCACTGGTTACCAGTTGTTTTCCGGGCCAAATTCAAGGTGTTGTTTTTGACCTTTAAAACCCTATATGGTTCCGGCCCAGCCTATCTTAAGGAGCGCCTCCAGCAACACCAGACAGGCCGCTTAACAAGATCAGCCTCGGATGGCCTTCTCTCTGTCCCATCAGCCAGGACAGCTAGACTGGTGGGGACAAGGGAGAGTGCCTTTTCTGTGGTGGCCCCCACTCTGTGGAACTCCCTCCCTAGGGAACTCCGTTGTGCCCCCTCTTTAATGAGCTTCCATCATGCATTAAAAATGTGGTTGTTCAGGCAGGCATTTGGGGTGGGTTAGGGTATTTAAAAAAAAATTATGGTAGAATTTTATTGTTTTATGGTGTGTTGTACATCGCCCAGAGTGGCTGGGTGACCAGCCAGATGGGCGATTAATAAATTTAATAAATAATAATAATAACTTTGATGTAAAATAGCCATTTGTTTTGCGCAATTTCCCCCTTCACATGAAATGAATAGTGATTACAAAGACAAGGTCAAATCAGTGAAAGACAAGCTGATGTTCAGACAATCTTCATGAGCTCAAACGTCGCTCATTTGCCCATCCCTAGTAGCTCTCAACCACTCTGTGCCACACTGGTCTTGGTGCAAATACAGATGAAATCTTTCATCAGAGAGTGACTTGTTCCCAATAGGTCAGGCAGCCTTCAAAAGAGGACAATAATCCAGTAAAGCTCAGGAACCCAAATACAACTTGAGTGCAGATCAACGTTGTCACCCATATGGATATACAGACTGTGTATAATCCACTCCATCTTTGTTTCGCAGATTGTCAGGTGCCTTTTGTCCCATCATCCACTCACATACAGATGTGATTTTTTTTCTGTCATGCGGAAAAATACGCAAATAATTATGTAAGAACTTTCATAAGAATTTACATAATTTACCTTAGTGTGTAACATTTAATGTATTATTATCCCCCATTCCATTCAACTTCTCTTCAGCAGAAACTTGCATATCTTCCTGCAAATAAATAGGTGTAAATGTCAGGAAAGTTAAAAATAATCTGAAAGTCCATGGACTCTGCACAGCCTGCAGGGGGTTCACTCTACAGCGAATTCCACAGATCATATTCTTAGAAATCTGAGCTCATGTTAGCCTGTGTCAAATTTATCCAGCATCCCTAGTCACCCACAACTGAGGCGAAGTTCAGAGCTGGAACCTGGGCAATTGGATCAGGGTGAGAATCCTATGTGCACTTACCTGGGAGTAAGGCCCATTGAACTCACTGCATCTTAATTCTGAGTAAACTTACGTAGGTTTGCATTGTAAGATCTGCCTTGTTCCTATTGTTCCCTATTTATCTGAAAACCGAGAAGCATGTACCTTTAAGCATGAAAAATCAGCCTGACCTTTTACAAAAACTGATACACTGTTTTTCAGCATGTAGATACTGTGGCATTTTAGCAAAGTAAAGGATAAACTTTACAATGTAATCTGTGGATTGTAGGGGAGACATAGATTTTCTTACCTGCAAATCTGCAAGCACTGTGAAAAACACTGTACTGAAAAAGCTGCTGTTTCAAATGGAAATGGCCATCTTTGGTTTGATTGCCTGCCTAGAAGGGTTGATCGTCACTCAATGTTTTGTGAGCTAGCTGAATATACTTGCTTAATGGCTTTTGATGGATAGGAGCTATTTCTTCCACAAACATTGATGGGCTGGTGACCACTAAGCTAAGACACACGTCATAAATACACACACACACAGAGGAAAAAATGTAGTTGGGAATGTCGTGCACATAGGAGGCCCCCAAGTAGATGCTGTTTGATAATAAGGAACCAATGCTCCTGTAGAGAGTAGCACTGTCTGTCTAGATCATCCCTTCCCAACCTGGTGCTCCCCAAAAGCACCTTCAACCTGCCATAGGTTCAACTTGCCATAGGTTCAACTTGTCATAGGTTCAACTTGCCACAGGTTCAACCTGCCATAGGTTCAACTTGTCATAGGTTCAACTTGCCACAGGTTCAACTTGCCATAGGTGCAACCTGCCACAGGTTCAACTTGGCATAGGTTCAACTTGCCATAAGTTCAACTTGTCATAGGTTCAACTTGCCATAAGTTCAACCTGCCATAGGTTCAACCTGCCATAGGTTCAACTTGTCATAGGTTCAACTTGCCACAGGTTCAACTTGCCATAAGTTCAACTTGTCATAGGTGCAACCTGCCATAGGTTCAACTTGTCATAGGTTCAACTTGTCATAGGTTCAACTTGCCACAGGTTCAATTTGTCATAGGTTCAACTTGCCACAGGTTCAATTTGTCATAGGTTCAACTTGTCATAGGTTCAACTTGCCATAAGTTCAACCTGCCATAAGTTCAACCTGCCATAGGTTCAACCTGCCATAGGTTCAACTTGTCATAGGTTCAACATGCCACAGGTTCAACTTGCCATAAGTTCAACCTGCCATAGGTTCAACTTGTCATAGGTTCAACTTGCCACAGGTTCAACTTGCCATAAGTTCAACCTGCCATAGGTGCAACCTGCCATAGGTTCAACTTGTCATAGGTTCAACCTGCCATAGGTTCAACCTGCCATAGGTTCAACTTGTCATAGGTTCAACTTGCCACAGGTTCAACTTGCCATAAGTTCAACCTGCCATAGGTGCAACCTGCCATAGGTTCAACTTGTCATAGGTTCAACCTGCCATAGGTTCAACCTGCCATAGGTTCAACTTGCCATAGGTTCAACTTGCCACAGGTTCAACTTGCCACAGGTTCAACTTGCCACAGGTTCAATTTGTCATAGGTTCAACTTGTCATAGGTTCAACTTGCCACAGGTTCAACCTGCCATAGGTTCAACTTGTCATAGGTTCAACTTGCCACAGGTTCAACTTGCCATAAGTTCAACCTGCCATAGGTGCAACCTGCCATAGGTTCAACTTGTCATAGGTTCAACTTGCCATAAGTTCAACCTGCCATAAGTTCAACCTGCCATAGGTTCAACCTGCCATAGGTTCAACTTGTCATAGGTTCAACTTGCCACAGGTTCAACTTGCCATAAGTTCAACCTGCCATAGGTGCAACCTGCCATAGGTTCAACTTGTCATAGGTTCAACCTGCCATAGGTTCAACTTGCCATAGGTTCAACTTGTCATAGGTTCAACTTGCCACAGGTTCAATTTGTCATAGGTTCAACTTGTCATAGGTTCAACTTGCCATAAGTTCAACCTGCCATAATTTCAACCTGCCATAGGTTCAACTTGTCATAGGTTCAACCTGCCATAGGTTCAACCTGCCATAGGTTCAACTTGCCATAGGTTCAACTTGTCATAGGTTCAACTTGCCACAGGTTCAATTTGTCATAGGTTCAACTTGTCATAGGTTCAACTTGTCATAGGTTCAACTTGCCACAGGTTCAACCTGCCATAGGTTCAACTTGTCATAGGTTCAACTTGCCACAGGTTCAACCTGCCATAGGTTCAACTTGTCATAGGTTCAACTTGCCACAGGTTCAACTTGCCATAAGTTCAACCTGCCATAGGTGCAACCTGCCATAGGTTCAACTTGTCATAGGTTCAACTTGCCATAAGTTCAACCTGCCATAAGTTCAACCTGCCATAGGTTCAACCTGCCATAGGTTCAACTTGTCATAGGTTCAACTTGCCACAGGTTCAACTTGCCATAAGTTCAACCTGCCATAGGTGCAACCTGCCATAGGTTCAACTTGTCATAGGTTCAACCTGCCATAGGTTCAACTTGCCATAGGTTCAACTTGTCATAGGTTCAACTTGCCACAGGTTCAATTTATCATAGGTTCAACTTGTCATAGGTTCAACTTGCCATAAGTTCAACCTGCCATAGGTTCAACCTGCCATAGGTTCAACTTGTCATAGGTTCAACATGCCACAGGTTCAACTTTCCATAAGTTCAACCTGCCATAGGTGCAACCTGCCATAGGTTCAACTTGTCATAGGTTCAACCTGCCATAGGTTCAACTTGCCATAGGTTCAACTTGTCATAGGTTCAACTTGCCACAGGTTCAATTTATCATAGGTTCAACTTGTCATAGGTTCAACTTGCCATAAGTTCAACCTGCCATAGGTTCAACCTGCCATAGGTTCAACTTGTCATAGGTTCAACATGCCACAGGTTCAACTTTCCATAAGTTCAACCTGCCATAGGTGCAACCTGCCATAGGTTCAACTTGTCATAGGTTCAACTTGCCACAGGTTCAACTTGCCATAAGTTCAACCTGCCATAGGTGCAACCTGCCATAGGTTCAACCTGCCATAGGTTCAACCTGCCATAGGTTCAACCTGCCATAGGTTCAACTTGCCATAGGTTCAACTTGTCACAGGTTCAACTTGCCACAGGTTCAATTTGTCATAGGTTCAACTTGTCATAGGTTCAACTTGTCATAGATTCAACTTGCCATAAGTTCAACCTGCCATAAGTTCAACCTGCCATAGGTTCAACCTGCCATAGGTTCAACTTGTCATAGGTTCAACATGCCACAGGTTCAACTTGCCATAAGTTCAACCTGCCATAGGTTCAACTTGTCATAGGTTCAACTTGCCATAAGTTCAACCTGCCATAAGTTCAACCTGCCATAGGTGCAACCTGCCATAGGTTCAACTTGTCATAGGTTCAACCTGCCATAGGTTCAACTTGCCATAGGTTCAACTTGCTGAATTTCCCAGAAGTCTTCACCTTCATCTTGCCATAGTTACCATCCTAGCAGGAAACTTAAGTATCCCAGTGCAAGCTATCATCACCCTGATAACACCAGCATGCCCAGTCAGGAACAGTACCAAGACTGTCACTCCAGTGGTGAAACTTCCTACCTTGGAGGCCTGATGAGCTTATAGTGATCTTGGTGTACTGCAAGGACCTCTTTTATTTTGGTTTGGTCAGTTCCCCATGCTGCACTATTCCAAGAGTACTTTTTAATATGTGGTTCTGTATTTTTTAAAAATGTATTTCATCTCTTTGTTTTATTTTATTGTTTATGAATTATTGTTTTGTTTTGTTTCTGTGTTATGGTTGGGAGCCATGTTGCTGTGGAGGGGAGCATTTCAGCCAAAAGGCTGAATACAAACATGTTAACAATCAATAAATTCAATATATAGAAATGCCCACTTAGTGCAGGTATCTGCATGCACTGGTTATACACACTTTTAAAATATCAACTTCGTAGCATATGGGTCTACATGCTGAGGGCCTGGGTTCAAGCTTTGGACAATTCTGCTTTCAAGAAGGGCCATAGCTTACATGTGTGAAGCAGCAAAAGTCAAACTCTCTGAAGTTCTCAAAACTCCATCTCAAAGCTCATTCTTCTGACTTGAGTCCATTACAGATTGCAATGTTTCCTCTTTTTTTCCATTTTGCATGGAAATTCATCCATAATCTAACCCATTTTTTCCCAAATGCATGCATCCATTGTGCACATTTTTTAAATGTATGCATTCTTCTCCCATTGATTAAAGCATGTTTTGGCACAATTTTCAAAAGCACACATTTTTGCATGTGCATTTTTCAAAGGTACACATGCTGTTGAATGCATTTATTTTTACCTGTGTATCACATGGCAAGCTCAGAAATGTGCAGACTTTGAACACAGATTGTGTCTGAGTCTGTGTCATGTCCAGTAGGTGCAACCTGGGTGAAATCCTGATCAAAAACAAACTAAAACCCATTTCTCATACATCCCTAGCCATAGCTCAGTGGTAGAATGCACATTTAAGATGCAAAAGATCTTGGTCTCCACCTTTGACATTAGCAGTTAAACAAATCTCCAGTAGCAAAGCTGGGGGATGATGGTGATGATGGTTAGAACAATTTCAAACAGCTGAAAATTTAAAGTGCCAAGATCCAGTAAAGCAACGAAATTAAGAAGCCCTATCATATGGCATCAAATCCCAGGAGTTGAGGAAAATCTTGACAGACCTTCTTTGATATCTTGGGGAGTCACTGAAAGCCAGAGTAAACAATACTAGGCTGGATGGAATAATGGTCTGTTGTTGTTGTTGTTGTTGTTGTTCAGTCGTTCAGTCGTGTCCGACTCTTCGTGACCCCATGGACCATAGCACGCCAGGCCTTCCTGTCCTAATAATGGTCTGACTTCAGTGTAAAACAGACCATGCCATCAGAAAAAAGCCCCACACTATTCCCCTTGGTTTTTGGGAACACATTAAAATGCATTTTTAAAAATCTGTTTTGTCTCAGGCATATTATACTCCTTTTAGAAGCCATCTGTTGGAGCAGCTTTGTTGAAAGTAGGGGGGAAAAAGACATGACTTTTCTCCACCTCTGTTCTATAAGGGCCAAAAGGTTTACCATCTGCTGAGCACACTGCAGGTTTCATGACTCAGAAATGCTGTCTCGAGGCTAAGCAGAGGTTCTACATGTACTTAAAAGTATCTTGCTAAAACGTTTTACTGTGAAGGTGACTTTCCAAAATGCAAACTGGTTGCTATCCTTTAAAACATATTGGAAGATATGTGTTCCACTGTGGATGAACCCCAGGCCTTTCTTTCTCCCTGCTGTTGCCTCCAATGGCCATCATCTCTGCTCATGGTTGTTACTTCTATAGGAATGCCTTGCACAAAAGCATGCACACAAAATAAAATGTGAGATGTAAAGAAAAGGCTATGCCCATGGCAATGGTGACAGGCTACTGAGGAACTTAGATGCAGAGCTTGCAAAACCTCCCAGTTCTGGCCAGAGTGCACTGCCCAGTGGTGGGGATAGGACTGCGCAAAGAAGAGAAGGGCAGAAAGTAGATGTCCAGATGTTTTGGACTTCAGCTCCCAGTATTCGTGACCACTGGCCATGCTGGCAGGGGGTTTGGGGAGTTGAAGTCCAAAACATCTGGAAATCTACCTTCTGCCCACCCATGGTGTAGTGGATCTGGTGTCCTAAAAGTAGATAGATGCAGGGATCAGCAGCACACAAGGTGCATGCAACTGAGGACTCTAGGATGGTGCCCATTCCCACTTATACTAGAGCTGCAAGGCTTGGATTCAACACCTGTCCATGCAGCAGAGGAACTGTCCAGCAAGACCCAGAGCAGGATCCTGATTCCCTCCCCACCTGCCCCCAGGAGAGCAGAGGAGCTGTTCAGCTGGAAGTAGGGATGCTGGAGAAACTCAAGGCGGATTAAAATGACCTTAGATTTCTAAGAATCTGACCAGCGGAATCTACTGTGGAGCACCATCCTCAGGCCATGTGGAGTCCGTGGACATTCGGATGATCTTTTTACTTTCCCAAAATTGATGCATATAAATCTGTAGAGAAAAAAAAATGTTTCTGCTGAGGAAACGTTGAATGGAATGGGGGACAATACACTAAATGTTACGTACTGAGGTAAATTATGTAAATAATTATGTTAATACTTACATAAGCATTTACATAATTATTTGCATATTTTTCCAAATGACCCCCCCAATAGATATTTGCATCTGTCTGCGCGCAGATGGCAGAACAATAGGCACCTGACAATCCGCAAAACAGAGATGGAGCAGATTTTACACAGTCCATACATCCCTAGCTGGAAACCAGAGACTAGGAGCGGGTCAGAAGAGGAGTTCAAACTTCAAAAGTCCTAATTTTGCAAGGCAGGCAACCTGCTTCCTAGCTTCAACTCAGGCTCATTGGCATCTTATGGGGGCATCCTATATGGCCAGGGATTCTTGGGTTCCTACTATGGTGTTCTGACTCTTCCTGACCCCATAGGCTCCTTGGGAGAAGGATCTTTCCTCTTTTATTCTGTAAAACACCATACACACTGGTAGCTAGGGATGTACAATTTGCTCTGCTGTGTTTCCAACCAGATTGTAGAATTTCTGCACTAAACATTATTCTATCTCATTTCTGTATAGATCTGTGAACTATTCAAGAAAAAATCTGCAAGCAAAAAGATGCAATTCTGTGTGTGTTTTCCAACTGTGCTAGTTTCTTGAGTGCTTTTTCAAACTTACACATTTCTTTTCCCATAGGATAAACCAACATCAACCATATTTCTCCCTCATAATCACATTTTTGTGCACAGATTTTAAATTGCCAGTCCTCATTTGGGAAAGTGTTCATTTCAGGTCCCAACTGTGTAGTGGTTCATGATTTTGTTTGGGGAGTGTGAACTGAGTAAGTTTGCATTGAAAGGTGAACCCAATCAAATCCTTACCCATTCCTACTTACATCATTATGTAAGTGATCAATGCTGATTATACATGCTCAGGGATGTATGAGAAATTCATTTCACTTTGTTTTTTGATCAGAATTCACCCAATTCACACCTCCCAGACCCAAACTCAGACCCAAACACAAGGTGCAGTCAGAGGCCATAAATTTCCAATACTGCAATGCAATTCTCAGAAATTTTTTTTTCCAAAAATGCAAATATTTGAAAAATGTGCATGAAAGAGATGTACTTTTGAAAAATGCACACAAAAACACTTTAATCAATGGGAGGAATGCAGTGTTTCAAAAATGTGCACACTTGATGTGTATAAATGCACACAAAAATATGGGCGAATATTCAGATGAGAAACTTAAATATCACAGTCTCATAAGGACACAAGTCAGAACAAGCTTCAAGGTGGAATTCAGAGATCCTCAACAAGCTTGGCTTTTGATGCTTGTAACTAATATCTGAAATGCTTCAACTTGGAAGTTTCAAGAGAAGTTAATTATATATGGAGTGAGATGGGAAGATAATGAACCAGTTGTACATCTGTGGGTTTTTTAATCGCATCTTCAGTCTGCAGCATGCTTTCCCTTGTCCATGAAGCAAAACTTATGTTCAAGACCTTAATTGGCTTCTTGCTTGTGCATCAGGGAACATCATGCCATGAAACAAAGCTCTCCAATTTGGACTGAATACAAGGAAGCTCCTTACTTTGGCTTGATGGAGCCTTGTTAATTATCTGAGATTCCCATCACAGAAGCTCACGGGTGCCATTTTGGATTTACTCTTGAGAAATACATTTTCGTAGCTGGGTTTTGAGGTTATATAATCTTTTTGTTTTTCAATTACAAAAATTCTATTGGAATGTAGACTCTGTTCAAATGAGCTTTAAAAAATTAAAACAAAGCTTCAAAGTGATTGAAAGGACTTGCTGCTTAGAAGCATATCCAAGATAGTGAGTCAAAGAGAGTCCCAAGACACCTTTGAAAATGTTTAAAAGCTCCATTTTCAATTTCAAAAGCCTATTTAAACATTATAAGGTGGGGGGATACCTCCCAAATAATGGAAGGATATCATTTTAAGCAAAAAAAAGGTGGGAGGGAGAGTTACGTAACTTCAAAAAGTAAAAAGTTCAGATATTATTCTCTGGACAGCTCTTGGCAGATATCATTGCAGGACCAACATGATATCATTGCAGGACCAACATGGCATAACCACTGTCCTTGAATTTCTGGAGAGGCCTGTCAGATTTTAGTCATGATAGATATATGGAACTCCCAGATGCAGGGGCAGTAAACGATTGTATTGCCCCTGCAGTAGGCTTCGAACTCTTAATTTAGAGGTGCCAAGATAGTGATAAATCAGATCCAGGTTTACTTACAAGGAGATACTTTATTGAGTACAACCATTGGCGTACCCAATGGTTGGATCAGACAGCTTCTCTGAACGCAAAGCCATGGGGTAAAATGGGTTTTATACCATACATGTCAGCAGTGAGGCAGCATGACAACAGCAAGCGTTCTTTAGCATTTGTTCTCAGCATAGGCATAGCAGGGCTTAGTTAGAAGGGAAACAGTCAGAGCTTTCCACTACAGACACCTGCAGCTTTGAGGTAAACAAGCCTCACTTCCCAGGCCCATCCTGATAAGACAGTCCACTTGTTAGTATGGAATGTGCTTGAAGCTGCCCTATCACCCGTTGACTCATCCTGGTAAATCAAGAGGCCTGTTAGGGAAAACAGCAGCCTTCTGAACCAAAGTCAGAGAGCATTATGAATCATCTAAGCCCCTCTCAAACTACTAATAGCTTGGTTCAGGCCTGGGGCCTTACAACAGCAAGTCTCTGAAGACAAACTACACATTAGCTTAGGTGCGTAGTGTAGAGATGGTAGAAGCAGGGATGCTTGAGTTCACCGAGATTCTCCAAACTCCACTTCGAAACTTGGTGCAGCTCACTCCTGTTTTCAGTTCATTCAAATGGGAAAGTGCACTGCACATTTCTGTGTGTATTTTTCAAAAGTGCACATTTCCCTCCCATTTGGTTAAAGCATGAAATTGCATATTGTTTTGAAAAATGGAGCTTTGGCCATCGGGAGGTATAGCAATGTAATATATGAATGAATGAAAAAAAATGAAAAATGCAAATTGTAGTGCACAGATATATATGCATTTCTCAAATGCAAGCATGAGTTCAGGAATGTGTAACTTTTTTTCAGAAAAGAACTGTGTTCCTGTTCACATTCAGGGTTGAGAACGGGGCAAGTCCTGGTGATTTGCAAACTGAAAAGCAATTCTTCTGCATGCTTGCCATGATGTTGTCCTTGAGTAAGGAGTGGGACATCTGTGTTTTTAACACATTGACGGCACAGGGAAGAGCACTGGTCTTGATAGGGGCCCTAACATGGGAGAAGGGGTGGGGGTCTTTAACCTAGGGTTGGCACAGGTGTCTGGTTGGGGCACAAAGCTCTGTGGATCACCGCCAGCTCAGCCCCCTGGATGCCAGCTCATGGAGCTGTGAGCCTGCCCAACTTTGCATGCACTGAGTTGGACAACTTCAAGGTTTTCCATGGCCCACCAACCCCTCGTGGTCTCCTTGCTAGGAGAGAACAAAGGGTTGGCTCACGGTGATGGGACTCCTACCCACACTGCCTCTCAACCTCTTGCAGTCTCCTTCCTTGCATGGAGGAGAGAATGAATGGTTAGCAGGTGGTGATGGGGACTCCAGAGGCCACTATTTTGCACAAAATGGTGGCTGCTGGAGCAGAGGGACACCTCACACCACTCACTGAGTGCCTGCAGACCATCTGGCAGCTCATCATACGTAGCGAACAGGGGTGGGTGGGCAGCACGTGGGGTGAGCTGTGGCAAGTTTGCCCATCCCTACTTCAACTTTTGCCTATAATGTGCACCAGACCAGATGTGCACCTGCAATTTGCACTGCCAAAAAAGGATCCATTGAAAAGAATGAATTGTTCTGGGGGGAAGGCAAATTCCAGGCATCACAGCCTGATCTGGATTAGAAATGAAGCAGGGTGGGGCAAATAGTTAGAGCTCCCCTACTTGGTTGAGGACCACCATGCTATCACTTTGTAACATATCATTTTCTAGTAGCAGAATATCATTTTCTAGTAGCAGCCACCAGAAAAAGGTATTTCTTTCATGTGCTGAATGCTGGGATTCCTCAAACCATCAGGTTGGACCCATTGGGAAACAGGATGTTGGACTAGATCAAGGATGGCGAACCTCTGGCATAAGATCCTAATCTGGCCAAACAGGATTTCCATTCCAGGGGTTCCAGCCCACATCCTTGAGTCATCATGCCCCCTTTCCAACATCACCAACACTTGTCTTTGATCTGCAATTTGATCCTCTGTCATTATCACCAACCACTGGATACTCCATTTTTGCCTCTCTCTTTTTGGTCCATTAAAAATATTTGTTTAAACCCTTCTTCACCTTGGCAGAATGTGATCTGTCCTTCTGCCACACATTTCACGTGATTGCTGCATCCAGACTCTTCCTACAGTTCTCAAAATCTTGGGAGCAAGCTGGACAACATGGGGTGGCAGGGGGGAGGTCACTGAGCTGAACTCAGGTCTTTCCAAAGCACATTCATTCATTTCCCCAGAACTGTTACACTGCTCACACAGAGCTCTCCTCCATCTTCTCCCATCCCAGCTGCATTAAAGAAGTTTGCCCTTCTGTACATGCTGAAAAATGAGAGGGGGGAATGATAATCAGATGGCAACAAATGCCTTGCTTTTTCACAGTATTTCTGTTGGTGGGATATCTCTTCTTCACCACTCTTACCTGCTCCATTTTGCTTAATTGAGAGATCAAAGGGGAGCTTCTGTTGGATGCCTGGCATTTGAAAAAGTGCTCTGCTTTGCTTTCTGTGTTTGTCCCTTAAAATGTGTCCTTTGGATAGACATGCTTACGTAGGAGGAGTAGGCATGCACTGTACTGAGGTAACTGTTGGATTTTACAACTACTTTTTAAGATGCTCCAGTTTGCTGACACTTCTTCCATTCATAGCCTGGCTCAGTGGTGCTTTATTTCTGAGGAGATATGCATAGCACTGAGCTGGGCTTTTGGTTGTGCCTCTCCATTTAGCTTCATATTATAAATTGCTTCTTATTACATATCAGTAACTATGGGACTGAGGGGATTTCTGGAGCGCCACCCACTTTGACTATGGCCCCTTCCATGACTTGAATTTGGCCCTTGAGAGCTTCCCCAAAATAGGATTTGACCCTCAAGATGGAAAAGGCTCATCACCCCTAGACTAGGTGGACCTTTACTCTAACCAAGCAGAGACCCTTTACATTCTAATGCACAGGTGAGGAACCACTGGGCCCCCGGCTCCCATCCCAATGGTTAGGGGTTGATGGTAGATGTAGTCCAACAACATCTGGAGGGCCACTGGTTCCTCACCTGTTCTCAAGGTCCAAAGATTGAGACTTGGGTATACCCTTGGACTTTGAGGAGGTTAATTACACACACACACTCAAGATAGCTACAAGATTATATAAAGAAAAAAGAATAGATATGCTCTTGCCTTTCCATTTGTTTATTGATTCCAAAACGTCCAACGCAAAGTAGCTCTGAGGACTGTTTCACATGCCTGTGATGCTGAAGGCCTGAGAGACAGTGCTCATTACCACTTACCAGAGCTAGCGTCATTGAGAGAGACAAAAGGGGGAGGGAAGGGGAGAAGCTTTTCTTCGATGTTGCAAAATGGAATCAAATTGTTTTTCTTTCCAGTTGAAATGGTGAGATACGGTAAGGCTAAGAGCATCGGAACAGTGTGCAAATAACTGACAGTCATGGGCAATTGATTGCCAGCTGGATGAGCTGATGAAGCTGACATCTCCAAGTAAGACAGCATATACATCTCCAAATAGGAGTGAAAGGTTATATTTCTAGTTTGTTATATATATTTATTTCAATAAATGTGAGGAACGGCACAATCAGAGTTGCATTTGTCTGTCTAAGCATTTTCATCATCGTTCTTGATTTCCTCTTCCTGCATTTATCTTCCTCCATGTGAATATCGCTGTCAGGATGAGCTAGGCATGCTGCTTTATATGCAATTCAAACACATGCATCCTTACTTGACTCAAACACATGCATCCTTACTTGACTCTCTCTGTCTCTCTGTCTCTTTCTCATTCTGGTATAGACAATAAAGCTGTCTCTAAATAATTACATAATGGTACTGCTGGGTTTTTTCTTCTTCAAATGGCACATCATTTCTGCAATGTGATGTTGCTTAGCTATGGCTTAACAAACAAGGGAATACAAGCATCTGTGACTTACAGCATTGCAGATGAACCCTAGTGAAGCTCACACAGCAAAAACATACTTTTCTTCCAATGGGAGTCTTTTTTTTTCTCATTTCCTTTCAACTAGCTCGGGCTAATAGAAATAATTTTCCTAGCACGTGTGTCTCTATTGACTGGATCTTTCAGCAGCTTCATTAATAAAGATTTTAGTGCTCCTCTGATGTTGTTCTTCTTTGTCACTTGTTATTTTGGAAAAAGAAAAAGCAGGGGGAGGGAAGCCTCATAAACAAGATCAATTGATTAGCAGCTGCAATTCCTGTTTCGCAGGACTAAAGGAGACAATATCAGCAAGAATGTGAATGCATAAGAGATGGTATATGCTCCTCATCCACATTCCCCTGCAGGCTCTGGACTTCTGAATTACCTGATTGTCAAAGTGGAAGTTGTGGAACCAACGTATAAGGAATAACAATTCCTTAAACTATGGAATTCCCTACCACAAGACATAGTGACAGCCACTATTTTGGGTGGCTTTGAAAGGGGGTTAGACAAATTCCTGGAGGAGAAGGCTGTCAATGGCTACCAGTCCTGATGGCTGTATGCTGCTTCCAGTATCTGAGGTGGTATACTTATGTACACCAGTTGCTGGGAAACATGGGCAGGAGGGTGCTGTTGCACTCCTGTCCTGCTCGTGGGTTTCCCGTGGGCAGCTGGTTGGCCACTGTGTGAACAGAATGCTGGACTAGATGGACCCTTGGTCTGATCCAGCAGTGCTCTTCCTAT
Organism: Heloderma suspectum; assembly: GCF_057233095.1. Taxonomy (NCBI): domain Eukaryota; kingdom Metazoa; phylum Chordata; class Lepidosauria; order Squamata; family Helodermatidae; genus Heloderma; species Heloderma suspectum. The sequence goes on from NC_139469.1 coordinate 27,593,895, forward strand.
GTTCTTACATCAAGTAAAAAAAAAAGTACCAGATTTCCCAGCAATGGTCATACCTACCTTATGCCCAGTCTTTGGGGCAGGTGACTTGTCCTTTGCTATGCCTCCCATGAGAGTAGGGATGGCGGGGGAGTCTGAGGAGGGGGTGTAGTCCAATGGACTCCCCCCCCATCCGGCCTCCCAGACGTCATTCGCCAAGCCGTGGGGTGCTGACAGACCCAGCCACTGAGTGCCTTGGAGCTGGGCAAGCAGCTGGGAGTGGCACTGAGGACTCATCCTGCCTCCGCCAGCTGTCAAGGATGCCCTTGACAACCAGTGGGAGCAGGACAGGCCTTGGTGCCCCAGGCTAGAGTGCTTGGGGCACATGCAGGGCCGAGGACACATGAAGCACAAGGTCTTGGCTGCCGGAGTCCTTGGTGCACAGAGGAGGGATGGTTAGGGTGACTCGGTGGGCGGGCAAGGTGAGCAGGGAGGCTCACCGAGGGAGTCCGGGCCACATGGGGGGGGCTCATTGACCTGCCCCACACCCCAGACAAAGATGAGTTTGTCTATCCTTACATGACAGCCATTTTGTGGTGGTGCCTAGGACAGTTTCTCAAATGGCCAAATATGACTAAACTGCCCCAAAAGGGTTCCCTTCTCCTGGTTTAGGGCTGTAAAGGCTAAAACCAGCACCCTAAAGTGGGCCGGGAAATAGATATGCAGCCAATTTAACTTCGGGATATTGGAGGCAACTTCATCTGGCAAGTCAAGCCCATCAAAGATTTGGCTGCTCCGCCCTCCAGATGCCAGCTCACTTGTCTCCGAGCTGGCCCGACTCGACCCGCGCCGAGTTGGGCCACCTCATGGGCTTCCATCGCCATTTCCAGCCGCTCTGCAGAACTCTCTTGCTCAACAGAGTTGTGCAGGGTGGCTGGTGGGCGTTAGCAGTGGTGGTGGCAATTCTAACATAGTCATTGTGCTCAAAAGTCTCCCTCCCACAGTGGAGTGCTGGCAGGGAGAAGGGAGACTTTTGCTCACAGTGACGGGTGCTCAAATTTCCCACCACCTGTTGTTGTGTGCAAAGGTCTCCCTTCTCTGTGCTGGAGTGCCAGAGGAAGAAAGGAGGCTTGTGCACAATGATAGGTGGTGGGCAATTCTGGCACTGGTCATTGTGCACAAAAGACTCCTTTCTCCCTGCCAGCACCCCAGGAGGGAGAAGGGAGACTTGGCACAATGACTAGAGAATCCATGAGTTCTAACCGGAAGCCCCAGCTCAGCTCATGAATGCAAGCTGAGCTGGGGGCTCTGGGGAAACCCGTCGAGCGTCAGGCCCCAAGAGGGCCAGATTTCCCCCATGCTGGACATCCTTAATTGAACCAGGGAAGAAAAAGTATAATGTGACTGGAATGCCTAAGTCCTACATGCATTCTTGCTGCGGCCACATTGGGCACCAACTGATGTTTCAGGTCCATCTTTACGGGCAGCACCACAAAGATAACATTGGGGTAATCTAGCCTGAAGGTCACCAAGCTATGCACTAAAGAGTGCATGTGTGCATCAGTAAAATGGCACACTAAACAATCTCGATGCAACTCTCCATTCAGTCACATCAAGCTTGTTTTGTCTGTTCATTTGTTCACTTGCCTGGTTTGGGCAGCAGTGTGTGTGTGCGTGTGTGTGTGTGTGTGTGAGAGAGAGAGAGAGAGAGAGAGAATTGTAGGCCTTTTCTCTGTCTAAACATGCATAGGATTGTGCCCTTAATGACACAAGAGATCCATAAGGGGTTGTTCAGGGGCTCACGGTCAGAAGGGGAACCCTGATACCATGCTCCTTCAGGAAGTCAGCCATTTCCCAGAGGTTGAGGCTATGCAATGAAAGAGGAGAGACATGTAGGAAGAACAGCCTTGTACTGGGGGTGGGGAGCAGAGCTAGGGATTGCAGTAGCACCGATGGGGGATTTGCCCTGTGTGTGTGTGTGTGTGTGTGTGTGTGTGTGTGAGAGAGAGAGAGAGAGAGAGAGAGAGGGTTGTAGGCCTTTTCTCTGTCTAAACATGCATAGGATTGCACCCTTAATGACACAAGAGACCCTTAAGGGGTTGTTCAGGGGCTTACGGTCAGAGGGGGAACCCTGATGCCATGCTGCTTCAGGAAGTCAGCCATTTCCCAGAGGTTGAGGCTATGAAAGAGGAGAGCTGTGTAGGAAGAACAGCCTTGTATTAGGGGTGGGGAGAAGAGCTATGGATTGGAGTAGCATCTATGGGGGATTTGCCTTTCATGTGAGAGAGAGACAGAGAGACAGAAACAGAGAGGGGGGATGCAAATTAACTGAAGGATATGACACCTGAAATGCATATTCTCCAATTACAGGATTAATGTTAGAACTTCATCTAGTTATGCCAGAATCCAGGATCAGTGGAACACAGAGTAGAGTGAATAAGAGAAACAATAAAGAAACAGAAAGGAGTTGGATCCTTTGCCCCTTTGCAATTCCAACTACTATTGCTACTACTATTACCTACTTCATATTTAGAGCCAATCACATTGCTAGGTGCTGTACAGAACCCAGGAATGGCACAAAGACACCACAGGGGGATAGGATCAACAGACCTTTGAATTATAAAAATGCTGACATTTGTGAACAGATGCCTCAGAGCATGTGCAAAGTTCCTAGCCTGAGCTTTTGGAGGTGGGGAAAGTGCATGGGTAGATTTGGGAATGTGGAGTCAAGCAAAAGTCCCAGGCTCCAGGCAAGGTCAAGGGGAAAAAAATTATGCATGCTTTATAAGCTAGAAGCCGCTCCTCTAGGATACAGCCTTTGTTTCTTCCAAATAACTTATTTTTGGCAATTCCCCTGCCAAATGTTCTGCTCAGGTTAAAGATTACAGCAACAGTGTCTATACAGTGATTTTCAATTTTTTTTCTGTTGTTTGATTTATGTCAGAGATACTGGGTTGGATCCAGATGTCATCATACTTAGAGGAGACTCATTGAAATCTAATAGAACCTAAGTGAATATTGACCACTTGACATTGGGGGTCCTCCTTCCCATTGCCTCCATGATGCCCTCACTGCCATGGTATAAGCAACACTGTCACAGACATAACCAATCAGATTTGGCTCTGTGATGCTATATGAAAGGGCTGAAGAATGTTTTTGGCCCAGAGGGCCAAATCCAATTTTGCTGGGGGGTGGTTCCAGGGGCCATATGTCTGTGCATGCTCACACACTGGGGTGTGGGCACACACAGACACACACACACACTTGTACCAGAGTAAGTGTGAGAGACACACACACATGTACTGGGGTGGGGGCAGACACATGTACAGGGGAAGAGGGACACACACACAAACATGCACACACGTGCTTCAAGGTAGGGATGTGCGAATCAGCGAAACGCAAGCTTGCTGAAGTTCTCTGAATTCCATCTTGAAGCTCATTCTGACTCGAGCCTATATCAGAGTGCAAGTTTTGTTTTTCCCCCTTTTGCACGAAAATCCATCCATATTTTCATCTGTATTTTTCCGAATGTATGCATGCCTTTGAAATGTACACTTTTTTCACGTACCTTTTTCAAAGGTATGCATGCTGTCGAACACATTTGGGCAGGGCGGGGGAGAGTCCGCAGATATCTTTGCAAGCGCTCAACTGTACGGACTCCGACTGCAGATTGCGTCTGACTCTGAAGGTATAAACTGGGCAAATCCTGATCAAAAATGAACTGAAATGCATTTCTCATACATCCCTACTCCAGGGTTGCTGGGGAAGGGAGAAGGCTGTGGCCTTCTGTGGCTCAGTGCTCTGGCACGGTTGCGGGTTATCTCTGATTATCTCAGGGATCAGAGATAAGGGGCAGGAAGTGCCGCTACACGGGCATATGCAGTGGGGTCTAGCGGGCCATCAGAAATGGTGGTGGGCCACATGCAGCATGTGGCATGCACTTTTTACTCCCCTGTTATATGATGATGACACAAGGAGTGACCCCCCAAAAAAAACAGAAACGGGGAGCATTTTTCAAAGCTTGCAAGAATATTTATGGGGAGAAGGCCATAGCTCAGTGGTGGAGCATATGTGTTTCATGCAGAAGATCCTGGGTTCTGTTCCAATATCTTCATGTAGGGCTAGGAAAGAAGACCATCTGGATTTTGGAACCCCGGAGAGCTGCTGTCAGTCAGTGCACTGTAGACAACCCTGGGCTAGATGGTTTGAGCAGTATCAGGCAACTCTCTATCTTCCTATGAATCCTTTTCATTCAGACTAAATCTGACCTTTTATCTTTTGCTTCCTTCAAAATTCCATAGATATTTTGGTTTTGGGGTTTTCAGAATTCAGTCAATACTAGTTGCATGTTTAAGGACACTAGCTAACACAGACTTCTACCAAAGAAACACGGATGGCAGGAATGCTCTCTAGGTTCATTAAAACAACAACAACAACAACAATCTGAACACACAGGGAATTAACAAGGGCATTTCAACTGGAATATTCTGCAATGTCCTTAAGCCTTGGGGTGGAGGTGTGGGCATTGGGGAGGAGGTAATATGTACCAAATGAAGGATATATATGCGCTACGGGTAGAGTTCTTATCCCACAAATGTATCACCACTACTCATGCTATTATAGATTCCCTCCTAGCTGTACTTTAGTCATGCTATAATCTCCTCTGTGGACTTGTGATTTGCACTCAAAGCATTGTAGGAACCTGATAGCCTAGGGCCGTTAGCAACAAAAGAGAACATGGGATCACTTTTCTGCAAAATGTTTGCAGGAAAAGCTGGTTTACTTTGTAAATGCGTGTAGCTCATCTACAGAAAAAAAGGCCATGTTTCTAGAGTCATCATTTAAGCATACTTACCTTTTTGTAGAGCGGTCTCTCAAATCACTTGTCTAGGGTTAGGGTAAGTGGGGAGACAACATAATTTTTAATTACCAAATTCAGGCCGAAATACCCAAAAAGACAAGGAGGGGAAAGTAAAGAGGGATAAAATGATTTAAGTTTTTCCCCTAGACTTTCCATTTTCGTCCTCCCTGGATAAATCACATGAGTAATCCCACCCCAACAAATTCCATGCAGTGAACTAGATTACATCAGAATTAAGGCTGCAACATTTAATTAATGGATCAAATGAATCAATTAAAAAAACAACAACCCTGTACACCATAATCTTGTGCATGCATGTCAGTGAGACTTACTTCCACAATAAGTGTGCATAGGATTGCAGCCACGTAGTGCAATTCTATATGGGTCTACTATAAAGTCAGTCCCACTGAATTCGACTGAATTTTTTTTTCCAGGTAAGGAGTTTAGGATTGCAGACTCAATTGAATGTGTGTGTGTGTGTGTGTGTGTGAGAGAGAGAGAGACAGGAGGAGGATAATGTAAGCCACCTTGGGTTCCTTGCAAGAGGAAAAAAGGTGGGATGTAAATGGAATAAATGAGTGAGTGAGTGAGATAGGCCACCAACAGAGTAATTTAAAAAAGAAAAATAGAGCAAAACATTTTGGCTTCTATCCTCATCAGTAGCTATGATGTTAAATGGAAACCAAGAGTGGCAGTTTGGAATGCTGGGAAATGAACATTCCTAAGGAGAAAAAACAGAGGTATGAGTGGTGTAAAGCTCACAAATTGTCCTCCAGATTAAGGCCATATGGACTAAGAAATCTGAGTCTGTAGATCCAGACGTTTCCCTTTCTGTCAAGCATGTCAGTGTCCTTTGTGCGGGTGAGTTAAAATGTCTTCCCTCAGGCGACTCTAAGTTTTTGGGGAAGAATCACAGATTTGTGGTTATGGAACTGGAATCTTGTTCTTAGGTCCATTGTAGTTTTTCGAACGTATTGCATATGATATTCCTCGTTGGCCATGTCCCTCCCCAAAGGCAGTATCTAGTTGGCTCGGATTGCTGCTATTCAAACTATAAGGTGTTTTCTTCTCCTTTTAAAATAGGGTGGCATGGGCTTGTGGCAATTCCAGTGTGGCCAGCTGGGAGGGCGAGGAAGAGGATGGTGTCAGCTAAGGGGCAGCCTTTGAGTCCAAGGCAACTGTCCACCCGTGCAGCCTGCTGACTCCAGGCCTGGCTAATATGACCTACGTGCACATCATGTAAAAGCAAAGAAAAGGTGCTTCTTGCTTCAGAAAGGTTTTTTTACTTATAAGCAAATTTATGTAAATTTAATCAAAAGAGTCATAGACAAATGTATACACAGTAACATATATTTCTTTAACTCAGTTGCAGTCCTAATCACAGTGCTCCATAGTCAATCAGATTCATCTACATCATGACATTCCGAAGGGTGAGTGAGAGTAAGTGAAGGCAATGTAAATGAGGAAAGGGTGAGCGAGAGTAAGTGAAGGCAATGTAAATGAGGAAAGGGTGAGCGAGAGTAAGTGAAGGCAATGTAAATGAGGAAAGGGTGAGCGAGAGTAAGTGAAGGCAATGTAAATGAGGCAAGGGTGAGCGAGAGTAAGTGAAGGCAATGTAAATGAGGAAAGGGTGAGCGAGAGTAAGTGAAGGCAATGTAAATGAGGAAAGGGTGAGTGAGAGTAAGTGAAGGCAATGTAAATGAGGCAAGGGTGAGCGAGAGTAAGTGAAGGCAATGTAAATGAGGCAAGGGTGAGCGAGAGTAAGTGAAGGCAATGTAAATGAGGAAAGGGTGAGTGAGAGTAAGTGAAGGCAATGTAAATGAGGAAAGGGTGAGTGAGAGTAAGTGAAGGCAATGTAAATGAGGAAAGGGTGAGTGAGAGTAAGTGAAGGCAATGTAAATGAGGAAATGGACATTTGGGATGCAAGAAGTGGGGGGAAAAATATCAAAAAGGCAAGGGATTTGTCAGCACTGCTGAAATATTTTCAAAAATTGTACGTAGCTTTTGTGTTGTTCTAGTGCTCTACAGGTTTCTGCATATATATATATATATATATATATATATATATATATATATATATATGTTCTATAGCTTATCCTCCTGGCCCTATTTATTGTGAAAGGGTCTTCTTTTTCCCATAAACAGTACCTATCAGGCAGCGAGGCAAGGACATTTCAGGCTTGACAAACTACCACAGGGCAGAGCAACCTGCTTGGAGACAGCCATTAGCATCCAGAATAATGGAGTCTGTTTATTTCTTTTTCTTCCCCCATCAAATATGTAAGCACCTGTAATTGCTCTTCCACCTGTTGAGGGCTACACACACCTGCTCACTGCACTGTTCCATGATAGTAATTTAGACTGAAGCAGCATTTTAAATTTGCTAATCGCACTCATCATAATTACTGTGTAACACTTAATTGGAATTCATGTAATTATTATTTTAAAATACTTTGCTCATTATAGTATGAATTTTTAATCTGCAAAAACACACAGTCAGATCCTAGATCTTTTTCCCTTTTGACCACTGAGGATGACATGTATATTTTAATGTTTCCCAGTGATTTGTGCTATCCAAAGCTGCCCAAAGTTTCATTACATTATGTTCAGAGTGGGTATGAGAGTAGTCCTAAAACTTTGAGGGGGCATTTTTAGAGGCAGACTATCCAGCTTAGGGATTGGTGCAAAGTTCAGTTCTTTTGATAAGGATTTACCAAAATTCTCAAAGTTCTCCATTTTCAGGACAAAAAGAACTTGAGATTTTAAAAAGAAAAGAAAAAAAGAAGGTGGGTATCAGGGTTCCCCTTATGACCATGAGCCCCTGAGCAACCCCTTATGGATCTCTTGTGTCATTAAAGGCACAATCCTATGCATGTTTAGACAGAGCAAAGGCCGACAACTCCCAGCATTCCCCAGTCAGCCATGCCAGCTGAGGAATGCTGGGAGTTGTCGGCCTTTGCTCTGTCTAAACATGCATAGGATTGCGCCCTAAGAGTCCCTCCTTCCTTCTTTTACCTTACCCTTTCCAATAACGTGGGGTTTAAGCTGTAGGCATGGGGTGATTGACACTCTAGACACAGGGTTTATCCACAACGATTTACTGCTAAATTCAAGCAAACAAACCAGAAATAAAGGTATTTACACAATATAGCTGAGTGATACAAAAGGCCTTAAGACAAAATAAAAGTTGCACACATGCAAGTTCCTTTACCCTAGCTGTACTTAGACTTTTCCAGGCTGCTTCTTCCTGTTCTCTCTTCAGGCTCTGCTCTTCCTGACCCTGCTCTTACTGCTCTTTTTTCTGACTCTTTTTACACCCTCTTCCCTCAAAACCAAAAATACTGTTTCAAACTGGAGAAATGAAACTTAGCTGGAGAAATGAAACTGAAGTTAACTGGGGAAATGAAACTATTCTTCTCAGAGATACCTGCCCCCCCCCCAAACAATCCAGGCCTCCAGGCCTGACAGTTTTCATTTTGCTTGCCTCTGAAGGCCACAAATCTTCACAGAGGGAGAAACTGAAACTGACCAATTCATCCATCCAGGCAGAAGACTTTGAGCGCTTAGTTCTTAAAAGTCTCAGTTTTAATCCCTGAGTATTCATACATGTTAGTGCTTAGTTAGGATTGCTACCTCTTTTTTTCTGACAGGCCCGCCATCTTTAACAGCTACACATCAGGCAAGTACAACACAGTCCCCTCCATGCTGGGAAGAGCTGTACCTATTTAATTCACAATAGGTACTGGGAGAGAAAGGACTGGAAATTGTAAAAGTTGGAGGAGGAAGTCAATTCTTTAGGATTCCACTCTTATCGTCATGCCCCTGCTGAAGGATTCCTCCTCCTCCTCCAAGGGGCTAGAGCTTCTGCAGATGGATGATGCCATGGAACCACCCATATCAGGAGACCCTGGGCCCTCAGGGGAAGGAAAAGGGAAGCTCTGCTTCAGAGAGAGAGGCTGAGCAACCCCCCAATCCCAGAGAGTATTGTCACCTTCAGAGGCAAATCAGCAGGGCTCCTTTAAGAAGAACTACCCAACACCAAAGAAGGACTCCTGAAGAGGAGGGAACTCTTCAGGAGCAAGGCGTGTAATTTTCTGCAGCTGAGCTTTGGGTGGGGCTCTTCTTTCTGGCACTGCCTTCTGCACTTTGATTCTGCTTGACTGATATCCTGAATGTTTGGCCATTCCTTGGACTTCTTCCTGGAAAAACCGTGGTTCCCTGCTAAAACTGTGCTTGAATTTTGCTTTTTGACTTCTCTATTGTAATCAACTCTGTGTTTTCCATAGCACAGAACTGAAACTAGATGAAGCAGGACACTCACGAAAGGAAATGTACTATCCAGTACATTAAATTATTGTACGATTTAATTCAAGATGGCTAATAGGTTGCAATATTCCCAATGAATTCTGCAGAGATGTTAGTGTGAAGCTTTTCAAAGGGGTGAAGGAATAAATAAATGTCAAGCCAGAAGTGCACATTGTTCCATTCCTGAAGTTCTAATATTGACAGCTAGTTTCTTATTGTGGTTCCTTCCTAGGAACACAGAAGATACCTGATGGATCAGACCAGAGATCCATCAGTCTGGTGTTCTTAAGATGAATTGATGGTACCTCCCATGAGCCCCAGCCAGCATGGCCAATGGTCAGGTATTATGGGGACTTACTGTCAGATAGGCATGCATAGAATTTTAGCTTTAATGGCATTCCAATTGCAGGGCAATCCGAAGCATATTTGCTCAGGACTAAGTCCAAGAGACTTCAGTAAAGCCCCATTCAGGCATGCAAAAACCATTGTGTGATGAGGAGTGCCCCATCCCTTGTTACATTTGTTGCCCTTAACCTGTGGAGAGTGAAGGTCTGAAGATAAAAGCCTCCTATATCTGTGGGGGATAGCCACACAACCCCCAAATCTGAAGAATCTATGTTCTGGCTTGTGTGAAGATAAGCCAGTGTGGTGTAGTGGCTAGGGAGTCTGGAGATCCGGGTTCTAGTCCCCACTAGGTCATGGAAGCTCATTGGGTGACTTTGGGCCAGACTGTCAGCCCAACCCACCTCACAGGGTTGTTGTTGTGAGGATAAAATGGAGAGGAGGAGGATTATGTGTGCTGCCTTGGGTTCCTTAAGGAGGAAAAAAGGCGGGCTATAAATGAAATGAATGAATGAATGAATGAATGAATGAATGAAGAGGCTCCATGGATGCAGGAGGCACTTGTCTTCAGACCGTCACCCCCCCTCCCCATATGTTGAAGGTGGCAAACACCTTTTGGTTTTAACCCTTTTTGAATGCCTGAATAGGACCTACGTGTGTTTAGGATTGCAGCCATAGGGTCTTACTCTTAAAGCAAGTGTGATCACACTTGCTTTCTACAAATGCTCAGTTATTTTACTTCAACAGACAAAAGCAGTCAGTGGTCAAATTAAAGGGGGGAGGAGAAATTACCTACTGTTCTTAGAAAGCTACAGAGGGTAGAATAATATGACAAAAAATGGTAGGGGTAGGTGGAAGGACTTGTGCTGTCATCACCTATTATTCATAATTCATAAACTCATTTGAACTCCTCCATTATCTTCCCCCAAACACTTCCATGCTAGGGTGACAAAAATCACCTGTTGAATTTCAGCCTTCACATAACTGCTGGAAACACAGGTGCTGAGCCAGACAAAAGGGAGCAAGAGCAACCTTAAACACTAAGGCAGGCGAAGAAGGGTAGACAATGACCAAAGACTGGAGGCATAGAACAGAAACCTTGAAACACTGCAGATGGGTTACAGTGGGGCAAGCGTATCTGTGGATATGTGCAAGGGGACTGATCAGTGGACTCTTGTCAGGTCCAGTCCAAGACATTTTACTGCCTGAGGTGCCCAATAAAGCACCTGCTCCCCCTTCCACTTATACAAGCTGACTGGACTGCTGTTCTGTTCTGTTCTGCTCCTGTCATGGTGAAGAGTGAGCATCATTAGGTGCTGGTGAGGATTGGGTTACAGGACTCCACTCTGGATCATGTCTATACAGGATTGTGAGCAGGTCAGGTTTCCCAGGAATGGAAAAAGGAGAGCCCTCAGTGATGCTGGGGCTGGAAGCTAGACAAGCTTGTTAGTATCTTGCTCCAGCATGCAACAGATCATGACTGAGCCTTAAGTATGGCTTCCTTTAGGCTGGCTAACTCCACCCCACTTCCTAAGGCCTTTTCTCTTCAAGGAGCCTGGTTTGTTTTAGCAACTCCAGGCTGCAACAATTCAACGGTGGCTGTGCTATGCTGATGTCTTCATGGCTGGAGTCCTCAGTGTCCTAGGATGGCAATGAAACTTAAGAACATAAGAAGAGCCATGCTGGATCAGATCAAGGATCCATGTAGTCCAGCATTCTGTTACCACAGTGGTCAACCCATGAGAGAGCATGAGTGTACTACCACCATCCTTCCCAAATTCCCCAGCAATTGGTTTACATAAGCATACTGCCTCTGATACTGGACATAGCACATAGTCATTGATAGCCTTATCCTCCATGAATATGCCTCAATCCCCTTTTACAGCCATCCAAATCATGTCCATCACTACATCTTGTGGAAGTGAATTGCATAGTTTAACCACATGTTGTGTGGAGAAGTCCTTCCTTTTATCTGTCCTGAATCCCCCACCAATCAACTTAATGGGATGACCCCGGGTTCTAGCATTATGAGAGAGGGAGAAAAATGCCTCCTTATCCACTTTCTCCACACCATGCATAATTTTGTACACCTCTTATCACATCTGCCCTTATTTGCCTTATTCCTCTAGAATTGCAGAGTTGGGGGTCTTCCTAAACAACTGGGTTCTGAAGAGTGGAACTCTTGTGTTGACTTTCTGTAAATGAGTCTTCTCCATGAACAATTAACTCAGGAGCCCCTTCTTCTGAGGACAAGAGTTGGGATCTTCTGAGGATGAGAGTTTGGGGTCCTGGCCCATGATAACTGCCACTTAAACCTTACTTCAGTACTGATGATGGGATAGCATCCTCCACCACACCTGAGGCCAGTAGATCAGTTTAGAGGATGAAGACAAGCTGTGTGGCACACGTAGCTCTACCCTCCAACAGACAGGAACAGCTGAGGGGTTCTGGAGGAACAGCCAGGAGACTGCTACTGCTGCCATCCCAGTAGGGATGTTAGAGAAATCTGTTTGGGGGTGCAGTTTGATGCGTTTTCCTAAGCTTGGCTACCCAGACTTCATTTTGGTTCCCGCTGTGGTGCCCGACTCCATCTGCAGTGAGTCAGGCCTGTTCATTGATTTTCTGGGGCTTTTGCGCATTTAGGAGGGGTAGGTTCCACAATTTGTGCAAATTTCTGACCAATTTGCGCAAATTTGGCCATTTGTGAAACTCACTCAGACATTTGCACAAACCGCAGAACTTTCCACAAAAAGAAGTGCAAAAAGTTCCCAGCGTTTGGGGAACAGCCAGCAGCTCAGCTCGCAGAAATAAAGTGTGTCAGGCATGCCACAGAACTCCATCGAGCCAGAAAGGAAATGAGTTTCTCGGCGATGGACATCCCTGCATCCCAGCATCGGCTGTCTCAGGTGATTGCCTCACTCTGCCTAACGATAGCACTGCCCCTGCCTGTTGTTGCTCTCTCAAAACAACAGAATCTGGGGTCATCCTAAGAAGCTGCATGGTGTAGATTCAGGACAAATAAAAGGAATGGCCTCTTCGCAAAATATGCCATTTAGGGGTGTACAAAACACTTACCTGGTTCCACTGGGGCCATCCACGGTGGGGGGAATCCCCGGAATCCTCCCCGGCTGGTTCCGCTCCGCAGCGACTCTGCAGAGCCACTGGCCGGGGCCACCCGCAGCCGGACCTCTGTCTGCTACAGCGGCTGCCATTTGTGTCCCTGCGTTAGCTGTGATAGGCTACGTATATATTTATGTAGCCTATCACGGCAAAAGACAGGGATGCAAATGGCGTCCCTGTATTAGCTGTGATAGGCTACGTAGATACTCACGTAGCCTATCACAGCTTGGCAGGGATGCAAATGGTGGCCGGCGTAGCGGCTGCCATTTGCAGCCGCAGCCCAGCAGTGGCCAGGGGACCACCCGGAGCTGCCGCCGCCACTGCTGGAGCCACCACCACCACCAGGTAGGCACCATCCCAGGGGGATTCCACAGGGTGGCGGGGGGGATTGCCCCATTCTGCCACGGACTGTGGGGGGGGGCGGATTCTAAAGAATCCTGGAGTCCGTGGGGGAATTCTCCAACATCCCTAATGCCATTAAACTATGGCATTCACTACCACAAGATGTAGTGATGGCCACCAACTGGGATGGCTTTAAAAGGGGATTACATGAATTCATGGTGGATAAGGCTACAAGTGGCTCCTAGTCATGATGGCTATATACTGCCTTCCCAGGGCATAGTCTGAAGGCACGTGAGGCAGCCACCTTGCTGAAGCTAAGCAGGTCTGGGTCTGGTCAGTGCTGGGAGGGGAGGGGAGACCACCTGGGAACCACATGTAGCCACCTAGAGTTCCACAGTGGAAGGAAGGTGGGATATACATCTAAAAATAAATACATGCATACATACATCAGAGACAGTATGCCTCTGAATACCAGTTGCTGGGGAACATAAGCAGGATGGTACTATTGTATTCATATCCCATTCTAGGCATTCCAGAGGCATCTGTTGTTCTACCATTCAAACAGAATCCTGAGCTAGATCGGCCTTTGGTCCGATCCAGCACAGCTCTTCATATGTTCTTATGCTGCCCCATCATTCTATCAAATTGCATGGCTTGAACAGAATCATAGAATCATAGAATAGTAGGGTTGGAAGGGGCCTACAAGACCACCGAGTCCAACCCCCTGCTCAATGCAGGAGTCCAAGTCAGAGCATCCCTGACAGATGGCTGTCCAGCCTCGTCTTGAATGCCTCCAGTGTGGGAGAGCCCACCACCTCCCTAGGTAGTTGGTTCCATTGTCGTATTGCTCTAACAGTCAGGAAGTTTTTCCTGATGTCCAGCTGGAATCTGGCTTCCTGTAAATTGAATAGTAGGGGAGAATCTCAAATAGCCCCCAAAGGGCTGTTAAATTGTTTATGAGGTGCTAGACTAATCTGCCACTTAAGGCCCAAATCTCCATATTTGTAGAGGAAGCAGCTGATAATTGGGGAATAATCACCTTCTAGCTTGCATTTATGGAATCCATTAAATATTGCCTTTACTGCCGGTCGTAGCAAGCCTATGATCGTCAAGAATGAATCATGCTTGTGTAGGTATAGCAAAAGCAATGTGAAAAAAGCTGTGCTGTCTTCCCTTAACATCACACCAGGGATGCAGGAAAGGGAGGACAGAAATGAACGTCTAAGGATGCCATCATCATAATCATTTCTGGCCTTGCTGTTGTTCTTATTCAAAAGTAAGTAGGGATGGGGCAGAAATCCTCCACAGACCCCAGTGAGGCTGGATTCAAAAGAATCTGGCCCCCTGGAGTCCGTGGAGGATCAGAAGACTTACCTCCGCCTCCACGAGGAATCCTCGCCAGCAGGATCCTCCCTGCCGGCCGGCTCCGAAGTGCCAGTGATACGGCTGCCATTGCTGGATCGCTGGTGGGCCGGATTGACTGCAGCCGCAAATGACGTCTTGGACACCATTTGTGGCCGCAGTCAATCCGGCCCACCAGCAATATGGCAATGGCGGCCGTATCGCTGACACTTCAGAGCCAGCCAGCGGCTCAGCAGACTTACCGCAGAGTGGAGCCGGCCAGTGAGGATTCCAGGGGGGAGGGACGGATCACCTCCCCCCCGCGGACCCCTGTGGAGTCCAGGTAAGGGGGTTTCATACACCCCTAAAAATAAGCAGCCAATGCTTTTCCCAGCACTTATTTCTGTGCCAGAGGAACCTCTATCAAGTTCTACTTACCTGGCTGTTAAAAGGCAAAAGAGAAGGAGTAAGGTTTGCACAGGGGTTTGTGAAACTAGGTAAGTTTGCTTTAAAATGAACTTCACCCCAACCCCTGATCCTGACATGACATTTCAGTTTTCACCCTTGCTGTTTTATCACTCACTCCCTGTCACTTGGACTTGACTACCTCAAGATGGTCCAACGCTTACCAGCCCCATCCAGTTATATTTTCATCCATTCTCCTTTCTACTAATTTCCCTCTCCCTCTTGTTAAACAGTATTTATGTACAAAGTCTTTGAACTGGCCTCTTCTGTCTCTTTAGGATCATCTTTACCCATAATCATATGAATGTCAGATAGAAATGTTTCCCCTTGAAGAAAAGAAGCTGTGTCATCTGCTATAAGTCAATTGTTTCGGCAGGCAAAAGTGGGGGGGGGGTGACAAACTCTGGTGTTTAAATCTGTTTCCTTCCTTGGGAAATAGTTTGCATAGGGGCAAGAATGGTGGTGGTGCTGGTTCTCCCACACTATACCATTCCTTCCCCTAATGGGACAATGAAATTAAGGTAGATATGGAGGGAGTTCCCTTGCAGATGCCCCTTTGCACTACAACAGCACATTGCATGGGAAACAAAACCCCTCAACAGCATTGCACTGGAGACAGCATGGTATGCTGGACATTATAGCTTGTAGATTGTATGTGGGTTCAGTTTATTAATCTTAATTTAGGAAAAATTGTCTCTGCCATACCCATCTGATATCTCCAAACAGCAAGCGGACTGTTAGCATCATACGCTAACTCTGTGTTTCTGCTTTCTGACAAGATTTTAACACTGCAGAGAGGCATTCCTGCTGTGTGGGGCTAGGAAGCCAGGGTTTTCATCAAGACACATTCGTAGACATAGATTTATCTATAATTTGGAGAGCGAGGTGAATGCCCGTGGATTCTCAGGTGGTGGGTGATGCATTAACCCATAGAGCCATGCATTCTAGTTAATGATGTAGCTTTCCTGGGCTTGAAATGCGGAGTTGGCTGCTTGAGGTATCTTTAAAAACCTTTCCAGGCATTATGTTCCACTCTCAGCCAGCCTTATTGTGTACTACACGCTTAATCTGAAACCACGGCTCTGAAAAAGGTGCGTATATGGATGAAACTGTCAAGAATGCATTTCTTTATTTCTTTATTTTCTGGCAATCACTGAATCATAGCATTAGCTGTTCACAAATCTTTGCTGGTAAGAACAAGGAAAGGAACAGGAGCGGGGGGAAACCTAAGCTACTGTTTAAAGTATCATCAATCGTTAGGAAAGGTCAGAGCCCGATTTTACAGCTTCATCCTACTTGGAGCAAATCCAGATTGCCATAGAGTCATAGAATGATTGAGAGCATCTCTACTCCAGCCTAAAATCCCACATTTTAAATGGATCACAACAGACTCCCTTTACATGTGCTTCCTTTCCCCCCTCCCCTTTCCCACTCGTTCTCCCCCTTATCTGAGATTTCCATATGTTTCGTTGGTCTAGCTAGTCTTCTTGCAGTTTTTCCTTTTTCACAGAGGGAACCCAAGTGGAACCCAAGTGGGGTAATTTGATAGCTCATTATCTTCAACCTATTAAAAAATGGAATAAAGGTCATTGAGTGCAGGAGATGCCCTGGAGGTTGATGACATCATCTAAAGGGCTGGCAAACCTCCATGAGTGAGCAATCTCAATAGCAGGATAAAAGCTCCGTGTGAAGAAACCCAGAGTTGGAGGCGTGCTTTCTAGGCTATCTAGTCCAAAACACTGCTCCATACCCAAAATTCAGAGCTAGGACATCTCTGTCGAGCTTCTGTTTGAAGACCTCCACCAAGAGAAAGCTTGCCCGACACCTCTCAAGGTAATTAGATGGCTCCATTCTCAAAGTCCATTGCCAAACTGCTCTTCGGCAATGCTCTGCTCAGACATTTCTCCTGATGTTAAACTAAAATTTACCCTCCTAGGTTTTTAAAGCCCATTAGATCTGTTATTGCCCTCTGCACCAGCTGAATACCTCTTATTTTCCCACTACTGTCTATCAACCCTATTTATGCTCACAACAAACTGCTGGGGTAGATCAGACTAAGGTATAGGGGCTGGCCCAGAAAGCTTTGTGGCTAAGTGGAGATTTGATTCTGAACCTCCCCAAATACTACATTATGTCACACTGACTCTCAATTGGAGGAGAATCTGTCTTTTTTGATAATTGTTGAAGCACTTAATTAGAATGCCCATTCTTTTTACTTGAGATAGGTTAGAGAGCCTCAGAATTTTATTTTTCCCCTCACACACATTCTTTCAGTGAAGCCCTCATCGGCTCTCATAACTCCACTGAGGAGTCGATAAGCTCCCTCTATGAGGAAGTCCCAGTATGAGAATGCCACAAGCAATTATTTAATCTTTGTAACCCAGAGCTAGTTCAGGACCACAGTGGTCTAATTAAAAAGTCTTTTAATATATCACTGATTTCTCAATATGACTGCAAAGGTCTGCTCTCCTCTCAGTATTAGTTTGAAGCTGCTTCTGCCCCTAGCCAAGCTTTATATTTAATCATTAAAAACAGAAGAAATAATAATTAGAGAGAGATTGGAAGAGAGAGCTGCACAAAACCTATCTATTTAGGGGGAGAAACTTGGTCAGGTGATATTTGTCCCTGAACTGCTCATTCAGTGTTCAGTAACATATGGTTGTCACAGAGAGGAAGGCCAGGGTCTCTTCTCGATCGTCCCAGAGTGCAGGACATGGAATAATGGGCTCAAGTTACAGGAAGCCAGATTCCGGCTGAACATCAGGAAAAAAATCCTGACTGGTAGAGCAATACAACAGTGGAACCCATTACCTAGGGAGGTGGTGGGCTCTCCCACACTGGAGGCATTCAAGGTGAGGCTGGACAGCCATCTGTCAGGGTTGCTCTGACTTGGATTCCTGCATTGAGCAGGGGGTCGGACTCGATGGCCTTGTAGGCCCCTTCCAACCCTACTATTCTATGAGTGTGTGAGAGAGACTATGCATGAATTCTTCTTGGCAACCAGTTCCAAGACAGAGGTTGTGTATCCTAAGGAAGAGCTGTCAACTATTGTCTAGAGATGGGTGAGTCACCCGTTGCTCATGTTGGCTTTGGCTCAGAAATAAGCATTTCATTTCATGTCTTTCATTTCTTTACCATCCAATAGGGATGTCCAGATTTTGTGAAATCCATGTGTTTCTTGGGTTGTGTGGTATCATTCATTCCAGTGTCTGTTCAAAGACAGATTCAATTATTTTTCCCCCGGTTTGTGGAGAAATATGCAAATAATTCTGTAAGAGGGTTCTCAACCATTTACATAATTTATGTTAGTGCATTCCATTCGACTTTTCCCTGTGTATATTTTCCAGCATGGCATATGTCTCAGCAAAAACTTGCATATTTGCCTATGAATAAATTTGCGTAAATTTGGGGAAAGTTTTTTTTTTTTTTTTAAGAGATCCAGAAGTCCAAGGACTCCACATGGGTTGAGGAGGCCAGTCTGCAGAGGATTCCACAAGTCAGATTCTTAGAAATCTGAACTCATCTTAGTCAATCCCATATTTTTCCAGCATCCCTACCCCCCAATAGCTGAAGGTCTCTGGGTGGTTCACAACAATTTCCAAAATAAAATACAGCATAAAAATTAAACATACAAAATTTAAAAACTATTTAAACAGCTAAAACAAATTCAATACAATAGTAGCTGGTGATAAATGCTCAATTATATGCCATTAACTGCCTGGACATAGAAGACAGTCCTAACCTGGCACCAAAAAGATGGCAGTGTTGGTGCCAGGAGGGCCTCAGTAGGAAGAGCACTGGGAAGTAGCTTAGGTTATTTATAAGCCAAAGCTCCCAGCCCCTGTGAAGCTCGTGATGATTTTGACATTGCAGCAGCTCTTAGAAAAACTACATTTCCCAAGGGCTGCCAGCCTGTTGTCTAGTGTGCCAGGAACTTCCTTCCTTTCCAGAGCCAGCACAAGACTCCTGCTGCCTAAGTAGGGAGGACATATGCCAACACCCCCCTCCCCCCCACCATTGCCTCCTTCCTGCTGGGTCCCTTGCTCCCACCCCGTATTGCCTCACTCTGAGGTAGGGATGGATGAACTCACATCCATCCGGGGACACTGGTCGCTCACCAAGCCACTGCCCACTCATCACCTGAGCCCCTAGATGGCTTGGCAAGTGACTGGCAAGCACTGCAGGGCCGCCCGCTCCTTTCCTGAGCTGTTATGCAAAGTGGCTTCGTGGGTCTGTCCAGAAAACTAATGTTGTATACACTGTGGCTGCAAAGGGGCCATCTTAGCAACACTGGAGGTGTGAATGCTCCATTCACATCTGTAATGTTGAGCAAATGGGTCCTTAACGGCTGTCAAGTATGCAACGTTACCTAGCACCCGAGCTGCCACTGTTGCGCACCATGGCGGCTTGCTAGGGTGGACAGGCAGCTGCCAGGTGCTCGCCGAGTGGGTCCGTGCGTGGAGTCCAGGAGGGCGGGCAGGGGGGAGCCTGTCAGACTTCCCCTCCCCTTCCCATGGACTCTCGCAATATCCCTAATGAGTTTCACTGGCAGCTCGAATCATGGCCTGGTGATCATGCTATATATCTTTAAATATTCTAAGACAACAGTTTTCATTTTTCTACTTCTAGGGACGTCTTTCTAGATTTGCATGGCTGACACGGAAGGCCTGCACGTTGAAGACAATTCTGCAGCCTGTTCCCCCCACCCCATAGGATTGCACCCTAGTACACATGTAACACTGCCCTGAAGCTATGCATTGCAGGCAAGATCACTAGGGGATCTTGTCCACCATTACTGATTTTCCCATTATGGAGCCAATAATAAAATTACAAACAGCCCTAAGGTTATGCCCTAATGTCCCCACACATTTATACTGGGTCGTAAAACAAAAACATAACCTGGCAAACTTTTTCTTCCTCGGGCCACTTGGATGCCATCCTTAACTCACCACAAGTGACCACACAGCTATTCTAGGCTTCGGATGCCAGTGGATTGACAATCAAATATTCCCTTAAGTCACAGACGCCTTTGTGCAAGTGTGTCACGGCCTGCCTGCTTCCTTACTGAATCGTGGAAGTCCGAGAGGAATGGGGGCTGCACACCCATACGAAGACCTTGCCTAGAAGCAAGGGCCCACCACCCATGCAGTGCTGTTCACAGAGTGAGCTCTTCTGCCCTCCCTCCCACTCCTATAAGGCACCAAGCATCCTCAAATAACATTTCCTATATATATGCCCCTCCCTCCTTTGAGAATTATCAGTTTTAATAAGCATGATGTAGGTCTCATATGAATAATTCTGTGATATACAAGTTATGTTTCTGGAGAATAATTAATTCGACCATAATAAAAAAAAGTTATGAGCCCTTACTACCAGTTCAAGTGAAATGATTCATCACACTTCCCTGTTTTTATTTTATTTTTTAAAAGAGAGAGAGAAAGGAAGAAAGGAAACTGATTTATGGCATAAGTAGGAAAGATTCTGAACCCTGTTCAGCTAGGTACATAATTAATTACTTTAAATCCAGAATGAAACGCATATCTCTGCTTCTCATCTAAATGATGTATACTGACATACCATGAAAGTTTCTATTCCATCTTTGGGAAACAGAACAACAACAGTCAAAAGTGCAAAACCTTCTTGCTTATATTCTTTGGATTCTTCCATTTTTGTCCCTAAACAAAATGGAGGTTGTATCGCAATACACAGGGAGCCCCTACAGGCTACAACAGGGGTGGACAACAGGTTGCCTGCAGGCCACATGACATGAGCTGCCTGCCACCCCTGTTGCCCCCACTCTGCCTATTTAAAAAACAACTGGGAAGGAGTCACAGTATGCCAGTGAAATTTGGCAGAAAACTGCTACAGAGGATTATAATGGACAAATTTAGTTTGAAAGCAAGCTGAATTTACCCATTCTAAGTCTCTGTTGTGGCTATGGAGGCTTAGGATGGACAAATTTAGCTTGGGTTTTTTTTAACTCTCTCTCTCTCTCCCTCTCCCTCTCCCCCACCCTGTGCTTTTTAATGATATTCAATGTCATCGTGGTTAGGCATGCCCATGGGAAGTCCAATGAGGGCAAATTGGCCCGGGACTGCTCAAAGTTGCCCAGCCATGGGCTACAAAGTAGAAGAAGAGTTATGATTGTCAATCCCATTCCCCTTCCATTGCTTCCTCATCACCTGGCCTGGCTATAGATGCTTCCAAGTCAGGCATGTGTCTTTCCCCCAACAGCAACCAGACTCAGGCGGTGGTGGCTCAAGATCTGTGGGGGAAGAGGGCTTCTTACATTTCTATGCCACTCAGTAGCCAAAGCTCTCTGGGCAGTTTACAAAGATTAAAACCCTAAAACTACAATATGACAGCATAACTATCCCAAGGAGAGCATCCAGCAACACCAGACGGGCCACTCAACAAGATCAGCCCCGGATGGCCTTCTCTCTGTCCCATCAGCCAGGACAGATAGGCTGGTGAGGATGAGGGAGAGGCCCTTCTCTGTGGTGGCCCCCACTCTGTGGAACTCCCTCCCTAGGGAACTCCGCCATGCACCCTCTTTAATGAGCTTCTGCCAAGCATTGAAAACGTGGTTGTTCAGGCAGGCATTTGGGGTGGGTTAGGGTATTTTTAGAAATATGATGTTTTAATGTGGAATTTTATTGTTTTGAACTGTTGTATTATTGTACATCGCTCAGAGTGGCCAGGTGACAGGCCAGATGGAGGATTAAGAAAATAAATAAATAAATAAATAAATAAATAAATAAATAAATAAATAAAAACTTGTGCTGCACTGAACATTTCTCCCACATTTTTGCAATCATTCTCATTCAGTTCGATAGAAAATAAATTGCTTTTGAGAAGAAACTCAACTCTGAAGAGACTTTTGGAGAAATTATCATGTGTTGGGTTGAGTTTCTTGTGCTTATCTTGCTTAGGAGGTGGCCAAGGAGTGTGTATGAGTGCCTTGTTTTTCACTGTACACTCATCTCTCCAGCAGCCTGTAGCCTCCTCAGCTTCCCAAACTTAATGCCCAGAGGAAGACAGCACAAGGTCATTCCTCCCCTAGGGCCTTTTCAGATCAGGAAGTGCAGGCAGCCTGGGAGGCTGCAGAGCAATGGAGAAATGTGCAATAGAAAGAAAACACACACACAGCACCTTTGGCCACCTTGAGTGGTTAGGTAAGCTTAAAAATATCACAAAAAAATTAAACACTGAGAATGAGGTAGAACAATAGAAGCCACTTCCATGCGGGAAGAAAACTTCCAGGAAATTGGAGGATGGATTTTGGCAGAGTGCTAGCTCCTCCTCTTCCCTGGAGAGGGACACAAGATTGCCCCCCCACACACACACCTGCAATGTGGTGGATGCAAAATGGGGGCCATCCTGCCAACACAGTTGACACTGTTGAGACCTGCAGTGGCAGTGCAACTTCACCCCACCCCCACCCCCCAAAAACCTTATGAAAAAATAAAGAAGCTGTGCTATAAACACTACCAATGCTGAGCCCTATCTGTGAGAAACTGTTGGAGAATTTCTCCTCCCCCTGGAGAAATTTGGTGAAATCCCCCCCCCCCCAGACAGTCCTCTGCCCACAAACAGGGTGGAGAATTCTGAGAGGCTGTTTGTCATAGCTCCAATAAGAATCCCAGGACCTGGGATTACCATACGCTGTCAAATACCTGAGAGTATGCATTTGTCTAATTTGTTTGATTTAACTAATTTCACATCCTTCAAAATTTGCACTTTTACAAGTTTTGTAATAGAGTTTTGTAATATTGTTTTACAACAATAGAGTTCTAAAAACTGGAAGAATGGGTATATAAGAGGAAAGGGTACACAAAGATGCCTATATTCCTGAAAATAATGTTAAAATGCATGATGGTAGGAAGATTGGCTTGCCAAAAATTGTTTTAGGCAAAATTGCATACAAAGATACATGTATTAGAAGAAACACACACAAAAATGTATACATATTTTCATGCAAACATTAAAAAAGATCTCAGAGGTCTGGATTAACCAACTTTAAGACTGAAAAAATTCTCAAAGTCTGGAAAATGAGAACCTGAGAAAAACTGAAATTGACAGATTGACTGACCCCTATGTCAAAAACTGGATTACTTTAACCTCTTACTCAGCCCCAAATACAACTTCCAGTGGAGGCTGGTGGCTTAGATTTCGGTGGGGCTAAAGATCTATTCTGGGTTTCAATCTGAACCAGACAGAAGTCTAAAGGAGCTATCCAAGGCTCTGAATGTATTTTGGGGGTAGGGTTCAGCACCTTGGATAGCTCACTGAGAGTTCTCCCTGATTTGGACTGAAACCCTTTCTTCATGATAGCTCCATTTGAGTCGAGGCTTAGTATCCCCATTACTGAAGGGGAAAGAAGGCTTTCCAATGCCATTCCCACTGCCCCCTCTACAGTATTCATTTCTACCAGGAAACATATCCAGTCACTTACCAGCATCAGGACCAACTTCCACATGGGCAAAAATAACTTGTTGGGAGTGGAAGATGCACACCACTGGGGCACTCACCTCCTGTAGGGGAGCGGTCACCCACTGCCTGGAAGCTGTGACTGCCATTGCTGACACAACAATCACTGATGCCTCCTCTTCCTCTTCCATGATCCCACAGCCAATAAGGGCCCAAGACATAGCGACTAGCAATAAACAACGTGTTGGACCTTCAGAAAGGTGCTGCTGCTTGCTGGTCCCTACACTGCAATTCCACCAGGGATAGTTTGTAGTGTTGTTCCAGTACATTTTTGACATGCATTTACCAAAGTTCACCAAGTTCTCCATATTCGGGGAAGAAATAACTTGAGATTTTAAAAAAGACCAAATGTGTGAGAAAGTGAAACTGACAGATTTGTTCATTCCTAATTCCTATGGAGCATTGTGAGAACATGCATGCCTCAAAACATTAAGATCCCATTTACAGTTCTAAAAAGAAAGTAAAAGAACGGTAGTTTTTCAGTCATGCATGAAGGAAGATCATAATTACTGGCCCAAGTACAGTTCAGGCAGAAGAGGGCCCATACCTATGTAGTCTGTGTGTACTTTTCTGTATTTCCTTTGTTCCCCCTTTTCATTGTTCAGCAAAAACTAATTTGTCCAGTGAATGTCTGGGACAAGAGTTCTTAGGACAAAGTGCGGAAAAATGGCTGATAATCACTGTTTGGGAAGCATGTGCTGATGAGTGAAGATTAAACCAAGTAATAATACTGAAATGCATGGGTATGTAGGCATCCCAACACGAGGGACATTACAAGACTTTGTTCCAAACTAACATAAGGAACACGTACAGATGGCTGTCTTGGGGAAATCTGGCCATTTGGGGGCATGCCAGATTTCCCCGAAGCCCCTGGCTTGGCTTGGCTTTGAAAGTCAAGCTGTGGGCTTTTTCCCGAAATCCAGGAACTTTCTCTAGGTTTTTTTTTTGGGGGGGGGGGACTGCCATTTCTTCAAGTTGCAGCAGTAATATACTTAATTTGTGCAAAACCTGAAAATCTGCAAGCTGACCTGCTGGTTGATGAGCGAGAGAGAGTCTGGGGGGGCTGAGCTGCCGAACGCTCAGTGAACTTCACCCCCCCAGAATGATTCTTCCAACATCCCTAGGAACATGTAGTTCCTATTAAATGCAGTGATAAGATCTGTAATGATATTTGGAGAAGACACTCTTGGGTACAGGGGACAGGATGAGGTACAGATTGCACAAGTGCTCCAGTGTCAAAAGAGGCACACTTCAGATAATGTATTTCTTCCATCATCATTTCATAGTTATCTGGTATGTGACTTACATGGGCTCTGCAAGTCTACTGGAAACTCCCTACTTCAGCACCTAGGTACAAAAAGCACAGCTATTTCTGACCACAATTTCAGTGAATAGCTAGATATTGCCACATAGCCTGGCTTAATCCATGAAATACAGTCAGGGCCAGAAATATTGGAACAAGGATGACTGTTTTGGCAGTTGGCCTCTGTACACCACCACATTGAAGTTGAAAGGAGACACACCCAGATGGGGGTGAAGTCAGGACTTCCAGCTGTAATTCAAGGGGCTTGACAAAAGTGGGGCACTAACCATTCAGGAAGGACAGCCAGTGGCATGCACACACACCCATCGTTGGGGGCTCATAAGTAATGGAATGAATGGCTGACAAGCAGCGGCATGGCCAGGTGTGGCCTGTTTCCTGGGTACCCCATGACCAATGAAGCAGATAAAAGGCCTGGAGGGAGTTCTGAGTGTTACATTTCATTTGGTAGCTGTTCACTGGAACTCCCAACATGAGGTCCAAAGAGGTGTCCATGAGAGTGAAGGAGGCCATCATTAGGCTGAGGAAACAACATAAACCCATCAGAGAGAGAGCAAAAACATTAGGAGTGGCCAACACAACAGTTTGGAACAATGAAAAAGAAGGAATTAACTGACAAGCTCAGCAACAGCAAATGGCCTGGAAGATCGTGGAAGACAACTAAAGTGGATGACTGCAGAATTCTGCTCATGGTGAAGAGGAACCCTTTCACAACATCTAGCCAGGTCAAGAACGCTCTTGCAGAGGTAGGCATGTCATTGTCAACATCTACAGTCAAGAGATGGCTTGATGAATGTAAATATAGAGGCTTCACAACAAGGTGCAAACCACTGGTAATGCTCAAGGACAGACAGGCCAGATTAGCCTTTGCCAACAAACACCTAAAAAAGCCTGCCCAGTTCTGGAATAAGATTCTTTGGACTGATGAAACCAAGATTACCTTGTACCAGAATGATGGGAAGAGAAAAGTATGGAGAAGGGAAGGAACAGCTCATGATCCAAAGCATACCACATCATCTGTCAAGCATGGTGGAGGCAGTGTTATGGCATGGACATGCATGGCTGCCAATGGAGCCGGGTCACTGGTGTTTATTGATGACCTGACTGCTGATCAAAGCAGCAGGATGAATTCTGAAGTGTATAGGGCTATACTTTCTGCTCAGATTCAGCCAAATGCTGCCAAACTGATAGGATGCCGCTTCATATTGCAGATGGATGATGAATTACATAGGGACAGACACACAGGAATCGAAATCGAGTCCATTTTTTGATCAGGGAATAAATGAGGGTGGCCCCATGAGTTCTCAATGTAGCTCCAACCATTTCAGCACAGGTTAAATGCAAATGAATTCACTCTGAAATGAATAGCCCCAAGTAGATTAAATGGAAGAAGCTATCTATGAATGCAAAAAGCCCCCCCCCCAGGTTCTTGAAGGCAGGAAAAGTTATGGAGATGAGGGACATAATGCTCAAATTAATCTGAGGGACAGGGGGAAGCCTTGTTCCAAGTGCTGAATGGGCAAAGTTACTGCATGCTAATGTTTGGAGTAAATAATATTAACAGAGTGATACTAAGTGTGTTGCTTGCTTCTAGTTTTCTAGAGCAATTCATGACTACAAACCTGGTGGATGGAAGGAAAATCTATATTTTATCAGACAAACCAGCTCATTTCTGAAGAAGCACAGAAAAATAACAGCTCTTCCACAGGTGCATTAGCAAATAAATGTTGACCCTATTTTAGTAATAAACATGCAATCATTCATATTTTAAAACTCTTTTCTTCTTCTTGTTGTTGTTCAGTCGTTCAGTCGTGTCCGACTCTTCGTGACCCCATGGACCATAGCACGCCAGGCCTTCCTGTCCTGCGCTCTCTCCCAGAGCGTGCTCAAGTTCATATTCGTTGCATCCGTGATGCTATCTAGCCATCTCATCCTCTGCCGTCCCCTTCTCCTTTTGCCTTCAGTCTTTCCCAGCATCAGGGTCTTTTCCAGGGAGTTTTCTCTTCGCATTAGGTGGCCAAAATATTGGAGCTTCAGCTTTTCTTCTTCTTCCTGGACACCAATTCATGTCTGGTACTTGTGAGCCCTTTTTCTTTCTCTATCCTCCTAACCCCTAGCTATATCATCTAAATGACAGGCAGCAGTAAAGCAATACTAGTGCTAAATTACCTGAGGTGGACCCTGTCTTTCTATGAGGGATAACATGATTTTCTTCTTGGAATGTGAAAAAACTGCAGATTTGCTGTTATGGATGAATTTCCCAAATGGGCAACAGATTTGAAAACCTTATTGTCTTTTCTCCCTGGGTGGGTCATCCCACTGCACATCACTTTGTCGCATGTGCAAAATGATGTACAGTTCAGTTGATTCTTGTATTTAATGCACAATGCATTTTCAGATTGGTATGATGCTTATGATTATTGCTGTTTGGTGAACTGCTGTACATAAGTGTAAAATTTGCAATATTAACCACCAAGGTCACGGTTCCTGTAAATTTGCCTTAAGTAACTGCAACCATCCAAGCATTTTTTTTTCACCAGAATTTAGTTTCATAAATGACATAACACTATTATATTGTGAATGGGGAACATGATATGCTGTTAACCCAATTGTGGATAATCACACACATGCAGTGTCCAAAACATTGCATCCATTTCATTCATTGTCTTCCTACTTTGGCAGACACGTGTCTGGAATAGGGGATGCCAGCATGCAAGGAAGCAGAAAAATCCATGGAAATAAAAGGGGCAGAAAGCACATGCTTCTGTTTGTTTGTCTGTGTGACCTATAAGGCTGTAAGAGAAGCTCTAATAACAGGTAATCAACCAGGGTATTTTCTTCATTTATATAATTCTGATTTCAGAAGTGGTAAGAGAAATATTGCTACATCAATTGTCCTCACTGGCAGAAAAATACCGGTTTCGGCATTAAGATTCATATAATTTACTGTCATCATTGATTTTAAGCTCTTGCTCACCAGCACTCTTTGTTTTATAAAGG
Source organism: Heloderma suspectum (assembly GCF_057233095.1). Taxonomy (NCBI): domain Eukaryota; kingdom Metazoa; phylum Chordata; class Lepidosauria; order Squamata; family Helodermatidae; genus Heloderma; species Heloderma suspectum. The sequence goes on from NC_139469.1 coordinate 27,621,458, forward strand.
CATCTCCCTCATTTTGGACTATATTTGCCTTGATTACAGGACCATGGCTGCTTTAATGCTGTGTTGCATTTAATAATTATAGGCTGACATTTGTTGAACAATGCCTTTCATCTTCTTGGTCTTCTAATGCTGTTTGGTGAATTTACAGCGGAGCATTTGTGCATTTACCTGATGCACAATGAACATTCAGTAGAGTTTTACTGTGCAATCTAAAACGCACACCCAGGAAACCCCCAATTGGTTGTACTTAAATTACAGGGCAGGGCAGGTGCCATTTAGGAGAGGCATTTATGGAGAATTACCACCTGATCCTATAATGTGTACATGGACCAATGCCCCACTGATTTCATTTTGTTTGTTCATTCACTAACCCATCCGTGACACTCGTTCAGAGTTTTAGCTTGTCAAAGCCCCTGAGCTCAGAATGGATGATAGGCATGGAGGAGAGTTCTGCCCCACTGCAATCTAAGATGGAACCATGGCTTCTGCCAGGGCTGGAAGCATTTATGGAGCATTCTAACCAGACCTGCTAGTTTTTGACAGGTTCCATACCCAGTCTGGAAGCTCCATACCCACTCTGGAGGCTCCATACCCACTCTGGAGGCTCCATACCCATTTTGGAGGTTCCATACCCACTCTGGAGGCTCCATAGCCACTCTGGAGGCTCCATACCCATTTTGGAGGTTCCATACCCACTCTGGAGGCTCCATAGCCACTCTGGAGGCTCCATACCCATTTTGGAGGTTCCATACCCACTCTGGAGGCTCCATAGCCACTCTTGAGATTCCATAGCCACTCTGGAGGCTCCATAGCCACTCTGGAGGCTCCATACCCATTTTGGAGGTTCCATATCCACTCTGGAGGCTCCATAGCCACTCTGGAGGTTCCATAGCCACTCTGGAGGCTCCATACCCAGTCTGGATGTTCCATACCCACTCTGGAAGCTCCATACCCACTCTGGAAGCTCCATAACCATTCTGGAAGCTCCATACCCAATCTGGAGGTTCCATCCTCACTCTGGAAGCTCCTCCCTCTGCAGTGGAGGCTGGTAGCTCCTATTTCAGTAGGGTTTCAGTCAGAACTGTAAAGGAGCTATCCAAGATGCTGATCCCACCTTGGGGATAGGGTTCAGCCCTTTGGAGAGCTCCTTTAGAGTTCTGACTGGTTCTGACTGAAACCCAGAGCAGATTCACTGCCCCACTGAAATAGGAGCCACCAGCCTCCGCTGTCCCTCTGTGCTTTTCAACTGCAATGGGAGGTGGGATTTTGGCCCCAGAGGGAGCCTGCCATGTAAATCGACATGTGTACATGCATCATGCAGCGTGGGCGTGGGGCCCCAGGCCAAATAAGCCATCCTGTCCTGTGCCCAGCTCCACTTGCTAGTTTGCTGGCACCCATCCCCCTGCCCTGTTTGGTGCTCAGCGTGAGCAATGCTGGTTGCTTGTTTTTATTACCACTTTTGCCAGGCTAGCTTAAGCAGGAGCGGGGCGGCGGTCGTCTCCTTTGCACTGAGTTCACAGGGGATGCTATTGGCTATTAGGGGTGATGGTGCTCTGAATTGGAGGCTGATGGCTCCCATTTTGGTGGGGCTGCGATTCCATTCCGGGGGAGGAATGGGTGGGGGTAGGATTCCATTCTAGGATTCCATTCTGGGTCCAGAACTCTAAAGAGATATCCAAGGTACTGAATCCATTTTGGGGGTAGGGTTCAACACCTTGGAGAGCTTCTTTGGAGTCCTGGCTGGTTCTGACTAAGACCCAGAATGGAATTACAGCCCCACCCAAATTGGAGCCGCCAGCCTCCACTGGTCATCCATTAAATGGGTTAATTCAAGAGCATGGGTCCCAGGGACCCAGGAAACAAGGGATTGGTGAGCAATCAGAGGTTCTTTTAAGGCAAAAAGGAGGGCTATCTAGGGCCGAGGTAGGCAATGGTGACAGAGGGTTGATGTGCAGGGGCAGCAGGGAGAAAAAGAGTTTGCCTCTCATGAAACAGTGTTCTGTTTGTACTGAAAAGTGTGGGTTCAAATGAGTTATTTCGTGAATTGGGGCTCACCCCACCTCTGCCTTGCACTCAGTCTTTTGGGCAGGTGTCATGCCCTTTGTAACTAACTGGCTACCCATGGCAGCCATTTTGTGGTGGTGCCCATGGCAGTCTCTCAGACTACCAAATGTGGCCATGCGCTCACAAAGGTTGCCTACCCGTGATGGGGAAGGGACCCCTTTGGGGACAGGAATGGGTCACACACTGAGACTCTCAGGACTTGGGGAGATGTGATCAAGAAAGATGTGATCAAGGAAATGTGACCCTTCAGCACTTGAAGGTGTGGCCAGTGAGCAGGGACAGTCAACAGGCTGACTCCGGGCTCACGGCTGGGTCACACACTTGCCCTTCTTTGTGAATGGGTAGCGCCTGCACCGTTATTGTTGTGAGCCACTCAGAGAGCTTCAGCTATTGGGTGGTAAAAAAAATGAAATAAATAATAATTATCATCTTTGTTTCCATTCTAGGTCTTGTTGTTAATTGAGGGTGCAATCCTATGGATGCTTAGACAGAAAGAAGTCCTACAACTCCCAACATGGCTGGAGTATGATGGGAGTAGGGTGTCTTTCTGTCTAAACTTCCAAGGATTGCACCCTTAATAAAACTGGGGCCCTAGTTTCCCCAGCCTCTATGTGCCTCCTCGTTATATGGAAATAAATAAAGGAACACCTTATGAGGAAACCAAGAGATGTGGTTTTGCGCCTCTGCCTTCTTGCCGTGGTGCTATTTATGGGGAAGAAATTTGTTTGCTTCACATTTTAATGTGAATTTACCTAATTTGCACCACTTAAACCAACACCAGCTGAAACACAGTTATCTTTCGGCATTCACAACACATCTCCATTTTTTTTCCAATGCAGTTCTTGGATTATGAGATGTGTACAAAAATGTGTATATTATGATTATGAAATGCAAACACAAAAAATGCATAGACTCTTAAAAATAATGTACAACAATGCACTATATTCAGGGAAATAGCTTGGGGAAATATGTGTATGTTAGGCAAAAATGTGTACCAAAATGCTTATATTAAGAGAAATGTGCATGAAAATGAATATGGATGTCATGCAGACATCATTTTGGCATTCCAGAACACGATGAGAGAGTAGAAGATGATAAAATCTACCACTTCCTGGATCCACTCCACCGCAAGTGCCACGGACTGGCTTCCCATGGGACTACCTGCTAGGAACGTCTAATGTTTTTGTGTGTGTGGAATCTGTGTAGTTCATCGACTGTCAGACACCATTCATTTTACCATCCTGTCAGGGATGAGTCCAAGCCCTTTGATATGTCTGACAGCTCCAGTTCTGAATCAGAGTTGGAACAGCTAGATCAGAGCCCAGGGGAGGAACTTCCTCTCCCTCTTACAATGTCCACATGCTATGTTTTGACACTGGGGGTGGGGTTAGGTGGTGCATGTGACATTGGCAGCTGGGACAACAGGGCAGCCCCTTTCCCCTGTCTCTTGGGATGGCTTTAACAGAGGATTAGACAAATTCATGGAAGATATGGCTATCAACAGCTACTGGTCCTGGTAGCTGAACAAATGAGTGGTTCATCTGAGGCACAGAGCAATACAGGGTGGGGTTTTGGTTTTTTTTAGGCAAAATGCAGTTATAGGGATGTCACAGGAGTCCCAATTGGGGCTCAAGCACGACAATTTCTCACCAGCTCAGCCCCATCCCATGAGCCACCATTTTGCATGAAAATGGTGGCTTGGTTGTTTACGTAAATTGTCATTTATGTAAAATGGCGGCCTTAAACAGCACCATTTACACAAAATTAGAGGCATAAATGGTCTAATAAGACCATTTATACCTGTGATTTTGTGTAAATGGTGCTATTTTCAGCCACCATTTTATGTAAATGATGATTTATGTAAGCCAAGCTGCCATTTTTATGCAAAAAGGTGGCTCGTGGGATGGGGGGATGCTGTATGTCACTCGATACATGCTGGAACACCATCCAGCAGCTTGCCCAGCATGCCGAAAAGGGACAGATAAATGGTGGGGGTCCAGTGAGCAGTGCATGGGGTGGGCATGGGGCAATTTGTCCTTCCCTAGACAGATACAACTGATTAAGAGTAGTTAGATAAAAACAATACATTTTAAAATGGGGCCAACATAATTTCCCTCCTAATTTGCACTGAAATAAGAAAAAACACACCTTGCAACCTTCTCAGTGATATAGGAAGAATCATCCTTCAAACAAACATCACCAGGTCTTCAGACAATTGCCCTGGGAGAGTACTTAATAAGGACAGAATCAGCTTCCCTCTGCAGTTTCTATACAGATTACAGTACAAGAGTATATGATGGCTATATGCTACCTCCAGTATTGGAAACAAAATGCCTATGTACACCCGTTGCTGGGAACATGAGTGGGAGCGTGCTATTGCATGTGGCAGCTGGTTGGCCACTGTGTGAACAGAATGCTGAACTAGACGGACCTTGGTCTGATCCAGCAGGGCTCTTCTTACGTTCTTACCGGAATTATGTGGATTGGCTTCTATTCTACTTCCCTTTTGTTTGATTATCCCTTCTTCCTTTGGTCTGATGTCAGATTGTGAACCATTTTAGCAAGGACCTGGCTATTGTATTCTTTGTATTACAGTAGGATGTTTAATGCTTAATAATTAAATTGGGGGGGGGGTGCAGAACTGGAACTCCACTGAGATATTTCATTTATCAATCCACTTTTCTTTCTTGCTCCACTCAAATTTCCTCAGATGTTTTGCACAACGAGAAAAACAAAACTAAGAACACAAAAGCCTTACCAATACCCTAAAAAAAGAAAAAGAAGAAAGAAATTTATTCTGGTATGTAATCTATACCCAGTGTATTTTGTCTAGATGTCTTCTTCAGGGACAAGAGAATCATACACAATCTTATTCCATTGCTTTATAACAGCAATTAACTTATAGGAATTTGCTTGGAATGTAGAGATACAATACAAAGCCAATTGCTATTACACAGTCAAACCCTACTGGGAATATTATGTGATGTATTTCTTTTGGAGGCTTTGCCAACCAAGAATCTCCAAATTCAACACAAAATTTCATTTTAGGCAAAATTTGGTGGCAATTCTAGTTGATAGTCCTATGTAAATATTCACTGGGGAGTGGGGAAAGGATCTCAAAGGTTATAGGCAATCAACACGGCAGATTTCAGCAAAGAGAGAAAGCTTATTGCTTTGCACAAATCTAAGGCTGAATGCACCATACAAAATGGATGATGCTAGTGCAAATTTCAGTAAAATAGAACAGCATGTTGGCAATGCACTGCAAGGTTATTTTACCTGCCTTTGCTCATGCTGTGTCTCCTCAGCTGATCAGCGGAGAAGTTCAGATCCTACCATCATGGATGTGTCAAATTAATAATGGGAATTTGGCATCATGTTTCAGAGATAACTGGAAAACACACCAAGGCAAGTTTCTCAGCTCCCAATGGATTCTCCTATTTCATCCTTGTCGCTGCTCATAAGCTTTAAAGTGGATTAATATTGCTTTATCAATCCATTTTATGCAAAGCAATAGCCAAGTCTACTCACAAAAGCAAATTTATTTCCTTGAATCAATGAACTTCACATGCTGCTTAGAAAGTGTCAAAGGTAAGACAACTGCATGGAGATGGCAACAAACAAATAATAATTAAAGAGTCATTTCCATCAAGAATCAAATTCTGATTTCAGAATTATTATTTTTTCCACTCCAATGTGGAAGGTTGAGTGATGGCATGAAGTGTCTCTGTATCTCCTCATGAGTAGGGATGTCAGAGAATTCTGCGACGGATCTCAGTGAGGCCGAATGGTGCATTCGCCCCCCTGAAATCCATCGCAGAATGAAGCCCCCGCCCCCCACCCCACGAAAGGCATGCAACACGGAGCACTTACCTGCTCCCGTCTGTGCTGCTCTGCGAATGGCGGCTGTCCTGCGGCCGCCATTCGCTTCCTCCTCTTCATAGGCATGATAGGCTATGTAAATACTTACGTAGCCTATCACGGCTAATGCAGGGATGCCATTTGCATCCTTGCAGAGGCTGTGATAGTCTACGTAAGTATTTACATAGCCTATCACAGCTATGAAGAGGAGGAAGCGAATGGCAGCTGCAGGACGGCTGCCATTCGCAAAGCAGCGCGGACAGGAGCAGGTAAGTGCTCCGTTTCGCGTGCCTTTCATGGGGTGGGGGTGGCGGGGACTTCGTCTTTACATATTTACATAAGTATTTACGTAGCCTATCATGGCTCAATACAGGGACACAAATGGCGGCGGCTATGACAGCCGCCATTTGTGTCCCTGCAGGGCTGCCCAGCGGCTGGATGTCTGGCTGCGGGTGGCCGGAGCCGGCCGGCGGCTCCACAGCTTGGCTGCAGAGCGGAGCCGGCCGGGCAGGATTCCAGGGGGAGGGACGGAGCGCCTCCCCCCCACATCGAGGATTCCGGGGGAAGGGACGGAGCGCCTCCCCCCCACCGCAGATGCCCCTGCACGGAGCCAGGTAAGGGATTCGTACATCCCTACTCATGAGGAATGAATAAGATGAACTGCTCAACAGGGGTACACAGCCTCCTGCCCACCATGGTTATATACCTTACCTACTGCCCTCCATATGTGTTGGACTGCAACTCCCATCATTCCTAGGAATGAGGACACCAGGCTGACTCACACTTTAAGGTGTATGGCCATGAATGGCAGGAGGCTGTGTACCCCTGTTGAACAGGTTGTCTTATTCTTTCCTCATGAGGAGAAACAGGTACACTTCATGGGGGAGGTCTGTAGCTCAGTGGTAGAGTAGTGCACCTGCTTTGCATGAAGTTGACCCCAGGTTCAATCTCCAGCATCTCTAAGTAGGGCTAAGAAAGAATCCTACCTGAAACCCTGGAGAGCCTGCGCCAGTCAGTGTTGACAATACTGGGCTAGATGGACCAGGGTCTGTCTCAGTATAAGGAAGGTTCCCAAAGTTAATTTATGCCATCGACATGATTAGATGGCTTCCTAGATACTAGTCCTCATGGTGTCATAGAGTTGGAGAGGCTTTGTAGGCCATTGGATGGTGAGGCTATCCCACCTGTGCCCAGGAAGCCTGTCTAGTCCCCACTCCCCACATCATTGTCTTTCTGCTGATTGGTGAAGATCTCCATACTTCCAACAGGACTTGGGCCTGCAGGTTGTCTATTCTTCTGCCTTGATGCATCATTTGATTGGCTGATGATCCTTAGTTTTAGCTGCCTGCTATTGTTATATTGTTGACATATATTATTTCATTGCAGTTTTAAGTGTAATTTTACTGTGACTTTCTGTTTCTTAGGTGCCTTGTGCATTGAATACGGAAAGGTGTAATATGTTTTAATAAATAAAATAAGTAACTAAAACCACAAAATACAATAAGTATTTTGTTGCACAAAAGGGGAAATAGAGAGAGAGGTGCGGAAAGGCAGTAACCAATCACCGCTGGTAGGCGTAGAGGAGAGCTGGCAACATTATTTGGGCTCCAGGAGTCCCAGATAGTTTTCAGCAGTGATGCAGTAGCTCAAGGGGAAGTGGCTACAGCCCAGTTCCTGGGAGACCTGTGCTTCAAGTTTGTCTGCAGTTAATTGCTCTGTCTAAGGTGGTGGTCTTAGCCAGATGGGTTTCCAGCCTAAGGCATGAGTTCTGATTCCAGCAAGGCAAGACAGACAAACAAAGCAAGGCAAGCCAGACAAACAAAGCAAGGCAAAGTTCAGCTTCCAGTGATGCCAAGCAAAGCAAGCAAGGCCAAGTTCAAGTTCCAGGTAGTACCCTGGATAGGTCCATGTGGCGCTCAGGATGGAGATTCATATAAGCAGGTTGAAATGTCACTCGACTCCAGCGGTTAGCTCTGCGTCTGGCTGGTTGGTCCTGGAATCAACCTCTTCCACTGGAATCAGCAGCCTCTTCCACTTAAAGGGCCTTGGTTGCTTCAGCAGACACTCCAACAGCGTAGAGGAAACTAGGCCTCTATTGGAGCTTCTGGCCCATAGTCCTCAGATCCAGAGAATGGCAGCATGACTTTCTCTAGCAGGGGAGGTGGTAGTGAGACCGGCTTCTGATGCAGGAGGTCTTCTTTGAATATGGGATTACCATGAATCAGAACTGAGGGCAATTCCTCTCCCATTCTGACGTGTCTTCCGAGTCCAGAGCCTCATCTGCTGAAGTTTGGGAGTTCTCCCAGATTCAGGGCTAACTGGGAAAGATCAGATTGGTGGTGGTGGTGGACAGGAGTGCTTTTTACTAGCTTAAGTGACCTTCTCTGGAGAGGACGGACCTTGCTTCAGTGATCCAGGCTGGGTTACTGTAATGTGCTCTGTGTGGGGCTGACTTTCATAGAATCATAGAACAGTAGGGTTGGAAGGGGCCTACAAGGCCATTGAGTCCAACCCCCTGCTCAATGGGGTGGTTTCAAGAAGGTTTAGGGCGCAATCCTATGCCTGTTTTGACAGAAAAAAGTCCTACAAGTCCCAGCATTTCACAGCCAGGCGCTGAAGTGCCCCCCCACCCCATGCTCGCACCCGCTCGCACCCTCCTGAACTCACCGTGATCCCTTCCGGTGAGCATCTGCCATTTTCCCTCCTAAGCTTTCCCAGCCCCAAACTGCACAAATTTAAATATGTGCATTTTCAAAACCCCTTTTTTTGCCCAGAATAAAAAGGCAGGAAAATGGTGGGCACTCACTGGACATTGGGATCACAGTGAGTCTGGGAGGGTGCCAGTGGGCACCAGCGGCTCAAACAGGGGGCGCGAGGCACGAGCAGGGGTGAGGACAGCAGCTATGTGGGTGCAGTCCGGGGGTTGTGGGCGGGGCAGGGCCGATGGACTCCCAGACACAGTCAGGTGCCTACAACATCCCTAATTACATATCTCTCCATTGCTCTGCAGTCTCCCAGGCTGCCTGCACTTCCTGATCTGAAAAAGACCTATGGGAGGAATGACCTCATGATGTCTTCCTCATGATGGCTTTAACTGAAGTCTGGGGGGCCAAGGAGTCTACAGGCTGCTGGAAAGATTATTGTACAATGAAAACAAAAAAACAAAAACCATTGGACACATTCCTCAGAGACCAATAAGGTGAGCACAAGTATTCCAAACCCAACCCATAATAATTTCTCCAAAGTTTTCTTCACCACTGAATTATTATTTTTTTTTTCTGAAAGCAATTTATTTCAAATTGAATGAGAATGGTTGAAAAAGATGTGGGAGACATTCTCAGCACAGCACTAGATCGTAGTGTCCAGCTTCAGCTGCCTGCAGTTCCCTGGTAGCACAGCAAGCACAGAACCAGTGTCTGACCCACCAGACCCAAGAACCTCATGCCTTGCTTGTAAAAAATGCAAAGCCCCCTCAAACTTAAACTTTAAAAAATAAACGCAACCAACTCTTGGACTGCACCCCGACATATCTTGTCATCCCATAACACTCAAGAATGTCCCTCCTGCTGCATGGTAGATTGTGATGGATGATCAGAGGGCATCACAGATATTGTTGTAGCGCATTAGTCCTGATTTCCTATTCAAAATGATTGATTGAGTCTCACTCAAGACTATGTCCAGAGCAAACACACTCAGACACGATCAATCACTTTTATCAGGAAATTGCCACATTTGCCACCAAAGAGGAAGGGACCTTATCACATAGAAGGTCTTTCCTTTGTTTCATCCAGTGTCAATAAATTTCTGACACTTGTATAAATACTTTAAAAAATTCACCAGCACCCCACATAAAATTAATATGATCCCTGTGAACAGATTGTTTATCTTACAATAAAAAGAACCCCTGTCCTAATACTATTGAAAAAAAGTAAACATATTGCTAGGTAAGAGATTCTTTAAACCTAAATTTAGCTGTGTAGAGAATGATACAGGCTAATTGATAGATGAAATTTAGCCCTTCCCCCAAAAAAATAATGTGTTCCAAAGGAAACGTTAGATGTCCAGCACAAAGCCTCTTTCTCTGGCACCTGGAATGCTGCTACAGCAGTGCCCCCGGTGCCAGGGATCCAGGGGAAGTAATTGTCCCAGGGCACCAGTTGTCCATACCCAGGACACCTGGCACAGTGGGGGACCTACATTTCCCAGGGTCACTGGCACCTAGGACACTGCTGCAGTAGCATTCCAGGTGTCAGGGATGAGGAGAAGGGAGAGAAAAATAAAATTGCCAACCTTCCAGTCCAAGCTTTTAAAAGTCTGGGCTTGAATCCTTGTATATTCAATGATGTTAGTGCTCAACTGGGGTTACTTCTTTCTTCTGACAGGCTCCTCATATTTAACAGCTATATGGCAGGCAGTTACAACATGCCCCCCCCCCTCCATGCTGATAATAGTTGTACCAATTGAATTTGGCTGGTGCATATAGGTGAAAATTTCATTTCTGTTCATTTTTCATAAGAAATTGCCAAAATTTGCAACATACTTCATATTTGGGAGGCAAGAAACTTGAGATATCTCAAATATTGAATGTGGAAGAAACCAAAACTGACACATCCCTATATCAGCAGCCCGTTGTAGGACTTGTTTTGCTGTTCAACCATTTGCAAGTTGGACTCCCTTGCTGATCTACTACAAATCACCCCAATATCTACCAGTAGATTCCAATCTACCTCCTGCCTCCCCCTGGACTACATGATCTTTGTTTGTGTGAGTAATCCAGAGAAACAAGAGCAGCAACTGCTCGGGGTGGGAGGGTGATTGATTGATTGGGCAACCTCAGGCCTAGCAGCCAAATCCATCCCTCCAGGGTTCTCCAAACAGTCATCCCCCTTCCACTGCCCCTCCCCCCCAACCATGGATCAAGTGGTGATTTCCCACTGACTTTTGTGCAGTTATCCCCCATTCTAAAAGGTTGAAATGCCTCTCCTAAGCCTGAGTTACTGGCAGTCAGAGCTTTAATTTAAAATATGCTGGTATCTTTTTTTGTATGTTTGGCTCCACCCCATTTGTCTTTGGCCCTGCCCCTTTTGCCTTCAGTCCTGCCCACCACTGGGATGAGGCCTCCAACAACCTCTCCCGAATTGAATCCAGCCCTTGGCTGAAAGATGTCCCCCACCCCTGCCTCATGGGGATCCCCTTGTGTGGTGTGGGGAGCCCATCCCTGCTTTCCTGGATCCAGCCAAACGTATAATTTTATTTTGTATTTATTTAAAACATTTGCATCCTGCCATATATCATTAAGATCTCAGAGCAGCATACTATATTCAGATTTCAGGGCAGCATACAGATAAAATCAATTTAGACAGTATGAAACAATAAATAATTTAAACAGCTAAAACATAATAAACCATAAAACAAGCTAATGGCAATTAAAATCTAAAACAATAAAACAGTTAAAACTGTGTGCTACTTTAGGGAATGGATTTAGCCCTCAAAGGCTTTGGTAAAAAGCCATGTTTTTACTTGGTGCGGAATAAAACCAATGTCTGTGCCAATTGGGCCTCCAAGGGGAGGGCATTCCACAACCAGGGTGCCACAGCAGAGAAGGCCCTCTCCCACGTCCCACTGTTGTATATGTCTCACACTGGTGGGATGCAGAGGAGGGCCCCTCCAACAGATCTCAGTCCTCAGGCAGGCATATATAGGGGGAGGTGCTCCCTCAAACGTTGAGGTCCCAAGCCTCTTAGGGTTTTAAATGCCTCCAATGCCATCCAGCAAAGCTGTGACAAAAACAAAGGACTGCAGAGAGTAACAAGAACTGAATGCACATACAATACTCTTCCCCCAAACCATAAACCCTGTGTCCCTCGCTGTAAGGAACGGAAAACCTAGCACTGCTGAGCCAGTTACACATGCAGGTAAAATTCCTTCACAGCCCCATTAACCATTGGGTGACCCCCTTCCCCTAGCAAGGAAAACCTTCTATTAGAAGATGGGAGAGTTAGCCAGTGACTGCATGGCCAGAGCTGGGGCCAGTTCTCTATTTAAGGCCAGGGAGCAGACCAGAAGGAGGGAGTTCTTCCTCTGGTCTGCCCTGAAACCCAGCCCCTGAATGCCATCCTCCTCCGCTGATTGGCACATCAGTGCCAGGCTGCCACTCATGCTGTTCCTTGCAATCCTCCTTCCCACACCCAGGCATGAAGTCGGGCTCCCCACCAAAGCGTGGGGCAGGAGGTGGCGCTGTGGCCTCTATGAAGTGAATTAGATTTCTTCTGCTGGAACATTAAAGAAGCTTTTCTTCTGTGAATGCAAGGATGTGTGGGGCCGACAGCATAAAAGACTCACGACAAGTTACAAAGATGTGGATAGTTAAAAACTTTTATGGAAGGAAATTTGACATTTTAAGGGCAACGTTGAAGGGAAGGAGAGGCTGGGAAACTAAATGGAGAGGATAAAACGCTCGGATGATCAGCTGTATGAGAAATATTTTTGATTAATTAAAGTAAATAAGGTATAAATAAACAAGAGGTGTGCTAAATGTTGATTCTACCTTGATCCTTTTTTAATGTTGCGACTGCTATCTTCCCACTCATTTAGTGGTTGCAAAGTCAGAACGATGGGGCTGGAAGATCAATTTTTCCTGCTTTAAAAGCATTATTATAATGCCATCAACCAGCCAGCCATAATTTTAGGGCAAAGGAAGTGCCTGTTGACGTCCAAAGAGCATCTGCAGCAGTCTTTAATTGCCTTGGAGCATGCAGAGGGAATCCCCTGAAATGAATTTTAAGTTGCGAGATTGGTCAACTCAAAATGTTGTTTTAATTGTCTGTTGGCAGCCATTTGGTTAGAGTGTATTGTTCCAGTTGTTTGAACACATTAGTAATGCATGGAATTATCTTCGCAGCGAAAAAACAAAACAAAACTCTGATATCTGTGACACCAAGGATGTTAAAAACAAAACCCAGCATCACAACTAAAAAGCAATTAACTGCAAAGTTATGTTTTCATCCCCCCAAGATTCACCTCTGTTCCATTTCAGGAAACTATCCTAGTAGAGGCTTAAAATTTTAGACATAGTAAAAATGGGAAGCAAGTGTGCCAAATGGGAAATGTGGTATATGGGTCATAGCAGTACAGTGCTCCAAAACACAGTTTCCCCTACATCCTTTATTTAGCACCGTAATTATTCCCATGTATAGCTTAGCCCATTTTGGGACTAAGCAAATAGAGGAAAGCTTGAAACAGAATGCCAGCCCCACTGCTAGTGACAGCACCACCCATGCAAAAAAACAGCAAAGCATGATTGGGGAGCTACTGTTCCATGCTGATATAAACTGTCCTCTATTAACAGAATACACCATTTTGGTAGTTAAGAACCTAAGAACATAAGAAGAGCCCTGCTGGATCAGACCAAGGATCCATCTAGTCCAGCATTCTGTTCACACAGTGGCCAACCAGCTGTGGACCAGGAAGCCCCAAGCAGGACACAAGTGCAACAGCATCCTCCCACCCGTGTTCCCCAGCAACTGGTGTACATAGGCTCACTGCTTCTGGTCCTGGAGGTAGCACATAGCCATAGAATCATAGAACCATAGAACCATAGAACCATAGAACCATAGAACCATAGAATCATAGAATAGTAGGGTGGGAAGGGGCCTACAAGGCCATCGAGTCCAACCCCCTGCTCAGTGCAGGAATCCGAGTCAGAGCATCCCTGACAGATGGCTGTCCAGCCTCGTCTTGAACGCTTCCAGTGTGGGAGAGCCCACCACCTCCCTGGATAATTGGTTCCATTGTCGTATTACTCTGACAGTCAGGAAGTTTTTCCTGATGTCCAGCTGGAATCTGGCTTCCTGTCACTTGAGCCCACTATTCTGTGTCTTGCATTCTGGGATGATGGAGAAGAGATCCTGGCCTTCCTCTCTGTGACAACCTTTCAAGTACCTGAACAGCACTATCCTATCTCCCCTCAATCTTCTCTTCTCAATAGGGATGTACGAAAGGGACTTACCTTGTCCCGCAGCTTTTTTCACGGTGGGGGGGAGGCGCTTCGCTTCTCCCCCCGAAGTTCATGCAAGGGGGGGGGGTCTTCCCGCCTCGCCCAGCCGAAATTCAGGCCGTGGGGGAGGCTATTTGCATTGCCCTTATTTTCGCCGCAGTCTACGTAAATCTTTACGTAGACTACAGGGACCAAATAAGGAACGCGAATGGCGGCTCCCTATGGGCGCCGCCATTACGTACGCGCTTTTTTTTTTTTTTTTAAGTCACCCGTGATAGGCTACGTGACGATTTACGTAGCCTATCACGGCTGACTTTGGAGATCTAGCCGTGATAGGCTACGTTAATCGTCACGTAGCCTATCACGGGGGCGTTGTTGTTGTTGTTTTAACTTCTTATTTCGCAGCCGGGCGAGGCAAAATTTGGGCCACATTTGGCCCAAAGGCCTGAGGTTCAACACCCCTGGTTTACAGTAAATGGATTGGGGGAAGATGTGAGAGTGGGGTGCTACAGAAGTCAGTTTCACCATAAGAACAACCTGGAGTTCAGTATCCATAGTTATGTAGTCGATTATCTGGATGGATGGATGGATGGATGGATGGATGGATGGATCAATCTGTTCCCAGTCCTTATTAGCTTTGTAGGTATTCAGTCCATTCCATCCCATTTCTGCATCAACCTGTGATTTATGTATGTTTTAGGTAACCAACCATTTAAAAACAAATACACATTTTCCAAATGTGATGCCAAGCTCAGGAATGTATAAGCATTTTCAGAAAACCTGCTCATGTTTAGGGTTGACAACGGGACAAATTCTGATGATTGGGAACAGATATGAAATTCTCATACATCCGTAATGTACATGCCACAGAGCCTCCTTCTTAATCCTGTCTTTGGATTAGCGGGCAACTCTTCTTTCTCTTTGCTAAACACTGCCCAGGCTTGGAGGGATCTCCATGGTATTGCAGGTTTTTCATTGTGATTTGCAAAAATCCTTTCAAGGAGTAGCTGATAATCAAAAGGCTCCAGCATTTGATTATCTGATATACTTTTAATGCAGTCATCTGTTCCATCATCAGATATATAACTTTGGCCTTTCTTTTACTGCCATCCAGCTTAATGTGTAATTCATATGCAATCTGGTTCCCTCCCACCCTTAACTATCCACTGCCAGACATGGATGCCAACAAGGAAATGTTGTCCAGCTGTTTTGAAACAGTATTTGTTTCATTCACACTTCTCCTCGAATAGACTTGACTTGGATTTGTTAGGAAAATGTGCATGTTAAAAATGTGCATTTGGGGAACAGATATGCATTTTCACACTTTTGTCAATGGGGGAAAATATACATTTGGGTACACACTTTAAAAAAAATGTGCACCCAAAATGCTCACTTTTCCTGCTTAAAGGCGGGGGGGGGGCTTGCAACTGGGAATGAGACCAAGCTTCAAGGTGGAATTCAGAGACTGTCGCTGAGCTTGAACCTCACTGACTCTCCCATTCCTACTATCAATCATTCCAAGACAGTTTTCAAAGATTAAAAGAACAAGTAAGGCTACAATAACCACCAGCATGTAAAAATACAATTAGAGAGTTGAAGATAGTAAAAAAAATAGTAAGAAGTGTTATCAACCAACTGGGGAAAATTTTCTTTTAAAATTTTGCCTGGCACCTCAAAGGCAGCAAAACTGGCACCAGGCATATATAGGGATGTACAAAAGTCACTTACCTTTCCGCGGATTATGTTCATGGGGGGGGGAGGCATTCCGTCCCTTCCCCCGGAATCCTTGACGGGGGGGGAGGCGATCCGTTCCTCCCCACCGGAATCCTCGACGGCCAGCTGTGCTCCGCGGCAGCTCCGCAGAGCAGCCGGCCAGGCCCAGGCCAGAGCCGTCTGCAGCCGGATATCCGGCCGCGGAGGGCTCTGGATAAAAACAAAAACAAAAAAACACCGCGTACGCAAATGGCAGTGGCTACATTTTCAATATTTACGTAGGCTAAAACGGCGAATCAGAAAGAGACGCAAATAGTGCCCGCTACGCTATTTGCATTCCCCTTTATTTTCGCTGTAATAGTCTACGTAAATATTTACATAGACTAAGACAGCGAAAAAGAAGGAACGCAAATGGCAGTGGCTGTAGCCGCTGCCATTTCCGTACGCATTTTTTTTTTTAACCCAGCAGTGATAGGCTATGTAAATCTTTATGTAGCCTATCACATCTTGTAAAAAAAAAGAAAAAAAAAAGACAAGACTGCAAATGGCGGTAGTGGCAGCCGGTCGGAAGACCAGCCGCCGCCGCTGCCGCCGGAGCCACCACTGCCTGGAACATCTGCCCCAGGTAAGTCTCGTCCCGGGGGGGATCCGTGGGGGGCGGGGGGGCAGGCCATTCCGCCACAGATTTTGGGGGGCCGAATGCACTGGCATTCGGCCTCACCGAGATCCGTGGCGGAATTCTCTGACATCCCTAGGCATATATCCTTCAGGAGGGCATTCCATAGCTGGGACACCACTGCTGAAAACACCCTTTGCCCTGTTGTAACAAGTTGCCTTATACTGAGGTGGTGGATATGAACTCCCATATGACATTGCCCACAATGTCCTGGAGTGCCTGGCATAGAATCAATCCTGGTGTTGAGCCAAGTGCTGGGTGCCCTACGGCTTTGGAGCTAGAGTCTGATTCACAGTTAGATCTGGATGATTTAGAACTCAGTCCAGTTGTGGGAAGCTCGGGTCCTTGGAGCTCGGCTCTGCCTAGCTTCCCACCTGATTGCAGGCCGAAGAAGGGTGATACTCCCTATCAGCCACAGCTACAAGATTCAGCCTTGAGTGAGGGCTCAGATTTATGGCCTGGGATTGTGAGAACCAAGCAGGAGGAAGATTCTGCAGGGGAGGGGGTGTCTCCTAGGTTAAGGCATCAACTAAGGATGGTAGAACAGAGCTGCCTTCTTAGACATAGTGGTTGCTTACGGGGCAGATTCCCCTGTCAGGATAGATCACCAGAAGGGGAGCTTTAACTGCCCCTCTCCTGTATTTAAGGCAGTTCAGACACTGAAGAGCCTTTGCTGGGGACAACATCTTAATTGCCCAAACTTTCTTGCCTGGACTTATCATGAACTCTTGTCTGCCTTGAATCTTGTATCATTAAAACTCTGAATTTTACTGTGTGGATTCTAGCCTTGGAACTCTCTCTTGAACCAAGCAATGTACCAATAACTTCTGCCTAGGCTATTTGATTTATTGGGGTCTATAAACACTAAGCTTTGTTGCAAGCTCTGGAAAGCTGGTCTGTGTAATCTGATCTGTTGCAATAAAGAGTTTGCTGTTATTGGTGTCCTATGTTGGGTTGATGGAGTATGTCAGAAAGTTGGGCTTGACACCTGGGCATTCAGTAGTTACCAGTGCCAGTGGCCCTTTCTGGAGTGCTGGGGCCCTGGCAGTCACCCAAAGATGCCAAGTGCTGAGAACCTATTAACTGTCCCTGCTTTTGAGCATCATTGAAATACATTTGTTAGAAATATCTTAGTGCGGGAGAATAGGAGGCATTCTCTAAATGCATGGATTTGCATGTATTAATTCTGCATTTACTTACCTTATGTTTTGAGAGTTTCATTTACTTACTTATTCGTTTAATCCTGAAAGAGAAAGATCTTAAGACACATGCTGAGTTCTGTTCATAGTAGCGGAGAAACATCAATGACCACTCCCCAGGCTCATAAAATGAAAACTACTTTGCATGTTATCAACATCCACCATAACTATATTGACACAAATAAAAAATTGGGCACGGTGGGGGGAGGAGTGAGAAATACTAAACTCCATGCATAATTTATAAAGTGATACACACTAAATGGCCAAGAGCAAATATGATCATAATGCTAACACAAACAAAATTAGTATGACTATTTAGAAATTGTCAGTACAAAAATGATGGAAGATGGGAGATGACTTGTGTGTAATCACTAACCAATTTCACACTAGCATCCTCATCCCCAAGGATCTGGCTTATGTAACTGAATGAGTATGCAAAGAGGATGTTTTGCTATATCATGAGCTACTGTATCATATATTTGAACATTATGTAGGGATGTACGGATTCCCACTGTCCGTTCCGGTGGGGAATCTGCGGGGGGGTGATCCATTCTGCCTCCCGGGATCCTCACAGAGCAGCTCCACTCCACGAGGATTCCACAGAGCCGAGGGCCACCCCATTCCGCCGTCCACATGCCCCGGATTCCCCCAGTTTTTTTCTGGCTCCCCAAACTTATGTAAATAATTCTGTAAGTACCGCCAAAAAATCCTTGTCACGCGCCTGCCGTCGGTCTCCATAAGCCTATTTATTTTTGTAAAAAGGGTAAAGCCCTTCACGGGGATTCCCCACGTAACTTCCAGTAACCTGACCTCACCCCACCTGACCTGACCTCACCTGACCTCACCTCCACAGACAATAAAGAGAAAAGATGGAGGATTTCCGTGGACTTCAAGACTCAGCCCCAGCAAAAGAAAGCCTCTGGTCACAGGGAAAATGCCTTGTAAAAAGGGTAAAGCCATTTGCATTCTTCGTCCTCCATTTCCGATTCACGGATTTCTTTTCATAATTATTTTTGTAAAATCCGCCATTCGGCGGACAAACAAAAAATGGGTCCACATGAGCTCCAGTCCGGGTCGACCGGGCCGTTCCGTTCTGAGGAGGATTCCGCAGACCGGATTTGTCAGAATTCGATCCCATTTAAAATTTGGGCAGAATTCTCTGAAATCCCTAGCTGCAAGGCAGATAGTCCAGAGTTCAAGTCTTGCCTCTGCCATACACTAATGTAGCCTTAGGCAAGCTATTCTTTTCTCAGGCTCAACACCCTGTTCTCCATCTGCAGAACTGGAGAATAATAGGAATCTGCCTTGCAGAATTATTGTAAGAAATGGAAATGAACATAATGCTTGTGTGAAGGTTTGAGGCCTACAGAGGCACAATAAAAAGGTCAGGCCTAGAGGCCTGGGGAGGGGGGTTGTTGAGAGGGTGTATCCTTGAGAGGAGTAGTTTCATTTTCCTGAGTTAGGTTTCATTTCTCCAAGTTTGAAACAGTACTTTCAGTTCAGGGGAAGTAGGGGATATAAAGAGAAAGAGAGCAAGTGAGAGAGAGACCAGACCAGAGAGAGGAAGACCAGAGTGGGAAGAGAGAGCAGGAAGAAGCAACCTGGAGAAGTCTAAGTGCAGCTAAGGTAGGGGAACTTGCATTTTTGCAACCTTTATTTTCTTTTAATGCCTTTTGTATCACTCAGCTCTTTTCTGTAAATACTCTTAGTTGCAATTTTTTTTTGCTTTAATTTACCAGTAAACAGTTTTGGTTAACACCCAAGTGTCTGAAATGCCAATCCCCCCATGTCTACAGCCTAAAGCCTGTGTTATTGGGAAGGGGGAGGTTTTTTTCAAAGGAAGGTGGAACTCTGGAGGTGATGGACTCAAGCTTGGGGGAGCTGGGGGTGGCAACGGCCGACAGGAAGCTCTGGCATGGGCTGGTCCATGAAGTCATGAAGAGTCGGAAGCGACTGAATGAATGAACAACAACGGGACTCTTAAGGAGGCAAGAGAGCCTTAAGGAGTTGCTCAGGGGGTCCAGGTCATAAGGGGAACCACGACAGCCTGGTAAATAATTCTCAAGATTATGGCTTGGGCTCCATTACATGGACAAGGAACATAACATAGCGGTACAGCTTTGCATGCAGAAGGCCCCAGGATCAATCCCCAACATCTCCAGATAGGACTGAAACCCTGGAGAGCTGCTGCCAATCAGTGTAGACAATACTGAGCTAGATGGACCAACAATCTGATCATTGGTCCATAAGCCAGCCTCTCTTGTTCTGAAACATTGCTATGTTTTTGTGGGTATGGGATTTCTCAACCCCATGAAATAAAAAATAGATTGCTTTCATATTTGAATAGGTATAGCTATGATATTGTCTGTTTGCTTCTTGTAAAGTTTATAGCTGCAATTCTTCAGCACGCCAGCTGCTTAAATGTCATAGAAGCCACCACCACTGCCTCTTGCATGGAACACAATTTACTAGCTAGAAGACCAAGCAGTTGTGCAGAAGTATCATGTAAGAAGAATTCATATCAGAGAGATGATACGCAGAAGAGACAACTCAATGATCATTGAACTGGCATCCCTATGCATAGTTACCTGCAACTAGGAATGTACGAGAATTTAGTTGCAGTTGGTTAAACATCAGAATTTGCCCGATTTGCACCGCAGAATGTGAGTCCATTTTGCAGACAAAGCTCATATGTTCCTGAGCTGTCAATTGTGTTTGTAAAATGCATTGATTAGAGACATGCACTTTAAAAATGTGCGTTGGGGGTGGGGAGACATTTTCATGCTTTAATCAATGGGGGAAGTATGCATTTGAGTACATGCTTTAAAAATTCTGCACCTAAATGTGCACTTTCCCCATCTGAATAGCAAGAAAAAAAAGCTTGCATTTGGGAATGGGAATGATGAGGAAGAATGAGCGGTGAGGCTGGAACTTGAACAACTAAAATGAGCTCAAGCTTTGCTGATTCTCCCCTAGGGATGCATGAGACATTGGGTTTTTTTACCAGGTTTTACCCAGTTCACATATTCTGGACTGAAAACAGACTCAGATGCAATCTGCAGTTGAAGTCCATACATTTCTGAGCTTGCAATATGGTTCACAGACGAAAAACAATAAATTGGACAGCATGTATACATTTGAAAAATGTATGTGGAAATAAACCCAATTTTCATGTGAAAAAAAAGAAAGAAGCTCTCAATCTGATATGGACTTGAGTTGGAATGACCTTCAAGATGGAATTCGGAGAAATTCAGCAAGCTCAAGTTTTGCTGATTTGAATACCCCCTATTTTCCCACCCTTCCCTGCACCTAAGGCCCATTAGTTACAATACAATGGGACTTCATTGGAAACACAGAAATTGGAAGCTGCTGGGGATTGAGCCGAGTACCTGCTACATGAAAAGAGGTGAACTTCCACAGTCCTATGGCCCTTCCCTATTTAGAGTGCCCAGTAATCATCATGTAAAGAAGCAAAGAACTGCCACACTGAGTCAGGATAAGGGTACATCTAGCCCAGTGTTCCCTCTCCTAAAGTGTCCAGCCACATATTTCCAGGGAAGAGTTCACACACAAAGAAATCATGTTGTTGATAGTAGGGATGTTGTGGGCACCTGATTCCATCCAGGAATCTGGGGACACCCCACCACCACTGCTGCCCACACCCCTAAGCCACACTTGTTGAGCCCCTGCCTCTGCTCAGCAACCTGCCCCCCGCTGCTCAGCGAGCCTCCCACATTCACCTGGGCCCCATTCTCAAGCTCCATGTTCACCATTTTGAGGAACAAATGGTGTTTGAGAAAATGCGGATATTTAAATATACACAAAATGGGGCCATGGATAGCCCATATACGCAAGATTACAGGCGTAAATGTCTGTAATCTTGTGTATATGAGATATTCACAGTCCCATTTTGCATATATCTAAAAATGCACATTTTCATGATCACCATTTCCCCCCCAAAAATGTAAACTGCAGAGCTTGAGAATGGGGCCCAGCCCAGGTAAGTGAGGGCAGCAAAGCAAGTGGCAGGGAGCTTGGGTGCAGGTCCAGGGGAATGCAAGCAGGGACAGGGCAGGCACCCAGAGAACCTGGGGGAGCTCCCGTCCATCCCTTGTTGACAGTCATCTCCTGTTACTTGTCCCCAAGATCTAGGATGGAGCGATAAACACCTCTCACCATGGAGATTTTATTCCTAGCTATTGCAGTGATTAATGTATCATCCAGAAATGATCTTAAACCTTCTTTACAGCTTTTTAGCAGAGGCATCCCCACAATATCCCATCACAATGAATTCCACAAATGAATTATCCTGACCACAAACACTGCATGAAGAAATCCACCCTTTTGACCACAGTGGACTAGTGCCAATCTATTTTACAGAGTCTTCCTAAATTCTGGTATTTTGGAAAAGAATAATTTGTCTCTGTCCACTCTTTCTGTACTGCTTTTAATTTAATAAAACTCTCTCATGTTTTCCAAGTTCCCTCTCCTAATTATTCTTCCCAGTTTTCTAAGCTAACTAGACCCTAACTAGCAGAGGTACAATTTTAGATCATGTGAGGGAACAATCCATTGAGCATTTGTAGCCTGACACACACACCCCGCGCGCGCGCGCGCACACACACACACACACGTAGTATTCTGGGGCAGTTATCTTCAAGTTGGAACACTCCAGATGTTTTGGATTTGCAGCATTTCTGACAAGTGGCCATGCTGGCTTAGGATGATGGAAATTGAAGTCCAAAACACTGGAAGAGCACCCAGTTGGGGGAGGCTGATCCAGGGTACTGATGTATTTGTTTCTTTTAAACAGTTATGCCCCACCCACCCTTCTATTTGATCATGAAGGTTGTTTCCAAAAAGATGAAGCAAATAGCATATGTGCAAATTAAATCATTGTGTGCGCACACGCGCGCGCACACACCAATTAAAATGGAACATTCAGAAGCAATAAAATAATTGTTTATCAAAAACTCAGGAAAATAAGATAGTTTTTGTCTGAACAAGTTGTTGCAATATGTGCGTCTCTGAAAGAGGTATTCCACATTCAACTAGGAATCAATAAAACTGTCAGTTTCACTTTCTTCTGCATTTCATTTCTTAAAAAAATTTCAAGTTCCATCCTTTCCATTCTGAATTTGAAGAAATTTGTGAATTTGATAAATTCTTATAAAAAATTAACCAACATTCAATTATCCATTTGCACTGGACAAATTGAATGGGTAGAGTGATTCCCAGCATAGAGAGGACCTTGTTGTATCTGCCTTCCATGTACCTGTTAAGATGAATAGCCTGTCTGGGAAAAAAAAAATTGACAACCCTTATTCAGCACCACAAACATGGCTGAATTAGGGATGTATGAGAAATTTGTTTCAGTTCATTTTTGATCTGGATTAACCCTGTTCACACCTTCCAGACTGAATACCAACTTGGATGCGATCTGCAATCAAAGTCTATATATTTCCAAACTTGCAATGTGATTTACAGACCAAAATAAGAAGTGTTTGACAGTATGCGTACATTTGAGAAACATGCATGAAAAAATGAGTACTTTTGAAAAATGCACACAAATACACTTTAATCGATGGTAGAAGAATGTGGACATTTCGAAGGTGCGCACAATGGATGCACACATTTGGAAAAATATACACAGAAGTATGCACAGATTTTCATGCAAAAAAAGAGAAGCTTTCAATCTGATACAGACTCACTCCAGTCAGAATGAGCTTTGAGACAGAATCTGGAGCTCTTTGGCAAGTTTGTGTTTTTCAGATTCACACATCCCTAGGCTGAATATATAGGGATTCAAACCTACACTTTGGGGAGCTGAGTATTCTACACCTTTTGCCTGGATGGACAAATGTTGTGTATCAGGTCCTTCTACCACATTCCTTTTTTAAAAAAATCTTTAGATCACAAATATGATTAAATTTGCAAATTCAGGTAAATTCTTATCAAAAACAAACTGAAACAAAATTCCCATCTCTCTTTGCATGGGGATGATGAACCTGTCAATTTTTGTTTGTCCCAGTTTCTCATTCTTCCAGTCTTCAGTTTGGTTCGTTGCAAACTTTGAGACCTTTTTCAAGAAAGTAAATAAAGTTTGCATTAACATTTGTACGCATTTTTGTGTGCATTTCTTTCAATACATGCATTCTGAATGGAGTTTTGCCTAATATACACATTGTTGCAAGACAGTTTCCTAATTTAACACATTTGAATGTTATTTTCACCAATATACATGTTTCTGTGTGCACCCTCATATGCACATTTTGCTATACATTTCTTGATGGGAGAACTCCATTGCAACATTTGGAGAAGGGTGAATTTGAAAGGATAGCTGAGTTTCAGTTCATGCATTGGTGTCAAGGTGCAAAATAAGTTTACATTAAAATTTGAACTGAAAAAAAAAATGCTCCTCAATCCCCAGTCCTGATTCCTTGTCCCTCTTTAGAAATGAAGCACTTCCCCAAACTCCCTTGACTGAATTCATATAATGCACCCCCCGACACACACACACTGGGTGTTGTTGGGCTAAAAAAAAGAACTTTAGAAGCTGATAGGATACAGTGGTACTCCTACATCACTGCTAAGCATCATCCTGTTGCTCCATTCCTGACAATACCCATTCATTTCCATTAGTAGTCCCACCATTCAGATGACTGTTATTTATTTATTTATTTTGTTACATTTATGTGCCACCTTTCAGCAACCCAAGGCAGCAGCATACATAATCATCCACCTCTCCATTTTATCCTCACAACAACGACCCTGCAAGATGGGTTGGGCTGAGAGAGTCTGTGACTGGCCCAAAGTCACCTAGTTTGCTTTCCTGGCTGAGTGGGGACTAGAACCCGTATCTCCCAACTCCCAGTCCAGTGCCCTAGCCACTACACCACACTGGCTCTCTTAGGACTTGGGTTTCCCCCCCCTAAGTTGAAAGATTGTCTTCTTATATAAAATTCATTCCTCAAAACACACACAAACACACAGAGGGGCGGGGGAGGGAGAGGGAGAGAAGACTGCTTTGAATTTGTTCTGCAGCTTACCAAACATTTGGAACTGATATCTACAGGGATGTGCTTAGAAGAACTTAGATTTATCTTGTGGCCAAGTAATTGAGCTCAAAGAAGGAAACTATTGGAGGAATTTCTACTTTTGCAGGCTTCAGCTGCAGGAAAAGATTAAGTCATCAAAGGCAGGCACCTTTGCAGATGCTAGGCAAACTCCATGTTAGATATTTAATTACAGCACACAGCATCTTTGGCAAGTGTGGGGGTATTTAATGTCAGCTGAGCCTGGGATGTAATTGCTGAGTAATGCCAAATCCCCCACAACGTACCGGATGGCACCATTCCATTTTCGAAGCCTGAAGATGAAAATCCTGTGTAGTCTGTGAAAATGGCAAGATTAACTTCCCAACTTTAAACTCTCATCCCAAAATGTGCACATTGCTGACCTGCTAGATAGGTCAATGCACCCTTTCCAGAAGACCTGAAAATGATGTGACCTACCAAGCTAAATGCAGCCATCACCAGTCAAGAATCACAGTCTGCTAGGCACTTTGTCAGCCCTCCTGGGGAAAGAAACAAAACCGGAGGTTTACTGTGTCTCTAGTAGGCCACCATACATGGCTAATGGGATACATTTGGCTTGGTGCGTCACAAGCTGTGCAGGTCTGTTTTTAAAGATCATTTCAAGACATATTAACTCTCTAAATGTTCTTGCCACACAGTGGCTCATCATTTGAACAGGTTAGCTTCCCATCTGGATCACCAGCAAATTAATCACCAGTGATAGAGCGCTCTTGCATATGAGTTCTGAGTGCCTGGAAATGGATTTGCGTGGTCAGTTACTGAATAGAAGAAGAGGTCAACCCAGTTCAAAACAGTCCCCCTCAAAGGTAGTATGAACTGATCCCAAGATCAGGGTGATGGCAGTGGTGGCTGAGTGACCGCCTGGGTGGGGATGCTTGAGGACTCTATTCCATCTGCAATTTTCAGTGAACTAATGCAACTAATCTGATTGGCACTTCCCAGACTAATACCTGGATCAGAACGCCGTGATCCTTCAGTTTTATCACTACTCCAGATTTTGCAATACGCTTCTCAGCTCAAAAAATGTATCAAAACATGCATGGATAAAAATGCATACACAATGTGTATTTTAGGATACAATGCATAAAAACTGCATATTGTGAGGTAAATGTGTATTTTGTGGAAAATACATTAAATAATGTATATTTTGTACGGGTTCTTTTTTAATTAAAAATTGGGATTGATGTGGAAACAGGATGGAATGCACTTTCAAATGAACACATACAAAATAGACAAGGACTAAGACTCCAAATTGATTTCTCTGTTCCTACTGATGGTGCCCTCTGGTGGACAAGGCTCATCCAGTTGTCCAGACAGCAATAAATCAAGCAAGCTGGGGGTTTGTCCTACATAGAATGTCCAAACGAAAAGAAAGACAGTAATTCTGCCCCTTCTTTTGTTCCATTGCAGGGGCTGGCCCCACCGTTAGGCAGAGTGAGGCAGCTGCCTCAGGTAGCAGATACTGGGAGGCAGCAGCAAGGTGCTGGAGGAGAGAGTTGCATGCCACTCAACCTTCCCTGAGCCCCCTAAGTTGGCCTTCTGCCTTCAAGTGCAGTGGGGACTGGTATCCCATTGCGTTGCCAGTGCTGAAAAAAGATCAAACTGCCAGTCTAGTCAACTTTTGTACATGGAATGAGACAGGGTGCTAGCATCGGGCCCCAAAATGTTTTAGTCCGGCCTTGTTCCACTGTCATCTCTCTTAAAACAGCAACAGTGATGGGATGAGCATTCACAGCACAAACAATGATACCTCTATTGTATCACCTTCAGCAGGGACAGCCCACTTCCTACTCCAATAATCCATAGCCAGCATAGCCAATGGTGAGGGATGATAGGAGTTGTAAGCCAAAACATCTGGAAGGCCAAAAGTTCCCAACTGCTAACCTTCAACTTTCTGCCAAACCTCTCATCTGTCTCCAGCCTAGCTATACGGCCTGACGCCAGCTGTCCATGCAATAATTGGATGTGTGATTCAACATTCAACCCAGAGTTAATCTGGAAACATAGAAGCACCAGACTATTTGTTTCCCTATTTACACTCTTAATAAATCATGAAGCATAATTACACTGATGAATTCTAACAGTAGCATGCAGCCTGCTTTCCTGTTGCTTTCGAGTAATGCTCATAAGAGATCGATATATGGTAGGACTCTGTCCGTGCTTACTGAGTTATCTTTTATGAAAATCTGACAGTGTTCCCTGATGTGACACCAAGATTGAATAATCCATCATTAAAGCCTGACAAGCTTCTAACGTATTGTTAGAACAACACCTGGTTTGGTTAATGCATTGATGAGATACATCATTGGCATAAGGCACTCGGTTGCTACATTCGTCAACTTCTCTACCTCCCTACCACCTACCTCCCAAAAAACTAAAATAGTAAAGTAACGGAACTCTTCAGAGTCAGAACACAAACCTGCAGCAAGTTCAGAACTGAAATGTGTCAGGCTGGTATTCCACAGCTTGTGTGGTACCATGGAGATGCTATTCTTAAGGAAATTATGTGCTTGCTGCTTTCATGTGGCTTTCAGAGCAAAAGC
Organism: Heloderma suspectum; assembly: GCF_057233095.1. Classification (NCBI taxonomy): domain Eukaryota; kingdom Metazoa; phylum Chordata; class Lepidosauria; order Squamata; family Helodermatidae; genus Heloderma; species Heloderma suspectum. The sequence goes on from NC_139469.1 coordinate 27,648,607, forward strand.
AAGGTCAATTCTAGGTTTTGTTTGCTCTTAGTGTGGTGCTATCCAAAGTCTCCCCCACCATAGGTTTTGGGCCTTCTTCCCTATGTACAGCACAGATGTTGAGAGATGTCATGCCCCCTCTGGAGGACTCCTGCTCAGATGATGACCAGGAGTCCCCCAAGCCAAACATCACAGGGTTGCCAGATGCTGAAGGGTCCACCTGAAGAATGAAGACTCCTCATGAGTAAAAGTAGACCAATAATGATTGAAATTGTTCATAGCTGTTTAAATTGTTTTTACATTTGGTATATTTAAATTTTTAAGCTGTATTTTATCTTGTGAATGGTTCTGAACTGCCCAGAGAGCTTCGGATATTGGGTAGTGTAGAAATGAAATAATAATCCCTTCACTGAGCCATGATAGGCAATGTAAATATTTACGTAGCCTATCACGGCAAAAGTGGGGACGCAAATGGCGGCTGCTATGCCATTTGCATCCCTGCTCTGAGCCGTGATAGGCTATGTAGATACTTATGTAGCCTATTACAGCTTGCCAGGGATGCAAATGGCGGCCGGCAGTGGCTGGAGCCGCTAGAGCTGCTGCTGCTGCTGCCGCCGGAGCCGCCACTGGAGCCGCTGCCAGGTAGGTTCCGTTTCGCGGGGCTTTCGCAGGGTGGTGGGGCGGGTTGTTCTGTTCCGCCATGGATTCTGGGGGGCAGAATTCACTGGAATTCGGCCTCCCTGGGATCCGTGGCGGAATTCTCTAACATCCCTAGCTCCCTCCAGCCTTGTATTTCCATAAGCTAGCTTTTCTCTGGAACTCCCTGACTTTGGGCAACGTACTAATCTTTCCTTTGGTACTGTCCCTGAATAATTCCCTGGAGCTCTGTTCCTCCATGATTGCAAGCATTACAAGAATAGACAGTGGCAGCAACACCACTGTTGATTACAGATGGGTGAGGAATTCACTCTGTTGAGGGTTTGTTTGTTTTGTATAAATGTACCTGGTCTGTACATTTCTGTACAGGACACGACTGAACGACTGAACAACAACAACAACCTGGTCTGTACCTCTTGGAACTGAACACAGAACTGAATGTAGTTTTGTGGTTGTAAATGTGTACATTTCTGAGCTTGAGATGTATTCTGCAAAATGAAAAAGAAAGCGTTTGACAGCATGTGCACATTTGGAAAAGGTATAGGTAAAAATGCTTTAAAGAAATAAATGAGAATTGAGTCAAGAGTTCTGCTCAAAGGAAGAACCTGCAAAAAGAACGGTCAGACCCGCAACAGCCTGAGTACTAATAGGTCAGAGAAGGTCATGTGACCAGGCACAGCGACTCATATCACAGCGCTCGGATCATGCCTACTTCTTTGGTTTGAGCAGCTAAGGAGCCAGCCTTCTCTAAGTTTCCCCTGGTTCTGTGAAGATCTCTTTCTTTCTCTCCCCATCCTCTTCCTTCTGTCTGCATGTCTGGGGCTGTGTTTTTTAAAGAAAAATTGGCAATCTAATCATGGGCTTAATGCTCTCTTTCTACCAGAACATATGCATCAGACCCTCCCATAGACTCAGCCCGCTGTGATGTGCAGAGTGTAATGAGTGAGCGGGCAGCATTGAGAAAGTGATGGATGTTTGCTTGTCTTTCTCTCCATGAATTGTCTATGAACAATGTACAATTTTCTCAAACACATTCATTATTCAAATCTGCTCTGAATAATTTGAGGTGTGTACATTATTCACAAGCAGTTCATTGCATTTGCTATTTAAAAAATGGAGAAAAAAAAAACATCTGAGTTATGCTTGCAGGTTGCGTGGTCGGATATGCTTTTGAGGCAGTTGCCCGGATATATTGCTGGAGAAAGAGAAGCTGTGTGATTCTCCCTAGACTTGTCTTTCCCCACATGTCGTGAAGCAGCATTATATGTCTGCATTGTCCTTTAATCCCATGTGTCCTGATGTGACCATGTCAGAGGTGAGAGCAGACGATGGGCAGGGCAGGGATGCAGCAACATTTCAGCTCATCCGGTGTAGACATCACAGGCGCGTGAACAAACTACAGGAATCTACACAAAGGTCGAGAATTGGACATGGCAAACTATCCACATGCAAGCAAGGACTGGTCTCCTTTCATTTTCTTGGGGATTTTGTCTGAATTTAGGGGGCATTTTAAACAACCAAAAAAAAAAGCATTTTTCAAGGAGAGGAGCAAAATGTTTTTTGAGGGTGCAGTGAGCTTAAACTTGAAATAGCACAGAGGCATTTTCCTTCCCCCTTCTATGTAAATTGTGGACATTAATGTAGGGATGGCGGAGAATTCTGCCACAGATTCCAGTGAGGCCGGATTCTAAATTCTACGTTCTAAAGAATCCGGCCCCCCGGAATCCGTAGCAGAACGGCCTCCTGCCCCCAACCCCCCCACTTAATCCCCCCGGGAAGGCACTTACCTGGGGCGGATTCGGCGGTGGCAGCGGCTCCGGTGGCAGCAGTGGCAGCTGGTCTCCTGGCCAGCCGCGGCAGAGCTGCTGCCACTGCCATTGCCATCCTTGGACCGTGATAGGCTACATAAGAATTTACGTAGCCTATCACGGCTAACCCCCCCCAAAAAAACCCAGCGTACACAAATGGCGGCACGTATGGCGGCCACCATTTGCCTTCCGTATTTTTCGCCGATTTATCTTACGTAAATATTTACATAAGATAAAATGGCGGAAAAAAGGGGGGACGCAAATAGCGTAGTAGTGGACACTATTTGTGTTCCTTTATTTTTCGCCGTTCTAGGACAGGAAGGCCTGGCGTGCTATGGTCCATGGGGTCACGAAGTGTTCATGAATGAACGACTGAACAACAAGCCTACGTAAATATTTACGTAGGCTAGAACAGCGAAAAATAAAGGAACGCAAATAGCGTCCACTACGCTATTTGCGTTCCCCTTTTTTTTGGCCATTTTATCTTATGTAAATATTTACATAAGATAAATCAGCAAAAAACAGGGAACACAAATGGCAGCTGCCGTAGCCGCCGCCATTTGCGTACGCTGCATTTTTTTTGTTTTTTTGAGGTTAGCCATTATAGGCTACGTAAATTCTTATGTAGTTTATCATGGTTGTCTGGCTGGATGCAAATGGTGGCCACTGCGGCCGGAAATCCAGCTGTGGACGGCCCTGGCCGGCTGCTCTGTGGCCTGGCTGTGGAGCAGAGCCGGCCGTCAAGGATTCCGGGGGGGAGGACCGGATCGCCTCCCCCCCATCGAGGATTCCACGGGGAGGGACGGTGCAAAGGTAAGTGAGTTTCGTACATCCTTACATTAATGCCACAATTTATATAGAAGAAAGTGCTTTAAGGCTGCAATTGCCATAAACTATGCAATTTATAGCCATATTTTCCCCGTGATTGGCTAATGGAGGCCGCCATTAGCCGATCACACCATTTAAAATGGAGGAGAGCCGCCCTGAGGGAAATTCAAGGGACCAGAAGGTGAGTGGGGTCACTCCACTGAGGACTTCACAGGTCGGATTCTTGAGAATCCGGCCGTATTTGAGTCTGCAGCCGATTTATCCACCATCCTGAATGATGTCCCACCTTTCCACCAGAAATGGTGCTCAAGGCAAATTATAGTCATTATTTCTAAATTTGCATGAATACTTATGCAAATGTTACTGCACTGGCTGCCAGTCCATTTCTGGGCCCGATTCAAAGTGCTGGTATTAATATTCAAAGCCCTTAATGGCTTGAGGCCAGGTTATCTGAAGGATCGCCTCCTCCCATATGTGCCTGCCTGGACCCTAAGATCATCCTTAGTGGCCCTCCTCCATGAGCCCCTGCCAAAGGAAGTGAGGCAGGTGGCTACTAGGAGGAGGGCCTTTTCTGCTGTGGCACCCCAGCCGTTGAATGAGCTCCCTAGTGAGGTTCACCTGGCAACTACATTGTATTCCTTCTGGCACCAGGTGAAGACCTCTTTATTCTCCCAGGCATTTTAGCATTTTACCTTTCTAGACTTTTATCTTTTTGTTTTAAATCTGTATTTTAAATCCCTGTATTGCTGCTAGGTTTTATTCTGGTTTTATTCTGGCTGTATTGTTATGCTGTGGTTTTAATGTTTTATATATTTTATATTGTTTTATTGTGTGCTCTTTGGTTTTAATTTTTGTGAACTGCCCAGAGACCTTCGGCTATTGGGTGGTAAATAAATAAATAAAGTACGTTATGCAAACCCGTGTCCCCTTTTGTCCTCTATTTTCCTGGTGATAGATTTCCTCTGTTTTGGCAATCAGAGAGTGGTCACCCTAAAACGTTCTCTCATTTTGTTGTTCGTGGCATGGAAGGGATATGTTTTGGGGTGACAGCAGAGGCCTAGATATAGATGTGGTGCTGCAGGATTCAGAAGCGTCCTCACCATTGTCACACCATAATTAGCCTTCTGTGCCTGAAATAGGGATGGGGGAGAATTTCTCCCCGAAACTTCGGGGGGCCGAGCGCCAACGTGTTCGGCCCCCCGAAGTAGTTTCGGGGAGAAATTCTCCGCACCCCCCCAGGGACGGGACTTACCTTTCCCGAATGTCCCTCCCGGCAGCGGGTCCCGGCGGCAGTTCGTCAGGTCTTCGACAGGGGCAGAGGCGGCAGCCAGTCTTTTGACCATTCCAATAAAAGTAAAAAAAAAAAAATGCCCCCGTGATAGGTACGTGACGATTAACGTAGCCTATCACGGCTAGATTTGCAAAGTCAGCCGTGATAGGCTACGTAAATTGTCACGTAGCCTATCACGGGTGACTTTAAAAAAAAAAAAGCGCTTACGGCTAATGGCGGCCCCCATAAGGAGCCGCCATTCACGTTCCTTATTTGGTCTCTGTAGTCTACGTAAAGATTACATAGACTACGGCGAAAATAAGGGCAACGCAAATAGCATTGCCCTTATTTTCGCCATAGTCTACGTAAAGATTTATGTAGACTACAGCGACCAAATAAGGAACGCGAATGGTGGCTCCCTATGGGGGCCACCATTTGTGTACGCGCTTTTTTTTTTTTTTAAGTCACCCATGATAGGCTACGTGACGATTAACGACTTTGCAGATCTAGCCATGATAGGCTACGTTAATCGTCACGTAGCCTATCACGGGGGCGTTGTTGGGGGTTTTTTTACTTTTTATTTCGCAGCCGGGCGAGGCGAGGCGCCTCCTCCCCGGCCTGAATTTCGGCCGGGCGAGGCAGGAAGCCTCCCCCCCCCGGCCTGAACTTCGGGGGGAGCAGCGAAGCACCTCCCCCCCACCGCGAACAAGCTGCGAGACCAGGTAAGTGGCTTTCGTACACTCCTAGCCTGAAATACTGGAAAACCTGGGTGAGATTCATTGTTTGGATTCATTTTTTTTATCAGGATTTACCCAGTTTGCACCTCCCAAACATGGAGTCAGATGCAATCTGCTGTTGAAGTCTGTACATTTCCAGGCTTGCAATGTGATTCATGGATGGGAAAATAAAATGTATTTGACAGCATGCACACATTTGAAAAATGCACATGAAAAAATGCATACTTTTAAAAAATGTGCACAAATGCACTTTTATCAATGGGAGAAGAATGCATACATTTCAAAGACGTGCACAATAGATGCGTACATTTGGAAAAATATGCACAAAAATACAAAAGGATTTTCATGTGAAAAGGGGAAAAAAAGCCAATACAGACTTGAGTAGGAATGAGCTTCAAGATGCAGTTTGGAGAATTTGGCAAGCTTGGGTTTTGCTGATTCTCACAGCTCTAGCAGTAATATACCACTCAGATGGTGTCATGTTCCTTTGCCTTCTCCCTTCACAATCAATACACTCCAGGAAACAAGTCTCCAGGCTGACACTACTTTATTAGTTAATGACTAACTTCTTTACAAATGCAGATTCTAGGAAACTCTCAGATTGCAATGAAACAGCTAATCTACACATCTACGAATATCAGTAGAGATGAAGTGGAAGTCAGAGACCTTGCAAGCAATCTGGGCATGAACTACTTTGCCAGACTTGCTTGACAGGGATGCCCCTCCCTTAGGGTGGCTCCCTCCTATGTTGGCTTCCATGAGCGGCCAACCTGGCAGAGCGTCTCAGCCCTGCCCCTAACTTTTCCCACTTTGCTGTGCAACAGACCCTAGTATCCCTCAAGTCATGCCCCTCACCCTCCTGCTCCTCGAAAACCTGGGTTGTCATGGTGGAAGAATGGAGGAGCCATTCAGGCTGGGCCATCTGTATGTCAAGGTCTTGGGAAGAAAGTCTCACCATATCTCGGCTCACTAGGGAGAATGCCTCTCCCTGTTCTGGTTCTTCCCACTCTGATTCCGAATCCAAGCTGCTAGACATCTCCACATACTCAGATTCATTCCTGACAGGTGGGATGGTTCAAGGGCTCTTTAAAATACATACATACATACATACATATATATATATATATATATATATATCCTGGACATTGTCTAGCTATGATGATAGCACTATCAATTGTGGGGTTAAAGGGAAAATTCTATACACCAGCCTTCACTAACTTGGTGCCCTCCAGATGTTTTAGACTACAACTACAACATTCCTGACCATTGGACAGGGTAGCTAACACTGACTTGAGTTGCAGTGCAAAACACCTGGATGGCCCCAGGTGGGGGAACCTGCTAAATACCCTCTCTCCCCCCTCCCAACATATGTAATATTTTGCAAAGTTTTAATACACAGGAGCACTGAAAACTGGACCCAAGGAGGTCTGCATGATCTTAGCAGTAGGCTTTCGCTGTTCTTTACAAGATTGGCTTTTCTGTGCACTATAAAGGCACACTGTATTAGTGCAAGAGGCCTGCAATCATGACATTGATTATGGCACCATAAATAAAGACAGATAGCTAAAGACGCAGCCATGCTTTTGAAATTCTCGCAGGATCTCACAGGGCTGATTACTTCATAGATTTTAGTCAGAGCACACAGTCTTCAGTGCTTATTACATTCATTGCTGTATTCTGTTTGCTCTGAATGCAGATTGTGCTCAGGCTTTGATTATTTATTGCAAGCAACGCATAAAATAATAATGCAAAGACTTTGCAGGAAATGGAGAGCTGATTTGCAGAGCTTAGAGACTAGTAGAAACAGGTGCTTGATACAGATCTATGACTGAATATCTCTCTTTCCCACGCATACACACAGAGGGACACACACATGCACACACACATACTCACAGAAATATATTTTAAGACTAAAAAAGCATCATAGATATTGATACCTTCTTGTCATGGCTACCATGTCCAGTTCTGCAGACGTCCAGCATTTCCCACTGCCAAGTCCATTCCGTGTCAGGTTTTGTGCAGATTTTTTTTAAAAGTGTATTATTTTGTGGACACAAATTCATACAGATTTTTTCTGCATGCATATATATATATATATATATACACACACACACACACACATTGCACATTTTTGTGTACATTTTTTCAAATTTATATATTTATATGTATGTTTGTATGTATCCACCCCATTGACAAAAGCTTATTTAATTTATGCACATTTTTAAAATGCAAACATTTTTCTTCATGCACTTTTCAAAAGTGCATGTTTCATCACTTTTCAAGTCCTGTAATGCAGCAGTCCCCAACCTTTTTGCACCAGGGACCGGTCTTGTGGAAGACAATTTTTCAACGGACCGGGGCGGGGGGTGGTTTTGCGGGCGGACTTCCGGCCACTGGGACACAAATGGCGACCCTGTTCTTTGCAGTAATAGGCTACGTAAAGATTTATGTAGCCTATTACTTGACGAACAGGGATGCAAATGGTGTCCGCTATGCGGATGCCATTTGAGTCCTAGCAGCTGGAAGCCCACCAGCGACCAGAGCTGGCCGGCAGCTCTGCAGTCTTGCCGCAGAGCGGAGCTGGCCGGGGCCAGTGAGGATTCTGGGGGGGAGGGATGAATCACTTCCCCCCCCTGCAGACCCCCACGGACCCAAGGTAAGGGGGTTTTGCACACCCTTACTGCAGCCCGGTTCCTAACAGGCCACGGACCGGTCCCGGTCCACGGCCTGGGGGTTGGGGACCCCTGCTGTAATGTATAGTTTTTTGGATGCAAAATATGACTAGTCTGTGTCACTTTCCAGGGGCTGTGAATTGAAGAAATCCATTAAAAATTCCATCAGAGCACAATCCTTACACTTCCCTAGTACTTAAATATGACCAGACTATCCCTAGGTAACCTTATCACACCGGCTACCGTGGGGCTGAATTCCTTGTGTATATTCATCCAAAAATTGTGAGAGTTTTGTAAAAGAGGAAGTCCCAACCAGAGCTTGAGGACAGCATGTGTGACTTGCCCACACATTGTGAATAAATGTGTTCATCATATGTCTATCATAAACTTGGGTTTGCACAGCTGGAAACTAGCTGTTATTTTGATGTCTGCTGTCTAGAGCTTTTCTTTGACCTGGAAAATTTTTCAAGTTGAGAAGAAACTAACAAACAAAAAATGTGGCATTCTCAATACAGATCCTCCCCATGCACCAAAATTACAAACACTTGTCAAGTGGATTAACCCATTCTTTCTTTCTGTGTGTGAAGAGGGGGGTTTTTTTGGCGGTGGGGGGGTGTTTTATAGCGCACATCCAGCCCAGGTTTAATTTATGACTCTAACTCTCTGTCTGCACAAGCTAGACCTGGTCAGGGTGCCATGAACATTTCTGTTAGGCCTCAGTTTAAATACCTGCTTGATACTAACATTGTTGCATTAAAGCCATACTCTGCAATCCTATTGAGATAGACATCAGACTCCTCTCTTCTCCTCCGTGCTCCGCCTGCCCTGCATTCTTGGCTGGACATCCGCAGCTTCAGAGAGGGGGCCTGGAGACCCCATAGGAAACAACATAAAGGGGTTTCCATAATCTCCTCCTTTCCCCTCCCCCAGGAACACTCCCATT